>NC_133506.1:154865000-156115000 GCF_049354715.1 Callithrix jacchus | reverse complement strand
TAAGAAGGGGAGGAAGTGAGGGTGCCAGTCAGTGCATGTGTGTGTTGTTGGAGGGGAGCTCATTTCTCTGGTTCCTAAACACTCATCAGAGTTTAAAAATGGCATCCAAACTGTCCTGAGGTGACTTTACAAAAGTGAGAAGAAAGTTGAACCTGCCTAGTAACCTACAAAACCGATTTTAAATACTATTTTAAAAAAGAGAAGTATGTCTTCCAAATTTAAGCTAAGCTGTTCTACCTGGGTATCTTCTGATATTTAGAAAAATACGATTTATCTCTTTTCTGAAGGACATGGTGGGAACATTGAAAACTGGTTCATTGGCTACATCAGTAAAATATTACTTGCTGTATTGTTTACCAAAAAGCTGGAACAATCATAATGTTCTTTAAGTTTTAAGGATGCTTGGTATTTTGATGAGGGCAGTGTTATAAGATAAAGTATCCTCAAAACTAATTTGATTTGTTTTAGTTTACTTAACAGTGATATTCTTCAGTGCCCCCCGAGAACATTTAGATGAAAAGATAAGGACAATACATTTTTAAGTTAGAATTATATTTTGCAAGTAGAAATGTAAACGAGAACTCTTAATTCTACTAAAGGGTATAGATATTTTTTCTGACCAAAAAAAAAAAAAAATTGCCTTTAGAAAACAAAAAAAGAAAGAAAAAAATTAGATATGCCTTTTGAAGTAAAATTAGCAGTTATACAGCAAGAGCTTGGTAAATGTTTGTTGAATAAGAGGATATTTATTCCTGAAAAAGCTGTCTGTGAATCAGATTTTTGTAAGTTGAATCATACTTTTACATGTATTATGACTCATTTCGTAAGCCAAATAATCTTTCCTAAGTTTATATTTGTGATAAACTCAGATTTTCATGGGTCGGAATTGCTGGAGTAAAGATACCTTATGTCGTTGCATAAGATCTGGTGTATTCTTTTTGAGGTTGCTAAAGTTTAAAAAGTTTGGTTCTTTTTAAGAGCAATCGTTATTTACCAGATGATAAACAATTCATTAAAAATAGATTTTTAAGGATCTACATTTTGTAATTGATAAATCACTCATGCTTAAAGAGTTGGCCTTGATTCTGTTCTCCTTGAGAATGTGGGATGTTTTATAAACACATTAAGAGTTACAAATAGACTAGGGAAGGAAGAAATTATTTCATTGTCAATAATGAGATGATATAATTTTGTGTATACATAAAATTTCAATCAAAGCACTCTAATAAAAACTAAAAAGCCTGTTAGAGTGAGATCCATATTAAGAATGGTCTCTAAGTAACATGGCTGCTTTGTTGTAGCATATTTGGGTTCTACTCTGAGTTAAAGGCCCATTTTGCTTCTGTTATCTCATTTGTCTTCCAAGTTCTGGCAATTGAATTAGAGTTTTAGAACAAGTAGGAGCTCCAATGAATGGGTTGTCCCTGTTATAAGGTGGTCACTACCTGCTAACTGAAAATTGCAAGTCTTATCTTGAGCGTGAAAGAAACGTGGAGCCACAATTTAAAGTAAATAGGCACAACTTTCTGCGTGGATACGGGAAATCAGTCTTCCTGTGGTCTTAACAAGAGCTGGACCAAGATATCTGGGTCACCCAGAGACATTAATCAGATTATACTTGTTCAAAGCGTTTTGAGGGAAGGGTGGGAAAAAAATCAATCTTTGCTAATAAAATTTTTTTTCAGGAAGAAATTCAATTATGATTTTTCTTCTGAAGTAGAATCAGTGTTTGGAAAAACTATAGACAGCCTATTTCCCACTTTTCTGCAGTCCTCTTCTCAATTTTCTATTGTGAGTTTTCTGACTTGGGAGGCATTTTTCGGTTGATGTAAAATGCAAACTGACATGTCTTCCACTCTTCTCCTCTGGCCACGTTCCCTTTCCAAAGGCAATGAATGTGGTCAGTTTCATGTGCATCTTCTCTGGCATGCGGAAGTGTTTTGTCTCCAATCACTTCCTCTTAAGCTATTATATTAAAAGGTTCAATCAAGTTAATCACTTCTTTTAGTAAATCACACAAACACTCTGTATTCCCTTTTCAGAATTTATCGCAGCTTCCTCACTTCCAGGTGCTGAGTGTCACACCCATCACAAAACATGTTTAGGAGTGTTGTTTTTTTCCCACTTGAGGGCACTGCCTATTTTCATCATAATGTGATCAGTTTATGATTTGGGAGTTGATTGCAGTGGCATTTTTACATCTGTTATACATAAGTGCCCAAATACTTGTCTGGCTCTTCTGCCTCTTTATCCAGCTCTGGTCACCTTCTGTATCTTAAAGGTGAAAAGATCCCAGCAGTAAACTGTATTAGTGCATTTTCACACTGCTATAAAGAAACAGCCTGAGACTGAGTAATTTATAAACAAAAGAAGTTTAATTGACTTCCAGTTTCACATGGTTGGGAGGCCTAGGGAAACTTACAATCATGGTAGAAGGTGAAGGGGAAGCAAGGCACGTCTTACATGGTGGCAGGAGAGAAAGAGAGAGAAGGGGGATGCACCATACACTTACCTAACAACCAGATCTCACTCAGTCATTATCACGAGAACAGCAAGAGGGGAATCTGCCTCCATGATCCAATCACCTCCCACCAGATCCCTCCCTTGACAAGTGGGGACTTCAATTCAATATGAGATTTAGGTGGGGACACAGAGCCAAACCATATCCATAACCAACTCTGGTTTCAGGCTGAGCACCCTGAAACAGCAGTGCTCATTTATTCTGAGAGTAGAGCTCCTATTTCTGAGACTCCTCAGAGTGGGACCCTTGCAGTGGCTTTGCTGCAGTTCTTCTGGCTGATGGGGCCCTGTTGGAGTTTGCCTTTTGTTTTCTATACAGAACACACTTCTGCTCCCCTGCACTGTGGCTATTTCCCAATTTCTCCTTGCTTCTCAAATCTGTCAGCCCTCGTCGTGCCTGTCTCATTAACTTCACTTCGACCTCATAGTTGTAGAGGGAACATTCCCATCTTCCTGTGACCAGGTAGACAAACCTGCCTGTATCTGCTCCCATTCACTCCTCTTTCCTTCTGTTGTTCCACTTCTATCTTTTGCCACATGCATCTCTCCTTTTTATGGATAATCAGTAAAATGAGGGAGATTCTGTCTAGAAGCCTCATCTTCAAACAAAACACACCACAATCCCAGCACTTTGGGAGGCTAAGGCAGGTAGATCACCCGAGGTCAGGAGTTTGAGACCAGCCTAGCCCCTCTACTAAAAATACAAAAATTAGCTGGGTGTAGTGGTGTGTATCTGTAATCCCAGCTACTCAGAAGGCTGAGGTAGGAGAGTCGCTTGAACTTGGGAGGCAGAGGTTGCAGTGAGCTGGGATTGTGCCACTGCCCTCCAGCCTAGGAGACAGAACAAGATTCCATTTCAAAAAAAAAAAAGATCAAGTCAGATCATTTATCTTCTTTGCGTTTTAAACCCATTCAGGCTGGACATGGTGGCTTACACCTATAATCCCAGCACTTTGGCAGGCTGAGGCAGGAGGATCACTCGAGTCTAGGAGTTCAAGACCAGCCTGGATCTTGTCTGTACAATAAATAAATAAGTAGACCCATTCAAAGACTCCCCTTTGCACTTTAGATAAAACCCATTTTCCATATGCTGCTTTCCAGCTCCAGCAGGGCACTTGTGTCTTCACCTCCTGCCTCACTTCTAGCCACTCACACCCTTGCCCACTCTTCTGTGGCCACAGTTTTTCCTCCAGTTACCCAAATGCATGAAATTCTCTCCACTCCTGTGCCACTTTCTTGGCATTTTTCTCTGGAGGTCTCACTCTACAGCCCCTGGAGTAGCTGTACTTTCTCATCCTCTTTATCTCATTGCCACCTCCTCAGGGGGTCTTCATCAGGAAGTCCATGAAGGTCCCTGGCCCCACAATCATGTTTGTTCCTGCATAAGACTTCATGACTTGTTAATATTTACGTGTTTCATACCCAGACAGTTTCTAAGCCCTGTAAGGGCAAGGGCCATGTCTGCTTTGCTCCCCGCTGGGCACATGATAGGGTACCTGGCACATAATAGGCATTCATTTCAGGGCCATTTGCTGAGATATGTGAATGAGTGAATGAAGGCTGGCATGCAGCTCAGCTCGGGTTTGTCTTTTCCTTTAGGACACAGAGCCAACCTCTCTGTGTGCTCCATGCCCCTTTAGAGCCACAACGTTGTGGAGATTGAGGAGATCTTGGAGGGCTTCTCCCTCACATTTTCACCATTCAGGCTCCATCTCCCATCCTCCTGCATTTCAGAACAGCTCAGGCTCAGCCTTGGGTTCAGGGGTCTTTTGCTGTTAGTCTCGGCTTGTCAAGGGATGCACCTATTTTGCTTTCCTCCCATCCCCTTTGGGAGCGGGATTATGGTGCAGTGGCGTAGGGTATCTGGAGCCAGACTACAGGGGTCTGAATCCTGGCTTACTGGTGGTGTGACCTTGGACAAGCTACTTAATTTCTGTGTGCCTCGGTTTCCTCACATGTCAAATGGGGTTAATGACCACATGCAGCTGTGACAGTGATTCGTGAGTAAATGTACTTAAGGCACTTTTCATGAAGATAGCACGTGTTGGCCATCCGCCTCTCTCCCCTCTGCCTTCTTCTTGTGAACTCCAGGCGTTGTAGTCATTTCAGGCTCTCCCCAGCACCCACGCAGTGAGAATAGTCAGCTACTCTCTGCAGTCCCTTTAGCTTATTCCCTTTCTCACTCTTATTTTCTCCTTTTCCCCTTTTTTTAATTCGGTGTTTATTTTAAAAATCTTTTGGGGGTCACAGGCTCTTTTGAGGATTTAAAGAAGAGTCCTTATGGACCGTTGCCTTAGAAAAACTCAATATTTGTGCAGTAACCCAAAATGAGCACACAATTCAGATATCCACAGATGCCTTGGAATCTCTCTGCGGCCCCCTGGACAGAGCTGTTACAAACAGCTGCATCTCTGTGGTCTTCTTTGGTGCTGTGGGCCGAAGGGATTCCACTCGGAGAACTAGAACCGTCCCTTCATGAGTATCCAGGAAACAAACCTCAGAATACAGCTAGAAAAGTCTCTTTTCAGAAGGTGAAATCATGATACCATTTCTGTGTGTATTCAACATGATACTAAACTGGTATATGCATAAAGTGATTACTTATATCTTATAATACAACTTGATTGCTGCTCATTTGGGACATATGGGAATGCCAGGCTAGTTTAAGTGAGGAAAAATTTGAATTAATCAAATATATGTCTGTGTGTGTGTTTTAAGCCCAGTTTCTTCTCAAGTTTTAAGGTAAGAAGACATGATATATGTGTGCCAATGGGGATAATAACAGCCAACTGTTTTCTAGATAGATGTTCTTTTGGACATAGTTTTATACATATGTGTAAAGTATAAATAAGTACAAATAAGTTATTATAAGGTAAAATAAGCATTTATTGTGGCAGTATTCATTACCAGTGTACAAAAAGTGCTGCAGAAATAGTCTGGGTAACAATATATTCCTTGAAGGGGGTTAAATATTCCTTCAGCAAATATGCTCACTTTCTAAATTGGTTAGTAAACTGTTTTATAGAGGGGGTACCAAGGTATGCTTAATGCTGGTTGTGGATTAGAGGGTCAAAATAGACATGGTTGAAAAATTAAGATAAAAACAAAGAAGGAAATCATGATGGTTTATTGTGATGATTGTTTCTGGGCTGGGCTGTCACTGAACAAACAAGGGCTCCCTGACCCCCTGGGCTGACTGCATTGTGCGGGCCTGGTAGGTGATGGAGGTCTTGGCCACATTGACCCGAAAGCAGTGTCTGTGAAAGATTGCTCAAAGCTTCCATGTTCCCAGGGCTTAGGAATGCTCCGTCTTAAACAGTGTTTTTAAAATTATATTTTCTCCAGGATTAAAATCACCAACGGAACCTTCCAAGGAGACCAACTGAGTGGAAATAACCTTCAGTAACTGCTAATGGGAGTTGGATTTAAAACCGTCAGCTTAAAATAAAAAAGCTCATGTCTCCTGAACTGTTATCCAGCCGGGTAAATTGTTTTTTAGTGTGGAATTATGTACACTTAAATCATGGTGTATGCATGTGGTCAGCGCTGCTTTTCTTTTAAGTGGGCTTGTTTATTTAAAAGACTCGAAAATGAGAAGTTGTTTTGCTTACTCAGTTGGGGTTTATTGTAAAACTCGATGCCAGAAAAAGAAAAAAGTATTGTTTTTATGCTGCGAGTGTGTGAAGCGTGTCCTTCCCAGAGAAAGGACAGTCATGGTGTTTTTTTTTTTTTTCTGTGTCCAAAGAAGGAAAGCTCTCAGGGCCAGCAGGAGGCTTTGTGAGGGATCTGGGGTTATGAATGCCAATCACGCACTGACCAGTGGTTTCAAAAACAGGAATACCCAGCGTACGTTTTTACTTTTATTCCTTTGCAGTAATTAAAATAATACTAAAATGCAACAAGAGCTGGAGAGCAAAGTGGGAATTGTTCATGTTGGTAGGTGATGTTCATTATGAAAAGGGTCAGTTTGATAGCCATGTCAGAGGAGCTGTAGCTTCACCCTGCTCTGCGCTGTGGAGTGTCACGAGTGAAGGTTTTGCTCGGACTGCTACGGGTTGTCCAAGTAGCATCAGAGCAGCTGAGCAAGTCTCGAGATCCCATGTGGTACATCCAGCCAACACCCATGGAGTCATAGACCCGTCGCCCAGAAAGGCCCTTCCCTGGAGGCTGAGCCTCGTCTTAATCTGCAAATGAGGGAAGGGGGAGAGGTCTAGAGAGGCAACATGACTTGTGTGAGATCACACAGTTGATCTGTGACAGGCATACACAATTTTCTTCAAAAGTGAGACTGTAATCACACCAAAAATCTTAGAACATTATCCTAATCCGCCACAGTTTATTTTTTTAATTTTTTATTTTATTTGTCTTTTGAGACAGGGTCTCCCTCTGTTGCCCAGGCTGGAATGCAGTGGTGCAGTCATGGCTGACTGCAACCTCTGTTTCACAGGTTCAAGTGATCCTCCTGCCTCAGCCTCCCAAGTAGTTGGGACACCATGTGCACACCACCATGCCCAACTAATTTTTGTATTTTTTGTAGTATTTTGTATTTTTTGTAGAAATGGTATTTCACCATGTTGCCAAGGCTGGTCTCAAACTCCTGAGCTTAAGCCATCTGCCCACCAATGCCTCCCAAAGTACTGGGATTACAGGCGTGAGCCACTGTGACCCGCCGGTTTATTTTTTTAACTGTGATTTAAATCCTTCTAAGTGCAGCCCAGTTATCCTCTCAGGAATCTTTCTAGGCTTCTCACCCCCTCAGGTTGGGTTCACTTGTCGTTTGTTTTATTCTCCTTTGCACTTTTTAGAAATGGAGTAACTACGAGAAATAGTAATCGTCCCTCCTGTTTTTGCAATCAGTTGATTTTTACCGAACACTCTGAAAGCGCTGTTTTAATTGTTTTGGTGAACCTGGCCTGTGGAGTTATCAGGTGGTGACGGTAGGTTTGATCTTAGAGTCTGTGGGCATTTCAGTTCTCTGACAGTGGAAAGCTGTTCTGAGCCGGGTTGACACAAGTGAAGAAACCTGCACTGTTGGCCAGATGCAGTGGCTCACACCTAAAATCCGAGCAATCTGGGAGGCCAAGGCGAGGGGATCACCAGGTCAAGAGATCAAGACCATCCTGGCCAACCTGGTGAAACCCTGTCTCTACTAAAAAAACAAACAAACAAACAAAAAAACTAGCTGGGCATGGTGGTACCTGCCTGTAATCCCAGCTACTCAGGATGCTGAGGCAGGAGACTAGCTTGAACCAGGGAATCAGAGGTTGCAGTGAGCCAAGATCATGCCACCGCACTCCAGCCTGGCGGCAGAGCAAGACTCCATCTAAAAAAAAAACCACAAAAACCTGCACTCTTAATGTCAGGTTGATGACCACCTGGAGAAAAACTGGCCCTTTGTTCTACTAGTGGCTAAAACATTATAGGAATGAGAATGAATAACCTGTGTGGACCCTAAAGTGCATTACCTGGATAAACAGAAACAACTTGGACAAGAACCTGAGATTAGTGAGATTCCAGGCTTTTTTTTTTTTTTTTTTTTTGGAGACAGGATCTCACTTTGCTATCCAGGCTGGAGTACAGTGGTGCAGTCATAGCTCACTGCAGACTGAAATCTCTGGGCTCAAGTGATCCTCCTCCCTCAGCCTCCTGAGTAGCTGGGACCCAGGGTGTAAGCCACTTTTTACATTTAATTTTTCTATTAAAATATGTCTATTAAATATGCCTATTTCTATTAAAAATAAGCATACAAACACATAGAGAAAACAAGATTTTGAACATCTGTATACCCACCAGTCAGCCTAATTAAAATCTTTTTGATATTTTCTATTTCTAGCCTAGCTGGAGGCCACAGTTATGAATTGGGTGTGTATCACTCTTGAGGTTCTAGATTTAACTCTTTGGGGCCTCCCTCAGTGCCAGGGCCTGTGTTTAATGGGACGGGAGCGGCATCTTGCAGCGGTAAAACTGTAGGTTTGGAACTGTTGTGAGACCACTGTAATGATTTGAAATGTGTCAGTGAGATGGGTCTGCAGAGAGCCGAAGTGTCTCATACCCTCGATTCCTGACGAGTTGGGATTTCCCCACGGGATGAGAAAGTATGGTGGTCACTGAAGGTCACTCATCAAGGTAAACCTCAGACAGACAGTTTGAAGAAATGTATGGTTTAGGAGTAGTGCTTTTCAAACTTTTTTTATTGTAACGCAACTTAAGCAAATTTTCTATTGTGACTCTGGACACATACATGCCACCATACACACACACACACACACACACACACACACACCTCTGAATGAGAAGTTTTAAGAAAAGATTATTATAATTTATTTCAGCTGCCTTGCAATAACATGTATTTTGTTTTGTTGTTTTTACAAAAGCTATTTTTTCCAGTAAATTGATTTCACATACCATTAGTAGATAGTCACCCACAGTTTAAAAAAAATGAACCAAACCAACCTGATTTAGTGAACTGTTACTTGTTTCATGGAGCAAAAATTTCTAAAAGGTATATACTCTGTTGAGTATTTTTATAAAAAGCTTTTCCCTACAACCGACCTCAGCTTAAAGATCTATGCCACAACTTACTAATAATGAATCCCATGTAAAACTAAGCAGAATTCACAACTCTTTGGGGGTTCAGGTTATTATGTCATGAGACTTCTCCTTAAAGCTCCTAACCCTCCTCAGCCATTGCTTTAATGCAGCCTGACTAGATTAAGTAAACAGAACTTGAACACAATGACTTAACTATACTTTATATATTCACGATTGTTAAGGCACAAAATCAATCTTTCCAAATAAAACTGAGTGTAAGTCAAACTGCCAAGTGAGAAAGAGCAGCTATGGAGCTCTCAGCTCTCCCTTTTGTCATAGTTTATCTCTGTACAACGTCAGATAAGGGCCAGATGAGGAACAAAGTGATGGTGGCTATTGCTTTATACTCATTATATCTCATGTGTTTTTGTGGGACCAGACCACCATCCTGCTCACCCGAGATGCCTGATAATGATCACCCTAGCAGGGGGTTATAAGGCACCTTTGTTCATAAGAAGTTTATAGAACTGGACTCAGAAAGGTACAGCTTTCCCTCCAGGGAAGCAAAGGAGAAAATTATATTTAATGCATATTAAACAAATAGTTGTTGGATATTATGAGCTAGATTGATCCCAAGATCCCAAAATGCTTGAGTCAGCTTGCTCCAAAATGTTACCAGCCAGCCACTTTAAACATTAATGAGGTAGCTGGTTTCTAAAATCTGGAAGGAGGGGGAGGTTTTGTTTAAGCCAACTATTTCACAGAAGGGGAAATACAGTTCTACCTCAGGAAATTTAAATGAGACTGTTGAATAATTGGGAAAGAACCTCTCCTGTGGATGAGAGGGCAAAGAAGAATTCAGCTGTTTTTAGGCCAAATATCAAATGCGACAGCTGTGCTTTTTTGTGTATGTATTTGTGTATGTGATGGTGTATAATTTCTAGAAAAGCAGTTCTCAGGGATTTGGGACATGAAAATTTCCACTTTTAAAAATTATTGAGAATGCCAATGAACTCTCGCTTACGTGGGCTGTATCTCTCAAGTTTTACCACATAAAAAATTGAAACTAATAAATTTAAAAATATTTATTGATTTATAAAAGTGAACCTATGCTATATTAACATAAAATATTTTTATTGAAAGCATCGTTTTCAAAAAGTTATTGAGAACAGTATTGTTTTATATTTCTGCAGATCCCGTCACTACGGCACACTTGGAGAGCCGCTGTCCTGAAAAGTAGTTGGGAAGACTATGTTGAGAGTGGCTGCCCAGGAGTGGTGAGATTATTCACGATCCTGCTTTTTTTTCTTTTCATTAGTATTTATTTTCTACAAGAAGATGGGATTACTTGTGCAAAGTAAAAATGAGAAAGAAAGAACATACTCATGTTGAGGAAAGATTATTGCGGCCCTGGAAAAACCCAGGCAGAGGAGTTTACACTTGGGAGACCAAGGAACCACTGCCATTTCTTAAGTGGGAAAATGAGCTGTATTTGGGAGTAAGTGGATTAGAATTGAGAGAGAGAAGGAAAAGTGCTACTTCAGAGGAGTGGTGTGGTGGGTCAGACCTCAGGTGTCGGTGGAAATGGAGAGACAGGGACAAACTCTAAAGACTTTGAAGGCAGAATGACCTGAGACCTGGGGAGAGGGAATAAAGGAGAGGGCAGAGACAAAGACAGCAGTTTTCAAATTAAAACATTTGAAGAATGTTTTTTCCGTTCTATCCAACTTTGGGGCTTGGTTCTGTTGCACAGGTGAGAGTGCAGTGACACAGCCTCGACCTCCTGGGCTCGAGTGATTCTCCTGCCTGAGCGTCTGGAGGAGCTGGGACTGCAGGTGTGAGTCACTTCTTTCTGAACGTTCCCCTGATTAAGCTGATCGAAGTCTTGTGTTTTCCAGAGTTGGCCATCCCATTCAAGGGCTTAGGAGACAGTCTACGCACTTCCCAAGTTGAATTGGTCCCAGCTGCTCCCAGGAGAACGAGTGAATTGGTCCCTATGCCACCCCTGGAGAGCCGCTCGCTGCCCACTTGGCCGTGAAGGGCTGTGTGGTTCCCCTGCGCGCCAGAGCCTGCCGTGGCCTCTTATGCACTCCACCACCCCCATCAGCTCCCTCTTCTCCTTCACCAGCCCCGCAGTGAAGCGACTGCTAGGCTGGAAGCAAGGAGATGAAGAGGAAAAGTGGGCGGAGAAGGCGGTGGACTCTCTAGTGAAGAAGCTGAAGAAGAAGAAGGGAGCCATGGACGAGCTGGAGAGGGCGCTCAGCTGCCCGGGCCAGCCCAGCAAGTGCGTCACGATTCCGCGCTCCTTGGACGGGCGGCTGCAGGTGTCCCACCGCAAGGGGCTGCCCCACGTGATTTACTGCCGCGTGTGGCGCTGGCCGGATCTGCAGTCCCACCACGAGCTGAAGCCACTGGAGTGCTGTGAGTTCCCGTTTGGTTCCAAGCAGAAAGAGGTGTGCGTCAACCCTTACCACTACCGCCGCGTGGAGACTCCAGGTGGGCTGTCCTTACCGCGTCGGGGTTTATCTTCAGAGTGAAGGTCCTGTGCCCCATTGATGGAGAACAATGGGGCACCAGCAGACAAAGACGTCTCCCGAAAGAGAGACGAGAGAGAGAGAGAGAGAAGAGAGACAGAGAGATAGAGATAGAGAGAGAGAGAGGGAGAGGGAGAGAGGAGGGGGGGAGAGAGAGAGAGAGAGAGAGGGAGAGGGAGAGGGAGAGAGGAGGGGGGGAGAGAGAGAGAAAGAGAAGAAAAAGAGAAAGAGAGGGAGGTTCAGTTTTGAGGGACTGGTCCAAAATTTTGTTTCCTGGAATGAGGCAAATGTCCAATCAAAGAAGGTTCCCGTGAAAACAGTATTCCTGCCTGGAATGCCACAGGAACTCAATCCAAAGGGAACAGAAGTAAAACCCTGTTATAGCCAGTGTGAAGGAATGAAGATAAACTCCAGACTAGTGGGAAAAATCTAGAAAGAAGGTATTTTCGTTTGATTCCAATATGCATGTAAGCTTTGTGTGATTTTGAAAATGAGGCAGATGGCTAATCAAAGAGAAAACTCCCATAAAAGTTTTATTTGGAGGTATCTGGGACAAGTCAATAGAATCTTTTACCAGTTTTTGGGGTCCTAAAAGGTTTTAAAATGGCCTCGATAATGATGAGCTAGAAAAAAGAAGTATCTTCCACCCGCCCCCCGCTTCCACCAAGAACTGAACTGAACTGCACTAAACTGAACTGAAGCTGGTGTGCTAGCTGCTACTTTGTTCAAGTTCAGGTAACTAGAAGGTGTTTCATATCTGGGTCTGAAAACAGCCAATGAAAGAGTTGCTGGACATCATTCCAGGCAGTTATTTTTTTAAAATGGTTTTAAATACAGACAGGTATCACTTAATGATGGGAATGCATTCTGAGAAATGCATCAGTAGGCAGTTTCTTCCTTGTGCGAACATCCTGGTGTGCACTTACACAAACCTAGATGTGATAGCCTGCTACACTCTTAGGCTATATGGCGGAGCCTGTTGCTCCTAAGCTACTAGCCTGCACAGCATGTTACTGTACTGAATACTGTAGGCAATCCTAACCACAGTGGTACTGAATATATCTGAACAGATCTAAACGTAGAAGAGGTACAGTAAAAGTACAGTATCATAATCTTAGGGGACCACTGTGTTACATGTGGTCCCTTAACCAAAACGTGATTATGCAGTACATGACTGTACAGGAAAGTACCTTTCTAAAACCCCTCATGCTCCAGTATGTGTACCTGTAAATGTGTATATCCCCCCTCCTCTTGAAGCCTGGTGTTTATTTTTGTTCCTTCACACTGGCTCTAACAGGGTTTCAGTGCGATTCTCTTTGAATGTTTCTGTAGCATTCCCCACAGGAACACAGTTTTAGGAGAGCTTTTTCTCTTTGATTGGCCATCTGCCTTATCCCAGGAAACCAAAGCACTGACATGTGAGCTCAGAGAAATTGCCCATGTCCAATGAAGAGATGATCCTGTCTAGCTAGGTAGGCAGGGTCAGTTTACCTTAAAACAGTATCCAGAAAGTGATTCATGCCCAGCCTACCTCAGTCACAGCTAAGTAATCTTTCAAGCTTGCAGAACTTAAGGAAGTCATCTACCTGTGTGTGGATGCCACCCACAGCGCATTCAGGGACTGAGGCCCTGGCTGAGAAGGTATTAGATGGTTCCACACGCTTGGCAAATCTGATGTGTTTTCTCTAAATCCTGGAGCGAGTTGCTTTCCTCCTTTCTTCTCTGCTTCACTTTGACTCTTTGCTTACTTAAAAAAAAGTCAATAATGTCTAAGCTTATAGCAAAAAGGACTTGATTCCATTTTGTGTTTCAAAGATTTGAGTTACATTAAGCATCCAAAAGATACCCAAATGGAAAAATGTTCATTAAGAAATTATTTCTCTCTCCCTGAATAACATAATTGTAAAATGTAACAACATGTAGGAAATATCTTGTAAAATGTATCTGGTTTTCCTTTTGAATATTCAAAAGCCTATTTTTGAAGAACTGTTTGACATTTTAGTTTTTCTTTCTTTCTTTTTTTTTTTTTAAACAGAGTCTCACTCTGTCACTAGGCAGAAGTGGTGAGATCTCGACTCACTGCAACCTCCACCTCCCAGGTTCAAGCGGGACTATAGGTGCCTCAGCCTCCCGAGTAGCCGGGACTATAGGTGCATGCCACCATTTTTAGTAGAGACGGAATTTCACCACGTTGGCCAGGATGGTCTCAATCACTTGACCTCGTGATCTGCCTGCTTCGGTCTCTCAAAGTGCTGGGATTACAGGCACGAGCCACTGCGCCCGGCCCTTAGTTTTTCATGTTCCGTAAGGAATGATAGTTTGAATGTTTTACATATGGTAGATAGATTTCATTTTATTGTAATTTAGGTGTGAATTTCCGGAAGGAAAGATGAGTAAAGATTATATTAATTTAAGGTAATATTTAAGTTACAGAGGTTTTTCTTACGCTTAACTTTGGTTTTTTTAATAGAAAAGGTAGATTTCCTGTCCAGCTAGATATCCATAAAATAAATATTTTAAGAATAATAAAACGTTAATGTTAAACAAGTTTGCTGAGTTTCTATTTATCATAAAGCTTAAGTTTTGCCTTTGAAATCTCATTTTTTGGCCATTCATTTAGATGCATTGAAGGCTGCATTTCCATTTTCTTTTCATTGACACATCCACTTCAGTAATCAATTTCAATGCTTTCCAAGTTATGTGTGGTGAGGGACAGTTTTTATTTTTTAAATTCCTAGTCCTTCAACTGAGTACTTTTATAATACAGATGAATTACTAAGCAAATAAAATTCTAAAAAGACTTAGAAAATACAAGCCCAGCTTTAAAAATTATTTATTTCAACAAATAGAACCTCTGTCACATTGCTGTGAAAAGTTTCTAAGCACTAACTTCTTCACAGACTGGTACCCAGCAGTTGGTGAAGGGTTCCCCAGTCCTCAGACCACACTGCACCTGGCACGGTTCTGGTGGAAGCTTCTGGTGGAAGCTGTGATACGTGATAATTCTACTCCATTTGCCCTGATGTTATTTCAGGAGTATAACTTCTCCTTTACATAAAATATTCATATTATATCACAGTCACATGACTTAAAAAAAAAGACAAAAGTGTTTTTTTTCCAGATCTGCTTTGCACCCTTTGTACTCTGTGACTCCTTCTGCTGTTCCCCCCGTGTAGCACTGAGATGTAAAGATAGCATGGTATTTGAAAGTGGCATGAAATAGGAATGAGTGTCTGTAAGCTCACTGACATATTTACAAGCAGCAGTTGAGATGTGGAAGTGGAGTTTAGTCATTAGGGATTGCTGTGTTTTGAGTGAAAGTATTTTAAAATATGATCAGTGCACATTTAAGGCAACTGAGCCAGTCAGGTCAAATAATACCTAGGATGAGACCATCAGTTTTCTTTGCAGACGTCCACTGGCTTTGATTTTACCCAGACGGTAAAAATATATTATCAAGAGAGTTGTTATGATAAAGGAAAATGTATCCTTTCTTTTCTCTTGGTGCCTCAGATCTGCAGGCTATTAAGAAATAGAAGTCTCTGCATTCAGACGGATAGGAGGCAGTGTATTTTTATCAGTGTTATACACGGTAGATATTTTACATTAAAACTGAAGTTGGCCGAGCGTGGTGGCTCAAGCCTGTAATCCCAGCACTTTGGGAGGCCGAGGCGGGTGGATCACGAGGTCAACAGATCAAGACCATCCTGGTCAACATGGTGAAACCCCGTCTCTACTAAAAAAAATACAAAAAAATTAGCTGGGCATGGTGGCGCATTCCTGTAATCCCAGCTACTCAGGAGGCTGAGGCAGGAGAATTGCCTGAACCCAGGAGGCGGAGGTTGCGGTGAGCTGAGATCGCGCCATTGCACTCCAGCCTGGGTAACAAGAGCAAAACTCTGTCTCAAAAAAAAAAAACTGAAGTCACGGAGATTATTCAAATTCTTCATAAAAAATGAGTGTTTAGGCCGGGCATGGTTGCTCAAGCCTATAATCCCAGCACTTTGGGCGGCCGAGACAGGTGGATCACGAGGTCGAGAGATCGAGACCATCCTGGTCAACATGGTGAAACCCCGTCTCTACTAAAAATACAAAAAATTAGCTGGGCATGGTGGCGCGTGCCTGTAATCCCAGCTACTCAGGAGGCTGAGGCAGGAGAATTGCCTGAACCCAGGAGGCAGAGGTTGCGGTGAGCTGACATTGTGCCATTGCACTCCAGCCTGGGTAACAAGAGCGAAACTCTGTCTCAAAAAAAAAAAAAAAAAAAAAAAAAGAGTGTTTATTTGAACATTGTTAACACTGTGATGAAGTGTCATTGACAAAGCAGCCCTAAGCATTCGCTCTGTCAGCTCCTGGCTTCAGACTATTCATGAGGTACATCAGTTGTTTCTTGCCTGCTTGTGGAATATTAATACATTTTAGGAAATGTAATGGTTTATTAACTATGTCACTGTTTCGTGGTGACGTTGAATGTTTGTTCTCTGGTGTCACAAGGCAGTATACGTGTGCAAACACTAGCTTGTAAAAGGGGACAAAATTATTTGTTTCTCTGCTACCCTCACCTGTAGCAGTTTTAGTTGAAAACCTTTCATTTACCCTTTAGAGTTTATTTTCTGTCCATATAACTGAAAATCATCGCTTGTTAAGGAAGAGATAGATGTACGATGTCAAAGGCAGATGGCAGGCTTTGGGGTTACCGTCATTGTTACTGTAATTGTCTGTTTATTCCAAAACATTTACCTTTTATTAAGACCTTATTTTTTAGAGCCGTTTCAGAAGATTTACTTTTTATGAGTTTTTATTAATATTTGCATGTGGTTGACAAATCATTACTGTGATTAGAACCAAGATCTGGTTCATTCATACCCAGAGACAAACTCTTTTAAACAATTCTTGCTTAGTTCTTTTGTATTTCTCTCTATTATTACTAAGAATTATGGCAGTAACTCTAGATAATATATAAATCCTTATATATCTGCTTCCAAATTTATCACCTTTAGATAATATCATTGCCTCTTTACCATAAAAGATGAGGAATTCACTCATGTATGTTATCTTCTTCCTTCCTCCTCTTCCCAGTCCTTGATAGCTGTATTTCAGTTCATAGTTTGTATTCCTTTTTGGTTATTCCAGTGATTTCCATCGTGGAATTCAGGGGTAAGAATTATCTGTCCTCAGAAGGGCATTGGTCTGTTGGTTTCTAGTAGCCAGGGCTGGGTGGGAAGTTGAGGTCAGTTGATTCTCTTTTCTCTATAGATGACTTTGCAGTGATCCTCTAGGAGCTTTTGGAATATTCCAGTTATCCCGCAGTGTTTGAAATTCAAGATGGAAAGACTTGATCTGGATCTTTTTTCATTAATTGAGCTCTGCTCACTCTGTGACCCTTTTCAATATGAAGACGTAGGTCCTTTGTAGCTCTTTGAAGTTTTCTTTTATTATTCTTTGACCACATCCCCCTTGTGTTTTCTTTGCTTTTCTGTCTGGAACTTACATTGGCCACAGATGGCTCTTCAACAACATTTTTGGAGTAGCTACTTTATGCCAGGCATTGTCACCTTCTAGAGGTCAGTAGGACACGAGGGCTGAGGCAAAGCTTGCCCTTGAGAATTTGAATTTATTCCAAAATTGTGTATAGAATCAGAATGAAGAACAGTAGCGTTCTTTAAAAAAAAATGGAACCCAGAAAAAGCATACTAAAATGAACAGACATAATTTATGTTGTCTTATTGATGTTTATCTTTTTTTTTTTTTTTGACAGTCTTGCCCTTGTCTCCCATGCTGGAGTGCAATGGTACAGTCTCGGCTCACTGCATCCTCTGCCTCCTGAGTTCAAGCAATTCTCCTGCCTCAGCCTCCTGAGTAGCTGGGATTATGGGTGCCCGCCACCACACCTGGTTAATTTTGAATTTTTAGTAGAGACGGGGTTTCACCACATTGGCCAGGCTGGTCTCAAACTCCTGACCTCAGGTGATTCCTCCTACCCCTAGCCTTGGCCTCCCAAAATGCTGGGATCACAGGCATGAGGCACTGCTACTGGCTGCTGCTTATGTTTTACTTACTTTTATTGTTATTCACTGTTTGTATTTAACTTAATAACTTTTAATTACTCACCTTGAAGTCGTTCCAATAAGGACACACAGAATGTTTTTATTTCAGCAGCACTACCGAGCCTGACGTTGAGTCTAGTCATCTAAATAATTCAACATGATCCCTGAAGGAAAAATATTCTGAGCATCACTTACAGTTTCATTGCAAGCAATAGAAACCGATTTTGCCTTGGGGAGAAAAAAAGACTTATTTGGCAGAATTAAAGAAAGATGTAACAATCAGGTTGCCAGAAGGCCGGGTATTAGGACAGCTCTGGTCATTTCCAAGGTAGGAATAAATAGCAGGTCTCTTCAGAGTACTGACACTAGAAAGATCCTCCTCTAAATGTTTTTGTGAATTGTGACATTTTGCTTCAGGTTCAGGTTACAAGGAGAAGGCCGTTGCCTTAGCTTGACTCACATGCTCACTTTTTAGGTGGAGATGGGAACTTAGTGGACCGTTCCATGATGAGCATGAAGACGAATGGGAGTAGTTCCCAAGGGGAAAAACAGCTCTATCATCAAAAAAACAGTTAAGAATGACAAGTATTCACTCTGCTGTGTACGGATGAGCAGTGTTCAATTCTAACTGTCTTGTTCCCTTTTGGTCCTAGTGCTGCCTCCTGTGCTTGTACCAAGACACAGTGAATATAACCCCCAGCTCAGCCTCCTGGCCAAGTTCCGCAGCGCCTCCCTGCACAGTGAGCCACTCATGCCACACAACGCCACCTATCCTGACTCTTTCCAGCAGCCTCCGTGCTCTGCACTGCCTCCCTCTCCCAGCCACGCGTTCTCGCAGTCCCCGTGCATGGCCAGCTACCCTCACTCCCCGGGAAGTCCTTCTGAGCCAGAGAGTCCGTATCAGCATTCAGGTCAGTAAGAACTATGGTCTGTGGGGCAATATGGGAAAATAGACCCAACGTGATGATTTATGATGGACAGTCACAATGACAGTCATTGGAACTGTCATTCATATAGTGTCAACAGTTTACAAAGCAATCACCCCTAAAATGATTAGGGCTATACCCATTTTGAGGCAGTTACCTTGGAGATACAGCATGTTTTTGCTATGAAAGCTCTGAAAGCTCTCAGAAACTAAATGGATTTGAATAGTATCCCTGGGAATTTCCAAGGAGTTTTTTAAGGCAGTAGAAATAAGATTAAAAGACTTCTTTAATCTAGGCAGAAGACTTGGCCTGAGGACAAGCAACATGGAAGAGCAATCCTAAGCCTCTACCTTGGTTACCTCTTTCAACAATCAAAGGAAGTCCTTGCCTAAAACATATGCCTGCATCCCTTGAGTGAAGCAGAGAGTGAAGCTGCAGCTTTAGCCAATACATTCTCCCTTTCTGCCCTGTGAAGCCAGGACAGCATTTTAAATATAGAGCTCTTCAGTTTACTGAATTGAGAGAGCGTATGAAATGGAAGGGGAGCCTCTAGCATGCTGTCATGATTGCACTTGCGGCCATACCTGTAAAGTGGATCTAAGTTGAGATAATGAATAAAAGATACGTATGTACCTCATGAGTGTGAGACAAATCTTATGCGGAGCTGACAAGTTCCTAAAGGCATGCATAAATATATTTGGTGCCAGATGTTACAGTCTGCCTCATTTATTTATTCCTGTAATCTTTTATTTAACAGCTATTTATTAAAATCTTACTACATGCAAGCATTGCCTTAGGATTGCTGAAAGAGGCATTAACGGGTTAATAAAAACTGTCTGTGTCCTCACAGAGCTTATAAAATGTGGGAAGATAAAGAGGGAATTGCCTTTTCCCCTCTGAGTTACTTAGTTCCTTTTGCCCCTCAGCAAGTTACGAAGCATCTACTATAACATTTATTGTACTATGTTGTATAATTCCTGTGTGGTCTATTTTTTCCATTAGACAGTGAGTCTTCTTTTTTCTATGCCTAGCACAGAGCCTGAAATGCTGTGGTTGCTCATCAGTTGCTTATTGAATAAATTCCCACACAAGCATTTATTTATTTTTATTTATTTATCTATTTATTTTTGAGACGAGGTCTCACTCTGGCACCTAGGTTGGAGTGCAGTGGCATGATCATGGCTCACTGCAGCCTCTGCCTCCCGGGTTCAAGCAATTCTTCCATCTTGGTCTCCTGAGTAGCTGGGATTACAGGGGTGCGTCACCATGCCCGGCTAATTTTTGGATTTTTAGTAGAGACAGGGTGTCACCATGTTGGCCAGGCTGGTCTCAGACTCCTTATCTCAGGTGATCTACCCGCCTCGGCCTCCCTAAATGCTGGGATTACAGGCGTGAGCCAAGGCTCCCAGCCCACACAGGCATTTAGAACCTGGACATGGAGCTCCGGAGCATAGGCACAGGTTTTATGGACCCAGTAAGTGATGACTGAGCAACTGCTAAGTATCTGGCACTGGGCCAGTGCTGGAGGTGCAATGATGATGAAAACAATGTAGTTGTCCCCCCTTATCTGAGGTTTCAGTTACCTGAGGTCAGCTGCAGCCTGAAAATATTAAATGGAAAATTCCAGAAATAATTCATAAATTTTAAATTGTATGTGGGGATGAAATCTTGTGCCATCCTGCTCAGTTCTGTATCGTCCCTTTGCCCAGTTTATGCCATAGACACTGTCCACCTGTGAGTCAATTAGTAGCTGTCTCTATGTATTGAGGCATTACAGTGCTTATGTTCAGGTCACTCTGATCTAATAGTGACCACAAAGAGCAAGAGTAGTGATGCTGGCAGTGTTCTAATTGTTTGACTTGATTCCTAGTTAATCTCTTACTGTGTTTAATTTATAAATTAAACATCATAAGTATGTATGTATAGGAAAAAGCATAGTATATATGGTACTCTATACCATCCACAGTTTCAGGTATCCCCTGGGGGTCTCGGACTGGATCTCTGGTGGAGAAGAAAGGACTGCTGTGGTCTCTTACCTTCAGGAGGCAGTAGCTATTGAGAGCAATCACATACAGGTAGCCTATAGCAGTCCAGGCAAGTGATTATAAGGACTTGAACTAAAACAGGGATGTGGGCTTGGAAAGAGGGCAGTGAGTTAGAGGAGGTCCCCCTCTAATTCAACAGTACTTACTGTGGGGTGAAGGCAGAGATGCTGGAGGGTAGCTTGAGAGTTGTTCACTCAGTGTGGGAGCAGATGGTTCAAGTTTTGCAAGTGGCTGACTTCACTGAAAAGAAATACAGCAGAAAGAGAAGTCATTTGAGGACAGAGCCTTGGTGAAGGGACAGGAGGATAATTATGTTGCAAAATATATATTTACATAGCACACCTCTGTGCTACAAAGACTTCCTGTGCTGACTTTGAATTCCTGCCCTGGTTACTCTGACAGGTTGATATTCTTTTTCCTCTTCCCACCCATGCAGGACAGACCCCACCAATGATGCAGAAGCTGGTTAGTTTCTCACTGAAGGCATAGCCCTTTTCATTTCAAAGAGAATAATTCTTGTCTGAATGATTAACAGCAAAATGCCAACCTGAATAACAGACCCATAGATAAACAAGAATAAAGGGAACCTTTGAGATGTACTGGTTCAGCCTCTAAATTTTTTTAAAAAGCTCTATTGAGGTATAATTCACACACCATACAACTACCCATTTCAAGTGTATAGTTCCATGGTTTTTCAATGTTAAATTTTTTCAAGTAGTGGTGAAATATGTCTAACACAGAATTTGCCATTTTAACCATTTTTAAGAATACAACCTGGCCGCGTGAAGTGGCTCACACCTGTAATCCCAGCACTTCGGGAGGCTTAGACAGGTGGATCACTTGAGATCAGCAGTCCAAGCCCAGCCTGGCCAACATGGCGAAACTCTGTCTCTACTAAAAATACAAAAGTTAGCTGGGTATGATGGCGCACGTCTGTAATTCCAGCTGCTCAGGAGGCTAAGCCTTCTAAGCACTTGAACCCAGGAGTCAGAGGCTGAGGTGAGCTGAGATTGTGCCACTGCACTCTAGCCTGGGTGAGAGGGTGAGATCCTGTTTCAAAAAAAAAAAAAAAAAAAAAGTGCAATCCGATGGCATTAGATGCATTCATAATGTTGTGCAATCATCAGCACTACCTATTTTCAAATAGTTTCCATCACCCTAAACAGAGACTCCGTATTGATTAGGCAGTAGCTTCCCATTTGCCCACTTCCCCAGCCCCTGGTCATCTAATCTACTTTCAGTCTCTATGAATTTGCCTATTGCAGGTGCCTCATACACTAGGTTCATACAATATTTGCCCTTCTGTGTCTGTGTTATTTCACTTAGCAAAGTGTTTTCACAGTTTGTGTAGTGGCATACAGCAGTAGTTCATTGTGATGACTGAATGATACCTGTTTGTATGGCTAAACCACATTTAAAAAAATCAATTCACTGGATTTTTGGATTATTCCCACCATTCGGCTCTAGTAAATAACACTCTGCTTTCAATTACTTTGGGTATTTACCGAGGAGTGGAAGTGCTATAGCATATAGTAATTCTATTTTCAGTCCCCCTTTTTTTACTTTTAATTTTTTAGAGACAGGGTCTCGTTTTGTTATCCAGGCTGGAGTATGGTGGTACAGTCATAGCTCACTGTAATTTCAAACTCGTGGGTTCAAGTGATTCTCCCACCTCAGCCTCTGAGTAGCTAGGATTACAGGTCCACATCACCATCCCCAGCCAATTTTTAATTTTTTTTTTTTTGTAGGACGGGGTCTCATCATGCTGCCCAGGCTGGTCTCAAACTTCTGGACTCAAGTGTTTCTCCCACTTCAGCCTCCCAAAGTGCTAAGACTATAGGTGTGAGCCACGGTACTTAGCGTGTTCTGCCCCTTGAGTAAATAGACATACTTAGTGAAAGACCTGCAAACAGGCCATCTTGCTTTATAACTTTTCACCAGAGTGATAGGAGTCATAGTCCATTTTCTCACAAGGACATAGCTTATTCATGGTTTCCTAGTATGGTCCATGAACCCCTGCATTAGAATTGCCATCGGGGCATGTTAAAATGTCCATGGCTACATTTAACCACTGACCTGTTGAATCAGAATTGCTAAGGATGGGGCCAGGAATCTGCATTTTTAGCAAGCCCCACTGGCAATTTTTGTGCACACTTAAGTGTGAGAACTACTTGTATGGACAACTTGATACAACAAAGGAAGATCGATCCAACGTTTTTGCCGTTGTATTCTGCCACGGATGTAACAAAACCATTCTGAGCTGACATTAGACAAGAATGCTGACAGAATCAGTTGTTTTGTACTGAGGTCCTCCATAAAGAGTTTTCTCAGGAGTTTTTATTGTGTTATGAATTACTTCCTGATAAGTTATTATCCACGGAATGCATCCCATTTGCCTAAACATGATCACTGCCCAGTCACAGAACTGCCATTTGAGTAGAAGGGCCCTTCTCAGCCTGAGTTGGGCACAAAGTTATAATCACGTTTCAGCTACTCTGTGTTTTGGGGAAATATCCTGAAGTATCTCAGGGATAGAGCATCCCCGTGGCCATTGTACAATTCATGGCAACATAGAAGCTGAAAATTAGGCTCATTTCAGAGAAGGTTTAGTTTTCTCTGTGGTTTGCAAGCCAGATCACAGACTATTCTGCTATAAGGAAAGTTGGGAGAAGAGGTCTTGCATTTCAAAGTCTTGCCATGAAGTCATTAGAAATCAAAGATATAACTCAAAAGTCAGAGGAAAAATGAACTGACCCTTTAGTGAGGCTCTCAGAACAACGTTTCTTTCATAGGGCACTCACAATGTCACTTCAGGAGAGCCTTGTTACATTAACATGGTCTCTCTGTAGGAGTAGCACTGTTCACCAAGCCCAGGAGTTTAATGGCAAAAGATGTCAGATCCAGCTGTCTTTGTGTGGTTTACTGATTTGACAATTCCTTTGTTCTACTGCTTTCTTTTAGTTGACACACCACCCCTGCCTTATCATGCCACAGAAGCCTCTGAGACCCAGAGTGGCCAACCTGTAGATGCCACAGCTGATAGACATTTAGTGCTATCGATACCAAATGGAGGTAAATTGTAGATGAACAGTGAAATGTAGCTATTTTCCAAAGTATTTCCTATTAACCCCAAACAAAGCAACTCAAAAAACAAAACCAGAAATGTATTGATTGGCCTGCTGTTTGGCGTGTGTTTTAAGAGGCAAATGGCATGGCTTTGTGGTTTTTTCTTTCACCTGGGTATACAGGTGGGCTGAGGCCAGAAAGGACGTCAGCCTTTTTTTAATTTGGATTTTTTCATGGCTTTGCATTTTAACTTTGACATTCCTCAGTACCGCAGAATTAATGTTTTATCATCTTCACTACCAGAATAAGTTAACTTTTTATTTTAACTTCACATTTAGAAGTTCATAGTTCTTTTTTTTTTTTTTTTTTTCTTTGAGACAGAGTCTCACTCTGTCACTGGGCTGGAGTGCAGTGGCAAGATCTCCACTCACTGCAACCTCCTCCTCCTGGGTTCAACTGATTCTCCTGCCTCAGCCTCCTGGGTTGCTGGGACTACAGGCGTGCACCACCACGCTCAGCTACTTTTTTGTATTTTTAGTAGAGACAGGGTTTCGCCATTGTTGGGCAGGATGGTCTCGATCTCTTGACCTCGTGATTTCGCCTGCCTCAGCCTCCCAAAGTGCTGGGATTGTGTGAGCCATCGTGCCTGGTCAGAAGTTTGTAGTTCTTGATGTTTAGTATGGAATGGGAACTCAGGAAGTTAGGGATTTTATTCTATTTGTGTTTTTACTCTATGTTTACAGTGGTGTCTTTCATTTGGCCAGAGAGGTACTCTTAGAAATATATGTAAATGGGGTTTTTACAAAATTTTATTTGCATCTTATAATAGTCTAGTGTTGCTTGACTTTAATGTTTGTGTAAACCACATTGTGATCTTGCATAAATGCACATTTTGATTCCTTAGATCTTAGGGTGGGGTCCAAGAATCTGTATTGTTAAGCTCCCATGTGATGCAGAGGCTACTGTTCCATGAGCCACATCTTGAATAGAGAGGTTCTGAAGAAGTTTACCATTTGAAGTACTCCAAGTGAATATTTTTATAAGTTAAGATCCTTTTGTAAAAGAGATAATAACCCCCAAATTTATCCATTTCATAAATTTATATCTAGCGCATATAGGAACATATTCTAGATGCAAGAATGAGGAGGATCTTCGAGGAAGAGAAAGATAATCTGATAATGGACAGACAGAGACAGGGTGTGGGTGGCAAAGGAAGAAGGAACTCTGAACTTCGGTTGGTTACAGGAAAGTGACTTAACTTTGGGTTGGGTGTGAAAATATTCATGGGTTTCCTAATGAGATATCCAGCTCTCTTTAAATGTGTTTTTGTCATGCATAACTAGATATTCCACAAAGCAGAATGTGAGCCCCGCTATGTGGAAGTTTTTTCCCCTTAAATAATTTAATGTCTTATTCAGCATTATTGATTTGCTTTTTTATCATAGCCAAACTGTTATTTTCCATCTCTAGTTTGTTGGAAAATGATACTTTTTGCCACAAGAATTCAAGAGGGTACAATCACAGCGACATGCCATCTCTCACATGTTTCTGAAAGAAGAGGTGCCCTGCCGGCTTCCTTTTAGCTGTGCTTGCTTTAGGGTTGACAGGTTTTTTTTACGTCCATCTGTTCGTGTCATGTTTCCCTGGCCCCTTCATTACCAATACATATGTTTATAAACGCCCTAGCCTTGGAAGATGAACGAGGACCGTAGGCTGTACATCTCAGGTGGGCTGGTGAAATGAGCCAGCCCCAAGCAGCTCCATGAGAGCTACAGGTTCTAAAAGGTTGCAGAGCAGCATACTTGGTGTTGCAGCCGACTTTGTGGTTAAAAGCATTAAGTAGGTTTCCTGGTGAAATCATGAGCTACACAGCCCAGGTATGACAGTAGCCATGTGCTATCTGGTTTGTTTTCTTCCAGACTTTCGGCCAGTTTGTTATGAGGAGCCCCAGCACTGGTGCTCGGTCGCCTACTACGAACTGAACAACCGAGTTGGGGAGACATTCCAGGCTTCCTCCCGAAGCGTGCTCATAGATGGGTTCACCGACCCTTCAAATAACAGGAACAGATTCTGTCTTGGACTTCTTTCTAATGTCAACAGGAACTCAACAATAGAAAATACCAGGAGACACATAGGAAAGGGTAAGAGCAAAGATATCATTCCGTTAGTCATCTAGCTAAAATGTCCATGGTCATGTATGTAGAAATGCACCTGACCATCTTCGCATATCAGTCACGTGCCTCTGTGGAAGGGCCCCAGTGCTGGTGAGCTCTGAGATAGCTCTGACATTACCGTGGGGGAAAGCACATGGGTTATCAGGATCTTAGTCCCTTTGCCTCTAAAGTCATCATGCCACCTTCTAGGGGTGGATGGCATGGAGTGGGCATGGTGAAGACAAGCAAGATGATAACTATGAAGAAAGCAGGGTGAAATTATTGAATAGAAGTACTATGCATTATTTTTGATTTGCCTAAAACTTGCAAACTAGGATCATATCTGAAGAAGAGGAATTCTGACTGGATGATGATTTGTATCAGGTAAAGTTCCCTTTGGAGGCTTAGCAGCTAGGTAGTTAGAAAGAATGACTGATTTATGTCTGGAAGCCTTTGGCATGTGATTGGGGTTCTCCTGTGTGCAGGTATAGAGCAGCGGATTGGGCACAAGTCACACTGGTCTCTGTTCTGATCAGCGATGCTTTTGAAGCCCATCTCATTGGTGTGAGTGTTGGTAGCAAATCTCAGCTGAGTGTGTGGTCTGGCTGAGGATCTTTAAATCATTTTTTTTTATATCGGAATAGTTGGTATCTCAGAGTGATACCGTGGAGTCCCCCAGATGTAGAGAACCTTCAGTCGTTTGACCTTTTCTCTCTCCATCCAGCACTTAAACCACCTCAGGAAAGTAGCCCGAGCCTTTTCTTTCCAATTTCCGGGGGAGACTCGTTGTTTCCTTTGGTGACGCATTGTAACATTCTTCCTAACGCACCTTCAAAGTGTCTCCTGTTGGAGTAAACCTAAAAGCCATTGTTTAGAAACAGGCTGAGATTGTTCAGTGATGTTGACTCTTAATGGAGACAGTTACTTTATGTTTATTTATATTCTGTCTCCATAGTGGCTTTGAGGCAACTTACAAGAAACCATTGCAGTGAAATGTTAAAAGAAAAATAGAAAATCAGAAATGGGGGTTGGGGGAGGGGAGAAGAATCCAGATATGTCATCCATAAAGGTGAATGAACACCGTTACCCAAGCTAAGCAGGGTTGGGCATGGTTAGTACCTGGATGGGAGAATGCCTGTCCTCCTGGGAATGCAGCCCAGTAGGTCTTAGCCTTATTTTACCTAACCCCTATTCAAGATGGAGTTGCTCTGGTTCAAACAGCTTTGACACAGAGAGCTAGAGGAGATGGTGGTGATTTTGCTCTAGGTTTCCTGACAGGGAGGGAAGAATTGAAAAACTCACTCTGGAATGTAATTTTTATCCCAAAGTGGGAAACATAGCCATTCCTCAAAGGAAATAATACTTTGAATGAATTCCTAAACAAGTTTCTCGAGCATGCCTTTACTTTCAGATGATTTTTAGAACCTTTAGTGAACTCTCAGGACAAAACATTAACACATGGCGCTGTGAAGCAGTTTGCTGAGGGGCTTTGCAGCTTGGTCTGCATATTCGACATCTGCTGGTGCCAATGGATCCAAAGACAGGGCTGAAATATCAAAGGAGCGCTGAATGCGTTTTAGGAACCTGTCTGCAAGTTGCTTCTTGAAGGTGCTTCTGCTGAGGACGTGGAGAATCTGTTAGTCTGTTTTTGTTGCTATAAAGGAATACCTAAGACTGGATAATTTATAAAGAAAAGAGGTTTATTTGCCTCGTGGTTCTGCATGTGCTTCTGGTGAGGGCTTTAGGAAGCTTCTAATCACTGTGTAAGGCAAGGGAGAGCCTGTGAACCTGGGAAGAGATAGAGAGAGAAGGGAGGGAGGGGCTGGGCTCTTTTTAGCAAACAGATCTGGCAGGAACTAATAGAATGAGAATTCGCTTATGATCTTGAGGAGGGCACCAAGCAGATCATGAGGGATCCTCCTGCACAGCCCAGACACCTCCCACCGAGCCCTGCCTCCAGAATTGGGCATCAGATTTAGATGTGAGATTTGGAGGAGTCAGATATCCCAGTTATATCAGTAGCTGCTGCGTTGTTAACTGAGCTCACCCTTAGGGTTAAGAAGCCACATGAGCAAAAGCCGGGACTGTTCCCCGGCTTTGATGACCTGTTCCCCAAACTGGAGCACCTAATAGTGCTCCCCTTGATTCAAGGGTACTCATGGTCACATGGTCCCAAGGCAAAGTTACAGTTTTCTCAGAGCTGCTTAGAAATTACTCCAGCGTGAAAAAAAAAAAAATTTCTTAGACAAGCTACAAGTTTTGCCATAAAGCCTGGCAGGGAAACAAGTGTTGGCTTGGGAGATTTTAAAGCAAGGGCAGTCTTTCTTCTGTGAGATCACAGGAGTCTCTCTCGGATGCTGCCACGGGTTATCTGGTTCTGAGCAACATGGCTTCCCGGAGCACCGGCCTGAATAAGTTAGCTGCAAAATGCACTCCTAGGCTATCGAATGAGTTAACTTGCTCTGTGGAATTAATTAATAGACATTAGATTTTAGTGATATGCATTCATCTCACAAATATTTACTGAGCACTGACTCTCAGCCAGACTGGACACTGGGATACAGCAGTGGAAAAAAGACAGCACCCAGATTTCGTGGATTACTTGTTGCTAGGGGAAAGGCAGACAAGAAATACAACATGGAGTATGTCCAATAGAGAGACGCAAAGCAGGGGAAGAGAGTGGAGACTTTAAACCTGTGTAACCAGGGAAGGCCTTCCTGGGAAAGTGACATTTCAGCACACGTTACCAGAAAGGTGTCCGGATCCAGACCCCAAGAGAAACTTCTTGGACCTCACACAAGAAAGAATTGGGGGTGAATCCATAGTACACTGAAAGCAAGTTCATTAAAGAAGTAAAGAAATAGAAGAATGGCCACTCCACAGGCAGAGACGCTGCATGGGCTGCTCCACTGGTAATACTTACAATTATTTCTTGATTATATGCTAAACAAAGGGTGGATTTTTCATGAGTTTCCTGGGAAAGGGATGGAGATTTCCGGAACTGAGGGTTCATTCCCTTTTTAGACCTTATAGGGTAACTTCTGGGCATGGCCATGGCATCTGTCAACTGTCATGCTGGTGGTGGGAGTGTCTTTTAGCATGCAAATGCATTATAATTATCATATAGTGAGCAGTGAGGATGACCAGCGGTCACTTTCATCAGCATCTTGGTTTTGGTGCATTTTGGCTGGCTTCTTTACAGCATTCTGTTTTGCCATCAGGGTCTTTGTGACCTGTATCTTGTGCCAACCTCCTATGTTACCCTGAGACTTAGAATGCCCAGCGTCCTAGGAATGCAGCTCAGTAGCTCTCCCCCTTAAGGCCATTTTAAGGGCTTTGGTTTATGCTCTGTGGGAAATGGGAAGGTAGATTTAGGTTGAGGAGTTTATGTTGTAAGCCAAAAAGTATCTGAGACAAGTCTCAATCAATTTATTTATTTTTATTTTATTTTATTTTATTTTATTTTTGAGACGGAGTTTTGCTCTTTTTGCCTAGGCTGGAGGTCAATGGCACAATCTTCTCACTACAGCCTCTGCCTCTCAGGTTCAATTGATTCTCCTTCCTCAGCCTCCTGAGTAGCTGGGATTACAGGTGCCCACCACACACCCAGCTAATTTTTGTATTTTTAGTAGGGACAGAGTTTCACCATGTTAGCCAGGCTGGTCTCGGACTCCTGATCTGCCTACCTTTGCCTCCCAAAGTGTTAGGATTACAGTATGAGCCACTGCACCCAGTAGTGGTCTCAATCAATTCAGAAAGTTTATTTTGCAAGGTTAAGGATATGCCAGTGACGTGGCCTCAGGAGGTCCTGGTGGCATGAGCCTAAGGTGGCCGGGCTATACCTTGCTTTTATACATTTCAGAGAGACATAATACATCAGTCAAGGCATGTAAGGTTGACATTGGTTTGATCTGGAAGGGTGGAACTGCTTAAAGGAGGGGTTGGCTTCCAGGTCATAGGTAGATTTAAACATTCTGATTGGTGATTGGCTGAAAGAGTTATTATCAATAGAAAGGAATGTCTGGATTTCATAAGGGGTTGTGGAGACCTAGGTTTTATCATGCAGATGAAGCCCCCCAGGTAGCGGGCTTTAGAGAAAGTAGCCTGTAAATGTTCTTTATCAGACTCCGGCTCTGCGTTGATGTTTAGGCTGAAAAGATATAATGAGGCATGTCCAACCCCCACTTTCCGTCACGGCCTGAACCAGTCTTTCAGGTTAAATTTTAGAGCACCCTGGCTGAGGTGGGGATCCATTCAACTGGTTGTGGGGCCGTACAATTTTATTTTTGGTTTACAACATGATCTGAGTTTACACTTTGAAAAGATCCCCTAGCTGTTCTTTTGAGATTAATTAGACCGTGATGAGCAAGGATGGAAGACATCTTTTTTTTTTTTTTTGAGATGGCAATCTTGCTCTGTCGCCCCGCTAGAGTGCAGTGGTGTGATCTAAGTTCACTGCAACCTCCGCCTCCTGGGTTCAAGTGATTCTCCTGTCTCAGCCTTCCAAGTAGCTGGGATTACAGGTGCATGCCACCACGCCTAGCTAATTTTTGTATTTTTAGTAGAGACAGTGTTTCACTATGTTGGCCAGGCTGGTCTCGAACTCCTGACCTCAGGTGATCCGTCTGCTTTCACCTCCCAAAGTGCTGGGATTATAGGTGTGAGCCACTGCACCTGGCCTGAAGACATCATTTAAAAAATTTTTTTAAATTATAGTTAATGTTGAAAACATGCACTTTGAATGAAGAGCCTCTCAGACAGGCTTTTTGTGAACAACATGGCTGTTTATTCACCTGGGTGCAGGTGGGCTGAGGCTGAAAAGGGCGTCAGTGAAGGGAAGTGGGATAGGAATTGGTTTTATAGGTTTGGGGCAAAGTTTTTGGGGAGGGGGCAGGGGTGTTATGGAGTAAGATCAGTTCCTGTAGTGGAGGTAGGGGCAAGGAATATACATTGCCATAAATTCAGTTACAGTGGCGGGTGGAGTAAGGCATAAGAGTAGTTAAGATGGCAGGGTGGGGTACAGAGTATTCACATTATCATAGAACAGTTAAGATGGCGGGGTCCCTTCATGGTCAGTGTCCCGGGGAAGCTCCGTTGGGCGATGAGGGATAATGGAGAATGCGGGGCAGACGGTGATCAGCCAAGGCTGGCAGGACTTTAGACTTACTGGGTCCGGCTGGCACATGGAGGCCTGACAGTTAATCACGAGCCATTCCCCTACTCAGTAAATATCAATTATCCTTCAAGTCACTTCTGGCTTGTATTCCTTGTTTAGTGACCACATTAGCTAGGATGGCTGGCCTGCTAAAGGAAGGTCATGTTGCCACCCTGTCAGCAGTCTGTGCACTTTGAGTCGTGGTTTCGCCAGTGGTGATGATGGGTGCTGATTCACCCCACTTTCCATCTAACGGGTAGCTCTCTGAGGTGAAGGAGCTCGTAGAAAGCATTTATTGGTAGCCATGTGGCGGTTAAATGGTACAAAGGGATTGAACCTATGACTCTGACCTCCTAGCAAGGTGCTTTAAATAGCTACTAACAGTTGGCACCAGCATACCAAAAGCTACCACTTAAATGTCAAAGGCAATATCTTGAGCAGCCTGGAACACTGCATTCCAGTGTGGGACCTATCCATATTCTTCCTTAGAAACTAGGCAGACTGGTGGCCAGGCATAGTAGCTCACGCCTGTAATCCCAGCACTTTGGGAGGCCGAAGTGGGCAGATCACAAGGTCAAGAGTTTGAGACCAACCTGGCCAATATGGTAAACACCGTCACTACTAAAAAGACAAAATAAATTAGCCAGGTGTGATGGCACATTCCTGTAATCTCAGCTACTCAGGAGGCTGAGGCAGGAGAATCAATTGAACTCAGGAGGTGGAGCTTGTAGAGAGCCGAGATCACGCCACCACACTCCAGCCTGGGTGACAGAGTGAGATGCCATCTCAAAAAAAAAAAAAGAAGAAGAAATTAGGCAGATCACTTGAACTCTTTCCAATGACATATCAAATAATAATGATAATAATATGACAATGATAGCTACACCCCCATTGATTACCTAATATGTAAGAGACACGCTGGTATGCATTGATATGTTATTTCTAATCCTTATAGTAACGGTACAAGTAAGGTTTATCAGTTCCATTTGACAGATGAGACAGCTAAAGCTCCGTGAGTTCAGTAGCTTACATATGGTCACACGAGTGATGCCAGGAACTTGCACCCTGAGAACTGGGGCCCAGTTGCTCCCCTTTGCTAGAGGGGATGGACCCTCCTGCCCTTTTATCTTGGCGCCCCTCATAGTTCACTGTTTGTAGAATTGAATCTTTCAGTATGGAGTGAAAATGCCCATCATATGCCACAGCCCTTGTGTGCCATAATCAACTCTGCAATGTTGGAAGAAGGCCCAACTGATAATAAAGTACCGAAATTTTACAAGATTTTGCTTTTAAAAGGTAAATCAGAGAAGGTTTTATGTTTTCCTTACAAAAATATTGTGTGAGAAGGGGAGTACTACATGAAGAACTACACAGAGCTCTCCAGTACCTATGTGGACGATTGTAAGGATCTTTCCAGAAAAAGGTTATAGAACCACTGACGTGTAATACTGATATGACTGATACGTGACAGCACAAAAGAAAGCAAAGGGCAAGTTCCCCATGATCTGGGAATGATGTAATAGTCAGTTTAGATAATTGGAGTATAACATGTGCCTGCTTTTTTAGACTGGCTTTTAAGATGGCCTCGATTTCCAGATAATTATATACAAACCACAGCTTTGAGTTGACTGCATGAACATAGAACTTCAGGTAGGATTATATTTCTTGCAAATTCATGACTTAATATAATCATAATCAATAGGACAACATTTCTGAGCAGTGGCAATTTCTGCTGTCATTGAAGTTAGCTCTGGTAACTCTTACAATGAGCCTGTGCTGGATTCTTGGTATGCGAGAACACTTTGAGCAAGACTGGCCCATTTCTCTTTTGCGGACGTGGACATGTGGCGTTTGTCCTGCCTGACATCTGCGCTTCCGTCTGTGGGAGAAAAAAATGAAAAAAAAAATTTCTTCTTTTGTGGGAGAAAAAAAGGATAACCATTAACCCTGGTTATTGAACTTTCTGAGATAGATCAAGCATATCCTGAAAATAATGATCACATATTGCAAGTCATTGCATTGTTTTTGGAATTGGGTTTTTTAAACCTTTTTATGAATCTTTATTTTCTTTTGTATCTCAAGTTCTGTAGAATTCTAGTAATTCTTCTTGCTTGATGAAAGGAATTACCCTGACATAAGGGTTTCATCAGTCAGCTCCTTGCAGAGATCTTACCAATAAGGGATCCCTATCCAGACCTCACAAGAGGGTTCTTGGATCCCCCACAAGAAAGAATTTGAGGCAAATCCACAGATTAAAGTGAAGGCAAGTTTATTAAGAAAGGAAAGAAATAAAGAATGGCTACTCCATGGACAGAGCAGCCCCAAGGGCTACTGGTTCCCCATTGTGATGGTTATTTCTTGATTATATGTTAAACAATGGGGAGATTATTCATGCCTCCCCTTTTTAGACCACATAGGGTAACTTCCTGATGTTACAGTGTTCACCAGGGCATTTGTACACTCTCATGGTGCTGCTGGGAGTGTAGCAGTGAGAATGACCAGAGGTCACTCTTCATCGCTATCTTGGTTTTAGCTGGCTTCTTTATTGCCGCCTGTTTCAATCAGCAAGGTCTTTATGTCCTGTATCTTGTGCCAACCTCCTATCTCATCCTATGACTTAGAATCCCTACCCGTGTAGGAATGCAGCCCAGTAGGTCTTAGCCTTATTTTACCCAGCCTCTACTCAAGACGGACTTGCTTTGGTTCAGACGCCTTGGGCACAGGGTCTGCGTGTCCAGACGGTATTTGGCTTGCTTCCTTTCCCAGTGGATTTAATTTCCCTGTTTCAAAATAGTCATTTTGTTCTGCCTCTGAACACGTGTAAGGCTTTTCATCTTAATAAAAGCAAATCCTAAAAAAATATTTTAACATAGGATGCGATGTCACACTGTTACAGTCATTACACTTGATGTTGCAGGATACTTAATACCGTGAGAAAATGTTCACAAGATATTATTAACTGAAAACAAGTTTAAAACTTCCTGTAGAGTATGATCCTAATTTTCTTCCTAAAAATGCACATGGCTGAGCACGATGGATTACGCCTATAATCCCAGCACTTTGGGAGGGCAGGGCGGGTAGATTGCTTGAGCCTGGGAGTTCAAGACCAGCCTGGGCAACATAGTGAGACCCCATCTCTACAAAAAATACAAAAAAGTTAGCTGAGGGTGGCGGTGTGCATCTGTAGTCCCAACTAGTCAGGAGGCTGTCTCAAAAAAAGAGCACATAAAAAAGACTGAAAGATATCTAGTAGATGTTAGCTTTGATTATTTCTGGGCTGTGGATTTGTGGCTGGTTTTTATTTTCTGTCTGTATTTTCTAAATTTTCTATAGTGGGCGTTCTTGATCCTGTGAGGATGGGTGGGCATGATGTATAAGGGTGCCCTAGAAGGCAGGAGCAGTGGTAAGAGAGATGCCTCACATTGCAGCCCAGACAGAGTGTTTGAATGGTAGTGATGGGACTTGCCATGTGGGGCAGTTGGACCCAAACAAGCTTGTTCATCGTGTTGTCCAGAGAGACTCAGTCATAAGGGGCGGACAGTCTTGGAGGACCAGCCTTGCTATCAGCCTAGAGGTGGCTCTGTGTGAGTTAGGAAAAGGTGCCTGTTCCTCAAGAGAAATTACTGCCATCTGCTGGGAAAGGATTGGAGTAATTACACAAAACTGCAGACTAGGAGGCAAACCCTGGTTTGCAGTGGTTGTGCGGTGCCCAACCCTAGGCATAGTCCTGTGGAGGACCTACCTCCATCCTCTGACCAAGGTCGGGGTGTGGATCTGGAAATCTGTACTTTTATATCATTAGTATTTTTAACCACCCATTAAAACATTTTTTTTTTATTGTGGGAAATTTCAAATAGACACAAACAGAGAGGAATATAATGAATCTTCATCTTACTATCTCCAGCTTCAATAAAGATTCATATTCTGTGCCATTCTTTTTCATCTATCCCTCTACGATATTTTTGCTAGAATATTTTAGAGCAAATCTCAGGCTTCATGTCCTTTCTCCCATCTATTAGAGTTTGTATCTAACTATATAAGGAATTTTTAAAAATACCATTTTCGTATTTTCCTAAAGCTTCTAAAACAGCTGTGCAGAAGAAAAGGCAACATAGGTAAGGTGAAGATCAATTACAAACTCGAGAGGAGGCGTTGTGCTTGTGCTGGGACGTTTAGGTTTTATCCTAAGGGGAGTGGAGAGGCTTCGGCATTCTCTGTGCAGGACACTCTGCCTTTTATGGCGATCTTTTCGCCTCCCTCCCAGTAAGGAGGGTATCCCTGCACCTTCCTTCCACTTTGAGACACCGACTTCCTCCTCTGTTAGTGGATTCCAGAGATTGGCACACTCTCACCGGCCTGCCCAACCTGCCCTCTTCCCAGTCATTTCCTGTCATTCAAGACAACAGAAGAGGATTAAAGACACATTTTGTAGTTCATCCCAGCAAACCCAAATTAAATCCAAAATTCTTCTGGTCCTCATTAACCACAAACACAGGACTCCACACTCCCTAATCTCCCAAAAAGTGGGTGGCAGTCACACACAAATGGAAAGTTTAGATAAAGAAAGGCGCAGCCCACAGAGATAAGTAATCCAGGATGTGGGCGGAACTTGCTTGAGCGCGGCATTGCCAGGGTTCTCTTTGTGATTTCAGGTAGTACTTCCTTTGGAACATTTCTTCCTTATTGCTAGGAGTTAAAACAGGCTGCAGGATTGTAACACTAGCATTGCCTTCTACTTCTAATGCTTCTTAATTACAATAATGAACGTATTAATGACATATTTGATTGCAACAATAATGGATGTGATGTCTTTTCTAAACATTTCTTACAGAACTGTCAGAATGTAGGCTGCAGTAAAATCTGCACATGTTCATGGTTTTACTGTACCACCTTAAAGGAATACTACTGGCTGGGCACGGTGGCTCATGCCTGTAATCCCAACACTTTGGGAGGCCAAGGTGGGTGGATCACCTGAGGTCAGGAATTCGAGACCAGCCGGGCCAACATGGGGAAACCTCCTCTCTACTAAAAAAATACAAAAATTAGCCGGGTGTGGTTGTGGGCACCTGTAGTCCCAGCTATTCCGGAGGCTGAGGCACAAGAATTGCTTGAACCCAGGTGGCAGAGGTGTTTGCCATGAGCTGAGATTGGGCCACTGCACTCCAGCCTGGGCAACAGAGTGAGATGGTGTCCAAAAAAAAAAAAAAAGAATATCACATAACATAAGGTTAACAAATAATGACCTTCCATGAGGTGAAATTCTGAAATGATATGAAAACACAAGAGACTTCCGCTGTTATAAGCAGAGTGGGATACTGAATTTCTTGAAACTTTTTGTCTGATAGTAGTTGCCAAGTATCACACACTTATTTTGTCCAACCCTTCCTGTTCCCAAGGCTGGTCTGTAAACAGCCTGAGCATCAATCTAGTAGTTGCCAGGGAGTGGTGCAGTGAGGCAGCATTGGGCTCCCCTGGGAACTGTTAGAAGTGCAGGTCGTCCAGCCTCACCCTGGACCCACTGAACTCGTGATCTGTTTTAAGAAGCCCTGCAAGTGGTCTGGTGCAAGCTAAGGTTTAAGAACTACTGCTCGGCCGGGCGCGGTGGCTCACGCCTGTAATCCCAGCACTTTGGGAGGCCGGGCGCGGTGGCTCACGCCTGTAATCCCAGCACTTTGGGAGGCCGAGGCGGGTGGATCACGAGGTCAAGAGTTTGGGACCATCCTGGCCAACATGGTGAAACCCTGTCTCTACTAAAAATACAAAAAAAAATTAGCTGGGCATGGTGGCGCGTGCCTGTAATCCCAGCTACTCAGGAGGCTGAGGGAGGAGAATTGCCTGAACCCAGGAGGTGGTGGTTGTGGTGAGCCGAGATCGCGCCATTGCACTCCAGCCTGGGTAACAAGAGCGAAACTCCGTCTCAAAAAAGAAAAAAAAAGAACTACTGCTCTACTCTGTGGTGATCTTGAATCTGATACGAGAGTTTGAAGCTGCTATTAGCCTACCGAATGGATGCAAATCACATCCTTGGGCTACTTGACTCTTCCTCCGATGCTGGTGTCTCTAGCCAGAATCCAGCCTCTTTCAACCTGAGGCTGGGTTCCGCCTTTTCCTGGTGTTCAGGGAGGACTCCGTGTGCTTGTCCCATTGGCTCTGCTCATCTCTCTCAGGATGCTAGATGACTGCCTACCTGCCCAGGCTCTTCTCTGCCTTGGTAGCTTTGCCAAAGTGGGCTGTGGTTGCGGATGCCCTTAAAAGGATTGAAAACCACCCCCCAAAGACCAGACTCATAATAAAAGAAATCATATTTATTTTGTGTCATAGGTTTTAAGAGGATTATATATTTGAAGGTCATTCAATTCTAATACTGACCAAATCCTTAGTACTCCACTCTGGCTCCTTCTACTTTCCCTCTTGAAAAATCCTCCACCCACCCCGACAAGGCAGGCCTTTCCCCTTTGGAGCCCACGGGGCTTATTGTAGGAAGTGGTGCTTGCATTTCGCCTGAGCATAGCATTCTGTTTATGATCATGGGAGCCCAGCCAAGTAACTCTCCCAGCCAGTCAGGACCATCCTTTTGCCCCCGGGTACCACCGCGTGGGCCCAAGGCCGTTCAGGAGAGTAACAGCGAGGAGAAAGAGAAGGGAGAGGAAGGCTGAGGGAAGCAGAGAAGGGGGCCAGCCTCTGGCTGAGGAAGAGGACAGGCAGCGGCAAGACAACTGTGGTCTGGATATCCAGGCTGTGCTTTAGCTGTGCACCCCTGGGTCAGTTTCTTCAGAGTGATGTGGCTGGGATACATACCGCTTAAAATTGTTCTTTTCTGAAATTGTATTAAGGGAAAAGGAAACAATAAATGTGGTGGGATGTAGTCACATATAATGCAGAACTGCCTCAAGTACTGCTTAGGCCCTGACCAAAGAAACTCCCAGCAGCTCCATCAGTAACGTTTCCTAAATTCAAACTTACGCACACCGGGCCCTGAGCAGCCCTGGAAGCCTGTAAGTACTGTTCTTTCAAAGTTTCACAGTTTCCTGTCGAGGAGACGCCAACTGTGTAAGTATATTCTGGATTGTTTCTACAAACACCGTTTAACTGGATGGTGATTCTCTGTATAATCATGTTGACTTCTAGTGCTGGACACGTTTTTTCCCATCAAAAGTTGGAGTAAAATTGTTCTGATGCTCAATATTCACTAGACTAGAGTTTCTTCATTTTTTTTCCTGACATCAGCCCCTTTGCTATATGCATTTATATTAAATCTCAAACCCAGACATTTGGAGGGAAAGAATCAACTAAAATTTAATTTGGGATGGAAATTAGCAGGAGCAACAACATTCTCAGGATGCATTTCTTCTTCTTTCTTTCTTTCTTTCCTTCTTTCTTTCTTTTTCTTTTCTTTTTTTTTTTTTTTTTTTGAGATGGACTCTCACTCTGTCACCCAGTCTGGAGTGCAGCAGTGGTGTGATTTCTGCTCACTGCAGCCTCCGCCTCTTGAGCAGCTGGCATTACAAGCGTGTGTCTCTAAGCCCGGCTAATTTTTGTATTTTTTAGTAGAGACAGGGTTTTACCATGTTGGCCAGGCTGGTCTCGAACTCCTGACCTCAAGGAATTCACCCACCTTGACCTCCCAAAATGCTGGAATTACAGGCGTGAGCATCCAGCCTCAGGATGCTCTTTTGAATTTTAATTCCAAGAACGTTAGATAAAGTGATAAAGGCTACATTTTGCTTATGAGTTTTTATATTACTGTATCTTAAAAATGTGGTAGAAATTTCACTGTTCACAAATTAAAAATAGACATTATTTATGTGATTTATATTAGTGAATGACAAACTTGAAATAGGTCTCTGAGGTATTTGTTAAGAGAAACAGATTTAAAAGAATTGGTAAATTTTTAAAGTGTCATTGTTTCCTCTGAAGTGGGTTTAATGTGTGCACTTAAGTAACATTTTCATGATATTAACTGTGTCCAGTTTTTAATTTTAAAATTTGTATATGTACACAAAGGATTATTTGATTTTTCACATGACATAGTCACTTCATTTCTAATATTATAAAACCTTATTTTTGGAATGAATAAACAGGAGTGATGGGAGGAATAGAATATGAGACATTACTGATTGGTTCTTGGGAGGGATCGTTAGCATAGGTTGCAAGCCACTTTTTATTTTTATTTTTGAGATGATGTCTCACTCTGGCACCCAAGCTGGAGTTCAGCGGTGCTACCTTGGCTCACTGCAGCCTTTGCCTCCCAGGTTCAAGCAGTTCTCTTGCCTCAGCCATCCGAGTAGCTGGGATTACAGGCACCCACCACCATGCCTGGTTAATTTTTGTATTTTTAGTAGAGAAGGGGTTTCATCATGTTGTCCAGGCTAGTCTTGAACACCCGACCTCAAATGATCTACCCAGCTCGGCCTTCCAAAGTGCTGGGATTATAGTCATGAGCCACTGTGCCCAGCCGCAATCCATTTTTAAGTGAATTTGTGGAAAAAGCACAGATTACAATTGATCTAAGTGGCATTTAGGTCACACTGTCATTCATGTGATCAGTGATCTGACAACCAACCTAATAGGAGGGAGTCACATCTCTTAGGGTTTCAGGAATCAGTGGGGGAGGCACACTATGAAAGGGCAGTGAAGGAAGGCAGTGCTTTTGTGTCTGCAGGTGTGCACTTGTACTACGTCGGGGGAGAGGTGTATGCCGAGTGCGTGAGTGACAGCAGCATCTTTGTCCAGAGCCGGAACTGCAACTATCAACACGGCTTCCACCCAGCCACCGTCTGCAAGATCCCCAGCGGCTGCAGCCTCAAGGTCTTCAACAACCAGCTCTTTGCTCAGCTCCTGGCCCAGTCAGTTCACCATGGCTTTGAAGTCGTGTATGAGCTCACGAAGATGTGCACCATCCGGATGAGTTTTGTTAAGGTAAGGAGTGCTTGCCACCACTTTATAAAATGTTCCGTGAAAAATGAAACAAAACCAAAAAGCACCCTGACTGAGGTGGCAGTTCTGCCGTCAATTCAGATAGACAAAACTAATTTTTATCGAATTCTGTTGTTTTTAGGAGGAGTTCCTCTTTGAGTATGAACTGTCTTGTTTAGCAGTTATGTGAAAATTCTTGTTTAGTAGTTATATGAAAATTCTTTTGAGGAAAAACAAGTAAGGTAGCTGGTTGTTTTTAATGCAGATGGTATTATGTAACAACAGCAATTTTTTGGACTAATGCAACAGAGATTTTTCCATCCTTCAAATTGCCAAGCACTATTATCACTTAGTAAATGTTCGTGAATTTATCTGAATTCAGTAAGATACTCTCCTTATTCTTAGAAAGCATACAGGCAGGCTGGGCGCGGTGGCTCACCTCTATAATCCCAGCACTTTGGGAGGCTGAGACGGGCGGATCACCTGAGGTCAGGAGTTTGAGACCAGCCTGACCAACATGGCGAAACCCTGTCTCTACTAAAAATACAAAAATTAGCCAGGCGTGGTGATGGGTGTCTGTAATCCCAACTACTTGGGAGGCTGAGGCAGGAGAATTTCTTGAACCCTGGAGGCAGAGGTCGCAGTGAGCCGAGATGGCCCTATTGCTCTCCAGCCTGGGCAACAAGAGTGAGACTCCTTCTCAAAAAAAAAAGCATTCAGGCACATGAGGTAGATAATATTTATGAATAAGCTACAAAATTGGCAGTATCGGCTTTAATACAAGACAAAAATAAGTACTGTTATGAAGGTATAAATAATTTGGAATAGAAACAACAGACGGGTGTGATTAATTCTGAGAGTAGTTTGTGTTCTGTTGATGAGTATTTGTTGAATTTCTCATATTGAATCTTATTAAGGTTGCTATGAAGGCTGGAGAACCAAGGTAGTTTCTTAGTGGGAAGGAAAAACAACTGGGTTTGTATATGGAAGCCAAAGCCTTCAGTTTCATCACCTGCTATTTTATCTATGGCAAAGTACTCACAAATCAGTCTAATATTTCAAAATCTGGACTTGTTTATCACACTACCTGGGTATATTGACAGTTTTCATACTGCCATGCATCCATCCAAGGAATCAGTGTGGCTTGGTCCAGGCGTTTTTTTTTTCCAAGTAAATTTTATTTGCACTTTAAAATTCCCATGACAAATAATTTTCTATAAATTAAGTTTTTATTATTTATAATCTTAGTAATTATTTTAAAAGTAAGAACAATATAGTTTCTAATTTAAAAATATGCTTGAAATCATTTCTCTTTCATAGTGACAAAGCAGTTTCATTCAAATTTAATATTTTAAAAGCATATATTATAAAGTTACAGGTAACTTGGAAATCTTTTAAAATGTTCTGTTGCTTTAGAACCAGCAGAGGGCATCATTTGAATCATACAGTTTTGTTTTTTTTTTCCAGGTCTGTGTTTTTAAAATTAGGATAAAATGCCAATATCTCGTAGGTAGTTATTTCACTCTAATTAAATATAAGCTTATATAGAAATCTGATTTTCCTGATAACTAGATACATTTCTCAGATAGGCAGCATTTAAATTCATAAAGCTACACAGTTGATACAGAAGACAAACTGTTCCTAATACTGCAGGTAATTTAAAATGAATCCATAGTAAATATAACTATAGATGATCAGTTTTTAAAAAAAAAATTGTAGGCGAGCAAACACTGGTGGCCACCACTAGGCTGATACATCCGATCTCTTTTAAGGTTTCTTTCAGCTCTGATTTTTACTGATTCTAGGACTCAGTCAGTCAGTCAACAAATATTTATTGAGCACCTGCCATGTGTCAGGCCAGGCTGTGGGACATACCAATGATTTCTCACAGATCTCTGGCCTCAGGGAACCAGTATTCTAGGAGGGAGAGACAGATAATAAACAATAGCCATAACAAAGAAGGGGGATAGAAAGACAAAGTCTAGGCAGGGGTGAAGGGAATTGGAGCACTGGGCAGTAGAGTCATCTGCACATCAGGGTGGGCCGCACTGAAAAGGTGACAGGTCAGCGGAGCCTGGAAGGAGACGTGGAGCTAGGCCCAGGTGCCTCTGGCAGAAGAGCAGAAGCAGAGGGAAGAGCAAGGCAAGAGCAGATGCCTGGAGACTCTGAGGAGCGAACCAGGGCAGTATGGCTGGGACCTAATGGGCAGGGGGAGTGAGACGAGAGCAGCCTCAGGGAACCACAGCGAGGCCTCCTGAGCCACTGCCAGGAGTTCAGCGGTGACTCTAAGGAGCTGGTGAGCTTTTGCAGGGATCGGAGCAACCATTTTCATGATCTGATTCTGTTTGTAAAGGACTGCCCTGCCTTCTGTGTGGAGGATAGATACTATACAGGCCAGGTTGCAAGTAGGGAAAGCAGTTAGGGGGCTATTGCAGTATTCAGGTGAGAGTCGTTCCCACCTGCAGGGTTCCAGTACATGTTGTGGGAAATGGAAGGATTCTGAATTGTGAAGGCACATTACACGCAGGGCTGAGAAAGAGTTAGGAAGATGAAGTTAGTTGCCTTCAATCAAGATGGAGAAGATGCAGGTGTATTGAGATGTGTGTCCATATTCAAGTGGGGTTGTGAGTAGCCAGTTCCATATAAGAGTCTGGATTTGGGAGAGAGGTTTGGGCTCAAAATACAAATTTGGCAATTGTCAGCAAAAGGACAATATTTAACTACCTAAGTCTGGATGAGAATGCCAAAGGTTTGAGTTTAAACTGAGAGGACCAGGCGAGGTGGCTCAGGCCTGTAATCCTAGCACTTTGGGAGGCTGAGGTGGGTGGATCGCTTCAGGTAAGGAGTTCAAGACCAACCTGGCCAACGTGGCAAAACCCCATCTCTACTAAAAGTACAAAAATTAGCCAGGCGTGGTGGCGTGTACCTGTAATCTCAACTACTTGGGAGGCTGAGGCAGGAGAATCACTTGAACCTGGCAACCACATGGAAGGCAGAGGTTGCAGTTAGTCAAGATTGCACCATTGCTCTCCAGCCTGGGTGACAGAGTCAGACTCCATCTCAAAATAAATAAATAAATAAATAAAAATAAACAGAGAAGACAGGGGGCTCTAGGACTGAGCCGTGGGACACTCCAACATTTAAAGATGGGACAGAAGAGAAAGAATCAGCAAAGAAAACTGAGAAAGACCAACCAGTGAGGTAGAATAAGACCAAGAAGTATGGTGCTTTGGAAGCCAAGCAAAGACAGTGCATTGATGAGAAGGTGCGATGAATTAAATCAGGTGCTGCCACGTAACACAAAGACTGAGAGCTGATCGTTCATTTTAAGAATATCAAGGTCTTTTTTGATCTTGACAAGAAAAGTTTGGTTGGCAGCTGCAGTGAAATGATTATCAGAATGGATTTAAGAGAGAATGGAAGGAGACAATTTGAGACAACCACATGGATGACTCTTCTGAGGGGTTTTGCTGGAAGCAGGATAAAGACATAGGGCAGTAGCTGCTGGGGGTAGAGAAGTGTCTTGAAGATGGAAGACATTTCAGCGTGTTCATGTGTTGATGGGTCTATACAGTAGATTGCAGGAGACAAGGGGAAGACTTGCTGGCATGATGTCTCTGGGAAGGCAGGTCTGAGAGTGCATAAATGGGTGGACCAGCTTATCTGGAAACACACATAATTAATCTGTGGTAAGAGGTAGAAAGGCCGAGTATGTGGGTGCAGGCGCTATGGAAACTCATTTCTGATGTCTTCATTTTTCTCATTAAAATACAAAATAAATCCATCAGTTGCAGATGTGGACAGGGATAAAGGGGTTGGTGGTTTTGGTGGGGAGGAGCAGTCACCTACAGGGGGACATGAGAGAAGGGACTGGGGGGTGGGTTGTGGCTATGTGCTGGGGACATCACAGGTTTACTTGAGGTTCTCAGTCACGAATGTAAAATGTAATCAGGCAGCACGGTTGTGTTGAAATCCAAGTTTTAAAAAACTCTGCAGAGAATCACTGCTCCCAGTCACAAAAGTAATTTACTTGGCTGTGATCTCCCTTCATTTAAAAATATCTTTTCATTGATGTATAACATACAGAGAAAAATATGCAAAATTTAAAAAAATTTTTTTTTACTGTCTCTCCTTTGAATGGTGATAAAAGGGAAATTGCCAAGTGAGCCAGAGAGAGAGAGAGGAGACAAGCAAGCTTTGATAATTAGCCCTGAAAATCCAAGCGCACCTTCCAGTTCTCTCTTTACCCTTTCAGGTCCATTCACTGGTCTGCAGTAGCCATTTTGTGTAAAACACTGTCCTAGGCATGAAGAGGGGAGCAAAGGGTCAAGTTTCTTCCTTTGTGGAAAGGAAAATTATTTGTCAGTGCTTCCCATGTGACTGGAGTTCCAGAACCTCTCCAGGTCCAGATATTCAGTTGTGAACCCTGAGGGAGTGCACTGATTTGGATTCATCTGAAGGCATCTGGTTGGTGCAAGAGTTGTCCTGTGTTTACAGGAACATAGAGGCCATGTTCTCTTCCTCTCAGGTCTCAGGAGCCACCCTGGGGTGTGGGCTCTGCCCCCGCTGAACTCTGTGTGGGGCTCTGGAGGCTGAGTTTAAGTGTGGCACCATCACTCAGCTTCTCTCTTGTTTTTCAGGGTTGGGGCGCTGAATATCATCGCCAGGATGTCACCAGCACCCCCTGCTGGATCGAGATTCATCTTCATGGGCCGCTGCAGTGGCTGGACAAAGTTCTGACGCAGATGGGCTCTCCGCATAACCCCATTTCTTCAGTGTCATAACGGTCATGTCTTAAGCTGTGTTTCCATAGGATAGAGGCTATTTCAGGGAGTGGCTTGTATCATTTCACATTTGCAACTAACTGAAGTTTCTAAAAACGTGTGTAAATACATAGAAGGTATACTATTCCTATTTTTTTTTAATCACCATTTGTTTTGTGCTTTCTAGTTAACCTGAAACCAGTGCAGTACGATTGGAAAAGCAGGCCTTTTGTGCCTGTGCTATATAATTGGCAGCTTTTGTGGGAGGAAACAATTGAGGGGCAATATTGTCAAAAGTATTTGAAGGGTGTTAGCAGAAGAAAAGGCAGCTTTAGTCAGCTGTGTCATCATAAAGCATGTTGTGTGGCCTCACAGAAATACTGAAACTGTTTATACAGCAAAAGTCAGGAATTAGCACTAGAGCAAATAACACTCAGATGAAACAAAGCGGGGAAAGCCCTACAGTTTCAATGATGTCACCTTAGTTCTCTTGGCAAGAAAAAAAAACACGCTTGGACAATGAATTATATGAGATAAGTCATAGAAACTTTACTTCTAAGGCTGACATACCCATAACTGGGGGTGCTGATATTCAGTGGTACATTTTAACCGAACTGTGATCAGAAAAGAAAAAAACTGTGAAGCCAAAAAGTCATGTTCCCTCAGTCTACCACTGTAAAAACAGTCTAATATGGAAAAATAAATATGAAAATACCATGAAATGCTGTTTCCCAAAGTACAAGATAAGACCAGAACTTGGTCGAGGAGCCACCCAGGGAGACACCTGCTTTACACAGAGGAGACCAGATTCCTGCTGTCCTGGTTGTTCGTGTCAGGCAGTCCTGCAAACTTGGATTCTGTACAGCGTGCCAGAATAGCACGTGTTTCGGTCCTGTGTCAAGAAGCAGGTGAAACCAAAGGCTGGAGAAAAGCATCACACGTTGACTTACACTTTCTCGTCTTCCCACATTCAAGTCTCCTGGGGAAGGCAGTCCTTTGCCACGTTTTTCTGCCTTTTGGCAAGTATTAACTCTGCAGATTACTAAAGCAGCGGTAGAGACTTTGAGAAAATCTGGATACGTTATTGGATCAACGAGTTATTTAACCTAGTACCTCCAGTGACTAAGTTATCTAACGTCTCATACCCAGAAATAAATTCCCAAATACAGTTATAATAATTTTATAACCATCTATAATTTCTAGGAAGCAGTGGTACTGAATAATAAGACATCTTTTAAAAATATACACAATATTAAAACTTGTTCTTATTTTACTTTAGATGATGGAGGAAAATCCCCTAAATTTCTAGGTACTTTCATAAATATATATATATATATATATATATTTGCCATGTACTAAACACTGCATTGCTTGGAAAAATATTTCACACCTTCTTAAAAAACGTATAATTTAAGATGGCAGTTATGCTTGTAACAGACAGCACTTCAGTAATCCGAGAAGTTTCTTCATTAATACATTTTGTCTCAACTCTTTCTAGCTTTAGTGCACATGGTAGTTTTCTCATTAAATTGTATTCAAGGTAGAAATGATCACGCGATAAAGATATATAATTGAGCTACTACTGTCACCTCTTATGATGACTAGTGTTATCTAATAGAAACTTTCATATATACACGATAGAAAAGAAGTATTACATTTTACATTGAAACTAGGTTGCACATGTAGTGTTTAGAAAAACGTGTAGTTTATTGGTTCATCATCTATGTGTTGTGCACCTACCTGTAGGTGTCAGGTACAATGTTAGGTACTGTAGAGCCAACTGTAAATAAGAGACGTCCCAGCCCTCACGGAGCCAAGAATCTAAGTGAATCTGTTTGCACGGACATCTTCATGTTTCAGAACTTGTAAAACAAAACAAAATAATACAGCCTTTTTTGCTTGAAAGAATGTAATTGATTTCTTATCTCTGCTTTTTTTAATTTCCCTACTCTTCTGCAAAACCAGGTAATGGATTCCTGCTATAAATGCTACTTTTTTTTCCATGTCTCAAAGTTGTTTTTTTTTTCTCCCCTTGCTTCCCTATTTTCCAATAATTCTATATCTCCCTTTTCCTTAATTAATATGGTGACATTAATTAGGAGACATTAAAAAAAGACATTAATATGTCAATCTTAATGGGAACCATTAATGGGAATCTTAAAAAAAAAGACATTAATATGTCAATCTTAATGGGAATCTCAAATGGGAACCATTCCATGGGAGAACTTCGACATAGCTTTTGCTTCAGAGGTCAAACATAGCTTTCATGATCTCTTGATCAACTATCTAACTTATCCTCTGGTAATCTTACACCTTTACCTAATTAATCTAAGCTGGTGGTTTATAAATGACATCAAAAACAAAAAACAGTCTGCAGTGGCTGTGATCCCAGCACTTTTGGAGGCCAAGGCAGGAGGATCACCTGAGCCCAGTAGTTTGAGGCTACAGTGAACTATGATCACATGACTGCATCCCAGCCTGGGTGAAGACACTCTAGCCTGTAAACAAAAATCAAACAAAAAACTTGTATTTCTATGCAGCTTTGGGAAGCCAGGACACAATATTGGAGTGAACCTGAATTTTTCTGACAAATAAATTATTAAATTGGCACATATGATCATCATATCATGTCTCATCAAAAGCCTTTATTAAGATGCTTGTAAAATTTGAAGAATTTAGAATTGACGAGAAGTTAACCCTTTAGTCACTGTAACATAATCATATTTTAATCAACTTTTTTTTTTTTGCTACCAAGAGTTTCAAAAAATGATGCAGTATTTGACTTCAGGCTTCTAAATGTGGTCATTTAGCACTCATTTCTTGAGGCAGACAATAAAAAAAAATGAATAGCATTCTCTCCAGGATAACTAATAAAGCAGACATGCTAAGCTTGTAAATCCATCAGCATTGCAGCACACGTTTAAGGATGCCACGGACAACAGACAAGGATCACTCAGTAGAGAACACTGTAGTAACGTTCTGAGCTGCTCACAAGACCCAGAACATTTACCAGTTTTTGTTGTTGGTTTATTGTTTTTCTGTTAAAAAATTGAGATGTGAAAAGTTTGTTTTAGCCAGATGATATTTTTTTATAGTTGCCAGTGCTTGGGAACTATAAAGATGTCACTATTTAACACATATACTTTATGGTTTGTTTTGTTTTACACTCAGTATAAATCAGGAAAAGTTAGCCAGCCACCCAGCATTTAGAATCCTCCCTTATATTGTCTTTTAAGGATATGGACGTTCCTGTAACAGCAACAAAACAGCAACAAAAGCATTTCATAAATATCACTCAATAGGCTTTGAGCATCTGCTTAACTTTGAATGTGTCCCATATATTTAGCGTATGTATATATGTATATTCAACAAATAAAAATATCACGTGCATTTCACATTTTGTCTTTCCCTGTTAGGATTTTAATAGCAGAAATACATGACAAGTTTAGTGATCCTGGCATATGTTAAATTCAGATTAATGTAAACCAGATCAACAACCACAAAGAAAGTTTCTATTTGAGCGAAGTTATTCTTTCTATTATAATGACTTGGCTTCGGTTATCCATCAGATGCACACTTACACTGTTATCTGATTGTTTATAATAAAGAATACTGTACCTACATGTCTTTTGGCTCATTTTTCCTGTAAACCTCATGCAAAGATTCACTGTATATGGGTCTGGAGCTCCTTAAGTCAATTAATTTGAAACCATTCTATTTTGAAAATGGGATAAGTTCCACATACTATAGAGAAATTCGGTAGTGGCTTTGAATTAAACATCTTAGAATAACTGTCATGAAGTATAGATCTTGAAGATACTTCACAGTAACTATAGAAAGGATATATGTAGAAACTTTCTGGATAGTAGCAAATATGTGATATTGTAGTGCACAGGAAAGAATGAACAATTTCATTATTGTAAACATCTGTACATTGCTATAGATTGCCTATTAGGTGCTAAAAGGCAACTGCTGAGGGAAAACTAAGATGAAATCCAAAGAAATATGAACACATCTAAAAATGTAAATTCTCAATTCCTTTCACTTAAATGTCCTTCTAATCTTAAAAAGGGAGGGAATCTCTATATCTAGAAAACAGCTTTCTTATATACTTTATCAAAGTTGTCAATTTTTTAAAAAAAGAAACAGAGCCCTTTATGCAAACAGAGTACCTTGTGGAACTCCAAACTATAAACACATGAAAGATGTGCCAGTTTAGATCCAGGTGGGGACCACGAAGCCTCCGGTTTACACTGTAAGTTTCTGGAGAGCAGTGATTGTGTCTTGTCTCTGCATCTCCCGTGGTTCCTGACCCTATGCTTGCATCTAATATTTGGTACTGGCATTTCAGACACGAATACACATGCCTTAAACATATCATGGTATAGACATAAAATACTGTCTTTAAACATCAGCCATCTTAGAGTACAAGTATTTTCATCAGGCCGGGCGCGGTGGCTCAAGCCTGTAATCCCAGCACTTTGGGAGGCCGAGGCGGGTGGATCATGAGGTCAAGAGATTGAGACCATCCTGGTCAACGTGGTGAAACTCCGTCTCTACTAAAAATACAAAAAGTTACCTAGGCATGGTGGCGCATGCCTGTAATCCCGGCTACTCAGGAGGCTGAGGCAGGAGAATTGCCTGAGCCCAGGAGGTGGAGGTTGCGGTGAGCCCAGATCGCGCCATTGCACTCCAGCCTGGGTAACAAGAGCAAAACTCCGTCTCAAAAAAAAAATTAAAAAGTATTTTCATCATCCCAGACTCCTTATATTTACTTATGGTTTGTATGCATCAGCAGGCACTGTAGACACTGACAAAGTTCCTGCCTTTTTTTATATAGATTTATTGTTTGTTGTACTTTAGGTTATGGGGTACATGTGCAGATCATGCAGGATTTTTGCATAGGTACATACACGGCAATGTGGTTTGCTGCCTCCATCCCCCGTCACCTATATTTGGCATTTCTCCACGTTATTCCTCCCCAACCTCCCTACCCCCCTCTGTCCCTCTCCTAGTCCCCCTCAACAGACCCCATTGTGTGATACTCCCCCTGCTTCCAGGGCCAAATGTTCTAATTGCTCAACATCCGCCTATGAGTGAGAACATGTGGTGATTGGTTTTCTGTTCTTGTGTCATTTTGCTGAGAATGATGGTTTCCAGATTCATTCATGTCCCTACAAAGGACATGAACTCATCATTTTTTTAATTGCTGCATAGTATTCCATGGTGTATATGTGCCACATTTTCCTTGTCCAGTCTATCTTGATGGGCATTTTGGTTAGTTCCAGGTCTTTGTAAACAGTGCCGCAATGAACATACGTGTGCATGTGTCTTCATAATAGAAACATTTATAATCCTTTGGATATATACCCAGTAATGGGATTGCTGGGTCAAATGGACTTTCTATTTCTAGGTCCTTGAGGAATCGCTACACTGTCTTCCACAATGGTTGAACTAATTTACACTCCCACCAGCAGTGTAAAAGTGTTCCTGATTCTCCACATCCTCTCCAGCATCTGTGTCTCCAGATTTTTTAATGATCGCCATTCTAACTGGCATGAGATGGTATCTCAGTGTGGTTTTGATTTTCATTTCTTTAATGACCAATGATAATGAACATTTTTTCATATGTTTGTTGGCCTCATGTATGTCTTGAAAAGTGTCTGTTCATGTCCTTTGCCCACTTTTGAATGGGTTTGTTTGCTTTTTTTCTTGTAAATCTGTTTTAGTTCTTTGTAGATTCTGGATATTAGCCCTTTGTCAGATGGGTAGATTGCAAAATGTTTTTTCCCATTCTGATGGTTGCCGGTTCACTCTAATGATTGTTTTTTCTTTTGCTGTACAGAAGCTCTGGAGTTTAATTAGATCCCATTTGTCTATTTTAGCTTTTGTTGCCAATGCTTTTAGTGTTTTAGTCACGAAGTCCTTGCCTATGCCTATGTTCTGGATGGTTTTGCCTAGATTTTCTTCTGTTTTTATGGTGCTAGGTCTTAGGTTTAAGTGTTTAATCCATCTGGAGTTAATTTTAGTGTAAGGTGTCAGGAAGGGGTCCAGTTTCTGTTTTCTGCACATGGCTAGCCAATTATCCCAACACCATTTAATAAACAGGGAATCCTTTCCCCATTGCTTGTTTTTGTCAGGTTTGTCAAAGATCAGATGGTTGTAGATGTGTGGCATTGCCTGAGGCCTCTCTTCTGTTCCATAAGTTCCTGCTTTTAAGGAGCTTACCAGTTTGTGGAGAAAGATGAACAAGTAAACCAATAATAAGCATTGTGCTGTCAGCTGTGACAAGCTGCTGGGCACCCCTGAGTGACATCTACATCAGGCCCTGGGTGAGTACCAGGCAAGGCTTCTGGGCCGATCCAAGTTGCCCTCTTTTGTGTCTGTTCTCTTAGTAAATAATCCCGGGCATTCCTAAAGCAGGTCAGTGCCTGCTCTCTGTGTTCCCGTAATACTTCGTGCCCATCAATGGTCAGTATCAGTTCCTGCACCACACGGTTTACTCACCCATCTCTCTAACAGGCTGGGAGGTCCTTAAGGACAGGGATACTATTTATTCATTTTCAGCATTTTTTTTAGCTACTTGTTTAGAAAGGCTTTTGGGGATCGCATTGTAAAGGCAGAAATGGGATTTGTTTTTAATTATTTCTTTAAAAATATCAGTAGGTATTTAGCTTCTCCCTTTCAGAATACAAAACATTGCAAGCCTCCAACTGCATATCAAGTAACCATGCACAGCAGATAGGAATCAGAAGAGCACGCTTGTGATTCAGTTTAGAAATAGTTGTCCACCTGCATAGAAGTAGGAAGAAACAGTTAAAATTGCTTTTATTCTAAGCATTTAATTTATTCTCACAATGTGAATTTGAGTATAAGACGTGTAAAGAATTTTGATGTTATAACACCAAGTTAACAAAAAGACACTAATTCTGAAAGTTTACCTCTGCATGATCACTGACGGTTCTATTATTCGCATACATCTGATAAAAATGTCAGGGATGGCCTCAGAATGATTCTATTAATCTAAATGCCAGTGTGAAATGGAGTAAATATAAGGAAAATTATATTCGGTTTGGTTTTGAAGCCAAACAGAATTCACACCTGCAATGTGTTATTTGGAGAGAATGTTTCCAAGTGGCAGGCTAACTTCTCTCTAGTCTCATCATTTAGGAAGGAAAAAGCCTAAAAATTAACAAAATAGGCCAGGCACGGTGGCTCCCACCTGTAATCTCAGCACTGAGAAGCCAAGGCAAGTGGATCACCTGAGGTCAGGAGTTTGAGACCAGCCTGGCCAACATGTCAAAATCCCGTCTCTACTAAAAAATTCAAAAATTAGGTGGGCATGGTGGTGGGCACCTGTAACCCCAGCTACTCAGGAGGCTGAGGCAGGAGAATCGTTTGAACCCCGGTGGCGGAGGTTTGTACTGATACTGGAGGGAGGCAGGGAAGTGCTGGGCAGAGAAAGGCGGGGTCCCTGGTGAGGGATCCACCCTCAGGCCTGTGCCCATGAACCTAAGTGAGAACAGGCATTCCTGTTTTCACACCCAAATGCTGCATTTCTCAAGACCCCTCTGACCTGCTGTGCCCCCATCCTGTGCCAATATAAATCTGAGACCTTAGCAGGCACAGACACAAGTGGTTGAACATTGAGAGGAGCAGAGAAAGAGAGTGGCAGAGAGTGACAAAGAGCGGGAGTGGCAGGGAGGCACAGCAGGGAAGGGAAGAGGTGTCTGAACTTCCGCCGCTTGGGTTCAAAAGTGAGCCGAGATCGCGCCATTGCACTCCGGCCTGGGCAACAAGAGTGAAAGGAACTCTGTCTCAAATAAATAAATAAAAAATCATCAAATCACCCACTGATGTCTAAGAATAATTTCAAATATTCTGAACATCATGTTGTAAAAGTGTTTTGTCTCTTGATGCTATAACAGTATATACTTTCTTATACATTCAGTCTTGAAGCTAAATATAATCATACCATTTTTACAACTCATTTGTTAAAACACTTGGTTTTCCTGACCCAATTATTTTAAAACAAATTAAATATAGCCCATCACTAAATTAATGTGGAAAGTGAAATTTGTCTTCATTAAATATTTAAAGGTATACTGAAATGATTATAGTACAACGTTTAAAACATGATGACACACAATAAAAATATTTCTAACTTAAAGTCATTTCTTTCAGACAATATGAAAAATGTTAAATTGATTATGTGTTTTCTAAGGGAGTTTGTGTGATTATAGATTACTAAGAAAGGCATTTGCAGAGAAAAGTCGGCAAAGATACTATTCGTTTCTCCTGGTTTGCCATAAAAAGGAAATACAAAGCTTAGGGCTGAAGGGCCTAGAAGGGCTCTTCAACTCGCTGGAGGAGTGGAAAACAACGAAAAGGAATGGAAAGTTATCCATTAGCATTATACTGTGTAAACCGTGGTAGCTTGAAGTAAAGGAGAGAGGCAGAAATAGGAGGGAGCTCGGAGGTAAAGGGGTTTGCATGCTAAACGGAGACATCTGGACCGCAGGTCCTTAAATCTACAAAGACAATTTAAAGCATTGCCACTAGTTACTTTAAAAAGCAACAGTCTATGGTAGACCCTCCTTGGGGCTCCCTGAATCATGATCCCCTTCACCCTTGCTTCAGACATGCTACGGATTGCTTTGGAAAATCATGTTGGAAGACGTCTCAGAATTTGGGAGTTTAAGGCTCCAGATTGTCCCACTGCGTTTATCTCTAAGAGTTTGGGTAGGGTTTAGAAAGCTTCGGGTAAGCAGTAGAGGGCACTCAATGTACAATAAATATCGCATATGGTAACTTGAGGGAAATGGTTTTTTGATTCAAAGAGTATGTGATTGGCTGGGTGTGGTGGCTCACGCCTGTAATCCCAGCACTTTGGGAGGTTGAGGCACATGGATCACCTGAGGTCAGGAGTTTGAGACTAGCCTGGCCAAAATGGCAAAACCCTGTCTCTACTAAAAATACAAAAGTTAGCTGGGTGTGGTGGTGTGCACCTGTAGTTCCAGCTACATGGGAGGCCGAGGCACGAGAAGGGCTTGAACCTGGGAGGTGGAGGTTGCAGTGAGCCAAGATCGCGCCATTGCACTCCAGCCTGGGCAACAGAGTGTGACTCTGTCTCAAAACAAACAAAAAAAGGGTATGCAGTCATTTTTCTTACATTTAGTCACAATTATTATAGCATACAATCCAGCCGGTCGCTATTGTTTATGCTAGCTAAATTTCTCTTTTAAATAAGCAAGATATTAAGCAGTGCTTGCCTGGAAATGTGATGAGGTTCACGCCCTGCCCCTGGGAGACTTGTGTTAATTTCCTGTTGCAGCTGTAAAAAAGTGCCACAAATTCTGTGGCTTAAAACAGCATAAATATATTTTACAGTTCGCACTCTTACAGTTCTTTAGGCCAGAAGTTTGAAACCTGTCTCACTGGGATGACAAGGTGGCACCATGGCTACTTCCTTCTGGAAGCTGTAGGGGGAATCAGTTTTCCGCCTTTTTTTAGCGTCTGGAGGCTGCCGGCATTCTCTTGACTGGCTGTGCTTTTCTTGAATCTCTCCAACCTGTCTTTTCCATCATCACATCTCCTATTTCTTCCTCCGGAAGCGATCGTTCCTCTTGTAAGGACACCTATGATTACATTTACAGCCCATCCAGATAATTCAGATTGATCTCTCTTCTCCGAATCCTCAATTTAAGCACCTCTGCAAAGTCTCTTTTGCCACATAAAACAACATCAACAAGTCCTGGGAATTAGAACATGGATATCATTGGGGGCCATTATCCAGCCTATCACAAGGCTCTACTACTGATACTGGAGGGAGGCAGGGAAGTGCTGGGTAGAGAAAGGCGGAGTCCCTGGTGAGGGATCTACCCTCAAGCCTGTGCCCATGGACCTAAGTGAGAACAGGCATTCCTGTTTTCACACCCAAATGCTGCATTTCCCGAGACCACTCTGACCTGCCATGCCCCATCCTGTGCCAATATAAGTCTGAGACCTTAGCAAGCACAGACACAAGCGGTTGAACATTGAGAGGAGCAGAGAAAGAGAGAGGCAGAGAATGACAAAGAATGGGAGTGGAAGGGAGGCATGGCAGAGAAGGGAAGAGGTGTCTGAACACTTCCGGTTCCCCATCCATCTTGCTGTCAGCCACCACCACTCAATAAAACCTTGCACTCATCCTTCGAGCCCACATGTCATTCAATTCTTCCGGTATACTGGGCAAGAACTTGGGATACAGAAAGCTGTCACACTGGCCACTGTCCTTGCAATAAGACAGAGGGTCTATCGAGCTGATTAACATAATCTGTCTGCAGATGACAAAGCTGAAAAGAGTACACGTAACACAAGCCCACTTGGGATTCAGGAGTCACAGCCACCCATCCCTAGACGCTGCCATGAGGCTGGAGCCCAAAAGCACTCCCCACGGCCTCTGCACCTGCCTGTCTGCATGCTCCCCCTAGGGGTTTGAGCAACCAGACCAAAGGAGTAAGCCATACCCCTGTTGCATGCCCTGCAAGGGGGATAAGGGAACTCTCACTAGTTCATCTTGCGCTCTAATCAGAACCATTATTAATGGAAGTTAATGGTCAAAATCCATTTATTGTTAACGTTATTAGGTTGTATCCATTCCCTTTAACACAGGGTCCTTCTTATACCTGTCAGCTGTCCAATAAACCAAGAATTTGACTGACTTACTGAGTAACTATGGTAGGTTTTACTTCAGTGACCTCCAATGAGCCACACACATCCCAGTGTTGATGGCCACCCACATGACTTTGGGTTAGCTGTGTGACCTAATTTGGCCAATGGCATGTTAGCAAGCTTTATGCAAGCAGAGGTAAGAATGAGTACTTGCACAACGGGGCATGTCTTCTTGGAACATCACTCTTGAGAGCAAGCCCCCATGTTAGGCTACTGAATGAAGAGATGTCTGTGGGCTGGGTGCAGTGGCTCATGCCTGTAATCCCAGCACTTTGGGAGGCCAAGGCAGGTGGATCACCTGAGGTCAGGAGTTCGAGACCAACCTGGCCAAGATGGTGAAACCCAGTCTCTACTAAAAATTAAAAAAAAAAAAAATTAGCCAGGTGTGGTAGCACATGCCTATAATCCCAGCTACTTGGGAGGCTGAGGCAGGAGAATTGCTTGAACCCAGGAGGCAGTTTGCAGTGAGCCGAGATCGCACCATTGCACTCCAGCTTGGGCGATAAGAGCAAAACTCTGTCTCAAAAAAAAAAGAGAGAGAGAGAAAGATGTCTGTGGACAGAATCCCTGGAGAAGGGGCCAGCAGAATCTCTAAAGGGCAGACAGTCAGTACTTTTGGCTTTGTGGGCCATATGGCCTCTGTGATTGTCACAAACAGTGCTGTCACTGTAGTGCAAAAGCACATAAGCGAATGACCATGATGTGGTTATGTTCCAATAAAACTTTTTGGACACTGAAATTTGAATTTCATATAATTTTCACAGATCACAATATATTTTTCTTTTGAATTTTTTTCAATGATTAAAAAATGCAAAAGCGATTTAATTACTGAAAATGTAGAAACTACGGCTCACGGCAGTACAAAAACTGAGCATGGGTTGGATTTGTTCAGGGGCCTTTGGTTTGACGCCTCCGGTTCTGGAGGATGGGAGGTCATTTTGACTGTCCAGTCACAGCCACATCCCATCTGAATGTGGCCTCCTGAGATACCCCAAGCAAGACTATCAGAAGAGACTCTCTGTTAAGCTCAGCCAACACACAACATTGTGAGGAAAAAGAAAAAAAAAATGGGTTGTTATGTGAACCACCATGCTTTGCAGCTTTTCACTTATCTAACATGCTGAAATAGTACCCAAACCTGTGGTCGTGCCTATCATTCAGGTGTTTGGAATTTTGATAAGACGTTGCCTGCTGTTCGTCGAGAGGCCACAGGTAAGCAGCTTATCACAGAATACAGGCAGCACCTGCAGTTTCTTATATGGTTGCTACTCTGGTCCTGATCAATAGCTTGTTCAACTTGCTATGCCTCTATGTCAGCTATTGAAGAGATTTCTGTCCAGAATTCTTACTTCCTTTTCCAAGATCGTGTGAGAAGGCTTGTCATTTTGGTTGCCAGAAATGAACCCATCACTTCCTGCCTCCTATCAGTAGAGGCAGGAGACAGCCAGTTGCCTAGGCAGATAGGAAGAGGTTCCCAGAGGACCTCTGACCCGTCCACGTCATTGTGTGTGGGGGCTTGCCTAAACATACCCATGGTAAAAAATTCTGTCCCTCAATACGTGCTCAGTAAGGGAAATAAATCAATGTGGAGTGGCTCAACTAAGGGCCCACAATGTGCACTGAAGGACTGGGGCATAGCTACCAGGAATTCATGCCTTATGCAGGGGAGGAGCCTGGTCTTCAGCTTGTTTGCAGTGGCTTGCTATTCAATTTGTGAGATGGGAGCCTGCTGGTAAGTTCCCCCGTTTTTTTGCTGAGAACTTTCTTTTAGCTTAATAAATTCTGCTCTCCTCACCCTTCAATGTGCCTAATTTTTCCCGGCCATGAGACAAGAACCCAGATTTAGCCAAACTAAGGAGCAAAAAATCCTGTATCACTATTAACACTAGCAGTGAACTATTACATTTCCCCGAAAGGGCACAGTGTAAGCAGTCAGGCAGAACTGGCCTCTGAGGACACTGCTGTTCCTGCCACTGCTGTGCTTGGCAGTCACCACAGTGGCCCCAATAGCAAACCTTCAGCAGGCAGCCAGAGAGACACTCAGGGACTGGTGATCTGCTGCTCAGAAAGCACTCGGCACTCAGCCTTCCTCTCCAAACTGGGCCCCTGAGAGTTGCTCTGAGTGTCTCAGTTTTAAGTTTTCCTTCCACTTCAGAATGGGCAATGCCTGGCCTGGGCAGGGGCCAGAGTCACTTTCATTTGCTAACAAAGCAGGACATGTTGAGGAAAGTGAGATACTGGGTGGACTTTATAACTCACTGAAGGTAGCAAATGTCTGGGACTAACTGCAAAAGGCAATTGATTCTTTGTTGTTGGCATTAAAGAGGTGAACAAGAAATAGAGGAGACACAGTAATGTATCATTTGGGCATGTTACCCAGAGAAGGGCACCAATGCTTGGTTTTTCTTGGATAAGCACTTTCCTGGCCGAAAAGTTCCACTTAACTAGCACAAGAGACAGGGCGTACATGTCATGATGGATAGTTTTTTTTTAAAAAAGGCCAGCTCTTCAAGTATAAGAGGAACCCCAAAATAAGAGTCTCAGCACACCTTGCTATAAAGCAAACTTGAGTTTCCATATTGGCAGACAATTTTAGGTTTTCTTAGAAAAATCCTGATCTCTTTAATACTCGGTTTCCTTCATCGTTTGTTTTGTTTTTGGAGACAGGGTGTCACCTGTGTCACCCAGGCTGGATTGCAGTGGCAGGATCAGGGCTCACTGCAGCTTCAACCTCCTGGACTCAAGCAATCCTCCCACCTCAACCTCCCGAGTAGCCCAGATAATTTTTGTATTTTTTGTAGAGACAGGGTTTCTCCATGTTACCCAGGCTGGTCTTAAACTCCTGGGCTCAGGTGATCTGCCTGCCTTGGCCTCCTAAAGTGCTGGGATTACAGGTGTGAGCCACTACACTGGCTGGTTTCCCTTATTTTCTGAAAAACAGTATTGCTGTCACAATTACCCTCACCGTGCTCCCCACAAGTGTCTGCAGATGACTCTCATCAGCATGATGGTGAAGTGCAGGTATGGATTTATAGTTTAACAATATAACTATATTACTATAATAAACACTAACAATTTTAATGCTAATATTTAATGTTAATTAATATATTACTATTAACATATCCTGCTGCTTATTAGATTTTCAAAGGCAACTGGTATAAAATCTTATTAGTGCTGACTGTGGTCTCCAATTTAAGAATGGTAAATCATTTGAGGTGCAATTATAGGAGGAAAAGAAACAGAAAATCCCACTAGTCATAACTTATCTTCTGGTTGTTTTCCTCAGCTTTCTGTTTTTGTTTCATGCCGCATATACTCCTGGGTCCTCTGAAGCCCAAGCTTCAGATAGCTCATAAAAATCAGCATCTGTGCTTATGGAATACATCTTAAAACAGGCTACATCCTTTTCTGCTACTAGGGTAAAACTCTGAAGAGGAAAGATTTATTTTGCTGCAGTAGATTTTTTAAAAAGTTCACTTCCAATGCTTTAGAATAACCCAAACAACTATTTGGAGGACGGGGTACTCTGTGTTAAGGGTAATGGGGAGAAAAGCTCATCTTTTCATGAAAGGTGAGATCCCCTCACCTAATTATTAAACATGCCAAGTATTTTCATTAAAATGTTTTTAAAACAACTGTTAACTTGAACTCAATAAAATCAGTTTTAAAATCAGATAATTTTTTCTATAGTGAGGCAAATCTGCTAGATAAATGATAGTTCAGCCCATTTTCAAATAAACTGCTATCTGAACACAGGTCCTAAACCATGTACCTTCAACAGTATCTGTGGTCATGAGTATAATATTCATTTTTTCTAGCTAAGGAAGTTAGAAACTAAAGACAGTTAGGAACTGGGGGTGTAATAATGATTTCAAAAAATACTAAAATTTCCATTTCAATGAGTTACACAAAAGCAATTAGAACTATTTGACAATGTTTATATTAATTATATTTTCTAATTCTAGAAAAAGAAATGGGAATCATTATAAACCAGTAATCATTTGAAAGATTCCACTTGAGACTTTTAAAACTAAGACTAGAAACCCAGAAGCCATAAAAGAAATGTCAGACATATTGAAATACACAAACATTAAAAGCTCCTATGGCAAAAGACACCATAAAAAAGTAAATGAACACGTTTTAGATTTGGACTAAAAAAGAGATAAAAGTGATAAGAGTTAAATTTCATGATATTAATCAGAGTTTTACACACTGAGCTTGAAAAATGGAACTTGCGGGGCGCGGTGGCTCACGCCTGTAATCCCAGCACTTTGGGAGGCCGAGGCGGGTGGATCACGAGGTCAAGAGATCGAGACCATCCTGGTCAACATGGTGAAACACCGTCTCTACCAAAAATACAAAAAAATAGCTGGACACGGTGGCGCGTGCCTGTAATCCCAGCTACTCGGGAGGCTGAGGCAGGAGAATTGCCTGAACCTAGGAGGTGGAGGTTGCGGTGAGCCGAGATCACGCCATTGCACTCCAGCCTGGGTAACAAGAGCGAAACTCCGTCTCAAAAAAAAAAAAAAAAAGGAAAAATGGAACTTAACAGAAAATAAGCAAAAAATATGACTAAGCAATTTACAGAACAGCAAATTTAAATAAGCAGCAAGCATATAAAAAGAGGCTTTAGGCTGGGCACAGTGGCTTACACCAGTAGTACCAGCATTTTGGGAAGCTGAGAGGGGCAAACTGCCTGAGCCCAGGGGTTCAAAACCAGCCTGAGCAACATGGCAAAAACTCATCTCTACAAAAAATAAAAAAATTAGCCAGGTGTAGTGGTATGCACCTGTGATCCCAGCTACTCAAGAGGCTGAGGCAGGAGGATCCCTTGAGCCCAGGAGGTTGAGGTTGCAGTGAGCTGAGACTGCACCACTGCACTCTAGCCTGGGCAACAGAGTGAGGCCCTGCCTCAAAAAGAAAAAGAAAAAGAAAAAGAAAGAAAAGATGCTTTAATGTATCAGTATCTCAGGAAATGCTGACACATGTAACAATGCTGGCATAGATGCGAGAGAAATTAATTCTTTTTCATTTGCTGGTAAACATGTTAAGTGCTACAGATTTCCTGGGGAAAGGAATATAACAACATCTATTTAAAGGAAACTTATAACCCTCTACTCAGCAGTCCCACTTGTGGAAGTCAATCCCAAGGCCATAAAACCACCAATGTATACAAGTATGTATGGATGTCTGCTGCAGCACTGTTCATAGTGGTGGAAAGCAAGACTCCAAGTGAATGCCTGTCTGCAATGGAATGGTTGAATAAATGATGGTGCATTCCCATCAAGAGATGCAGCCATCTAAAGGAATGACTTAGAGCTATACAAGTGACTCAGAGGGACTTCTACACAGTTCTGGTGCGTTAAAAAAAAAGCAATATGCTGACAAGCATGTATAACATGCCCACACTTTTATGTAACAATGACAATTCTAAATGTATATATGTGTTCAAATATAATATATAAACATGAAAAAAATACAGACTACATACTGGGTAGTTGGCAAAGGTTACCTGGAAGTTGGGTGGTGCATGGAAGACAGAGGGTAAGAACATTTTAAAAAGGAACAGAAGAGAGTATAAAGTTAAACAAAACTCCTCCAGGATATACAATGTGATTATTAATGTATTTATATAAAATTGTATGTGTAAGCATACAGAAAGATTCATTTTGAAAAATTTAATTGTTTAGCACTTACCGAAGGGTCTGCTGTGTTAGAATAGGCACTTGCAGACGGGCGCAGTGACTCAACGCCTATAACCCCAGGACCTTGGGAGGCCAAGGTGAGCAGATCATTTGAGGTCAGGAGTTTGAGACCAGCCTGGCTAACATGGTGAAATCCTCTCTCTACCAAGAAAACAAAAGGAGCCAGGCGTGGTGGTGCACGCTTGTTATCCCAGCTACTCGGGAGGCTGAAGCAGGAGAATCGCTTGAACCCCGGAGGCAGAGGTTGCAGTGAGCTAAGATGGCACCACTGCACTCCGTCCTGAGCAACAGTGAAACTCCATCTCAAGAAGAAAGAAACTGGGCACTTGAAAGTATTCGTTTTCACTTTAGCAGCAGCATGCTATTCTGGAAAGAGCATCATTTCTAGAGACAATTTTAGGTTCAGACCTTTGTTCTGCCTCTAACAGTACAACCTGTTTTATACGTCACTTTAACTTCTCTGAGTTCCTTTCCTCATCCCAAAACAAGGACAATACTACTTGCCTTGCAATCTTTTGAGGTTCAACTATATTAGTACCTATGAAAATCTTCCTAAAATAATTAAGGTTAGTTAACATAAAATTTGTCTTTTAACACATTCCAAAAATCAAGGCTTAATTTGTGCAAAGCCTTTATTCTTATGGCCCAGTGATGGTGCATCCACTGCCAAAATGCAAGGGGCATGTCCAGATTGCATCAGCCTATGACTGAAGCTTACAACAGTATGCAGTGACTCATTTGGAATCAGAGGGCCTGGATATAAGCAGTTCAATAGCTGTGCAGTCTTGAGCAAGTGATGTAACCTTTTCAACTTTGCTTCTGTGTTTATAAACTAATAATTGTGCATGCATTATGAAATTGCTGTGGAAAGCAAGTAAATACGCAGAATTGTTTTGAAAACAGCTATAAAGTGCTAGAAAATTGGCAGATTTTGTCATATTGTCTTTAGATTATACTTTCTTTGTATATCTCCAGCAGGGAAGTATATATTTTGGACCCCAGGATGGCCTGTAAACTCCAAGGGGAAATCTCACTACAAATAAGTGTCGCATATATGTAAAAAAGATTCACTAGTAAAAAATTTTTCTATAAACCAAAATAGAAAGCAAAGGGACAATAACTGTCAGCCTAAGTTGTCTACACATCTCAGTTCCTTCCCTCCCCCCTTCCCTCCCTCTTCAAACAATTTCACTGTCACCCAGGCTCATTTCTTCCATCCTTTTTCAAACAATTTCACTCTGTCTACCAGGCTGAAGTGCAGTAGCACAATCTCGGCTCACTGTAACCTCTGCCTCCCAGGTTCAAATGATTCTCAGGCCTCAGTCTCTCAAGTAGCTGGCACTACAGGTGCGTCCTACCTGGCTATTTTAATTTTTTTTGGTATTACTAGTAGAGACAGGGTTTCACTGTGTTGGCCAGGCTGGTCTCGAATTCCTGACCGCACGTGATCTACCCACCTCAGCTTCCCAAAGGGTTGACATTACAGGCATGAGTCACCGCACCTGGTCATCAATTTTTAACAAGATTTCTTTTTTAGTTTGTAGTAAGAACAACATTTCTGAAATGGTCATACATGCATGGTAAGAATTTAAGCAGTATAAAAGATCATTTCAGCGGGGAGTGGTGGCTCAAGCCTGTAATCCCAGCACTTTGGGAGGCCAAGGTGGGCGGACTGCCTGAGGTCAGGAGTTTGAGACCAGCCTGGCCAACATGGTGAAACGTTGTCTCTACTAAAAATATAAAAATTAGCCAGGCATGGCAGTGGGCACCTGTAATCTCAGTTACTTGGGAGGCTGAGGCAAGAGAACTGCTGGAACCTGGGAGGTGGAGGTGAGCCAAGATTGCACCACTGCACTCCAGCCTGGCCATAGAACAAGACTCCATATCCAAAAAAAAAAAAAAAAAGACAATTTCGATAAAAGATTTTCTCCTGACCACTGAACCCTCCCATCCCACACCACCAGTGTCCCAGTTTTCCTTCGTGGTAGTTTGGATTACCTACACCTGAAGCAAAACATCATTCCATAGTTTTCTCCCTACTTTTTCTGTCTTGCCATTTTAAAAAACCGTTTTTGCAGTGCTCCAGAGCTGCTGCTTGATGAGCTGAAGCAAAATGCTTTGAGCTTCTCTTTGAGGTGAGTCCTCCCTGAGTGACTTTCCTGCCATTAAATCCTAAAGGCTTGTTTGATTGCTCCAAATCAACTCTTCGAGGAGAAGCCTAGCAATGGTCTAGCTACTGAGCATTTCTAAGGGCCAAATTTACTGATAAAGATTTATTATAGAACAAAAACTGGGGCTGTCACTAATTGATTGTAATGAGTCCTACCTGAGATATCCTGTGCTCTCATTCTTCCCACACTTATACTGCAATGTCATAGGAACCTCCAGTTTCCATTAGCCTCATTTTTTCTCTGCTCAGCTCAAACCTATTCCCGAAGGTACTTTCAGAAGCATCCTAATTTCCTTATGCCTTACTTCCTTCCACCAAATGAACTCTACATCAAGCCTATCATCTATCTTTCCAACTCCTACAGGTGGCTAAGCCCAGTGAAACACTGTCACATAACTGCAGATTGCTGTTACAAATTACTGGTTTCCAGTATGCCACTTGTCAATCCTTTTCCCTACAGTATTACTTAGAAAATAAATAATACTGGCTGGCTGTCATAACAACCACCATGGTTATGCCATCATCATAAGTGTGGTGGAAACAATATACTCCATTTGTTTTTTCCACAGTAGTTGAAAGACAGGGCATCCCATGCTAGTGTGATTGCTCAGTTCCTTGAGGACATCCAGGGATACAGATTCCTTCTATTTGTTATTCTACCTTCCCCAGTGAATGACCCTCACTTGGCCCATAGATGGTCCATTGCTTTGTCCACATCCCAGGCAGCAGGATGGAGGAAGAGAGGAAATGAGCTGCTTGCTCCTTTTTAAGGGTGCCATCTGGAAGTGGCACTTTTCACCTGTGCTCACATCCCACTGGCCAGAATTTACTCATATGGCCACACTCAACTGCAAAGGTAGCTGAGAGTCTTAAAAAAATAAAATTAGTATTAAAAAAATTGATGTGTAAATATATACTGAAAAGTACAAAAATCAAAAATGTGTAGCTTGTTGAATTTTCACTAATAGAACACACTTGCCTAACTAGCAACTGGAAAAGCAAACAATCTCTCGAACACCAGAGGACTCCTCAAGCCTTCTAGACTGTATCCTGCTCACACGGGCATTTTATCCTGCTTCTCTGTTCTGACAGCATACTTTCACCTGCTTTTCTACTTATGTAAATGGAATCATACACACGCCATTTGTGTCTAGATTCCTTGGCATGGTATGTGAGAATCAGCTGTATGTCTGGATGGCTAAGTTCCCAACCCAAAGTTCTACTCATTACTCATCATCATAAATTGTTATAAATATTTAAGTGCAGTCCTTTTTCATTCAGCTCTCATTAGACTATTCTTTTCCCTCCTTTCCCGTTTCCGTTTCCCTACTTTCCCATTATTCCCTCTGAAGAAGCATAAGCTGTTTTCATCATAAACGATAACTTAAGCTTCAAAAAAACTCTCGACATCTTAAGTATGAGAATAAACTAACAACAACAAATAGAATTCCTCTGCATCAGGTAAGAATAAACTAAACAGAATAAAGAAATCAGCCAACGCAAAGGTCAACAACAACTGGACTTTAATGAATTAATTTTGTTAAAAAGTGTTTTAAACAGATACACAAGTAAAAACACACACATTAAAAATGAACTAAAACATTCTTGCTCTCCATAAGCACGTCTTAGAATAGCTATGATTAAGTTTAATATATAGAATTTAAAAACCAAGTAACAAATTTTCGTACAGTTAAACTTGAGATACATACACTTATTATCCTAATATTGGATATATTTGCTTGACAATTTGTTATTCCTATTGGTAGGTTTGCCTTTTTAAAGTTTTCCTAGGAGAAAGTATAAGAAAAAAATATCCAGATTACCTACCATTTTTGAACATTATGGGAATAGCAGTTTTGAGATGGCTCAATTTTGAAAAACAATGACAAAATGCTGGAGTGTGAATTTAATTTTCAGGATCTCTTTTTTGAAAACGATTTTTTTTCATTTTAATAAAAAGTAAGTATATGAAAAATAATTTTGTCTTGGCATTGGCAGGCTGAGATCTACGGTGCTCACAGATTCAATACCCAAGAGTGTCTGCTTTAAGAAATCACCTCTAACAGGTGACCTGAAAGAGAGAAGCCAGCTGTGGGACATCCCAGTGTGCTTAGCTAATCCCTCAGGTTTTACTAGCACACCTCTGAAAAGAGATAGACATCCTCAATTCAAAGATACTACACAACAATCACTTTCCTTACATCTATATAAAGCGTGCTTACCTCTCTGACAGCTTCAGTCTTAACAGCAAAGAAAGGTTATTAGGGGAACCCTATTATAGGTGCCCCAACTACATATTAGCACCACAAAACAGCCATTAACATTTTTTAGGAGTGTTATTGGCATTGTGAATAAGACAACTCTTAGTGTGTGGGACTACCTCTGACACTGCAGAACATTTAGCATTTGTTAGCCATTCACTAAAAATCCGTTTTTAAGGTCACTATGACAATCAAATTGACCCTTGATGAGAACTACTGAGCTAGATGCTTCAAGATTATTATCTATTAACTTTATGACTTCCACAGAAAGTAACTGCATCATTACCTTCAGTAACAGTGACTGAAGAGGCACATTTTTTTTTTTAAATATTGTAATTAAATATTATTTTGGAAAGATAAACCGACTTCTTCAAACTCATAGTAATCTGAAAGATTAGATGCACCAAGTGCAATACTTACTCATCCCCAAATGCACACATACATTTACAGGACAATGGCATGTATTATTGTTATCCCATTTGGCTTTGGTAAAAAAATATGTTCATCTATTACAATAAGATAAAAACCATGTAGATGTTCTCCATAAGTTCCCTCATATTGATGCTCCTGGAAACTGCTGTTGTCTTTGCTCCAAAACTTGCTGATTTAATAGTTGTTGCTGTTTCTGTAAAAACTGCACTACTTCTGGACTTCTTAGCAACGACTTGGAAAGAAAAAAGAAAAAAAATATTAATAGCATTATTCTTATGTGATTAGATTGTTTTCATGCTATAAAATTACTCTGATGTGTCCCTACACATGATACAATGTTTACAAAAATATGCCTGAATCAAAATCACTTTATGTCTGATGCACTGCAATTACTGCAAACTGAAAATACTGTGATGTCAAACATCAAAACACTGAAGCCTAACAAGAACGGGCGAAGTCTGTTATTGGTGACTCTGGGCACAAAGCAAACGCCTTCTGTGACATGCCAGCAGATATACTCTCTTGAAATATGTCAAAGCAAAGAGCTAAAAGTAGCACTGACCCAGGATTACAGCAAGAAAAAAACGGAGATGAAAGGGGGCCACATGTGAAAATCGCAGCTAAATGCTACTTTGTACATACACAAACTAGTGCTAGAAGTCAAGTTTCTCATTCATAAGACATAGCCAACTAAGTCTTCACAAAGAAATGAAAAATTGTGTGTGTCCATATACATATATATCAGTATATACCAAAATTTCAGGGAAAAAAATCCCCTAATATAACTGCTCTAAAACATCCAATACCTTTCTGTACACTCATCATTTTAAAATATAGTTGTAATAATACAACAAATATAACAGACTATGATTAGAGACAGGGTGTCACTCTGTTGCCCAGGCTGGAGTGCAGTGGCACGAGCATAGCTCACTGCAGTCTTACCTCCTAGGCTCAAGCATTCATCCAGTCACAGTCTCCTGTAAAATGTTTTTATAATAAAACACTTACATATAAGTTGCGAAAGATAAACTGAATAATGTGGACATACTATTATTACTGATTTTAAGATTATATGAATTATATCTTAGTACATTTTCTATTTATTAGTTTTGTTTAAAAATTATCTTAGCTGTTATGACACTGTTAGACATTTTACTATGTGTGATAAATATATTTGTGATAAACAGTAAACAAAAAGATATTGCCGAGAACATATTTATCATAAATACCATTTTATTGTTTGTAATAAATATATTCTCAGCAATACCTTTATGCTTAACTCTATTCACATTTAGGATTTATGTCGGTAAACGTCTTCACGTTAAATGTGATGTCTGAGTCAAAAGGGATGACTCCTAGTACACGGTGGCCAACTGCTTTCTGAAAGTGCTGTACCAATATACAATGCCATCAACTGCATGAGAATCTCCATTTCATGAAACCCTCAACATCACTGCATCATCGTGTGTAATCGTTTAAGTAATTTTCGCTTTTTGTTTGTTATTTTTGCTGATATTGAATACCTTTCCATATCATTTAATGGTATTCTGCCTTTTTTTCTGTTGTTTCTTTTGCAATGTATTGAAGCCAAAAGTTTTTTCCTCAACAAATTATATGAATTTTTATAATCTTTCTTTACAGTTGAGCGAAGCTGTCAAAGAGGCAAGCATATATATATATATATATATATATATATATATATATATATATGGAAACTGGGATCATGTTTAATGATTTATAGGGCGCTCTGTTGCCTAAGCTGGAGTATAGTGGTATGATCATAACTCATTGCAGCCTCAAACTCCTGGGCTCAAGCAATCCTCCTGTTTCAGCCTCTTGAATAGCTGGGACTATAGCTACATACCATCACACTCTGCTGATTTTCAAATTTTTCTGTAGAGATGGGGTCTTACTATATTGCCCAGAAGAGTCTCAAATTCCCAGCCTCAAGTGATCCTCCCACCTAGCTTCCCAAAGTGTTAGGACTACAGGCATGAACCACCAGGCCCAACCAGGAATATTTTATGTGATAAAATACCAGCCACATTAACCATAGTCTTTTATATTTGTTGTAGATAGTTTTGCTCTTTAGACTACAGCATTAATTTTTATGTAGTCAAATTTATCATCTTTTCTCTAGATTCTGTCTATATGAGCTAAACAAAATCTCATTGCAGATTTTTGAGGTAAATTTCTGATTCTTTTTTTAAAAATTTGACTCCTTATTAGGAATTTATTTTGATGTATACTGTGATATCATGAGCTAAAAATCTCAAAAATCTCAATAGTTGCATTTATAACAAACAATGTTTGTTAACACATTTGTAACTGATTTACAAACAGATATTTACCAGTCTTTTTTGATTTAACACTTGTTCTAAAAGAGTAGGTCTTGCAGGACGATCCCCAAAAGATCCTGTTCTTTGTTTAACAATGGAGAGTATGTTATCTGCACTTTCCTAGGATAAATGATAAAAATCAAACAGATAAACAGTTAATGCTATGATTCATGATTACAGGTATTTCAATGATGTAACGAACAGGTGCTTGCATTTCTTCCGTCCCCCTGCCCAGACTCTATGAAACTTTGGGAAAGTCCTTCATTATCATAGGCAAGGTATCAGCAGTTAATTTTATATAACATTCCTCCTCGTTCCCTTTTCCCCCAGATCTTCAACCTGGGTTCTTTAGTCTCTTGATAGGTCTCAAAATTAATAGTGTGTGAGAGGTACGCCACTAAGATTGGGGCAGAGTCGATTGTGACCTATTTTCAATATTAGGAAAAATGCCAAGTGAATTGACCATTCTCTTTATATAAAGCCATCCAGGCCAAAACATAATCTGCTTGCCTTTTGGCTGAAATATATGAAGTCAGAGGCAAATTATATACTGCTCAATGAGACACCTAATTGATAGCTTTTTACCCAATTAACAGCCAAAACAAATGGGGAAGTAGTAAAATATCATTTAAAGAAGTAATTGATAACCAAAGCTTTCAAAATTTAGAAGTCACTAGAAAAAAAAGATAAACTTGCTTGAAAAAGCACTAGTATAAATAGTCTCCTGCCATTTGTATGAACAAAACAGGGAAGTCCTAAATAATACCATTACCCGGAGATTTCAACACCCCAAAACAAAATCAGCAGTACTCATTACCAAATGTGTACCCCCAGTTACCTAGAGCATCTTAAGTACTTGTAATTTTCCTGGCATAACAAAATATTGTTGAGTTGACTAAAATATTCTGACTCTTACAAGACTATGCTACAATACCACATCCAAAATTCTTACTAAACAAATATAAAACTATAAATATTTTATCAGAAAGCCATACCTTACACGAATTTAACTAATATTACAAAAATATTTCATCCCTAGACATTTTAGGCCTCAAAATATAGAAACTGTAAAAAAAAAATTATAATACTCAGAGGAAACAAAAATAATTTCTTCCTCCCCCACCAACCTCTGAGCTGATTTTATTTATGAGATTCTTTCATATTTATGTGCATGATGATGGAATGCTGAAACTGACTTGATGGTGCATACCCTCTGCCCTCACAGCCTCACTATGGACATTCAAAAGGTTAATATCACAAAATACTAGATACTGAATTAGACACAGAAGCCTGTAGTGAAAATAATCTTTAGTCATCTATTACAGACTTGTACAGATGTTGGAATTCTTTTTGAAAAACTTTTAACGCTTTCTGTCTTACAGAGTTTACCGCTTGTGCTGCACTTCATTTGGTTTTTAACAGCTCTAATGTTTTGGTAGAAAGGCAGCTTTACTTAAGCTGAGCTGAAATATATATTCCTTGTGATTTATACCTAAGAGTTCTAGTTACCTCAGAACTATGCCATATAAGTCTACTGCTTATCTTACATGATGGCTTTTTAGATATTTAATAACAACAATCCCACCAGCGGAGGCCAATTCATTCATCCTTAGTCCCTTTATGCATTTCTCATATAGCATACTTCTTAGATTTGTGAGGTAGACTTTATACACACTTGTTCCTTATTTAACCTTGACTTGTGTAAGAAATACTACTTTTAGATACCTTAATTTCTTTCATTTTTTTTTACCTTAATAAATCCTTCATTGGCATAGAGACCTTATTTTCTAATCTTGCTGTTCACAATATAGCAGAAGAGTCTCAAAATTTATAGGCTCTCAAGTTTAACCCACTCCATCAGGGTAGGATCCTCTGCTGCTTCCTGATTAGAACACTTCATTTAAAGACTCCAAACCTAAATCCCATAGCCTGGCATTCAATCGTATAAAAAATTGGCTTCAACTTATCTTTCCAAATTTCTCTCTCACGAATTTTCCACTCAACTATTACATTTCAGCTACAACAGTCCACTTGCTATCTTCGCAAAAGTGTTTTCTGTATTTCTGCTTCACTTTACCAAAATGTGCTTCTCTTTCATTTTACCTACCAGAATTCTAGGGAGGCAGTGGAGTAAGGGGGTAAAAGTGAAGGCTCTAGAATAAGGCTGTTTGTGTTTGAGTACAGTATTTGCTGGCTTTTGGGCCTAGGCCAAATTCTTTAACCTCTCTGTGCCTCGGTTTCCACATATGTAAAACACACTACCTATACCATTGCTGAAGGGTTGTGAGACTCCATTTATAGCTTAACACAGTGCTCAGCACATAAGAAACTCAGCTTATATAAACTATTACCCATCCTTTCTGGTTTATACTGAGTCACAGTCCCTCTGCAAAGCCTTTCTGGAGTATCTCAGCCTACAATGATCTATCCTCCTCTGAACTACTGAAAAAGGTCTATATAGTTGTCTCTTATTATATCCTGACTGGGACTGTTATTTTCTTTACACTCAGTTCAACAAAGATAAAGACTTACAGATCTTGCAGCCTCCTCAGAACTGATAAAGCATCCCGCAATATAAGACAAATTAGATAGTAAGCGATTATTTGTTGTTTATAGCAATCAATTCTCTTCCCTAAAAAGTCATGCAAATTATTTTAAAATAGTGAGGCTGGATGCAGTGGTGAGTGGCAATCTCAGATACTTGGAAAGTTGAGGCGGTCACTTGAGCCCAGGAATTTGAGGCCAGCCTGGGCAACACTGTGAGACCCATCTCTAAAAATTAGGTAAGTAAGTAACAAAATAGTAAAATTATTAAGGCTCTTTTTGTGGGAAATAAAGAGGGAGATTCTAATTCAGTATCCATTTGTCTTTTATACATTTTCTTCACTGTAGATGTAAATGCTAGGTAGTTAAAAAAAAAAAAAAAGTAAGCAGCCATAGGTATACATAAAAAAAAGTAATACATAGGAAAATAAGTATTATTAGGCTGGGTGCAGTGGCTCACGCCTGTAATCCCAACACCTTGGGAGGCTGAGGTGGAAGGATCATTTGAGGCCAGGAGATCAAGACCAGACTGGCCAACATGGTGAAACCCCGTATCTACCAAAACTACAAAAATTAGCCAGGTGTGGTGGTGTGCGCCAGTAGTCCCAGCTACTTGGAAGGCTGAGGCACAAGAATTGCTTGAACCCAGGAGGCAGAGGTTGTAGTGAGCCGAGATCATATCACTACACTCCAGCCTGGACGATACAGAGTGAGACTCTGTCTCAAAAAAAAAAAAAAAAAAAAAAAAAAAAGCATTATTTTGCTCTCTCTCTAAAGAATTTTGAAGTGAATGAGCACCTGTGGAACTTTCTGAGGAACAAACTTGATCACCTTTACTAACTTTCATTCTTTTTCAGATGTTTATTTCCCTAAATCCCTTTAATCAGAGATTTGGTAAAACATTATTTTACAAGAATATGGATTGAGGATGTTTTAAAATTATGATTACAGAAGTCCTGAGCCCATGAATTAGTATGCAAAATTAAATTTACATAATGTATTTTTCTAGGAAGAGTGTTCATTAAGTCATCAGATATTCAAAGGAGTCCTCTTACTCCAAAAGATAAAAACTTAATGAAAAGAGAAGTCACTCAATCCTAACCAGTGTGAATTATGACACACTGGCAACTGGAGATTTTAGATATATTTAGAATATTACTTTTTGTTTTTGAGACAGTCTTGCTCTGTCACCCATGCTGGAGTGAAGTGGCACAATCATGGCTCACTGCAGCCTCAACCTCTGGGCTCCAGTGATCCTTCCACTTCAAGCCTCACAAGTTCCTGGGACCACCGGCATGTGCACCATACCTGGCTAACTTTTAAAATTTTTTGTTGAGAAGGTGTCTCCCTATGTTACCTCGAACTTGGTTGGTCTCGAACTTCTGGGCTCAGGTGATCCTCCTCGGCCTTCCCAAGTTCTGGGATTACAGGCATGAGCCACTGTGCCTGGCCTAGAACATTACATTTGTAAACAATTACAAGGTCTAATATTTTCGTAATGCAGCACTTCAAGTTCAGCCTGAAACTAAGAAATTTAAAGACTTAGAATACATCCTAGGACCCTAAGGCAGCTTACAGTTAAAAAAAATTTCTTTTGATCACTTTTTTTTTTTAAAGAGCTAGGGTCTCACTATGTCACCCAGGCTGGAGTGCAGAGATGCTAACAGGCTCACAGCAGCCTCAGCCCCGGTTCTCAAGCAGTCCTCCCTCCTCACCTTCCCCAGTAGAGCTGGGTATACAGGCAGTTGCTACCATGCCTGGCTTGGATCACTTGTAACAAAATTAAATTTTTCTCTACACTGAGGGATTATATAGCTCACACAAGAAGAAATATCTGCTTATCTGTAACATCCTCAAAGTATACCAGTAACAAGACAATAATAACGGCTATGGTTTATACACTTTTACCAGTTGCTGGACACTGTGAACACTATGGAATAGCTCACATATTCACAGCAACACTAAGAATGACACACTCTTTTAATGCCCATTTTGCAGAGTTTAATAACCTATTCAAGCCACACAGCCAGCAAATGATGGAACAGGGATTTGCACCCAGAAGTCCAATCCAGAACACTGGTTTTACCTTCGACTCAGTTCAAATCAAACAATCCAAAAATTTTTTGATACTTATACCCCATTATCATCCTTTTTTTTTACCCTCCGCCTCAGGGGTACTAAGAAAAGGGGTAGTGAGAACAGGGTTCTAAGAACAAAGATACTGAGAACAAGGTATATTTAGTGTTGAGGTAATGAGAACATGAGTACAAGGGACTAAACACAGGGGTAATGGGAACAGAGTTGTAAGAAAAGGGTACTAAGTACAGGGATACTGCAGACAGGGGACTGAGAACAGCAGTACTAAAATAGGGTACTAAGAAAAGGGTTAACAGAACAAGACACTAAAAACAAAGAACTAAGTACAGGACTATTATGAATAGAGGTACGGAGAACCGAATACTGAGAACAGAGTACCGAGAACTGGATACTGAGAATAGAATATTGAAAACAGAGATTACTTTTGCAGAAGTACCAACTTCATCTAGCTTCCTTTAGCGATGAACCATACTGATCATTTACTGTCCTTCCAGGCATATCCGAGATCTATGACAGCTCTGCCGATGTCATATTATTTTTACTGAAATTTCTGCACCTATCACATGGGTGCAACAGAATTGTTACCGCTTTGCACATGTTGGTATAAACTTTAATTTAGGGCACTCTAATTCCCAACCACTTACCCAGTCACTGCAACCTGACCCATTTGGAAGCGGGTGGGCAGGCCCTGGAGATGGCGTTTGGGTTAAGATTGGGTTTCTTCTTCCACCTCCCGCCCCCAGGCCTCAGCTAAGTCTGATACCTCGAGTTTGACGTTTCCCGCGCTGCCAGTCGAAGCGGTCCCACTGCAGTTCAGGGCCTGGTCGCTCTTCTTCTTTTTATACTTGTCCTTGTACATCTTGTTGCGGTGTTTCTTGCACATCCACGGCTTGCGCTGCTTGGCCACCTGGCTTGTGGTCTCGCTGCAGCCTTCGTAAGTGCAGGTCTTGCTCATGCTGCCCCCGCCGCTGCCCCGCCTCCGGGAGCCCCCGCTGCTGCCCTCGCCCCCCGACTGGGTCTCTTCGTCCTCCAGATCCTCCAAACTAGCTGCGCTCTCGCCTCCCCCAGGAGGGTCCGAGGTGTCCAGCAGGTCCGTCTCGTCCTCCCCAGCCTCCTCCTCGCCATCCCCGGCCCCTTCGCACAGGTACCTAACGGGCTTGCCCGACCCGACGCTGCCCCCGGGAGCCGCGGCCTCGTCCTGCCCAGCACAGGGCTGCATCACCAGCAGGGTGAACTGTGAGGCCGCGGCCGCTACCGGGGCTGGCGCCAGGGTGGGAGCCGCAGCTGAGGCTAGGGCCGCGGGGTGGGGCACGCCGCTGGCGGCCCCCGATCCCGCGCCCTCCGCGACATCCTGAGACTCCGTGCTGCTGAGACCTGGCCGGGGTCCACGACCCCGGGCTTTCAGCACCTGCCAGGCCTAACTGCACTTAGCAAACCAAAAACTCAGAACACGCGAGGGTGAAAGGCGCCGGAGCCGCGAAGGCGCCCCCACTGCGCCTGCGTGACCGCAGCCTGCGCGTCAGCGTGTGTACGCCCGCGGGCTGTCAGGGAGCGCCGCGCCTCTGGGGGCGGGGCTGAGCGCACAGCCGGCGGGCCTGACTGCGCAGGTGCGGCTCCGTCCACTTCCGCCTGCCGCGGGATTCTCAGATGGCGTGTGGATAGCTGTGTCAAGGTGAAACCATGCAGTGGTTGGCAAGGCAGAGCCGTTTTACCTGAACCTGTTGTATCTAAAACGGTTGAAATAATTTTCTACTGGAATTCCAGTATGCAAATTAAGATTGTTCCTGAGCAGTCTCACGACTTGTAGTTTAGGATGCTAATTTTATTATTTGCCCCCAAAAGGCCTGCAAGGGGAGATTTGAAGCTGGGATGTAATGGTGTCACAACCCGGAGCCACTAGCTCGCAGTCCATGAAGGCAGAGGTGGCTTATTTGAAAACAGTGGAACAGAGAGGGGTGGGCCGCACCTTGGCCAAGTTTTATTTGTATCGAGGTGTAACTTTGTTTTTTTCTTTTGGAAACTCATTCGATTTTTAATACCTGCTCTTTGCTGTGGGCGCTAAGTCTTAACGTTTTCCTTAAACAGTGAAAATGAATATTGAATGGCAAACGTTTAAAAAAACAGTGAGGCCGGGCGCGGTGGCTCGAGCCTGTAATCCCAGCACTTTGGGAAGCCGAGGCGGGTGGATCACGAGGTCAAGAGATCGAGACCATCCTGGTCAACATGGTGAAACCCCGTCTCTACTAAAGATACAAAAAATTAGCTGGGCATGGTGGTACGTGCCTGTAATCCCAGCTACTCAGGAGGCTGAGGCAGGAGAATTGCCTGAACCCAGGAGGCGGAGGTTGTGGTGAGCCGAGATCGCGCCATTGCACTTCAGCCTGGGTAACAAGAGCAAAACTCCATCTCAAAAAAAAAACAAAAAAACAAAATATATTCTATCTGCAACTGTCACATTGTGAATATCCAACCCCCTCCCATTGACGAAATATTTTAGTATTTGAAAACTAAAAACTATCATGTGATTCAGCAAAGAAGTTGCTTACATCATTGAACAAGTAAAGATCCTACATACATCTTCATTGTTTCACTTTAGTTTTTTCTCAATATAAACAAAACAAAAATAACTGCCAACATTATGACATAAGTACACTTTATGTCCTTGCTATGGTCAACAACAACAACAAAAAAAATAAAAAGAACAAAAAATACACTTTACTTCTTTACTGAATTGGACAGAAACCAAGCATTTATTCCTTTTTTTTTAATGAAAAAGGTATAACTTTATTCACAAATAATAGTTTTTTGTTTCAACTTTTATTTTAAGCTCAGGGATACATGTTCAAGATATGCAGGTTTGTCACATAGATAAACGTATGCCATAGTAGTTTACTACACATCGTCCCATCTAAGTATTAAGCCCAGCATTCATCAGCTATTCTTCCTGATGCTCTCCCTCCCACATAACCCCCTTCAACAGGCCCTAGTGTGTGTTGTTCCCCATTGTGTCCATGTGTTCTTATCATTCAGCTGCCACTTATCAGTGAGAACATGGGGTCTTTGTTTTTCTGTTTCTGTGTTAGCTGGCTGAGGATAATGATAGCTTCAAACTTCATCCATGTCACTGCAAAGGCATGATATCATTCCTTTTTATGGCTGCATAGTATTCCATGGTGTATATGTATCATATTTTCTTTATCCATTCTATTATTATGGGCATTTAGCTTGATTTCATGTCTTTGCTATTGTGAATAGTCAAGCATTTATCCTTTCTTTTTTTTTTTTTTTTGAGATGGAGTTTCACTCTTGTTGCCCAGACTGAAATGCAGCCCCACAAGCTGCATGGTCTTGGCTTACTGCAACCCCCGCCTCCCGGGTTCAAGCGATTTTCTTGCCTCAGCCTCCTGAGTAGCTGGGATTACAGGTGCCTGCCACCACGCCCAGCTAATTTTTGAATTTTTAGTAGAGACAGGGTTTCACCATGTTGGCCAGGCTGGTCTTGAACTCCTGACTTCAAGCAATCTGCCCACCTCAGCCTCCCAAAGTGTTGGGATTACAGGTGTGAGCCACCTCACCCAGCTGCATTTATTCTTATTTTGAATTTGGGACATTATTTTTGGTGAATTCATGAAAAATGACAGTGATTTTCATAAGAAATAGTAAGTCATATTGAAGTTATGATGTATAGAATTTACAATATTGAGTATTGCATATTTTATCAATCATGTGAATTGTGTGTTAACATTCTTTATCTCAGATAGAGACACACACAGAACCTCAGAATTGGCATAAAGATTATTTTAAGCCAACGACATTGAGATTCAATTGATACAGAAAGAAGCCTTCTCAGAGCTTCTCTTATCTGACTAAAAGCTGAACCTTCTGATAAATGAAGACTATCATGAATCTCCTCTTGAGGACAGCTTCTACTCCCAGGAGAGAGACCAAGAGTAAATCTACCATAAATACCCCGCTAGAAGGAAATTTCGTGACCTGAATTCAGAAAACCTACATAAACATATATTATCACAAAATGTCTTATTTCTTATTTGTTCTCCTAAAAACACATTTGTTTTTCCTAAAGGAACCTATTTGTTCATCCCATGGGAACTTTTACTGCCTCTTCCTTTTACTTACTAATTTAGGTATATAAGCCTCAAATTCTAACCATCTGTTTGAGTAATTCATCTCAGAACTACATGTAGTTCTTGTAAATAAACTCGTTTATTTTCCTAATCTATCTTTTTAAGTTCAATTTACAGGTTCCCAGGCAAGAAACCTAAACAGGTAGAAGAAAAGTTTTTTTTCATTTCCAGCCATCAGTTAACTGGTTAAAAAAAACTTTAGCCAGCATACTACTCAGAGCAGTATTATTTAAGTATTAATACAAATTTCTGTTATGGTGTTCAATAAGTGACAGTAAGCTTAAAAAAATAAACCTATCTTTTTTGAGGTATGATTTTGCTGTGGTTTGAACATGTCTCTCAAAAGTTCACGAGGGCTAAGCACGTCTTAAAGGCCCCACTTCTTAATACTGTTACTGTTACCATTGCCATTGTAATTAAGAAGTGGGACCTTTAAGAGGTGCTTAGCCCTCATGAACGGATTAATGCCATTATCAAGTGAATGGCTTAGTTATCACAGGAGTGGGCTCCTGATAAACAGATACATTACAGCCTCTTTTATTCTCTCTATGCTTGTTTCTGCCTTCTGCCCTCTGCCCTTCCACTATGGTATTACCCTGATCAGATGCCAGGGCTCTGCTCTTGGACTTCACAGCCACCAGAACTGTGAGCCACATAAACTTCTGTTCTTTGTAAATTACCCAGTGTGCGGTATTCTGTTGTAAGTATACCCCACCTATGGCAAGTATACAGTTTAAATATTTTTAGTAAATTTGTAGAGTTGCAATCATTTTTACAAAAAAGTTTTAGAACATTTCCATCTCTCCACGAAAGATACTTCTTGTCCATTCTCAGTCAATCCCTGCTTCTACTTCCAGCCCCAGGAAACCACTAATCTTTGTTTCTATAGATTTGCCTTTTCTAGACATTTTGTTGGGAGCAATGAACCCATACGGATCTACAGCAGCCTCAGTTCTTGCCTCCTCACAAGAAAGAATTTGACTGAGGGGCCTAAGGCAGAGTGAGAGACAGGAGTGAAAAGTTTTTGAGCAGGAGTGAAAGTTTATTTAAAAGCTTTAGAGCAGGAACAAAAAGAAGTGAAGAACACTTGGAAGAACGCCCAGCCGGTGACTTGAGAGATCTAGTGGGTGGTTTGACCTTTGACTTGGGGTTTTATTTGCAGGCATGCTTCCAAAGAGTTGTGACCCTTCTCCCCTGATTCTTCTCTTGGGGTGGGCTGTCCGAATGCACAGTGGCCCACCAGCGCTTGGGGAGGGGCTGCATGTGCAGTGTGTTTACCAAAATTGTGCACATGTTCACTTGAGGTGTTCGTCCCTTACCAGTTGAGTGTTTCTAGAGGAAGGTCATATTCCCGTTAAACTCTGCCATTTTGCCTCTTAGCGTGCATGCTTGAGCCACTCACCCAACTCCTGAGATCTTGTTGGGAAGCTGATAATCACCAATTTTAGGTGTTTCTATCTACTGGGAGACTTCCTTTCCCTGGCATTGGCTCTGACAAATTATTATTTTAGAGAAGCTTTAACAACTGCCTGACCATGATCTGATGGTTGCCTAATATTCCTCCTAAGGGGAACACTCTCCTGCCCTGTTCATGTCTGACTAAGTACCTATTGTAACAGTTTCATATCAATGTAATCGTATATGGTCTTTTGCACCTGGCTTCTTTTACTTAGCAAAATGTTTCTGAAATTCATTTACTTCGTTTCTTATATCAGTAGTTTGTTCCTTTCTGTTGCTGAATATTATTTCATTATATTGCTGATCCATCTACCAGACCATGGACATTTGGATTGTTTTATGATTTTTGGCTCTCACAAATAATAGCAATAGATTTAGTGCTTAGCACATCATAGACCTCAAAAGTATTTTCTGAATGAATCTATTAACAAATGAAAGAGGTTAAGGGAAGGAGCTTGAGTGAATGCAGGACTTTTGTGTTCTAAGCCTGGCTTTGATCCTGTCGGTGAAACTGATCAGGCAGGGACCAGGAATCTCTGAGCTTAAGAGTTTCCCTCTACCCTCTGAGGGTTTGATAAGGAGTCTAGGAAATAAGCTGACCACACGCAGATAAACAGGAGAAAGGTATACGCATTTGTTACTTGCACAGGGGCATAACAGAAAAGTGAATACCCCCAAACCCGGTGAGATCTAGAAGCTTATATACCTTCTTCACAGGGGAGAGTGAAGTGGGGATGTAGGTAACTCAGGGGAGAATAAATAATTTCTGGGGAAAAAATGAGCTCTCAGAATAGATGACCGTTTGTGACAAATGTTGTCTGGATATGGTGCTGACTTCTAGTCTTCCCCTCCTGTGATAAGAGTTAATCTTCCCTAATTGATAAACCTCCCAGTGATGGGATTGGTGACAAGTGAGTTCCTTTTGGTGAATCTCTCTTAGGGAGATAAGGGGGGCTCAGAGAATGCTTCTGTCTATACCCAATGTCCCCCGAGTAGCCTCACTTCAAAGTAGTCAGTATACCTAGGTAACATGGGGTGGCCTTTCCTGAACCTCCTTAATGATGAAGTTGGTCTGAAGGATCTGTAAGCTCTTTCCTAAGTTTAGAATTTAATATACTTTAATGACTTTTTGTGTGCCTGTCACTTGGGATTTTTATTTAATTGGTCTGGCATGGGGCCAAGGCATCCATATTATTAAAAAGCTCTACAGGTAATTCTAATATGCAACCAGAGTTGAGAATCACTGAATTATCTATAATATACTAAGAACTAATCTAGTAGACTTAGAGTTACAAGCAGATATCCTCGCTCAGGGATTCATAAACATAGTGTATTTGTCACCAGCCAGTAAGATTTTGCACATACAGTGTATTTTAAGTAGTAGAAACTCAGATTATTGTCAAAGCCAAGTTTAAAGACCTACCACTAAAGACAGGCATTGTGTGAATTCTGCATGGGGTTCCTCATCTCACTAATCCTCATATTTCCCTATAGCCATACACATTCCTTATTTCGTTTTGAAAATGATGCTTATCAATTACCAAAGGAGTAGTTTTTATTTTATTTTGAGACAGAGTCTTGCTCTGTTGCCAGGCTGGAATGCAGTGGCATAATCTCGGCTCACTGCAAACTCCACCTCTTGGGTTTAAACAATTCTCCTGCCTCAGCCTCCTGAGTAGCTAGGACTACAGGCATGCACCACCATTCCCAGCTAATTTTTGTATTTTTAGTAGAGACGGGGTTTCACCATGTTGGCCAGGATGGTCTTGATATCTTGACCTGGTGATCCACCTGCCTTGGCCTCCCAAAGTGTTGGGATTACAGACATGAGCCACCGCGCCTGGCCAAGAGTAGTCTCAAGTGGAAAACAGTGAGATGTAGAAGTGCATATTCTCTTTTGATAATCCGACTTATTTGGGCTTTTTTCATGACAAGGAAGCAAGACCTATTAAAGGGGCCTTAAGCTCTGGGGGTCAGGATGGGGCACTGCAGTGAGTGGACAGAATGGCATCAGAAACGAGGCAGGTCTAGAGACCAGCTGGTCTCCCTAGCTCTCTTTCTCTCAAGTCACCTACTTTTTTCTGGACAATTTTGCTCTGTCTACCAGCTTTCTTCAGATCCTTCATAACTTGGGTTGCACGTGGCTTTCTGGTTGGTCCGTTTTCTGCAGGTGACCTTTGCTTGCTCTCTCCTGTTCTTTTCTGTGCTAGGGATTGAGGCAGGCAGAACTGAACCATACCAGAACTCGCATGGTCTCTGAATTCCGATTGGGTTTGACTGATGAGTGGGCCACTAGAGCAAGGGGAAAGAGAGATTAGGATAGTTCCTTCCCTCTGCTTCTCTGTTCCACTTTGCCTCTCTGGCAGTCTCTATATCCCTCCAAGGCTGCAGCTCCTGCTGTGGGGCCCTATTCCACATTTCTAGATCTCACTGAGCTCCAGTAACCCTATTTCTGCCCCTGTTCCTTCACGCCCAGGTGGTAATGGCTTCCTGCTGCTGCTACTTTCTAGATGGCTTTACCATCCTTTGTGTGTTCTCTTAACCCTGCTTACATTTCTGCAAATAGTCTTGGTTAAAGTCTCTTTCTTTGAACCATCTGTGTCTTCTGCTTCCTCCTGGGACTTTAAAATATAGTGGCCATCAATGGGATTGATGTTCTTTAGGACCTTTCCTTCTTAATTCTCACTGCTCACTTGTGCCATTTCTCCAGGGTTTCCATTTCAGACTCAAGATATTGAGACTTTGTTTTGCCTCACTTGCTCTTCTTATTGCTGGGTTGGTTGGAGCTCATGGGAAAGCCACGGATGGTCTACACCTGGGTAAGGTGCCCATTTTTGATTCAGTCAGTGGTTGGAGGAGGAAACCTTTTGTATAGAACATGGTTGCTATAGGGGCTGTGGCAGTGCGGTGTCCCCTTAAAGGGAGAGGCAGTCTGGTAGGGACCAGTCAATTTCAATCTACTGCTTTAATTTTGCTTTCTCAACATTCATGTAATTTAACCCTGACTTGAGCTTCTGCCTTTGGTAAAGAAAATGATATATGGTGAATTTTTATTTAATGTTAATAAAAGTTAAGAATTATTTTTCTAGAACCAAAGGGCTATATCTTGTCTCCTCTATTTCCAACTCTATACTCCATTTTCCCTTTTCTAGCTTATTGTGTTTTGTTTTTGTCTTCATAAAACAGTGTTATGCTTGCCTGAGAAGTAATCTATGCTGTGAGTTGGGGGCTGAGGAAAGGAACCATTCATTCTAATTTTCATTTGCCAATCACCTTTTTTTCAATTTTTTCCAATCACTTATGATACTTAGTGTCCACAGAGTAACAATTCTCACCAAAACAGAACTTTACCATTGTGATTACAGCATAGGAATCACAATGAAGAGTTCTGATATGAGAAATTTGTTTATGACAATCTGTATTACACATTATATCATATATTCATATTTTATTTAATTAAAATTTATTTTTTAAAAAAACAACTCATCTTTTGCTTCCAGAAAAGTGAGAATAATATTAGGAAAATAAAAATGAACATTTTTGAGCTCTATTTATATTTCTTGCATTCCTCAGTTCATAGATAATGCATGGACAAAAGAGACTGTGCTCAGATTTTCGGAAATAGTGTTCTGATTTTGTTTAGAACAGCCAGAAGATGACCTCCTTTGAAAGAAGAGTCCAAAGAATTGTCACAGAGCACTTTTGTATTTATTCCGTCCTGTAAGAGTGAAGCAGTTTTAGCGGCTTACAGATCCCTAGATAGCCATGCCTCATATGTTCACTTCAGTCAGCGGCTGAGGGCCCATGTTTTGATATTTTAAATCCCAAATCGTCCTTGAATCTGGCCCAACACAGATGTCACAAGACGTATTGCCCATATGTTAATGCAACATAGGATAGCAGAGAAATATCCCCAAGCATGACCTTCTTCAGTTCCTTTCCAAGAATATTTCTTTTATCAACACAGGTGTGTTAGTCTGTTTTGTGATGCTATCATAGAATACCTGAGGCTGGCTAATTTATAAAGAAAAGAGATTTGTTTAGCTCCCAAGAAGCATGCCACCAGCATCTGCTTGGCTTCAGGTGAAGGCCAGACATGGTGGAGGTCAAAATAGAGTGGAGAAGGTCACAGGGAAAGTGGTCACATATGAAGAGAGAACCAAACAGGAGGAGGAATCTCACGTTACAACAGCCAGCTTTCATCGGAACTAGTCTATTCCAAAGAGAACTATTCCACTCTTGACAGAGCAAAAGCTTTCTGCCTTGAGAATAGCACCGAGCCATTCATGAAGGATCTGCTCCCATGACCCAAACACCTCCCACTAATCCCCATCATCCAACATTGCCACACTGGGGCTCAAATTTCCACATGAGTCTTGGTGGGGACAAACCCATTTCCAAGCCATAGCAATATGGCATATATTCCTAATAATTGTGATGTTAGCAGATACTCACACACCAAGCTGACTCCTCATTTGAACATGAGTAGGGAAATTTATTTTAAAAACTATTTTTTAGTAATCTAGATAAGTCTTGTCCCAAATAATGTGACTGGAAGGGCAATGAGAAACAGTCCTTGATTCATGTATAAACATAGAGCTGGAAACTGGATCCATTTGCTGTGGCAGCAAAATTCTGGGTCTGGTTGAGAAACAGGTGACCCTCTCATCCTTCTTGCTATATGTAGAGATGGTGGGGGATAGCATTTTTTTTAATATATAAAACTTGTTAAATTGTTGGTTTAACTAAGTTGCTTATTTAGTAAGATGCTCTTGTTTTGATTAAGATTAACTGTAATGGGCCGGGCGCGGTGGCTCACGCCTATAATCCTAGCACTTTGGGAGGCCGAGGCGGGTGGATCATGAGGTCAAGAGATCGAGACTATCCTGGTCAACATGGTGAAACCTCGTCTCTACTAAAAATACAAAAAATTAGCTGGGCATGGTGGCACGTGCCTGTAATCCCAGCTACTCAGGAGGCTGAGGCAGGAGAATTGCTTGAACCCAGGAGGCAGAGGTTGCGGTGAGCCGAGATCGCACCATTGCACTCCAGCCTGGGTAACAAGAGCGAAACTCCGACTCAAAAAAAAAGATGAACTGTAACGAGGCATTAAACTCCATCAGTTCATAGCAACATTAATTTTTCCAAACATGGGAGATTAACAGAAATGTGAGTAGGTTACTTTACTGAAGGTCTATTCCAGTTAGGCAAAAAAGGCCTCTAGTGAAAGAGTAAAGATGATAAGTTTGATAGCCCGATATATAAAGTAGTATTTGTTCTGGGCCATCCCAATCTGGGAGACCTGTGCCCTAACTATATGTTAGACCAGTCTTGCCATTATACCTTCATCAAGGGAATCTGAGAAGATTTCAAAGGACAAAGATATAGAACAGGGAGCCAGGGAAAGATGCATAACCATATGAAACATAAAACATACAATTTACCTACAGATGTACTTCCTGCTTGTAGTACTGCTATATTTCTGTTTAAAAGCATAAACTTGCTGGTAAATTCTATTTTGCACAATTTCCATCAAAAAAGGAAAGAAATACATGGTACATTATGTATTTACGTATTTTTATTGTATGTCCTATATTCCTAACAGGAGAGACTTCTTTTTGAGTAAGCATTGATGAGAAACAAATCTTGTACTTGCAATTTTACACATTCAATGACTAGAATAATTTTCTTTCTTTTGAGACAGGGTCTAACTCTGTTGCCCAGGCTGGATGCAGTGGCATAATCTCTGCTAACTGCAGCCTTGACCTCTAGCTCAAGTGATCCTCTACCTCAGCCTTCCAAGCAGCTGGGACCACCAGCACATGCCATCATGCCCAGCTAATTTTTTGTATATATGTATTTTTTTTGAGATAGACTCTTGCTCTGTCACCCAGGCTGGAGTGCAGTGGTGCCTAGTCTTGGACTCCTGACCTCAGATGATCCACCCATCTCAGCCTCCCAAAGTGCTAGGATTATAGGCATGAGCCACTATGCCTGGCCTTGACATGATTTTTTAAACAAGGTAAAAAACAGGATACCCTCTCTTTTATGTATACTTATCACTGCTTTTATTAACTACAGCTGATCCTTAAAAAACGGGGTTTGAACTATATAGGCCCACTTATAGATGGATTTTCTTCTGATTCTGCCACTGCTGAGATAGCAAGACCAACCTCTTCTCTTTATTCTCTTCAGCCTACTAAATGTGGAGACAAGAAGGATGAAAACCTTTCTGAAGATCCACTTAATTAATAGTAAATAAATTTTTTATTCCTTATAATTCTCTTAATAACTTACTTTATTGTAAGTAAATAATTGAGTCATGGAGGCAGTTTCCCCCATACTGTCCTCTTGGTAGTGAATAAGTCTCATGAGATCTGATGATTTTATAAGGGGTTTCCCCTTTTGCTTGGCTCTCATTTTCTCTTCTCTGCTGCCATGTAAGATGTGACTTTCACCTTCTGCCATGATTGTGAGGCCTCCCCAGCCACGTGGAACTGTGAGTCCATTCAGCCTCTTTCCTTTAGAAATTACCCAGTCTCAGGTATATCTTTATTAGTAGCAAGAGAACAGACTAATAACAGTTTCAAAATGTAATTATTATAACATAGATATCTTTTGTAGTACTTTCAACTTAAATCTATACTAATAATATGAAATATTTGAAAACAATATCTCATATTAAAATTTAACAAGATGTCTGTTTCCTAGGTCTATACTTCAATATTGTACAGAGTCTATGAAAGTTAGCTTAAAATCTCCTGTTACCGGTTTGCAATTGATTTTCAAGACATTTTCAGTAAGCATTTTGAAACCATCCTTAGCTATATGTGTAGTAGGAATGCTGCCATAATTTAGATTATTTTCAAACAAGTGGTGAGAAAGTCTTAGCTGGATCCCAGATCTTTTTATTACAACTGATTAAATCATACATTGTCCTCAAAGTCCAATTGAGTTTTTTTTCTGTTGATATGAGAGGCACCATACTGAAATCAATTAACTTTTCTTGAAAATGCTGGCAAAGATATTACACATCTGTTTAAAACCACCCAATCTGGTATTGTAAAATGTTAATGGATCTTTAAACCTAATCATCACAGCATCCAAATGAGAGCAATATATTTCTGAGTCAGTATCTTTTAACCTACCCTTATGTTAAATAGATTATGTGGCAAAGCTGAAAACTATAAAAATTCTCATTGAGCAAGTGCAATGGATTGAATGTTTATGTGTCCCTAAAATTTAAATGTTCAAGTCTTAACACCCCTGGTGATGGTATTAGGAGGTGGGTCCTTTGGGAGTGATTAGACCATGAGGGCAGAGCCCTCATGAATGTGATTAGTGCCCTTATAAAAGAGACTCCAGGGAGATTCTTCACCCCTTCTGCCATGAGGGGACACAGCAAAAAGGCGACTATCTGTGAATCTGGAACAGGGCCCTCACCAGACACAAAATTTGCTGGCCTCTTGATCTTGGACTTCCCACTCTCGAGAACAGTGAGAAATAAATATTCGTTGTTTTTATGAGTTGCCTAGTCTGTGGTATTCTGTTCTAGTAGCCCGAAAAGACTAATCTGGCAGGGTTATTTAAAAAATATTATATGTGGGCTGGGCACGGTGGCTCACGCCTATAATCCCAGCACTTTGGGAGGCCGAGGCGGGTGGATCATGAGATCAAGAGATCGGGACCATCCTGGTCAACATGGTGAAACCCCATCTCTACTAAAAATATATTTTAAAAAATTAGCTGGGCATAGTGGCACGTGCCTATAATCCCAGCTACTCAGGAGGCTGAGGCAGGAGAATTGCCTGCACCCAGGAGGCAGAGGTTGCGGTGAGCCAAGATCGTGCCATTGCACTCCAGCTGGGGTAACAAGAGCGAAACTCCGTCTCAAAAAAAAAAAAAAAAATTATATCTGTTGATTAAGTCACAAGAATTCCCTATACTATAATGAGATTGAGGTCCTTTCCTTCAAATGTAAGGACTGTATCTCTACCTTTGCACCGGAGAGACAGGACTGTGCCCTCCTTAGCATTAGTTGTAGGAGAAAACCTGACATTTGCTACCTCCTTCTGTGAGGAAATATAAAGTATAAGCATCACATGTGATTCTTGCCAAAAATTTTTTATGTGAACCTAATGAAGTCTATAGAGCTCATTTCGTATTTATAGGGAAGAGAGGGGGGAATAAGTTAAATGGCACCATGAAGAGACAGTCAGAAAAATCTAGAATGTGGGAATTCTAGAGGACAACTGGCTTAGTAGAAAAACGTCAATTTTTAAAAAATTATATTAAAAAAATAGGATCAAGAAATTTTCTAGCTTAAAACAGAGTCATGATGCACAAATATAATAAAAGGTATTTGGGGGACAGTTGGAGACATTTGAAAATGAACTATTAGATGACATTAAATAGTGATTCTGAATTTTGTTTTACTCATGGTACAAAAGCATTTAATAAATGACACATCAGTCTAGAAAAACGCATCACTTGTAGCTTGTCTTTTCAAAGCAAGATAGCCAAGTGAAAAGTCAGTACAGATTCTTATTTTTATTTGAAAAAATCAAAGGAACACTTTAAGAATTGAGCTGCTATGATTTTCTTTTTTGCAGAGATGACATACATGTTCTCTGATAAGTAATATTCTACCACACATTTGCACTAAACCAAAGCAGACAGATGACTAGTAAGAATGTTTACATCTCCTCCTCCTGCTGAGCTAGATCAGCAGTGGAACATTGTCTCCATAGGAGAGATTTTGACAGGAAGAAATAGCAGAGTCCCTATCTAACCCTGAGAACCCAGGAAACTTGTTTTTACAGAAAGGATTTTCATTAAACATGCAAACACACCAACATGCTATAAGTACAGGATACCTTATAGTGTATTTCTAGCATACAGCATGCATTCACAGGTGGCCAGTAAAATAGGAATGAATGCCAATGTGGGAAGCATTTTTGCCTTCATGACATTAATTAAAAAGCACATGGCATATAATACTTTAATCTTTAAGTGGGTAATCATGGAAGTTCCAAAATCATATCCACTAGGTTAGCCTGAGAATTCATCTATACAAATATTTGTCAAAAATAACATTTCAAAGAGACTTCTGAAAATAGTGGGACTACATCAGGATTGGCAGAAGACATAGTCAAACAAAGACTGCAAATGTTAAGACCAGGAGTTGTTTTTCACATGTAGCTTTTAGGTAAAGGACATCTCTTTCAGTTGATTCCTCCAGCCAGGATGAGCTGTGATCACAGGAGATTCAAAAATCTCAAGATGGACAGCAGGCTGGAGTAACACCCCAAATTAAAAAAACAACAACAAAAAACCCAGTAAGGCTAAAGAACTGAAACTCTGACCCATGTCAAAAAAGAGATGAAAATGTATAAAAAATGTACACAAAGCCTGCTGGGATAAAGAGAGATCATGACAGTGAGTTTTGATACACAAACATGAATACTGGGGTGAGGAAGAGTGGAATGCTTGACATGGGCTTGCTCCTAAGGTGTCTGAGTCAGAAGCACCTGAGACAGGTACCTAGTTGGGGAGGAGAGGAGTATTAGGGTTAATGAGTATAAGAAGGTGTCTTGGCTAGGAGCGGTGGCTCACACCTGTAATCCTAGCACTTTGTGAGGCCGAAGCAGGAGGCTCACTTGAGGTCAGGAGTTCAAAACCAGCCTGGCCAACATGGTGAAACCCCATCTCTACTAAAGCTACCAAAAAATTAGCTGGGTGTGGTGGTGGTGGGTACCTGTAATCCCAGCTACTTGGGAGGCTAAGGCAGGAGAAACTCTTGAACTGGGGAGGTGGAGGTTGCAGTGAGCCAAGATCGGGCCACTGCAGTCCAGCCTGAGCAACTGAGTGAGACTTTGTCTCAAAAAAAAAAAAAGGCCGGGCGTGGTGGCTCACGCCTGTAATCCCAGCACTTCAGGAGGCTGAGGCAGGTGGATCACAAGGTCAGGAGATCAAGATCATTCTGACCAACATGGTAAAACCCTGTCTCTACTAAAAATACAAAAATTAGCTGGGCATGATGGCGTGTGCCTGTAATCCCAGCAACTCAGGAGGCTGAGGCAGGAGAATTGCTTGAACCCAGGAGGCGGAGGTTGCAGTAAGCCGAGATTTTGCCACTGCACTCCAGCCCGGTGCCTGGCGACAGAGCGAGACTCTGTCTCAAAAAAAAAAAAGAAAAGAAAAGAAAGAAAGATGCTTCAGGATAAATAGGTCCAGGAGAGTTTGGTCATTTTGATTTTTACCCATCAATACTTAACGCGAATGAAGGGTTGCAGAACAGAATCAGTTTTTCCGGGATACATTCTCCTGTCATCATGAGCTGAGCTTATTGGCCTACTGAGCCAGTGACATTGAGAATGATCCCATTCATTTTCTGGAGGTAGGACCTAGTATCGCAGATTATTCTGGGAAGATGACATAGAAGATGATTTGCCAATGAAGTCTCCACTAAACCACAGCTTAAGTCCAGTCCCTGACCTTCTTTTTCTGCTCTGGAGCCCAGAAACCTTGCTTTAAAAGCCAGAAAATCTGTAAATGTGAGCAACGTTTGGAGGATGTCACCAATCACTTCATCTTTGTGATGCTGTAATGTTGTGAAAGCTGCTATGTTAAAGCTAAGAATTTGCTCTTGCAACTGTTCTTCTATATACTTTTCTGCCAAAGAAATATGTTCATTAAAAATAGGTGTGTAGGTGAGTTTATTCTCTTCGGTGTCCTCAAACTCCTGGTAGTAGTTGTCCATGAAATTTCTCTGTAATAACTAGCAGTCTTCATCCATGATAATGTCTTCTAAATATCCAACCACAGCATCAAAATGTGCATCAGAGTCAGAGGAGAAGGGCACCGTGAAGCTTTCTTCTAAGGTGTCCATGGTTGGTGCCTCTGCACCCACCCAAGTGAGCTGGCCCTTTGGGTCCCTACGGTATCTAAGGCACAGAGGACAGCTGGGGGAAGCCTTGTCGCCCAGGATGCAGCCCACTCCTGAATTTTTTAAGGTATAGTAATAACATTGTGGTTATGCAAGAGAATATCCTTATATTTAGGAGATTCATAATTAAGAACTCAGAGGTAAAATAGCATGGTCACTGTATTTTACTTTGAAATGTTTTAGCTAAATATACAAACATGTAGAAGGCAATTACAGCAAAATATTTGTAACTGCTGAATATAGGTGGCAGGCATATGGGTGTTCCTTGCCCTAATCCAAGGGTGTCCAATCTTTTGGCTTCCCTGGGCCACTTTGGAAGAAGAACTGCCTTGGGCCACACACAAACATTAACTATAGCTGATAAGCTAAAAAGAAAATCACAAAAAACCTCATAATATTTTAAGAAAGCTTATGAATTTGTGCTGGGCTGCATTCAAAGCCATCCTGGTCCACATGTGGCCCATGAACTGTGGGTTGGACAAGCTTGCCCTAGTTTTTCAATTTTTCTCTATATATGAAAATAAACATACTGATATACAAAATATAAATTAAAAAATATAATTTGAATAAAGAAGTCCTTTTCCAATATGCTTTAAAGCTATACTTCATCAATTTGCAGTATTTCCAATTATATATATGTTTTTTATTGATCATGTTAAAGATCCATAAAGGTCCATAATATGAGCCAAACCTTTTAAAAATATTTGCTTGGTGAACCATCTTCCTTGGACATGACATTCAAACACTTCATTGACATTTGCAAGATTATGAATAACCTGTTTGTGAAGGGATTATTTTAAAACATTCATTGATGATTATCTCCTTCTCTGAAACTTGGTAATTAAGTTGTTGATGAGTAATAAAATGACTTGTTAAAACACCCGGTACCTCTTTTAAAGTTGGCTCTAAACTTACATTATTGGTGCTCCATCTGTTAAATAAGCAATATGCTGGAAAAGGAAATTTTTTCTCTTTAATTAATTTTAGGGTTTCAAATATTGACAGTTTTTTGTATTCATTGTTAGTAATTTTGAAATTAATCTTTTCTACATAATTTTTCTGTCCTTGTACACTTTATAGATGCAAATATTAAAGTCTTATATTTATACTGGTTACTTTTGCCCAGTCATAATCAAGAACATTTGCATTAGGCAATGGATTTCAGTATCTTTTACCATCTTGTTAAAGCAGGATTACAATAGGATAGAGAAATTATTTGGTTTGGATTTCTTTTTAGCCTCTTTGTACTAATCTCTTATATAGCTTATAAGACTAATTTTCTTTTCTTTCTTTTTTTTTTTTTTGAGACAGAGTTTCACTCTTGTTACCCAGGCTGGTGTGCAATGGTGCAATCTCGGCTCCACACAACCTCCGCCTCCTGGGTTCAAGCAATTCTCCTGCCTCAGCCTCCCGAGTAGCTGGGACTACAGGCGTGTACCACCATGCCCAGCTAATTTTTGTATTTTTAGTAGAGACGGGGTTTCACCTTGTTGACCAGGATGGTCTCGATCTCTTGACCTCGTGATCCACCTGCCTCGGCCTCCCAAAGTACTGGGATCAGAGGCGTGAGCCACCGCGCCCGGCAAGACTAATTTTCTTAGAATATTGTATGATGTACCATATTGTCTGATATTTTATGTTGTTCTGTAAGAACCAATGAGACCCACTTCCTTTTGTAGAGAATGTTCTTGAATATTCCAGTGACAGTATTGCAATTTTCAGTTTTCCTTAAATATCAGAAATATATATACGTATCTTTGCCAACGTGATCAACATGTTCCTTTGTAAAATGTTCACTTACTCTTCATGGGTTCATTGGCTTAATTAGAAAAAAGTGTGTTGGCAGAATAGACACATTGGTGACTGTTCATTTGTGCATAAAAGCTGTAAAACCCAATTTAATATATTTGACTGAATATTTGCCCACACTTAAAATTTATATTTGACATTTTGAAATAAGAGCTAAATGAGGAAACTTGTATATCTACTTACAGTCACCATGAATGCCTCATCGACAAATGCAGATGGATACATGAGTGTTGTGTTGGTGACTCAAATACCACTCTCAGTGGTGCCCATGGTGCTGTGATTTTTGAAATGAGAAACAACTCCTGATAAAGTTCTGAACATGAACCAAGTACATTCTTTCCTCAGTTTATGGTAGTTATATTCCTGTGAAATTCAATATATAACACCATGCCCAAAAAAAAAAAAAAGTTTGAATCTTTTCTTCTTTTTGAGACAGAGTTTTCGCTCTTGTTGCCCAGGCTGGAGTGCAGTGGCGTGATCTTGGCTCACTGCAAGCTCCAACTCCTGGGTTCAAGCAATTCTTTTGCCTCAGCCTCCTGAGTAGGTGGGATTACAGACATGTGCCACCACGCCTGGCTAATTTTTTTTTTTTCCCTGTATTTTTAGTAGAGACAGGGTTTCACTATGTTGGCCAGGCTGGTCTCAAACTCCTGACCTCAGTTGATCTGCCTGCCTCAGCCTCCCAAAGTGCTGGGATTACAGGCCTGAGCCACCGCACCTGTCCCAGAGTTTTAATCTTGACTAAGATAATTATAAACAAGTTTTTCACCTCCAGAAAGTCCACTGGAACGTTTAAAAGTTGAACGTGATGCATATAGTTCTTTTTTCTTCTGAACTGTATGCATATTGGAAGGTATTTAGCTCCCTGCCTTGTCCACTGAATATCTGTTGTGCTCTCCCAACCCCTACACTTATGACAATTAAAAATGCCCCTTATATTTTCAAAATGCCTCCTGAGAGCTATATCACCTCTTTTGAGAACCACTGGATTAGAGTTGAAAAGAGTCAACAAATATACAAGAAAAATAAAATATTATAAGTGCTCTGAATTCACTGGTAATTCTGTAGACAGGTTCCTTGGAGAGGTGATATGTAAGCTGAGTCTTGTAAAATCCATGTGGACTAGGATAAAAAGACATGGCAGGCAGAATGAATACGTTATAAAGTGTAAAATACTCAAGACTTGCAAATCGTTCGGTACAACTGGAATCTAGAATGCAGAGGTAGAGTTTATTAGGAAACAATCCAGGGAGGTACACAGAATCCAGGTCATGGAAAGATTGTCTTCCATGCTAAGGCAAAGGTGCATGCACTCTGTGTGTGTGTGTGTGTGTGTGTGTGTGTGTGTGTGTGTGTGTGTTTGCATGTGTAGTTTATGGCAAGGGACTGACATGATCAGGTTTGCTTCTTAGAAATGAGTGGATCACCAGGGTGCAGGAAGGAAAATCAGTTGCTTTTACTACAGACTTTCCAGTAATAATTTTAAGAATCTACCAGTAATAATTTTAATCGTGTCCAGGAGCATAGCCCTCTTGAATGTCATTTTAGTGTACTCTTGTTTTTACTCTCCTTTTACAAAAAAACCTCTGAAACTTTAGGAATCGCTGTTTCTGTTCTAGTAATAACTACACACCTTCCCTGCACCTAACACTCTCCCTCATACAAGTTAGACCGTGGTGCATTTTCCTTTCCCTTTTATATATATTGACTTTTGAGATCTCATTGTAGCTTAATTTCTCTTTAATATGTTCTCTAATATTTCAACCTTACTCCTAAGGAAACTTTCCTCTAGCTTAATCTGTCTCTTTATTTTCAATTTTCCTCTGCTTATGTTCTGATATTAAGACTGACATATTTTTCATACGACTCCAGTTTTTCTGTGACATTTTTAAGCAGTAATGTTCCTCAGAGACAGTATTTAAAAAGTATCTGTCTTTTTATTAGGACAGCAATAATTTCTTTCAGTTATTTCTCTAGTGTTATCTAAGAAAATAGCATATTTTTCAATAAGGGTGCCCCTTCGTTCTTACTGTTTTATTAATAAAATATACTTCCCTTTTAGGTTGACTGCATAATTTTAGTTGAAATCCAAAGCCTTGTTTTGAATTCATGAAATTAACAAATTCAGGGCCAACTTGAGTTTATATGGTTGGGGGTGACTCAAGACTGTTTATCAGTCACATCAATTGAAGATTAATTCCTCTAAAGTTTCCTCCTTGACTCCAAATGTAGAATAGAATTTGAGTCTACTTAAAGTGAGATCATGTATTACCTATTTGAACCTAACACTAATAATTTAAAGCTAGAAATTCACATTCTATTGCTCTGTGACTCACGTGGAACCCAATTTCTTTACAGACGTCGGTGAAAATCCCAGTAAAAGCTGAGCAATATGCTAACACTCTGCCTCTTTCGCGACGAAACCTCAGTGGGACTCTAAAGGCGCTCTCTGTGTGTGTTTATTCCGTCTGTTAGTCCTGGCTGCAATCACAGGCCTGTTTATGTGTTATTCAAGGTCATCTGCAGCTGCCCACAGACTAAATTATTTTTCTATTTAAACCCAAGCTTGCTTGCTAAAGCCTTTGTGGCTAGTTTTGCTAGCGCCACTGAGATCACTGAAGTGGTCAGTGCCTGCAGCCCAGGCAATATAGAAAGAGCCTCTTGTTTGTGTATTCAGCCACCATGTCAGTCTCTTTCAGGAGCCTGAGACTTAAACTCACTTATCCAGGCTGAAGCAGCTCAAGTCAACTTCACAGAAGTCAAGCACAAGGTGCAATATTGGCTGCAGAACAACTCAATGTTTAGAATTCCTGCATGGCCTGAGCTTGGTATAGGTCCCCTAAAGCTTATATTACCTCAATCAATTCCTCTAGCTTCCAGAAGCCTAATCTCTATATGTTCTAGTTTTGGTTCCCAAATTCACTCAGGTTTGTGGCAACAATGGGATTCCTGATAGTAAACCCCAGAACTAGGTGAGTTTGTCCATCAGGAATAAGCCCAGCACTCCCCTGACCCTCTTTCCTCCCAGAAACAGAGCTTCGGCACTAAGACAACAGCAAGGCTAAGACAGGCTCACAGTGCAAAGCAGGCAGGCTGACCCCCAAAAATAAGAGGATGGGAATAGGATGGGCTAGAGCTCCCAAGTCTGCCACTTGGATTCCTCACTCCTCTTCCTCTATGAATGAGAAGCAAGGGTCATGGCTTGAATAAGCCCTTCAAAGTGTATATGTTGGAAACTTAATCCCCAGTGCAGCAGTGGTGAGGGGGTGGGGCCTTTAAAAAGTGATTAGGTCATGGGGGCTCTATCCTCATGGGTGGACTAATGCCACTGTCACAGCAGTAGGTTAGTTATAAAGGCACATTCACTTGCTCGCTCTCTCTGTTGCATGCACTCTCTTGCCCTTCCACCTAGTTTCCATGTTAGGATGCAGCAAGAAGGCCTTCGCCAGATGTAGCCCCCTAGACTGTGGACTTTTCAGCCTCCAGAACTGTGAGCCAAACAAACTTCTTTTGCTCATAACTCCCCCAGTCTGTGCAGGAGCAGAAAATGGACTGAGACACCCAGGGATGTATCTGGGACCTGGAAAAAGTATGAAGCAAAGAAAAGTAGACCCGATACGTGTACTCAATTTAGAGGATTCTAAAAGGGTTCCTAGCTTTTTCATGTTATAATCTTCTAAGAGGGAATCTTTAATAACAGAAGGAAGGGTTTATGCCTTATTTATTTATTTACTTAGAGATGGAATTTCACTCTTGTCACCCCAGCTGGAGAGCAGTGGCACAATCTTGGCTCACTGCAACCTCTGCCTCCCAGGTTCAAGATCCTCCTGCCTCAGCCTCTCGAGTAGCTGGGATTACAGGTGCACCACCACGCCCAGTTAATTGTTGTATTTTTAATAGAGACAGGATTTTGCCATGTTGGCCAGGCTGGTCTCGAACTTCTGACCCCAGGTGATCCACCCACCTTGACCTCCCAAAGTACTGGGATTACAGGTGTGAGTCACCAGCCAATGCCTAATTTGTTAGCACTGGTGAATCATCAGAATTTTAAAGCAGAAAAGTAATATGATTGGAATTTAACTTGGCAGTGGTGCATACTCAGAGGCCAAGGAGAGACTGTTAGGAAGCTGATGGAAGGTGTAAGCAAGAGGAAAAGGGAGATTTCACTCGCAGCAAGGAGGGATAAAAAGTAGGGCACTGATTCAAAAACTTTTTCACGTACGGATGATCTGAACGGAGGACAGGCAAGACAGAGTGGTTCTTATACTTGATGACGTTTCCAAGCTCCGGGTGTAGGGGAAATGGTGGAGCTTATGAAGACAGGAAAATGGTTTTGATTGAGGATATGGGCATGAGTTTTTGTTTGTTTATTTGGTAATTTTTAGGTCTTTTAGGACATTTTGCCAAAAAAGGATACGGACACGGTGTAACAGTTGAACAAATACAGATGGAAAAAGGATCAAGGAAAAGAAGATCACAGAAGACAGGAGTTCACACTGCTGATATGAATCAGATGCAAATTTGGTCCTGAGCCAAATGACGGGTTACGAAGTTCTCGTTAATGGATTGCACATAGCACATCGATTATTTGGAGGGGGGAACAAAATTTTCCATTATCAAATTATTTCTTAATTGTTGTTTACTGTTGTTACATTATTATTGCTGCTGCTGCTGCTGATGAATAATCTAATCATAATAAGATTGGTAACTCGGTTACCAAATTCTGTTGGTTCTATGTTGCTTTACTTTCTCTAGACAGACTGCTCGTGTTTCTCTGCAGCCCACAGTTAATAAGTTGGGCCACAGCCTGTTCTACCTGGATTACTGCATGTTCTCTAGTTAGTCCCCCCTCCGTTTCCTCCTCACATTGCTGCCAGAGCCATCGTTCTAAAATAGAAATCAAATCTATTACTTTTCTGCTCCCAACCTTTCACTTATTCCCCATTTTCATTTGGAAAAACATCCACATTTCTTAGCATGACTTAAAGGCTCTTTGTGATACGTTTCTGCTGCCCTCCCCCGCCTCAGTCCCCCTGGAGTGAACATTCACTATTTTGGATTTGCCTGTAACAGCATGTCAGTTTTCTACCTGTGGCTCCTGTGGACCGTGAGCTGTCTCTGCGGGGCCATCACGGATAGTCCTGCCTTCCTCTGGCCAGCAACAGGCCTGAGCTCGTTCAATCTGGCTCTCTCCTCAGGGACTTTGAGCCTTAGGAGGAATGACGCACAGGCAGAAACATGGTTAGGGCTCATTATCTCGGTGGCAGTGTTCTGACAAGCTTATTGCATCTCCTCTGCCGCTGTGTCTGTCTTGTTCTGAATCCAACCTTCCTGACTTTTAACTGCATCTGTGAACTTCTGACATTTTCCCCATAAACTGATTTCTATTTTCCTCAGCCACAGTGGGATTCTGCTGTTGCCAATGGAATATCTCCCATTCTCCTGGCCAACTCTGACTATTCTTTCAGGCCTTAGCTTACATATAATTTTTATGCCACCTTGTGCAGGAGGCAGATTTCTGCCTTGACTTCTGTTAATTTCTTCCCTGACTTCCCAGGCTTCCTGTGGTTAAACATAGGAGCGGAACCATGTTGCTTACATGTAGTTATTCATTTTCTTTACCCTGTATTCCCTTGTGTTCAATAGTTTTGTTTTTATATTGAGCTTTGTGATTGTATTTATAGCAGTTATGTATATGTAAGTTTCTATACTTAATTTATTTTGGTTTTCCTACTCTTCACTTCTTTACTTTGAATACCCATGACTGGTTTTCTTTCTTAGTCTTTGCCTTCACACATGAATACCACTTTGGCTGGAAATGAAATTCTTGATTATGTCCCTCTCAAAATCTTTACAAATTTTTCATTGTCTTTAGGAATTCAGTGTTGCAAAGAAGTCAGAGGAAGCAGGCCAAGTGTGGTGGCTCCCACCTAAAATTGGAGCACTTTGGGAGGCTGAGACAGGAGGATTGCTTGAGCCCAGAAGTTCGAGGCCAGCCTGGCAACATAGCAAGACCCTGTCTCTACAGAAAATGAAAAAAATTAGCCAGGTGTGATGGTGCATGCCTGTAGTCCCAGCTACTCGGAAGGCTGAGGTGGGAGGATTGGTTGAACACAGGAGGTCAAGGCTGGAGTGATCTGTGATTGCACCACTGCACTCTAAGCTGGGTGACAGATTAAGACCCTATCTCTAAAAAAAAAATAGATTTTAGCCCTTTTTAAGGAAAGTTGTTTTTCTTCCCCCCCATGTGGATATTTGCAGAAATTTATACCTATACTTGAAATGTTAATTTTTGACAAGGTATGCCTAGTATGAATACTATTTATATTAATTTATAATTTGCTTGGAATATAATAAAATATTTTTCTAAATTGACTGTTTTTTTTTTGGCATATTAAAGTGTCTACTATTATAGTTCCAGTCAGGATATGATCAGAGAAGTAAAACCAGTAGGAATATCATCTATTTTAGGGAATTCAATAGGAAAAGCTTTCCATGTTTTGAGAGGACAGCACTGAGGCTGCTCAGCTTTGTCTTCTCTCTCACAGCATGTCACTGAGTGGTTTGCAAAGTGCTCTTCCGTCGACTCTTTCTTTTCCTTCTTCACAGCAACCCAACATCACACATTGATCCTTTTACAGAGGAGTACCTTTGACTTCTGATGAGGTTATAGCTAAACATCACACAGCAATAGATGGAAAGAGAAGGACTTGTAGCCAGGTCTCCTGAATCCTAGATCCCACAGTTCATTGGCTACCTGACTGCCTCTCCTACAACACAATCATGTGTGGGAAATGAAAGAAGGAAGTGACTCCATCATCTTGGGGGGCAGCTCCGAGTTGTTAGAAGAAAAGTAGGGACTTCTAGGAGGAAAGAAAACAAATGGCCACCTACGAATTTACCACCATGGACAACTAGTTACCGATGGTGGGTGGTCTGGTTTTGGTAACAGTGGATTGGAGTGGTATTGACACACATCTGGAATAATCCACATTTTAACATACCTCTGTTGCTGTGGGAGCACCGTCAGTCTAATCAGAGCTAAGCATTCCTTTGGAGTATTCAAAAGGAGTGACAAGATACTAAAGACTTGGAGCTGAACAAATCAACCATGGCAGCGTTTTTATGAAGATCAAAGCAATAGAAATGTCCTCCCCCTCATACTGCGTCGTTTTAGAGTATATGATGCTGCTTGTCAATGTTTCTAAGCTTTTTGGTGGGAGGTGTAAAATCAATGTACAGACAAACTAGAAATTCTGAATAGGGCAGAATAAAAGAACACATTATAATGAACATGTTGACAGGAAGATGTATCAGACAACATAATACGTCTTTTAATATCAAATTTCCACAGTCTTCATTATGTGTGCTTATGATTTCTGTTCCTTTAGCTCAAGGATTGGCAAAAGTGTTTTGTCTCAAAATATATAATGTGCAATCGCAACTTTCCATCTAGTGTGTTGTGCTCAACATCCCAAGGGGCCCAAGCAATATATTCAAATTAACACCAAATTTGCCCACTGGGTAAAACTCCTAAATTTATGGCTAATTCTTTTCTCATATTTCTCATATTGAGAAATAACTTTATCAGGTTGTGAAAGGTCTTGCCATTTTCAGGGTGTTTGGCACTGAGGAATTTTTAAAAATCATATTAGAAATTGGTCACGTTTTTTTGTCCTGAAATAGAAATTTCAGTGTTTTCTCCCTGACAGCAGGCTTTAACTCAGGAAGGAACACTGCAGGATGACTTTTTATTAGGAAGTATTTGTTTTTAGAGACTCTGATGACTTGAAAGTCCCGATGCCTCCCTCTCACTGGATCTTTAAATTTCATACCATGACAAGCCTTATGTCTTGAACACAGTATTATAATAGATACATAGTGTAAATGTTGGACATGACCTTAGCTGTCATTTCATCCAACTTCTTTATTTTGGGGGAATAAGTGCCCCAAATGGTGCCTTCATTATGAAGAGCTAATTTGGTAAAGAGTTAAATCTGGACTTCAAGTCTCCTGTCTTGGGAGGTTGAAACTGTCCCTATAAACTTTATAAAATTAATCAAGGAAGAAAGGAGGGACAGAAATGAAAATAAACCAAGCTGCAAGGCATTCAGCATTTATCATTAGGTCAGCTTGCTCTCTGACCTGCTTCCCCATTGTTGTTTACCTATTGCCCCAGAATCAGTAGATCCTATTACAAGATTCTAGTCTCCCTTTACTGCTCTATAGATAACATGAACATTGTAAAATGTGAAGTTTTCCCTTTGTGATATTCTATCAGTGATATTCCTGCCTACCAGTGAAACTACTGACACCAGCTGGTCTGAAGGACCGTGAGAAACTGACTCACTAAAGGATCTAGTTTCCACATCCTGACTATTTCATCCCTCTTACCCTGACCAACCAACGACCCCATTTTTTCAGCCCTTTGTCCCTTGCAATCCCCTTAAAAACTCCAACCCAGAACTTCTCAGGAGATGATTTGGAGGAGTCTCCTCGAATCTCCTCATTCAGCTGCCCTGCAATCATTAACCTCTTTCTCTGCTGCAAACTCTGCTGTTTTGATATATTGGTATGTTATTGTGCAGCAGACATATGAACCTGTTGGTCCTGTAACAAGGTCTTGTCTAGTGCTCCATTCACCAGGATGATAAATATTTGTTGGCTGAAGGAAGCACTAAAGCTGCCCTTGCAGAGGTCACAATGACCTTCCACTTGCCAAATCCAGTGACCTTTTCTCATTTCTAATATTCCTCAGTTTATATTCCTGGGAAACAAAGAAAAGAGGTATCCCAGGCAGAGCCACATTTAACTTTCTGAATTCTGATTGGTAAAATTATTTGTCACATCTTTACGTGCTTTCTCTTTAGCCAGGGGACATGTGCCTAAGATCAACCCTTTTCCCTGAGCACAATCTCACTTCCTCTAGGTTCTTTAAAAACTTTATTTAGTGTATGCCTTTGTCTGCTGTTTGCAGTATCTGCATCTTTAAACTCTCCTTCTGGATGTGGCTATTTACCTTCAAGGTAGAAACACAAGTCTGACACCTCACAAAAAGCCTCCTCTTGCCTTCCATTATTTCCTCTCATCACTGTCAACAACAATCTTCTAAAAGAACAGAAACTTCTTTCTTCTGAAAGAAATAATCTTTCTGTGTACACCTCCCCCATGTAAGTCTCAACTCCCTGCTTCATGGCCTTTTCCTGTCAGTCCACTGGTACTGATCTTGCTGGTTGGTTTTTTTTTTGTTTGTTTTTTTGCTTTCGTCAGAGTCTCTCAGTTTCCCAGGCTGGAGTGCAGTGGTGTAATCATAAGTCACTACAATCTTGACTCCTGGACTCAAGCAATCCTCCCACCTCAGCCTCCTGAGTACCTGGGACCACAGGCATGCATCATCATGTCCAGCTAATTGTTAAAAATTTATTGTAGAGCTAGGATCTCCCTATGTTGCCCAGGCTGGTCTTAAACTCCTGGGCTCAAGCAATCCTCTGGCCTTGGCCTCTCAAATGCTGGATTTATAGACATGTGCCAGCATACTTGGCCTGTAGTGCTTTCTAATTACCAAATTCAGTAAATGTTTTTCAGACTTTACTTCATTTTTCAGTGGCATTTGACATTTATTTTTTTTTTGCATTTTAGGTTTTGGGGTACATGTGAAGAATATGCAAAATAGTTACATGGGTACACACGTGGCAGTGTGATTTGCTGCCTTCCTCCCCTTCATCTATATCTGGCATTTCTCCCCATTGTTGATCTATTGTGAACAATTGACATCTGTTTTGGCAGCTCAGCTCTAAATTGCTTCCTCCAGGGAATTTTCCACCTTACAAGGAGGAGTCTGTCTACTAAATGCCAGATAGCTGCTCTCTCTGTCTCTTCTTCATTAACCCCTCTCTTGCAAGGTAGATATTCCATAAGGACCTGTTTTCAGCCTACTTATTTCTGTATATCAGGACTTCTCAATCTTTTAAAAAATATTATGGTACACACAGAGCATGACAATATGGCACTGAAGGTAAACTGGAGGAAATTTCGGGGTGACTATATGACAAGTTTGGTGAAAAACAACTCAATATTTTAAAAAATATTTTATCAAGTATTCTTCTGCAAAATAGGTAGAATTAATTGGAATTAAATGTGTCAAAAATGTTGATTGTGTCTTAGGAAGATAACCTGAGGGTAATAAAGTGAGCAATTCCTGATCCTGGGTTAACGCAGACAAATTGCACTGAAAGAAACAAATTGAATTTGACTTTGCTTTGAACATAAAGACAGTGCTCGGGGCTGGTTTGTCAGACACCACATCTCCATACTAGTCACTGAGCTGAATACTGAATTAGGTATAATCTTTGCCTTGTATGCATTGATTAAACCCCAATTTTCTCTTTCTATATTGTCAAACCTGAGGCAAAACGAAGTATTCCTCACTGAAAATATCACTCATGACTCCTAAGGAAACACTGAAAGATGTTACAGTGGGCTGAAAAATGCCCTCTCTTCCCCAAAATATTCACGTCCTGATCTCCAGAACCTGTGAATGTTACCTTATTTGGAGAAAGGGTCTTTGGAGGTGTGATTAATTGAAGGATCTGAAGTTGAGGAGGTTATCCAGTTGGGCCCTAAATGCAATCAGGTGTGTCTTAGTAAGAGCGTGGCAGATGGAGATTATGGACTGACACAGGGGGAGACAATGATGTGAAGATGCAGGCAGAGATTGGAGAAATGCAGCCATGAGCCAAGGAATGCCAGCTGCAACTGGAAGCTAGAGAAGGCAAGAGAGAATTCTTCCTAAGAGCCTGCAAAAGGAGCACGGCCCTAGTGAAATTTGACTTCAGACCTCTGGCCTCCAGAACGGTGAGAGAATACATTTCTGTTGTTTTAAGCCATCCAGTTTGTGGAAATTTGTTACAGCAGCCACAAGAAATGAATGTGAATGGCTTTAGACATTTCTTTAGTAATGATTGATTGGAACTTCATTAAGTCAAGATAATTTCAAGGCTAAATTTTATATCTGTATTATTCAAAGCAGTTCTATCAGTAACCAAATGAAGTTTTGAGCAAAGCACGGTCTTCTTACAAAATAATTCGACTGTTTAGATTCCTAGTGGCTTCATACATATGTGACTCTGTGTATATATAGGGGAGTTATATCAAATGTAATTTTAATATAAATGCACTACATTGCACAAGTCGAAACCCAATAGAACTTTCCAAGAAGACAAGTCTTATCTTAGATTCTATTTCTCAACTTTTTGGGTTAGATGAGAGTGGTAATCTTTTTGAGAAGGAAAGCACAAAATATAGGTGGCCATACCAGATGGATGGTTAGCTTCTCCATGCATGTGCACAGTCCTGATTCTCATGAGTATAATTCATATAACTAGTAAGTTAGGACATGTCTTAACTTTGAAGTTGGGATTATATTAAAGACAAAGGGGACACAAAAGCAATTGGATGAACAAGTGAAAAGCAGACCTCGTAGTGTGTGATTTCAGAAAATTATTGCAGTCCCTTTTTCTCACCTCCTACTAATTAGAAGTTTCAGCACACAGGCTTTCGGTTGTACTTGAGCAGAGGAGCAGGAAAAATTCATTAGCAGTTCCGTATTGGTGATGGCAGCCCTGTGGGATTGCGGTACAGGATAAAGTGAAGTGACGGAGCCTGTGAGGATCTGAAAGTGTTATGCAGGCATGGAGACTCAGATTATTAGTGATATGGGTTCATTTGCATAGAGCAGTTTTCCACTTCCTAAATCCTGAACGCAAAATACCCAGTTGGACCTGTATGTCCTGCTTTGTAGACATATGCCTTCCACTCTACCAAGGGCTGACATTTTGTTGGAATCATTTTTTTCCCCTTACCCTTAAAAAATAAATATCTATGGTACTGAAAAATAAATCAGCTTCTCATTAATTAGAGTGCTGATGTGTCAAGAAAGAGAATCTAGTACTAATAGAAAAGTTGATTCATAGAAGAATGAGTCACGGGTGGGAGAAAGACTATATTTGTATAGATTTTATGCTGTAGGATATTTACATGTCTAATAGAGTTAAAAATAAAAGTGGAATTTTCTCTTTACCATAAGCAGGTAGGGTTTAATCAGGATGCATAATGTATCGCATGAAAAACCAAGAGCTGAAGGGCATAAAGAGTTTTTCTTTAAAATTAAGCCCCTGCCTTCCTCATCCCCATCCTTCTGTTAGTTGAAAGGCTTCATCGAGTCATCCATTCCTTCAACAAACATTTCTATATTAGTAGCGTGAGGCATGTCAAGGACAGAAGTGAAGAGTCAGGAGAACTGCGCTATGGTGGAAGCACAGACATGCGGAACCTGGGTGGGACTTGGCAGAGCGACAGCAACCAGGCCAGCACAGAGGGAGGGACCATTCAGAGGTGCTGAGAGCTGACATATTCTAGAGGTTTGAATGGGAGGAATTCAGGGACAGGCTACAGATTCCAGGAGCCCCCAGACTATAAACCCAAATCAGGACTTCATGTTCTAACCTTAAAATACCCTAAAGTGTTTTACATTTTTCTTTATAAGACTTTGAAGCTCTTTAATAACAAGTTTTGTTTTTCTAGTAGCATCTATTAACATCCTTTGTAATTCTGAAGGGATAGAAATTGGAAATAATTGGGCAGTGTAACAGTCTTTGCTGTAAAAAGAGAGTAAGATTATTTCTGTAATCCCAGCACTTTGGGAGGCTGAGGCAGGCAGCTCACTTGAGGTCAGGTGTTCGAGTCCATCCTGGCCAACATGGTGAAACCGTCTCTACTCAAACTACAAAAATTAGCCAGGTGTGCTGTGCACGCCCGTAGTCCCAGCTACTTTGGCAGGAGATTGAGGCAGGAGAATCACTTGAACTCAGGAGGGAGAGGTTGCAGTGAGCTGAGATCGCACCACTGCACTCCAGCCTGGGTCACAGAGGGAGACTCTGTCTCTAAAAGAAGAAAAAAATAAAAGAGAGTCACCTACCCCGGGTGGAGAAAACCCCAATAAGCATTGTTGCATAGATGTTGAAAGAGGGGCACTGCATTTTCTGTTGAGCATGCAACAAGCCATTTTCCTGGAAGTAACTCTTATTTTCACTTTATAAACCAAAAACAAATTCTAAGTTCCCCAACCAACTGAATGGACCCTTCCTATTGATGTAGGAGTTAAAAAGACTTAGGCAGACAGTGAGGGTATGTAAGTCCTCAGTAAGGTTTTCCTTTTAGTGAAAAGCAGCCTGAAATCATTTTTCTTTCTAACAGAGCAGTCTGTGAAATTGAGCTGCAGACACAGATGCTGGCAGTTGTGCCAATCATGTTCAAAATGGCAGCTCCATCTTCCCTTCTCTTTGTCAGCCACCTGTACAGTAACCTGCAGACAAGATGGCACTGGCCAGGGGAAAGCCCATTTGGATAATAAGATTAGGGTGGAGTGGCCAGCCTTCCCCACGTGATATGTAAATGTCACACCTGATTGAACCAAGGTGTGGGCCCTATGTAAATCAGACACCGCCTCCTCAAGCCTGCCTATAACATCAGGTGAGCTCCGCAGCTCGCCACCTTTTCCTCCCCGAAGCGTCTCTCTCTCATTAGAGGGAGAGCTGTTCTCCTTTCTCTTTCTTCTGCCTATTACAATTCTGCTCCTAAACTTGTTGTGTGTGTGTCCGTGCCATAAATTTCCTTGTCCTGAAACGAGAAACCCCGGGTATTTACCCCAAACAACAAAGCTGCTTCACTATGGCCAAGGGGATTCCAAAGAAACCTGAAAATCTAGTTCAGGCCAAGAGAGGAAGAGGAGGTTGGACTTGCCTCACTATGCCCTCCTCCCTTAGGAATTCAGGCACAACTGACCAACATTAACATAAAAATAGAGATCTTGGCCAGCTGCGGAGGCTCAGCCTGTAATCCAAACACTTTGGGTGGCTGAGGTGGGTCAGGAGTTGGATACCAGCCTGGCCAGCTTGGTGAAACCATTTCTATTAAAAATACAAAAAATTAGCTGGGCATGGTGGCGTGCACCTGTAATCCTAGCTACTCAGGAGAACGAGGCAGGAGAATCACTTGAACATGGAAGGCAGAGGTTTCAGTGAGGCGAGACTGGCCACTGCACTCTAGCCTGGGCAATAGAGTGAGACTCCGTCTCAAAAAGGAAAAAAAAGATCTTAAAACTGACCAGAGTCTTTGTAGCAATAAGATACCAAATTCCAACCTGATTCTAGTATAGCATCACAGGACAGATAGCAGCCTCCGAAAGAAATCGAAGTATTTCATCGCTAATATAATTCTTTGCCATATTTTGAAATGGTCCTTCAAACCTGTCTCTTGTGGGGGGAATTTACATTCTGTAGAGAATCCTTTTTTCTTTACAGGTCTTTTTCTGATCCTGAAGAGATTAGGTGACAGTCTAGTACCTTTTAAGGGTCTGAATAGAAAACATTTGCCGTCTGTTGCCTCTAAGGGTGACCACCTATGAGATTTCATCTACCTAATAAGAACTTTGGTCTCCACGATCCCTTATCTTAAACCAGACCCTTCTTTCTATTGATTACAGGTCTTTTGACAATAACTGAACTCTTTCAACTAATTGCTAATCAGAAAATCTTTGAAACCACCTGTGACCTGGAAGCCCCCACTTCGAGTTGTCTTGCCTTTCTGGACAGAACATGTATTGACTGATGCCCTATGTCTCCCTAAAACACATAAAACCAAGCTATAAGCCAATCACCTCGGGCACATGTTTTCAGGACCTCCTGAGGCTGTATCATGGGTCATAGTGCTCACATTTGGCTCAGAATAAATCTCTCTACGTATTTTACAGAGTTTGGCTTTTTTTGTTATCAACTTACAGCCCTTCCACCTCCCCCAACCCAAAACCATTACTATGAAGTATAAAGAACTGTGACATACAAGGGCAATGCTCCTACATTCTGCTTTGATGCCTGAACCCTGCTTCTTTTCATGACTGAACTAGGAAATCCCACAGCTCTGGGTTTGGGTAATCTGATAATGACAAACACATCATTAGCTCTACTGAAGCTGAAGAGGGCATTGCTTTTCTACCATGTGTACTAACAACTGCTTTCTCACTAAATCATCTTTTTTTATAAATTATTGAAAAACAAAATGTTCCAATTTTCTTTAGGATTTAAATATTATCTGTGTTTTATGATTGGCTTTCCTTCTCCCCTCACACGCAGTTGAATAAAAATGGAAATGTTATTTTTTTTCCAGTAAAATAAAAATCATCTAGTCTTCTGAGTAAGTGGTGGAATATACTATATGTGTTAGCCAAGAAGTATGTAGTTGGGGGGGAAAAACCTACTTAATATGGGATGTTATTTTCAGCTTGGTATTTAAGCTGTGCATCTCCTTTAGGCTCAATCATATAAGATAGACATTTTCTGTAGAAGAAAAAAATTAGGTTTTTGTTGACATTTAGGATTTTATTTAGTTCTTTGGCATTGAAAGTTAGTACTGAGAAGGGTCCCAGAGGACATTAATTCAAAGGAAATGAAGCAAACTGTGAGACTCGTGTCCAATCCTCTCATCACATTAGGATGATTGTTCTTGGACCCCTCTCCTTTTCCTCCTTCCTCTTCCAAGATCTCCTCTTCCATTTAAGCTTTGCCTTCCTCCTTTCTTCCTGATGGGCTGAAGAAGCTTGGGGTGTTCAACCTTGGCTTCCTGTTTCCTATTGCAGTTGTTGGGAAGTAGCTAGAGAAGAGTTTGTCGTAGCAATATAAGGATGGTCTCTGCACTTGTAAGCTCAGGTAATTTGTTTGTTTATTTGTTTGTTTTTGTTTTGAGACAGTCTGGCTCTGTTGCCCAGGCTGGAATGCACTGGCATGATCTTGGCTCATTTCAACCTCTGCCTCCCAGTTTCAGGCAATTCTCATGCCTCAGCCTCCCAAGTAGCTGGGATTACAGGCATGTGCCACTACGTCCAGCTAATTTTTTTATTTTTATTTTGAGTAGAGATGGGGTTTTGCCATGTTGGACAGACTGGTCATGAACTCCTGACCTCAAGTGATCCGTTTGCCTCGGCCTCCCAAAGTGCTGAGATTACAGGCGTGAGCCGCTGTACCTGGCCAGCTCAGGTAATTTTAGCACAAATTCCAGAGGACAGAAATGAAGAGATTAGTCAAAATTTAAGCTCTGCCACTAACTAGTTATATGCCAAGCAAGTCATTCCATTGACATGGAGTTTAAGCTCTGTCACTAAACAATTGTGTGGCCTGATTTTGGTGATTTCTCTTTGAAATAAATTTAATGGCTGCCTAACTTCGTTCATTTATTTGTTCATCAAATAAGTACTTATAAAATATCTATTATGTCCCAGGCATGGTGAAAAATTCTGAGGATACAAAAATGAGTAAAAACAGTATAGTTCCTTATCTCCAAAAAGTTACTTTCTAGAGAGGAGATTTAAAAATATTGGCAAAACAAGGGTTTTCCCGCTTGTTCTCATTACATTTTACCTCCTCCCTGTGGTTTTAAATTTTGTATCCTAGCAAGCACAGCTGCTGACATTGATTTTTTAAAAGAAAATGGATTAGTAGTAATATAAGAATTTACTCTTGGAATACCTTCCTTTTTTCTTCTTAAGAAAGAATTCCTATAACTTCTTTTTCTAGATATTAGCATTCTTGCTTTACATATGAAATGGCATTTTATTTTGTTTAAACATCGTGATATCACAGATATCTGTGTGTTTAAACAGTGGAACATCATGGATTCTGACAGCAGCCTTTTGATGTTTCTTTTTCTTTGTAGATTTGTCATCATACATATTAAATATTATCCATCTTCCAGGTAATGCTTAATAAAGGAGATAATTGTCTTTGACATTTGCCCGGGCATAGAATAGTATTTTAAGCTGAAAGCACAATAAGGTTTTACATTTTATTATATTTTACAAGTACTATCCCATATTGTATGTATCACTATTCATAACATTTAATTCCAAAGATTTTAATTAAAATAAGATCCTAAACATAGAGACTTGGGGAAGAGAATCAAACAGGCACTGAAGAGTCTGATGATTGTAATTCAACATAATTAGGCTTTGGATTGTCAGCAAATCCAAAGACACTTCCTTGAGCCTGACTGTCCCTCCGAGTGATATGACACACAGGGACAGACCCTCCTTCTACCCTCAAATGTCAAGGGAGGCTCATATAACTGTAGCTCCTTTTGTGTTATTCGGAAAGGTGGCACGGGTTCTCCTACTGCCATCTCTGAAGCAGGCTTATCAGTTGGCAGGAGTCCCACCTAGCATTTGCAAATTTGTCAGCTGCTGGGAAGTCATACTTCACAATTGTTTTGTGACAGAACTCAAACCCCCTCTCACCAGAATGACTTGCTTGACACATGGTTAATTAGTAGCAGAGTTTAAACTTAGACTAATCTCTTCATTTCTGTCCTCTGGAATTTGTACTAAAATTACTTGCGCTTATAAGAAAAGAGGGTAGACTGTCCATTATATGGCTATCTATTCCACAGAGAAGACAGAATTAGGACAGAATTAGGAAAGCTTGAGAAGAACAGGATAGATGTTAAGAAAAATCTCCAGGTTCTAGCAGAATATCTGGCTGGTGTCCCTCTTCCCTGATATCCATCGGTTGTTTGTACAAAGTCATCAAAAGGACCAGCATTTGATATATTTTTAGAAATGAGTCCCGACTCACTGAAATCTACATGTGGAAGATTTAAAAACTGGCTTGAAACATTTATTTTTAACTTTTAAGAAGTGATTACATAGGTGAGTTGTTACAGGTGCCATACATTATTTTCGGTTGTATGATCATATACTGATGGAAATAATTTCACACATCCAGTTTTCAAAATATTCTCCCCATAGTTTGTTTCTTCCAAGAAGCAGTTATTTTCTCATTTATTATTAAAATGGTGGCTTTACCCTGAAGGAAGTGATTAAGGGTGTTTATGTATTTGAACATATCTTCCAAATACTGTCATCACAGACAAAGACGGCAAATTTGGAGCATGGTGTTTTATACAATAAATATGTATAATGCCTTCATACTAAGCAGATCTTCAACATACATTGCCACAAATAGCCAAAAAGACCTACGTCATTCAACAGATCACCATGGTTATTCTCAATGCTGTTTCAAAGTATTGTAAAAGAGTCTACTATATTTTTTTGGCTGAGTGCGGTGGCTTATGCCTGTAATTTCAGCACTTTGGCAGGCTGAGATGGGCTGATCACCTGAAGTCCAGTGTTTGAGACCAGCCTGGCCAGCATGGGGAAACCCCGTCTCTACTAAAAATACAAAAATTAGCTGCATGTGGTGGTGTGCGCCTGTAATCCCAGCTACTTGGAAGGCTGATTAAACCCAGGAGGTGGAGGTTGCAGTGAGCAGAGATCCCGCCACTGCACTCCAGCCTGGGCAACATGGCCAGAGTCCATCTTAAAAGAAAAAAAAAGAGAAAGCCTACTATATTTTTAAATTTGATGCATAGCAGAGTACATAGTTTTGGGTACTTGTAATAATTTTATGCATTCATATAATTTGTAAAGATCACATCAGTCTCATTGCTTCTCAAAGAGGGGAGGTACAAGTCAGTTGGTCACAGAGTCCCCTCAAGATAGTTACTGGTTGTGGTTTCCTAAAACACTTAAGGCAAGATAGTGAAGTAAACTACAATTTCTGCACTAGGGCTGGTCCTGAAACTCTGCTTGGCATTTATAACTTCTCTCCTCTATCACCCATTCTATATTTCCCTCATCAGACAATTCTCAGGTGGACTAACTTGCTTTCCTGGTGCAGTGATTCAGAATTTCAAGTGGTCTGATGCCTTATTTTCCCTGTATATTTTAGGTTGTGGCTGCTGCATTTTTCTATTCATCATTATCAGGGAGCAAGGGAGTACTGAGAGAGACCCGATGATTCCCCTGTGTGGTTTCAGGCATCATGACCCCACTCTGTGGTGGCAACACCAGCTCCTTAATTATTTCAGTAAACAGTAAATTATTTCCTTGCCAGTTGAACTATTATCATGAAAGCCCAAAGTGATCAGGTGGTAGTCAGGACTTTAAGTTCAATGCAACTCTTTTTTTTTTTTTTTTTTAGAAGGAGAGAAAGAAAGAATAATAAAAGGAATGAAGGAGAGGAAAACAGAGGAAGAAAAAGAGGGAGAGAGAACAGAAATGTTGTTTTATTCTAAAAATGGGTACTGAAAACTTCTTTTATGCCAGTAATTGTGCTTAATAATGGCCGATCAATATTTCATTTAAAGCTATGAGTAGGTGTGGTGTAATAGTGTTAAGAATGTATATTTTGTGTATTTAAAGTGGAGAGTTCTATAAATGTTTATTAAGTTTATTTGTTCTGGATCTGGGTTCAAGTCTTGGATATCCTTATTAATTTTCTGTCTTCTTGATCTATCTAATATTGATGTTGAAGTCTCCCACTATTATTGTGTGGGAGTCTAGGGAGTCTAAGTCTCTTTATAGGTCTTATGTATCTGGGTATTCCTGTATTGGGTGCATATATATTTAGGATTGTTAGCTCTTCTTGTTGTATTGATCCTTTTACCATTATATCTTTGTTGCTTTAAAATCTATTTTATCAGAGGCGAGAATTGCAACTCCTGCTTTTTATTTATTTATTTATTTTTGCTCTCCATTTTGTTGGTAAATCTTTCTCCATCCCTTTGTTTTGGGTCTTTGTGTATCCTTGCATGTGAAATGGGTCTGGATGCAGCATACCGTTGGGTTTTGGCTGTATCTTTTGATTAAGGGATTTAGTCAGTTTAAATTTAGGATTACTGCCATTTGATGTTAACTGGCTGTTTTGTTCATTCGTTGATGTAAATTCTTCATTATGTTGATGCTCTTTACTTTTTGGTATATTTTTGGAAAGGCTAATATTGATTGTTCCTTTCTATGTGTAATGCTTTTTTCAGAAGCTCTTGTAAAACAGGCCTGGTGGTAATAAAATCTCTGAGTACTTGCTTGTTCATAAAAAAATTTATTTTTCCTTCAGTCGTGAAGCTTAGTTTGGCCGGATATGAAATTCTGGGCTGAAAATTCTTTTCTTTAAGGATGTTGAATATTGGCCCCCACTCTCTTCTGGCTTGTAGGGTTTCTGCTGAGAGATCTGCTGTAAGTCTGATAGGCTTCCCTTTGTGGGTAACCTGACCTTTCTTTCTGGCTGCCCTTAGTATTTTCTCCATTTCAACCCTGGTGAATCTAAGGATTATGTGCCTTGGGGTTGCTCTTCTTGAGGAATATCTTTGTGGTGGTCTCTGTATTACCTGAAGTTGAATATTGCCCTGCCTTGCTAGATTGGGAAAGTTTTCCTGAATAATATCATGAAGAGTATTTTCCAGCTTGGATTCATTCTCTTTGTCGCATTCAGGTACACCTATCAAATGTAGATTAGGTCTTTTCACATAGTCCCATATTTCTTGAAGACTTTGCTCATTCCTTTTTATCCTTTTTTCTCTATTCTTGTCCTCTCGTTTTATTTCATTAAGTTGGTCTTTAACCTCTGATTGGCAGCGTTCACGCCAAGGGCTTGAGACAGTAGCTGTCTTGCCCCAACTTGGCTGCTGGACCTGTGCTGCTCTACCCCCGCTCTCGAGGGCTGTTGAGTCGAGGCAAGAATGGCTAAGCCACTGAGGCAAAAAACAGAATGCAGAGTAAGGGCTTGCGGTTTATGAGGACATTGTGCTGACTGCTTCATATCCCCCTTAGTCTCTGTGTAGGCAATAGGCTTGCTGCAATTGAGGTGCCTGAGAGGGGCAAGAGACCCCTGCCCATATTTTCTCAGGAGCTGAGCCTTTGCTCTACCTCCTGATGGAAAGCATAATTAACAAGCCACCTTTAAGGAACCATTGTTTGCTTGCCCTGTGTATCTTTGAAAAATGTATATTAACTCTTGAACTGCTTTGTAAGCTATTCTCACAAGCCCCCTTGAAAATGCTTTGTGAGCTGTTATCACAGGCCCCTGATAACTATTTTTACATGATTTCTGTTCCCTTTTCTGTTTGCCCCCTTTTTCTGCTGAGCTAAAGTAAATGTAGCAAGAAAAAAGGTATAAAAGCTCTAACCTACAAAAATAAAGGGCTGTGTGCTGCTTGACTGCACGCAGACCTCCAGACTCTACTTTTCTGTATTCTTTCTTTTCCACGCACTCTCTCCCTCAGGTTGAACAAGACATCTACGTTGGTGGTCTCAGGGACTCCCACGGGTTGGTAGCCCCCTGGCAGATGTGCCGGACCCCGACATCTGATATCCTTTCTTCTGATTGATCAATTCGGCTATTCAAACTTGTGCATATTTTGCGAAGTTCTCGTGTTGTGTTTTTCAACTCCGTTAATTCATTTATATTCCTCTCTATATTGTCTGTTCTTGTTAGCATTTCGTCAAACCTTTTTTCAAAGTTCTTTACATTGGCTTAGAACAAGTTCTTTACATTGGCTTAGAACAAGTTCTTTTAACTCCAAGAAGTTTCTTCTCATCCACCTTCTGAAGCTTACTTCTGTTAATGGAACACGTCCTTCTCCATCAGGTCTTGTTCTATTGCTGATGAGGAACTGTAATCCCCTGTAGAGGGAGAGGCATTCTGATTTTGGGTATTCTCAGCCTTTTTAGGCTGGTTTCTTCCCTTCATTATAAATTTATCCATCTGTCGTCTTTGCAATTACTTCTAATTAGGTTTCTGAGTGGACATCCAATTTATTGATTCCCAGCACTGGAATCTGCACAAACCACTGTGCCAGCCAAAACAGCAGTGTTAAGACTGATGGTGCTCTTCTGCCTGGGAATCTCCAGTCTGGCTTCCTTCCTGAGTCTGTAATAGGCGACTCTGCCTTGCCGGAGCTCCAAACGTCAGTCAGAAGGGGAACCAGTCCGGTTTACTCTGCACCAAGAGCCGCCGCGCCAAGGCGCAAGCAAAACTGCCGCGCCGGCCACAAGAGTTGCACTGGCAACCCATGGGGCTCCTCCGCTGGGAATCTTCTGGTCCATGAGTGACAAAAATTTGTCTGAAAGTGTGGCGTTCTCTCATTCTCTGCACTGTCACTGGGAGCTACAATCCCAAGCTGTTAGCAATCAGCCATCTTGGATCTCTCATTTGCATCTCTCAATGCAACTCTTAGATACAATGGCAGACATGTTCTTTCCCTGAGAACTAGGACCTCTAATTGGGCAGGATCTTAGACTGTAGGGAGGTGAAACATGATTGCTATAACTGAGCTCTTGTGCTTGATGGTGAGATAGGGTCCCTTCTACTTCCCTTGTTTCCTCGACACAATATTCTTAGTGTTGAGGTAAAGTACTGTATATCAGCTGTTGAGTTAGTCCATATGTCACCCCTCAAAGACAGCAATCAAACCCTGCAAGGTGTCAGACCCGCAGCTGAGCCTTCAATAGGCTGTTCATCATTTTATGGGCTGGCTGCTTCCAGACGACGGCATACATGGTGTTTTCAGGGAGTTCCTTGGTCTGAAGTCCATTTTTGCACCACTTTTGCTGTGGAAAATTGCACTGTTGAAGGGAACATTGTGTGGAAAACATGTTGAATGTAAAGCATTTTATGAGTGCTTTGCTGGGGCTGCTAACAGAGACGCTCTAGCTAGGAAAGGAAATCCCATGTTCAGAGTATGTATCAATTTCAGTATGAATTAATGCTCACTGTTCCTTCCAATGTGTAAGCGGCCTGATATAACTGACTTGCCACTAGGTACATAGTTGGCAGATACCTCAAAGAATAGTGCGAGCTTGAGGGCACAGCGTCAGTCTCTGCTGTGGGCACTCTGGCAACTTAGCAGTGGCCACAGCTAGACTGGCCATAATGACAAGAACCCCTTGTTATTAGGCCCAGACCTGGTCTTCATTCCTTCCACCTTGGCCACTCTGCTCATGGGCCCACCACACAAGCACTGGGCTGGCCGAGGAGACCATTCAGGGTCATGTCATCAGACCATCTTTCAGGGTCTCCTACAGTTGGGGCTATAATACAACTGTCAGGTTTTAGCACACCAGCAGAGCACTCTGTAGCTGTGAGCCAGGCTTCTTTTCTTCCTCTGTTGTTGTTAACAGACCCATGGGTTGAAGGTGAGGCGCTGATGCTGTAGAAGTAGTTGCATGAGTCTGAGCCAGCAGTTTGTGGTAATTTACTCATAATTTTGGACCTGGTCTAGCTTCCTTTTAAGGCTGCCAGTTCCAGTTCTTTTAAGGGTGTCATCTGGTGGATTGCTGCCATGTCTGGCTCACAGTCTGACTTGGTGATCTAAAAACATACAACATTATAGAGACCACACTTCCTTCTTCTGCTCTCAGTGACTGCACAGAGCAGACATACTAAGGCAGGTCTGTTCCTAAGAGACAGGAGACTTTAGCTTGAGAACTTTCCAATGGCCCTACCAAACTTCCCTTAGAACTGCACCGCAGTCTAAGATGCTTCCACTCACCCTCCCTTCTTTCTTTTTCTCTTTCTCCATTAATCAGGGTCAGATCTGCATCACGGTCTGGCATGTCCAATTTCATCTTGGCATTTGCTTCTCCGAGGGCGTAGACATGGTGGTTCATTTGAATCTGGAGGTGGTGGAGAGGAGCCAGAAGCTCCAGGCCTTGGCTTCTGGCAGGTCTCTACAGGTGTGCATCGAGACGTTTGAAGTGCTAATGGCTGAGACAGAGCAAGTGGCAGAGGCCTGGGAGACAGAGGCTGAAAGAGTGTGAGGAGGTGCATGTGAAATGCCCAATATGGAGAGGTTTCTTTTTTTTTGTTTTTTTTCTTTTTTCTTTTTTTTTGTTCTTCCCAGCAAATATATTCTATCATATACATTAACCTCTTTTTTTTTTTCTTGAAAGGAGAGAAGGAAAGAAAGAAAAAAAAGGAGTGAAGGAGAGGAAGAAAGAGGAAGAAAAAGAGGGAGAGAGAACAGGAATGTAGCTTTATTCTAAAAATGGGTATTAATAATGGCCGATCAATATTTTGTGTATTTAAAGTGGAGAGCTCTATAAATATTTATTAAGTTTACTTGTTCCGGATCTGAGTTCAAGTCCTGGATGTCCTTATTAATTTTCTGTCTCGTTGAGTATAAATCTCTTTATGGGTCTTATGTATCTGGGTGTTAGGATCGTTAGCTGTTATTGTTGCATTGATCCTTTTACCACTATGTCTTTGTTGCTTTAAATATGGAGAGGTTTCAATGAAGATTGACACTTACAACTTCAGTCAGATGATGCTGGCAGAAGTGAAATAAATGAACTGGAAGGGAGAAAATATGACAGGGATTTCTAGGAAACAAACGTCAGGCAAGAGACAATGAGCGTATGAACCGCAGCAGTGACAACGAAAATAGAGAGAAAAGGACACGTACACCAGGGGAACTTTACAGAACCTATGATATCAAGGTCAGTCACTTGGGAGAAGGAGACAAGGCTGATTCCTCGATTACTGTTTGGAAAAACTGAGAGGATAAAGAATACAGAAGGAAAAACTTTTCTACTTTGAAGTGAAACCTTTCTGGTCACGCTGAGTTTGAGGTATCATTGGAACTTCCATGTGAGCTGTAGGATGTGCGGTTCTAAAGCTGAGGAGACAGTTTAAAGAGCAGATATAGATTTTGGAATTCTTAGCCATAAGGGAAAGCTGTGATCAAGGATGAAATCATCCAGGCAGGGCATGAAGTGGAGCTGCCTCATGCTAGAAGTCTGGCGCTCACCAATGTTTAAGGGAGAACAGAACAAGGGGAGATAGAGGAAGAGACTGGTTCGAGATGCAGCAGGAGAACTGGGGTGTAGAGACCAAGGTAACAAAGAACTTCAAGAAGAGATGGAGTTATCAGTGGTGTCGAGGTCAAGCAAGGTAAAAGCTTAAGTAAAGCCACTATGTAGCTGTTCGTGATCTCAGCACGAGGGGTATCAGAGGCAAATTGGAGCAGAAGCCAGATTATAATGTGTTGGAGAATGAAAGTGAAGACAGCCGTGGGAAGGCACTACTTTTTCAGTGAGTTGAGTGTGAAGGAAGAGAGTGAGAAACTGAGAAACTTGTCGCCAATGGATAGGAAGAATTCAAAAAGGGCTTTCTTTGTTTTCTGTTAATTACTTTTTAAAGATGGCAGAGACCTTGTACATGTTATAGGCTAACGGACAAGAGCCAGCAAAAAGGGAGAGGCTGAAGTTATAGGAGAGATAAGAGACTGAGGTGAAGGTAAGGCTTGGGTCAAGATAATTTCTGTCTTTTTGTGAGGGCTTTTAGATGGAGAGAGAGAAGGAAAAAAAAGAATCTCTTCTAAATTGCCTTCTTGATGAAAATAAACCAGTGCATGAATGTTAGGTACCAGCCTTCAGCTCCCAGATGGTCTTGTGCCTCTACACAAATCATGGCAATGGCGGACTCCAGTGGATCATCTGTAGCCTCTGCTGAGGATCAGTGAACTAGTCAGGTTGAATCTGCATAACTCATTCATAAAAATTTCTGCAAAAGTTTGATTTTATTTCCATCCAAGTCTCAGTGCAAGCATTTCAAACAATTGAACATTTAATTAATTAGAGAAAAAGTTTAGAGAAAAATTTTTTCTCTAATTAATTAATTAGAGAAAAAGTTTAGAGAAAAATTAGAGAAAAAATTTAATTAATTAGATGAAAAAGTTTATCCAAAAACTCACTATAAGAAAGGCTTTAGTCTAATCTCCCCTGGGTCATGTTTCATTATGATAGATGTGTCTCATTTTGAGTTCTTATTTACATAGCACACAGACATATTGTCATTATGGATAATTAGCCTTAAAAGCATTAGCTTTTTTTTTTTTTTTTTTTTTGAGACGGAGTTTCGCTGTTGTTACCCAGGCTGGAGTGCAATGGCGTGATCTCGGCTCACCGCAACCTCCGCCTCCTGGGTTCAGGCAATTCTCCTGCCTCAGCCTCCTGAGTAGCTGGGATTATGGGCACGCGCCACCATGCCCAGCTAATTTTTTTTGGTATTTTTAGTAGAGACGGGGTTTCACCATGTTGACCAGGATGGTCTTGATCTCTTGACCTCGTGATCCACCCGCCTCGGCCTCCCAAAGTGCTGGGATTACAGGCTTGAGCCACCGCGCCCGGCCCTAAAAGCATTAGCTTTTACAACACTCAAGTTTTAAATTTCCCATTCATCCATCAGCATGTTAAGAAATATGCCCCCTCCCCTCATTAGGTTCTGGGTCTAACTTTATTTCTGCTCAAGCCCTTTGTCCATTTCATATTTTCCAGGAAAGGAGGCACTGAAGGAGTCATATGAAGCTACTCTGTCAGCGTTCTAAAACTTTTGACGTTCTTTTCTATGAAGACAACTGAATCACCAAATTTGATGAAAGGCTCCCCAAATATCAGGTAATAGGTTTTCTGTGGGTGTCTGTGGATATACTTTAAAGTAAAGGGGATCATTTTTGGATTTCTTTCCAGCATGGGCTGCTTCTTCACTGACAAGCATTAAAACATAAAGCGTTGCACATCGACAGAAAACATGACACGTGTGGACCTTTCTGTAGAAGAACACATTGCAATCTGAAAATCTAGAGAATATAAACTTGAACCTTGTCCAAGAAATTTTACTTAACAAATACACAGGGAGAGTCTGAGTCATTCCATGTTACAGCATATCTCTGGTGATACTCTTATAGTAAGGCTTAAAAGCATTATAGTAACAGTAAAAATGTCGTACTATTTTTGTGAAAAGTTCTGTCCCATTTCTGGGATTAGTAATGTGTGTGGGTCACCGAGTATCTGTTGGATATGTTCTTAAATTGAACTAAATTTCTGCAGGCATATTCCCTTACAGATATTCCTAATCAAGATATTTTCTTCCTATTAAAAACAGCATTAGGGACCTTAGTGCATAGGGATCTATATTAAAAAACACAGAAAAAAAATGAAAATGTTTTAAATACATGTTATTGGGGTTAAGATGGAGAAAAATGTAAGAAAGGCAATATTTGATGAAATAATGCCTGATGATTTCCCGGAATTATTAAAAAGTATGAATCCTGAGATATAAGAATAATAATAATCCCAAAGCACAATAAATAAAACAAATCTACATCTACAACGTCATAGTGTCTTAAAGATCTTAAGGAAAAGATAAAAGCAAGTTGGCCACACATACTCTAAGGTTCTCAGCTTCTAGTAAACTATCCGGAAAGTGAGTAACCAAACATGTAGATTCCTGGGTCCTACCACTTTAAGATTCTGATCTGGTTGTTCTAGGGTGAGGTCTAAGAGCTACGTTGCTAACCAACTCCATGGGCCACACTTCTGAGTGCCACTCAATGAATGTAAGAGCAGACTTCTCAACATCAGCAATAGAGGCCCTAAGATGGAAAATAGTATTTTCAAAATGCTGAAAGAAAATAATTATCTAATTGGTAAACTATACTTGGCTAAAATTGCATTTAAGAAGGAGAGTAAAATAATATATTTTTGGACAAGTAAGTATTAAAGGTTTATTACAAACATATCCTCAGAAAGGAACTTCTAAAGGACTTACTTTAGAAGAAGAAATAAAGAATGTATCATATTCAACAAGGATTGATGAGCAAAGGTTAATATGTGAGTAAATCTAAAATGTTGAGCCTATTTAATATTTACTTTTGCAGGTGAAAAAATGAAGTTAGCATTAGAAATGTGGTAAAAATCTCTATGAGCTAGGCGATTTTAAGTAAAGCTTTCTAAGAACCTTTATTTCTTAGATAGAGATATTTTATTTCTTGGGTAGAGCTTTTATTTCTTAGCAATGTAGATTAATTTTTAGTTGTATATGAATATTAGCTTATTAACGGTTATTCCTCAAGAACAGAATGAATACTTTCAAAATTTTGAAATTAAAAGTTTAAAAAATAGAATCAATCAAAGGACAGAAAGGAAGAGAAAAGCATAAAGGAGTAGGACAAATAGAAAACACAAAATGGGATAATAGAAATATTTTCAAGTATATCAGCAATAAAAATAGATGTAAATGAACCAAACTTGCCACTCTCAAAGAAAGAGTGTTAAATTAGATAAAAAGAAACCCAGTTTATTTTCTTTATCTGATACAACTGAAATATAGAAATGCAGAAGCTGTAAAAGAATGTACCCCCAAACCTAAAATGCAATAAAATATATATTAAAAAAAAAAAAAGAGTGAGATCATGTCCTTTGCAGGAACATGGATGAAGCTGGAGGCCATTATCCTTAGCAAAACAGGCTGCAGGAGCAGAACAATGCAGGAACAGAAACCCAATACTGCGGGTTCTCACTTATAAGTGGGAGCTAAATGATGAGAACACACGGATACAGAGGGGAACAACAGACACTGGGGCCTACCCGAGGGAGGAGGGTGGGTGGAGGGAGAAGAGCAGAAAGAAGAACTATTTGGTACTATGCTTAGTACCTGGATAATGAAATAATCTGTACAGCAAGCCCCCATGACATGAGTTTAACTATGTAAAAAACCTGCACATGTACTCTTGAACCTAAAATAAAAATTTTAAAAAAAGAAAATAAGGACATTATTATAATTTTTGAAAGAAATCAGCAAATGTACTAGATACATATATATAATGAACACATATTTAATATAAGAATCAATCCCATTCTGTACACAAAAAATATGTAGAAAATGTTGTTAAACACATTAAAATAGCAACAAAATATTGAGAATTAGAAAAAAAATCAAACAAAACATGGCCATGACTTAATTCACACTAAGTCATAGTGTCTTTGCTTGTATGAAGTCTTACGTAATTCCCAGTTTGGTGTGGTGGCTTATGCCTGTAATCCCAGCATTTTGGGAGGCCTTGGTGGGTGAATCACTTATCACTTGAGGCCAGCCTGGCCCACATGGTGAAATCCTGTCTCTATTAAAAATACAAAAGTTAACCTGGCATAGTGGTGTACACATGTAATCCCAGCTACCTGGGAGGCTGAGGCATGAGACTTGCTTGAACTGGAGAGGTGGAGGTTGCAATGAACTGAGATTGCACCACTGCAGTCCCGCCTAGGCAAAAGAGCAACACTGTCTCCAACAGCAACAGCAGTAACAACAACAAAACGTATATAATTCCTAACTGTTTGCTTTGCTTAAGATTGGTTGTCTATCCCAATGAAACTCTCTCCAGGTAAAAAATTGTGCCTTCTACTCATCACACTATCTCATTCAATAATATGCAATAATAAAACATGAAAAAGAACACCTTGAATGAGTTATTATTTTGAAAAGTTTCAAGTATGTTAATCCAATTGGGTTTGGGCATATTTGGTGAAAATAGTGGAATAAAAGTAAACTAATATTTTGGTACAAACTTTCAATTACATCATACATACAATAATTTGGAAAGATAGCCATACTTCAGCACATGACACAAAGCTATCTGAAAAAAAAAAGTAAACAAGAACATTAATATAAATACAGTGGTTAATATAGACAGAGCATCTAAGATCAGCAAACAGAATAAACACTTTCAAAGATATCTAGCCAAATGCTATTTGGAACCTATTGTAATGCACACCACCAACAAAACCTCTGTTACTGTCCCACATATAATCTTGAATGATAGACTTTCTTGACGATCTCTAAACTTTTCATGAGGTTTGAAGCCTTGCCTATGAAGATCAATGTCTTTAATACTTTAGTTTCTTCATTAAACAGAGTTTTGGCAATAGATGCTACATTAAAAATGAAGCTCTTTCAACCAGTAATAAGCAATTAGTGGTTTTGGTTTGTTTGATCTTTGCTAAGCTATTTTTTAGTCATCTTGAGTACAACTTAAGATTTTATAAAGGTGACAAATGAGATAATGAATCATTTTGTATGCCATAAATTGTAATTAGAAAGTAAAGAATATTAGTCTAGAAAAGAGAAGTGAAATTTATTTTCCTCTTGTGGTTCTCTCCTGTGGGTTTCCATGAAATGCTGAGATTTTGCTGGAGAGGAGGGTTGGGGTCTTTTGGGTTCTCTCCTGGGTCTGTGGTGTTCTATGCATCTCTCTTGCTGATGAGGCTGAGCTGAAAGCCACCATGATTTTGAATGCATCTGCCTGCCACATGGTGAGAATGGCTAGAGGGCCTTGGTTGAGGTTAGTTATATCTGAGGTCCTTGGCCTATCCTGGAGAATCGCAGCAGCTCTTTAACGACCAGCAGTTCCTTGTTGGCTTGGAGACGATGAGGGATAGATGAGCTTTAAAGGCATAGCCGTCATAAATCTGCATCATATAGTGGTCTTCCCTAGCTAGGATCCCCCAGGAAGAAGCCACTGTGAGGAGCGGGTAGAGGGGCTCGGCCAGTTGCCTCAGATTAACCCATCCCTGCTGTTATTTCTTCTTTCACAACCCCTATTGAAACATGAACTTTGAATTGCTTTTCGTTTGTATTTATCTTATAGAACTAAAATTGCATAGCTTACATTTCCTTTACTCAAACTCAGGGATTACTTGGAAAAAAATAAATAGAGTAAGCCTCCTGGGTAATTTGAATAAAACTTAGTGCTTGAGAGATTCTTTTAAATGGAAATGAAAAATTGTTATTCACTTCTGACCAGTTTCCATTTTCATTTCTTTCTTTAATTACTGAGCTTCCTTTCTCTGAAATCAAGTCTCTAAAACAGACCTTAATTATTCATTTTGAACTGTGGGAAGATTTATTATTCAAAGAGCAGCCAGGATTCTAGAATAGATGTTGTTTTGTTCATATTTTAAAGGGTTAGTCAGAACTATTTCTTCTAATGGGAATATTTTATACAAAAAGGCAGTAGTCCAAAAGGTAAAAAGCTTAAAAAATATGGAGTTAAAGTCAATTTATAACAGAAGAAAATGACTAAATCTTTCAGAACCTTTAGTCGCACGATCCCATGGAGGAAATGAATTAAATTAACATAATTAGAATAGAAACAATATTTGCACTCATACAACATGTATTTTTCCAAGATCTCATTTTGCTTTCCATCTTGAATAAATGATCCCTCGAAAGTACTCTTAAGCCTATCTTGTCTTATAAGAATCTGTCTAACACTCTCTATGTGTGTCCCCAGAAATGATTTTCTTTGAAAAATGAGCCTTTTTTGATCTATAGCTTTCAATTACACAACTCAGTTTATCTTAAGATGTAAAAGCATCATCATTTTTGTTTTAGTTCTCTGTAGCCTGTTTTATAAAGTTTATTTGCCAAAGGACCTTAGGAAATTATTATTTCTGGAAGCCTTTAAAAGTAGGAGAGATCTTATGGAGGCTAAAGCAACTCCATCTTGGATGCTAAACCATCAAGCTGACTTTGGATTAACTCCGGTTCTGGGAATGCCTCTAAGATTTCCATTTTGTCTACTGTTCCTTGTGTAAGAGCTTGCATGTATGCAGATTCCCATTGTACCCTTTCCTTTCCCTACAAGTTCTGTTCCTTCCCTGTGGTACATAAGCCCTGGATCTAGTGGGTAAGGGTGTGAGGATCCACCATCTTATCTTGCTCTTGCCTGGGTCCAGGACATATGGCTTCTGTTTTTAAGTCCCTATTAAATGTTTCTTTCTGAGAAACTGAATTTGTCATCCTCTTTGTTCCACCTCAGCTTCCTTGGATTTTGGGGGTAGGTTTGCATAGGCCTGCTCACTGCAGAACAGATCTTTACTCTTGTTCATGAATTAATGTGGTTCTACTGGAAGGAAAAACTGATTGATAGACACACCGGTACCTCTGGAAAAGAGCAGATGCAAATTAGTTGTAGACATGTTGTCCCAAGGCTTGATGGTACCTGTAGGTGGAAACCTAGGCAGATGGAAATCAGAATCAGGGCTTGGCAGAGAGGTCAAGACTTCCATGAGGCTCATCCATGCAGGAATGTTGGTTAAAGCTGTGAAAGAGTGATAGTCAATAAAAGAGAAGAGGACCAAGGACATACCTAGGGTGAGGGAGGAGGAGAAAAGGAAGAATCCATGTGGGAGTCTGGAGGGGTGCACTTGGAAAGGCTGGAGGAAAACTAAGGGAACTGCAGCATCCCAGGAGGAGGGCATTTCAAAAGCTAAGACAGGTCAGCTATGTCAAATGGAAACTGAAAATAAACCCACTGTGTTTGGTAACTCAACTCTGATGATGATGATTTTTTATAGATAACCTTGAAAGAACTGGGATAAAAGAACAGTCAAGAAAGAAGGAAGCCAGCCGGGCGTTGTGGCTCACGCATGTAATCCCAGCACTATGGAAGGCTGAGGCTGGTGGATCACCTGGGGTCAGGAATTCAAGACTAGCCTGGCCAACATGGTGAAACCCTGTCTCTACTAAAAATACAAAAATTAGACATGCATGTTGGTGGATGCCTATAATCCCAGTTATTTGGGAGGCTAAGGCAGGAAAATTGCTTGAAACCAGGAGGCAGAGGTTGCAGTGAGCCGGGATCGTGCCACTGCATTCTAGTCTGGGCAACGAAGGGAGACTCCATTTCAAATGAATGAATGAATGAATGAATGAATGAAGCTAAAAGGAGCTGTGGACAAATAAATGCCTTAGTAACAACACAGAGGCAAGATAGGTATGATGCTCCCTGGAATTGCTAGGTGGGAAAGGTTAGAAATAGGATACTAAAAGGGCACTGAGATCAAGTGATTTAGGGTAGAGACATCTAAGCAAATCCGTGGGCTGACTGGCACACTCCAGACCAGAAGAAAGGGTGAAGGTAAATGTTACAAGAAGAACCCAGGAAACCAAGTCCCAGAACAGGAGGGAAGGGATGGGATCAAAGCTGTCTGCAGGAGTAAACCTTAGAACTGAGAATGTGAATCCAGGCGTCTTCTGCCCTTCCTCCCATTCCTAGCCTCAAGGATTCCACTGAACTTGACTAGTGGAATCATCTTGGAACATGAGGACATGTAGTCGAAAACAATGAAGGGGTCACTGATGGCAACAATGTTCATTTTGCCAGTGTTGAAAGGAGCCCTGTATACTGTATATATATGTATATATAATACTGCCAAATCCATTTATTTCAACCTTGCGATGGTGTTACACGAATGTGGCTGGCACTGCACGAAAAAATGCAACTACCTGTCCAGTGGAGAGGAGCAGAAAGTGCCTCGGGGAGTCATTGTCCCGATTTATAGAAAGTGATTGAGGCCTAACAGACATTTCACATTTAGTATGCGTAGGACACAACTAAAGTGTTCCATGAAATTATTCATGAGAGTGACATCTTTGGCATGTAATGGATGAGAAGGAAACTTTGCCTAGAAGGGAAGGGAGGGTTGGGCTTGTGACTGAAGCATGGGAGCACAATGTTATCACCTGGGAAGACTGGTTTGCTCAAGGGCCTAACAAGAGACTCAAGTTCACTTTAGGACAGGCTTGTGGGAACCCTGATAGCACCAGCCAGAACCAGGTCACCGTTCAACCCATCTGTCCTACAACCCTTCCTTCTTCCTGGTTCTATTACCCCGCAAAGCTTCCCACCCCCAACCAAAATGCCCTGGCTTGACATCAAGGGGCTTTCTTTGCTGCTTCCCTCCTGTGCTGTATGCCTTGGGAGTGTAGCTATCTGCCTTGATCCTCCCTGGTCACTGCCTGGCTGAGAACAAGCATGTCTCAATAGCAACCTAATTATGATGTAGGTAAGTCAAGAGATATTCTTGAGAATTTAAAGGGGTATAAATGCTGGAGGTGGTAGTTTCCTCCATGGGCTTTCACACGAACTAGAGATAATGAGGTTCTAACCAATAGATTACACGTCCTCCTATATTTGACAAGGAAGTAAAGACTTGCTAATGTTTACCATTTACCATTATTGCTTTGAATGCACATACTATCTATCTTTTTGCTTTAAGTTTAAAACACTCAGTGTGACATTTTCTCAGTTTTGAAACCAGACTCTTAACTCTCAAGGAGCTTTGTTAGATTGCAATAAGATTTGTACTTTGCATTCTAAGTTGAATGAGAAGTGGTGCAGAAAGAGAACATCTTTACATCTAGTCATTTAAAAAAAATCCTTCTAAACAGACATCCCAGCATAACACTTGAATGCTACCAAAAGCTTAGATAAAACAAAATATGATTTTGATCAGGCATAATGAATTAGTAAAATGTCAGTCTGTGTTATTTTCAAATGAGATAGGAAACACATAATGGCTGGTAAGTTGCCTTTCATTAGAAAACCACAGAATAAAACTGTAAGCTTTTTCTAAGTATTTTTTTCTGAATTTACATGGTTTTGATGTATTTACCAACCACGCTTATGCTTCCTGAGTTATTAAATAGATATGCTGCTTCACAGAATGGGTCAAACTATAAACCAATTAAACTTTACTGAGGGGCAAAATTCTCTGCACTTTTCTATCTTTTTGAGTTTCATGGCTGTGTGGCTAATCCCACTTGCCCCATCCTATCCACCTTCATTTGTTGAAAATTTTGCCACCTAACTCACGAAGGCCTGATTTCCAGAACTCCTGCCATGGTTATAGATAGCATTAACATTCTGGCAAAGAATCCATCCAGACTTCAACTTGAACTCCTTAACGTTTAACTTTTACTGCTATTTTGCATGAGCTATCCATCCTCAACTTCATTCTCACCAAGAAGAACTTCATTTTAGAAGCTGTCAACGTCAATATGAAAATAACCTGTGACCACAGCCTTTTCGTTCTCCAGTTTTCACCCACCATGCCCAGAGAGTCCTTTGGTCCCCCACGCTCCCATTCCCCCTCATTGCTTCCCTTTCTTCTATTCCATCCCTGCATAGAAACGAGGGGCATCTCTCCAGTTTTTCTCCTGCCTGGGCCTGTATTTCCACCAGTAGTATCAGCCTGCTGTGTTCTGACTTGGTTAATGTAAAATTGGTCTTTTCTGTCCCTTAAAACAGGTGCTAAATGCTGGAGGAAACCACAGAATTGTTGTCACCACATACTTTTGGTCTTCAATCTCAGTGAGATTCTCAAAGCTATCCTTTGGTGATTCACCAGGGAACAGCCTCTTGCTTTCTTCCCAGGGATTCTTGCCCTTTCCTTAAGCCCCAACCTCCCTGCTGACATTTCCCTTCTCTCAGCACATGACACTGCCTCACACTTCACAGTGAAAGGCAGCAGCTTTCAGGCACAGATATCACCACTCCCATTCCTCAGGGTTCCAGCCTTTCCTGCAAGGCCTCTTGGTGGACACATATACTGAGATCTCAGCTAGACAGAAGGGATTTGTGTTAAAGTGAGGCAGAGTCCGGGTCATTACGTCAGGATGTTGGAAAACCTCTTTTTGCAGCTACGTTTGTTCAGTTTCATAGCAACTAGGCTTCCAGCTCACAGATAATGAAAATAAGACTGGGTAAGAGAGTGGGTTATTTAATCCATGGGTATTTGTTAAGCACACATTATGGAAATAGCCCTTAGGCCCCATGGACCCAGTGATATCGACAGTGTCTCATTCATATTTCATAGATGCTCACTGAATGAGCGAATTAGATAAATGGATGAACAAATGTAGTTAACAGTCCCTGAAGTGAAGTAATGGATGAAAAATTAAGTGCAAGCTGAGTATCCCTTATTAAAATGCTTGGGACTGTGTTCCAGATTTCAGATAGTTTTAGATTTTGAGTATTTGCTTATACATAATATCTTGGAGATGGGACCTAAATCTAAACACAAAATTTACTTACGTTTCATATACACCTTATCTACATAGCCTGAAGATAATTTTATCTGATATGTTTCATATTTTGTGCATAAACCAAGTTTGTGCTAAGTACTTAATGGAATTTTCCACTTGTAGTGTCAAGTTGGTGCCCAAGAATGTTCAGATTTTGAAGCGTTTCAAATTTTGAGTTTTCAGATTAGGCATGCACAACCTGTATAAGAAATTTTTCTGCTCAGAAGGAGCATATACTCTAATTTAGGAATACCTTAATAGGACCTTATGCAATAAAGTTTTGAAATGTGTGGAATTGAAAATTACAGACAAGGTAATGTATAAGAAGGTGCTACCTGTGTAGTCCAGGCAGGGTAATTCAGGCAGAAAGCTTCTTTTTCTTCTTTTTAATACAGGAGAGATCACATTATCTAGCATTGCATATTCTAGGTTCACAATATATCTCAGGAAAGAGAACCAATAAATACTTCATATTGCTAGAGAAAGGGGATGTTGGACCATGAGATTTAAGGCAATAGGGAAAGAAAAAGGGAATTTCTTCTAGGGAGCATGGCCAAAGGAAAAACATAAAAAAGGCAATGTGAGAATTGCGGGCAGTGAAAATTGTGTCTGGGGAATGACAAGATCAGTTTAACTTGTTCATTAAATTTGATAGATAGAACTTGTATGTGTGTGTGTGTTACACAAATTCCAACTTAGGGACTAGTTTGTTAGGAATTTAGTGACCCTACTGGGACTCATGTTAGAGCACAGTTTTCATGGTGCACTCGTATTGGAAGAAAAACACTTTTGCTTATGATTGTATCCTAGGAGCTTACAAGAATAAATAATTTATTCTTGTTCAGTTGGTAAAGAGTTGATGTCCCTAATAATTACACAGAAAACTTGCAGAGCCTCTTTCAGATGCAAGCGAATACCCTAAATGCTTTGGGAGGTACGGTATTTACAAGAAAATCTCAGGGCGGGCAAAGGAAGGCATGCATAAGCAGTTTGTAATACAGAAAAACTGGATTTGTAAATATTTCATGTTAATATGTGGTCACCACCAGGGGGCGAATTCCTTTCCATTTGTGAAAATAGCTGCCAGAGGGAAGGAAAACTGCTTCCACCAGAGCTAGTGGAGAAAAAAATCCCTGATCCACTTTACGGAGTCACAGAAGACAGTGAAGGTCTCCTCTTTTGCCAGGGGTAGGTTTGTATAGGTTTCTAACAGTAATTGCATTTCCCTCATAAAAATGCCATAAATAGTGTCACCTTCTGACACGAGTACAAGGGATAGCAGGCATGTCACATGGTGAGAGTGGGAGCAAGAGAAAGGTGGGAGGAGGTGCCACACACCTTTAAGCAACCAGATCTCATGTGAACTGACTTATCACCAAGGGGATGGCCTAAGCCATTCATGAGGGATCCACACCCACGATCCAAGCACTTCCCACCAGGCCTCACCTCCAATGTGAGAGATTACATTTTAACATGAAATTTGATCAGGGACAAACATCCAAACTGTACCATCTGTGAAATGGAGTGTTAACTAATTCCAACCCACAGGGCAGGTGAGATGCTCAATGAGCTATAACAGGGGTTTTGAAATTTGAGGGTGCATTGGAATTACCTGGAGGGCTTGCTAACCCCCACACTACTGGCTCCCACCCTGGAATTTCTGACTCGGTGGGTGGAGGATGGAGCCTGAGAATTGGCATGTCTGGCCAGTTCCCTGCTAAGGCTCAGTGAGTCCGTAAGTGATGCTGCTGGTCTAGTGACCACCCTTTCAGAACCACAGCTTTCCTTCTGAAACACTCATGGAAACCTGGCCCTCGTGATTTATTTGTCCATTTATTTGCTATTGGTGTAAATCCTTCTGTTGCTCTATGGTGCAACCCTTCATTTCAGTACCCAGCATCTGAAGTTCCAGCTCAGACCTTTTGAGCTGGCAAGCCTGCTGGGTTCAGTCTGACCTCACCAGTAAAGAACAGAATGGGTTTTCGATGTCTAGTAGAAATATACTGCATGGCACACATGTAATTCTGAATTTTCTAGTAGCCACGTTAAAAAAAATGAGGAAGCCGTGCATGTGGGGATCCTAGTGGGTGGCTGTTCCTGTGAGGTGGCTGTGTGTTAATAAAGGTATCCATGGAGAACACTGAAAACTCGGTGGATTCAAAATCCATTAAAAATTTGGAACCAAAGATCAGACAAGGAAGCAAATCAATGGACTCTGGAATATCCTTGGACAATAGTTGTAAAATGGATTATCCTCAAATGGGTTTATGTATAATAATAATGAGAACTTTCATAAAAGCACTGGAATGGCATCTCAGTCTGGTACAGATGTTGATGTAGCAAACCTCAGGGAAACATTCATGAAGTTGAAAGATGAAGTCAGGAATAAAAATGATCTTACACATGAAGAAATTGTGGAATTGATGTGTAATGTTTCTGAAGAAGGTGACAGCAAAAGGAGCAGTTTTGCTTGTGTGCTTCCGAGCCATGGTGAAGAAGAAATAATTTTTGGAACAAATGGACCTATTGACCTGAAAAAAATAGCAAGCTTTTTCAGAGGGGATTGTTGTAGGAGTCTAACTGGAAAACCCAAATTTTTCCTTATTCAGGCCTGCCATGGTATAGAACTGGACTGTGGCATTGAGATAGACAGCGGTGTTGATGATGGCATGGTACGTCATAAAACACCAGTGGAGGCCGACCTCTTGCACGCACACTCCACAGCACCTGGGTATCATTCTTGGTGAAATTCAAAGGATGGCTCCTGGTTTATCCAGTCACTTTGTGCCATGCTGGAACAGTGCGCCCACAAGCTTGCGTTTATGCACAAGGTTAACCAAAGGTGGCAACAGAATTTGAGTCCTTTTCCCTTGACGCTACTTTTAATGCAAAGAAACAGATTCCATGTATTGTTTCCATGCTTACAAAAGAACTGTATTTTTATCACTAAAGAAGTCGTTGGGTTTTTTTTTTTTTTTTTTTTTGGTTGTAAGCCAAGTGAGAAGACAGTATATTTGGTTCTGTATTTCCCTCTCATTTTAACCTACTCATGCTGCAGAGGGTACTTCCATCAGGTAGAACCACTATGAAGCTACCATGAACTTAGCATCAATTAAATGCAATTGAATTTAATTAGGGATACATAAAAGTGGATACCGGTGCAGTCATTATGAGAGGCAATACTTATTAATTTACAGCTTTCATGACTAGCAAGTTATAAGGACGCTATGCTATGAATTTTCAAGTAATTGTGAAAAAGTTAAACATTGAAGTAATGAATTTTTATGATATTCCTCCCTCTTAAGGCTGTGTATTCTAGTTTTGTCAAACTATAGAAATGATGGTGTGAAAGAACTTGGGCATCTATGGGCATGCTCAAAGGCTCAAACCTTCATTTTAGAATTGGGATGCAAAGATAAATCGACTGTGTTCTTAGACCATTTATCCGGGATTAAGGTTGTTTTCTGATGTTTGTCCCGAACACCTTTGTTGTAAATTTAAAAAATAATAACGTTTAATATTGAGAAAGACACTAAGTATTTTATGGGAGAGAAAGTGAGCAAACCAAGTTGACTCTTTTAAGGCTAAAACATAACATCGATAGAGAGGTGGAGTTTCAGCTGTGAGGTGCAGTGCTATCGATCATGCAGCCAATCTACCAGCATAAATATCTTCTCATTTGTCCCGATGCAAATCAGTTGAGCTTCACATACTAGCAATATATCTGAAGAGCTATTATAAAAAAACACGCAAAGTGTTGATTATTAGCCGGGTAATGTGAATAAATTCTACAGGTACATATGAAAATACTACTTAAATAATAAAAAGTGGAATGTAAGGAAAGCAATAAACGGATGGGCTGAGCTGTCTGTAACTTGAGAGCAGATGGTTTGAGCCTAAGCAGAGACGTGACACAGCCTGTTCCATAAAGGCACAGGCATAGACCGTGGTTTCAGGACGGGCCTGCAGCTCGCTTCTCTGTACACACTGGGGTGTGGGGAGAATGCTGCCAGGGGACCATTGCCAAGTAAGAAAGTGAGCAAAATCAGGAACTTCTGAAGTGGAAATGTTCTAAAGGTGGCGAGCCACAGTAGAAATCACAGTACTCTTTGTAGTAAAATTCTTAAGCATGTTATTTTCTGTTGAAGTTTACAATCAAAGGAAAATAGCAATGTTTTATACCATCTACTGAAAGAAAAGGACCATGGCACATAGGACTCTAGATGGCATCCAGCCGGAGGCCAGAGCTGAGCACCCAGCCCAGGAGGCAGGCTCCAGGCCTCCTCACTCAGCAGGTGCTGAGCCATCACCGCACTGCGTCTCACTGGCTTTCAGTCTGACATTACATGGGAGATTTCTTGTTGCTCAAAAAGTGAACTTGGCATTCGTTAATGACAGTTTTTAAAAAAAATTTTTTACTAGATCTGTAATTTTTGTAAGTACACATAGCATGTAATGGTTTGTTTCCATTTTTTATTTCAAAATATACATTCAAACTTAAAAAAAGACAAGTAAAATAAATCTTAGTTATATATTTTATTTAACCTAAGATATCATCAATGATAGGATATTATCATTACTCTATTATTGATATGGACATTATTAATAAAATATTTTTCTTTTTTTGAACTTTTGAATGAAGTCTTAGAAATCTGGTATGTTCTGGAATGTACTTTAACTTTCCAGTACATCCTCACTGAGAATAGCCCCATTCTAGGTGACTAAGAGCCATATGTGGTTCATGGCTACTGGGCTGGGTGGCACAGTTGTAGAGTATTTTTAAGTGGGAGAAAACTGCTGTGTATTCACAGCATGAAAAACCCCACAGAGAGTAGCGGGTTCTTTATGTTACAGACTCTTCTGTTGCCAAAATGGTATAACCCCTCCAAAGGCCAGGCGTCGTTGCATGAGAAAATTGAAGGTCTAGGCCTGGGATATTTTTTATAGGAAGCTACACATTTCACCAGGCAAAGAAAACATCTTTTGATTTCTGTCACAATGCCCCTAAAATAGTCACATTTCCAAAATAAGGTTTTTCTACTTTGAAATTGAACTAACAACATACCCAGATTCTGATATTTCAGTCAGGCCTGGAAGTGGTGAATTCACTGCTTTTAATTCTTCCTGGGAGAAATTCTGGAAGACCATTTTGAATAGAAATCTCCAGGCAAATTGCCACGTGGGTGAATTAGAGTCACTGTCTTAGAATTCAGCTTCTCCCAGACAGTGGTCTCCAATGCTCACACCCAGGAAGGTAAAGCCTACCCACCCTAGAGAATTTTCACAGCAGATGTGGTTGAGTATTTCATAAAGAAAATGCTCAGTCTAAATTTATGTTTTCTTTTCAGACAAGACTAAAACTTATTTTTACCATTTTTTCTCATTTCTGCTAAAGCAGTTCTTAACCCATAATACATTACCTTTGTAAATATCTCAAGCCAAAAATCATTTAAATTTTGTTTCTTCAGAAAAGTGTTGGTGATTCATAACAGCATACTTGTATTTTCTAGTATTACTGAGAGCTATTTTGAAAACGTGACTATATTTCATGGACAGAATGTCAGATGTTTTGGATTTGCTATGGAATTGCTAAAGTTGTACCATTAGTTGAGAACAAGGTACCTCTAACTTTTTCTACCTGAACCTCTAAACACATCTAGGCATTTTTCAGGCACATAGTTTATCAGGGAAAAATAATATTATTTTCCTATTGAACTATATGAAACTACTGTTTTCGTAGGCCAATAATTGTTAAACCGGGACAATTTCATGTATATAATCAAAAACAGAGAGGATAGCCTTTTTCTTTTCTGTTCATTTTCCATGCCATTTAAAATTGAGTGGTAAGAAAAAAATGTAAAAGCTATGAATTTCAAATATGCACTATTTCTAGTGGAAAAGAAATAGAGCAACATACTTTAGAGTTGTGATTCTCAAACTTGGCAGCCCATTAAAATCACCTGTGTGAAAAATATACTCTAAGGTGACCTCCAATGAGTCATGCCAGTGGAATATAGAAAAGGCAAGTCACTCCCTTAGTTAGGTTTCATTTTATGGTAAAGGTGACATAAATCATTTCTATGATTACATTGTGTTGTATAAGACTCCATCTTAAGGGACTGGAGCAGAGATCTCCTGCTAGCCTTGAAGCAGTAAGCTGCCGTATTGTGAGGGGGCCTAGGAGGGGGCCATGTGACAAGGAACTGTGGGCAGCTTCCAGGAGTAAAGAGTGCTGCTTGACCATCAAGGAAATGGAGACCTGAGTCCCCGAGGGAGCTTAGACAAAGATGACTTCACCGTGGAGTCTCTGATGAGTCCACAACTGGCTGATGATTGACTCATGGCCTTGTGCGGAGGACTCTATTAGGCTGTGCTCAGATTCCTAGCCCACAAAAAGTGTCGGAGAGTAGATGTGCCATTATTTTAATCCTGTAAGTTTGTGGTAATTTGTTTTGCAGCAACAGATTACAGCATTTCACCAGGCAAAGAAAACATCCTTAGATTTCTGTGATAGAAATATGGGAATCTTTAACAAATTGGAATATACCAGACAATGGCATCCATCCGAATCTCTGGGGCCAGGACCCAGGCATCATTGATTTTTACAGTTCCCCAGTGACTCTGACGCACAGACAGAGCTGAGAACCACTGCTGGGGAGTCAGACTGGTTTGAATTCTGGCTTCGTTCACCAGTTCCGAGCTAAGTGACCCTGCACAAGTGACTGGCAGTCATCTTTCTTTGCCTCTGTTTCCTCACTTGTAAATATAGACAGTGATGTTACTTTCTGAGGCTCTGTGGGGATGAAATGAGATCGCATCTCTTAATTATTCAGCAGTGTCTGGGGTACAAGAAACCCTCAATAAAATGTAACTCCTAGATGCTAAGAACAGCCCCCTTGTCAAATAATGTAATTGAATCCTCTATTAGTCAGCTTGGATTGCATAAAAAATACCACAGGCAGGTGGCTTTAAAAAACAACAGGAGGCCGGGCACAGTGGCTCACGCCTATAATCCCAGCACTTTGAGAGGCTGAGGCAGGCAGATCATGAGGTCAGGAGATCGAGACCATCCTGGTCAACATAGTGAAACCCCGTCTCTACTAAAAATGCAAAAATTAGCTGGGCATGGTGGTGCACGCCTGTAGTCCCAGCTACTCGGGAGGCTGAGGCAGGAGAATTGTTTGAACCCGGGAGGTGGAGGTTGCAGTGAGCCGAGATGGTACCATTGCACTTCAGCGTGGGACACAAGAGTGAAACTCTGGCTCAAAAAAAGAAAAGGAATAAACAACAGGAATTTGTTTCCTCACAGTTCTGGAGGCTGGAAGTCCAAGATCAAGGCGCTGGCAGAGTGGGTTTCTGGTGAGGCTGGTCTTCCTGGCTTGCAGATGGTGCTTCCTGCTGGGCTCTCACATGGCCTTTTCTCTGTGCTCACCCCTCGTGTCTCTTCCTTTTCTTGTAAGGACACCAGTGCTGTAGGATCAAGGCCTCACTCTTATGACATCATTTAACCTCCTCACCTCCCTAAAGGCCCTATCTCCAAATATTGTACATCGGGAGGTAGGAATTTCACATATGAGTTTTTGAGGACCACGTGCAAGTTAGGGATTTCACATACAAATTTTTGAGGGCCACAATTCCATCCATAAGAGACCCATACTCAACAGATAACATCGGTGTTTCAGGAGGACATTTACAGCGGTGGCACTGACATGCCCATGAGGTACAGAACTTCTTCTATAGTAGACAGACTATAATACCAGAAAATGAATTTACTGAAAATAGGCCAAAATTTCTCGGGAAATAGTGGAGAAAAGGTTTTACTGAATTTTATTCTGAAAAGTGACACTAAACATGCAAAAATAAGTTTATTTCTGTTTTTAAACACAACTTAATAAAAACTGGAACTATATGCTAATTTTTAGAATAATAAAGAAGGAATCAAGTGTTGTTTTTTTAAGGCATAAATATTCTAACAAACTAGTATGCTAGTAAATACAATTTCCTTCTAGTGTGACTTTCAAAGCACAATCATAATGAAGATCCTTTTTGCAAAACTTCTTCAGCTCTCTCCCAGACCTCCCTAAGTTTTCGCATGTAAATGGCTAAGGCTGTGCCTCTTGTGCCACCATTTCTTGTCTGTTTTCCCTGGTTAACTGTGCCAACTCTCTTGAACCTCATTCGTCAGAGTCTATGATTCTAGCAAAGTTTGCAACATATTTTCATGAACTTGATGAAATTCTGCATCTTTCCAGATGTTTAAAATTTCAATTTGCAATGACTCGGCCTTGTATTTCCAGACATTTACAATATCTGACCATCTGCAGGAGGCTAATCTACAAATGTGTAATGCAAGAAAGACTGTTTGAGGAGGGGCTAATATTGTGAGTGGTAGGTTCATTAGTGAATTACTTCGTGATTGTTTCCATGCCATGAAAGAGGAGCTTTGCGGTGGCTCAAGCCTGTAATCCCAGCACTTTGGGAGGCCGAGGCGGGTGGATCACGAGGTTGAGAGATCGAGACCATCCTGGTCAACGTGGTGAAACCCTGTCTCTACTAAAAATACAAAAAATTAGCTGGGCATGGTGGTGCGTGCCTGTAATCCCAGCTACTCAGGAGGCTGAGGCAGGAGAATTGCCTGAACCCAGGAGGCGGAGGTTACGGTGAGCTGAGATCGCACCATTGCACTCCAGCCTGGGTAACAAGAGCAAAACTTCGTCTCAAAAAAAAAAAGAAAGAGGAGCTTTGATATTCTTATTTCGATCTATCCTGAATAACCTAAACTTGAGGAAATTTACTGCTGGGAGTGAGTGCAGGTGGGCCTGAGCTCTGAGCAAGGGATAAGGTTTCTCTGAAGTGGCGTGGAGCCATGCTGTGTGAGGCTGGAAAGAACTGCTCTCCAGGGGACATGGGTCTGAGAATGAAGAGCACAAGAGTTGGGTGTGCCATGTAGGGAATTTTGTTAAGGGTTTAATAGTGGAATGATTTTTCCTTAGGCAATGGGAATGTCAGGTTTGGTGAGTGTTAACAATTCCTTTCCTTCACACATTCTTGTTTATTTTAAAGTTTCTGCATGGTCTACATTTGGGGAAGTGCAGTGTTTTAAAGAATGGACAGCTCTGCAAGACTGCAAAAGACACTCAAGAGAGGAATCGCTAGGTGAAAGCCATCCTCTCCTATCCCCAGGGAAAGCGGGAGGAAGCTCGATATCTCACTATTGATTTTATTTAAAGGGCAAGATATCTCAGCTGGCATCTGAGCTGCTGATGGACTTTACTTTTTAAACTAAAGATATTCTGGAATATTTTTCTTCAGTGTATTTTAGAATCCAAAAGACATTTTACCAAAAGCAGTAGTGGTGGTTCTGAAAATTTTTATGAGGATTAAAATTTTGTAAACCAAATCACAGATGTCAATTGTCATGCATAAAGATTGTAATGTTATTTTATCTTGATTTAAAAATAATCTCTAATTAGCAATGGTTACTAACATGTTTTTCTGCTCTTTAATTATTTGCCTTTTATTTTCTTTTGCTGAACAAATCTTTTTAGTTAAGTGGCATCCAAACTATTTTAGTTATAAACAAATATTTTAATCTACCCAAAGTGATGTTATTTAATCTTTTTTAAAGATTATTTTAAAGATTTTAAAGCTTATTTTCTTAATCTTTTAGTAAAGCCAATAAATCTTTGTAACAGAAATGGAAACCTTTATTTCATCTGTTTTTTGGTTTGGATGCCAAAATATCAGGTTTGTATACATAATCACTGTTCGAAGGCCTTTAGTGGACCTAAACCTAAAAGTTAAGCTCTTTTGTCTAAATTTGACCTATTTATTAGGTTGGTGCAAAAGGAATTGCTGTTTCTGCCATTATAAGCAATGGCAAAATATTTTATTTATTTTTTTTTGAGACGGAGTCTCACTCTGTCACCCAAGCCGGAGTGCAGTGGTGCAATCTCGGCTCACTGCAACCTCCGCCTCCTGGGTTCAAGTGATTCTCTTGCCTCAATCTCCCAAGTAGTTGGGACTACAAGAATGCTCCATCATGCCTGGATAATGTTTGTATTTTTTAGTAGAGATAGGGTTTCTCCATATTGGGCAGGATGGCCTTGAACTCCTGACCTCGTGACCCACCTGCCTTGGCCTCCCAAAGTGCTGGGATTACAGGCATGAACCACCATGACTGGCTGGCAAAATATTAATATTAATATTATAGAGAAGTAGTAGGATTAATATCAATATAAATATTAATTCCACTACTTCCCTGTAGATATCCCCATTCAACTATACCAGTGTTCTGTTGTACCCAAGTTTGCTGTGCCCACTATTCTATTCCTTCAGCCAGTGCTATTCTTCCTCTGTGTTTTCTGGAACACATCCTTCTGGGTTCTTCCTTCTAGGTCCATTTTCTTCTCAGCCCTTTCCCTCAAGATGCTAACTGTAACAATTTCAACTCCAGGCTGGTATTTCCCTCCTTTCATTTCACAGGGCAGCTATAATCTGGCCTTCAGCCATGCCATTTTGAAGTGCTTTTAGGCAACTAGTGTTTGTATCATTAATTAAGTTACTCCACAAGTATTTATTGAGACCCCCACTATGTACCAGGCACCGTGTCGGGGCTGAAGACGGAGTGGTAAACAAAATCATTTGCCCTTGTGGAATCTGCAGTCTAGTTGAGGAGATTATCATTACGAAACATCAGCTCTCCTCCCTACGCTCCCCCAATCTCACAAACAGCTGTATGAGACTAATTTTTATAGATTCAGTGAAGGAGTGCACAGGGCTCTAGGAGAAAGTATAATGAGGGATGCAGCCTTAGAGAGACAGGACATGTTCCAGTAAGTGATATTGAAGCCAAGAACCAATGATAGGTTGGAGTTTGCCAAATCAGAGGGCTGGGAAAGCCATGCAAGGTAAGAAAGAATGGCGTGGCCAAAGGCCCTAAGGCAGGCAGGAGCCAGGCTGATTGCAGTGTTAGGAAGAGGTTGGAAGCTCCTTGACAGCACAGACCATGCCTTAGATCTCTTTGTACCCTACTACGTCCTAATGGAAATGTGATTACCATTAACATAGTGATGATGTTACATTACACAGCATTTCTCGATGTGAAAATTAGTATATAATTTTCTATTTCAGCTTTTTTTTTTTTAACCCTGGGAATAAGATGACATGTGATAACTTTTCTAAACTCATCTTTCATCTTTTGATCAGGCTCTGTTCAGTTTAAAGCATAGCAATAGAATTTCACAAGAAGCCACACCCAAAGTAATTAACTTATTGTGTGAAATCCTACCCATGGTATATAAATAGGTTTTATTTAACAGCTATGAAAGAAGAGGTACAATATTGAAAATGGTTGCTTATTTTCCAGAGCAGCAAGAGCTCCCTAAATGCACGCTGGAGTGTAATCCCCGACTTCATACTGAGGAGGATTTTTCATTTCATTTTGAATAAACTCCAAGGCCATAATTTGCTATTGACATGCTCTGTTCTCCACCTCTCTCGTTAACCTTACTCTGTGTTCCTCTCCCCATTGTCAGCCAGCTCTAGCCTCACTGGACTTCTTCCCTTCCAGCACTTTGAGGCAGGCTATTCCCTCTGCCTGGAACACTGTTCCCCATCTCTTTGCATGGCTGACTGCTTTCATTTTTGAATCTTAGCTTAAATGTCTGAGCCTTACAGAAGGCTTTCCTGACACTGTCTTTAATACAACTCCAACCTGCTTTACAGATTTTGTCTGTTCACATCTATTTCTGGTTTGCCTCCCCATTAGAATGTAAGTGCTATGAGGGCAGAGACATATCTGTGTTGTTTATCTTTATCCTTTTTTCTTTCTTTTTTTTTTTTTTCAGACAGGGCCTCACTGTGTTGCCCCAGCTGGAGTGCAGTGGTGTGATCACAGGTCATTGCAACCGCTGCCTCCCAGACTCGAGTAATCCTCCCACTTCAGCCTCCTGAATAGCTGGGACTATAGGCACAGGTCACCATGCCTGGCTAATTTTTGTATTTTTTGTAGAGATGGGGTTTCAACATGTTGCCCAGGCTTGAAACTCCTGGGCTCAAGGGATCTGCCCACCGTGGCCTTCTGAAGTGCTGGGATTACAGGAATGAACTATTGTGCTCAGCCTGTTCCAGCAGCTAGCACAGGGTCTCACATAATAGGCCTCTCATTAATGTCTACTAAACGGCCCTGTGAAAAATTAAACAAATGATGCAGAATTCCTCACTGCTACAGGGTTTTCATATATAAGCAGAACATCAGACACTTACCTCTGAGAAACCCTGCAAGGCCCTGAAGGTATTTATCCCTTCACATCTATTAGGGTTCTGCTATCTCTTTATGTCACTGGGAATACTTCTCCATCAGAATTACTTCTTTTCTAAGGCGTTGCTTCTGGAAAGTCACTGTTAGAAAGCAAAATAATCTCCAAAGGGTCATGATCTTACAGGAGTTCCATTAGCTTCCTCTATTCATTTATTAATGCAGGTGAAGTTAATTTGCTGAGTTAGCTGGCTCCTCCCCTTGGAAAACCCAGGGCATGTAGGGCCAAGAATGTACCTGCAGGACCGGTGAGGGCCATGAGAGGGGGCAGAAGAACAGGACTTTAGGGCCAGAGTGGCATGAGACTTCGGCCCAGAGAGAGTTCTGTAAGGATTAAGATTCTAAAAAGAGCCCAAACTTCTCCAGATTCATATTTTGACTCCAGAACAGTCCTATTCACCAATCCACTCATCTGTGATCAGAATGTGACTAGGAAGTTTGCCTTGACAGTCTGAATTGGCTTTAGCTTCAATCTGCTTCTGCAGGGATCTCCCAAGGCCAGGGAACCCTGAGGCAATTTCTCCTGGGAAGACGAAAAACCAACACATACTTAGCCTTACCCTTAGCCTAGCTGTCCTCCACAGTCCCCTCTCAATGACTGGCAATGCCAAAGAAGATGGTGCAAAGGGAATTTTTGCCCCAGTTTGTAGGTTTTGTGCTTTGGACTGGAAAATGAGGTTTCAAAAAGCAGGAGTTCTCATCCATTACTTTTTGGCTTCTTTTAAATATTCATTGACCTCAGCCACTTTTATCAGTGCTAACCTAGTCCCTTTCTAGATATACCTTCCCTCTTCTATTGCTTTTCATCTCAGAAATCCAGGAAGAAATAATCTCATAAGAACCAAACTAAAGGAGTTAGAAGTGGAAGGGTAGGGGAACTCAGGAAGGGAAAATTCCACCGAAGATTTGGCCTGATGAGCTTTCACACTTGTAACTAACCAAGGTTATTTAAAGCTTGATTAGAATAGGTTTACTCAAAGATATTAATTTTGTAGAGGGCCAGGGTGAGCCTGGATGAAAAATTAGATGTCAAGGACTTCAATCTTTGGCTCTCTATTTCAGGGCACTCTACGGCATACCTCAAGCATGCGGTCTCCTGCCAACAAAGCTGTCCTTCAGTTCTCTCTGTACTGGGCCTCAGCCCTAACATTTCAGGTGCACAGAGGATTTGACAGCTTTGCCTTCATGTGTGTTAAATCTGCTCTAGTGCCTTTAAGGAGTCACACTCTTGCTTACCAGAGACCAGATGATACTGGGAGTATAGGAGTACCTGCAAGATAACCCTTGGCTCATGAGGTCTGGTACAGAGCCCGAGAGGACTTCCACTCTAATTTATGCCATTGGACCCTGCTGAAAACTGGAGAATTGGCTCCGGGCTTATCCCAGGGTGGCCGTTTCTTGTTTTGCTACTCTGTGAAAATCTATCCAGTTGGTACTTGATTTTGCCTTGCTAGGCCTGGAATAGCTGAAACCCTCCCTGGACCATGAGAGCCCATGGGACTCGAGCAATGGCCAAGGGGGTGGAGCTGTGGTAGCTCACCTGGAGCAGGGACGTCCAGGTTCAGAGACCTGCCCGTGCCTCAGCTGTGGTGTGGAGGTCTGCACCAGAAAGTGTGTGGCCCATGTCTAGCACACCCACAAAAGTTCACAACGTTCTGCCAAGGAAGCCTAGAGAAACCTTTACCTTGCTCTGACTAGCATGTCACTCTGCGTGTGCAGGTGGTGATGCCTGGAGGGCGGTGAGTTTAAGAAATGTGTACAGATGGCAACCTGGAACAAGGCGTCTTCTGACTTGATGTCCTGACTGCCCAGTCTTACCCGCTCTGCTTTGTGCTTTGTTCGCTTGATGCTTCAAGCCACCATCCTCACTGCCCATCAGTGGCCTGGCCTTGCCCTTTCACTCTAATGCCCCATCCTGTCTCTTCCGCATTTGAGCTGTTTCCTTCCTGGATATAATTGTGTCTTATAATTTTTCTTGCCTCTGCATTCATGGATAGCTCTTGGGCTAACACTCAATCTAATTCTACCTTGTTTGCCTAATATTATCAATTCCCTTTTAGTACATTATCTTTAAGCTAATTGCATATTTTATTACTTTATTTTCCATTTTGCCTTTTAAGCAGGCAGAAGTAACAATTGCAGGGATAGCTGAAAGTATAATTGATGTCATAAACTTTAGAATGAGTGGAAAGAGCTACTCTTCATTCTAATATCAGCTTATGAGGAAAGATCGAGAGGCTTAAAAAATTCCCTAAACCCACTCTCCTGCATTTTTTTTTTTTTTGAGATGAAATCTCACTCACCCTCGCCCAGGCTGGAGTGCAGTGGCATGATCTCAGCTTACTGTGACCTCTGCCTCCCAGGTTCAAGGGATTCTTATGCCTCAGGCTCCTAACTGGGATTACAGGCGCCAGCCGCCATGCCTGGCTAATTTTTGTATTTTTAGTAGAGACAGGGTTTTGCCACGTTGGCCAAGCTGGTCTCAAACTTCTGACCTCAAGAGATTCGCCCATTTTGGCCTCCCAAAGTATTGGGATTACAGGCATGAGCCACTGTACCCAACCTACTCTTCTGCAGTTTAGAAAAAGCCCATGCTAAAATTCTCATCTTTCCTTTCAGAGTAACGGTGAGCTCTGTCCCAGTGACAACTCAGGAAATTGTGGGGCATTGATACTACTGTGTAGAGTGAGGCAGGCATTAAATGAGGACCATGAATGTGTGGTGTTGAACCTATGAAGCAACCTGGCTTTCTATAATTTGTATAAACTGTGCATAATACAAAGGAAGGAAAATCTGGGTAGAAAGGTCTGCCTAAAAAAGGGCTTCTCAATATAGAAATGTAAGGTTGAACCTAAGAAAATCCTTATAAAGTACTGGTCCTTGCCATGAGAACCTCAGAGGAAGACTCCACTAAGAACCCATAATTATCATTAGAATGTGAAATATACTACATGGGTTTTATAAAGGCTGAAAAATTAAATAATTTCCAAAAAGTAGGACTTTCATATGTTAAGCTTAACGTGCAAGTCTTCATAGCAAAAGAATATTTTTCATGTCCCCAGTGAATGGCAAACATGGGGCTTTGCTCTGGGTACACAAAGGTGCAGAAGACATAGTCTCTGCCCTCAATGAACTCCCATTTCTGGGAAGAAGACAGACACACAAGCAAATGATGACAATATATAAGGTGAAGAGTGCTTTGGGAGGTGTAAGAAGGAATGACAAATTCTAGTTGGGAATGAAAGAGGACTCTAAAGAGGACGTGATAGTGAAGCTCAATTTTGGAGGATACATAAAAGTTAATCGTGTACAAAATCGATGAGAACCATTCCAAGCAAAGAGAACAGAGGCACAGAAGCACGAAGGAGAAATGCTGGGAAGAAATGCAATCATTTGGAATGGCAAGAATGCAGAGCACATGTGGGGCCAGCAGAAGTGGAGTAGAAGGTGAAGATGGACAGAGTCCAAGTCATGAAGGACCTTGTTGTTCTCACAAAGGCATTTAATGTTATCTGTCAGATAGGATTCACCAGTCAGGGGAGTGATGCTCCTGGACACATTTTGGAAACATCACTAAGAGGAGAATTGATTGAAGCAGAGCAAGACTAAAGGCATGGAAACTAGACGAATATTGTAATAGTCAAGGTGAATTAAGTAGTACAAAAGAAAATATGAGGAAAATTTTAAAGAATTGAACCAACAACTTGATGATTGATTAGACGTAAGATGTGTGAAAGAAGGAAGAGTCTCAAATGGCCTTTCATCCACTTTATTCCTTCATGTAATTTCGCACCCCGATTTCTTTCAGTCCTGTGTTAATTTGTCCAGTGAATATGTATTGAGGGTCTATTATGTGCCAGGTATCATACTAAACACTGAGGAGACAAATGCCTTTAATCAGCAAACAGTTAATGGGCACTTGCTTTATGTCAGGTGCTGTTCTAGACTCTGGGAAACTAGCAGTGGATAAAACAGACAAAAACCATTGAAACAGGCCAGGCACGGTGGCTCACAACTGTAATCCCAGCACTTTGGGAGGCCAAGGTGGGCAGATCACGAGGTCAGGAGTTTGAGACCAGCCTGACCAACATAGTGAGACCCCATCTCTACTAAAAATATAAAAAATAAGCTGGGCGTGGTGGTGGGCGCCTGTAATTTCAGCTACTTGGGAGGCTGAGGCAGGAGAATCACTTGAACCTGGGAGGTGGAGGTTGCAGTGAGCTGAGATCACACCACTGCACGACAGCCTGGGCGACACTGTGAGACTCTGTCTCAGAAAACATTGAAACAAGCAAAAAAGGGAATGTCTGTGCCATAACACAATACTGCAGACTGGGTAATTTATAAACAAGAGAAGTGTATTTGACTTGTGCTTCTGGAGGCTAGGCAGCCCAAGAGCATGGTGCTGACATCTGGTGAGGTTCTCCCATGGCAAAAAGCATCACATGGTGAGAAAATGTATTCCAGGAATAGAGAAAAAATGGGGGCTGAATTCATTCTTTTATAAGACTGCTCCTGAGATAACTAACTCACTCTTCTTAGAACAGCACTAATCCATTGGTGAGGTGGAGCCCTTGTGGTCTAGTCATTTATTAAAAGCCTGATCATCTCTTAATAGTGTTACAAGAGCATATGAGTTTCCAACACATGAACATTTGGAGGACACATTCAAACCGTAGCAAGGAGGAACCAAAGTTTCCATTAACAAATGTGCTGGGCGTCAGGGAAGACAGCCTCTATAGCAGCTGCTTTGAAATGACTAAACCGCTGAACTATTTTATAGAGTTAGGAGAAAAAGTCAGTCCAAGAAGAATTTCTAGGTAGCGGAAATTCTGACAACAGAAACCAGAGCAAACTTTTGAGCATTCTAGTAGTAAAGTTCTGGAAAAACAGGATATTGGTGGTATTGGTGGGCATGAACAGTAACAAAAGGACTCCTGATGTTTCTTTGAGAAGGGTACATGTGGTTATTTCTTAGTAACTCAATCTTAACTTAGGGCTGAGTAGAATAGAAAAATCAGTATCAGACCAGGGAAATTCAAGGCGGTTCCCCCCCAAAAAATACAGGCTTTCAAATTCTTGCCCTTGTGCTGTTTACATAAAATGAAGAAGATGGAAAACAAACAAAATAAGTAAATTATATAGTGTATTAGAAATTGATGAGTGCTATGGAGAGAACTACAAAGTAGGGAATAGGAATAGGGAGCATGGGGGATGTGTGTGTATGTGCATGTTCACACACGTGTGTGTTAAGTGGGATGGTCAGGGAAACACCCGCTTAGACATTGACAGATGCAAATAAGAAATGCCTATCCTTAAACTCAGTGTCCTGGAGGAGTCAGACAGTGCACGCCACATGAGAAGTGCCAAGACAGGGGAATGCACAGGATGGTATGGGAGGGCGTGCATTGGGCACCTCACCCCAGTAGGGAGTAGGGAGTGGTTCAGGAGAGCATTTCATATGAGGTGGCGCATTAGCAATAACCTGAACTGGAGGCAGAGGTAAGGAAGTTGAGTAAGACGAAGGATCTGAAGGGTTCTGTAACAGCAAGAAGCATCATATGCCAAGGCACAAAGGTCTCATGGTTTGGACCATTCAGGGAACTTCCAGTTGTTCAACATACTGGACACCAGGGTGTGTGTCGAGGGATAACAGTGACAAAAAGGAAGGGCCGAATCATGCATGGATCTCGAACATCACAGCAAGGTGTCTCGATTTCAGAATGAAGGCAATGTGTGTGTGTACATTTGCCTGTGTGTGTACATTTGCCTGTGTGTGTGTGTGTGTGTGCGCGCGCGTGCGCGCACGTGCAAGCATTGTGTGATCCCTGAAAGGATTTTATGCACTGAAAGGATTTTAAGCAAACAATTGTTGGATTTGTTTGTAGAGAGTTCAGGCTGGAGGTCATGTCAAAGATGCCTAAGAGGAGACCAGGGTGGAAAAGAATACTATAGTGATGCTAGGGAGACCAATTTAGAGGTTACTAGTAAATTCAGGCAAGAAATGAGGAACACCTGAAGAAGTTGGAGGCAGTGGTAATAGAGGAGTAAGAGAAGCACATTTAGGAGCTATTTAGATGGTTTCTGTTGATACCAAACTCTCTGGCCAGCAACCCATTTCCCCATCCATTCCATTCTCTCCATTTCCTGTGGCTATAGAAGCTCAGACAAACTCTTCCACTTCAAAAGCTCAGCCTGCGTGAATCAATATGCCTGTCTTTGGCGATAATACTCAGGCAGCTGCTCAGGAACCACCAGCCTCTTTTGACCTTTGATACAAATCATCCCACTGAGCCTCTGCTGTGTGCTAGGCATTGTGCAGAATGTATAAACGTGATGAGCATGAATAAGACGTAGCACTCACCCTGAGCAAGTTGAGTGAGAAAGGAAGACAGACGGGTCGATTGATAAAGTACATTATGGCAAGGGCACTGAGTCATGGAAAGCAGATGCTTGATAAAACATCCACTCAATTCCTTGTGAGTTCAAAGAATCAAACACAGGCTGCTGGAATATAAAGAAGGAATGCTAAACTCTGCCAGGCGAGCTGGGGAAGGCTTCACAGAGCAACGTTTGAACTGGGTCTTGAAGGAGGAATATGTGGTTTTTCAGGAAGTGCACAGACAGCATTCAATTAAAATTAGTAATGGCAATAGAGACATGCATAGTCAGCTGTGAAATTATTTTTCTTTCTTGAAATCTAGCTTAGGTCCACAGCTATATTCTGTTACCTAAATTCAGCCTGATTAGGCAGGAAGGAAATGATTTCATTCCGAAGGCAGAGACATAAATAATCACAGAAAACCAAAAATATAAATGCTATTTATTTCTAGTTCTTCTGTTAATGTGTAATTAACATTTAGAGCAAAAATCTCAGGGGAAGCTAATTCTAATATTTGAAATGATTAACAAAAGGGATTTTTGAGGGTCTAGGAAAGGCCTGGATCTTCTGGAAGCATCTGAGGCACAGGATTTTAAGAGTTAAACCGAGAATTCCCAGTTCCATTTCTGTGTACATCAGCCAACATGTCTCTCCTCAATGAGTCAAACGTATTAAAACAAACACTCAATATGAGTAGCCCTGAAATGGTGCCATTTGAAATCATAAAATTGTTTGCAAGCAATGTGATTATGTGAGCTTGGTCCAGGCTAGCAGATGACATAAAGGAGGTGAGGATGACCAAGGGAAGCTTAGTTTCCATAGCCATAAGCTCTCCCATCAATTACTCTCTTTAGCTTCTTATCACATTTCAAATAGGACACAGATTTGAAACCAACTGCGCATATCTGAGAAAGCAGCGAAAACCCGCCAAAGGCTAACATTAAAATTTGGTTAACACTGAATGAATTTATAGAAGCTTCTCTCTGACTCAACCAGCACAGATCTGCATTTGCTAAAGAGGTAATGTGAGATTGGGTTTGTAGTAAGAATGCTAATACCTGGCTCCCCAGCTGCTGACATTCAACTAGAGATAATCCCCTATGGCCTCAGGGCAAGAAGACAGATAGGGGCTCTAAAATCAAGGGCCCAGTAAGTATGTATACCTGCTATTGGCTTTGCCCTTCCCTAGTTATGGAGGGAATATAAAAATAAGTCTGAGACATATTTCCAAGGGAGCCCCAACCAACAAAATACAATTAAGTATATCCATGTTTTGACTGTCTGCTTCAGGCAGAAAGATTCCTGTCTCTCTTTCTGCCAGTCTCACCAGCAGGGACTGGAAGAGTCAGAGAACACCCCAGAAAGCAGGGCTTCATCTGCCCCTGGAGAAATGGGCAAATAGTTGGGAAAGGGGTGGGGGGGGAGGCACTCCCACTGTGGGCGAATGGAGACAGGCCAGGGTAGGGAGTAGGGCAGAGATGAGAATGGCCCTGTGCAGAAAGGAGATGATTCTATCCAGGAGGAGGGAGGCGGGAAGGGCAGGAGCGTGAACAAGTAGGAATGGAGCCAAATTCTGAAGGTCTTCAAAGCTGCGTGAAGGAAGACTTGACATGGAAAGCAACAGGAGCCATTGCAGGTTCTCGAGCAGGACTTCAAAGTGGAAAATAACTTACGTGCACAGAAGATATATCTGCCAGTGTGGCTCAGAATGGATCAAATTGGAAGACAGCAGTCTGGAGATTGTAGCAGTTTTCCAAGTTGTTTTCAATCATTCAATCCCAGTTGTCCACGTGCCAACAATGGTAATGGGGAGGAAAGGAAATTACTTTATCATCTTTTATTATCCAAGCATCATTCCTTGAGGAAAACATTGGGGATGGGGGGAGTGTGGAGAAAACTGGTGTCCTGTTAGGAATCTAGGACAAGAGCCACACAAGTTTACCCATTGAACAGTGGGGGAAGCTGCCATGATCCTCCGCTGTTCCACAACCCACAGGGGCAGTCGCATTATTTGAAAATGGCCGGCTTTGTATTCTTGTCAGTGGAAGACTAGACAGGCAGCCACGTGATCTTTCAACTGGAGTGTGGAAGCCTGCATATGGAAGTGCAGACTTTCCAGGTCAGGGAAGAAAATGCAAATGCAGAGGGAACTGAGACAGTTGGCATTTCTGTGACAGAGGTCACCGACTCTTATCTTGGGGCCAGGGTCACAGTGCTGCCTGGGATGGCACTGGAGAACACAAATGGAAAAGATAAACCCTCCTGAGCCATTTCTGAATTCTCCACACATTTACATTTCTTTTGACATAGCCCTTGAGATTCTAGGCCTGTCTGATTAACTGTTTAAAAGAGTTTCTCAACATTTTCTCTCTTTTCCGCCTATGGTCTCTTTCCTCATCCGTTGGATTAGCACCAAGTTAGAAAAGTAAATTTCTACACTTCATTCTTATTTTTATGCATCTCATATTTTATTTAGCCATGAATATATCCTATATTATAGTAGCATGAGAATCTTCATCATATTTGAAAATAACCTAATTTCCACAATGCTCGATAACCAGTTTCCTTTGTCAAACTTAATATTAAACTATCAGCAGCAAAGGGCTCATGCCATTCATAATTAAAAGTCAAGAGTAGCATGTCTACTAAAAATCACTGAATCACTGTTGGTGACCAAAGTCCAACACAGTTTACTGGACTTAATTTTTTCAGTAGAACCTTCTAATTGTGAAGTCAGGGAACAGGGATGAGTTAATAACACTCTGAGCAGAATTCAGCGATTTGGTTCCCAAACATGAGTGTCTCCACTGTTCTGGGCAGAACACTTGGTGTTGGTGATTCTAGTTTCCAAGGAAGACGTGAACCTCCTTTCGTCCAGCGCTAAGCTCGCCATCTTCACTCTGGATTTCATTTCCTCCCTTTTTCTCTAGGACTTCATATTTTAATCATTAGTTCATTAAATCATTCATTCAGTCGTTCAATAAGTATTTCCGAAACAGTGGATAGCCCTATTCTAGATCTAGAGGTAAAGGGGTGAAAAGACAAGCCTGACCTGATGTGCTAGGAGGAGCTCGCCATCTAGAGGGAGAAGATGGCTCCCTTCCTGTCCATCTCCCACCTCTGCATGCCATGGGCTACCTCCTAGGTCTCAGTGCAACCCAGACCCTCCCATATTAACAGCAAAATTCAAATTAAATGCAGCCCTCCTTTGACGCCAGCTTTTCCTTTGTAGCTTTGACTCCATGGCACCATGTTCTCCTGCTTCTTCTTAGTCTTTCTGGTGTATTCCTCTTTTATGTGCCTTTATTTTTTTTTGAGACAGGGTCTCACTCTGTCACCCAGGTTGGAGTGCAGATCTTGGCTCCCTGCAGCCTCAACTTCCTGGACTCAAGCTATCCTTCCATCTCATCCTCTCAAGGTAGCTAGGACTACATGCACATGCCACCTTGCCTGACTAATTTTTGTATTTTTCTGTAAAGACAGGGTCTTGCTGTGTTGCCCAGGCTGGTATCCAATTCCTGGCCTGAAGCCATCCTCCTGCCTTCGCCTTCCAAAGTGCAGGGATTACAGGTGTGAGCCATTGTGTTCCGCCTATGGACCACTTAAGTACTGTTTTCTTAAAAGCCACAAAGTTCAATCCTCAGCCTTTTCTCTTTTGGATTCGTACATAATCCCAAAGGGTCCCTTATTCATGCCTTCAGCTTTGGCTGTCTTCTAACCTCCAGACCCATTTATCCAGCTGTCTAAAGCAAGTCTTCTCAGGAATAACTTAGATGTCAAAATCAGAATCTTTAAACCCTTCTCATCTTTCTATTTGTCCTCCCTCCACTTGTTACATGGGCGACCTCCTTCTCTGGCTGCTACAACTCTTACCACATTGCTCTGCAGCAAGTTACAAGCTGTGTAATCTTGGAGAATGGATCTCTCTCAACCTGTTTCTTTCTCTGTAAGACAAGATAATAATCCCAACCACATGGGATTATCATGAAGATTCAGTGAAATTATATATTATCTCATGTAGTGCCTGACACACAGCAGACATCCAGCACATGTCTGTTTCTTCTTCTTTTTTCTTTCTACTTCTTCTCCTTCTGCCCCCGACAGGCTGTGAGTAACCTGGGGACAGAGTCTGTGCTTTCCTAATACCCAATACTGAGTAATCGTTTAGTGAATCACAGAACCTATAAAATTACAGGACCTATAATAGCAGACATTCCAGATATGTATTTAAAATTCTTTGAGGCTGCTAATCTTTCAGCTGCTGCATTCAGTCTGTGAGGAGGTACAAAGAAGTACAAATTTAGGATAAACTCTATACTGTGATTACAATAAATATTCATTAAGCTATTTACAAAAAAGTGTGTCTTCACACGTGTTAGGAACAGATCATCTGTACACCCTATATTATCGCATTCACGGCACGATCTGAAGCCCGCACTTCTAAAATTCACCAAAGTTCTCAGTCTGCATATTGTGTGAGCCAAGGGATTTCATGTTCTTAGTTTTTTTTTCCTTTTGCTTAATTTTAAAAACGTATGATGGGCACATTAATGGTACATATTTACAGGATACAATGTGATATTTTGATGTGTGTATGCAAAATATAATAATCAAATGACCATATCCATCACTTTCAACATTTATCACTTCTTCTAGCTATCTTAAAATATACGTTGCATTGTTATTTGCTATAGTGGTTAACAGAGGCAGGGGAGGATGGAGAGGGAACCAGAAGAGTTTGGTCAATGGGTACAAAGTTACAGTTGAACAGGAAGAATAAACGTTGGTATTCTCATGTCTCTAATTTTAACAGAGTTTTATATTTTAATCAATTTTTCATTACACTGGATGCCAATGTATAAGTAATTATTGGTAGAATACATCTTTATTCTGTGTGTGTGGCGGGGATGGGGGAACTGGAGCACTGAGGAACTGGAGCATGCTTCCTTCATGAGAAATTACCTGTAGTTACCATTCAGTACGACAACGTGGCTGAGCATGGTTGAATTGTGATCTTGCCTTAAAAAAAGATTCTAGCTATCTGCAGTTTATAAGCAGGTACCTTCTGATTATGCAGAGATCTGTTCAGCGTTTCTGTAATTTAATTGTCGTGTAGTATGCAGTGGTTCATTGTGTTCAGTCTGCTTTGAGCAAAAAGGTCTAACTCATTTCCAAGCTGCTGAGTCACCGGGGCTCCTTCAACAAGGAGAAAGTGGCTCCGGAAGAGAATGAGTAACAGCTTGGGGCTGCACAGTCCACAGCAAGGGCATGGGATGGAGTGCATGGTACTCCCACTCCTGCCTCACAGGAAGCTGAAAGGAACGGGTTCAAAGCCTGGGGCACCCATAGATCGGGAACTGCAAACACTGAAAGAGGCTGTGCCAAGCTCTATGCAGTAAATGACTTAGAAAAACATTTAAACCACATTTTTTTTCTGTTTTTATTTCTTTTATGGGGCATTATGTAGCTTATAGACAAACATTTAAAAGTGAAAATGTTTTGTTTACTTTAAATGGATTCTATATGGAAACACTGATGGACACAAGGAAATTTGACTTCTAGTTTTCCTAGGTTATCACTCATTCCACAATCAATTGTGGACTCTTGATTGAGGGGTTTTACGTGCTGCACCCTCTGGGTTGTGAGGATAGCCTGCAGCCTTGCCTACAGGAGCTCAGAGTATCATGCAGGAGGGGAGACCGATGAGTCACCCCAGGGGTGAGTGCCGCATGTTCCGTTAACCTCAGGTGATAGGAAACCTGTAGGAGATGCCCTGCCTGGAAGTGTCTAGAAGATTCCCTGGAGAAACTGACATCTAAGTGAAAAGCAAGGACGTGTATGATCTAGCCAGGCATTAAGGATGAGGGAGGAATAGGTGTCCCAGACAAAAAGAGCAGCGTGTATAAAGATGGGTGGGGGTGCGTTGAAGGAGGGTAGGAGAGTGGTAGGAGATGAAGGATTGCAGGGCAGTGCCCAAAGGCCTTTGACCCACTGGAGAAATTATATCTTTATTTTAGCTCAAGGGAAAGCCACTGAAGGATGGTACATGATGGGTCAGATTTTCTTTTTAGAAAAATTTCTCTGGCTGTAGATTGGAGATTGGATGGAAGGAAGGTGAGCTTAGAAGCCAAAAAAGCCAGGTAAGGATCCTAGCGCTGTGGCAATGTTATTAGGGAGAGGTGGGTGAATCCAAGAACTCTAGGAAGGCCTGAAGGTGAGGATTTTGTGATTGTTTGAATGGAGGTGAGGCAGTGGGTGGAGGCAAGTGTCAGCGGAGTTGGCAAGAGATGGAGAAGGTTGGGGGCATCATGACAGGAAGATGAGGAATTTAGTTTTGGATGTGCTGAGTTTGGGGCAGAAGGTAGTTAGATTGTAAGTCAGCAGAGAGTCAACAGCATGTGGGTGGAAATGAGGCTGTGGGAGTGGACGTGATTGTGTGGAGTGGAAGATAGCCAAAGACAAGTATCTGGGGAACACTAACATTTGAAAGAGGAGTTGTAGGCCAGGCATGGTGGCTCAGGCCTATACTCCCAGCACTTTGGGAGGCCAAGGTGGGCAGATCACCTGAGGTCAGGAGTTCAAGACCAGCCTGGCCAACATGGCGAAACGCTGTCTCTACTAAAAATACAAAAAAAAAAGGAGGGGGGCATGGTGGTGGGTACCTGAAATTCCAGCCACTTAGGAGGCTGAGACAGGAGAATCACTTGAACCTGGGAAGCAGAGATTGCAGTGAGCTGATTTCATGCCACGGCACTTCAGCTTGGGCAACAGAGCAAGACTCCATCTCAAAATAATAATAATAAAAAAAGAAGAGTTAAAAAAAAATGCAGGGAAAGGTATTGAAAAGGAGTGGCCAGAGGACTACCAGAGAAGTATGGGGTCTTTGAAAACTAGGGGAAGAGCGCGTTTTGAGGAGGGAACATTCAACGGTATGTTGAGTGTTGTAGGGAGTTCAACAAGCAAAGGACAGAAGTGACATCCTTCCAAGAGCACAGCAATGTCAGTCATGGTTCTATGTGTGAGAATGTCTGCGTGTGCCAGTATGTGTGTGTGCATAGCAGAAACCAGACTGCAGTAACTAGTTAAGAAGAAAACAGAGACTGTGGGAGTGGAGGCAACTCACTCAAAAAGTTGACATGACAAGGAAGGAGAGAGCGACAGCTGAGGACCCCACGGCTTTGGATGTTGGCATTGGCTCACTCAAGTGCCCTCCTAAAGACCCATCTTTATGAGACTATTTCCCCCCATAACTGCTCTGCCTCTTTTGGTGACCTTGACCTCTTCCCACTACCTAAGGTCTTGACATTCTCCCTACTTGCTCTCTCTTCCCCCAACTCAAGTTAGAACCACGGAGGTTTGTGTAGAAAAAAAAGTGTATTATGAGGAAATAAACACCTGTAAAAATGCTATTCTTTGGCTGGGTGCAGTGGCTCATGCCTGTAATCACAGCACTTTGGGAGGACAAGGCGGCAGGATGGCTTGCACCCAGGAGTTCAAAACCAGCCTGGACAACACAGTGAGATCTCATCGCTACAAAAAATACAAAATTAGACATGTGTGATGACACACGCCTGTGGTCCCAGTTACTTGGGAGGCTGAGGCAGGAAGATTGCTTGAGCCCAGGAGATTGAGGCTCAGTGGGTCATGATCACATCACTGCACTTCAGCCTGGGTGACAGAGGGACACTCAGTTCCCCCCTCACAAAAAATGCTATTCTTCATACACAATGACCACGTTCCTCATCTAAATTATTGCATCAAATTTGAGATACTAAATGTGGCATTCATATAGGAAAACAGAATGGTGTCAAGATTACAGTAAAATAATCCCAGATATTGTGGTTATATTTTGGAACAGAGGTAGTACTAAGAGTAAGAAAAAGCTATTCCATCACCAGTGCAAAGCTGATCGCTCTAAATGCTTTCTGAAAAATTTATATCTGATATTTAGCTCTGTCACAAATCATTACAACATGCATATTGATTTCATAAATGAATTTCCTCCTTCAGCACTTTCTCATGGCAATGTAATTGAAAATCAAATCCTAGGGAGAAACTTTTATAGATTGGAGTATTGGATGTCTCTAAGACCTTAGCTTTGCTGGGATTACCAGTCAAGACAGTTTGAAGTAGCCCAAGGTGCTGAGGAATAAGCCAGCAGGCATTGCTGACTCTCCACACAGCCTAGAGCCTCAGATGAGTCCCTGAGTGAGAGGGCTACTTGTTCCTGGCAGAAGGTGAAGAGACCAGGGAAAATCCTAGAGAAGAGGACCTTTGGGGCTTTGGGGCTAATGAAGGATAGCATCAGAAGGAAGGAACAAATTATTCTCACAAGTGAAAGGGAGCCCAAACCAAGAGACAGCAAAACCTTTAAAGGGGAAAAAGAATTCAGGCAGAACTGTGGATTTCATAAAGCCTTGTAAACAGTGTGGGATAAATTGTCTGCAGGGTCACTGAAGCAGAGAGTATAAACAAGCTTGAAATACTTCCATATTTATATAGAACAGCTTATTGAGAGCTGCAAGAGCATAGTCAGAGAGAGGTTTAAAGTTTCACAGAGGCTGAGTTCACTGAACCAAATAAGATCCTTTCTCCTGTTCGGCCATTTTTTGTGTTCTTTGGCTGATTACCACTGTCCTCATGTCCCCATGAATATTTTCATGGCATGTAGTATACCTTGCTTTACCAAACCACTACTCAATTCGAAAACTCAGTGACGCAAGCTGCATTACTTGCCTTGCGATCTCACGTCTTTCCCCTGACTTTTCTAAGCAAAAGAATGTTTGCTAAAGCTGGCATTATGCCAGCTTTATGGAAAGATTCTCAGAGGATCCTGAGAAAGTCAAGTTGCTTGTATTGATTTTTCAGATGGTGGCAGTAAACTCAATGAGTCAGTTCTCCTCTCTGGTTTAAGGATTCCAGTGCTGTTCTTCTCCGGGAGTGGAGGAAATTTGTTCCTGCCTGGTTGATCTGTCTTTGACTCCCTCATGCATCCTACAAACATTAAAGGGCCATCGTATGTTTTAAGAGCTGGAAAAACAATACTTCAAAGGGGCCACTTCTATGAGCTGGTGGGAATGGAAATTAGCACAACCTCTATGGAAAACTCTGCGGAGATTCCTCAAAGAACTAAAAGTAGATCTACCATTCTATCCAGCAATCGCACTACTGGGTATCTTACCTAATGGAAAGTAAGTCATTATACAAAAAAGACAACTGTATTTGTGTATTGCCACACAATTTACAATTGCAGAGATGTTGAGTCAACCTAAATGTCCATCAGTTGATGAGTGGATAAAGAAAAGGGGGTGTATATACACCATGTAATGCTACTCAGCCATAAAGAAGAACGAAATAATGTCTTTTGCAGTAACTTGGTGGGAACTGGGGGCCATTATCCTAAGAAATGTAACTCAGGAATGGAAAACCAAATACCACATGTCCTCACTTACAAATGGGAGCTAAGGTATGGGTATGCAAAGGCATACAGAGAGCATTAGTGCATGTTGGAGACTCAGAAGGGGGAAGGATGGGTGACGAGGAATGAAGCATCACCTATTGGGTGTGATGTACACTATTCGGGCGAAGGGTACACCCAAAGCCCAGACTTCACCACTAAACAATTCATCCGTGGAACCGAAAGCCACTTGTACCCCTAAAGCTGTTGAAATTTAAATAACAAAAATAATAACAAATATTATGCCTTCTACTTTAAAATGAAGCAGAAGATCGTGTCATTCCCTTGCTTAAGAGGGCTGAGCAGCAACCCCCAGCCACACGATAATGCTCAAACCCAATGTGGCCTAAAAGAGAGTCCTGGAAGGCTGGGTCCTGGCTCACCCTGACTCTCACCACTTCCTGGAAGCACCTTAATGAGTGTTTTGTCATCCTGGCATCAACAGCAGGAAATGCACCCTCAGATCTGCAGAGATGGAGGTGCAGCCTACTCATGCAGGGCTGCTGTCCTTCAATCTGGGTTTCCAGTTCCTCCTCCCCACCCCGTTAAAGTGCTGCATACGGTATCTAGCTACGAGCTTTGAGATGCTGTTCAGACACCGGAACACTGGGAATTAAGATGCCACACTAGGAGTGAAAGGCAGGGGCACTTGGAAGGTGGTTCTGCACTAATCTGTCTCCCTGCTTTTGCACTGTGTGCTGAGAATATGGAAAGCCCAGTAATTCCTTGCACATCCTAAGCACTCTCAGCCTGTATGCCTTTGGAGGGCTACTGCTACTGGCACTCATCTGCATGGTCAAGAGCTGGCACAAGCATCCCCAATTTGGAAGCAAGCTTCTTTCTCTGTCTCTGCCATACGTTATACTTACTTCCAGTAGAGCTAGTTTTCCAGCTAGAAAATGTCTATTACTGTTTCTAGCTATTTAGCTGAGGCTGAGTTGGCAGAACACTAAAGTATGTTTTCATTCCGATTAGGCGAAAAAACTCATAAAAACCTTTGGACTGGGAATTGCCCATATAGACCACATCAGCAATGGAAGATGGAGCAAATGAGAATGTCAGTTCAATGTATCAGAGAGCTCTTCTTTTTTTCCTCCCACCAGGTAAATATGTGAAAGCTCTGTTTGGATTTGTTTTAAATTATTTGTTTTACATGTTTTGTGTTTTATGTTGGCTGACTCCAAGTGGTTAAAATAGTGGAGGTCCAAAATCCATTTTCACACTGTAATCTTCAGAAGTTCATTCTTTGGGTTGTAATTTCATGGTGAGAAGGAGCAAACAGCATCTTCTGAGAAAGGTCTCTCTTTCACTTCTTTCTTAACTTACAACTGAATTCAACTCTTTCTATTCCCATTCCTCTATAGTTTATCCTATGCACCTATAATTATCCAATTTACTATATATTTTATACTTGTCCATTATCGTCTGTTTCCTCCACTAAAACATAAACTTCTTGCAGTGTTTTTGTCTGTTTCACTCACTGTCGAATCCCAAAAGCAAAGAAAAATGCCTAGCACATAGTAGGTGTTCAAGAAACATTCGCGAAAAATGGATGAACACCTCTTTGTTTTGTGAGAAATGAATCTTCCTCAAGAAGGGGCTCCTGGGTGCATCTCGTGCATATGCATCTCCATGTCCCCAGGCTGCTGTGGAGCTGTCACGTTTGTACCCAAACCTGGGAAGCAGGACCCTTATTAATACTGTTTTGGCCGTGGGCATGTCAGTGAGTAAAGAGGCTGTGTTGGACTGTGTCCCTCTTTACGTAAGAAAGCAATAGCCTAGTGTCCCTTTCCTTTTCAGCAAGTATGTGTTTCTACCACAAACTTGAATGTTTTGTTATACACTGATTTCTCAGCTACCTTTGCGAATAAACATTTTCTAAAACATGTCTATTTTAAAAGGGACAATGTTTGAAGGAAAGGAAGAGGAGGAGTGAAGCCTCGTAGTTCATTTGCAGAACTCAGAGCCTGATATTTTGGCTGGATCTTTGATTCTACCACTCATTAGTTTTGTGACCTTCTTCAGTTTCCTAATCTGTAAAATGGGAATAATAATAGTATCTACCTCATGGATGCCAAGAGTGAATATAAAAAGGTACATGACACCCAGTGATGACTACATAAGTGCTAGCAGTTAATATGATTCATTATTATTCCTGCTTGAATAATCACTTTGAGCTAAACTAGTTTGTTTTTACTACTAGCAATAAGCATGTTCAAATACTTTTAATGTTATTCTAACTGGTATTATAGTAAACTAATCTGGAATTTTATTAAGCAGAATTCCCTCTAGACTTGCATCTATGCATAAAGAGCAAAAAATGATGTTTATAAGAATAAGTTTGAGGCACTGGAAGGTCTTGAATGAGCTTCTGAATCATCAAAGTTACTCTATCTTTGGGGGTAAGTGAATTTTATTACAAAAAGCTTTTTCTTAAAAAAATTGGTAATCCTTAAGTAGCAATATGTAAAAATCCTTCAAGAAGTGCCATTGAATGCTAGGGGTAAGTAGTGTAACAGCTACTCTGAATTAAGAAAATAAGGCCAGTTTGAGAATCAGCAATATGCTGTGCAGCTGGGCTGGAAGCACAGCGGTGCTGGGTAATCGGGCCAGCTCTGGAGAACCTGAACGTATCGACAGAGGTTGTGATGTCTGACTTCTCCAGGCACTGTTGCATCCCAGTCCGACTTTCCTAGGGTCACTTCAAGTTTGATCATCACCCCACATCCCTCAGCACCTTCACTATGTCTCATAAGCCACAGGGTGCTCACCCACAGTCCTTGCTTCTGATCTGTTTCTCCACCACTGTGACTTGTATTACGGCACATGACTCTGTCCCCAACACCCTCAGTCCTTGGGAAAGGGATAGGTTGAAATAAGTAGATATTGTTGTTGGGAGAAACAACTTCAGTGAGTTCTCCCCCGATGTATCCTTGCTGAGGTCACGGTGAGACATGGAGGGAGGGTAGGCAAAAGCAGGAAGATGACAGTGGAGCAGTAAGGGCTCAGCAAACAAGAGACTAGGGCAGGTGTGTGAAGAAAGGGAGGATGGAAGAGGAGTTAGATGCATGAAAGAGAAAGCAGGAGGTAGGAAGAGATAATGGTAGGCAGAAATAACAGGAAAAGTGATTCTTTAGAAGTCAAAAGTTAGTGGTTTGCTTAACATTTGCATATATGGTATTACTCCCTAAGTATGTGAATTAGGCAGTTTACATATGAGGCAGGAAAATAGGGTCTGGAGGGAGGGAACATAAGGCAATTCACACTTCAGCTATGACAGCAAATATCTTCTCCACAGGGCATGGTCGCCAGGGCCGCTCAGGGAGAGAGAACCCCGAAACCTGGCATGGAGGCAAAAGGGTAAGAATTTCCTACCAGCCAATCTCTGGCCTCTTTCTCTTTGTGCAAACTGGTTAATCTCCTCTGTAAAGTTGTAAATTAATTGGTTTAATAATAATAAGAGCTTAAATCAAATATTTTGTCAGGAAAGTAGAAAGTGTAATGCCTTTTAGTTGACGTGACTTTAGCAATCTTTGGGAAATACAAAGGGTTTTAAAGACTATTGGTAAAATACGATGGCTTCAAAATGTAAACATGTGTTCTAAATGATGTTGAAATATTAGGTTTGTTTACCAGGTTTTACATTAAAATTTAAATTGCTAAGAATCGCTATTGTAACATGCAATTAAGACTATTAGAAACAGTTTTATATGCAAGGCGTGTGACAACAGTAGAGAGAGAGAGAGAGAGAGAGAGTGTGTGTGTGTGTGTGTGTGTAAAAGGTTTTTACTTCTTTATTTCTGAGTCATTATTTTGGCAAAATAAATAATCTGAAATTCTGAAATCAAACTTCAGTTTCAAAATTGTCTTTCCTAGTGCCTGACTTTCTGGATGGATCGGAGGGTCCCGGAAAACATCTAGAAAGGAGGTAAACAATTATTTGACATGTTTAGGAACATGGGATTGCCAAAATGATGTTCAGTCTTCTTTAGGTTATATTTTTATGAATAATACTAATATGTGTTCTAAAATTATATGGAATTTCTAAAATAGTATGTGCTATCAATTATAATTATGATTATTATGTGAAGTTATTGTAAAAGCACAGAAAACCAAATTTCCTGTATAAAGCTACTAACCCAAGTAGAGCAAAAATTAATTAAATACCAAGAATATACTTTGTCAGATTCAGACTTTTATGTTAAACCAGCTGATGCTGAAATTTTAAAAATAGTTTATAACCAATGCTTGGTCCCATATTCCTGGGAAGACAATTAAAGCTTCGTCTACATTTGCTTACCTTGTGGGCTATGTCAACATTTTATAAAGGGATTTCATTCAATTGTTATTTTCAATGCATGTTTTCTGGTTGTATATAAGCTTTCCCATGTGAGAGGGCTGATGTTATAACAGTAGATTACTATGCTACAATGTGTTTACACCAGCTAGAAAAGCTTCTTGTAGTTTGAATCTTTCGAGAACATCAGAAAAAGACTGTCCTTCTCATCCACACTACAACAAAACCTGGGGACCTTGGGCTTTGGGTCCATGGTCTCACAACTGAGAAGGGTCCTCCACACTTTTGGGACTGTGCACCCATTGGAATCCTTGAGGTAAAGCTAACCAGAGAAATTTCTCCCAAGAGGATGGCATCCTGGAAGTAAACAGTTTTTCCCAAGTTCACAGATGAAGACTTCTGCTGTCATGAAACTCTTACCTTTGAATATTTTTTCTTGCTTGTCCCTCTTCGAACAACAGAAATGGAAGAGGGATCTGTTGTTTGCACTTATGGGGTAGACTTTTATTTGTGAAGGAGTTTGCAGCCAGCCTTTTACATGGATGACCTTCTACTTTGATAGATAGAAGATGAAGGCCCGACGTAGGTAAGAAACTTCACTGGTACATAGGTTGCCTCATAATCAGTCAAAAGCAAAACATTGGTTCACTCCTCTTAACCCACATCATGAGTTAAAGAGAACATTGCCAGTAGGTCTTCACTCTTCCAGAAGGGGATCATTTGTTGGGTTCTTTTTTCATGGTTTAAAGTAGAAGAAGCAATGATTAAAAATGTATCCCTCATGATAGGCCGTATAGCAAATTCACAACAGATTTGAAATTCTTGTGAAAGTTATGCTAAATAATAGAATTGGCTAAACAAAGAAGTACCCGTGTGGCTGCTGACACTTGTGACCTACAGAGAAACATGTCAAATGCAGATTACAGTAATTCAGTTGTAGGGGATTAATGAAAAGGCCACTTAGTCAAGCGAGTAGACTCTTCATCTAGCTCATTCTTTAATCTATTTAATTTTAGGTGGTTTGGTTTCTAGGGACCCTGGAAAAGGAGCATAGTCTGAACTTGGCATTTTCTTTCCAATAATCATAATAATAGTCTCCCTGGTACATTGTGTTCTCTTGGAAGTTTTAAATGCTTGCATGCAGCCATCTCTAGAATGTCATACGGTCTCCCTTCAACTGGAATGGCAAGAGCTGAAAGAAATGTGCAACCATGAGGACACCACAACGTACAACCCAAAATGATGGTAACTGAGAGTGGCACCAGGGCCATAAGTTTTGGTCACACTCTCAACTAAGTGAGAACCTGACCAAAAAGGGGAAATTTAAAAACAAAATTCTTGGAAGTCATTGTTTTGGGCTAAGCTCATGCACTAGACCCCAAAAGACCAATCCAAACCAAAACGGAGTCATTCGTGCTAAGACTTTAAGGAAATGCACGGATTCTAGAAAAGACCAGGTTTTCTCTTCTTTTCTTCTGCAGATCTCTGTAACAGACATTTCTGAGAGCATAGGTATTCAGCCCCTGAAGTTCCCATTAAATCTTTTAACCAAATTCATTTCCTCTCACGTAGAGACCATCAAGCTTCAGGAGATGATGCAAACAAAGGTTTCAGCCAGTTCCAGGTGAAGGCACCACCCTTAGACATCAAGAAGCTACCTAACCTCCACTAGATAGAGCAGGGAGAGTTCTGTGATTCCCCAGTAGGTGGGGACTATGACCCAAGCCAGCATGAAGCAGTTACCAAAAAAAGACCATCGGTCTCTCTGCCTCCCATAAAGAGGTGTGGGGATCACATCTCTCGGGGAGGAGATGGGGCAGGAAAATAGGGTCTGGAGGCAGGAAACCTGAGACTGATTCACACTTCAGCTATGACAGGAAATATCCTCCATAGGGCACAGGCCAAGTAAATGACTTTGTAACGTCATCCTCTTCCTTTATATAGGGTGTACCCCAAGTAAACAATGGAGTCCTTTAGACGGTATTTAAACTCCCCCAAATTCTGAGTAATGGGGTCTTGCAGCCCTTATGCTCAGGCCTGCTCCCACATGACGGAGGGTACTTTCCTTTTCAATAAAACCCTTCATTTCTTCCTTGCTTTGTTTGAGCATTTTGTCCAATTCTTTGTTCAAGACTCCAGGAAACTGGACACCCTCCACGCTTAACACATACAGCTTCTTAATTCTCACAACGTTGTAAGGAGGTTATTATTCTCTTCCAGTTACCGAGATCTGGGGTCTCACAGAGGTTGCTTAAGGTCATAGAGTTAACATGTAGGACGGTCTGAATCCAAACTCCGCGTCCTACGGCATGTAGTGTTCGCTCAGCAGGGCAGATAGATAACCAAGGAGAAAGCACCCCACAATGCCAACTCTCCACGAGAGCCTGGAATGGTAGGAATGGGCCGTACAGTGCATCAGGAATAATAGCTGTTTTGAGAATGGAATTCAAAAAGGAGCAACAATGTTAAATGCTTCAGCTTTGCTGCAGTATTAGAGTTTCATTGCAACAGGAGTCACACATCGTGTTAAAAATACTGGAGTAATAGTTACATGGACTAAAACATGATTGAAATACTTTAAACAAGGGCCAAATGGAGGCACATTAGGTGAGGAAGGGAGAATCTGAGAACTGTGTGTGTGTGTGTGTGTGTGTGTGTGAGAGAGAGAGAGAGAGAGAGAGAGAGAAGTGAGAGAGAGAGAGAGAGAGAGAGAGAGAAGAGAGAGAGAGAGAGAGAGAGAGAGAGAGAGAGAGAGAGAGAGAGAGAGAGAGAGAGAGAGGCAGGCAGACACAGAGAGATAGAGAGAGACCAGGAGAGAGAGGGGGGTGAGTGCGTGGTGGAAATGGGAGGAGGAAGGAGGAGGGTGTGTGGCAATACTCATTCTCAGCTCAGGCCGTTTCCATGGCTAGAAGATGAACAGATATTTGTTGCTGGGAGAACAACTCTCCACCCACTCCCATACCCCACCCAGGGTGGATCTGAATAGGACTTTTTGTCCATCACTGGTTTATTTTCTACAAAACATCTACAGTCATGTTTCTGAAGCAAAAATTCAATTATGTAACTTACCTGTTCAAAATCCTTCAGTGGATTCTTGTCATACTCCAAATAAAATCCAAGTTACTTCTCTGATCTACCAGTTCCTACATAACCTATCCTGCCCCCGCTCCAACTTCACACTCTGCACCCCAGCACTCTGACTTTTTTGTTCACAAGCCTAGCCCTTTCCTGCCACACGGCCTTTGTAGGCTCAATCCCTTTGTGGAGTAGACTCTCCCCAGCACCCTTCAAATACTATGATCTCATCAGGAAGGCCTTCTTTGACCACTATGTCTGGTGAATTTCCCTTATTGTTTATTATTTTACAATTTTATTCTCTTCATAGTGCTAATTGCAATCGCAATTATACATATTGTTTATTTATTTGTTTTTGGACCTTCCTTACTAGATTATAAGCTCCATGAGGGCAAGACCTGTATCTGTCTGTTTTATCTAGTGACAAAGGATGTATTCATTTATTGTATTTTTTAAATTTTAATTTTTGTTTTAAGTTCTGGGGTGCATGTGGAGGATGTGCAGGTTTGTTACATAGGTAATGAATCAACCCAAATGCCCATCAGTGATAGACTGGATAAAGAAACTGTGCTACACATACACCATGGAATACTATGCAGCTGCAAAAAGGAATGACATCATGTCCTTTGCCTGGACATGGATGGAGCTGGAGGCCATTATCCTCAGTAAACTAACACAGGAACAGAAAACCAAATACCACACGTATTCATTTATTTAGTGAATTCCTGTTGATAATAATGTCTTATTACAGTGTCCAGAGTGTCCAAACACCCTACCTCAGAGTGGACCCACTCCAAGATAAAGAAAAGCTATACTTGCAATGGTTTGATGAGGTCTCTGCAGATGTTTAGGCATGGCTTTGAAGGAGGATGAGTGAGAAGGAACTACTGTGCTCAGCTCACTGTTGAAGGCAGGGTGAAACTGAAGTAAGCAGACTTTGAAAACCAAGGTCCTGTCTTCGAACACTGGGGATTATTATTTGTTCTTGGATGGTGTATGTGTGGGTGAAGGAGAGTGTATGTCTGTGAGTTTCAGTGTTATGTGTATGTGTGTTCATGCACACAGATGCATGCTGGGTCTGGCTGGGTAAGGGGAAGTAGGAGAAGTGCAGTTGTCCTCTCACTGATGGAGGCATACTGCAGAGAGCTGGTCCCGGAGATCCAGAGCCTACCTGAACTCCTCTGCTACATGGAGCTCGCCCATACCACACCCATCCACATGTGGCCTGGGAGTGTTCTCTCTTGAATAACTAAGGGTCTCTGAAGTCTTAGGTCCAGGGTGTTGGACTGATAGGAACGTATACCAGGGGACTTTCTAACAGAGAGTGAGAGAGTGGGACCTGGCATTGGGTTGAAGTGGGAGCCTTTCTCAGAGGGGTGGGAGGCAGACTTCGAGACAGGGGAGCAAGTTAAGGAACTGGCACTTCTCCTAGATAACGTTTTCTTAGTTGTTGTGGTTTTCCTTTGGACTGTGGGAATAGTCTTACTTAGTACTCAGTGTAAAGTATTTTCTCTCATCTTATAAATCCCATCAGCTACCCCCAGTTCTCTAACCTAGTCTGTTCCATGCATATCATCTTGTGGGCAATTCAGAGATGGCACAAGAGATGTGGCTTTTTGCACTTCCCGCTTTCGCCAAGTTTATTCCAATAGCAGCAGCTTTCCATTGAGGAGGAGGGTGGTTGGATTCAGACTCGAGCAGGAAAGTAGGTCCAGTGAGGGTTTTGAGCTGTGCAGCGGATGCTCAGCTCAAAGCAACTGCAGTTACAAGGGCAGTGGCTGAGAGGTAAGACCCCTGTTCTCTGCAAATACGTAAGCGCAATACATGTGATCCTTCCTCGGCCACAGTGTGTCCCACCGATCATCAGTATCCACTGGATCCTTGTTAAAAATGTCCGGAAACACCCTGGTTTCACTCCTGAAGGTCTGGGGTGTGGCATGAAATCCTCTATATTGTCAAAACACCCAGATTATTCTTTTCATCAGAGAAATGTGGGACTCACTGTCCTAGAGTGAGGTGACCCTCGCAGGGCTGGAGAGAGGCTGACATTTGGGTCCCACATTACTGACCCTGCTTCCGAGAGAACGTACAGAAAAGGAGTGATATATTTATATGTAAATATATGTCTCTCTATACGTGTGTGTGTGTGTGTGTGGTTTGTCCTTAAAACTCCTAGGAAAAGCTTCTTCTCTAGAAGAGATTATAAATCACCTCACTGAAAAAAAATCAAAGAACCAGGCTTTCAATGGACTCCACTTCTTTATTTATAAACCCATCTTCCAACCTTTCTGAACTTCTTAACAACATGAATTCATCTCAAGTTGTACAATCTGTTACTTGGCAAGCTTCTAATGACAAATCCTGTTTTACGTATTTGAATGTGGCTCTTAATTTCCCTACTTAACGTTGAGAGCAAGAACCATTGCAGCAGGGGAGGAATGGGAGTGTGCTCGTGGATTCGATTTGATTTGATTTTTAAAGTAGTTTTGTTGTCAGATATCTTTGTATCTCTTTCACAAGGAAAGGAAAAAGATACTCTGAGGACGGAGCATACTCAGATTGTTCTGTTGTGGGGCAAATTTGTCCTTTTATTTAAAAAAAATCACTTCACCCATGTTCTTTTTTCTCTCTATAACCAAAACAGCATAGGATTAGTCGAAGAGCAAAAGTGATAATATAGATGCCTCTGTAATTGCGTGTAGCTTTCATGCTACTTTTAATTGGGGGTATGTGAGTGTGTATGTGTGTGTGTGTGTATGTGTGTGTATGTATGTGTGTATGTGTGTGTGTGTATGTGTATGTGTGTATGTGTGTGTGTATGTGTGTGTATGTGTATGTGTGTGTATGTGTGTGTATGTGTGTTTGTGTATGTATGTGTATGTGTGTATGTGTGTGTGTGTATGTGTGTGTATGTGTGTATGTGTGTGTATGTGTATGTGTGTATGTGTGTATACACACATACATATATATACTCAGAGAATGCTAATAATGCACTAAAATAGCAGTTTATCTAGTCCAGTTTTTATACCGCATAATAACACCCAACCTACTGTCATGCTTTAAACAGTAACAGAGGCAAATTTTTCACTAATTATACATTTTAGGGCAGCAACTCTGTTCTGGGCTTACAATGTTTGGGGACATTTTTGATATATAAATAGTTCAATGTGGTCTTATTTAAGTGAGGCTTATGAATTAAAAGAAGAAGCCTTCTGATTTTCATTCCCAGACCTCCACTCTCTCAGCATTTTAGACTGATAAACCCTGTACAAATAGTGTATTCTTTCCCCCATTCTAGTCACTGGAGAGTGCTGACCGCACAACCCAACCAAAGAATGTGTGGCAGCCTCACTGCTTAAGATTATTAAATGTTTTGAACAAGGAGTGATTCGGTTGCGATGGGAAGACGGTGGCATGTTGATGCAGTGGCCTTCCGTAGGTCGAGTAAATTCAGTGTGTACCCTGTGCGCCATTTATTCTTAAAATTAAATTAAAATTCTTACTCTTAAGGAGCTGCCGTTCGTTTGTTTTGTTTTTAGGGGCAGCTTGAGTTCCCCCACATTCAATGTCAGAGCTCACGTGTATGCCTAATTTCAAAGGCAGCCCCTCCCACCCCCCAGCCAAGTTCAGACATAATTGGCTGCCTGCAGCTCAGCAGCTCCTAGGATCCCTAACCCTGCCAGCAGCTACACAGCTTGAATGCCTACAGTTTTTAATACAAACTCACATCCTGAAATCCTAATGTAGAGTATTATTTTAACATACAGCAACTAATTATCAGAGACAAGACATTCATGGAGTATATAACAACACACATATTTCTAATTCAGTCTCTAAGTCTGGCAACCTAATGTGAGTGAACAAATATCAGACATCTTGGAGGCCTAATATGATTCTGCACTAAAATTATAAGACTGTGAAACCGAATCAAGGAACTTACATGACAGCTAAGTTATTACTGTATAAAATACAACTAAATGAATATTTTCCATATGCTTAATTCTCACTGATAGAAATTATTCATATAAAAACTTCTTGGCATCTCTTCTGGTGCTCCTCTTAGTACTAGTAACAGTAATTAATCACAAAGAATTCCACAACTTTGGGGCATTATGATGAAAACATAAGCAGAAAAACAAAATAAAATTACAGGAGGCAGAAATACATGACAAACTCCATCATAATACGTGTGTGTCTTGCTATTAAAAGGTAAACTCTTCCAAAACTTTTCCAAATGGCTTACGTTTATCAGTGAGTGTGATTTTCACTTGGTAAAGGGAAGTTAAAGAAACTGTTTCTCATATATTTACTCTCAGTTTTACAAATGCTATACATTAAATCTAAACTGACTCTCTTCCTTTTTAAAGTTGATGTCTGCACTTTATCTTTTAAGTATGGAAAGTATCTTCTACACAGGTCAGACTTGATTTTCCGGTTTCTGCAGGCTCAGTCGATGTCATGGTTTTGTAAAAGAAATGAAATGCAAGAATCCATGTCCAGCATCCTCGGAGAGGCCACCTCGGATGACTCCACGGCGCCCAACAAAGTGGAATGAACTGACCTACCCAAAGAAGACCACTCCAGATTCAGCGAGCTGTTTGTGTGAAACTCTGCACCTTCGGTTTTGCACACATTTCCACCAGCATCAGCGTCTCCATCCCCAAATGAAAGCATCATGAATAGAAAAGAAATCAGAGATAAAGGAGAAGAAGAAGCAGGTCTACACCAAAAGGGTCATTTCTTTCATCAGGCAACGCTTCACGCGATACTCCCATGAGGGGACGCCAAAGCTGCTGCCACACTTAAGGACTCTTCCATTTTTCTCAGGATGAAAGGTTTGAAAAAGTGGACCTCTGAGAGGAAATGCTGCAGACTTCCAAATTGGTGAAAGAACTTCCAGCGTCGCTTGGATACTCTGGGTAGGAGGAACTGGAGGAGATGATATTTTTGAGCCTCTGGAGGGCAATGATTAAAAGCAGAAGCAGAAATGCTAAAAGGCTGAGGAATATGGACACATAGATGTAGACGTTTGACAGGTGGCCTGAGGATGGGTCCACTGATGTGGACAGGGATGTGGGAAACAGCTCAAGAAAAGTTCCATTCTCCACACTTCCTGAAAACCCCGAGGAAGTGTCAGGTTCAGACATCTTTATGGAGGGTGAAGGAATGAACTGTTAGATTAAAGTCAGAACTTCACACAGGGATTACACAGGACAGATTGGCATTTTTTTCACGGTCGTGTTTGCAGAAATCACAGGCTGTTAAATCAGCACAACAAAACTTCTTGTTTCTCAAAGGCAGCAGGGGATCAGGTGTGCATGGAGACTGAAAAAACAAAAAAAGCAACTCAGTGCATTCTTCAGAAAATATCACATTTGAATTTCATTCTTGGTTTTTATTTCAGTAGGGATTAATTAGAAAACTCACCAGGGAGGAAACAAGATGAAATAACTCCCCTAGGAATCAGTCATGTTTATATCTTTATATTACAAATGGTAGTATAAAAATGAACTTTTATTTTCTGTTCTACAGTACCCTAGGTACCATGTTTCTCCAAGGAACTGAAGATAAAAGAAAAAATACATTTATGATGTGCTCCATCTGCTGCGATTTCAATAGATGCTCCAAGTATATACTCTGAGATGAGAACACCAAAAGTTAGCTCCAAACCTCCCTCCCCCAGAAAATTAATTCCATACATTCTCCAGCTCATTAGCATAATTCCTGACCAGTAAATCCCTCCAGCACACTTTGGAAAATCACTGCACATGTGAGTTAGCATTTTACTGAATGTTTATAAGATGCTGATTTGTTTATAAAAATTCTCTCTCCTTAAAATCAGGTGCCATTTCTATGTAACTCTTTTTCTTAAAGGTACCTAGGTACTTCGTTTTACATACTTTAGGCATTTACTTTAAAAGCTTTAGGGTTGTTAAGAAGAAGAACAAAGGTTGGATTCTCTGTGAATGGTAGAGAGAGTATCAGGTCTGCTGTTAAAGAGACTTGGGTTTGAGTCCTGAGTTCTCCATTATCTTTGGGAAACTGGGCAAATTACTTATGTTTTCTGAGCATGACTTTTCTTACCTGTAAAATGGTCCACACCTGCTTCATCTTCTCATGGTGTTATGCGTGGACCAATGTAACAGACATGGAAGTATGCTGAACTGTTAAGTGTTGGAGAAAAAACGAGTTTAGTGTGCGGTGGGGGACAAAGGGGGATGGTGGATGAGTGAGTGTAAGGTATTGTGTTTTAAGAGGTGTGGAGGGGGAACCATTTCTTCTTAGGTGCAAAGAAAAGCACTTCGCTGTGTTCAGGCTGCGAGACAAGAAGATCTCTCCTGTCTGATAGATACGTCTCTTCTAGTCCAGAAAAGATGCCCTTCCTTGCTCTGTATAGCTCTAGTTGTACATTTCTACATCTTGCCTCCATTGTGGTGCAATACTAACAGGAAAACATTCACTCTGCCTCTAGCTTTCTCTTTCTAAACTCTGCCCTGCATTTTACCTGGAGAACTTGCCTTTTCTTTCTGTTCTTCAACTCTAATTAAGCACTAACTCCTGTAGGGGTTGACATTTGCCACTGTGGCTGGAGCTGAACAGCACTAATGATCCTTGTCAAAGTGGGTACACTTCAAAGAGGGCTGTCCCTGTTGGGTGACACGCAGTCTAATGAGTCCTAGTGAGTTCTTGAGTAGGCTAGGGATGGTGTCTTAGTAGTTCTTAAAATAATTTGACTCCTACTCCTCATTTTGCATTGCCTGGTGATTTTAATTCCATTAGGCTGCTACAGGTTCTTAACCATCCTTGAGAAGAAAAAAAAAAAAAAAAAAAAAAGGGAAGAATCGCAGTGGGACTGCAAATGTGTTACACTGATTTGGCAATACCTAGCCTTTTTACAGCACGTAAATGTTCCAGCTGTTCATCTTTGGGGAATATAGCAAAGAGTCGCAGAGGCAGCATAGAAAAGAAAACTAGGATAGAAACCTCACAGATTGGATGGGAAAAACTATTTAAAATGTTCCAGTACAACCTCCTAAGTGTAGCAGAGGAAACAGAGAAATAAAGAAGCTAGTTGATTTGACAAAAGTTTACATCTCTGATTAGAAGGCAAGCAAGGGCTTTTGGCTTCTCCCCACCCTCACCCCTTATACCATCTGGTTTCAATTTCCCTAACATTTCAGTAGGAAGGATCAAATATAAACATCATTTCTTTTCTAGCATGGGCGGATAAGGTAAAGACTATGCATCTTGTGTGTTTCTTATGACTACTTTGCAGGGCAGGTAGAGCAGGAATCATTCCCATTTTGCAGAAGAGAAAACTGACATGCAAAGACATCGTGATTTACTCAGGGTACACAGCTAGACAGTGACGAAAAAGTGACTAGAATCCATGCCTGAACTGTGTTCTCTCAACTGTGGTAGGAAGAGAAAAATTATGCTTTGGGTGATTAGTTTCTATCTGCCACTTGCTTTGGGCAAGTCCCCAGTTTGGTCCTGAACGTTCATGTTTCTCATTTGCACAACAGTGATGCTTACCTTCCTACTTCCCCAGGAGGTCTTGAGTCAAGAGGTGATAACATTTTCTGTAATCATACTTAGAGAAGAATCAAAGGCCATCCCAAGTAAAGTGGCAGTAGTTACATAGTTCCTTCTAGAAAGTCTAGAGGGACTTTCAAAGTCTGTCTTAGTCCTACAGTTTAGACAGGTATAGGTCAAAGATTCAGCTGAAGTTGGCCGATTTTTCTAAAGCCACCTTCTCTGCTACCCAAATTGGTACCATTTTCTACGGGTGGGGCTGGAGGCATGGGCAATGTTGCTCTGGTATCAGCAATTCAGGGTTAAAGCTCACATCTGGCTACCAGACCTCTTGTTAATATCATTTTATAGGGTAAATATTCCCAGAGTAGGTTTTAACTGCCTGAAGATTGCCTCCTTCCAGCCAAAACTCCACCATGAGCCTCAACTGTCGACAGGGTGGTTTATAGGAAATGGGGCTCAGAAGGTTTGGGTAAAGCATCTGATCTTTTAAGTGGCCTTGGAAAAATAGGAAAAAAAAAAACCAGGAAATGAAAGCTTGTGCCCTTATTTGACATTTCACAACTAAGTATCATTTTCCTTAAATATTCCCCCCAAATATTTATTGATTTACTATCATTTCCAGGGTACTTCTTAATTTAAAATCACAGCAACACAGATTTCATTTCACTATTTCATCTGCTCTGAAACAACAGAGTGTGTGCACTGTTAGAAAGGGTTTTAATTTGGATGTTAATTCTCATTTCCTTATTGAGGTTTCCAAAATGGGAATATCTTCTTTCTCTTGGGTTTGATTTAATAGTAGCCGTATAAGGCTCAGGATGACCCAGGCTGTGTGTGTTTAGGCCTTGTGACTGTGTGGAATGAGGCTGGAGGTGGCACTGCGGAAATGAAATCAAATGAGTGTGTTTCAAGATGATGCTTCTTGGGCTGTTGCTCCCAAACAGATAAGGTTTGAGGAAAAGAAGAAAGAGACTTCATCTTAAATGCATAGCCTTGACCTGTCTCGGGGCAGCGCCAGCAGACTCTCATTTCTGGTGACACCTAAAGCCACAGGGGGATTTTGATGCTTTTTTGTCCCCTCAGAATCACTGTCCTCAGAAGGTGATTTTTGAGAAAGGAAAATGAGACAGCTGGATCAAAACATTATAAATAAAGACCTGTGGAAATGTTTTAGCTCATGGTCAGCCATCTTTCCCTTTTTCTCTTGGAATAAAAGCCTGGTCTGGGAAGAAATCTACAAAAAAGCAGTGCCCTAGTGAAGTGAGGAAGGGGGGATGCACAGTCTCTCACCATGTGCCCAGGGAGGTGGGGAAAATGGGAAACCACGTAGACAGCGCAGACCTGGGGTCTCTGGTTCCAAGTCATTTAGCACCACGGCCCTGGGACCCCTTCTAAAGAACGAAAGCTTTCCTTCCTGCAGAAGAATTTCGGGTACTGGTGATATTTTGGAAGAAGAAAAGCGTACTCTTTAGCACATACCTCCATTCTCCATAAATGAAGAGCTGACCAGCTCTCATCTGAGAGAGCTCTCACATAAGCATGGCAGGACACATGGCAGTCAGCGTGTGGGCACAGCCTGTGCCATGGCCTTGACTTCTATGACACAATGGTTTGTAAAACTCAGCCTACCAGTCAGCCTCAAACATGGCACAGCAATTTTGGATTTCAAGACCTTTGTTCAAATACATTTCTATGTGAATAATGACTATTTGAAAGGTTTTTGTTGTTGTTGTGGAAAACTGGGACAAGCTGCTTTGTTCCCTTGCCTGGCTGTTAGATGCCACATCAATGTTCCATCATTATCAAGTTCTGCTGTCAAACTTCAAAAGGTGATCCTCTCAAAACCATGAGGAAAGTGGCATAAAGTATTAACACAATATAATAAAATGCTTTTTCCAGTACTCAAAAGGAAGATTCGATTGTCAAATGGAATTAATGGTTTTAGATGATGTATTTGATCTTTTCCTCTGTAGAACACCTAAAAATGAGTATTTCCAGAATCCAGAAGGGAACTTATCACATCTGAGCAAAGCTGTTTCTCATTCTATTTAGAAAATGCATGTTTTATATAAGACCTTGCAGCCATTCCTCTACCCTTTGCACAAGTATCTTCTCTCTTAATGCTTTCTCTCTGCTTAGTGGCCTTTTAGGTCATGCTAGCTGGAAGATTACTGCTGACAATACACACTTCCCACCATCCTTCTCTAAATGTAAATCTCCACTTGCATTCAATGGCAAACATTTACCCCTGGACTTGCAGTAACAGAAATAAAGTTTATTATCTTATGTGCTACCCTGACTCAAAACTGACTCAGCCATCCATAGAGTTACCTGTTTGAGAACCGCCGTTTCTTATCAGTACAGTGCTTTGGGAGAGCAGAGTTTTGTGTGAACTCTCATTATGAGTCCTGCAGTCAGCACAATAAAAACCAAAGCCAAGTGAAGGAAATAAACTGCATCTATCTGCTACTGCGCACTGAGAACATTGAATTAGAGGGCCATGTTATGTGAAGAAAGGTGGGGAGATGAAGATTCTGAATCGTCCGTTGGAATTCATGGATCTGGACTGGTTGACGTGAGACAAAAGATGAAAATGAACAGTCCTTTTAATCTACAGCTCAAATGAATGATCAGAAAATACAATCAGAATGTTTTCATAGTACTTTGGTGGATAAAAATTACAGAAATGACAAATAATAGCTTGGTATCAGTGAGGTATTTTAAAAATCAATTCCAGGGCAGGTCATTAGGCTGCTTTGCTTTCAGCCCCATCTCCTCCATGTCTCCCTTAGTGATGGCTTTCGTCTGCCTGGATTACTCCTAGGCTTTGTAAAATATTCCTCAGCAAGAAGTAAAAATAAATGTAAATTATACTCTGAATATTTTTACTTTAGAGAACTTATTTTGCACTACTTTAAAAATTAGTTATCTATATAAGGTATAATTCTCAGAATATTCACAATATATTTTTCTTGATATATAAGACAGAATCGATAGAGGGAAGCTAAAAAAAGAACACAGGAGAATTTTTCAAAAAAGGAATGAGCTTAATTGTTTTGATCATCTACCTCATACAGTCTCAAAAGTAATTAAGTATAAGGCCCTTGCATTTATTTAGCTTTGTGTTTCTGGGGGAAATCAAACTCTTCTTTTCTTCTTTCTTCTTCATCTTCTCCTTCTCTTGCTCCTCCTCCTCCTCCTCCTCCTCCTCCTTCTTCTTCTTCTTCCTCTTCTTCTTCTTCTTTCTTCTTCTTCTTCTTTCTTCTTTTCGAGACAGAGTCTCACTCTGCCACTGAGGCTGGAGTGCAGTGGCACAATATCAGCTCACTGCAACCTCTGCCTCCCGGATTTAAGCAATTCTCCTGCCTCAGCCTCCCTAGTAGCTGGGATTACAGGCACCTGCCACCACGCCTGACTAATTTTTGTATTTTTAGTAGAGGTGGGATTTCGCTGTGTGGACCAGGCTGGTCTCGAACTCCTGACCTCAGGTGATCTGCCCATCTCAGCCTCGCAAAGTGCTGGGATTTAAGGTATGAGCCACCATGCCCAGCTGAAACTATTATTCTTAATACATTTTTTAGTATGTTTATATCCATGGGAGGATGTTATATCCAAATCACTGCCTTAGCAAGAATAAGCATTTAAAAACAGTGTCTTAGAATAAAATAGATAGTTAAATGGATAATTTTCTAGATAAAAAGGTCAAGTACAAAACCAGGTCCAGGCATTGCATTTTCATGATTCTTTTACGGTGTTTAGAAGAGACCAAGGAGTAGATTTCCTGCATTCACAGAGACTGGACCCATCTTGGTTGACATAAGTAGCCTAAATCAAAACAAGAAAAGGAGTAATCTGAAGGTTGAAGGAAACAAGAACTGGATAAGAAGTAGCAGAATGAGGCAAGGCACGTTCAGAGAGCAGGAGAAAAGGTCATTGGCTAAACACTTGATTGACAGAAAAAGCCAACAGCCAGAGAAATAATGACTTGAAGATCATAAGCAAGATTATAAGGAATCAATGGGAAGAAAGAAGGTAAAAACAACATTGGCTTTTCAAGATGTTACAGCATTTTTTTTTTTTTTTTGAGGCAGAGTCTCTCTCTGTTGCCCAGGCTGGAGTGCAGTGGCGCAATCTCAACTCACTACAACCTCACCTCCTGGGTTCAAGTGATTCTCCTACCTCATTTTAAATGAGAGCTTATGGGATCAATTCTTTCAGCCTCCCAGCTCTGATCATTTCCAGTATTTTAGGAGTATATTAAGAAAGACATCTTCTAATCTCAGAGTAACTAAAATTGGTTAAATCATGGCATTAGTAAACAAAAAGTCTTGCTTATTCTTAGCAAAACTAGACAACCTTTCAAAAAATTCTGACTGGACAGGGTGACTTACGCCTGTAATCCCAGCACTTTTGGAGGCTGAGGCAGGAGGATCTCTTGAGCCCAGAAGTTTAAAACCAGCCTGGGCAATATGGCGAAAACCTGTCTACCAAAAATCCAAACCACAGCCAGGCATGGTGGCATGCACCTGTAGCTTCAGTTACTCAGAGGCTGAGGTGGGAACATCGCTTAAGCCTGGAAGGTCAAGGCTATAGTGAGCCATGATTGTGCCCCTGCACTCCAGCCAAGGTAACAAAGTGAGACCCTGTCTTAAAAAAATAAGTGAAATAAAGTAGAATTCTCATGAAACATGCTGTGTTAGGATAATGGAAGGGTGTTTGTTCCTTTTCTTTGGTGTCTCATTTTGTCTCTATAGTAAAATAATTTGTATCTAATATATATTTTTTGTCCAATCAGAAAATGTTCATAACTGTCTCCATATATAGAGTGATATTTAGAAAGATTTTGTACTTGTAAAATAAATTTGTGATTGTCATAAATCCCTGGGAATGAGTCAGCCAGAGCTTTTTTTTTAAGTTCTTTGCATGTAAACCACTAGGTATCCTCAGGCTTCAGGGGCCTTTGTGCCTCTAAAACTGTCCTAAGAGAGCAGGGAAGAACTTGAAATTCTGTCTCCTGTACACATCCAGGCTAATGAGTTTAATAAGAACCTTTTTGTTGGTCTATGTTCCTGTAAATGTCTATTATTGTGTGTGTGTGAATGTGTGTGTGTGATTTATAAGAATAGATATGCAGTAAATATTTCATTCACTCCATAACATAGACACAAAACTTCATTGCCACTTAAAATATCTTGATAGTTGAGGCTTGATTCATAGAAAGAGAGCAATGTAAGCTAACCTATGTAACCAGTTCTCTATTTTTGCACATAAGAGTACAACAAGGAAGAAGAACCATTATCCATAAGATCACATGTATAGACACAATTTGAAAAAGAAAAGTAAAGTAAAGACTCCCCATTAAGGAGATATTTTTCCCTTTAATGTCATGCAAGATCATTGGTAGATTTCAGATCCACTTGTCTGAAAAAAAATTCAAAAACAAAACTTCAGCATTAGCAAAATAATTACACAGGTCACTATTGGCATCTATCTCTATTGACAACTGTAGTCATGTATTTGTTTAAACTAGGGTACTTTATATCCCCTAAAAATGGATTAGAACATCACAAATATGCATGAATGTTATGTGTCTTGCATTTCCCAATGGGAATTCAAGCTAACAGAGTCTTTCACTTAATGACATTTTTAATCAAGGCATAGCATTTCCTTGAATTAATGAACCATTGTTTCTCATAACACAACTACAGATAGAACCCTAGTTGATTACACAGTCTGTAAATTGCTCATCTCATCCAGATATTAGCCAAGTGTTTGGCATAACATATACATATGAATTTTGCCAGATAAATGATCTCATTCTTCCAGTCCTCCATGGCTGACAGTCAAAGTATGAAAATGCTTTCAAGAGTAAGTGGGTATTTAAAAAGAATAATGCCTGGTAATTGGCAGCTTAGGCGGGCTAAGTTTTGAATATATTCAATTTTGGCTATATTATATTATTTAGTAGTCAGCTGAATACTCAGAGAAAAATAGTAGGATTCAGACCTCAAGATTTCTCCCCTTACAAGGATCCAATCTAAGATCCTTGATGGATCTTGGATCAATTAAAAGAAAAAAAAATCTTAGTTATAAAACACATTATTAGGACCACTAGGGAAATTTGAATATAGACTGTAAATTAGATAATTATATCATATCAATATTAAATTTCCTAGTGGTAATATAGGAGAGTGTTCTTGTTCTTAGGAAATGCATATTGAAAGTATCTAGCCATAAACTGTCATATCATCAACTAACCCTCAAGTGGTTCAGCCAAAATAGCAAAAAAATTACCCACACATACACACACACATACATACATACACACACACACATACATACATACATACACACACACATACATACATACATACATAAAACACATATGTCAAAATGTTAACAACTGGTTAATCTAGTTGACAGATACATAGGTATTTATTGCTATTATTCTTGCAACTTTTCAAAAGGTTTAGAAATTTTCAACATACAAGTTGAGGAAGAAAATAATTTATCCCAAGGAACTCAAGAAAATATGCTTAGAAAAATATGCAGTAAGTCAGCCAAAATGTTAGAAGCTTCTAAGGAAATACAATGATGGAAGCCAGATTCTTCTGTGGGCATCAGAAAAGCTCAACTACTTGCTGCTACCATCAGCTCACAATGCCCAGTAAGCCGCAAAAACTTGCAGTGAAGCCTCAGAGGATGAACTAGAGGAAGTTTAATACGACCAGGAAACTGCATCCATGTTGGTGGGAGAGGCTGCCTGAAGACCAGGAGCGGTGACTCACCAGTAAGCCTTATTCACAACTCTACTCCTGCCACCGCCCACTGGACTGCATCTCATCTGGGCCTCCAGGAGCAAATAATCCTGTTATGTGCATCTTACATCATCAGTCATCTTCAGAAGCAGCCAAGCATGCCTCTCCTGCAGTTTAAATACCCAGTCAAAGCTTGGGACTAGCGGTTTCCTAATGAGAACTAATGAGTAGGTGATCCGTGAGAACATCAGGGAGAACCCACAACAGCCAACGTGGTCCAGGTTCAAAGTAGGGACTTCAAAAGCAGCAGATAAACTAAAAGAAGTAGAGACTTTACTAGGCGTCTAAGTCAAAGAGGCTGCGAACAGCAAGTTCCACAGACAAAAATGCTCACCCTTCTTACAACTCTTACAACTAGCATGGCTTGGGTGTGTTCTCTAGTGTAGAAAGAGTCTAAACTTGACCCCATGAACTCACTTACAGTCCAGGGCAGACTCTTGCAAGGGGATCAATGAACAGTTTAGAAATTGAATCTAGTCATGGCAAAATGCAGTTGCAATTTAAAAAAATAGGAAACATTGATGTGAACAGTGTTTTTCCCAGTCATCACCAATCATATGACTGAGGATACAGGTAGGGACCTGAAAGAGTACCAGAGGAGTCTGACAGTAGACAGAGGTTACATAAAACACGAGCTCTACAAGGAGACTAAGCACTCTCTCCTGGCTGCAAAATTACTCATCTACCTGGATTTCCAAGGACACCTGGGAAGGGAGAAAACAGAAAGAGGGCATTGTGTCCTTCATTAGGAAAGCACCTTCCTAGGTGGGGTTTCCTGTGGTCCTGCTAATCCTCCGTGTGAACACAGTGGCCGAGCCTGCCAATGCTCTCTCTTTCTCTCACAGGTGGCACAATCAACTAAAAAGTCTGGGAAACAAAGAAAATGTCCACATGTTCCTCATAACATGGAACAAAATGAGATGGCAGGCTATCAAGTGTGGGTGGAAATCAAGTCCTCGGAAGCCTGTTGTCATTTTATATAACGATTCAAGACCAGAGCCTGTCAAAGACAATACAGAAGCAATAGACAAGGGTAGGCTCACATTCTCCCAGAGCATATTTCAACTTGAAAATGTAAGAAGGTGAAACTGAAAAATAATTAGGAATTATTTGTAGAAAGCAGACTCCAAAGTAGTGACCTACAGAAAATAGTTACAAATTCTTTTAAACATATAAGTAAATATCTTTTTACTCAAGGAAATTATGGATAACCTTTAATATATAATTTAATTGACTTTGTTCTTTATCAAGGCTGAGCTTGTCACCTTACTTTCAGAGGCTATGAGCTCTGCATTTTTATTTCCCTCGTAGAAATAGCCTACACTTTCACCCGTTATTCACTATTCTTACATCTAGTATTAGTTCTTTTTGTTTCAATGGTGTGAGCTGAGACATCGGGACACATGGCAGAAGAATGATGAGAGGTACAGGGGAGGGGAAGGGGTGGGTGAGGGCATCCCCAACTCATTGAGAAGTAGCAGTCTGTCTTCAGAGCATGATTCGCAGACGAAGGCAAACCCAGGATGCTTGTGGGGGTGAAAGAATGTGCAGACGAATCAGTTTGAGAAACAAGAACAAGGGCAGCATAAATGATGGCTGCTAGTATTTATCAAATAAAAGCATGCACCAATTTTGGATGTGTGTCTGTATATGTACGCGTATTTTCTTTAATTACCACAACTCACTAAGATAGCTGTTATTATCTCCCACAATTTTTTTTAGCAGATGACAAAATTAAAGCTCAGAGAATTTTTTTAAAAAAAATATGCAGAGTCTTGCTCTGTCACCCAGACTGGGTGCAGTGGCATGATCTCAGCTCGCTGCAACCTCCACCTCCAGGGTTCAAGTGATTCTCATGCCTCAGCCTCTCCAGTAGCCGGAATTGCAGGGCCCCGCCACCACGCCTAAGTAATGTTTTTACTTTGGTGGAGACAGGGTTTCACCATGTTGCCCAGAGTGACCTCAAAGTCCTGAGACCACTGCCTGCCTCCTCAGCCAATCTGCCCGCCTCAGTCCCTCAAAGGGCTGGGATTACAGGCATGAGCCACTGCATCCAGCAAGCTCAGAGAATTCAAAGCCTGGTCCAAGCTCACCCCACCACTAAGAGGCAGGTCTGGAATTCAAATCTACAGCTCTCCATCTCCAAATTGTATGTTCATTCCATTCCTTCTCTCTGGGGAGGCTGTGGGTTGAGGAGGAATATATTTGAGACTTGCAGTCACTAGTGTTGTTCACGAAATGTTTCTTTTTTTTTTTTTGAGACGGAGTTTCGCTCTTGTTACCCAGGCTGGAGTGCAATGGCGTGATCTCGGCTCACCACAACCTCTGCCTCCTGGGTTCAGGCAATTCTCCTGCCTCAGCCTCCTGAGTAGCTGGGATTACAGGCACGCGCCACCATGCCCAGCTAATTTTTTGTATTTTTAGTAGAGACGGGGTTTCACCATGTTGACCAGGATGGTCTCGATCTCTTGATCTCGTGATCCATCCTCCTCGGCCTCCCAAAGTGCTGGGATTACAGGCTTGAGCCACCGCGCCCGGCCATCACGAAATGTTTCTGATGTGCCTTCTCCCAGGCCTGTTGTAGGATTGCATGTTCTAACCCCCTCTGAATTTAGGGTGGCCATATGACTTGTTTTGACCAATGAAGTGTATGAAAGGCGACATGTCGCTTCTGGATAGAAAAGGTAAGATCTGGTGTGAGATTTGCCAGCCCCTTACCTCTGCTGTAGTTACTGTGTCACGGTATAAGTACCTGCCAACGTCAATCAGTCTGCATCCTTGTGTTACTACAGTGAGTCTCTTCACTCCTTGCTGGCCCCATTGACACTTATGTCAACATCAATAAACTTTAATTGTTTTAAATCACTGAGATTTGGGGTTTGTTACTGTGGCATTATTCTCCTTCTGTGGGCCAACATAAGGTCTCACTATACTTTGATGGCTGAGTTTATTATGGGTCTCTAAGAATTTGACCATAAATAAGTGAAATTATGACTATCTGAGAGTTGTATGAATTGTGTATGTAATATGTTAAAACTCTCTTTTGGTACCGGTGAGAAAGAAGGTTTTAAAGGCTGTTTTGGTTAGCTTTGATTTCATAGATGCGTTAGGTTTAAGGGCATGAGATTTAGCCACGGGTAGAGGCAAAGACATGTTCCTTAATAAGCTCGAATATGATGAGCTGCCACTGTATACGGATAATCCTGACCAGCTGTCACTTAAACAGGCACAAATGGTTTCAAATGAGAACCAGTGAGAGGCAATGAGGCTATCAGACTAACTCATGACTCCTAGAGGAAAAAAAAAAAACTCATGGTACAAGTAAGGGTCAGTATATCACCTTTGGTTAAGAAAAGTATATTCTTTGCTGCATTTAATCATACACTGAATGGATACTTCTTAACAATGTACAGGAAGGGGTAGAATGTTATCATTATGTGCATGAGTCTAATGCATCTACAATTTATATAGTAGCCAGCTCGAGTAAGAAAGCTAAAAGACTTGTCTTATATGAGCTGTCTCTTATGATCTGGCCACAGGCTACTTTTCCAGTCTCATTTTTACTATTACTATTTTCAGTTCCCCAATTAAAAAATACTTACGTTTAATCCTAATATGTGTACATGTCTTCTCCCTAACTTAAACCCAAATCCAATTTATTCATTCTGGGTCTTTACTTAAGCCATCCAGCCTCTGTCTCATCTGTTTATTATTCACCTATGTACATTCTTTATGCAAATTTCTGGCTCCCTTCTCTGCATTCACAGCATACTTTCTGTAACTTTCTACACTAGCATTTCTCACATTTTATTATACTTACTATATTTATTTACCTATCTGCTCTAACAGACTGAGAAGTCCTAAAATAACAATTCACTTATTTTATATCCACAGACCAGTACAGGATGTGGCATAAAGATGATCAATCAGCATTTGCTAGATGGCTGCATGAATGAAAAAATAAGGGAATAAAGAAACTTGAAGCTTCTTGGAGAGATAGCTCACGTTTACTCTGTTTTTACAGGTAAAAGAATATTTAATGAATGAATAAATGATCTTGTGTGAAATCATAAAGATTACTCAAAGGGGGTAAGCATCAGCAATAAAGAATAATGATGATGAACCCTCTCTAAATTTTAGAAATGTTTTAGTTATGGCAATAAAATTAATAGTTTCCAGTTCCAGGGCAAACTCTGCCCATATTTTAAAAAATAAACCAATTGTGTCTTTCAACAATGTCTAACAAAGCTAAGATTTTATTTGGTCAAGCGTTCACCAGGATAACTGAGGAAAGGATGGAGGAATGTGCTGGAAATGCTAAGATACATTTTTGTGAACAAACTGGAGGGTCCTAACAAATGCATTCTGAAGGGCGCAATAAAAATCAATAGGGTTTACCATAGTGAGATGATGAAGCTGAATGTGAACCAAATGCATTGTTAAAAGAATTCCTTAAGTTACACTCCATGGTAATCCCATCCTTTGAAAATTACAAGTCCTTTATCATCACAACCTATGATGCTGTGCTCATATGTGGAATAAAAAGGGTCAAGGAAAATACCCACTTCATGATCACTGTAGGGGAAGCTTATTATAATTCACTAGCTTCCAGAGTATCACATAGCATTAGCTGCTCCATTTCAATGCTAAACCAAACCAAACCAAAATGAAACCAAAACAGCCCAAAATTCAATAGCAAATCAGCACAGAAAAAAAAAAAGGCTTACATGTTTAGAAATTTTTCAATTTGACTATGAAGTGCTACTTTGGAGATCAAGGCTACTCAAAGCAGCCGCCTGGCCCCCTCCCTGACGTGTTGGTCCCTGTGAGATAAGGAACTTGCAGAAAACACAGTGCTTCCTTCATCAAGAAAGTCTTGTTAAGAAAGAAGGAAAAGAGAAAAGGGAAATAGCTAAACTAAAAAGTATGTCTAGAGCCTTATTTGATGTATATTCTGGCACGAGTTCTGTATCTCATGACGAATAAGTGATAATTCAAATGGGCGCTTGTGCACGGACCGTACTTCAAGCAGTCCTCGACACAGATCACAGCCATGGTGATGTGAGCAGCAGTCTCCTTAGCAGCGCTATGCCAGGGAATTAATCCAAAAACCTCAGCTTCTTAGGAAAATAATAAGAGGAATGAAAACATATGAGCAGATGCACACAAGAGAAGCAAATATTCTCTTTTTCATTCATCGTACAACTAACTGCAAATATGTATCAAGTACCTAATGCATTCTTTTGTTTTCCTTTATAATCCCTCTCAGTCTTAACTTTCCCCTATTAAAAGAGAGAAACTCCAACTAGTGACAAAAAACACACATTGAGGGCCCAAGACCCCTTTTGCAACCTAAAATCCACTCCACACTCAGAGCTGAGCTGAGTGGCTAACAAGAGGAAGGCAGACAAAAAAGAAGTTAAATTTTTTTAATCCAGAGGCTTTTTTTTTTCATCATATGAATCAAAATATGTGCCAAGCAGGGAGTCCAGTGGAAAAATGTAAGACCAAATCAACAGGGATAATAAGATGACACTTGAACACACTGAAGAATCTTGGAAACTCATCCCATTCAACTGGACCCACTTTGTTGGCAAGGAGTCTTTCTGAGAGTCTGAGACTAGCATCCAAGCTCACCAAGGACTTTCCCATGAGGAGTTGTGAGAATGACAGGTTACCTCGAGGGGAATGGCAGATGGTACAGATTGAGTAGCCCTTATCCAAAATGCTTTGGACCAGTAGTGTTTCTCATTTGGGATTTTTTTTTTGTTTGTTTGGATTTTGGAATATTTGAATATACATGAGATATTTAGGGACGAGACCCAAGTCTAAACACGAAATTCATTTATGTTTCATATACACCTTAGACACATAACCTGAAGCTAATTTTATTCAATATGTGTAATTTTTTTGCATGAAAGAAAGTTGTGTGCATTGAACCATCAGAAAGCAAAAGTGTCACTATCTCAGCCACCCATGTGGACAATGTATGGTTATTTGGTATCACCATCATTCCTGACTAAATTTATATGCTGCTCACAGCAATTATTTTCTTACACTTATTCATACATAAATACTTAACACTAAAAGATATGACATCATTAACACAGAGAAAAAATGTGTTCAAGGGTAACTAAGCAGGCCAGGTTCGGTGGCTTACGCCTGTAATCCCAGCACTTTGGGAGGCTGAGGTGGGCAGATCACTTGAAGTCAGGCGTTGGAGACCAACTTGGCCAACATGGTGAAACCTCGTCTCTACTTAAAATACAAAAATTAGCTTGGCATGGTGGCAGCTAATTTTTACAGGTACTCTCCTGAGTTCCTGTAATCCCAGCTACTCGGGAGACTGGGGCAGGAGAATCTCCCAGCTACTTGGGAGGCTGAAGCAGGATAATTGCTTGAACCTGGGAGACAGGTGTTGCAATAAGCCGAGATCGAACCACTGCACCTCAGTCTGAGTGACAGAGGGAGACTCCATCTCAAAAAGACAAGAAGTCATTAAGCAGTCCAGTTGCATCACAAGAATACTTGTATCAGCTGTTCACCAGCAGCAACAACAAACAGCAGGCTTTCAGTCTCAACCTGCCATGCTGCCTTTTGATGAAAAGGGCACCATGCATCATGGCGTCATGCCAGTGCTCAAAAAGTTTAAGATTTTGGGACATTTCAGACTTTGGATTTTTGGATTAAGGATGCTCAACCTGCATTAGTAAGTTTTTTTGGGGGGCCTGGTACCATTTATATGGGTGTGTCATATTGAACACATAAATCATAAATTATGTCTTTATGATCTGTGTACTTTTCTATATGAATGTTAACTGCTAATATATTTTTAAAGGAAAAGAGTATTATGTGCCAGGTCATAGTGAGGAAGGTCTACTGCTGGTTGCATGAACTATTTGAATGCTTCCCTTTTCACACAAACTAGGTGGCATTACAGGATAACAGTGTAAATGATACATTTTAAGAATGTATCCTATGGAGAAAAAAAATCAGCAAGTTTAAAAGCACATGCACAAAGATGTATTCTGTGGCTAAACATCGAAGTTACTAAAATGTCCGTGACTTAAGGATTGGTTAAATAAATTACAGAAGAGGGCTGGGTGCGATGGCTCATACCTGTAATCCCAGCACTTTGGGAGGCCAAGGTGTGTGGATCACCTGAGCTCAGGAGTTTGAGATCAGCCTAACCAACATGGTGACACCCTATCTCTACTAAAAATATAAAAATTAGCTGGGCATGGTGGCAGGCACTTGTAATCTCAGCTACCTGGGAGGCTGAGGCAGGAGAATTGCTTGAACCCAGGAGGCAGAGGTTGTAGTGAGCTGAGATCAAGCCATTGCACTCCAGCCTGGGCGACAGAGTGAGAGTCCATCTGAGAGAGAAGAAAGAATGAAAGAAGAAAGAAAGAAAGAAAAAGAAAGAAAGAAAGAAGAAAGAGAGAAAGAAAGAAAAGAAAAGAAAGAAAAGAAGGAAAATGACAGAAGAGTCACACAGAAGTCTCCTGGTCCTATTATATTAAAAAGGGGCCGGGCGCGGTGGCTCAAGCCTGTAATCCCAGCACTTTGGGAGGCCGAGGCGGGTGGATCACTAGGTCAAGAGATCGAGACCATCCTGGGCAACATGGTGAAACCCCGTCTCTACTAAAAAAAATATAAAAAATTAGCTGGGCACGGTGGCGTGTGCCTGTAATCCCAGCTACTCAGGAGGCTGAGGCAGGAGAATTGCCTGAACCCAGGAGGCGGAGGTTGCGGTGAGCCGAGATCGCGCCATTGCACTCCAGCCTGGGTAACAAGAGCGAAACTCCGTCTCAAAAAAAAAAAAGGGGGCTGTATAAAATTTTATTTCAAGTTCCAGATACACGTGCAGGACGTGTGATTTGTTACATAGGTAAACGTGTACCGTGGTGGTTTGTTGCACCTATCGACACTTCACGTAGGTATTAAGCCCCACACGCATTACCATGCTGGGCTGCTGGGGTGCTCTCCCTCCTACCACCCCTGCGACAGGCCCCAGTGTGTGGTGTTCCCCTCCCTGTGAAAAAGGACCATATTTTCTAACATGAAAAGATGCTGAACATTTATGGCTAAGTCAAGAAAGTAACCTTCAGAATAGTATATAGTATGATTCCATTTCTGTAAAATTACTACTGCTCCTGCTGTTACTACTGTTATTCACACATATATTTTAGATGCAAAAGCCACAAAACAAAAGAAGAGGTCATATACCAGACTGTTAACATACGTTTTTGTCAGAGGGTAATATTACGGGGCATGTTAACATTCTATTTTGTGCATTTCTGTATTTACATTTTGACAAAAAGAATGTGTATTAACATCAGAAAAAAAAGCGATTTTCATTAAGAAATAGAAATAAAATTTGATTATAACATGTGCCATAAAAATACTCCTGGTTTTTAAGCCCAGAACTTTTTTCTCTTCCCTCTCCTCCTTCTCCCCTCTTTTTCTTTACCGTCTATACTTAACACAAACCTTTGAAATGGTTCATTTCTACCACATTTTTCAAAGTTTGACTCTCAGGCTGATGCCAGAGAGTAAATCTTCCGAATAGGGCTGTACTTTGAGGTAGCATTGCATTTTACAGGATGTCAGTGTTCTACTTAAGAAATGAGAATGGTATATCCCTCTGATATAATCCTGGTCACAGGGAAATCAAAGGTGAATAAGGACCAAACCAGTTTAACGAGTAACAACAGTTGATAGATTAACAGGTGCTTCTGATCAGTACCAGACAACCCTGGCAAATTAACCAGGAAAGCTACTATATTGGCTTCCCTTGGGAAGGGAATCTATACGTTGAATGTTCCCTGAATGAATTTAGTTCATTTAACTGTGGTTTCAGTCATCTTCCAGTCTCTCTTAATTTGAAACTGATTCTTATTGCCACTTATCCTTCTGCTTCTGATCAGAAGTTGGATTCAGGTCTGTTATCTTTTTAAGTCACCCTTTTAACAATTATTAGAGGCATACATTTTCCAGACCCCTTCACTGTTAACAGTATCAGCATCAAGAATCCAAGTACAAATTGTAGAGCTAGACAGACTAATTTCCTGTCTTAATATAGCTTAATAGATGAGAATTTAAAAGTCAGGAACTCAGGCGTTGTTAGTGAGGTGCCCCATTCCTGATGGCAACGAGGAGGTTTGTCAGACTGGCACTGTTTTGGTTGGATTATGCTACTTCATCTTGGACGTATGTTAAACTGCGTATGGTTGCTTGATGGCTCAAATATCTTTTTTTTCAAAAAAAATCTCCAAACTTAGTAAAGGTGAAATAATGACTATTTCCTATATTTGTAAGAAACTCTTGAAAGAGGCATTTTATGTCGTGAGACTGAGCATGAAGACATTGTATCCTAGAGACACATCTGCCACAAATCAGAATCAGAACAGAAGGAACCACAGGCCCAGTAGACTGTTGACCGGCCCTTGAGATGGCCAGTGAATGCACAGATGGACTTACTGAATTCTAAATCAAAGGTTGGGCCGCATTTGCATATAAAGGGCTTCTTCACCTAAGCCTCTGGCTTGAATCTTCTAGGCACATATGTTGGCTAAAAAGGAATTCTGTCAACTCACACTCTAAGCTTGAACTTTTTCCTTGTTGGATTTCCTATTCTATTAATTAACTTAAAGGCTTTATTCTTCTTCTTTTTAGCTCTCATTATAAACAATCATTAAAGTCTGTAAATATTAGGCCTATAATACTTTGTATTAAGATACTAATATAATACGCTCCACAGGTAGATATTTGAAGAAAACAGCATTCTTCTGCAGCACTACTTTTTGGCTTTTACTTCCATTTAACAAATTTTTACTGAGTGGCTCATTGGTACCAGAAGCCAGGCAAGTGGGACCTACATAGTGCCTGGCACCCAGGGCCATTCCGAAATGTATTTTTTCAGATTCCTAAATTACTACTTAAAAAATTCAGATTGAACAAAACACAAAAATTCAGCCGTAATTTTCTCACTTCTCCATCATAACTAAGTAAAAAAGTGTTCATACAAACCGTACAAACGTTTTTAAATAAAGGACCCGCCCAAATGTTGTCATATAAATAGAGGGAGAAGAGTAAGCCGGAGAAGAGCGATTATCAAATGAGCTCAGACTTGATCTAGCAGAGGCTGAATCAGAATTTTTGCTGTGATGAGTTAGTCTTTCTTTTTTTATAATGAATGGATAACTCCAAGTTTGCTTAAAGGTTAGTATGGTTGGTCATTCTTACAAATCAGCTCTGTCATTAATCATCTGCCCTCATTAAAAAAAAGAAAAGAAAAGAAAAGAAAAAGGAAGAGAAACCCAGGAAACCTGCAAATAAACTCTCATGGATTTGATGCCACACACAATCACACGGTTATTTGTCTCTTAACCCGTGATGTGCTTGTTCACATCCTAGACATATAGTAAAATATGTTGAACCGAACAAATCAACAGCAAGGGAGTATAAACTCGATCTTAGCTTACAACAGGTTTCTTTAATGAGAACAATAAATGTGTGTGTTCAGCTCTTCAAAGCACTTTGGCTTACACAGAGGAATAAAAAAAATAATAAATAAGCCCCTCAAAGCCAAAACACAAAAATGGAATATCCCACCCACTTGCTGGCTCTCAGTATTTCCAGATCACCTTCGAGGTTGGCAGATCGTTTGGGTCCCTACGATGTCCAGCATTTGAAGGTGACTAGGGCATGGGCTGAGGGAGGCTCTGAGACCAGGCAGCCTCACTTACAAGCCCTCCAAAAGGCAATTTCCATTACAGATCAACTAAACACAGTGTCCTGTGTGTGGTGGTAGAGGGGAAAAGACATCTCTCTACTTTGTAAAGTGATAGCATTTAGTACAAAATGAAAAGTATTTAGTTACAAAAAGATACTTAAGAACCTCTATGAGCGGGATCACAAATAAGCTGAGACACCCAGACTAGTTGTATAATTCAGCAAATTAAATATATATATATATATATATATATATATATATATATATATATATATATTTTTTTTTTTTTCTCCCCAGAGAAATATCATGGGCTCCGCAAGACTGCATGAAGAGACAAACCCTTTAAGAAAGACCATCACTTGTCGAGACTCTTTTCCTGTTGACAGGCTGTTGTCTGAACAATGAATCCTGGAAGCACCTAGGAGAAAGCACCTAAGAGAAACGTCTTAGGGAGTAGTCCCGCGGGTCCGCCCCAGGACAATAAGGCTGTCAGTTTCCCCGCCCTTTGCACCTGTAGTACGGGCTGTACCCAACGCGAGGCTTTGAGACATCCTTTAGCCATCGGAGCCCATCATCTACCACAAAGAACCACCGAAGTACTTACTTTAGCAGAACAGTTTCCGGATGAAAATTATCGGGGAGAGGAAATGAAGGATATTAAGAAACAGACCCCGTCTCTAGAGTCTGAGATCAAACCCGAGACCGATGGAGCCCAGGCATCTGGTGGAGGAAAGCAGGCAGGCATAGCCCTAATCTGGTCCCCAGCAAGATATTTCTGTGAATGAATGGGTCCCTCTGCTCCCTGGAGGAGGGCACATTACAGATCCCTTTCCTAAATCGGAACTTAAGCAATTTGCCCATGATTTGCACACCTCGATAGGGAAAGGCAGGCAGGGTTCCAGTGTCTAATCAGACCTGGGAAAAGGGGAAGGGTCGCTGGCGCAGTTACCTACTGGGTTTCCGGGAGCTAGGGAAAACACCCCTGGGAAACGCAAGTGTTCAGCGCTACATAAAACTTCCCCGGATTTAGGGCCACCCGAAGACGGGCGAAAAGACACGCCAGCGCCTTAAGGTGCAAAGCCAGCTGTCAGTGTGCGCGTGGCGAGTCCCCGTTCCCGGGAAGGGACGCAAATGACCCTAGAAAATCAGACAGGAGCAAAACAAACCCAAGAATGGCCCTCCACACCCTACAAAGGCAAAAACACGCAGAATGTACCTAGACACACACTCGGCAAAGTGTAAAACAGTCTACGCCTGCCTGGAGGAATCCACCTTTGCAGAGCGGCAGACGCGAGGGAAGACCTTCCCGGCTCCTTGTGTCCGGGACCAAGGCAGGTCATCCCGGGGCCAAGGACATTGCGCTCAGGGCTCCTTGCGGCTCCTACTGCAGCCCGTGGATTCACCCCGAGCCTCGGAGAGCCGGGCTGCGGGTGCTGCTCGGGACAGTAAGGACATCGCGAAAGGGATAGATTTGGGGGTGTTCCACAGCAAAGAGCCAGATCTCCGGGAGCCCGGAAAGAGTCTGGGAGGCGGCTGTCCTCCAGGACCCGAGGCCGCCCCAGGCAAGGAGTCGGGGCGCCTCCGCGTTGGGCAAGTTCACCCTCAGAGCTCGGAACCCTGCAAGTCTCCCTTACTGACCTGCAGGTCAGGACACGCGACTTCCCGGGCCGGGGTCCTGAGTTCGCGGTGGGGCGATCCTTCAGGCTGGACGATCCGCACCCGCGAAGCCGTCCTCGGGAATGTTGGGCGCAGGGGCTCGGCGCGCAGCCTGGACGCACGGTGGGCAGCGGGCGCAGCGGGAATGGACAGGGGCTGCCTGCTCTGCACAGCCCGCGCGTCGTCCCCCCGCCCCTCCCGACCGCACAACCAATGGCTGCGAGCTGGGCCCACTCCTCGCCGCCCCCCAGTCTCCGCTCTGGCGGGCGCTTGGCTCTAGGAAGGCGCCCAGCTCGGTTGAGGGAGGAGCTTGCGCCATCGTTGGAAAATCCTGGAGGACGAGAAGGCGTTGCGCAGGGAGCCCCATCTGGGGAAGGCAGGTGTAGTGGGTGAACTTTTGTGTGTGGGGGGGAGTGGGGTGGGGGGTTGGATGCAGTTTCTTTAGGGCTCAGGGACCTCTCTGTAGATGAAAACATCCACTTCTTGCCAACTTTCTTCTCCTCTTACATCTTCTATGAGTTCCGCGCAGCCCCCACCCTAAACAACTACTCTGGGTGCATCATCGCAAGCTCAGCTCCGACTGAGCTGCGTGGGGCATGGCCTTATCTTGTGATGGGCTTCACCACAGACAGCGCTAGCTCAGCCTTCGCCGCGTGCCCCTCTGAATCCTATACCAAATCATCAAATGAGTTGAATAGGATTGCAGTTTCTGTCACTGCCAGGGAGACAGGCAGCCATGAGTCCCTACTAGGGAACTGGCGTAGAGAGTCATGTATCATAACAGAACTGCGGAAAAGGAAGCTTTAATTGACCCTACTAACTTCAGTTACCAATCAGTGCTGCGACCTTGACCAGACAACTCTCCCGCTGCATTCCTGTTTTTCAACTGGAAAATGAGAGACGTGGATCACCTGTAGGTCTCTTTCACTCTGACATTCAACAGTCCGTTTGCTCTGTGGCCCGCAAAGGGCTGAGTCCCTGAGAAGTGTTGGAGCGGCTACCTGTTCCGGAGCCCCTACTCTGTTCGGTTCTGCTGTCTCACCGTGAGACCTGTTTGTGGCCAGAAAAGCAAATATGCACAATAGAGAATCAAGCCACCCAAGTCCCAGTGACCACCAACACATGCACGTATGCTTCCACCCACTAGGTCCCAGCTTCCAGGAGCCTGCTACCTCCACCCATGTTCAACTGTTCTCTAGGTAGAGACAGGCAGGGGCATCTGGCTTAACTCAGAGGCTCTGTGGCAACAAAGTAAAGGCTCTCTGTCTCTTTCCTTCCTTCTCCAGGGCAATTGTGGGTGGGTGTGAATCTTTTCTATGTAGATCCTTCTGTGCCTGATGTAAAATGCAGGAGGATGGAATGAGCTGTGTTGTCAAGAGGGCAGATTCAGAGAACCACTTCCCTCAGGGCACACTTGGATTGGCTTCCTGAATTTCACCTGTTCATGTGGCACTCTCCTGAGTTACCTTACATCCATTTACAGTCTGCTCCATGACGCACTTAGTAAATTTTACCTTAGATTTTTGCTTGTCTTGATACCGGTCATATTTAGTATTTCAATGGACAATAAAAGAGAGGGGTAAGTCTTCCATGCTAAAATCATTCCAAATATCACTGGTTGTTCTCACAACTAATTTTGTGAAACACTGAGGTGTATGAGAGGGCAGTTAGAACTGTTGACCTTCACTGGTCCTCAAAATTTCTTTTTGCATAAGATTCCTAGGCCCCAACCCTATTGTCTGGTTCATTCATACTCTGCAGAATTCTTTTTTTTTTTTTTAATGAGATGGAATCTCATTCTGTCACCCAGGCTGAATTGCAGTGGTGTGACCTTGGCTGACTGCAACCTCTGCCTCCCTCGTTCAAGCAATTCTCTTACCTCAGCCTCCCAAGTAGCTGGGATTACAGGTGCCCACCATCACGCCCAGCTAATTTTTGAATTTTAAGTAGAAATGAGTTTTCTCCATATTGGCCAGGCTGGTCTCGAACTCCTGACCTAAGGTGATCCGCCGGCCTTGGCATCCCAAAGTGCTGGGATTGCAGGTGTGAGCAACCCTGCCTGGCCCACACTCTACATGATACTAATGCAGTTTGTTCATTGAGAAACTCTGCCAATGTCATGAAATTGTCAGAGAAGGGAAAAGAACTTTTGATTGCTGGGTGAGCTTTTTATTCAGGCTGGTATATGTCAGTTCTCTTTTCCTTGTCTTACCTTTGGTGACAAAGTAAGGTAACTCCTTCCCTCAGTGTCCATTTTATAAGGCTTTTCTTGACATTTTCTAAACTGTTTCCTAGGGCTTCTACCCCAATTTTCCTGGGATAAACGACCAGAAAGTGGATGGCTTAAAGAAACGGAAATGGATTCTCTCTCAGATCTGGAGTCCAGAAATGAAATTGTCAGTTGGTTCCTTCTGGAGGCTTTGTGAGAATCGTTACACAAGTTCTTCCCTTGTTCACGGGGGATGCCTTGAACATCCGCAGGAGGTGCCTACAGCCACGGAGAGTAGTGAGCCCAAGTCTGTTCATCAGAACACATTTCTTTTAATCTCTTCCACCCACAAGCTTAATGACCCTTTGATCTTAACTAAGCTCTTATCCCACACTGAGGCTGTAACTTTTGCAGTTTGAAGTGCAACAGCAAAACTGCATGACTTTCTTTTACCTTCTTTGCAATTTCACAGACGGAAGTTTCCTTCGTACTGTAGATCTAAGCAACCTCAACCTGTGTGTTTTTTTTTCTTGTTAAGAACTTTCATCTTTGCACTTGAAGGAAGGACTTTACAGTTTTTCTTTGGCATACTTAACTTGCCAGTATCACTACGCTTGTATTTTGAAGCCATTATGAAGTCAAATAAATTTTTCTTGAAGACAAACACTGTGAGTCCATCACAGTCAATTTGATAACCAAGAAGGCTTCTAAGTGGTTAATGGGTAGGGAGCTTAGACACTGTGGATACACCACTGTATCCACAGGAGGTATCTATACTGGACAAAGGGATGATTCATAATTCGAGCGGATGAAAACAGGACAGTGTGAGACTTCATTACACTACTCAGAATGGCAGCAACTTAAAACTTATGAATTGTTGATATCTGGGATTTTCCATTGAATATTTTCAAATTACAGACCTCAGGTAACTGAAACTGTGGAAAGTGAAATCTCAGATAAGAGGGGGACTACTGGGAATGCCTTTTTCCCAGCACTCAGCAATCCTTGGTGTTCCTTGGCTTGTAGGTAGATGCATTGCCCCAGTCCCTGCCTCTGACTTCAAATCATCTCCTATGTGTTTCTTCTTTCCTTCTCCCCTAGGACACTTTCACTGGATTTAGGGCCCACCATAATCCAGAATGATCTTATCTTGAGATTCTTAATTAAACTAAGTCTGCAAAGACTTTTTCCCCCCCAAATAAGATCACATTTATAGGTTCATATATTTTTGGGGGGAAGCACCATTCAACTCACTACACTTAGTATCACTGATTGCCCAAACCCTCTGCTTTTGTGTGAGGGCGTCCTACATCCTCAGGGCGACATTGGGTAAACTCTAGTGATTTTAGGCTTTTGGGTGGCTGCCCAAGTCAACAGGGCCACTTAAAAAAAATGATGGCCACTTAACTGTGACACAGGGAAAACATGTAAGTGTGTTTTGTGGTCTTACTTTGTAAACTCAGTGATTCTATCTAATTCTTCTTTCTCCTTATCTTTTTGACTTAGGATGCCTTGATAACGTCCTCTGTTTGATCTGGTATAAAACTCCTTTATTGCCTCTGTATTAGTCTGTTCTCATGTAGCTGATACAGACATACCCAAGACTTGGAAATTTACAAAGGAAAGAGGCTTAGTTGACTCATAATTTCACATGGCTGGGACCTCACAATCATGGTGGAAGGCAAGGAGGAGCAAAGTCACATCTTACATGATGGCAGGCAAGAGAGAGCTTGTGCAGGGGAACTGCCATTTTTAAAACCATCAGATCTTATGAGACTTATTCACTACCATATGGAGAACAGTACGGGGGAAACCACCCTCACCACTTAATTATCTCCACCTGGCCTTGACATGTGGAGATTATTACAATTCAAGGTCAGATTTGGGTGGGGACACAGTAAAGCCATATCAGCCTCCAAGTACAGTGAAGAATTGGGAAGTCAGCCTGACATGGAAAGCAAAGCTTTTGTTCTCTTTATTTAAAAAAAATTCCCATGTAAGATATCTAGAAGATTTTAACTACCAAATTTACTTCCATAGGATGTCTTTATAGGTAGGACAGGTACCACTCAAAGGCCTGGGACTTTACAGGCAAGATTTGAAGACATAACTTTTAGGGAGCACAATGATTTTTCTCCTCCCCTTTGGTCTTATTCCGGGAGAAATGGGTTGTTGAAAAAAGTGTGGAATTTGGAATCAGATGGAGAGTCATTACATTCTCATGCTATCATTTACTATCTGTGTGAATTAAGCCAATTAACCTCTCAGCCTCATTTTCCTGATCTATATAAATGAAAATAGTGTCTGCTTTATTAAATGGTTCTTGAGTGCTAAACACACACACACACACACACACAGACACATACATACACACACACACAAACACATACACACACACACACACGAATTCCTAACAGTTGTCTGCTATCTGGTAAGTGCTAAAAAACACTAGCTCCATCTTTCCTTCCTTGCAGTCATGCTCTGAAAGCAACATTCAGAAGTACTTTTAGTAATTTTCTTCTAGGTTTTCAGGAAAAAAATGTTCTACCACGGTTACTGCCTGAACTAACTTGTCTCACTTTTCTTTATTCCTTCATCTCAGCCTCCTTTTGATGTTCCCTTTATAAACTTTATCTTCTCTCTCATGCTCAGTATCTTTTCTTTCAAGCAAGCCTCTTATTCCATCAGCCACAGTTTCAGAGACCTGTGTTCTGTAAAGGAACTCTGAGAAAATAACTGCTCATTTTCTGAGCATCATTTTGATCCTTTAAAAAATTCATTTTTTTTTATTGTTTAAACCAGTCCAAGCATTTGTTATTGCTCACAACTAAGAACACTTTGGCTGAGGCCTGATGTAAAGGCGAGACTTTGGCAAGAAGAATGCAAATGAACTGATCCAGGTAACTTCTCCATCTAGGGCATTTGAACTGGAATATTAGAGTGGGCCAATTAAAATCCGTAACAGAAGCAAAAAACACACACCCAGAAACAATGAGAAAGGAGAAGAGATGCGTAGATTAAAATATGAGTAAGCAAAAGTTCTGAGTCAGCAGAAATCAAAATACATGCAGAGGAGAGGGAGTGGTGGTTGGCTGACAGTGGCAGGCAAGTTGTAGCCAAGAGGAATATGAAGGCAAGGGAATGAATGAATCTCTCTCTCCAGGGGACTCCGTGCTAACCTATTCACTACATCTCTGTTGAATCCTGAACTACTGACCAATTTCTAAACTATATTTCCATTTCTATAAAGTTGAATAACCCTACTTTATAGAAATATAAATATACTTTACAGAAATATACTTGTGTGTTCCCCTGAAAGTCCAGTTGCTTTTATTTTGATACGTATCCTTACCATAGCTCCCCTATTATCTAGGTAACCTGGCAAAACTCTATTTTTTTGGGACCGAAAGATTCCAAAAATGGCAGTGATGTTTTGACTAGGACCCAGTAAATGGCTGTCACTCAAAAGTCACTGATCTGCCTTTCCCACGATATTCCTTTCTCTTTTTATCTTACTTGAAATTCCCAGCAGGAGACCTCCTCCTCTGGGCTGGAAAATTAATGTTTTATAAGAGGCCCCTGTTTAAAATGTATTCTATTCCTTAAAGGGAATGAAGAGCCAGGGACATTTCTCTGTGCACTAGCCATTAGCACCCAAGCAGATTGTATGACTTTACTCTCAAATGTGAACTCTCAGAGGTCTGATGATTAGGGAATGAGCCAGAGGACAGAAGAAGTGGGCATTGGGAGGGTGGAGATTGGATAATGGAAAATGGCAATGCGAGGTCCCAGGACATTCTAAGAGAATGTGTTATGGAACTTTCCCAAAAGGAAAGGTCCCGGCGGGCTGCCTTGTGTGAAGAGGGCCAGGGAGCAGCCGCGCCAGAAGGGTGGCTGTTCTAATGAGATGGACACCAGCAGCAAACAGCCCCAATTTCCAGCGTGCCTTGCACCAGCACAGAGTGTGAGCTTGCACTATTTCCTTTACCCTTTGGCTCCTCCAGTAAATGGGGCCAGGTTAAAGTGGGCCGAGGAAAGCGGGAATCACACCTGCCTGATTTCAGGTTCTGCTTAACAGTTACAGCAGCGTTAGTTGTGCCTTTAGGTTACTTATAGGAATCTGCAGGCTACGTGTTTTGTTGCTTTGTTTTTGTTTTGTTTTTGAGACAGGATCTCACTTTATGGTCTAGGCTGGAGTGCAGTGGCATAGTCATGGCAGCCTCAACCCCCTGGGCTCAGGCAATCCTCTTGCCTCAGCTTCCCTAGATGCTGGGACTACAGGCATACACTACTGTATATGGCTAATTTTTAAATTTCTGGTAAAGAGAGGGTCTCACTATGTTGCCCAGGCTGGTCTCAAACTCCTGGACTCAAGCAATCATCCCAACTTGGCCTCCCAAAGTGCTGGGATTACATGCCTGAAGCACTGCGCCCAGCCTGAGGCCTTCGTTTTTATCTCCTGCAACATACAGTGCCCTCTCATGGCTTGTTTGAAGGGAAGTATCTGTAAGTCTCACCCAGGCAGTGAATGGTACACACTCCAGAAAAAAAAAGTGATTCTGTTTATGAGACTTCAAACAGGAAGGAGTGGATTTACTCATGCTGCTGTGTTTGAAGGGAGAGAAAACACGTTGAAGCTTCTTTAAAGAAAGCAGAAGTCATCTCTAAAAAGCTTTATTCCTTCAAAGTCTAAAATATAACACAGGTTTCTTGTTTTGTTTTTTGTTTTTCTTTTTTAGAAGAGTGGGTGGAAATGCTCTTGGAATAGCAGTGAGTCACATCGGGGTGCAGGCAGAAGAAAAACATTAATGTCAGGACGCATCTTTTCATGGGATACGAGTCCCAGCAATGCTGTGTGGCCGGATGACGCACCCGGGTTATAAATCAATGACGAGCAACGTGAAGAGCAGACGGGGAGCTTCATGCATCCTCCACGGCTCTGTCTTGTGACTGGCTCAGGTCCATGTGCAATTTTGAAGAGGATGTTTAAAAAGGATATTCATCATTTTAAATTGCTCTGTGGGAGCTTTGCAGTTCATAATGTGCCACTTAGGTACTTCTCAAAGATCACTTTTCCTTGACGTGGTTTACAATTTATAACAGCCAAAGGGCAACTTGGGGTGTTAGGACAGAAAAGTAACTTTGAAGGAATTCGTAAGAAATATGAAGTGGAGGGGAGGAGAGCTAAACAGGTTTGAGAAATTGGAGCCCAAGATGTCTGGCACTGGGAACTTCCATTGTCTGGCAAGAGCGCGGCCATCCTTTCCTCAGTTTAACCCTCAAATGTACTGGGAAAGTCTACTTCCAGCCATCAGCATGACCAAAATATGCTTTCTCTTGTGGAAAAATAGTTAAAAAGCCAGCAATATAATTGAACAATACTAGTATTGATGATCTTGAAGAAGATGGAAGATTGTTATTGAGATAGTTCTGAGCCAAACCCATCTGCTATAATCTTTGCCTTATTTTGCAATTTTCCTCAAAGGGATCCTCAGCACAAGTGTGATATGTGAATGGCACTGACTGTCAAGCGGACAGTTGGATTGCGGGCAGCTGCTCCCGGACGCTCAGGTGAAAATGAATTAACCATTGGCACCCTGGGAAAATGTGCATCTTGAGCAAATGTGCTCTCAAGTCAGGAAAAGAAAGCAGAACTGGATCCTGATTCTTTCAGTACAGTAAATATTAGCAGAGTATTATGTGTGCAGAATAAGAAAGCATGGTACTTCCCCAGACGCGGCAGGAGGGAGAGAGGAAAGAACAGGAGACTCAATAGACTTACTATTGGATGTTGAACTATTTTTTTCATATGTTAAAAATGTTTTTGAAAAGAACTCAAGGAGATATTTCTATGCAAAGTACCTGTAATGAAAGTGTTTTGGGAAATGGTGCCATAAAAACAGAGCCACTAGCAATAGAATTTCCACTTCTTGCTTTGATATGCAGGCAGGTAGGTGGAGAAAATTTTCCCTGAATAGTGCCTTGCAGTTTAAATGTCAAAATACTTTCATTTATTTGACAAATATTTATCGAGCACCTCCCTTGTGCCAGGAACTGTTCTGGGTTTGTGAAACACAGTTGTGAAGAAGACAGACTTGAGCGCGGGTAGCTGTGGTCACCATGAAGATGTTGCCATGAAGATGTGTGAGACGACAGGCTTGCCTGAAAATACTGTCGGTCCTGGTGCTGTCCTGTCCCCAATAGCATGTGCACTCCAGCCTTGCCTTTTGTGTGTGTTTTTTCTATTTCTTCTTAAAGAAATCTCATTTCCCATCTTATTGTGCTTGTTTTATCTTTTCTTTTCCTACTTCTCCAGGTATTTCTCCACCTTCACGGGACCCTCCAAACCGGCGCCCGCTGCATTTCTCAGTCAGTCACGCCCCTCTGTCCTCACTTCCCTTCTTGTCCAGCTTAGACACCATAATTCACCATTCCAGTGGTCTGCAAACTACATGCCCATCAGGTGCAGGAAGACTTTCCAAGGGAGGACTTGTGCAAAGAGAGTTTTAAGGAAACTCTCAATCATATAGATTATTTTTCTTAAGTTGATCCACCTGAGAACTCACAGGTGTGTATGGAGCCCCTTCACCTACTCTACATGAGAAAGACACATACCCCCCCCCACCCCGAATCTTACTACTGTGTATGCAACTGAGCCATAAAACCTCCAGAGTGCCAAATAAAGTGATACGTCAAAGTATTATGTTTAGGAACATTTTCTTAATCATTAATTGAAACACTTCGGACTTTCCTGGTTCTCCTGCCTTCTATGTATTTGGTCTTACAAACAGTGTATCTTTCCCAGGTTGGGATGTTCTGGATTCAGATATGGGATAGAATGTATGGAGAGGGTCATTATAATTTTTGTTGAATTACTTTGACTCTTTTATCTTTGGTCTGTTACCAATGAAACGACGGCTCTGAAAGTGGAGTCCTACGGAGGCAAAGCAAAGAGGGTATCATCCAAAAATGCCGAGAATCAAAAACAACATGTTAAAAATATACCTGAACTATTTTTAAACTTTATTTATTCAAGATATTTATCCGTAGGACTATTTTTAAAATTACATAAAAAAATTTTAGAACAATTACAGATTTACAAAGATTGGCAAAGATACTATAGAATTCCCATCTATTGCACCCCTGGGTTCCCCTGTTAGCAATATCTTACATGATTATGGTATATGTCATAATTAACAAAGAGATTAACGTTTCAATAGTGATGTTATTGTTAACCAAGGGCCACACTTTATTCAGATTTTCTTATTTTTCACCTAATATCTTTTTTCTATGCCCATGTCCTATTCAGAATACTGCACTGATTTCTCACTAGTCTACTCTTGCCTGTGACAGTTTCTCAGACTTTCTTGTTTTTAATGACCTTTATAATTTTGAGGGACACTGGCCAAGTATTTTGTAGAATGTCCCTCAGTTGGGATTCATCTGATGTTTTTCTCATGATTAGACTGGGTTTCTAGGTTTTGGGAGAAGAATCTCAGAGGTAAAGTGCCATTTTCTTCACATCAGATCCAGGGTGGACACTGTCAACATGACTTATCACTGCTGATGCTAGCCTTGATCCCCTGGCTGACGTAGTGTTTGGCAGGGTTCTTCCCCACAGAGTTACTCTTTGCCCCCACGCCTAGGACATTTTATCAGCCGACATGAAAAGAACCTTTGAACTGTCCAAGTAGAAGAGGTTTATGATACTGATTCTTACAACTATCAGTGGAATGCTTTTCAAAACTAGCAATGTTTCAAGATATATAAGGTAAAAAATTTATGGTTTAAGTTCATGTTCATCATTCAATAAGATAGCTAAAATTTACTTTGAACAAATTTAAGATTTTACCTTGTAAAATGTTGAGTAATTTATACCTCCTATTAACAATAATAAATAATCTTATGTGTTTGCTGCTGGGTTAGTGAGTTTTTAGCAATATGTACCTTTTTCCTTTAACCAATTCAGAGGAAAAGTCTAAATTTATTATTGAAGAATTCTGTATCTAAGAAACCTAATAGGAAATGGATGCCAGGCTTGATGCCTGCGTGATGAAATCATCTGTACAACAAACCCCCATGACACAAGTTCACCTCTGTAGCAAACCGGCACATGTACTCCTCAACTTAAAATAAAAGTTAAAAAAACGGCCGGGTGCGGTGGCTCAAGCCTGTAATCCCAGCACTTTGGGAGGCCGAGGCGGGTGGATCACAAGGTCAAGAGATCGAGACCATCCTGGTCAACGTGGTGAAACCCCGTCTCTACTAAAAATACAAAAAATTAGCTGGGCATGGTGGCGCGTGCCTGTAATCCCAGCTACTCAGGAGGCTGAGGCAGGAGAATTGCCTGAACCCAGGAGGCGGAGGTTGTGGTGAGCCGAGATCGCGCCATTGCACTCCAGCCTGGGTAACAAGAGCGAAACTCCGTCTCAAAAAAAAAAAAAAAAAGGTTAAAAAAATTTAAAAAATGTTTTACTCACCTCTTCCAGCAACATAGTTGTAAAAGGAGAAAAGAAAAAGGGAAAATTCCTAATGTCATATTAATTCTTATCTACTCCTTTCAAACGGGAGAAAAACCAAGCTTGATTCATGTACACAATTCACTTACCAGAGGAAGGTCATTCACGTTGTTATCACAATACTTCTCATTCCATAAAAAATTACCATCTCATTGCACATTACATTACATTATACCAAATAACTGTTGAGAAACAATGTATTATTGTGGTCTTGTTTTTATAATAGCTGATTGTAAGACATACAAGATAATTAGATGAATTCTACATCAGTTTGATCTTGGTTGCAGAAGCAAGTAATCTAGTTTGCAAAATATATTCAGTAGTTTCTATCTCAGTATTTTAATAATGTCCATATAACACATGTGAAGATACAATCTTAAAAAGTCAGCCTCTTTCTGAATGCAATAAAGTCTGATGTTGCTGCTGATTTGGCACTGATATTGGCTTTGCCAGTTGGATTGCATGGAAGGCATTTTCCTTATACTGAATGAATCAGATCTGCAGCATTGAAGTACTGTTGAAAATGTATAGGTCAGGCACAGTGGCTGATGCCTGTAATCCCAGTAGTTTGGGAGGCTGAGGCAGGCAGAACACCTGAGGACGGGAGTTAGAGATATTAGCTTGGCCAACATGGCAAAACTTCGTCTCTATTAAAAGTACAAAAATTAGCTGGGTATGGTGGCGGGCATCTGTAATCCCAGCTACTCAAGAGGCTAAGGCTTGAGAGTCGCTTGAATCTGGGGAGTGGAAGTTGCAGGGAGCCGAGATTGCGCCACTGCACTCCAGCCTGGGTGACAAAGCGAGCTTCTGTCTCAAAAAAGAAAATGTATGAAGAATGTGATGAGGCGGGAAATCCAGATGAAGAGTACACAAGATCTCCCTGTATTGTTTTTAATAACTGCACGTCAATCTACAATTATCTCAAAATTAGAAGTTAAGTGGGTATTAAAAACCAGAAAAAATGAATTAGAACTGGCGTAAAGGGTGACTATAGGCAGTAATAATTTAATTGTACGTTTTAAAATAACAAAGAGTATAGTTCGACTGTAACACAAAGGACAAATGCTTGAAGGGGTGGATGCTCCATTTTCCATGATGTGATTATCATGCATTGCATGCTTGGACCAAAACATCTCATGTATCCCATAAATACATACACCTACTATGTCCCCACAAGAATTAAAGATTAAAAAAAGAAGTTTAATTAAAACAAAATATGATTAGATTCAAGCATTGTATCAAACATATTGTATTAACCAAAACGTAATCAAATTAACATTATTTACTTTTTCAAATTTCTATCTGAATATATTGACTTAAAGTATCTCTGAGTGAAAGAGTAGCAAGTTATAATTTACATTCAGATAAGTCTTGGCAAAGCTTTTTTGGCATATGTTCCTTCAGAAAAGAAATAATTCCAATAACTGGAAAACAAGTCCATTTGTAAGTTAGGAGATTCCTAATTCTTTATTGTCAATAAATTGAGTTATCAGCTGACAGATTATTAACATATTTTATATAACATAAGAAAGATAGAGCCTTATATGATTTGTATTGGCTTTCAGCTCACAAGAAATTCAAAGAGTTGAGTGACATTGCTATAAAATGTTTTTCTACTCTTATCTAATAGGTATGAGAAAAAGGTTTCTCAGCACATATGTTACAATAAAAATATATAACTGATGGTCTATATTTTCTATGACTTAATCTAGAAATAAGTAACTTTTCCCATGGATGAAATAATTAACTGGCAAAAGGTATCCTCACTTATCTTAACTGTTCATATGTATTAAGAGAAAAACTTACAATAAAATGTTTATTTTTATGTTTAATAGTTACTTATCAAAAATATTTAATATATTTGTTTTGATAAAAGTTTGGATGTATAAAGATTATTTTAGTCACTTGTATATCAATCATAATTGCAATAGTAAGTCAGTCTAGAAGACAATTTTCAACACTTAGAGGCTTATACTCATGGAAAATATAAAAATTACATTGAACTTTAGTTTATATACATATTTTTGTTGCAGAGGAATGTGTGAGAATGATAAATAAAAATCTTATGAGTATAAAAATATATTGTAGAATTTAGTTGTGGGGGTGGGTGTGAAGGGAGTAGACTGAAAGTACAGGTTCAAATAGAAAGAAAAGATGTAAAATTTCAATTTAAGAAGCACTTCTAAATGTATTTTTAAATGGATGATGGCAGGTACCAAAATTATATGGTATTTAAATTCATTGGTTGCATTTTTTAAAAAGTGAGATATAAAAGTGTACTGTGTGTCAAAAATATATCACATTTAGACTTACAATGAAAAATTTAGATGTTATCTTAAAATGTGTGGGTACATAGTTTTTCAAAACTATTTTTAGGGGCTATGCAAGCAAGAGTTTGAAGACCACGCAACGCTGCAGTCACTCTCTCCCAAACACCTGTGAGTCCGTCATTCTTCTCTCCTGTCATCGTACTCATCTGGCAGCCAGCTCATCAGTTCAACTCTACTCAAACCCATACACCTGCCCACATCACGCCTGCACTCAAGTGGCTGCGTATTGCTAGAGAGGAACAGGAGGCCAGGCTGACCGGCTTCACGTTGGGTCCATGATCACAGCACTTGGAAGGGTGCACCACGCTGCCTAGCAATCCTCTGGTCTTGTCTGCAATGTTCAAGTTCTCACTTCTAAACAACGATTTCACACTTTCTTTTCTCCCCCTCAAAACTCCTATGCCACTTCTTCCACGTCTCAACTTGTAACTTACAACCTTACCTCATGCTTCCTTGAGAAAGTGGTTCAGATAAAATAAGAACTGTCTCATCTTCCCTCTAGCAGCCTGCACTTGCACCCATAGTCTTCCTTCCCTCTTGTTACTATGGTTGAAGTCCAACACTTCCTCTTATGCTCTGGGTCCCATTCTCTCTCAGCTTCTTAAAAACATTGTCTTTGCAGTAATCCCCTCTCACCTGGATCATCGCCAGTATCTCTTTATATAGTACCATTCTCATTAGTTTCATTAGACTGCTTTTGTATATTCTATCTAAAAAAAATTCTTCATCTCATTTCCATATCTTGCCCTTCCCATCTCTCCACTTTCCTTCATGGCTAAACTTCAAAAATGGGGTTTCTATACTCATGGTTTATTTCCTTACCTTACACTCTTGACCCAGTCCACTCCAAAGAGACTTCCTTCAAACCACTCCACGGAGACTCCTTTCCTCGAGGACAATAACAGCTTCCATATCGCCAAATCCAATGGCCGCTTCTCTGTTTTTCACTCGTGACACTGATCACCTCTTCCTTTTAGAAGAGGTGACACTACAGTCTCTTGGATTTTCTTCCACTTTCTGTCCACTTCTTCTCAATCTCCTTTGCGTTTCTTCTGCTCATCTTGACCTCTAAGTTTGGAATTCTCCCTGGTTCAGTCTTAATTCCTCTTTCTTTTCTGTCAACAGACTTCTGCTTTGGGAGAATTTATCCTGTGATCGAAATACCATTTTTACGCTAATAAGCCTCTAATCTATATATCAACTAGGACTTCTTCCCAGAAGGCCCTACCCAGCACCTCCATTTATATGTGCAATCTTAAATCTAACTTGGTCAACATAGAACTCTGAATTTCTATTGCCCACTCCCAAGCCCATGTCTGGATACTGTCCTGTATTCACAGTCTCGGTTAATGCATGATCATCTACCCAGTTCTTAAACTATAACTGAGCAGTTTCCCTTCCATCTACTCTTTTTTCCTTTAATTTCTTACATCTGATTTGTATTTTTAGAAATCTATTATATCTTCAAAACACATTCATAATTTTTCCATGGTTACCACATATGTTAAGCTACCACCATCTCTCACCAACTCACGGGACTCCTTAGTTCCTCTGCTTGCAGCTTGGCTGGACAACAATTATTTTCCAATAAAGATTTGCATGATTAAAATTATTAAAGTTATTTGCATGATTAAGTTATTAAACCCTTTTAGTAACTTAAATCAGAATATATCATTCAGTTGCTTAAATGGCTTTTAATTAGATACATAAGTCACTCCATGACTTGGTCTCTTTCTTACATCTCTACCTGTCTTGTATCACATTTCCACTCTTCCTGTACTTTTCAACCTAGAACACACCAAATTCACTTTTCTTTTTCAATAACACACCAAACTCACTTCCGCCTTTGGGACTTTTCTCTTAATGTTTCCTCTGCCTCAATTTTTGATATTTACGTTTCAACCAAAATGTCATCTTCTCAGAGAGTGCTTCTCTGACCTCTAAAATAAATTAGCCTCTCAGCTACTTACTATTACATCAGCATCATTTAAAAAACCTTTTCATTTTAAAGTAACTATAGATTCATACATTGAAAAATCACACAGAGAGATTGTTCTTGTGGTGTTGGGTTGACATAGCATAGAGTGGTTTTTGTCTAAAACTTTTCATCTTGCTGGCTTGCTTCTTTTCCCGGTCCTGTGGCTGGAGAAAATAGGTCTTAATGATTTGTTTGTTTATGTGCCCCACAGCATTTCCATGTGTTTGTCTTCTCCAGTACACAGTTTGAGGTTTATGAAGTAAAAGAAAATCCAGGGAATACATGGCAGTGTTGTTCCTTGAGTTCTGAGATTTCCTGGTTGGTTCACCTTTTTCTATTTCACAGTTGCTTCATGTGTCTGTTGTTTTAGACATAATGTCCAAGATCTTTTTATTTTTTTTTGAGATGGAGTTTTGCTCTTGGTGCCCAGGCTGAAGTGCAACGGTGCGATCTTCACTCACTGCAACCTCCACCTCTCAGGTTCAGGCGATTCTTCTGCCTCAGACTGCCGAGTAGCTGGGATTACAGGCATTGCCACCATGCCTAGCTAATTTTGTATTTTTAGTAGAGACGGGGTTTTACCATGTTGGTCAGGCTGGTCTCAAAATCCTGACCTCAGGTGATCTTCCCGCCTTGACCTCCCAAAGTGCTGGGATTACAGGCTTGAGCTATGCTCCTGGCGAGGAATTTCAACTGTCCTTAGCAGAAGTAGGGAAGAGTACATCTACACTGTCTTCCCAGAAGCAGAATTCAAGAGGTTCTACCACATTGTCCTCTTTTAATTATTATTATTGTGTAGTTCCAGCTATTAAAATATTCATTATTATAACTTTAATTTTTTTAGAAAGATATTTTTTACAATTTCCAAATAAATAATTTTTTAGAATTTATTTTATTATTGATTTCCCAATTATGGGGAAAGAAATGGCCTTTTGGATACTGACTCCCTGAATGTTTTGTGACTTAATAACTGGCCAATTTTTGAAAATGTTTCATAGATGAGAAGAACGTGTGTTCTCATTGGCAGGATGTCCATGAGTTTAAGCAAGCTTGTTAATTGCATTTTAAAATAAGACCTTCTGTATACTTACTAATTTTCTGTCTTGATCAGTTTTTGAGTTTTTGAGAAAGGATTCATCCTCTGTGATACTGGTATATTGTCAATTTCTTGTGGTAAACCTAGGAAATTTAGTTTTTGTATATTTGTGACCATGTTGTTAGGTCACAGATAAATTTAGAATTTGCTATCATCTTGGTGAATTTTCACTTTTAATTATTGTATAATAACTCTTTAGTTTCTGATAATGATTTTGTCTTAAAGTCTACTTTCTTATCTGTGATACTGTTTGTTTAATACAGTGATTTCCATTCCTTTACTTTAAATGTTTCTGCATCCTTATGTTTTGGGTATTTCTCCTGTGACACCCTTGTCTAGTCGGTATGTTTGCCTTTTAAATTGGGGCATTTGATGTACTTACATTAACATGGTAATTGGTACATTTGGAATAATTTCTACTATTTTATCGTGTGTCTACTTAATGTTATTTGCCTTTTCCTCCTTTCTTGACTTCTTTTGAAATGAGATTTTTAAATGACTTTTTTTTTCCTCTACTACTATTTGAAAGATATGATACTACTCTCAATTTCTATTATTTCTGTGATTGCTCTTAAATTTTTAAACTATACACTTGACCAAAGGTCTAAAATTCTTCAATATCTTTACAAATAAACCAATACATCTAGAAGAAATGGATAAATCCCTGGACACTTACACCCTCCCAAGACTAAACCAGGAAGAAGTTGAATCCCTGGATAGATCAATAACAAGGTCTGAAGTTGAGGCAGCAATTAATAACCTACCAACCAAAAAAAGTCCAGGTCCAGATGAGTTCACACCTGAATTCTACTAGACATACAAAGAGGAGCTGGTACCACTCCTTCTAAAACTATTCCAAACAATACAAAAAGAGGGAATCCTTCCTAACTCATTTTATAAGACCAACATTATCCTGATACCAAAACCTGGCAGAGACACAACTAAAAAGAAAATTTCAGGCCAATATCCATAATGAACATTGATGCAAAAATCTTCAACAAAATACTGGCAAACCAAATGCAACAGCACATCAAAAAGCTGTCCATCATGATCAAGTAGGCTTCATCCGAGGGACAAAAGGCTCGTTCAACATATGCATGTCTATGAACATAATCCATCACATAAACAGAACCAAAGGCAAAAACCACATGATCATCTCAATAGATGCAGAGAAGGCCTTTGACAAAATTCAACAGCCCTTTATGCTAAAAACTCTCAATAAACTAGGTATCAATGGACCATATCTCAAAATAATAAAAGCTAATTACAACAAATCCACAGCCAATATCATACTGAATGGGCAAAAACTAGAAGCATTCCCTTTGAAATCTGGCACTAGAAAAGGGTGCTGTCTCTCACTATTCCTATTCAGCAGAATCCTGGAAGTTCTAGCCAGAGCAATTAAGCAAGAAAAAGAAATAAAGGGTATTCAATTAGGAAAAGAGGAAGTCAAATTGTCTCTATTGGCAGATGACATGATTGTTTTTTTAGAAGACCCCATCGTCTCAGCCCCAAATCTCCTTAGGATGATAAGCAACTTCAGCAAAGTCTCAGGATACAAAATCAATGTGCAAAAATCACAAGCACTCCTATACACCAATAATAGACTTAAAGAGAGCCAAATCAAGAATGGACTCCCATTCACAATTGCCACAAAGAGAATAAAATACCTAGGAATACAACTAATAAAGAATGTGAAGGACCTCTTCAAGGAGAGCTACAAATCACTGCTCAAGGAAATAAGAGAGGACACAAACAGATGGAAAAACATTCCATGCTCATGGTTAGGAAGATTCAAAACCATTCAGTACATAGGCATAGGCAAGGACTTCATGACTAAAACACCAAAAGAAATGACAACAAAAGCCAAAATATGCAAATGAGATCTAATTAAACTTACGAGTTTCTGCACAGCAAAAGAAACAATCTTCAGAGTGAATTGGCAACCAACAGAATGGGAAAAATTTTTTGCAGTCTACCCATCTGACCAAGGGCTAATATCGAGAATCTACAAAGAACTAAAGCAGATTTACAAGAAAAAAAAAACCATCCAAAAGTGGGCAAAGGATATGAACAGACACTTTTCAAAAGAAGACATTTATGAGGCCAACAAACACATGAAAAAATGCTCATCATCACTGGTCATTAGAGCAATGCAAATCAAAATCACATTGAGATATTATCTCATGCCAGTTAGAATGGTGATCATTAAAAAGTCTGGAAACAACAGATGCTGGAGAGGATGTGGGGAAATAAGAATACTTTTACACTGTTGCTGGGAGTGTACATTAGTTCAACCATTGTGGAAGACAGTATGGCAAGTCCCCAAGGATCTAGAAATAGAAATTCATTTGACCCAGAAATCTCATTACTAGATATATACCCAAAGGATTATAAATCATTCTATTATAAAGATACATGTACATGTATGTTCATTGTGGCACTGTTTACAATAGCAAAGACTCAGAACCAACCCAAATACCCATCAATCATAGACTGAATAAAGAAAATGTGGCACATATACACCATGGAATACTATGCAGCCATAAAAAATGATGTGTTTATGTCTTTTGTAGGAACATGGATGAATCTGGAAACCATAATTCTCAGCAAACTGACACAAGAACAAAAACCAATCACTGCATGTTCTCACTCATAAGTGGGTGTTAAACAATAATGAGAACACATGACCACAGGGAGGGGAACGTCACACACTGGGGCTTGTTGGGGGGTGGGGAGCTACAGTAGGGGCAGGAGGGGGTGGGGGAATTGGAGAGGGATAACATTGGAAGAAATGCCTGATGTAGGTGACGGGGGGATGGAGGCAGCAAACCAGCATGTCATGAGTGTACCCGTGCAACAATCCTGCAAGATCTGCACATGTAACCCAGAACTTAAAGTATAATTTAAAAAAAAAGAAAAAAAAAAGAATTAAACATTTATAGAAAAAAAGAGGCAATTAATTAAAGACCACCCTGCTTTTGCATTGTCTAATCATTTTTAAATGTCATTAAAGCTTAATAATACATTAAAAAAATTCTCTGTGTGTTGAAATACACATAACATTTACCATCTAAACCGTTTTTAACAGTTCAGTGGTATTAAATACATACTAACTACACATGTGATAACATGCAGTACTTTCTGTGTCTGACTTATTTCACAATGTTTGAGGTGATGGATATGCTAATTATCCTGATATGATCATTACACAATGTATACATGTGTCAAAACATCACGTTTTACCCCATAAATATGTACAATAATGTGTAAAAAATAAAAATAATTTTAAAAATGAATATATTCACATTGTGGTGCTGTCATTACCACCATCTATCTACCACTTCTTAAATTTTACAAACTGAAAACATTAAACAGTATTCATTAAACAATAATACTCCATCCCCCCTCATCCTTAGCTTTTGGCCACTATGATTCTATTTTCTGAATGATTTTGACTACTCTAACTACCTCATGTAAACGGAATCACACAATCCTTGTCTTTTTGTGACTGGTTAATTTCACTTCACACAATGTTCTCAAGGTTCATGATGTTATAGCATGTGTCAGAATTTCCTTTCTTTTTAAGGATGGATAATATTTCATTGTGTGTATCTAACACATTTTGCTTATACATTCATCTGTTGGTAGACTCGGTTTGCTTCCATGTTTTAACTACTGTGGGTAATGATACTATGAAAATGGGTGTACAAATATCTTGGCTTTCAAGACTTTTGGATATAATCCAAGAAATGAAATTGCTGCGTCGTGTATCAATCTGTAAGCATTTCAAGCATACTTATTTTCCACATATGTGAGATAATTTCAATATCACAATTACTTGAGGGTATAATTGAACTTTTTCTCATTCATGCTGAATTTTACTCATAGAGCCATACTTCCTTTTAGGGAAACCTAAAGGATTTGGTTGAGAGTTCATTCCTTGAGAGAGGATTTAATTTTATTTCTTCCAGATTAGAGTCACTCTAAACTAACTTGTTAGATGATTGTTTCCTGTATTACAATCGATTGTGTAGATCCCTACCCCAAACCTGCAAGGGCAATTTTGTATTTAGGAGTTTTCGGGGAGGATTTTTCTTTTCCCCACTCAGAGACGTAGTGGAAACAGACACATTTCCTCGCAGTCTCCCTTTTGCCACAGGTAGAATTTTACTGACTGGCCTTTTACTGGGAGTGTAGAGAGTTTATGAGTAGAGATTCAGTTGTGATTCTTCACTTCCAACAGACCCGAAGCCTGCTCTGTTTCTGCATAGAGTGAAACTAGCAGCTGTGAGGGGCTATTCTTGAGATAGGCTCTAGCTTCAGAACTTGGTTACCTCTCTAGTTGGGTGTGTGTGTGTGTGTATGTGTGCGCACGAGCGCACGTGCATGTGTGCATATGCATTTGCATGTGTGTGCATGTACGTGCACACTTAGGTATGTTTTGGAATAGTACTTACCATGATTAGAACTTCATATTGTGTTTGTTTAACCTGTCTTATCTATATCAACTATAAATTTCATGAGAACAGGGAGCATGTCTATATCTCCAGTGCCTAGCATGTAGTAGATGGTCAATAATTATTCACTGAATGGATAAAGAAATGAATAAATGCCTTCAGCTGGCCAGTGATGCTTATGTAATAAACATCTCAGACTGCAAACTGGGATAAGCAGAAAATACATTCCTTATTGTTTATAATTCTACTTAGTTTCTGACGCTGAGTCCTCTTTCCGTCAATTAACTTCGGTCTTTTTAGGGATTCTCTTCCCTCTTCCCCACCACTTCTTGGAGATTGCACAAATTCCTACATCTTACATAGTGCTAAGAATGCCCATCTGGTCTTCATGACTTATCCTAATAGGATGCCCACCACATGTCATTATCTCTGCTTGCTCACCTTCTTCAGGTCTGGGTATTGGGCTATTTCATTTCTGTGCTTGGGACATATTTGCTGTGTTCAACTCTGTGCACAGAGCTCTTTCTACAGGTTATGAGAAAATTAGGCAGAGGTGCAGGATTGGGCAATGACACACTCTTCCCTCTCTGCCTCTCCAAGTGGTTATGAGAGTTTCTTCTCTAAATATGCAGGCATTTAGCACACAGAATTCTGTAGGTACCTCTGCTCCTTAATACCTCTCTCATGAGGCCATGAGCTTGTGCCTGCTACAAAGAGGGAAAAGAGTAAAGAAGTAAAATGGAAGGAAAACCATTTAAATTAATATCCCAAAACATTATCCAGCCGCCCTTCTGGTATTGATTACATATACATGGTTCTGATTGGGAGAAAATAAAAGGGAGTGAAAGGAAAGTGTCTTATCCCTGAAAAAAGCCATCCCTTGGAATTTTATTGGGAAAAAATAATATAAACAATGCAAATTGAAAACCATTGATATAATACAGGGGTAAGCAAAATTAACCTGTAAATGGCCAGATAATACATACTTTAGTCTTTGCAAATCATATGCCATATAATTTCTGTGACAATTCTTCAGCTCTGCTATTATAGTCAAAAGCAGCCATAAATATTTTGTAAGCAGATGGACCTGGCTTTGTTCCGATAAAACTTTATTTACAAAAGCAGATGGTGGGCCAGATTTAGACAACTCCTGATGTAATACATAATCCACGACCCCTGAGAAGCCTGATGTTGGTTGGACAGTAGTTGAATCTTGATGGCATCTAAAGGGAAACTTTACCTTATATTGTCAGAATCCAGACATTTGGCCTGTTCTTTTGACCTTTCTCCTAAGGCTATGGTTCTCAACTCTCTCCCATAATATGGCAGTGGTTTTCTCTAGAGCTCTCCAAGAGAAGGAGCACAAGAAGAAGTCACGATACCTTTAGTGACCTATTTTTAAATGACACATGGTCACTTCTACCACATTATATTCACTGGAAGTGAGTCATTAATTTTGGCCCACACTCAAAGTCAAGAAATTGGATTCTACGTTTTGAGGATTGTCAAAGAATCTGTGGGCATAATTTAAAGCCACCAATCTTCTGTGACATGTCATTTTGATTGACATATATTGAGAAGTACCAGCCTCACACTGTTGGAAAGAGGAAAATCTTAATAACCTTTTCAGAAAAGTGTGGCTATTTTTAGGAACTATACCAAATGGTGGTTTTTAAAAGGTGAGTTGCATTGTGAAATCTGAAACCATATCAGTGAACTTTTCAAATTTGGTTACATTAAAATTTACTAGCCTATCTTGTACTCTGAATGGATGTTTCACCCATGTATGATTTCACAGCATCACATATTGGTCACTTGGAATATTGATTTACCGAACTGTGCAGATGTTCTAAATGTTGGCACATTTCATTATACAATACAAAATATTATATTAGTTAATACTACTACTAATTTCATCAGAAAATTTTGAGTATTGGACAGCTATCAAGCTTACAGTGGCAGATACAATTTTTCTAAAATTCTAATTTTCACTTGAAGGCTTGAATTTTATCATTGGCAGCAAGTACTGTCAGTTGTTTTCCTGGAAGTGATAGTCAGTCTCACTTGGTTCATTGTGGAAAAAATGTCTGCCAAATCCCCAAGTCTAAATAAAGTTGGTTCTTCATTGATTCAAGTAAAAGTGTTATTCTCTGAATAAAATGGCTGGTTCAGCCCACAACTCAATCTTAAAGTGCTTTTCCTTGAGATAACCATCGTACTTGAGTTTGAAGTAGAGGTGCTTTTCTGCCTATTCCATTTTGTCAAACAAAATATAAAAAAGATGTATATGCAAGAGCTGATATTTTAAAAAATCAACAATTTATATTTCTTCATCAAGGACATCCTAAAGTGCAGCTCTTCTCTGGCTTTCCCCCTCTGCAAGTGAGAGGCAGTGAAGTGCAATATTCATTGTACTAGGATGCTGATCACTAGTACAGGTGGGACCTCTGCTGTGAAATGTGCTGAGTCACCAAGGGTTTTCCCCCTCATTGCTTTTGCACTGTCAATTCACATGTCAACACAATGAAAAAGGCAAATAGTGTCTTAGCATTATTATGAAAATACTTTTGTGTTTTAATAATCCCATTGTGTCTCAGGGACCTTCAGGGATTCATGGCCCATCCTTGGAGTAACCACTGTTCTAAGATATTGGCTCTTAGCCGATTTTTCCTGAGAAAGTCAATTAATCTCTCACAAGCTTAACATTGATCTTTATCTTCATCACCCTCCAGCCCCTACCTACCCTCCACCAACCACCAATGCCTTTATTTGTCAGGCTGAACAACCAATTGCTCTGTTTCTTGGAAGCGATTGCCACTGCCAACTCCTCCTCCCACTCCTCCTTCTTCTCCTTCTTCATTTTGTTTTATTTGATTGTGGTAAGAACATCTAGGATGAGATCTGCCCTCTTAGCAGATTTTAAGTGTGCACTGCAGTATCATTACCTATAGGTACAGTATGAGACAGCTAGTCCTAGAACTTAATCATCTGGTGTCAATGAAATTTTACAAGTGTTGATAAGCAACTCTTTCTCCCTTCCTGCATCTCTGGCAACCAAGATTCTATTCTTTGTTTCTATGAGTTAGACTATGTTTGAAACCTCATGTAAGTGGAATCATGGAGTAGTATTTGTCCTTCTGTGACTGCTAATTTTACTTGGCATAATGTCCTCGAGGTTCATCTATCTTGTGGCATGTAACTAGGCTTTCTTCTTTTTTCAGAAGAGATTGTCAGCTGGGCGTGGTGGCTCAAGCCTGTAATCCTAGCACTTTGGGAGGCCGAGGTGGGTGGATCACGTGGTCAAGAGATCAAGACCATCCTGGTCAACATGGTGAAACCCTGTCTCTACTAAAAATACAAAAAAAATAGCTGGGTGTGGTGGTGGGCACCTGTAGTCCCAGCTATCCGGGAGGCTGAGGCAGGAGAATTGCTTGAACCCGGGAGGCGGAGGTTGCAGTGAGCCGAGGCTGTGCCACTGCACTCCAGTCTGGCGCCTGGTGACAGAGGGAGACTTTGTCTCAAAAAGAAAAAAAAAAGAAGAGATTGTCTCCTGTATTGTTACGTGAATAATTTTATAAAAATATTTATTTAAAATATTTAAATATAATTCATGCAGATGATAAAACTTAGTTTAAAATGATTTTTAAGAACCACGTACTTCGATCTAACAAGGTAGATTGCTGTGCCCTTGTTATTAAAGTTGGTGAATTTTCTGCAATACAGGGCATGTTAATAAGTCATGAAATCATAAGTTAAAGAAATGTTTTTGTTCTAATTGTCCCCCTTCCAAGGTTTTTGTTTGTTTGTTTGTTTGTTTTACAAGTTTCCGTGAATCAGAACCTATGTTACAGTGAATCAGGCCTATGTTAAAGTTGCGAAGCATGATCTCAGCAGAACAGAGTCAGTAGGAGACCTGGTGTAAAGAGGTCCCTGCAATTCTTTGATTTTTTTTTTTCTCAAGCTGGTTTGAATCTTTGTGCCACATATTCATCGTGCTGTGCACTGGCTGCCAAATTTTCTCAGACATGCTGAACGCAGCTTTTGCTGAGAGATTTGGGGATAGATCATGCCTTTTGCCCTGACTTTTACTTGCTGATTCAAAACCTCATGTAGACCTGGTAGGAGTAGCCTGCTCAGTCATGAAACGGGAATTCACATCTGCTTGGCCATTTTTATTACAATGATCCACCTGTTGTTATGCGGTTCCATGATGCTGCATCTAAATTTGGGCCCTCCTTTGCCTGTAAAGCTTAGTGTTCACTTCATTAAACCTTAGAAACCTCAATATCCAAATGATGATTCATGCAGATTATTTGCCCACATATACACAAATTACGTCAACAGGCTTTGGTGAAGCTAATGAAACTCAGAACTTTTCAATTAAAAAGATTCTTTGAAACAGATTTTCCTTGCAAAGAAATCCTTGTTGCTGTTGGACAGCGGCAGATCTAGTTATTGTAGGGGTTGAAATTTGTATGATTTCAAGATCCCTCCATATCAAGGGTCCCTAACCCATAGGCCATAGAACAGGAACTGGGCCACACATGCTGGAGCAAGGCTTCATCTCTACTTACAGTCATGTGGGCTCCCCATTGCTCCCATGACGGCCTGAGCTCCTCTCCTGTTAGATCAGCAGTGGCATTAGATTCTCTTAGGAGCACTGACCTCATTGTGAACTGCGCATGCGAAGGATCTAGATGGCACACTCCTTATGAGAATCTAATGCCTCATGATCTGTCACTCTCTCCCACCTTCCCCAGAAGGGACAGTCTAATTGCAGGAAACCAAGTTCAGTGCTCCCATAGATTACACGTTATAATGAGTTATATAATTATTTTATTATATATTATAATGTAATAATAATAGAAATAAAGTACACAATAAATGTAATGGACTTGACTCATCCCCAAACTATGCCCCCCAACCCCTGGCTGTGGAAAAATTGTCTTCCATGAAACAGGTCCCTGGTGCCAAAAAGATTGGGGAATGCTGCTCTATATGAAAAAAGATAGAAAATTACACAGTGATCTTAGTTAACAGGAGAAAATTAATGACAACAAATTATGCAAGCCCTGAAGATTCAGTGATCTCTTTAGGCAACTCAGTGGAAACGAGTACACAGAAATGCTTCTGGTGAGAACCCAGCATCTCTCCTCTTACAACGCTCCATGACTCAGTGCTTAGAGCACTGATAGTGAGTGGGCGAGGGAGGAGGCCCTGACGCGTCACCTTCGTTAGCTTCATGGTGGATCTATCCTTGCCTTGGGAGAACTCTCTGTTCCAGACAAGGCCACATTTCAGAGCCTGCCAGAGAGCATGACTGTTTTTTCAAGTGACCCTACGTCATACTAAATGGAACCCTGATGTGTGCTGAAGTGACAGACACTTTGTTCCTTTCCTTTCATGAAACTTTCAAAATGACCTCTAACAGCCCTTCTTATTCTAAAATTATATTATATTTAAACATTATTAGACATGGAAACATCCCAGAGGGCACAAATATCATCTTTATCTGCAAAGAAGTTATAGTCATGACTGAAAGGAGAAGCTACAAATTTCACAAACTCAAGTCATGGCTCCCATTAACTTTTTTTTTTTTTAATTTTACTTTAGGTGCATACTATATCTGGCATTTCTCCCCATGTTATTCATCCCTCCCTTCCCCTGCCTCCCCACCCCCTGCTGTCTCTCCCCTATCCCCCTCAACTGCCCCCAGTGTGTGATGCTCCTCTCCCTGAGTCCATGTGTTCTCATTGTTCAACACCCACCTATGACTGAGAACATGCGGTGTTTGGCTTTCTGTTCTTGTGTCAGTTTGCTGAGGCTCCCATTAATTTTTTAAAAGAGGACTTCCTCTCAAGAAGGCAATTCAAGAATCAACATTTTAATGAGCTCTACTGGATGACAGGTGATTCATTATTCCCAATATAATATTTATTATATTTAGAAATTTACATGCTAATAAGAAAGCAAGTCCCTGTCCATAGACATGTTTTATAGTGAAAGAAAAAATCCTGTGGGTCTGAGAGTACAATGATTTTAGTTAAAACAATAATAAAGATTCTTTTTTTTATTGCATTTTAGGTTTTGGGGTACATGTGAAGAACATGCTAGAAAATAGTAAAGATTCTTAAGGAGGGTATTTTAAAACATGCAGCAAGTCAAGAGCTTTCTGAGGAGGGATTTACCTCCTTTCATCTGACAAAGTTATTTAGTGACATCCTCCTATCTCTAGTGTATCTCTTGTTTCAGTGAATTAGGAACTTCATGAGTAGAAAAAAGAAAATTAGAAAAAGATATACAGAAAAATTTGTGAAAAAATTGTTTTGTAAATGCTAGAGGTGATAAACTAACCATTCATGAAGAATGAATCCATCTATAATCCGTCAGATTTTGTGACATTAAAGTCATACAATGGCTTTTAGCATGTTTCCCATTATAAGGATAAAACTATGACATGTCAATCATGTGATCACTGAAGCAACCCTTCAGTTCTTTATCCTGTTTAGATGCAGTGAAACATCATTACAAATATCTCATCAACTAGTCAGTTTGACTCTCCAATGGCTTGAATCAACGTTAGATGTAGCTGAACCCTCTACAGTCATGTCTTAATGCAGTGTGTTTGAGATATACATACTTTCTAATTAAATGTTGATTATGACAGAATCAAGAGGCTCAGACTCAAAAATAAATTACTATTCATCCTTGTTTCCTTGGATCTTCAGACAGAATCACACCTTAAATTTTCTAGATAGATAAATATCCTTTTTAAAATAAGTGTAGAGGAGATTTTGCATCCTACTTAATAATTAATAATATTCATGATTAGAAAAACATGTTTAGTATTTAAGATGAATTTTTATGCTGTGGTTTAATTAGATTCTACAAGTATTTATTGAGTGTCTGCTATTTTTGCCAATACTATGCTAGGCCATGACAAAAGTCGGGGGTGAAGTGTTGGGGTAGATCGCTCTGAAGAAGAAAGACACACCGTAATGAAACAATGAGGCATTGTGACAATGTGTGTGTTAGTCTCTGTGGTTTCAGCCATAAGTGCTCAAGGGAACGACCTGAGAAGATAAAGTTCCGTGTTCAAGATAGACTCATCTTGGGAGACTTAGGAAGATCTGGGATGTGTCTAATGACATTGAAGGGGGATTACATTTGGGCAGGTGAGGGAAAAGGAAAAAACAACCTGGCAAGAGGTTAGAAAAACTTTTATTATCCATTTCATTAGGAGAGGACAGTTTTCCTCTTGTCTCGGGAAATTATTGAGATCCCTTCAGTCTTCTCTTTTCCAAGTCAAACAATCCCAAATCCTCTGACCTTTCACTCCACACCCTGTTGTCCAGTCCTCAGCCTTTTCTGATACTCTCCAAGTTCTCTGCCTCACGGGCATGTGAGCCATGCCTGTGGCCTGCGGGGTAGAGCCTCCCTTCGGGGTTCAGGGTTCACACTTCTACTTTTCATTCCTCCAATTTTGTGGTCTTGGCCAGGTCCTTTCTAGGCCTCAGCTTCCATCTGTAATTTTAGAAACTGGACTATCGTCTTTATTTTCTTCTATCTCAAAATTCTGAATCTTAAATTGTGAAGCTAATACCCTACATAGGTTTCCAGCCATGTGAAATGACGTTAAAGAGTTAATTTCCAATCTCCTTCATCCTATTTATTATGTATGTTTTTATTTAGATATTCCAACATCATAATTACCTTTAAAAACCCTGAATCCAGGAAAAGCCTTGGTACCTTCATCCGACACTGGATCTACTTCTCCCAGACCTTGTCGGTAGCACACCACTTGTATAAAATGACCTAAAGTCCCAACCCACAATTGGTATAGAGAAAATTTATTTTCGGTTTAGGGATAATGATGATTGCTTTGGCTTAAATGAGTATGCTTGCTTCAAACGATGAAACATGTGAAAAGAAGAAAGAAAAACAATGACTTAAAAATCACAGTACCCAGAATAACCATGACAATGTTAGGTGATCATCACCCCAGACTTAAGGAAGTATTTTTAGAATGTATAACACAGAAACATAACTACCAAAGATAGTTGTGAGGCAAAAGAACATTATTCTCATCTCAGTAGTTATTCTCATGATGTAGAACTTTTTTTTTATAAAAATCACACTTTATCTCCCTGTTCCATCTCTTTCCCTCACAACCAAGACTTCCTCTCCTGACACTGAAATCTGACTTTATCACTATTATTGAAATGGAAGCTACCCAAGTGAACAATGACATCCAAGTTGACGAATTCTATGGAAAGTTTTGAGTTCTTTGACTGCTGGTTGACATTCTGCAGACCACACTCTCCTTTTTAAAATTCTCTCTGACTTCTTTCTGAGCTACTCTGTTCCTTTTCCATCCCTTTTATGTTGGGGTCCTGTACTTGGTATTGGCCTCTTCTCAATCTTTAATTCTCCCGGGAAGGTGGGAGGGTGGGGTGCCATTTACATTGCATGATTTCCGCTACTACTGAGATGGTAACTCCTAAATCTTTATTTGTATACCTATCTCCTAAAGTATTTTTCTACATACAGCTGTCTGGATGTCCCACAGGCACTTCAAAGTCAAAAATGTCTCAAACTGAATTCACCATCTTCACTCCCAAACCTTTCTTCCAGTTCAGATGAGCTCCATAACTAAAATTATATTTCTTAAGGCCTGAGCTGGGTATTATTTGTTAGTAATCGTCCATTTCCACCTTATCCTATGCTCTGCCCAATATCGCAGGAGCCAGAAACCTGAGAATTAGTTACATGTAGTAGAGTTCTGGATGCACTGGATGTTCGATCAAAGAAATAACACTTGCTTTGTTTGAGAGGTGGAAGAGAAGCAGAGACATTCTCCCGACAGCAGAAATGGTGAACACGTAGCCCTTGGCAGACGTACGTTTTGTGGTGACCGGGCTTCATGTTTCACTGCTGATCAACAGTTTTGGGGCTGCAGAATGCCTGTGACATTGGCGGCAGTTTCCTGAAGCCTCTCGACCTGGGTGGCAGCAACATCAGTTTCCTGATCTCTGGATTCTACTCGCAGCGATGTGGTTAAAAGCTTAACAACCCCGGCCGGGCGCGGTGGCTCACGCCTGTAATCCCAGCACTTTGGGAGGCCGAGGCGGATAGATCACGAGGTTAAGAGATCGAGACCATCCTGGTCAACATGGTGAAACTCCGTCTCTACTACAAATACAAAAAATTAGCTGGGCATGGTGGCGCGTGCCTGTAATCCCAGCTACTCGGGAGGCTGAGGCAGGAGAATTGCCTGAACCAAGGAGGCGGAGGTTGCGGTGAGCCGAGATCGCGCCATTGCACTCCAGCCTGGGTAACAAGAGCGAAACTCCGTCTCAAAAATAAAAAAAAAAAAAACCCTGACATTTGTTTTCTAGTCTTTCCAATTATTTTGGAGGCAACTAGTTCCCTGAACTTAATACCATTTTTTGCTTGATATACCTTGTGTGGTTTCTGTTTTCTACACGAAACTTTGACTGGCAACTTCAGTTTTGTTACAGGAGCAATAGTAAGGTATTTTCTTCTATAATCGTATGACTTCTTATTTTTAAAATCCCAAAGATCATTCTTGTTTTACAGATGAAGAATCTAAGGTTTAAGAAATGAACATGACTTGTGGAATGATGCTAAGAGGTAGAGTCAAGGGGAAAGATGTATTCTCCACAGTCAAAGCCTGTAAGTGAGCTTTCTTGTCTTCAACACCAGCAATCTCTAAAATACCAAGATCAATCCAGCAAGCCACACATCTGAGAATCTTCATTGATTCCTTCTTCTTCCGCTCCAATCCCTTCCGCAATCTCTTCAACACTAAACCTGTTGATTTTCTCTGGGAGATCTCTGCATTCAGACTCTTTCTGATCTCAATCAACTGCCTTGATATGGGCCCCCACCATAGTTCTCCCGGATTAGTGTAATTTAGCTTCCTAACGAAAATACTGGCCTCCATTCTTATCTCATTTAATTCATCTTTGATGCTGCTGTGTGAAACTAGAATGGTTGTTTTTTTGGTGTTTTTTTTGTGTGTGTGTTTTTTGAGACGGAGTTTCGCTCTTGTTACCCAGGCTGGAGTGCAATGGCGCGATCTCGGCTCACCGCAACCTCCGCCTCCTTGGTTCAGGCAATTCTCCTGCCTCAGCCTCCTGAGTAGCTGGGATTACAGGCACGCGCCACCATGCCCAGCTAATTTTTTGTATTTTTAGTAGAGATGGGGTTTCACCATGTTGACCAGGATGGTCTCGATCTCTTGACCTCGTGATCCACCCGCCTCAGCCTCCCAAAGTGCTGGGATTACAGGCATGAGCCACCGCACCCAGCCGAAACTAGAGTTTTAAAACAAAACGGACGTGACTCTTCTGCCAAACTTCCTTCCATTGCTCTCCATGCCATTGGATGATGTGCAAGCCTCTCGACTAGTGAGAACAGGCCCTTTGTGTTCCAGCCTCTGCAGGTCCCGCCTCATCTCCCACACACCTTCCTTCTCTCTACACCAACCCACAGGGGCTCTTCTTCTTTGTTTCTTCCGATGACAGGGACAATGCCTTCTTTATCTTTGTACCCATCTTTGAGCCTAACTCAATGCTTGGCGTTTAATAGGGTTCCAACAATAGGTACCAAAAAGAATGAAGGAAAGACATATCACTGTCAGAAACCAAAGACATTTTCAGACTTTTGTCAAAAATCCAGGAGGAGGCTGAAAGAAATTTATGCCAGGCTGGAAATGACAGTGAATTCGTTGTCATAACGGAGAAACAACAACATCCTGGTCTAGTTCACCAAAACTTGTTCTGGTTAATTTTGGTGAGACTGTCTTCATTCTGCATTTCTTAGCTTAGTTCTCTTTCTTTCTCTAGCTGCTGACCTATAAAGCACTGTAATATATTCCAGTGTGGAGGATTGCATTGGAACAATACTGGCTGCAGATTATCCTCTGGCCACATCCCTCCTGACTGAATCATTTTTCAAGATGTCTCTTTCACCTCATTCTTCCCATTGTGCATCAGTAAGGAAATGAAATTATGCCTTTTGGTGCAAAGCGCAAGTATACCCATCCTTCTTCAAAATAAACGTCATCCCTGTCTTCCTTAACCTTGGATAACACAGGGTGTTGTAACTTATTAAAGGAAGTATTTGTTTAGCAGGTAGGATGTTTGGAAGGCAGGAAGGTCCAAAATATGCGACCAAAATATTGCTTGAATTGAGATGAACATTGTTTTTTATCTAATATTTAATGAGTAATAAAGAGTTTCCTTTGATGCCAACAAACCATAAAATATTGAAATGATATTTAACTGTAGCAGACACTTTCAGCTGCCTATTAAATATCTCCCTACTTCCTCCTTGCTGCTAGAAGCCAGGTTTTGATCAAGGGTAGGAACATTTCCCCTAATTGTACAGAGGAACTCCGATTGTACAGAGGAACCACGAGTCAAAGATATTAAGGTATTTTCCACCATGGTTAATGTTTTTTTTTTTTGAAACAGAGTTTCACTCTTGTTGCCCAGGCTAGAGAGCAATGGCACGATCTTGGCTCACTGCAACCTCCGCCTCCCAGGTTCAAGTTGAGTCTCCTGCCTCAGCCTCCTGAGTAGCTGGAATTACAGACATGTGCTACCACACCTGGCTAAATTTTTTGTATTTTTAGTAGAGACAGGGTTTCGCCGTGTTGGTCAGGCTGATCTTGAACTCCTGACCTCAGGTGATCCGCCCGCCTTGGCCACCCAAAGTGTTAGGTTTACAGGCGTGAGCCACCGCACCTAGCCGTTAATGTTTTGAGCATGAGTTCTGGACTCATATGCCGGGGTTGAATCCATTTCAACCACTTACTGGCTGCACCTGCTTGGTGAGTTAGTAAACTTCTAGTTTCCTCTTCTGTAAACTAAGGATAATAATGGTATGTGCCTCTTGGGGTCATTATGGGGATTAAAGGTGATACTGCCAATACAGTGCTCAGCACAACATGTGACCAGGTAAGAGGTCAAAACATTTTAGCTGTCATTGTTGTTTTCACTTGAGCTGTATCTGTTAGCCTTGGGTTGGGATGCGAATAGCAAAGATCCACAGCAGGAGTGGCTCAACAAGATCGAATCTTGCTTTTTTTCATGTAGAGGTTCTTGAGTAGAAGCCCAGACCAGCTCAGAGACCCAGGCTTTTTCTAGGTAACTTCCCCATGAATCCCAAGGTGTGCCTTTCATCCTCTTCATTCAAGATGGTGCCAAGAACTCCTGACGTGTTCTCCATAGCAGGATGGAGGAAAGGATGAAAAGTTTAAAAAGGGCAAACAGTGGATGTCCTACCAGCTGTCTTTTAAGGAAGGATCGCAAGAGCTGCCAGAGGCATTTTTTGCCCATAATGTGTTGAGGACTGACATTCATGGTCATCCAATCCAGTTTAAATTTAATTTTTAAAGTATCACAAGAATTATTGCCTGTAGTCTACCATGATTCACTATGATCATGAAATCTTTTTCTGTTATATTTCTACAATACTGATTAACTAAAACATGAAATAGTCTTACACAATTGAATATTACTCCCTGTTTTACATCAGGCTGCCTTTGAAACATTGAGCATTTTAGACGTAACTGAATTGTTCAAATGTTAAACTCTGCACTTCAAAATATGATTTTCCTTCCCCTTTGTGACCTGGTGCCAAGTTAAGCTCACAGGGTAAGGTTTATGGTGTAGGCTGATTGTATAACAAATGCTTCCATCAAGAGTGCTCTGGGGCAGAGGTGCCCAGAAAGGGAATGTGACAGAAGAAGGTGATGTGGCAGGAAGATCAGCTTTACTCCAAGATTCACATGAATAATAGATGAAATGTAATGCGGAATAAAACAAAGGTTAAAAAAAAAACCACCACCAGCAAAATTCACTGAAATAACAGCAACTCAAGGTCACACACCATGCTGGGTATGCACAAGGGGGTTAAATTACGGCCACAGCCAAGCTCAGAATGTGATTTCTATGCTTCCTGTCCCTTCAATGACTATTGCTTGGCAGCTACTCATTAACACAAGCAGTAGGATCACTGAATGTAAGACAATAATTGGAGGGTAATATCTCTTGGTCTGTGGCTTGTTATCTTTTGAAACGGATCAAAATAGTTCATTTAGGGACATCTTATTCAATATTTCTAATTATAATAAAACCTCTGATGATTCAGATCTCCCAATCCTAGTGCTGCTGCCTTTGCATGGCAATCAGAAGATCACAGTCTTACACAGTTGGTGCAGATTTGGTGTGTTCACAAACTAAATACAAATTCAAGTTAACAGCACGACTGGGCTAATTTTGAGAAGCAAATGCATTCGTATTAGACATTAATCTTAAATATAAGCCTTAGTAATGACTAGGATTGAGGAACATACAACAGTTATTCCAAAAAAAAAAAAAAAAAGACAGAATCTAGTTCAAGTTGAGACATTAGCTGTTTTTGTTTGGATCGGTTCTCCTAGCTGTTATAAGAAATGGATTGGCCAGGTGTGGTGGCTCACATATGTAATCTCAGTACTTTGGGAGGCCAAGGTGGGCAGATCACCTGAGGTCAGGAGTTCGAGACCAGCCTGACCAACATGGAGAAACCCCGTCTCTACTAAAAATACAAAATTAGTTGGGCATGGCAGTGCATGCCTGTAATCCCAGGTACTCGGGGGACTGAGGCAGGAGAATTGCTTGAATCCAGGAGGTGGAGCTACATGAGCCAAGCTCACTCCAGCCTGGAAGATAAGAGTGAAACTCCATCACAAAAAAAAAAAAAAAGAAAAGAAATGAGTTGATGATAGTTGACAGGGCAAGGACTTTTGGAGGACAGACTCGCTGTCCCTCTGCCTCTCATTACAGAAGCAAAAGAGTGGCTGAACATTGCTTTTTGTTATCTAATATTTAATGAGTAATAAAGGGTTTCCTTTGACTACCTAATGCAACAAACCATAAAATACTGAAACGATATTTAACTGTGGCAGACACTTTCGGCTGTCTGTTAAATATCTCCCCACTTCCTCTGTGCTGCCAGAAGCTAGGTTCTGATCAAGGGTAGGAACATTCCCCTAAATACTTGCTTACGAAGCCTCTTTTGCAGTTAGGAGTGTGTTGCAGTTGTAGCCAATGAAATAAAGATGGAATTTGGCTCAGGTTTTGAGGCTTTCCTGATAAAGAGAAATAAATGCAGCTGGCTCTGTTTTTCCCTTTTCTGGCTTCCTCTTTCTTTAAAGACACATTTGACTGGAGCTGCAGTAGCTATCTTGTGACCTTGAGATGAAGTGCTTCGAGGAAAAGCCCAGATCTGGCCTTGATGACTTTGAGCTGCTGGACAATGCCAGCAACCCAGTATCTCCAAGATTCTCATGGGTAAATGCTACTTGTTTAAATTGGAGTTGGGTTTCTGATACCTGCAGTCAGATGCATACCTAATCAGGCCTCGGGTTCATGTAGAATTTCTTGCCGATTGGGATTACCATAAGAATAATGGTGAGATATTTCAATGATTCATGATTAAGTTAAAGGGAGCACATACATTTTATTTTTAAAGCTGGGTTGGTAGGGTGTATTCAAAATTCTGGGGATTATATATACGCTGGTTACTCTCCGTTTCCCACCCCTCAGATCTGATCTGTGCTCTCCTGAATTCTCCTCTGTGTTTTAGAAGGCTGACCCTACGAGCTGCATCTCATTACCCTCTGGCTTCTGTGTGGGTTAAACTAAACCAATGGGAAGCACCAGGAGCAAACTGGTGGCTAAGGAGTGTAACAGCTAATATCTGAACTCAAGACTTTGTCTACCTAAGAAACAGTTATTTTTTATTTTTATTTTTATTTTTTTTTTGAGACGGAGTTTCGCTCTTATTACCCAGGTTGGAGTGCAGTGGCGCGATCTTGGCTCACGGCAACCTCCGCCTCCTGGGTTCAGGCAATTCTCCTGCCTCAGCCTCCTGAGTAGCTGGGATTACAGGCACGCGCCACCGTGCCCAGCTAATTTTTGTATTTTTAGTAGAGACGGGGTTTCACCATGTTGACCAGGATGGTCTCGATCTCTTGACCTCATGATCCACCCGCCTCGGCCTCCCAAAGTGCTGGGATTACAGGCGTGAGCCACCGCGCCCGGCCCCAGAAACCGTTATTTTGTATTCCTTCATGCAATGACTAGGGCTTAGTACTTGTAAGGCCGGTTGCCTCACCGGGAGTCAAACGGACACATCCATCCCTCTCCGTGCCTGATAACTCTGTCATCACTCAAAGTCGTTATCTGGCCTCACCACATGGCTTCCCTGCACTCGCCTCTGCATATCATACCCAAGGTCACACTCAACATTAAACTATGCATCCAACCCCCAGCCTGCTGTCGAAAAACCTACAAAAGAATTTTTTAAAAGAAGCGCCCACCAAACCCCGCCCGGTAGCGGTAGTCTGCCCCTTACGCCCCCAGGAAGGCCCACTTTTTTCTGCAAGGTCCCTCCTGCCTACCAATGACAGCTACCTCCAGGCACTTTCCGCCTCTCAACAGCCAATGAAATTGCCTTCCCTTTGTTTCCCCAATAGCCAATCAATTGCCTTCCTTCCCTATAAAACCCCATGCCCTAAAAGCCAGGTGCGACTTCTTTGGCCCCTTACTGGACCGCAGAACCTCGCCCGGGAGCTGAATAAATTAGCTTCTCATTTTCTTATACTTGCCTCAGTTTCCTCATTTTACCTCGGCAATAAACCTTACAGTACTGATGTTTAATACTAATATATTTGCTTCTCAAAATTGGCCAATTATGCTATTCTCTTGAATTTGTATTTAGTTCATGAAGGTACAAAATTCTGCACCAGGTAAGATGGTAATCTATTGATTGCCATACAAAGGCAGTGGCACTAATATTTAGAGATCTGAATAAGCAAAGGTTTATAATAAAATAGAAATATTGAATAAAATGTGAATGAGAGAAATGATGTGATATGGTTTGGATCCATGTCTCCACCAAATCTCATTCAAATTGCAATTCACAGTGTTAGAGGTGGGGCTTGGTGGGAGTCCTCGGATCATGGAGGTGGTTTCTCATGGCTTAACACCATCCTAGGTGTAGTCATCAACACTAAGTTCTCATGAGATCTGGTTGTTTAAAGCTCTGTGGCACCTCCCTCCCTCTTTCTTGCTCCTGCTTTGGCCATGCGATGTGTGTGCTCCCCTGGCACCTTCCACCATGATTCTAAGTTTCCTGATGCCTCTCCAGAAGCTGAGCAGATGCCAGTATCATGCTTCCTGTACATCCTGTGAAACCATTAGCCAATTAAACCTCTTTATTTTTTTTCTTTGTTTTTGAAATGGAGTCTTGCTCTGTTGTCCAGGCTTGAGTGCAGGGCATGATCTTGGCTCACTGCTATCTCCTGGGTTCAAGCAATTCTCCTGCTTCAGCCTCCCAAATAGCTGGGATTACAGGCTCCTGCCACCATGCCCAGCTAATTTTTGTATTTTTAGTAGGGATGAGGTTTTACCATGTTGGCCAGGCTGATCTCAAACTCCCGACCTCAAGTGATCTGCCTGCCTTGGCCTTCCAAAGTGCTGGGATTACAGGTGTGAGCCACCACGCCTGGCCTAAACCTCTTTTTTTTTTTTTTCTCTATTTTATAAATTACACAGCCTTAGGTATTTCTAGCAATGCAAAAATGGACTAATACAGAAAATTGGTACTGAGGAATGGGGCATTGTTATAACTTATCTGAAAATGTGGAAGTAGCTTTTGAACTGGGTGATAGGCAGAGGTTAGAAGAGTTTTGGGGACTCGGACAGGAAGATGAGGGAAAGTTTGGAATTTCCTAGAGACTGGTTGAATGACTATGACTAAAATGATGATAGTGATATGGACAGTAAAGTCCAGGCTGAGGAGGTCTCAGATGAAAATGAGGACCTTAGTGGGAACTGGAGAGAGGTCACTTTGGTTATGCCTTAGCAAAGAACTTGGCTGCACTGTGTCCCTCCTCTAGGGATCTGTGGAACTTTGAACTTGAAAATGATGATTTAAGATATCTGGTGGAAGAAACATCTAAGCAGTAAAACACTCAAAATGGAGCCTGGCTGCTTCTAACAATCTATGCTCATATAGACTGAAAGCATTTCAGAGACCTTCATGGCAGCACCTCCCATTACAAGCCTGGAGGCCTAGGAGAACAGAATGATTTGGTGAGCCAGACACAGGACCTCGCTGCCCTGTGCAGCCTTGAAACACTGTTCCTGGCATCCCAGCTGCTCCAGCTCCAGCCATAGCTCAAAGGGGCTCAGGTACAGCTTGGGCCACTGCTTCAGAGTGCAAGCCATTAAGCCTTGGTGGCTTCCATGTGGTATTAAGCCTACGGGTGCACAGAGTATAAGTGTTGAGGCTTGAAAGCCTCTGCCTAGATTTCAGAAGATGTATGGAGAGGCCTCCTGCAGGGGTGGAGCCTTCATGGAGAGCTTCTGTGAGGGTAGTGCAAAAAGGAAAAGTTGGCTTGGAGCCCCTGCACAGAGGCCCCACTGGGGCATTGCCTAGTGGAACTGTGAGAAGAGGACCACTGTACTTCAGACCCCAGAATGGTAGATCCACTGATAGCTTGCACTCTGTGCCTGGAAAAGCCGCAAGCACGGAACACCAGCTCATGACGGCAGCCATGGAGGCTAAACCCTGTAAAGCCACAGGGAGGAAGTGCCCAAGGCTTTGGGAGTCCACCCCTCGCGCCAGTGTGCTCTGGATGTGAGACATGGAGTTAAAAGAGGTTATTTTTGAAGTTTTAATTTTTAATAAATGTCCTGCTGGGTTTTAAACTTGCATGGGGACTGTAGCTGCTTTGTTTTAGCCAAATTCTCCCTTTTGGAATGGCAGTATTTAGACGATGCCTATTCCTCCATTATATCTTGGGAGTAACTAATTTGTTTTTCATTTTACAGGCTCATAGGTGGAAGGGACGTGCCTTGTTTCAGATAAAACTTTGGACTTTTCGGTTAATGCTGGAATAAGTTAAGACTTTGGGGGACTGTTGGAAAGGCATGATTGTATTTTGCAATGTGAGGAACATGAGATGTGGAGGGCGAGGGAAAGAGTGCTATGGTTTGGATCTGTGTCTCCACCAAATTTCATGTTGAATCGTAATCCCCAGTGTGAAAGCTGGGGCCTGGTGGGAAGTGATTGGATTCTGGGGGTGGATTTTTATGGTTTAACACCATCCCTGCTTGGTGCTGTCACTGCAATGGTGAGTTCCCATGAGACCTGCTTGTTTAAAAGGGTGTGGCACCCCCTCCCTTCTCTTGCTCCTACTCTTGCCATGTGCTGTGTGTGCTCCCCCTTCACCTTCCACCGTGATTGTAGGTTTCCTGAGCTATTCTAGAAGCTGAGCAGATGCCAGCATTATGCTTCCCGTGTAGCCTCTGGAACCACAAACCCATTAAACCTCTTTTCTTTATAAATACCCAGTCTCGGGTATTTCTTTATTGCAATGCGAGAACGGCCTCATACAAGGTGGGAGAGCTTTGTGGTTTGGGGCTTCGTCTTCGCCACTTTGAGTTATGTGACAAAATTCATATCCCTCAACTACCCTCCTTCCTGCAGGCTCTATGCCATGGCTTCAATTCTCAAGGAGTTTCTAACATGTGTTACCTCTCCTGCCCCCTTCAGGCCAAGGGTGGTACCTCCTTCTTCTGTGGTTAGTTTCTAGGGACTTCAACATCTTTCATCCAGTTTCTTAAATCTGTCCACATTTTATTAACATTTCTTGAACCACTTGAGTTGGATTCTCTTTTCTGCTGTTATTCTGTCTTATACAGTATTCCATACACAAATTTTTTAATATGGTCATTCGTTTATTTGATGAAAACCATAAAATATATTTTCAAAAATTCTGTCTGAATTTGGCATGTGACCTGGCACATTCAACTGAAATTTTGTTGATTGTGGGGTGATGGAACCATGTAATCCGTTAATGCAAATGAACTCATGAAGGATATCGTTCACATTTGCTGTCTTATGTATTTTCCGTTTTCTTTCTGACAATGATGAACCGTCCTAGAGATATCAAACTTTATTTCCACCGCAAAGATACATTGCCTGGAGTAATGTATTCTGATTTAATACAGCATTTGCCAAGTAATTTTATAATTATTTCTAAGTTAATCCTAGCAACCTTATTATGAACAGGGTCAATTTTATTACAATCTTTCTTTTAGAAATCTGGTTTCTGAGTGAGGAAGAATGATTTGCCCAAGGTTATATTACATGTTGGTTAAATTTAGTCTAAAATACAGAGTTCCTCATCCTTTTCTTGAGGCTGTTGATTTAATGTTTCACTGGAAAAGTAATGTACCATCTAACACCAGGATGCAGGATGCTGCCAGTCTTTCCTTACCAATAGCAATCCATCATATTTAGTGTATGTTTGTTGACTGTTTCTGATTTTTTTTTGATAAATGCTAAGGAATACTAGATAGTTTTATGATCTTTCTTCACCCGCTCAGTTCTTCTCTTACTTTCTTTCCTCCCATTCACCTTCATGAAACCACTGCTACAAAGGAAGGAAAAGAGATGTCTGGAATAGGAGCGGGATTTTCTAAAACTTCTGTCTGATTATACTCTTCAAGAGAGAAGTGTCCAATGGGTGGATCAAAGGCCAAATAGTGCCCACTTGACTCAGTTATTCAACCTGGCATTTTTAGTAAAAACATTTAGAATTGTTTAAAAGGCAACGAACCCAATTAGACCACTTGTATGTGTTGGTATGATTAATTACCTGACTACCTATCTATCAGCAGGGAATTTAAAGTTTTCTCAAAATGGGAAGACTGAGTTCACTTGTCACATATGGGGCACTTGCCATTAAAGGAAGAAGAGATAGCTTCAAGTTGTTTTTTTAAAATGCTAAAATCCTAGATTGCTGGGCTGTGCTGCATAATTCCATAGGGGAATTTGTGCTGTGATCTGCTCAGATCAAGTTCATTGTATGGTATGATGAAAATAAGGTTTCTTCGTAGTTCTGTCCTTAACTAAAGCAAGTTTTTGCCAAAAATGGAGCCAAATCTTCTTACCAGATCACTTTTCTTCTTGGACTTCTTGTGCTCATCATCTGTACAGTTGCACATATATCCAGCAGTCATTTTTCACTGTTTCCTCATTCTGTGTATTTTACAGCCAAAGGGGAAAAGAGGTTGCTCTCATTTTTCTTTCCTAAATGGCTTGAGCACAGGGAAACCATGGATTCTGAAGAACAGAAGAAAGGTATTTAGGGAAATGTAATCCCAATCTCTTGAGGGATTCATAGATTTGAATAAATATGAATCATGCATCATCTTTCTGTGACTCCTTTTTCTTTACCTTCTCACCAGGAGACAGTATTCCCAATACAGAGAATGTCTTCTCTGACCCAATGTCTACTGTCTCCCACTTCTGTTACAATGGGAAATGTATGAAGACAGCATTCCTGTCTTAGTCCATTCTGTGCTGCTGTAACAAAACAACAGAGACTGGGTAACTTATAAAGAACAGAAATGTATTTTCCCACAGTTTTGGAAGCTGAGAAGTCCAAGATCAAGGTTCCAGCAGGTTCAGTTGTCTGGTGAGAGCTGCTGTTTTCCAAGAGGATACCTTCCAAGACAAGCTGCACCCCGCTGAGGGGATGCATGGTGCGTCTTCACATGGCAGATGACAAGCTGGCTGAAGGCTGCATAGAGCCTCTTTTATAAAGGCCTTAATTCCACTCATGAGAGAGGATCATTCCTGGCATAATCACCTCTTAAAGGCCCCACCTCTTAATACTGTTGTATTGGAAATTAATATTCAACATGAATTATTTTGAAGGGAATGAAAATATTCAAGCCATAGCAATTGCCCAAGAATCCATCAATGGCCTCCTTTTTATCTTACTCTGTCCTCTTCCTTTGAGTGACTTCTCTCATCTGGATACTTTTGGCTGCCACCTGTGTGATGGTGAATTTAACACATCCCTCCACCAAACCAACAAACACAGGTGCCAAAATGCCCATTGAGCATCTCTACTTGAACATCCTATGGGCAACTCAAAGTCAAAGTATTTTGATTGAATTCACTCCCAATCTGTTTCTCCTTCTAGATTCCTTGTCTTGAATGGCACCTGTTCCCTCAGTCACCCTCATCAGCATCTGCTCAGGAGCTGTCACTGTCTCTTCTCTATTTTCAGCCCTCCACCCTGTCCTTTAATAACTGCAATTCATTCTCTGTCTTACAATTCACACGCATTAGTCCTCTTCTCGGAGGGCAGACTGCAGTGGTCTTCTGACTGGTTTCCTTACTCTCTCTCTCCAGGTCCCACTTCCATTCATCTTTGTAGGGCTATTGTTCTACTCACATCATCCTCTGCTTAGAACCAATCCACCAATGACTACAAGCAAACTCCTTAGCTGAACCCACATGGACTTAACAATCTGACCTCTCTATAGCCTCATCTCCTGCTATTTCTCCATGAGTGTGCCTTTGTAAGCTGCACAAACATGCCTTACTGGTTCTCTTTCTTCATGATGTCACACTTGACATTTCTTTGCTGGAGACTGTCTTTCCTACTTTTGAATCTAGCAAACTCCTATTCATCCTTCAAAGCTCATTATCATTTCCTCCAGGAACTGATCCCTGGGACTCCTGGCTCATATTTAGACCTTTCCACTGGGCTTTCCTCCATAAGTCCATGCAGATGCCTCTCTCATATCACGTATCACCCTGCATCAAAATGTTTCTCTCTGTTAACTGGATTTCATTTGTGGGCATTCACAGTATCATTGAAAAAATTTAATGTCATGTTTTATCAAAGTTTTATATGTGCATTCTTTTCAAGGTCAAATATTTCTTTAATGCTTATTATGAAAAAAAACCTTCCCAGGCCCCCATCCTCTATTTCCTGTTTATTACTGTCTTCCCCCCATCACCCTTTCCATCCCCTTCCATCCCAGCATGTAACCACTTTCAACTTCTCACTGTTTCTATTTTGTAGTTACTTTCAAATCTCCGTATAATATGCCTTATACTTCTATTTCTTCACTTTTAGATTTTAGATTTTCTCTATTGATTTCCTCCCTTGAAGAAGTGGCTTTAGTTTTTTGAGCTTCTCTCTCCTCTCCCTACGTCTACTGCCTTCATCCTCCTCAAATAGTTATGTCATATTTTTTGGTTTCATCTTCCTAAAGTCATACCTTCTATCATCCTACAGTCTATACAGCTTTCCTGCTAGGACCCTCCACTTACAACCATTCTGGAGATTATCTGTGCTTGTTGGATGCTGTTTCCTAGAGACTATGTTCTTTTCCATGACTCCTTCTATTGTTTGGTCTATTCCATCATTCTGAAGGACCACGTCCTTCAATTGTTCCCTGAAAAAGAACACATGATTATAAAAGATGTGAAAGAATATGGGCACAGTGGCTCATACCTGTAATCTTAGCACTTTGGGAGGCCAAGGCAGGTGGATTGCTTGAGCCCAGGAGTTCAAGACCAGCCTGGGCAACATAGCAAAACCCTGTCTCTACAAAAAACACAAACTTAGCTGGATTTGGTGGTGTCTGCCTGTAGTCCTAGCTACTTGAAAGGCTGATATGGGAGGATGGCTTGAGTCTAAGAGTTCGAGGTTGCAGTGTGCCATGATCATGCCACTGCACTCCCGCTGAGTGACAGAGTGAGACCCTGTCTCAAAAAAAAAAAAAAAAAAAAAAGATTTGAAGCATCGTTTGATTAAAGTTTTGATGGTGTAGAATTCTGGATGTAAACATCTTCCCCTTAATTTTGGAGGCGTGCACCACCGTCTTCCAGCTCCTGCTGTTGCTGTTGAGAAGCCTGATGTGGGTGTGATTCCCAGTCTGCGCATGTTTTGCGTTTGTTTTCTTTTCTGGAAGGCATTGGTGTGTTTTTGTTGCTTGTTTTGAACCAGGACTCTGCCATTTCCCAATGCTGTGTCTCGGTTTGGGTTTATCTGAATCCATTATGAGTGCCAAATAATTTGAAAACATATATTCTTCTTGTGGGAAGTTTTTCGAATTTGTCTTCATTCTTCCTGTTCATTTCTTTTGGAATTTTTATTATTTGGCTGGGCTCTAGTTGTTGTTTTTAATTTTTTCTTTCCTAGGTTTCTTTTCTTGATTTTGATGTATTTCTTGGAGAGTTTTAAAATTTTCTTTACATTCCTATTAGTCAGCTTTTCATTTCTAGTATTAATTTTTTAATTTTTAAGAGTTCTCTTATTTTTAATTTCCATTTTTAGTTGTCTGAATGTTCCTTTCTGTTTTTATTTCACGGATGCCATCTATGATGTCTCTGAAGATATTCAGGATAGGTTTTCATTTTAAACCTCCTTCTTCCATTGCCCCTATTTCTTCTGAGTACACTTCCCCTCCCTATTGGGTTGCCTTAAACCTAGATATCCAGTGATCCTAGGCTGTCTGGTCACATTTAAGAATGAGTTTATCTAGTTGCTGATTGGAAGTTCCTTATGCAAGGTCAGCGCTTGCTACCTGTTGGGGTTTGTAACTAGAGCCCAGCCAAATAATCACAGGCCACGTCTGGCTGGCCTGTTTCACTGGGACACCCAAAGTCTTCTCCTGTGCTGCTCTGATTCCTACCCCTCCCCCAAATATCTTCCATTCTTCTTCTTGGGGAGCACAGACCCGGCTCCTAGTAGTATAGGAGGCCTGGGGAAAATGGGAGCTGGGAGAAGGTCTCACCGTTCAGTAGACTTTCCTCTAATTCATCTTTGCACTGCAGTCAGCAGTGCTCTGTGTTCCCCAACCCAGAATACTTCCGGTTTACCCTTTTCAGAGAGCAAACCCCTATTCTTTTTCCTGGCTGCTTCTTAAACACTTTGAAACCAAGTTTTCTGTTTTCAGCTTTGCATTTACTCCTCCCTTTAGCAGTTGCTGCTGCTGTGGATCCTGAATCTTTCTGGGGTTCTGTGTCGCAAATCGCATTGTTTCTTGGTTTCCCCTTCTGCTGGCTCAGATGTCAGCTGTCTCCAGTCTAAAATCTCAGCTTCCCGTCCTCCATTTGCTTTTTGGTTTCACATTTTGTTGACAGCTGCTTAGAACCAGTTTCTCTGCCCTCGTGGTTGATGATTTCAGCTGTCATTTTAGTGAGAATTAAAGAGGAAATAGCGGTAAATGCCTGTGTTAAATTCAACTTCTTTAGCCAATAGAGCCCTCAGCGTTTTATTTCCCAGAACTTGACGTTTAATAGACACTTAGCGGAAGTTAATCGAATCTATATGTCAGTGCTCAGAACACAATCTCCCCAAATGTGGCACGTTGGCATGAGAAAACTGGAGAAACAAGGTGGTCGCTTTGACCTAATGCTCCTTTCCATGTGAAAACTGTTGTGAAAGGACTTCCCTGGAGGACAAGAAGAATCTGAATAAACAGGCCTTGCTAAGCTTCCCCCAATTTATTCCCATTAGATCATATCCTTTGCATCAAATTATACTTCTGTATGACTGTCCATTCTTCATCCAACCTAAGCGTTAAAATATGGATTTGCCTGCTTTCGAGGTCTTCATTTTTGGAGGCCCCCATGTTATGTAAAACTTTGGTTAAATAAATTTGTTATGCTTTTCTCTTGCTAATTTCTTTTTTCTAGATTAAATTCTATTCCTTTCTTGTTTCTCTTTTTAATTGTGTGAGAGATAAAGAAAATAAACTTCTTTTTTGAGCAGTGTCTCTTGTCTATGGCTGTGCATTGAAATTGGAGGGAATCAGGATATGCCACCCCAAAACATGCCACTTTGGCACAAGGATTATTTTGAGCTGAAGGGGATCTGAGTTTCTGAAATTCCTTATCTACTTAAAAGCAGAACCTCCCAAAAGAACTCAAGTCCTAAGTGCTCTCCCCGGGAGTAACTCTTATTTTCTCTTCTTGGCACTATGCTTAAACAAACGTCATCACATGTTATGTTCCATCTATTCTCCTACGGGCCATTTATTTTTCCAGAAAGCTATCTGCTTTTCCACATGTGTACTTTTTTCTCTTCCCTTTCACCTACTAAGTTGGGTATACAGACTTCAAGTTCTAACGGCCTCTTAGAGTTACTCGTCTCTGAGTGTCGTGTGTGTATGCGTGATTGCGTGATACCTATGCTAATAAAATTGTACGCTTTTCTTTTGTTTATCTGTTTTTGTTAGCCTAATTTTACAAGGCCTCAGCCAGAGAATGAACCTAAGATGGGTAGGGAAAAAAATACTAATGCCTGGGAACCATCATCTGAAACTCTGCTTTAACTAGCCTGGGGTGCATCCTGGGCATTGTATTATTAAAAGCTCCCCAGTGGATTCAAATGTGCAGCAAAGACTCAGAACCAACTCCTTAAAAGTATATTAAAGATGATATGTATAAAAATAGATGCCTTCTTCTGCCTCAAGTAAATAAGCTAATCAGTAAGATAGCAGCAGCAGAATTTAGGGGTTGCACATTTAATCTCAACAAAAGTTCTGAGCATAGCAGCACACTTTACAGTTTGTTGTGTTGAATGAATGAATGTAGCCAGCAGACTCAAAATGCCACAGAAGTGTTGATTAAGAAGGTTTTGGTGACAATAGGAAGTTGCTTTCTTGTTGGGCTAACCCAGACTTTTCTTCACTCTTCCCAGTTTTCAGGATGATGTTTACCTTTCTCAAATGTTTATTTCCCAGGGTTCACAGTCAACTCTTGCATACCAGAGTTCGTGGAACAGGCTGGTGGAAGAGGAGATTGTCTCAGAAAACAAAAACTTGAAGATATTCGGGATAGAGAAAAAATGAGCTTAAATGTGTCTCCTTGATGTGCTGGCTAAATATCTCAAGCTGTGCCTCTCCTCTTTCTCAAAATTCACTTCAGAGCTTCAATACTACTTTTGGATTGCTAAATTTTTGTTCACTGATTTTGTCCACAGTGTTCTAAAGCTACATCCGTATTTTTCTGCATCTGATTCTCAACTCTAAACATGAAGTCCCACATTATTTTAAATGAACCTGTGCTCCATATATTAGTTACTGTTTTGATCATGGAATCATGACCAAATAGTTTTCATTTGAAAAAAGAATGAATTGATCGGTGATTGGCACATATGAAGGGTTTACTCATACTCAAAGCTGTGAAAACAATGACACCTCAGAGACTAGCACTTGTGATTTGTAGACTGGATTAATCAGAGGAGGCTGACAGGAAATGCTGTTTTGCACTGAATCAGGAGACATGAGCCCTACTGCCCTACCATGCAATGATGTGTGGCCTTGGATAACTCCATTATGAAACTGTGCCTGTTTCTTCATACATAAAATAGAATTGATGGTAGATATCTTCCTGGCCTACCTTCCATGGTTGTTGTAAAGACTTAAAGAGTAGCTTTTCTCACCACGTCATATTCACTGGGATGCAGGACTAATCTCCTTTTGTCAGTGCTTTTGATTATCATTTAATCTAGATCCGTGGTACTCAGATCTAACTGTAGCCTCCATCAGAATCACCTGGAGGGTTTGTTAAAACATTTTGCTGGGCCCCATCCTCAGAATTTCTGATCGATTAGGTGTGGGCTGGGACCAAGAATTAGCCTTTCCAACAAGTTTCCAGGTAATGGTGATGTTGCTGGACAGGGGACCACACTTTGAGAACTACTGGTCAAAAGCTTGTCTCTACATATGCAAGGCCCAGTAGACCCTCTTTGCAAAATTTGAAGTTAATTGATGGTGTACGTACTTTTGCTTTCTGCTCTCATTGCTTTCAGCTTCTCTGCAGCTGAGAACTGTGATCTCCTCACTATTCTCCACTGTGCTTCTCCCTGGACTCTCCTGCCTTGATTTCCTTCCTCTTCTGTGACTGGGTCTCTGTTCCTTTGGCTGCTTCCTGGTACCCTGCTTCCCATAACCTCCCGCTGCCTTCCAGCTTCTCTGGAAAGCTGCCTTCCCAATGGGCAGGACATAGCCTTCAAGCCTATTCTTGCATTATGCTTTCCCGTCTCCTCTCACAATTTATTCATTCTCTGTGTAAACCTGAAAACCACTAGGTGCCAGTGTTACAGAAAAGGGATTGAGATCCAGACCCCATGAGAGGGTTCTTGGATCTCGGGCAAGAGAGAATTCAGGCCAAGTCAATAGAGTAAGGTGAAAGCAAGTTTATTAAAAAAAAAAAAAAGGAATAAAAGAATGACTACTCCATGTACAGAGCAGACTCAAGGGCTGCTGGTTGCCCATTTTTATGATTACTTCTTAATTATATGCTAAACAAGGTGTGGGTTATTCATGCCTCCCCTTTTTAGATCATATAGGGTAACTTTCTGATGTTGCCATCACATTTATAAACTGTCATGGTGCTGGCGGGAGTGTAGCAGTGAGGACAACCAGAGGTCATTCTAATGGTCATCTTGGTTTTGGTGGGTTTAGCTGGCTTTTTAACTGCAACCTGTTTTATCAGCAAGGTCCTTATGACCTGCATTTTGTGCTAATCTCCTGTCTCATCCTGTGACTTAGAATGCCTCGATCATCTGGGAATGCAGCCCAGTAGGTGTCAACCTCATTTTAGTCAGCTTCTATTCAAGATGGAGTTGCTCTGGTTCAAATGCCTCTGACACCAGGACTAATCGAGTGGCCTAATTTAGGCTAAAGTGGAAACAGCTGATACATGACCTCACTCGGGCTTCTGGATTAATTGACACTTTATTGCTTCTTCCTGGGTGCCAGAACCTGGGATGATAACTGTGTTCATGTCAGTGAATTAAAGACATATTATTTCTGCTTTTGTGGTGCTTACCATGCTGAATAATGAGGAAAATGAATTTTAGACAGCGGACCGGGACAGTAGGTGGAGACAATGTCCCTCTGATACCATCAAGTAACAGAAGGAAAGGAGGGCTGCTGCTGGGTCCTTGCATTCCCCAGGGCCAATTCTGTCACCTTTCTTAAGCTCTTAGAGGAGACAGTTAAATTGTTGGGTGAAATTGATGCTTTCCAATCCTAGAGGCTTGAAGAAAATAGTATTTCAACTAACATTTATTGAGGACTTACTGTGTGTCCAGGGCTGTTTTAAGAACCTTACAGGTATTAATTTACTTAATCCTCACATCCGCCCATTAGACTGGGTCTACTACTGTCTCCATTCTGTAGATGAGAAACATTCTTAGCTTACAGTCACCCCCTATCAAGGGGTGACTTTGAATGTGAAAGGATATTTTGCCCAGTGACAGTAACACCTTCCTGGTTACCTGCTATTTCTCCTGGATATGTTCTTGTTCTTTCTCAAGGTGGGTTGTGGAAACCATAGAAAAAAGATGTGCATGTCTTTTAGTCATTATTTTAGGGAAAGACATTGAGTTTTTGCCCCTCAAAATCTGTGGAATCAGTTATTTACTGGAAAATGGATATGTGCTATGAAAAAATCCAGCTATGTACTTTTACATCGCTGTAAGACTGCTCACTATAACCTGTATACTTCTAAATGTGCTTCTCTGACTTTAGAACCAGTGGACCCTGTCAGAAACTTCCCAGTAAAAAATGCGTCAATGCTCCTTTCAAAAACACGCTAATTCCAAAGAATAATTGGTTTGCATGACAGCTCTGTGACCCAAGTGAAAAGCTGAGACATTTTATATGTATATAGTACAATTACCCAGGGAAACTACATACAAGTAAAATACTAGTATAATATCTATTTCAAAAGAAATAAAAAGAAACTATGAGTGACTTTGGAAAATATAATATTATTATATATAAAATCATTTGTTGTTTTTCCCTGTGGGTTTGCTAGCTCTTGAGCAATGGATTCCTAACCCAAGCTACACACTAAAATCACCCCCAAATGCCTCAGAGCAGTGTTATCAGAATCTCTGGGACTGGAACTCTGGCATTAGTATTTTTTAAAGCTTTCCAGGTGCCAAAGTTGAGATCCACTGGCCTAGGGCTGTCTCAGGGTATCTTGTAGCGGTACTGATGTCTGCCAGTCTTGAGAGAGAGAACGAGCAAGAACCAGAGATAAAATAGCAATGCTTTCCTTCCTGCAAGTGTTGAGAAAATATTAATGAGCATTCTGACATTTGTCTGATCGCCATCATCTGGAACATTCTGCAATAATGTATACAACAAGTAATTTAATTAGCGTGGTGGAGAGCAAAGCACCCAGGACACGAATAAAGCACCCAGGACACATGAGCACCTAGGATACTAATAAACTGACTAGAGGCAGCTCACAATGAGACGATAGATTATGACATTTTGAAAGAGATATAGAATTAAGTACATGACGAGGGCTTAATAAAACGCTGATTGAATCAAGGCTCCGTTACCTGATAGGTGAAATGAATACAAATGGGGAAGCAAGATGGAAATTGTGTTATCCAGGAAAACTGCACAAGCGGTGAATGTGGAAAGAGGTTCTGTATAATCTGTTCTTTTAGGTAGATATTCTCAGAATAGTAGCAACAATCTATCAATCACTTTACTCAGGGATTTAGTTTCAAAGTAAATTGCATTACCTTTCGGGTACCAAAATATTTAACAATAAACCAGCTTTGAATTTGCAAATAATCATTTCTTTAAAGTATTAGCTCAGAAACTAATTATGTTGAAGGAATTTCTCCTTAGTTCAGCTAAAGACGGGGTCTTTGTCGCCTGGCCATGAAATATGAGGCTCACAGACACTTCGAAGGTCGAGAAAAATGGGATTTATTGGACAAAAGGAAAAAAAGGGAAACGGGGACCCTCAGCAGAGCGAGAGTCCTTCTAGTGGGCTTCCTCCTTCACAGATTGAATCCCAGGTTCCATCCAGAAAGAGGAGGGGCCAGGCTCCTCCCTGCTGCAAACCTGGCGAACTTCCTGGCTCCGCCTCAGTGCACACTCCACCCAGCACGCAGGTGGTTGGAGTTTCTCCGGGGCCCCCTTTACACTCGGCTGTCTCACTCAATTCCAAATTGTGAGTCAGCAGTACAGCCTAGGGGGAAGAAACAGCATTCAGGATCCCTTCTCCAGTGGCCCTATTATACAGGACCTCAAACAATCTCCAGTGGCTCATGAGAAACACTCATGATTCTTTTTCCCTGACAAACTTGGAGCACCATCTGTATCAGCTGGTCAGCCCATTATTTATCCTCCAGATTTCTCAGAGGGGAGATAGTCACTAGTGTACTGGGTCCTTCTAATTTCAGGGTACACATATCAAGCTCTGCAAATGATCCCTCTGCGGTTTCTTTCTCTTGGTTTACAATAAAGAGATGAACACTTCCCAGCTCTAATGGGGGACTAGGACTCATGCCACAACTCTCTCTACAGAAAACCTCCTCCTTCTCTCCAGCCTCCAAGAGCTCTTAAACAGTAGCTAGAAAGAGAGAAGACACTGTAACCCTTTTCTCCCCAGAATATGCTCTACCTGGTAGGAGGGGAGACAGCTGTGAATGAAGCGGGATGGTTTGATTAATAAGTAAGGGTGACCTTTCTAACTTCTAATTTGAAACTTCATTTTGCCACTTAGAGGAATTATATGACTTTGTAATTTTGAAACTAACCAGAGTTATGAGATTGCTAGTGTTTTCCAGAAAGAGGGAAGGAAACACCTCAGCTAAATAACAGTAAAGTTATAGTGGGAGAATAAAATTAAGTTGCTTTGTGATTATATTCACTAAGACATACTTGCTGAAGCACAGGGTTACACAGAGATCCAGACAGGATCAATTAGTTGTAAAATGTATTCCCAAGGAATTTAAAATATTAACGAGATTTAGGTTAACAATTCTATAAACTACTTAAATGTATGAGAACATCTGCTTACAATAATGTCTATGGTTTTATAACAGTTGATAGCCCTTCATTTTTTTCAGACCAAAGTTATTGAGCAAATCTTTCTTTATTTTGTTTTTATTTTTAAATTGAATAGAGATGGGGTCTCACTTTGATGCCCAGGCTGGTCCCAAACTCCTGACCTCAAGTAATACTCCCATTTCAGTCTCAAAAGTGCATGAGCCACCGTGCTGAGTTCTTTTTTACTTTAAGACCACTCTATATCATCACTTTACTGGATCTTTCTCTCTGATAGGGGCACAATATTACACACAATTCTATTATTTTAGGAAATGAAAATATTTTTAAGTAAACATTTTATTTTTAAAAATATAACACAAGAACAAAAAACCAAACACTTCATGTTCTCACTTGTAAGTGGGTGTTGAACAATGAGAACACAAGGACAGAGGGAGGGGAACATCACACACTGGGGCCTGGGGGTTGGGGGGCTAGGGGAGGAATAGCAGGGAGTGGGGAGGGATTGGGGAGGGATAACATTAGGAGAAATATCTAATGTGGATGATAGGGCAAAGGATGCAGCAAACCACCAAGGCATGTGTACATCTATGTAACAAATCTGCATGATTTGTACATGTACCCCAGAACTTAAAGTATAATAAATATATTTTAAAAAAAGAATATACCATGTATACTAACAATGTCTTGGTTATAGTGTTCTCTACATATCAATTAGGTCAAAGTGGTGGATAGTCTTTTTGAAAGCAATCTGTACACTTATTGATATTTCAATCTAATAACATAATTAAAATATTGTGATTTTATCAAAATAGTAAAAATAAAAAATAATGTTGATAACACATCCTTAATTTGCCATATATATTAATTCACAAAAAGAATTCCAGTCTCCTTCAAATTGTCAATCAAATGTGACAATCTGATTTTTTGATACTGAGAATTCCTTTGCTCACCATCGTCATAAGTCATCTTAAAAATTAAGCTTCAAATGGGATGGTTTTGGATCATGGTAGAGAGACAGTAAGAAACGGTCTGTTGTAACTGCATGTGTTAAACCAAAAATTCCCTGGCCTGATGCAGATGTTTTAAAAGAAAACAGATGAATTATACTGTGTTTTCGCAATATTATTTTTTGACGCTTCATTTCTCAGCAAGTCTTGAATATTGATTTTATGTGGTCTTTGGGGAGGCTGAAGCTCTCCCCAATTTCTATCCACCCAAATCTCAGGACAGTTGATAAATGGACCCCACCACTCTGTTGCAGTTTTCAGGGAGGGAGGGAAAGGTATTCACTTGCAGGTGTCTTAATATTTGAAGTCAAATAAAAATTATTTTGGCTTATCTCTGTTTTTTCATTATCTTCTCTTCTCTCCACCCATGCATACAGTTCATAATTGGCTGTATAAATTAAATAATTCACAACAAGCCTAATTCTTATCTTCTCTAAATGCAGTTTCATTAACGTTAAAAATTACCAGAGCAGTCTGTCATGTCAAATAATTGTATTGATTTGAAAACATACTAATTACCACAGGATCTGTGATTCTAATTTAAGCACTATGAATTGGGGGACAAAAATATGGAAAAAGGTGACAGAGCAAATTGGTGCATGAAGGCAGGGAATGCAGAAGATTAGCCTGAAGTCACTTGCAGTTCCAGCAAGCAAGGAAAAAAATAAATAAAAAAGAAAGAGAGGAAAAACCACACTGTCTTAGCCTGTTCTTACAGTCCTAGAAAGAACTGCCTGAGACTCGGTAATTTATGAAGAAAAGAGGTTTAATTGACTCACAGTTCCACTGTCTGTACAGGAGGCATGACTGGGGAAGCCTTAGAAAACTTATAATCCTGGCAGAAGATTGAAAGGGAAGCAAGCACCTTCTTCACATGGTGGAGCAGGAGAGAGAGTGAATGGGGAAGGGCTACACACTTTCAAACAAGCAGATCTCCTAAAAACTCACTCACTATCACAAGAAGAGCTAGGGGAAAATCTGCCCCCACAATCCTTCTCCAGTCCCTCTCCTGACATTGAGAACTACGATTCAACATGAGATTTGGGTGGGAACATAGAGCCAAACCATATCACACACATAATGAGACAGGGTGTAAAAAAAACAAAGCAACCCATTGAAAGAGCTCATCAGAGCACCTTTCCGTTTTATAGATTGGATGCTGCCCGATTCTTGAATCATTAATAAAAACCAATTTGGTCTTTGAACTCGATTCATTGAAAAAAAATTGAGGGGCATTTTTAATGGTTTCCAGATCTTATCAAGACACGTGGGGAAGTGGCAGGATCAAGCAATGGAGCTCTTAAATCAGGTGAAAGCTGAATGTTGAGGCCTCAGCCTTGGAGGGAGTTTATGCCTATTGCTAACCCCCACGAAGAAGAGACAGGAAAATTTCCTTTAATCTTCTGAACAGAATATAACACTGGGTACTTAATTTTTAGGTACTGAAAATCAGCAATGAAATTCTGTTTTTTGAGAAGTGAAAACTGAAGAAACTTGAACAAAATATGAACTCAGTTAATAAAAATGTATCAATACTGGTTCATTAACTGTGATAAATATATCATCTTAATATAATAATACAGTAAACTGGGCATGGGGTAAATGAGAACTCTCTGTACTATCCTCACAACTTCTCTGTAAATCTGAAAGTATTCTAAAAGTTAAAAATGTGTTTAAAAACAAATTTGAACCATTATGGATCATAACTGAAATTGATGCAGTTCAAGTTACTGTCTCTAAAAAGAAAAGAGAGTGTGGCTACAGGACTATCAGGAGTGGGGGCAGACAGCAGGTGAGCGATGCGGCCAGGAGTGGGAGCAGACAGCAGGTGAGCGATGCGGCCAGGAGTGGGAGCAGACAGCAGGTGAGCCATGCGGCCAGGAGTGGGGGCAGACAGCGGGTGAGCCATGCAGCCAGGAGTGGGGGCAGACAGCGGGTGAGCCATGCGGCCAGGAGTGGGGGCAGACAGCGGGTGAGCCATGCGGCCAGGAGTGGGGGCAGACAGCGGGTGAGCCATGCGGCCAGGAGTGGGGGCAGACAGCGGGTGAGCCATGCGGCCAGGAGTGGGTGCAGACAGTGGGTGAGCCATGCAGCCAGGAGTGGGGGCAGACAGCAGGTGAGCCATGTGGCCAAGGAAAAGCCTTACATTGTGAAAGACAGGAGAATCCTCCACAGGTACATAGCTAAGCTTCAGAGCTATTCTGTTCTGCATGTCATAAAATGCCTCAAAGATTGTTGGGGAGAGGACTCAAGATGGCACTGTGAGAACAACCCAGGATTGGAGCTCTCATTGAATCCGCAAAAAGGTGAGTCGGAGTTGCATTTCCAGACTGATCTTTGTTGCCCACAGAACGGGGAAACTCCCAAGTATAAAAAAGACACGGGACACCAGGCAGTAGGTCTGCCTGGCAAAGCCGGCAGCCGGGGCGGCAGCGGCCGGCCCTACCCAGCAATCCCCACAGGGCGCGCTTGTCCAGGTGCCCTGTTGAACTGGCAACCTGAGACTTGAGAGGGCTGAACTTGAGACTGAACGAGACTTGGACAGTAGGCCAGCCCAGGGGATTGCAGGATCAGATCGTTTGGGATACCCAGTGGGACGAACAAAACCGCGATTTCAAACTATCCTGAGCAGACGGTCCGAGACGCTCTGTGGGGGAGGGGCGTCCACCACTACCGAGGCAACCCGCCCCAACTGAGATACACGCCCACTGCTGACGCAGCCTCCTGTTGCCGAGGCAACCCGTCCCTACTGAGATACACGCCCACTGCTGACGCAGCCTGCCGTTGCTGAGGCAACACGCTACAATGAAGAGACTCTGCCGCAGGGCGTGGCGGAGACCACAGCAGAGCCTGCAGGAATAGGGCGAATCACACAACAGCAGGGCGGAGACTCAGCAGGCAAAGGGTGGCTAGTCTGCCTCCTAGCTGGGCAGGACACCTCAACGGACATCGAAAAATAAAGCCTGAACCCCCCAACACAGAGCATTTGAGAAAAAAAGGTTTTTTTTAATGAGCTCTGTTGCAGCAGAATCAAACATAGCAGCCTAACAGCCCTGAATGAACAACAGAGCTCACAGCTCAGAAATTGAGCTCCTAAAAAGAACAGACTGTCTCCTCAAGCAGCTCCCTGACCCCTCTATATCCAAAAGACTGACATTTGGCAGGCATCATCCTGGGACAAAGATAGCAGAAAAAGAAACAGGTAGCATCCCTCACTGTGCCACAGCTGCTAGAGGTGCACCCCAGACAAGCAGGGTCTGGAGCGGACCTCAGCAGTCATACAGCGAAGGGGCTAGACTGGTAGAAGGAAAATCAAGCAACAGAAATACTTCATCATCAACAATCTGGGTGTCCACTCAGAGACCCAATCAAAAAGTCAGCAACTAGGCAGACGACAAGCGGATAAACCAACAAAGATGGGAAGAAACCAGTGAAAAAAGGAGGAAAACACCTGAAACCAGAACACCTCGCCTCCTAGAAAGGACCAAAACTCCTCACCAGCAAGGGAACAAAGCTGGACGGAGAATGACTGTGACGAAATGACGGAATTAGACTTCAGAAGGTGGATAATGAGAAACTTTTGTGAGCTAAAAGAACATGTATTAAATCAATGCAAAGAAACTAAGGAACTTAAAAAAAGATATGAGGAAATGATAATAAGAATGGATAACTTAGAGAGGAATATGAATGAATTAAAGGAGCTGAAAAACACAATACAAGAACTTCGCAAAGCATGCACAAGTTTCAATAGCCGAATTGACCAAGCAGAAGAAAGAATATCTGAAGTCGAAGACCAACTCAATGAAATAAAACGAGAAACCAAGATTAGAGAAAAAAGCGCAAAAAGGAATGAACAAAGTCTCCAAGAAATGTGGGACTATGTGAAAAGACCTAACCTACGTTTGATAGGTGTACCAGAGGGGGACGAAGAGAATGAATCCAAGCTGGAAAATACTCTTCAGGACATCATCCAGGAAAACTTCCCCCACCTAGCAAGACAGGCCAACACTCAAATGCAGGAAATACAGAGAACACCACAAAGATATTCTGCAAGAAGAGCAACCCCAAGGCACATAATCGTCAGATTCAACAAGGTTGAAATAAAGGAGAAAATACTAAGGGCAGCCAGAGAGAAAGGTCGAGTTACCCACAAAGGGAAGCCCATCAGACTCACAGCAGATCTCTCGGCAGAAACACTACAAGCCAGAAGAGAGTGGGGGCCAATATTCAACATTCTTAAAGAAAAGAACTTTCAACCCAGAATTTCATATCCAGCCAAACTGAGCTTCAGAAGTGAAGGAAGAATAAAATCCTTTGCGAACAAGCAAGTACTCAGAGATTTTGTCACCACCAGGCCTGCTTTACAAGAGCTCCTAAAAGAGGCACTACACATAGAAAGGAACAACCAGTACCAGCCATTCCAAAATCACACTGAATGCTAAAGAGCTTCAACATAATGAAGAATCTACAACAACTAACAGGCAAAACAGCCACTTAGCATCAAAATGGCAGTATCAAATTCACACATAACAATATTAACCCTAAATGTAAATGGACTAAATGCACCAATCAAAAGACACAGACTGGCAAATTGGATAAAAATCCAAAACCCATCAGTGTGCTGTATCCAGGAAACCCATCTCACATGCAAGGATACACAAAGGCTCAAAATAAAGGGATGGAGGAAGATTTACCAAGCAAATGGAGAGCAAAAAAAAGCAGGAATTGCAATTCTCATCTCTGATAAAATAGACTTTAAAGCAACAAAGATCAAAAGAGACAAAGAAGGCCATTACATAATGGTAAAAGGATCGATACAACAAGAAGAGCTAACGATCCTAAACATATATGGACCCAATGGAGGAGCACCCAGATACATAAGGCAAGTTTTTAATGACTTACAAAGAGACTTAGACTCCCACACAATAATAGTGGGAGACTTTAACACTCCACTGTCAATATTAGACAGATCGACCAGACAGAAAATCAACAAGGATATCCAGGGCTTGAACTCAGACCTGGAGCAAGCAAACCTGATAGACATTTACAGAACTCTCCACCCCAAATCCACAGAATACACATTCTTCTCAGCACCACATCACACCTACTCTAAAATTGACCACATAATTGGAAGTAAAGCACTGCTCAACAAATGCAAAACAACTGAAATCATAACAAACAGCCTCTCAGACCATAGTGCAATCAAGTTAGAACTCAGAATTCAGAAACCGACCCAGAACCGCACAGCTTCATGGAAACTGAACAACTGGCTCTTGAATGTTGACTGGGTAAACAATGAAATGAAGACAGAAATAAAGAAGTTCTTCAAAACCAGTGAGAACGAAGACACAACATGCCAGAACCTCTGGGACACATTTAAAGCAGTCTCCAGAGGAAAGTATATAGCAATAAGTGCCCATATGAGGAGAATGGAGAGATCCAAAATTGACACCCTATCGTCAAAATTGAAAGAGCTAGAGGAGCAAGATCAAAAATACTCAAAACCCAGCAGAAGACAAGAAATAACTAAGATCAGAGCTGAACTGAAGGAGATTGAGACACGAAAAACCCTTCAAAAAATCAATAAATCCAAGAGCTGGTTTTTTGAAAAGATCAACAAAATAGACAGACCACTAGCCAGATTGATTAAAAATAAAAGAGAGAACAACCAAATAGATGCAATAAAAAATGATAAAGGGGAAATCACCACAGATTCCACAGAAATTCAAACCATCATCAGAGAATATTACAAACAACTCTATGCACATAAACTAGTAAACCTGGAAGAAATGGATAAATTCCTGGACTCCTGCATCCTCCCAAGCCTAAACCAGGAGGAAGCTGAAACTATGAATAGACCAATAACAAGGTCAGAAGTCGAGGCAGCAATTAAGAGCCTACCACACAAAAAAAGCCCAGGTCCAGACGGGTTCACAGCCCAATTCTACCAGACACACAAGGAGGAGCTGGTACCATTCCTTCTAAAACTATTTCAAACAATTCAAAAAGAGGGAATCCTTCCCAAATCATTTTACGAGACCAACATCATTCTGATACCAAAACCCGGCAGAGACCCAACAAGAAAAGAAGACTTCAGGCCAATATCCATGATGAACATAGATGCAAAAATCTTCAATAAAATATTGGCAAGCCAAATGCAATAGCAAATCAAAAAACTTATTCACCATGATCAAGTAGGATTCATCCCGGGGATGCAAGGCTGGTTCAACATACGCAAGTCTATCAACGTAATTCACCACATAAACAGAACCAAAAACAAAAACCACATGATTATCTCAATTGACGCAGAGAAGGCATTTGACAAAATTCAACAGCCCTTTATGCTAAAAACCCTCAATAAACTCGGTATCGATGGAACGTATCTCAAAGTAATAAAAGCTATTTATGACAAACCAACAGCCAATATCATACTGAATGGGCAAAAACTGGAAGCATTCCCTTTGAAATCTGGCACTAGACAAGGATGCCCTCTTTCACCACTCCTATTCAATATAGTTCTGGAAGTTCTAGCCAGAGCAATCAGGCAAGAAAAAGAAATAAAGCGTATTCGAATAGGAAAGGTGGAAGCCAAATTGTCTCTATTTGCAGACGACATGATAGTATACCTAGAAGACCCCATCGCCTCAGCCCAAAAACTCCTGAAACTGATAAGCAACTTCAGAAAAGTCTCAGAATATAAAATCAATGTGCAAAAATCACAAGCATTCGTCTACAGCAATAACAGACTTAAAGAAAGCCAAATCAAGAACGAACTGCCATTCACAATTGCTACAAAAAGAATAAAATACCTTGGAATACAACTCACAAGGAACGTAAGGGACCTCTTCAAGGAGAACTACAAACCACTGCTCAATGAAATCAGAGAGGACACAAACAGATGGAGAAACATTCCATGTTCATGGTTAGGAAGAATTAATATCGTGAAAATGGCTATACTGCCCAAAGTAACTTACAGAATCAACGCTATCCCCATCAAGCTACCATTGACTTTCTTCACAGAACTGGAAAAAACCACCATGAACTTCATATGGAACCAAAAGAGAGCCCGCATAGCCAAGTCAATTCTAAGCAAAAAGAACACAGCGGGGGGCATCACACTACCGGATTTCAAACTATACTACAAGGCTACAGTAATCAAAACAGCATGGTACTGGTACCAAAACAGAGATATAGACCAATGGAACAAAACAGAGGCACTGGAGGCAACACAACATATCTACAACTATACAATCTTTGATAAACCTGACAAAAACAAGCAAGGGGGAAAGGATTCCCTGTTTAACAAATGGTGTTGGGAAAACTGGCTAGCCATGTGCAGAAAGCAGAAACTGGACCCCTTCCTGACACCTTACACTAAAATTAACTCCAGATGGATTAAAGACTTAAACATAAGACCTGGCACCATAAAAACTCTAGAAGGAAATCTAGGCAAAACTATCCAGGACATAGGAGTAGGCAAGGACTTCATGAACAAAACACCAAAAGCATTGGCAACAAAAGCCAAAATAGACAAATGGGACCTAATGAAACTCCACAGCTTCTGCACGGCAAAAGAAACAGTCACTAGAGTGGATCGGCAACCAACAGAATGGGAAAAAATTTTTGCAGTTTACCCATCTGACAAAGGGCTGATATCCAGAATTTACAAAGAACTTAAATGGATTTACAGGAAAAAACAAACAAGCCCATTCAAAAGTGGGCAAAGGATATGAGCAGACACTTTACAAAAGAAGACATACATGAGGCCAACAATCATATGAAAAAATGCTCATCGTCACTGGTCATCAGAGAGATGCAAATCAAAACCACATTGAGATACCATCTCATGCTAGTTAGAATGGCGATCATTAAAAAATCTGGAGACAACAGATGCTGGAGAGGATGTGGAGAAAGAGGAACACTTTTACACTGTTGGTGGGAGTGTAAATTAGTTCAACCATTGTGGAAGACAGTATGGCGATTCCTCAAGGCCTTAGAAATAGAAATTCCATTTGACCCAGCAACCCCATTACTGGGTATATATCCAAAAGACTATAAATCGTTCTACTATAAGGACACATGTACACGAATGTGCATTGCAGCACTGTTTACAATAGCAAAGACCTGGAATCAACCCAAATGCCCATTGATAATAGACTGGATTGGAAAAATGTGGCACATATACACCATGGAATATTATGCAGCAATCAGAAATGATGAGTTCGTGTCGTTTGTAGGGACATGGATGAATCTGGAGAACATCATCCTCAGCAAACTGACACAAGAACAGAAAATGAAACACCGCATATTCTCACTCATAGGTGGGTGATGAAAAATGAGAACACATGGACACAGAAAGGGGAGTACTAAACACTGGGGTCTATTGGGGGGAAAAGGGGAGGGCCAGTGGGAGGGGGAGGTGGGGAGGGATAGCCTGGGGAGAAATGCCAAATGTGGGTGAAGGGGAGAAGGAAAGAAAAGCACACTGCCATGTGTGTTCCTACGCAACTGTCTTGCATGCTCTGCTCATGTACCCCAAAACCTAAAATCCAATTAAAAATTTAAAAAAAAAATGCCTCCAAATACATAAAAAAGGAAAAGGAAAGAGTAAAGCCCTTAAAAGAGCTCTGAATGAAAGCCAAATTATCAGATTCACCTAAAATTAAAGAAATTGCTTTATGTAAAGGTCGAGCATTATTAGATTCTTTATTTTTAAAATTCCAGAAGAATAAGTATCATTGAGTAGGATGAGTAGGGCTGGCTTCACCGTGACTGTGATTAACTTTCCAAGAGTTCATTGAATCCTAAATGGATTTTTTATGCTACAGGAATAAGCAAACTTATTTATCTTTGGCAAAAAAAAGTGTTGATTATAATGGCTCCTATTTTGATTAATAAAGACGGGTTTGAGCCGAGTTATAATGATTTAAAACTCATGGTCCGGAGGGGACTCAAGATGGCGCTGTGAGAACAACCCAGGATTGGAGCCCGCGTTGAATCTGCAAACGGTGAGTCAGTGCTGCATTTCCAGACTGATTTTTGTTGCCCACAGAACGGGGAAACTCACAAGTATAAAAAGACACGGGACGCCAGGCAGTAGGTCTGCCTGGCGAAGCCGGCAGCCGGGGCGGCGGCGGCCGGCCCTACCCAGCAATCCCCACAGGGCGCGCTTGTCCGGGTGCCTTGTTGAACCGGCAACCTGAGACTTGAGAGGGCTGGACTTGAGACTGAACGAGACTTGCACAGTAGCCCAGCCCAGGGGATTGCAGGGACAGATCGTTTGGGATACCCAGTGGGACGAACAAAACCGCGATTTCAAACTATCCCGGGCAGACGGTCCGAGACGCTCTGTGGGGGAGGGGCGTCCACCACTACGGAGGCAACCTGCCCCAACTGATATACATGCCCACTGCTGAGGCAGCCAGCCGTTGCCGAGGCAACCCGCCCCAACTGAGATACACGCCCACTGCTGACGCAGCCAGCCGTTGCCGAGGCAACCCGTCCCTACTGAGATACACGCCCACTGCTGACGCAGCCTGCCGTTGCTGAGGCAACACGCTACAACGAAGAGACTCCGCCGCAGGGCGTGGCGGAGACCACAGCAGAGCCGGCAGGAACAGCGCGAATCACACAACAGCAGGGCGGAGCCTCGGCAGTCAAACAGTGGCTAGTCTGCCTTCGAGCTGGGCAGGACACCTGATCGGACATCCAAAAATAAAGCCCAAACCCCTCAACACAGAGCATTTGAGAAAAAAAAAAGGGGGGGGTTTTAATGAGCTCTGTTGCAGCAGAATCAAACATAGCAGCCTAACAGCCCTGAATGAACAACAGAGTGCACAGCTCAGCAATTAAACCCCTATAAAGTACAAACTGTCTCCTCAAGCAGCTCCCTGACCCCTCTATATCCAAAAGACTGTCATTAGGCAGGCATCATCCTGGGACAAAGAGAGCAGAAAAAGAAACTGGTAGCATCCCTCGCTGTGCCACGGCTACTAGAGGTGCACCCCAGACAAGCAGGGTCTGGAGCGGACCTCAACAGTCATACAGCGAAGGGGCTAGACTGGTAGAAGGAAAACCAAGCAACAGAAATACTTCATCATCAACATTCTGGGTGTCCACTCAGAGACCCAAACGAAAAGTCAGCAACTACGCAGACGACCAGCGGACAAATCCACAAAGATGGGAAGAAACCAGCGCAAAAAGGAGGAAAACACCCGAAACCAGAACACATCGCCTCCTAGAAAGGACCAAAACTCCTCACCAGCAAGGGAACAAAGCTGGACGGAGAATGACTGTGACGAAATGACGGAATTAGACTTCAGAAGATGGATAATGAGAAACTTTTGTGAGCTAAAAGATCATGTATTAAATCAATGCAAAGAAACTAAGAACCTTGAAAAAAGATTTGAAAAAAGATTCGAGGAAATGATAACAAGAATGGATACATTAGAGAGGAATATGAATGAATTAAAGGAGCTGAAAAACACAATACGAGAACTTCGCGAAGCAAACGCAAGTTTCAATAGCCGAATTGACCAAGCAGAAGAAAGAATATCTGAAGTCGAAGACCAACTCAATGAAATAAAACGAGAAACCAAGATCAGAGAAAAAAGCACAAAAAGGAATGAACAAAGTCTCCAAGAAATGTGGGACTATGTGAAAAGACCTAACCTACGTTTGATAGGTGTACCAGAAGGGGACGAAGAGAATGAATCCCAGCTGGAAAATACTCTTCAGGACATCATCCAGGAAAATTTCCCCCACCTAGCAAGACAAGCCAACACTCAATTGCAGGAAATACAGAGAACACCACAAAGATATTCCGCAAGAAGAGCAACCCCAAGGCACATAATCGTCAGATTCAACAGGGTTGAAATAAAGGAGAGAATACTAAGGGCAGCCAGAGAGAAAGGTCGGGTCACCCACAAAGGGAAGCCCATCAGACTCACAGCAGATCTCTCGGCAGAAACACTACAAGCCAGAAGAGAGTGGGGGCCAATATTCAACATTCTTAAAGAAAAGAACTTTCAACCCAGAATTTCATATCCAGCCAAACTGAGCTTCAGAAGTGAAGGAAGAATAAAATCCTTTGCGAACAAGCAAGTACTCAGAGATTTTGTCACCACCAGGCCTGCTTTACAAGAGCTCCTAAAAGAGGCACTACACATAGAAAGGATCAACCAGTACCAGCCATTCCAAAATCACACTGAATGCTAAAGAGCTTCAACATAATGAAGAATCTACAACAACTAACAGGCAAAACAGCCACTTAGCATCAAAATGGCAGTATCAAATTCACACATAACAATATTAACCCTAAATGTAAATGGACTAAATGCACCAATCAAAAGACACAGACTGGCAAATTGGATAAAAATCCAAAACCCATCAGTGTGCTGTATCCAGGAAACCCATCTCACATGCAAGGATACACAAAGGCTCAAAATAAAGGGATGGAGGAAGATTTACCAAGCAAATGGAGAGCAAAAAAAAGCAGGAATTGCAATTCTCATCTCTGATAAAATAGACTTTAAAGCAACAAAGATCAAAAGAGACAAAGAAGGCCATTACATAATGGTAAAAGGATCGATACAACAAGAAGAGCTAACGATCCTAAACATATATGGACCCAACGCAGGAGCACCCAGATACATAAGGCAAGTTCTTAATGACTTACAGAAGGACTTAGACTCCCACACAATAATAGTGGGAGACGTTAACACTCCACTGTCAATACTAGACAGATCAACCAGACAGAAAATCAACAAGGATACCCAGGGCTTGAACTCAGACCTGGAGCGAGCAAACCTGGTGGACATTTACAGAACTCTCCACCCCAAATCCACAGAATACACATTCTTCTCAGCACCACATCACACCTACTCTAAAATTGACCACATAATTGGAAGTAAAGCACTGCTCAACAAATGCAAAACAACTGAAATCATAACAAACAGCCTCTCAGACCATAGTGCAATCAAGTTAGAACTCAGAATTCAGAAACCGACCCAGAACCGCACAGCTTCATGGAAACTGAACAACTGGCTCTTGAATGTTGACTGGGTAAACAACGAAATGAAGGCAGAAATAAAGAAGTTCTTCGAAACCAATGAGAACGAAGACACAACGTGCCAGAACCTCTGGGACACATTTAAAGCAGTCTCTAGAGGAAAGTATATAGCAATAAGTGCCCATATGAGGAGAATGGAGAGATCCAAAATTGACACCCTATCGTCAAAATTGAAAGAGCTAGAGGAGCAAGATCAAAAAAACTCAAAACCCAGCAGAAGACAAGAAATTACTAAGATCAGAGCTGAGCTGAAGGAGATTGAGACACGAAAAACCCTCCAAAAAATCAATAAATCCAAGAGCTGGTTTTTTGAAAAGATCAACAAAATAGACAGACCACTAGCCAGATTGATTAAAAATAAAAGAGAGAACAACCAAATAGATGCAATAAAAAATGATAAAGGGGAAATCACCACAGATTCCACAGAAATTCAAACCATCATCAGAGAATATTACAAACAACTCTATGCACATAAACTAGTAAACCTGGAAGAAATGGATAAATTCCTGGACTCCTGTGTCCTCCCAAGCCTAAACCAGGAGGAAGCTGAAACTATGAATAGACCAATAACAAGGTCTGAAGTTGAGGCAGCAATTAAGAGCCTACCTCACAAAAAAAGCCCAGGTCCAGATGGGTTCACAGCCGAATTCTACCAGACACACAAGGAGGAGCTGGTACCATTCCTTCTAAAACTATTTCAAACAATCCAAAAAGAGGGAATCCTTCCCAAATCATTTTATGAGACCAACATCATCCTGATACCAAAACCCGGCAGAGACCCAACGAGAAAAGAAAACTTCAGGCCGATATCCATGATGAACATAGATGCAAAAATCTTCAATAAAATATTGGCAAGCCGATTGCAACAGCAAATCAAAAAACTTATTCATCATGATCAAGTAGGATTCATCCCAGGGATGCAAGGCTGGTTCAACATACGCAAGTCTATCAACGTAATTCACCACATAAACAGAACCAAAAAAAAAAACCACATGATTATCTCAATTGACGCAGAGAAGGCATTTGACAAAATTCAACAGCCCTTTATGCTAAAAACCCTCAATAAACTCGGTATCGATGGAACGTATCTCAAAGTAATAAAAGCTATTTATGACAAACCAACAGCCAATATCATACTGAATGGGCAAAAACTGGAAGCATTCCCTTTGAAATCTGGTACTAGACAAGGATGCCCTCTTTCACCACTCCTATTCAATATAGTACTGGAAGTTCTAGCCAGAGCAATCAGGCAAGAAAAAGAAATAAAGGGTATTCAAATAGGAAAGGTGGAAGCCAAATTGTCTCTATTTGCAGACGACATGATAGTATACCTAGAAGACCCCATCGCCTCAGCCCAAAAACTCCTGAAACTGATAAACAACTTCAGCAAAGTCTCAGGATATAAAATCAATGTGCAAAAATCACAAGCATTCGTCTACACCAATAACAGACTTAAAGAAAGCCAAATCAAGAGCGAACTGCCATTCGCAATTGCTACAAAAAGAATAAAATACCTTGGAATACAACTCACAAGGAACGTAAGGGACCTCTTCAAGGAGAACTACAAACCACTGCTCAACGAAATCAGAGAGGACACAAACAGATGGAGAAACATTCCATGTTCATGGTTAGGAAGAATTAATATCGTGAAAATGGTTATACTGCCCAAAGTAATTTACAGAATCAACACTATCCCCATCAAGCTACCATTGACTTTCTTCACAGAACTGGAAAAAACCACCATGAACTTCATATGGAACCAAAAGAGAGCCCGCATAGCCAAGTCAATTCTAGGCAAAAAGAACACAGCGGGGGGCATCACACTACCGGATTTCAAACTATACTACAAGGCTACAGTAATCAAAACAGCATGGTACTGGTACCAAAACAGAGATATAGACCAATGGAACAAAACAGAGGCACCGGAGGCAACACAACATACATACAACTATACAATCTTTGATAAACCTGACAAAAACAAGCAATGGGGCAAGGATTCCATGTTTAACAAATGGTGTTGGGAAAACTGGCTAGCCATGTGCAGAAAGCAGAAACTGGACCCCTTCCTGACACCTTACACTAAAATTAACTCCAGATGGATTAAAGACTTAAACATAAGACCTGGCACCATAAAAACCCTAGAAGGAAATCTAGGCAAAACTATCCAGGACATAGGAGTAGGCAAGGACTTCATGAACAAAACACCAAGAGCATTGGCAACAAAAGCCAAAATAGACAAATGGGACCTAATGAAACTCCACAGCTTCTGCACGGCAAAAGAAACAGTCACTAGAGTGGATCGGCAACCAACAGAATGGGAAAAAATTTTCGCAGTCTACCCATCTGACAAAGGGCTGATATCCAGAATTTACAAACAACTCAAGCAGATTTACAGGAAAAAAACAAACAAGCCCATTCAAAAGTGGGCAAAGGATATGAACAGATACTTTACGAAAGAAGACATATATGAGGCCAACAATCATATGAAAAAATGCTCATCGTCACTGGTCATCAGAGAGATGCAAATCAAAACCACATTGAGATACCATCTCACGCCAGTTAGAATGGCGATCATTAAAAAATCTGGAGACAACAGATGCTGGAGAGGATGTGGAGAAAAAGGAACACTTTTACACTGTTGGTGGGAGTGTAAATTAGTTCAACCATTGTGGAAGACGGTGTGGCGATTCCTCAAGGCCTTAGAAATAGAAATTCCATTTGACCCAGCAATCCCATTACTGGGTATATATCCAAAAGACTATAAATCGTTCTACTATAAGGACACATGTACACGAATGTTCATTGCAGCACTGTTTACAATAGCAAAGACCTGGAATCAACCCAAATGCCCATTGATAATAGACTGGATTGGAAAAATGTGGCACATATACACCATGGAATATTATGCAGCAATCAGAAATGATGAGTTCGTGTCGTTTGTAGGGACATGGATGAATCTGGAAAACATCATCCTCAGCAAACTGACACAAGAACGGAAAATGAAACACCGCATATTCTCACTCATAGGTGGGTGATGAAAAATGAGAACACATGGACACAGAAAGGGGAGTACTAAACACTGGGGTCTATTGGGGGGAAAAGGGGAAGGCCAGTGGGAGGGGGAGGTGGGGAGGGATAGCCTGGGGAGAAATGCCAAATGTGGGTGAAGGGGAGAAGAAAAGCAAAGCACACTGCCATGTGTGTACCTACGCAACTGTCTTGCATGCTCTGCTCATGTACCCCAAAACCTATAATCCAATAAAAAATTTAAAAAAATAAATAAATAAATAAAAAAAATAATAAAACTCATGGTCCAAAACTGCAATTATGTTTCCACCAACCTAATACTATCATTGTTGCCTTGCAGCTGCTGGTGAACTGTGTGACTCTCTCTGGCATGATATACAGAAGGCGCTGAATTCTTTAAAGTGGAAATTAAAGGTTCATAAAGTAGTAATTTTTAAAGATTGAGTCAAGAAAGACGTTCTGTACTAAAATCTGGCCTTAGGTGTATCCTAAGAATGACCACAATATATTTTTTATACTGCAGATCAGTAACAATTACCATGTCACTTATTATTTTAATTGAAAAGAGGATGCCGAATGGTTTCTAAAAATGTCTTCTTAGTTGAAGCCCTAAAACAGAGATGCTTAAATAAGCAAAAGATGCCTCCACATGCTAAAAAGAAGTGCCTGACATGTCTAAGCTAAATCTACTGAAAGATATTAGATCCTATCTGATATAATAGGCATCAAAACTGTCACTCACCTCCAGCCATCATCAGCCTGTATAAGAGAAGATGATCACCAAGGAAGGAGAGCTGTTGGCCCAGTGGGGCCAGCGTGGCATTTCCACCCTTCCCGACAAGTACTGGGGATCTGAGAAACATGCTAACCACAGTTGGGACTGTCTCGAGGAGAGACATTTGGCATCGCACTTCCAGCTCTACGTTCACTGAGTTGCAGATACTCTAGGGCCCACCAGGTGCACTAAAGTGGAGGAGGTGGAGCATGGCAAGAAGCTGGCATGGGTTTTCCATAGACCAGGGCCTCTGTCAACATAAGCACTGATGCCTGATTTCTGTCTGGAATACCATGAAGATAGGAGGACAGCTGGAGAAGCCCCTTAACCCACTGATGGAAGGCAAAGAGAGAGCTATGGCTTCCTCTTTTGCTGTGGAAAGATGCAGGAGATCCTCAAGGATGAAGAGAAATGGTAGTTGCAGGTGGTCACCAGAGAGAGAATCTGTAATTATCTATGTCAGGGAATGGGAGTGTCCTGAAGGTGTGAAGCGAGGATGGGGGAAGGCGCCACAGAATGCTAAATGATGCCCGGACAAAACCAGAACATATAGGCCTGCCAGAAGAGAGACCAGAACAGGCCATCAGCACCAGCAGAGAGAGCACCACCAGTGACACTGGACTTTTCCTGCCTTCCTCTAATCCCTCTCCCTTCTCCTAATTCTCAAGCTCCAGAAGGTTCGGTGGAGAAAGATCAAAGTCTTTACATCAACCCTTCCCACTGTAGGTTTCTGAGCCAACTGTGAGTTGGTGGGGAGCAGAGGGGTAGAGGGAGAAGCTACAAACTGGCTGTGAAGTTCAAGCTCTGATACTAGATAGAATCAGACCTTTTAACATCCCCAAATCAGTTAGGCACTAGATAAAGCTCTTTTCAAAAATAGCTGGAAGTGGTAGGAAAACTATGAGCTGTACCTTAAGCTGTCATCAAGGGGTGGGGAGAGGAAATCCAAGACTGCAAAAGTGAAAGTGGTTTGTGGTTTTACCCCATTGATTAAACCCATTTTTAAAACCAGCAACTGTTATTTTAAAATAGAACATTCTATAGAAGCAGCCTAATTGACAGAAGAGGCCATTGACATATTTTTCTTGTCCTTTGCAGGCATGCAGGCCTAGGGAAGGATAAAAGGAAGTGTTCATGCTTTCTGAACTTAGAGCCTGCGTGGAGCTCTTCTGCAAGACAAGCTTTGCAAGTCCCACTCAACATGGTATAAGTTGTCGGTTTGTGAAGACAGAATCTAGAAAAAGAACCATGGCATTTTCTGGAAAATATATAACATTTCGAAGACGAAGAGGTAAGGACCTAGCATTTATTAATTATTCATTATTTTGCCTATATGCCTGGCAACCTGGTAGTGTGATAGGTGCTTTATCTCATTTAATCTTTCCTACAATAATGTGAGGTAATTACTCCTATACCTATTTTGCAGATGAGTAAGTTGAGCCTCAGAAAGGTTATAGAATTTTCCTAAACTCATCTGGTTAATAAATGTATTTGATTCAAAAGCCATTCTGTTTCTACCATATTGCTTTACCAAAACTTGTGAAAGAGATATAAACCTCATCATGTTTAATTTCAAAAGAGACGGACTGGTAACAGATAGGTTACAGCTGTAACAGAGATTATTGTTAGGAAACCTGATAAGAGAGATGGCTGCTCCCTGAAGGAAAGAAAAGGAACAACTCAAAGCAATATGAACTTCATATAAGATTAAGGCAGTGCCAAGCAGAGTCTGGAGAGAGAATTCTCTAGATTAAACTGAGTTGAATCCAATGAAGTGGGAACATGGAAGACCACAGAAAAGCTGACGTAAAGAGCAAAAAGAACAGAAAAGACACTGGGAGCAAAGGCTGTTCGAATGGGCACAGTCTGGGGTGAGCACTTCTTTTTTTTTTTGAGACGGAGTTTCGCTCTTGTTACCCAGGCTGGAGTGCAATGGTGCGATCTCGGCTCACCGCAACCTCCGCCTCCTGGGTTCAGGCAATTCTCCTGCCTCAGCCTTCTGAGTAGCTGGGATTACAGGCACGTGCCACCATGCCCAGCTAATTTTTTGTATTTTTAGTAGAGACGGGGTTTCACCATGATGACCAGGATGGTTTCCATCTCTTGACCTCGTGATCCACCCGCCTTGGCCTCCCAAAGTGCTGGGATTACAGGCTTGAGCCACCGTGCCCGGCCCTGGGGTGAGCACTTCTAAGGAGCATCAGCGGCCACCAGTGAGGCCTGGCTCTCCTTTCCAAGTTGATCTTGGGGTGCTTGGAGAATATCAGGAAGGAAGCTCTTAGACAGGCTTCTCCGAGTCTGGACAAGATTTCAAGGCTGTTGCCATTCCCAAATGGATCTTTTGTGAAACTCACCCAAATCAGAAAGAGCACCTGAGCTCACATTACGGAGAGCTGTAAGAAACACATTTTTCCAAATAAAATTTAAAAAGTGTTTTAAAATTTTTTCTATTCACTTGGACAAGTATGTCCAAACAAACCAGTGGGTTTTATTTGGGTGTGCTTTTATTAGTGCCAAAGGATACTCCCCTCTACAGCTGCGTATGAACAAGCATCCTACTGTACTCTCATTCCTATTCCTGGAGAATTAAAAATTTTGTGCTCAGTTAAAAATCCCTATGCTTAGGGATAGGATTGGGGTGAGGAAGTGGTCTAAATCCAGTCTTAGAAAGTCTCTAAAAGAGATGACCCACCTGCTTCCCTATGTCTGCTATGACCACTGAAAGAGACCACATGTGGTCATGGAAAGAGCATAGGCTTGAAGTCACAAACCAGGTTTCCAACCGGCTTTGTGTAATCGCAGGCAAGTTACAGAATCTCAGTTTCCTAGTCCGTAAAACGCAGAATCCCTGCATTACTGGTTAGCATTTGCACTGTTTTAATGATTAAATATGATAATGTCTGCAGAACACTCAGTAATAATCCTGGAATGTGATTAGACAATAAATAATCTTTTCCTTGCTTCCATGTCTTACCTCAGTGTTTGCAGAACTGCCCGCTGCTCTTTAAATCTGCAGTTTAGGCATCCTGGGAACGAGCAGGAGCCAAGTACACCAGCATGCCCAGACTTCAGAGCACGTCATTCATTCTGCCAGGTTCCTTCACACTTTCCTGGTCTGTGTCCTGAATTCCTCTTGACTGAATTAACTGAAACAGCCATAGGAGGAATGTTCCTTTGCAAGTACTGCTGCTGCCTGTTTATGTTCCTCTTGACATCAGAGCAAATCTACGTTTCTGTTGATGCTGCTGCTGATGGGCTGCCACAGAACAGGCTCTGATTTGGGAGCATCTTGACAGAATCCCCTTGAGAAATTCCTTGAGTAGAAAGAAACTGCTTGCACCATGAATTAGTTTGTAAGAATTTTTTCCAAGCCTCAGACTCCATCAGTAATGGTGGACAAAGTATAGGTGCCCTCTCTGGTGCTGGATGATGCTACCACATCTTCAAAAGGCACTTGCAGTCTGTAGAAAAACATTTTCTATGGGATTTTGTTTTGTTAGAATGATGATGAGGATGATGTAATATGATATAAATGAAAATAGAGCATTGATATTATTTTGAAATGCTAATTGGTTTTTTAAATTCCTTTTACTTTGTAGCTTTAAAGTAAAAACTAGATAGTGAGGCTGAGGTTTCCTGTTCTACAAGAACAGAAAAATATCTGCTATGAACTGAGAAATAAAAATAAAATCCTAAGCCCCCAACCAACTGAATAGACCTCTTCTTGGCTAACAAGATTCCAGAGTAACCATAAAAAAAACTGAGTTCTTGGCCATGGCTGGATTGGAGGCTAGACGCACTTCATCATATACCCGCCCTTGCTAACAACCATTAGATTCTTCCCTAAGGGCTAAACATAAGCCAGCTTTTTCCAAAGACCCCACCAGTGACATCAACAACTGCCTGCCGCTATCTCTCCTTTTTGTCTGATAAGGGATCACCAGCCACAGAAATCTGATAAGAGAATGCCAGTCCGTGGACAGTGCAGAGTAAGGGTTTGTGTGTTCACCATTTGATGTCAGTGTGCCAAAAGCTCTACCCTGGGATCATGCTAACATTGCCTTTTTTTGTACATGGGACCTATAAAGAGCCATGAAGTTCAATTGCACATGCACAGGTTTCTTCTCTCATAAATATTTGAGAGTTTTAAAAGTAGCTTATTGAATACTTATATTCAGCCACCTCACTCAACTTAAATTCCTGTTCCTTTTGTCCATCCCTTGAAGTGTCTGTTTTCAGCTTCTGACCAGAGACTACACTTCTCAGCCTGTTGGAATGGCCATCCATCCTGCAGACTGCTTTATGAGAAACAAATCTCTCCTTTCAAAATTTATGAACTTCATCATTATTCAGCTGACAGACTAAAGGGTTAAATTTTTGGCTTTGAGTTCCAAGTAAGGTGCATGAAATTCAAAGGCAAATCAGTAAATTTAAAAGCCTAAGTCTTTTGATTGATAAGAGTTGTACTTTAATTTTTTTTTTTAAAGAGAAAAGGCTGGAGAATTAAATATTCCGCTACAACCCTTCAGAGCACAGAACTGGCATCCTTTCCCTAAAGGTCGAGCACAGGCTGAGAAGAGGGAGAGCCAGCCGCTAACCCTTGCTGAAAGAATATACCATAAATCACACCTGCTAGAGTCATGGGCAGCAGTGACAGCAGGGTGCAAGATGACCCTGAGAGCAGAGGAAGCGTGAAGGCTAGAAGATACTGCTGGCATCACCTGTTCATTCACTCAGCAAATATTTATATGGCAATTAACTATGTGTCAAGACTGTTCTTGGGATACCACAGGGACTACAGATTCCATCCCTTCGGAGCCTTTTGAGATAAAATGAATTCAGTAATAGCATAACAAAGATAGATTTTTGTCATGCCTAAGTTTGTGGACCGATGTGATTGGACATTTAAAGCCATGGCAAACCGATTTGCAATTTTGAAAGCTGTTGTTAATCTTTCTGGGCAAGTTTTTATAAACGAAACCTGCTCAGAATTCCATAGACAAGGAAAAAATGCTAAGACAAGGTACTGTCATGCAGGGGTCCCTCAGCTGTGGCTCTGCACCAGCGGTGGCAGCATGGCTGTCACCTGGGAGTTCGTTAGAAATGCTAGTTCTTAGCCTCTCCTCAGTTCTAGTGAATCAGAAACTCTGGGGGGAAGGCCCAGTGATCTGTTAATATGACCTGCAGATGATTCTATGCATGCTAAGGTTTGAGAACTGACGCTGTGATAGATAGGGATCACTAACAAAATAAATTAACTTATCCAATAAGCACTTATTCTGAGTCATGGGTTGGCACTGAGGATGTGAAGGGAAACAAAATGAGTTCCCAGCACTCAGGTAGGTGCTCACAGGTAGAAACATATGTAATTACAATATCATGCAACCAGTGATGTGAAGCCTATTCAGGTATGGGGTGAGCCCAAGGAGCCAGCTCTTCCCCACAAGCTTCATTGGAGTGGAAGGACGAGAGGGCTGAAAAAGTGAAGGCTGCTCTTCTTGGAATTCTAGGGTGGCAGGGACTAAGAAGAAGTTTCCTCTACCAAGGCCAGAGCTGCCCCTGGTTGCAGAGCAAAGTTCCACACCAAGCTGTCTTCAGAAACACAGAGAGAGCTTAGAAACAATCTGCTGGTCCCAGAGACTGTATTTCATATATATGTATGTATATGTGTGTGTGTACATATATGTATACACATACATATATGTACAGACACATATACATATATATGTGTGTATATATTCACATACACACACAAACACATATATACACAAATATATACATTTAATTTGTTTATATATATAAATGTATAATATATATATATACATATATTTATATTTAAAGAGCTTCCCAAGTGATTCTTAGGCACCAACAAGTTTGTTCTTAGAGATGAAGAATGACTCAGGCTCTGAACTTTCCTACCTCATTTTTCATTAGTGCTGCTCATTGAGCTACAAGGGAATGGAGGAAATATTTTGCTCTAATTATCTAGTCCCCTGTGAGGCACACCTATGTGGGTTATTTACCTGAGAGCAATTGCTCATGGCATAGGAATCTGATCTTACATTGTAGCTCAACTACTATGATGATTATTGTAGCACTTATTTAGCAAACATGCGTTGAATACTAACAGTTCACAATTGCCCACCTTCACTTGCTTTGGCCAATGGGAGTAAACAGACATGGCCCTTTGCCATGACTGAACAGAAGCTTTAAATGCCGTTGTATTGCATGGTGTGGCTGACACTGTTCCCTGGTACCACATCTTAGATAATGGATTCTCCTCTGCCCTAGATTCCGGAATGAGAAGATCCCCTGGAGCCAAGTCTAACAGAGTCCAGCTGAACTGCAGACCTCATATAATGTGACCAAGTAATAAATATTTATTGTTGTAAGCTATTGAGATTTGGAGTTTGTTTACCTTGCAGCATATTCTAGGGAAAGCTGACTAAAACACCTACTCTGCGTCTGGCATTATACTGCAGGGACAAAGATGAGTAACACTGTCTCCTCCCTCAGAACACTTGCTGTTCTTGAAGGGGATGAATCAATATTCTATTCTATCCTATTCTATAATTCTATTCTATTAATGCATTCCTTAGATTGTCCCAGAAAGGACTTATTCTGGCTCTTACACATAGAATGTAGGTAATAAAATACAGTAAGATACACTAGAGGCAGATGAGAAAGAAAAGAGAAAAACAGAGGTCAAGAAATATGACTTAGGAAAGACGCATAATATATGCGTGTGGGTAGACTCAAATTTGTAATCATCCAGAAGCCAATTCATAAAAGAGACCTGATTAGTTTCACAATTCACAGTGCCCATAATATTAAAAGCAAAGCAATTGCTCCAGAGAGGCATGGCTATGCCGGATCATCATAAAGCAACATAGAAATTACTCTGAGACTCTATGAGATTTAAACTGTTAAAATTTGCTTTTTGGGGTTGCAATTTAAGATTTTTTCCCCAAAATACTATATATATAGCCTCAACTCAATTCTGTTTTAATTTCAAAGAGAGAAGGAAAGAGATAAAAGTTTTGTTTTGTTTTGCTTTAGCTACGAGAGGGAGAAGACATAGTGTGATAAATCTGTAAAGCACTCTTTGAGAGCATGGCCTTCATTACCTATCACATTGCATTATAAGTATTTGTTTACCTGCTTGTTTCCTTGGGAGTTATTCTAGGAGATGGTTGGCTTTAATTATTTTTACTTCTAGCTTAGTGTTTAGAATAAAGGAGTTCAATAAAGATTGAATAGAATGAGTGGCTGAACATTGGATTTATTAATATTCATTGTTGTGTAGTATTCTACTGTGTATACTATTCTACATCCATTATATGTCTGCTCTTGGACATTGGTGTTGTTTCCAGTTTGGGTCAAGTACAAGCTGTACAACCATAGACATACTTAGACATCTACTCGCTGACACATAGAAGCAGATAATCTCTAGGAAATAAATCTAAGGTGGAAAAACTAGGTGATATGGTGTATATAGCTTCCAATTTACTAGCTAACACTATTCTGTTTTTCAAAGAGGTAGTTTCCACTTTCCTTCCCATCAGCAGTGCCAGAGTATAAGAGTATATGATATTTTACCTTCATACAAACACAAACATCAAGTATTTTCAGATTTTTTTATATATGCCAATTTTAACGAGTATATTGTTTTTTCTCCTTGTCATTTTAATTTGCATTTCCCATATTACTAATGAGGTTGAGTTCACTCCCATGTTAATAATGGCTATTGGATTTCCTTCCATGTGAAGAACCAGTTCAAGAATTTTGCACACTTAAAAATTTGTGTTATCTGTTTTTTTTTTCTTATTACAGGAGCTCTTTATATATTCTGAATACTAATCCCTTATCTATTATGTGTGCTACAGATATTTTCTACTCAGGTTTACTTTTTCATTCTTTTAAAAAATATTTCCATGAAGAAATGTTGTATAATGTCTTTTTATAATATTTCCATGAAGAAAAAAAGTAGTCTTTTTATGATGAGTGATTTTTGTCTTATATAAGAAATTCTTCCTTCCAAGTCATGAAGATATTTCTTATAGTCCCTTTAAAAAGCTTTGTAATTTTTCTTTTTGCATATAAGTTTTTAATCCATCATAAATTATTATAATTTCCAGTAATAAGGATAGAAACAACTGGAAAATAAAACACAAATAATTTTTGCTGAAAGAGTTATCATAATTAGCATTTGGGAGGGAGGGTCTGGTAGGTTTCAAAACAGCCCACTTCGGTGAATCAGCCCAGGGTTGCCCCAGTATTGCTGCATCAGAACTATACACATAGTTCCTATGTGAACTCTCACACATAGGCAGTAGTGAGAGTGGAGGTTGGTGACTGAGCTGTTATCTTCAGAGTGACTAACAGAGCAAAAGATACCTACCACACCCCCCATTGATGCTGGGGGTGCCAGAGGCAGTGCCACCATGGGAACACAGGCAGGCAAGGGAGGATCCCACCCCATCCCCCAGCCCAAGCCCAAGTCCAAGGGTAGGCAGTGGAGTGTAAGTCGTTCAGAGCTATAGAATGTTATATAGCGATTTCCCAAAGAAGTCCACATCCTAATCCCCAGAATCCGCGACTCTGTGATTTTATAAGGAAGAGAGACTTTGTGGATGTGATTACATTAAAGATGTTCAGATGGGGGGATTATCTTAGCATATCCCAGTGGGCCCAATGTAATCGCAAAGCTAAAAATCCAGACAGTGTTTACTAACAGCCTGATGACTTTAGAAGCACAAACTCAAGGACTGAGCTTTCAAATGCAAAAGTGATTTCTGGATGCTTGATTGCAGGAGGATTTACGAGAGTGCAAGTTGAAGTCCAGCCCTGAAATGGATAGGGCATTTGTTGTCTCAGAGAGCCCCACATGAATTGGACGTCAGGGTGAATCTGGTTACTTTTATTTACATGATTTAAAAATCTATTTGCAATATTCTTGATTTGCTGTAAACAGTAATGCATCAGAAACAGTTTTTCAGAAATGATATATTTTTCTCATAGATGCAAAACAAATGCACATGAGACCAAGATGTGTATGGAATAATGTAGAGTTAATTTTCAGCCAACCCACTATGGCTGCTTTAATCACCTACCTGACTAAAAGGACCCATTTAAAACCCCAAGGGACCACGGTGACCAAGAACCCTTTTTCCAGGGCCTTCTACCTTTTTTTTCCAATCTGTTTTTGCCTTCAGTAATTTTAAAGGAATCTAAGCCACTGTAATCCCCAGCCCTTTAAGAGAATTTATAAAGGTGACTAAAACCTAATTCGTTTGGCATAAAGCTAGAATTGCTTTGGTGTCGAAATATGTGCAGACATGAAGAGTTTCCTTAAAATCAACAGAGCTCTTCTCTTTCTTCCTGTAGAATACCCTGCAATGCCCAGACACTTATATAAGGGTTTTATACACCTGCACATCATGGTATTAGAGGTGGTAAATGATGGAAGACTTCACAGAGCATCTGGTCCCTGTATGTGCCAAAAGAATATGGTTTCTTACAACATACTCTCTGGAGATCTATTCCAGCTTATAAGCTTCTAACCATCCACCTAAATGATTCTATGACAATCTGAAGAGACATCTTCCTTGACATTTTGTGTGTACTTCCTCCCCCAAATTTTAACCACATCTTCCAGAAGGATTCTTTTTATAGACTTAATTAACTAAATTTCTTTCTTGATTTCTGAACCCCTTAAGGACTGAATGCAAATCACAAGAGAGTTTTTTTTTAAGAATAAGAAGCTTAAATAATGTATTTTTGAATCATAACAAATTTTTTCTGGGTTTGAGTCTACATTCTATAGTTTAGAATGTCTTCTCTGACCCAATGTCTACTGTCTCCCACTTCTGTTACAATGGATTGCATAGATTTTCCTTAGCTACAGTTTAATTTATAGATTCTTAAGGAGAGTGAAGGTATCTCAGAAAAGAATACCTCTGTGGCTAAAATATAAGAAGAGATTACAAGAAAGGAAACATGTAAAAATATTTTGTAACCTCAGACTTAATTCTGAAGTGTATCTTGCCATTTTGTTTACTATGAGACCAGAGATAAAGAGACTATCAATGTTCTGATCAATAAGTGACTTCACTGGGAATTTTCTGGCATTTTGTAAAATCTGTAAAGAGAAGGGTTGAGAACTGACTCGTAATGAAAATACACAGCTAAATAATTGAGGTCACATTGTTATAAAACAACCTTTATCCAAACAGCTGTCTGAGTTTTCATTCTACCTGATGTATTTTTAATCCTCCATAAATACTTTATTTGACTTATTTTTAAAAACACATGCATTATCTCATATATTTATCATTTTTTGTTGTGAGATCAATTAAAATAGTAATTTTTAAGAATTACTATTATTAACTATAGTCATCATGTTGTACAACAGATCTCTTCAGTGTTTTTATTCTCTCTAACTGACCTTTGACCAATATTCTGGTAAACACCATGCTACTCCCTGCTATGAATAGACTTTTTAAGGTGAGATCATGCAGTATTTGTATTTTTGTGCCTTGTTTATTTCAGTTAGCACAATGTTCTTCAGGTCCATCAAGGTTGTTGCAAATGGCAGGATGTCCTTCTTTTTTAAGGCTAAAAAGTATTCCATAGCATATATATGCTACATTTAAAAAATCATTTGTCGACTGATGGACATTTAATTTGCTTCCATATGTTGACTATTGTGACTAATGCTGAAGTAAACATGGGAATGTAGGTATCTCTTCAACAAGTTGATTTCATATCTTGAATGGTTTGGCTGTGTCCCCACTAAAATCTCATCTTGAATTGTAATCCCCATAATCCTCATAATTGTCAAGGGATAGATGAGGTAGAGGTAATTGAACCACACTGTTCTTGTGAGAGTTAAGTGAATTCTTAAGAAATCTGATGCCTTTATGAGTGTTTAGCAAGTTCCTTCTTCAGTCATTCTCTCTCTTACTGCCTTGCAAAGAAGGTGCCTGCCTCCCCTTCACCTTCTGTTGTGATTGTTAAGTTTCTTGAGGCCTTCCCAGTCATATGGAACTCTGAGTCAATAAAACCTCTTTTCTTTATAAATTATTCAGTCTTGGGAAGTTCTTTATAGCAGTTTGAGAATGAAGTAATAAGTAAATTGGTACCAAGGTAGTGGGGAACTGCTATGAAGATACCTGAAAATATGTAAGTAACTTTGGAACTGGGTAATGGGCAGAGGTTGGAACAGTTTGGAGGGCTCAGAAGAAGACAGAAAGATGTGGGAAAGTTTGAAAGTTCCTGGAGACTTACTGAATGGTTTTGACCAAAATGCTGATAGTAATATGGATGATGAAGTTTAGGCTGAGGTGGTCTCAGATGGAGGAACTTCTTGGGAACTGGAGCAAAGGTCCAGTCACTCTTGTTATGCTTTAGCAAAGAGATTGGTGGTATTTTGCTTCTTCCCTAGAGATCTGTTGAAATTTGAACTTGAGAGAGATGATTTAGGGTGATCTAACTTTGAACTGGGAGAGACTATTTAAATTTCCTATCTGGCAGAAGAAATTTCTCAGCAGAAAAGCATTCAATATGTGACCTGGGTGCGCTTATAGGCATTCAGTTTTATGCATTCACAAAGAGATGATTTAGAATAGAAACTTATGTTTAAAAGGGAAACAAAGGCCCGGCGCGGTGGCTCATGCCTATAATCCCAGCAGTTTGGGAGGCCGAGGCAGGTGGATCACAAGGTCAAGAGATGAAAACCATGCTGGTCAAAAGGTGAAACCCCGTCTCTACTAAAAATATAAAAATTAGCTGGGCATGGTGGTGCGCACCTGTAGTTCCAGCTACTCGGGAGGCTGAGGCAGGAGAATTGCTTGAACCCAGAAGGCCGAGGTTGCGGTGAGCTGAGGTCATGCCATTGCACTCCAGTCTGGGTAACAATAGCAAAACTCCATCTCAAAAAAATAAAATAAAATAAAAAAATAAAAGGGAAACAGAGCATAAAAGTTTGGAAAATTTGCACCCTGACAATGCAATAGAAAAGAAAACCACATTTTCTGGGTAGAAATTCAAGCTGGCTGCAGAAATTTGCATAAGTAACAAGGAGCCAAATGTTAATCCCAAGACAATGGGAAAAAATGTCTCCAGGATATGTCAAAGGTCTTCATGTCAGCCCATCCCATCACATGCCCAGAAGCCTAGGAGGAAAAAGTGGTTTTGTGGGCTGGGCTCAGGGCCTTGCCACTTTGTGCAGTCTCAGGACTTGGTGCCCTGTGTTCCAGCTGTGGCTAACAGAGGCCAAGATACAGCTCATGCCGTTGCTTCAGAAGGTGCAACCACCAAGCATTGGTGGCTTACATATATTGGGCCAGAAGGTGAACAGAAGTCAAGAATTGAAGTTTGGGAACCTCCACCTAGATTTCAGCAGATGTATAGAAATACATGGATGTCTAGGCTGAATTTTGCTGCAGGGGTGGAGCCCTTATGAAGAACCTCTGCTAGGGCAGTGCAGAAGGGAAATAGGAGGTTAGAGCCCCCACGCAGAGAGTTCTTACTGGGACACTGCCTAGTGAAGCTATGAGAAGAGGGTCACCGTTCTCCAGACTCCTTCATGATGGATCCACCAACAGCTCACACTGTGCAGACACTCAATGCCAGTAAAGAAGCTGGGAAGGGGGCTGTACCCAGCAAAGCCACAGGGGTGGAGCTGCCCAAGGCTGTGGTAGCCCAACACTTGCATCAGCATGTTGAGTGATGAGACACATGGAGTCAAAAAAGATCATTTTGGAGCTTTAAGATTTGACTGTCCCATTGGATTTTGGAATTGCATGGGTCCTGTAGCCTCTTCATTTTCACCAATTTCTCCTATTTGAAAAAGGTGTATTTACCCAATGCCTGAACACCTATTGTATTTAGAAAGTAACTAACTTGCTTTTGATTTTACTGGCTCCTAGTCAGAAGGAACATGCCTTGTCTCAGATGAGACTTCGGACTTTTACATTTGGATTAATGCTGAAATGAGTTAAGACTCTGGGGAACTATTAGAAAAGCATGATTGTGTTTTGAAACGTGAAGACAACAGGGACCAAGATCCAGTGCAGAGTCTCTTGTCCTGGGAAATGGGGTACAGCCCGAAAGGTGGCTGCCTCTTTGCCCATCACACAACACATGTTCTTGGGGAACCTGGCACTAAACCATTCATAGGCAATCTGCTTCTGGGTCAGGGTTTCTTACGTAGCAGAACAGCTCCCTCTCTGTGATTTATTGAAAATCAGCCCTCAATACAAGGGCTTGTTTTTTTGAAAAGATTAAAAGAAAAATTTTTTTTAAATGTGAGGACATGAGAGTTGGGAGGGGCTAGAAATGAAATAATATGGTTTGGCTGTGTCCCCACCCAAATCTCATTTATAATTGTAATCCCAATAATCCCCATAACCCCCATGTGTTTAGGGAGAGACCAGGTAGAGGTAATTGAATCATGGGGGTGGTTTCCCCATGCTGTTCTCATGATGGTGAGTGAATCCTCATGAGGTCTGATGGCTTTATAAGTGTTTGGCAAGTTCCTTCTTCAGCCATTCTCTCTCCTGCCACCTTGTGAAAAATGTGCCTGCCTTCCTTTTACCTTCTGCTGTGATTGTAAGTTTCCTGAGGCCTCCCCAGCCATACAGAACTGTGAGTCGACTAAACTTCTTTCCTTTATAGATTACCCAGTCTGAGGAAGTTCTTTATAGCAGTGTGAGAACACAATAATACATATCCTTTGGATAAATACCTAGAAGTGGAATTGCCGGAGCATATGGGAATTCTATTGTTAATTTCTTGAGGAACTTCCATGATGTTTTCCATTATGGCTATCCTACCAAGAGTGTCTCCACATCCTCCCCAAAACTTGCTATCTTTGGTCTTTTTGATAGTAGTCATTCTAAAAGGTGTGAGATATCTCATTGTGATAATTAGCAATGTTGGGTATTTTTTCCTGTATCTGTTGGATACTTGTACATTTTATTTGGATGAATGTCTCTTTAAGTACTTTGCCCATTTTAAAATCAGGTTATTTGTTCTCTTGCTATTGAGTTGTTTGAGTTCCTTATATATTTTGGATATTAACTCCTTATCAGATGTATGGTTTGCAAATATTTACCTCATTCAGTAGGTTGTCTTTTTGTTGATTATTTTCTTTGCTGTACAGAACCTTAGTTTAATACAATCTCATTTGCCTTCTTTTCCCCTTTAAAATTTTAGGTCTTATGTATAAGAATTTAATCCATTTTGGGGTAATTTTTGCATATGCTAAGATATAAAGTTCTAATTTTATTCTTCTGCATGTGACTATCCAGTTTTCCCAGTACCATTTATGAAGAGACTGTCCATTCCCCCATTGTGTGTTGTTGGCACTTTTGTCAAAAGTCAATGGACCAGAAATTCATGGATTTATTTCTGGGCTTTGTGTTCTCTTCCACTGGCCTATGTGTTTATTTTTATGCCAGCATCATGCTGTTTGGGTTACTATAGCTTTGCAGTATATTTTGAATCAGGTAGTATAATGGTTCCTGCTTTGTTCTTTTTGTTCAAGATCACTTTGGCTATTCAGAATCTTTTGTGATTTAATCTTCCATAAGTATTTTATTGACAAGTATTATCAAGCTTCCATATTACTTGTTAAATGCTTCTTAAGTCCTGCCACTTCACCAGTATAAATATTATTCCATAAATTCTAAGGTATTTTCTCAGTCTGCTTAGTTCATTGTTAAAGATATCCCTTGACACTCTCCTCTGTTTTTCTAGCTGATTGGTGTTTTTAGTAGGCTGATTGATGAGCAGGAAGACAATGAGAGTACATAGAAAATAGAAAATAGTCTACCATATGAAATGGGCACTGTTTATCTTGCTTGTTAGGTACCTGATTTTGATTCTGTCATTATCCTCTATAAGCTTTTGTTCCTCTACAGCACTATGACAATGACAGCATTCTGCAGATCCTCGCTAAGTTAGCATGAGGGGGGGAAATAGCCAACTCTCAGCTTCTTATTCATTAGACTTTTGTGTGTTTGTTTATTTTCTTTGGGAATCTTTAGAAAGGAACCTTATTCCCAGCCTCCCCATATGTCAGATTTTCTATCTTTCTGCTGCATGGGAAAGGCCCACTACTGCAATGTTGCACTTTACAGGACATTTACAATTCACTTTCTTACTTGAGTAAGGAGGACTAGTTTGTCTTGCCATGGCATTTTTCCCTTCAGTTGCATAGCCACAATTACTAGTGCCATGTTTAGATCTGTTTGGTGTTAATAAGCTTGTGAGTCATGGATTTCAAAAGCCACTGGTCACCTGCTATCACTGTGAGAGAGTTTACCTGATTCCCCATCTTCTTTATCTCTTGTCAAGTAAGAGTGCAAACAAAATAGCAAGATGCAAACTTCAAATTCTGCAGCCTGGCCCTTAAATCAGAGCTTATCATGGAGTTGTCTCCAGGCCTGCAGGCCTGGCAGGGTCTCCCTGACCACCCCACACCCATGCCCACTCTTTCTCCCTTCCTTGCAAGTCCGGTTTCCAGACAGGCACTCCTGAAGCAAGGTTGTGACTTGAATGAGATGTATTTGGGTCTGAGGAGAAAGAGAACTGTCAAGCTCATCCCTTGGGTGTTCTGGTTCTTTCTAGTCTAATAATGTTACTATGGGTCATGCAAATTGCTAGGTTAATAATGCTGTGTGATTCTCAAAATACAGTTCGAGTGGTGAGATGTAGCTGATGTTGATATTGGAAACAAATGATAAGTAATGTGGAAAATTTCCCCCCTTTTTTTACTGTGTGTAACTATTTTTCCAAATTCTTTTTGAGTTGCTTATGGCAATATTTCTATTTTATGCATCCTCTACTCTTAAAAGCAAATGTGCTGTCATGAAAATGTGGAGAATTAACTTGGGTTCCAGAGCTGCTATTGTTTTTCTTCTATTCCTTAAGTAAACAGAAAGCTTTTGCTGTTTGTATCACCATCCCTATGACCCAGAGGGCTGAGTAAATAGTGTACACACTAAAATGTAGGAAACTAGCTTATGCTTGGAATAGCTGCCTGAATTCCAAATGGACACAGAGATGAATGGGATCATGAATACTGCGTAGCCTCCACTGTTTAACTGTGTCACCTCTGTTTAACTGTGTCGTTTATTTTTGCATTGTGATGCTTTGACATCTGGGGCTTGCTGACCCTGGAGAGACTGCCCCCCTCCCATAGCAAACCAAGTCCTAGAAATAGTGAACAACTGCCCACAAGGGTGTGTTTTTTTCTTTTTCTTTCTTTTTTTTTGATACAGGATCTCACTCTGTCACCCATGCTGGAGTGCAGTGTCACCATCATAGCCCACTGCAGGCCAGAACTCCTGGGCTCAAGTGATCCACTTGCCTCAGCCTCCTGAGCAGCTGGGACTGCAGGCACACACCACTATGCCCAGCTAATTTTTTCAATTTTTTATAGACATGAGGGTCCCACTCTTTTGCCCAGGGTGGTCTTGAACTCCTGGGCTCAAGCAATCCTTCCTCCTCAGTCTCCCAAAGTGTTGGGATTATAGTCATGAACCACTTAGGTGGCCAAGAGTGTGCATTTCAAATGTCAACCAACCAATCCAAAGCCGCACTCCCAATTACCTCCTTTACCTAACACGCTAGGCCACTATTCCACCTGCCTCAATCCCTCTAGGGCCAGCCAGATGCCAGACAACTGGGTAACATCTCTATGGCCCAGAGCCACTGAAAGTATACAAACTAGCCAATCTTAAGCCTGTTTACCTGTCTATCCTGTTCCTTCCCATGGAAACCACCGTAAAGGCTCTAACCTACAGTTCCTCTCTTTCCCCCTTCACTCCTGACTGACCCTGGTGCTTCACTGGGTGGCTCCCTGCAGCATGGTGTGCTCTCTCCTCTTGGAACTGTGAGTAACGAGCTATCTTTTCAATGACAGTCATCTCCTGATCTGTTGACCTTAACATACCTTGAATTTTTAAATTAATACTCTACATTTAAAAGCACCCATAGATTATCCATGTACTTGATGTTAACATGTTATGGTGCCTCTAAGATGCTACTAGATGATTCTGTTGTAATTCATCTTTATATGTAACATAAAAGTGTAACTTATATACTTACAAACAATATGTTTTTTGAATCCCTCAATGACTTGAAGAAAGTGGGCCCATAAGAAAATATTTCATTGAATGGATTTATTGTGAAAGTCCTGGAAAGTTTAAGGAACCAAATATATCTTGTTGTTCCCTTCTTTTCTGCCAGGTGTGGGGCTTTATTATTATTCACCTGCTGCGCTGCTCAGAACTGCTAGAATTACAGGTATTAAGTAGCTGATAGCTCAATCTGCATTTTTATTTCGATTTCATTTGTGCATGAGATAAAAGCCATTCCTGACTGTGCAAAGTTTAAAAGCTTTACAAGGAATAAATGGATTGGGTAAGCTGAAAGTATTTCCATGAAACCTTTCTAATTAAGGTTTATAAGGAAAAAAAAAGTGAGATAACTCTAACCTACTTTTTTCTGCTCTCCTCCGCAAACACTCATAATAGAATAATGACAGGCTTCAGGATAAGAAACTGGAACATAAGAGGGGCCTAAGTTTTATTTTTTACTTCGGAACTTAAAAATTAATACAGTCTAAGTTTAAAACAATACATTTTATATCAAGTGTACTAAATAGAGATAACACTTTAATTATAAATGAAAGCAGATGATACACCCCCACTATGATCACAGGGCAACTACTGGGCTTTACAATACCTGAGTTACAGATACTAAGACCCCCGGGCATCTTTCCACTCCTCCTTCCTAATGGTCATTCCTGCCTCCAGTCCCACCAGGAGGTGCAGGAGAGGGGAGCTCTCTTTAGTACAGCCGCCTTGCTGTTAACATTTGTGTGTGCTAATTGTACAGAAAAATGCCTAAAAAGTGTTGTACTAAATGTACTAAAAATGTACCCAAAATTCACCACTAGGAGTCTAGGCATGAAAATTGAAATAACAGTGAGATGCAATTATAGCAAATTATTATAATTTTATGTTGCCTAGTTATCTATTTTGAATCCGGGCTTAGCTTTCTTGTGACAGAGGCAGGGCTCGGTCACCCTTGACACAGTTTCCAGGTCTGCACACACCCAGATGGCTCAATCTAGTGGCCAAAGATGAGAACTTAGAGGCATCTCTCCAGGTTAGCAGACTGGGCTTGCTGCTTTCCTTTCAATGAACCATTCAGGCATTGATATGGTTTGGGTATGTCCTCACCCAAATCTCATCCTGAATTATAGCTCCCATAATTACCATGTGCTGTGGAAGGGACCTGGTGGGACATAATTGAATGATGGGGGTGGTTTCCTCCATACTGTTCTAGTTGTAATGAATAAGTCTCATGAGATCTGATGGTTGTATAAAGGGAAGCAACTTTTGATTGGTTCTCTTTTCGTTCTTGTCTGACACCATGTATGTAAGACATGCCTTTCACATTCTCCCATGATTGTGAGGCCTCTCCAGCCACATGGAATTGTGAGTCCATTAAAGCTCTTTTTCTTTATAAATTATGTCTTGGTATGTCTTTATCAGCGGTATGAAAACGAACTAATACAGGCATTTACATATGAACTTAAAGTGACCGCTCTGTGTTCTCTTATATATATTGCTAGTTACCTCTCTATCTGTATCCCTCCCTCCCTCTTTTACCTTCTCTTTCTGCCTAACTCTTCATTCCTGCCTCACATGACTGAGAAGGAAGGACTGCCTTCTCAACTCATTGTATCCTCCCTGCCCAGGATCTATAAGTAAGCAGCATTTGAATGTGTTTCCTATTGTGGTTGTATATTGAATTTGCACCTTCCATCTGAAGAACTAGGGGCTGCCCTAGGCCAGGTTTTCCCTGGGTTCCTGGCCTTGGAAAGAACACAAGGTCAAGCTTCCAGCCCCAGAGCACTGGTCAAGTAAGCATAAACTGGACATAGGTCAGACAAGAACCTCAAGGGTGTCTGCCAGTATAAACAAATTTCCCATGTGAGGGACCCTCTGGTTGCAAGTTGGGCAATGGGACATTACGCTCTCTGCCAGGTAAATGAAGCATCCCATGAAAGGCACACTGTGAACTAACCCCAAGGGGGCTAGAGGTCTCCTTCGTTTCCCATTAAACTGGGGTTGCTACCTGCCATCGTAATGGAACCCCAGTTATGCTGGGGGCTCTCAAAACAACTATTTTAAAATAGGCAAAGATTTTAAAATTTATTGGTGCTTTCAAGATATGGGGACATTTAAAATTACTGTGTGAAAGTGTAAACCTATACCACCTTCGGAAGGCAATTTGATAATATAGCAAAGGCTCTGTTAACTGACTACCACTAACCAACTTGCCAGATTAGCCAACCCTCTGTCTTCCCACTAAGGAATATACTGACAGATGCCTGCTTCTTGTGAAGTACCCAGGAGGCCATTCCCTGGTCTGTCTAAATGTTCTCACTCCCACCTGTTGAATTGTACACTCTACATGAGTCAGTTGTACTCATTCCAAAAATCTGTTAATTAGGATGTTATTGATGACTCATGATTTAATTAAATATTATATAAACTTCTATTAAATATGAGGGTGAATAAAAACACAACCTTTTTTTCTTTAAAAAGTGAACTAAATGTTTTGCAAAGACTAATAAATTTGGTTACTAAAAAGCATTGTTGAATAATATTCTATATATTAGATGTAGACAGCAATATGTTATCTATGCACCTGTCGACAACTGGGTCATTTCCAGTTTTTGGTTATTAGAAATAAAGCTGCCGTAAACATGTGTGTACAAGGCTTTATATGAATGCATGTGTATTCTTTCTTTATTCTCAGTCTATCTGTTATAAGAAGCTGAACCATATTAACTCTAAGTAGACTATGAAAGGCTAGGCCTGGAAATTGTAACCCCTAGAGTAATCACTAAAAGAAAATCTAGTCAAAGAGGTATAGTTAAAAATCCAACAGATAAAATGAAATAATGAAAAACATGTAAATCATCATAAAAGAAGATAGGGAAGGGAGAATAAAGAAAAACAACAAAACAACAAAAACAACTGAGGTGCAGTGGCTCGTAGCTCTAACCCAGCACTTTGGGAAGCTGAAGTGGGAGGATTGCTTAAGGCCAGGAGTTTGAGACCAGTCTGAGCAACATAGCAAGACTCCATCTCTAAAAAAATTTTTTTAAGTTATCCAGGTTTGGTGGTGTGCACTATAGCCCTAGCTACTCAGGAGGCTGGAGAAGCAGAATCACCTGGGCCCAGGAGTTCAAGATTACAGTGAACTATAACCACAACACCGCCCTCTAGCCTGGGTGACAGAGAAAGACCCTGTCTCTAAAAACAGAACTGAAAACAACAACAACAAAATAGAGGAGACAAACAGAAAACAAATAATAAAATAATAGACTGAAATAAAATGTCAATAATTACATTAAATATTAGTGATCTAAAACACTATAATTAAAATGCAGAGATTGTCAAATAGACAGAAGCAAGACTATTATATGCTGCTCTCAAGAGAAGCATTTTAAATAGAAAGCCACTGCTACATTGAAAATAGATAAATGAAAAAAGATAAATCGTGCACACTGTAAGCATAAGAAAGCTGGCATGGTTATATTCATACCACATAAGATGAATGTCAAGCCACAGAATATTAGAAGAGATGAGGGATATTTTATTATGAGAAAAAAGAACAATTGATCAGGTAGACATAATTATAAATGTGTATAGACCCAAGAACAGAATTTCAAAATACATCAGGCAAAAATGGACAGAATGAAAAGAAAAAAAGGACAATTTATACTCAGAGTATTATATTCACCACTCTTTTCTCACCAATTAATACAACAGCTAGATTTTTAAAAATCAGTAGACTTAGAAGATTTTAACATTATCAACCCCCATGATCTAATTGAAATTCATAGGACACCATTTATAGAACTGAAAAACACACTTCTTTTCAAGTGAAAAGAAGTACATTTTTCAAAACTGACCATATGTTGGGCCATAAAACAAGTTTAAATGAATTTAAATGTATTAAAATCATACAAAGCACACTGTGTGAAACAAATCAGGAATAAATCAGTGGGAATAATCTATTTCAGAGGAAATCACAAATATTTGAAAACTAAACACCACCCTTCTAAATTATTTATGGATCAAAAAAGGCATACAAGGGAAATTAGAGAATATTTGAAATTGAACGAGCTAAAGCAGTGCATAGAGTGAAACACAGGTTTTAGTTGTTGTTGTTCTCCTGAGACAGGGTCTCACTCTGTCACCCAAACTGGAGTGTGGTGGCATGGTCAAGCTTATTGCATTCTCGACTTCCTGGGTTCCAGCAATCCTTTTGGCTCCCAAGTAGCTGGAACTACCAGGCACGTGACACCATGCCTGGATAATTATTTTGTTTTATTTTTCTGTAGAGATGGAATCTCACTGTGCCGTCCAGGCGGGTCTGGAACTCCGAGGATCAAGTGGTCCTCATACCTTGGCCTTCCAAAGTGATGGAATTACCAGTGTGAGTCACCATGCTTGGCTGAAACATACTTTTAAGTGCCGATATCCAGAAAAAATATCTAAAATGAGTGACCTTCCATTTCACTTTCAGAAGTTACAGAAAGAAGAGTAAGTCAAATAAATTGTAGATGAAAGGAAGGAAATAATAAAGACAGGAGCAAAACTTTACTTTAAAAAAGTAGAAAACAGGCAACAGAGAAAACTAACAAAAACAAGTGCTAGTTCTTTGAAAAGATTAATTTCAGTAAAACCTTAGCTGGACTGATCAAGTGAAAAGAGAAAGAACACCTAATCATCAATATCAGAAACAAAAGACACGTTAGCAGTACAGAGACTACAGACATTATAAGATAATAAATAAAGGGCCCCAAACCGGTTTCTAAATCTTATTTGACCTTTGGGAACTCATAAATAGACAGGAATCTAGTAATATTCAGCAGAGCAAATAGAGATTACTCTGCAAATCTTTTGCTAAATCACAAGCAAAGTGATTATTCTTCTATGCGCTTAAACCTTAAGCCACGAAATTCAATTATAAAGATGTTTGAACCATAATATTGAGGTTTTAGAGAAGGAAAAATATTTACTTTTTTATTTTTTAGGTGAGAAAATCACGAAGCAAGAAAATAAAAACCTTTTTCTTCCTCTTAAGCTTATGTAGTCCATGGAAAGTCATTAAGATATAGGTTATTTCTGCACTATGGCTCACTATAAAGTTCAAAAGGAGTTCACAGGAGAACTGTGGGACATGTACAAATAAAGCACATTCCGTAACAAGACCTTAATTGCGGGAAGGGGCTCCAAAGAAAACCTCCCTAGATATATACATGTGAAGTTTTAGGCAAATGGAAAAAAGATCAATCAAATAATACTATAAATCTACATGTAGCTGCGTTTAAGTGAAGAAAAGTTTCAGAGGACTGGACTTATAACCATTGTTGACTTGTGTTATGCTATATACTGTCAGTATACTGTTAAGAAGGACAATTGACAATATTCATGAAAAAACACAAATCTATATCTAATAGTTGTCTAATAGGTAGAGTTATCTAAAACACATTCATAAAAAAATACAAAAATAGTTGTCTAATATGGGAATGTAACAGAAATTGTTATTCTTTTTATGAATCACAAATGGCCTTATTCTCATGATAGCTCAAATTTCACAAAATAAAACATAATAATAAAAATTATTTAGATCTTTATTTTGGTTTTCCTTTTGCTTTGTGGGATCTTGGTTCTTACTGGAAAGTGGCTATATTGACTTCCTATTGTCGTCATAAACAAGAACTGTTTAATGCAGATTAAACCCTCGAAGAAAAAAATATTTGGTAAGTTGAATTTGGACATCAATTAACACAGCTAAGTGAGCAACGACAAGATTATTATTTTGCTTTCAAAGAATAGAAATTCAAATGAAATTTTTAAAGTAGACTTCATATTTCATTAACATACAAATTAAATATTAAATATATGAAATATATTTAAAATAGATAGCTTTGTTAAAAAGAGATAATAGAATGATTTCCATGTTTCAAGAATAATAGGAAAGGCCATAGTGGAGGATGAAGCCATGGGGCCCACAGAAAAGAGTGAGTAGATGCAGAAAATGGATTCAGATGTTCCAAGGCCCACACAGAAATGGCCGGTGAGCGTAATGCTAGTACTTCAAGACAGGAATGAAGCCGAGTGCCAGACTGCTGTCCTAACAGTTAAAAACCTGGGGCCGGCGAGGTGGCTCAGGTCTGTAATCCCAGTACTTTGGGAGGCCGAGGCGGGTGGATCACGAGGTCAAGAGATCGAGACCATCCTGGCCAATATGGTGAAATCCCGTCTCTACTAAAAATACAAAAAATTAGCTGGGCACGGTGGTGCATGCCTGTAATCCCAGCTACTCAGGAGGCTGAGGCAGGAGAATTGCCTGAACCCAGGAGGCGGAGGTTGCAGTGAGCCGAGATCGCACCATTGCACTCCAGCCTGGGTAGCAAGAGTGAAACTCCGTCTCAAAAAAAAAAAAAAAAAAAGAGTTAGCTGGACGTGGTGGCGCATGCCTGTAGTCCCAGCTATTTGGGAGGCTGAGGCAGGAGAATCCTTGAACCGGGGAAGGGGAGGTTGTTGTGAGCCAAGATCACGCCACTGGACTCCAGCCTCCTGGTGACAGAGCAAGACTCTGTCTTAAAAAAAAAAAGAAAGAAAGAAAGAAAGAAAAAGAAAAAAGAAAAAAAAACCTGACTTAACTTTATTTTAAAATTCAGGATACAATCACAATGTACCACTCTCCTATTGGAATAAAAGAGAGGCAGCTGTGAGAATACTTCAGCTGAGATGATATGTGAGCAGGACATTGTAACTAGTTCCACTCGCAGGGATAAAGCCTACAAGCCTCTAATTGAGAAGCCTGGTTTGTCTCTGTTTAACCTGGAGTGCCTTAGGAAGGAAACTGAAAAACCACACGAAATGAGGAGTTTGCGTGGGTGAAAAGCTCCAGTTCATGGTAAAATTTCAGACAAAAGTGATAAATGCATGAGAAAATGCTTAATTAGGAGAGTTAGCAAGCTCATAAAACAAATGGAACAATTCATACCAAAGGAGATAGAATAATAATATTTATTCTATAAGGCTTATAAAAATATATGCTGAAACTGCTTATAGAGATTTGTAAAAAGCTAATAGAATACTTCCAATAAGAAGAAAAGGTTATGTAACAAAAGCAAGGTGATATACTTTTAAAAACTGGAACTCTTAAAACTTTTTGTTTGTTTTTTGAGGGGGACTCACTCTGTTGCCCAGGCTGGAGTGCAGTGGTGTGATCTCAGCTCACTACAAACTCCACCTCTTGAGTTCAAGTGAATCTTCTGCCTCAGCCTCCCAAGTAGCTGAGGTTATACGCACCCGCCACCATGCCTGGATAATTTTGTATTTTTAGTAGAGATGGGGTTTCAGCATGTTGACCAGGCTGGTCTCAAACTCCTGACCTCAGGTGATCCACCATCCTCAGCCTCTCAAAGTGCTGGGTTTACAAGCATAAGCTACTGCACCTATCCAAAAACGTTAATGAACTTTTAAGAAAGAGAAGACATAGGATGAACAGTGGATTGAAGAGACAACTACCTAACAACAACAGTAGCAAAAACAGAATTGAAGAATATAGCACCGACAAGTTAAGAGACAGAAAAATAGAATATAAATTAAGACATATGATAGGAGATTAAAAAGCTTAATATTTAATAGAAAACTCAGAAAACAATAAAAGTGAAAATGGCAAAAGGAATTTTCTGAAGACATAAAGGCTGAAGATTATGTATAATTGAAAATGATACAAGTTGTTAAATCATAAGAATTCACTGGCTACAGGACATAAGCAAGAAAGGAGAAATCATCCTCAATAAGAAAGTAAAGGTAAGATGGTAAAATCAGTCCAAACATTTTAATAATTAAAACTAGGCCAGGCGCGGTGGCTCATGCCTGTAATCCCAGCACTTTGGGAGGCCGAGGCGGGTGGATCACGAGGTCAAGAGATCGAGACCATCCTGGTCAACATGGTGAAACCCCATCTCTACTAAAAATACAAAAAATTAGCTGGGCATGGTGGCACGTGCCTGTAATCCCAGCTACTCAGGAGGCTGAGGCAGGAGAATTGCCTGAACCCAGGAAGCGGAGGTTGTGGTGAGCCGAGATTGTGCCATTGCACTCCAGCCTGGTAACGAGCGAAACTCCGTCTCAAAAAAAAAAAACTAATGCAAGTTGGCCAAACTCATTTAAAGGACTCTCAAATTGATAAATAACCAGCTTTATGAAGCAAAAAGATGCTGTCATAGTCCTTTTTTATGATACTATAACAGAATATCTGAGACTATCTAATGCATAGTGAGGAGAAACGTATGGACTCACTTTCTGGAAGCTGAGAAGTCCAACATCAAGAGGCCAGATTCTGGCAAGGGCCTTCTTAGAAGGCAAGAGAAAATAAGAGAGGGCTGAATTCATCCTTTTATGACACCAATCCCACCTTGAGGGTAGAACCCTCGTAGTCTAATTGCCTGTTAAAGGGGTCACCTCTTAATACTGTTACAATGGCAATTACATTTCAACATGAGTTTGGCAAGGGACAGACATTCAAGCCACAGTGAACTTCCCAACAAGTTGAAAATAAAAAGATGAAAAAGATAAATAGTTACCAAAGGGAAATAGTAACCAAAGGAAGCGCATGTAAGGAACTTAATACTTGTCCAAACAGAACTCAAAGGAAATGGAAACAAAGACATTTTGTGCTAATAAGAGACTAATCCATCAAGAAAACATTATAATTCTGAATAACCTTGCCACACAATTTGAAAGCAAATGCTGAAAAAAATCACAGAGAAATGAATAAGTCAATAATTTAGTAAAATAATTTAATATAATTTAATATACTTTTCTTGGAAAACAAAAGGCCAAGCAGACAAAAATATAGGCAGAATGTATTAGATTTGAATGGCATTGTTAACAATGGATATTTAGAACTCTCGACCCAAAAAATAAAGAATATACCATTTTCTCAAGAACACATGAAACATTTTTTAAAATCCACCAGAACTTTGTCCCAAAGGAAGATTCAACACATTGCAAACACAGTATTATTCAGACAACATTCTCTGATAACAATACAATGAAATTAGAAATCAATTTTAAAGTGAATGTTCAGAACTCCAATTATTAATTCATGACTTAGGTATGAAATATTTAGGTGCAAACAACAAAAATGCATATTAATGATTCACAGGATGCAGACAATGCAACACTTAAATGGAAATCTTCTCACTATATAAATGTATTCGTTAGAAAACAAGAAGTCTTGAAAAGAAATGAGCTATAATTTACTCAAGGAATTAAAGAAAATTAAGAATTCAACCTAAGTAAATTATAACAAAAGAAATAGAAATTTAAAAGCAGAAAAGTAGTTAATCAGAAAGAACAGGAAAATAAAACTACTCAACGTAAGAACAGCTAGTTATTTGAAAAGACATGTAAAACAGTCAAAATTCTATCAAAACTCATCAGGAAAGACAGAGAAAAGTTAATGTAAACAATTTACAACAACGAGGTAACAGAATTACAAATACAATAGACTTTAAATTATAAGAGATTGTTATAAATGAATGTCAATGACTTTGTAAACTTACATTAAAAACCTTTAGAAAAATATAAACCAAAAAATTTACTTAAGAAGTAGAAAACTACATAAATAAAAAACTCTTTGTTCTTAAAATATCCTGCATAAAATTACGCTCATGTCAGGTCATTTTTATGGGGGCATTTTATTCAGCTCCATCAAGTCATTTATGTTCTTCTCTAAACTGGTTATTCTAGTTAGCAATTCCTCTAACCTTTTTTCAAGGTTCTTAGCTTCCTTTCATTGGGTTAGAAAGTGCTTCTTTAGCTTGGAGGAGTTTGTTACTACCCACCTTCTGAAGAATACTGTCAATTCGTCAAACTCATTCTCTGTCCAGTTTTGTTCCCTTGCTGGCAAGGAGTTATGATCCTTTGGAGGAGAATAGGCATTCTGTTTTTTGAAATTTTCAGGCTTTTTGCACTGATTTTTTCTCATCTTTGTGGATTTATCTAACTTCTGTCTTGGATATTGGTGACCTTCTGAAGGTAGCAACAAACTCCAAGCTAAAGGAGCACTTTCTAACCCAATGAAAGGAAACTGTGGTAGGGTCTACCCAGTTCAAACTTCCCAGTGGCTTTGTTTACCATAGGTGAATTTTATTAAGCCTGCAAGAAAATAACCTGAAGTCAGTGTAATTTTACTAAATATACCACATTAATAGTAATTCAAGAAGGATTTTAAAAATCTACCTGTGAAAATATTTTAACTATTAAAGAAAATTGGGTGTGGGTGTGGGTGTGGGCATGTGCAAAGTCTTTCCACATTTGAGATAGGGAGGAATTCAATAAGACAATTTATAAATAAAAATATTAAACCTTTTTCTATATCAAAATTATGGATACCTGTATCTGAGACATCATCTTAAAATTAGGCAGTAAGCTAAGATAACAGAGTAAGGTACATGTTTACCTCCAATACATCTCTAAATCTCATTAAAATAACATTTCAAGGATTAAAAAAATGTGGAAACCCTACAACTTAAAACAAAGAAGGAGAGAACAACATAGCAACAATATTTCCATATCACAGGAAGGCTCAGGATTTGGTAGTACCAGATACCAAAAGCAGAGGGAAAGTTGAGAGCCAAAATATGAGACTGATTAAAAGTCTCTTTCAGGAGCAAGTGGATACTCATACATTATTTCCCATTAGTAGCTGGAAGAAGGCTTCTTCTTTATCCTGGCAGAAGATTAGAGGTTTAGTCCTCCAGAGAAGGTGAACCAAAAGATCTCCAGACTAAGGGACACAAGACACAGGGAAGGAAAATATACAAAACAAAATGAGAACAAGTAAAAGTTCACACTCTGAAATGTGAGCAGTTCCTTCTCTTCTTTGCTTCTAAAAACCAGGTTTATATTTTCAAAGCAGAAATTGGAAGTTCTTCCCTAGATGTTTTGGCTTGCTAAGAAAAAGATCTAAAAGTACTGACATTAACGTTTCCCAGCATGAAATAGCCTCACCAAAGCACCTGCACACTTACCCATTTATTCAAAGGTCTCTATCAGCTTTGAGTACCCCAATCTTAAAAAAGACCAGAGTGCCAATGACCACTAGCCAAGGAAAGTTTCCAACACGAAAAACATAAATTATCTTCTTCTCTCCCCACAATAATTAATAAAAACTAGAAAAGGAAATTAGACCAAGATAAGATTGTAGAAGAAATCCATAAACAAATAAAAATCACAAACAAAATAAAATTATTGCAACCACAAAGCAGAATAAAAATGCTTTAAAAATATTTAGGAAACAAAAAAGAATGCTTGGAAATTTAAAAAAATGTGATAACAGAAATGAGAAGTGAAATAGAAGGTTTGAAAGATAAAAAAGATGAAATCTCACAGAAGATCAAAGGTAGATAAATAATACATTTTTTAAACAGAAAAATACAAGTTGAGGCCAATCCAGAAGGTCCAACATCTGCTTAATTCCAGAAATAGAAGGAATTCCAGTAATTCCAGAAATAGAAGGAAAAAAATGGATCAGAAGGATATTATTATAGAAATAATTAAAGAGAACTATCTAGATCTTGAAGGTATGTGTCCTCAGACTCATACAGCCCAGTATGATGGCAGAAAAAAGATCTACCCCAAGACCTAGCATCATAAAATTTCAGCCCTGGGCTTAAGGAGAAACTTCCAAGAGGAAAAAAGAAAAACCAAAAAAGGTCATATACAAAGGAAAATGGCAACACTGGAACACTTTAACAAATAAGCAACTTTTTAAACTTTCTCAAGTAATACATTTTTAAGCTAGAATCCATACCAAGCCAAACATTCAAACAAGGTAAGGTTAGAATGGAGGCATATTCAGACATGCAAAAATTCCAAACTGGTTACCTCCCTTGCCTGCTTCTAAGAATGCATTTGGGGAATACGCTCTGTGGAAGTGAGAGAATAAAACAAGAAAGTAAAATATTTGTGCTCCATGCAACAAGAAATCCAACCAAGGAGAGAGATGAAAGATCTTGGAATGATAAGGTGCAGTGGACTTAGGGAAAAATGCAATCAGAATTAAAAGACAAACCATTAAAAGAGAAATATCTTCCAGAAGAAAAAATTGGTTAGATATCTGGTGTGCCTGAATGTTTTGAAAGGAGATTTTTTTGCTTCTAGCAAAAAAAAAAAAAAATGAAGATGAACAGTTACATGCACATTTTGGGATGGTGATATGGTCTGACTGTCTCTCCACCCAAATCTCATCTTGAATTGTAGCTCCCATAATTACCACATATTGTGGGAGGGTCTCAGTGAAAGGTAATTGAACCATGGGCCAGGTTTTTTCCATGCTCTTGTCATAATAGTGAATGTCTCGGGAGATCTGATGGTTTTATAAAGGGCAGTTTCCCTGCACACTCTCACTTGCCTGCTGCCATGTAAGACATGCCTTTGCTCCTCCTCTGCCTTCTGCCATTGTTGTGAGGCCTCCCCAGTCATGTGGAACTGTGAGCCCATTAAACCTCTTTTTCTTTATAAATTGCCCAATCTCGGGTATTTCTTCGTAGCAGTATGAAAATGGACTAATACAGACGGCTGTGAAGTCACAAAACTGCATGGGATCACTTAGAGAGTGAGTACAGAGAAAGAAAAGAAGAAAATGAGCCCTGGATATTCTGATTTTCAGAGATTGGGGAGACCCAGAAAGAGTAGCAAGTTAAGTAAGAACAGAACCAAAGAGTGAGGGATGTTTAGGAAGCCAAATGAAGAATGTAATAAGGAAGGAAAGAGTGATTAACATTGTGAATTATTCAAATCAAGTAAATAAAATGAAGACTGGAAATTGATGACTGGATGTGGCAACAAAGAGCTGCCATTGATAAGAGCTGTTTGCTGGAATGGTGAGGATGAAAACCTAAAATGAGTCCATGAGGAAGCAGAAGAGGAACTGGAGACCAAAGTGTATACACAGCTTAAGAAGCTGTAAATGAGAACAGAGGAATGTGGTGGGTGCTAGGAGAGAGAGATAGGTGGAGGAGCGTGCTTTAAAACAGAAATGTAAGCACATCTGAATACTACAGGAAACAATCCCATAGAGAGGGAAATTTCGATGACACAGGAAAGACAAAGGAATAATTACTGGATTCTTAACGAAGCACAAATGGGTGGATCCAGTGCTCAAGATGAGGCTTGGCCTTAGATAGGAGTGCAGTAATTCATAGTAACCGAGGAAAAGCCTAGTATATGTTTGGATATTATTCAGGGACACATTTAATTATATAAACTGTTAAACATTGACTGAAATAAATACATAAAATTTATGATGATGGGAGTCTGAAGCAAGGAGAGGACTGGCATTGGGGTGGGGTAAAAGAGAAGAATCTCTGACACTTACTGATTCAATGTTTTATTTTTAAAAGATAAAGCAAGGAATACAATTTTAAAATATTTTTTCCTGCTCCTATTTATTAGGTTTCAGGTGGTATATCAAACACTTAGACAGCTTTTCTTCTCCAAGCCCCGTAACTATAATTCTCAAAATTTTTCGGCTACTGAGTATTTTTAGAGAGCTTTCAATAGCCAGGTGTCTTATCCATCTTATGCCTGAGCTGCCCATGGATAGCTGTATCGGGAGGCAAAGAGAACCAGATATTTTAAGAAAAGCAGAAACAAATAGTATTTCAATGCAGATGGAAGGAAGGGCACGTAACCAAAAATAAACACAATTTTGGCATCAACCTTAAGAATAATGTCAGGGTAGCTAACACAGCCCTGGCTCTCAAAGGATGCTGATGACAACAGAGCGTTTGTTTTTAAGCCACGTCAAAGCTAGAACAGGGAGATGGATCTATCACCTTGCAGAAGAAGGGGGAGGAATTGTTGGTGCAGCTGTTTATTTATATACTTGTACCTTACCTTTTTCCATAAAAGATCTGAAGTAACTTAAAAAGACAGTACAGAAAGATCTTTTTAACAGTGAGAAAATCAGGGTAAGAAATATAAGATGAAGCTAGGCGTATAGAAAGTACCAAAATACTTGCGTTATGATCATATTCACTTTGCTAGAAATGGGTCTCAAATTAGTTTCTAAATGATAAGCATAATCGATTACTCAGTTCTCAGAACCCATGAGATAAAGATAGACCCTTTGCTTGGAAGTGCCACTGTCCATGTCCTAAGACTAGAGATAAATTTCTGCTGTGCATCTTCACAGAGACAGCATTGAGAGCTTTCAAGGTAAATGCAAAGTTGAAATGGCACCCCAGAGTTTTACTCCCCAAATATCTAACTAAGTAAGCAAAATGTAGTAAAATCTAACAACAAAATTCCAATATCCAAAGAATAGGGGAAAACCTAATGTAATACACTTTAAAAGCTGGCAGCTTAGGAAAGCTATAAAAGATTTTGGAGCAGAATGGGGAAATGCACCACAGCTAAGTTCCTAACTTGCCCCTTTTCTCCAGATTGTGTTGAAAGGTTGACAAAATTCTAAGATTACTCAGGAATTCCTTCAAATCTGGAGAGATGCAGAATGAGAGTATGTATATCCTTTTCTTCTTTCTTTCTTGAATGAAGAATGACGAAAGTAATAGCTAAAGATAAAGAGGAAAACAGGTATATAAAGATGACCTAATGGAGAGAAAGGCACTGGGGCCTCACAGGATAAAAAGACGGAGGACATCCTCCCTAAAAATCAGATATATCCTCAGATTATATGGAGCAAACTCTGGTATAGGACTTCTAAATAAATGTCAAAGGAGAGTACAGACCACAGTTTCTCTTTCCACCATTTATTCAGGCAATAGAAAAATAGAATATAATGTGTTAAGCCCTCAACTAGGTTGGAGATAGAAAACATTTCAGTCTAGGGTTAAGTTTAAAGAGAGACCAGAGCAATAAAATGCCTAAACAGAATCACTCTAAAAAGAGCTGGATAAAAAGTAACAGCAAAGCAAATATGCAAAATTATCATATCCATTGCTACAATGTACACACACACACACACAAACACACACACAAAACAAAAAAACAAAAAAAACAAAAGACCTATATAAGAAAACATAAGAAACAGAAGGAAATACAACCAATGGTTTCATGCTGTATAGTAATTTAATAAAAACATATTTAATAAAATAAGAACTGAAAGATAAGACTGTTAGAGCAACTGAATGAGATGGAAGAAGAGATTGTAAAACTAAGGAAGAAAAATACAGTATTAAACTGACAAATAAATGAAACTAAAACAGCAAAGAAGAGAAAAGACTCCATTAAAATCAAATTCTAGCAATAGAGGAAGGCTTGAGATTATCACAATAAATTAAGATAAAAATTACCGAGTAAAATAAGTAGAAAGAAACTAGTAGATATAGAAGACCGACAAGAGGATCTTACATAAAGACAATTGTAACCTTGAATTAGAGAGCCCCAAAAATGGAACAAAATATGTACTCAGAAATAAAATACAAGATAACTTCCCAAAATGAAGAATTTACAGACTGAAAGACTACTAGGTTCTGGAAAATTTTGATATAGAATGTTCAACAGTGATACATATTGTAGTCAAGCTACCAAATTTCAAGAATAAAGAAAAAATTCTTAATGTTTGGATTCGAGAAGAAGGAACTCACCCTATAAGGTGAGATTATTGAGGCTGGCCTTAGACTTTTTTATAGAGAAGACAGTGAAATGGTTTTTGTATTAAGACATGTTGAAACTGATGTGTCCAAAGAATATGATAGTAAATGAATATGTCATTCAGGTATAAAAGAACCAAACAGACCTTCTCAGAGACAAAGAGCTCAGAACTTAGTACACAGAGGCTTTTCTTGTATATATATATATATACAAGAAAAGTACACAGAGGCTTTTCTTGTATATATATATATATAAGCATGTTAAGAAATCCACACAATGAAAAGACTCAAAATGAAAATCTCAAGGATGGAGAGACCAAGGAGGGAAGGAACTAGGGATGAGCACTGAATTTGATTAATTGATTAATCAACAACTACGGGAATTATGTTTCTGCACAGAATGTAAATATTATCAACCTGAACAAGGCGAAATACAATAGAAACAAAATTTGGGAGGGGGCAGAGAGATGGAAAGACGTGCAGAGGAATGGGTGGATCGCATACCGTTGCAAATACTGTTTCTCTCAACCACACCTTTGAGAAGCACTCGGTACGTCCAACTGTGGGACTTTACTTTCTGAAAAAGAGGTGGAAATCAGATCCACAAGTACAGATCCATTGGCTTTCAGATTCAGCAAGGTGAAGGGATCCATACGCCCTTAGAATTATCATGGTTAATCTGAGTTAGTCAATTTCCAAAGGAAGGCAGAACCACTTAGTTCCTGTTTTTACTTTCATGGTCTCCAGAGCTCAAAGGGAACTCATATTGGAAGCATATCACATAAGAAAATTGTAGTTCAACATAATGGAGGGTTGTAGAAAATAACTTGATTGCTTAAAAGAAGCATTCCTTCCCATTTCTACAGCCAGACAACGAATATCCCAGAATCCTGAAGGAATCGTAGATGTGATGTCAGTATTCCAAGATCTGATGATGCAATGTCAGTATTCCAGGATCTGACAGTGAAATCAAGGAGAATGGGCAAGGGCCTAACCACTGGAGCTGGAGAAGTGTCATCATACTTTGCGAAAGATGGAGTGGTTGAATTCAGAATACGGACTAACAAGCTTGAGGTCTGGAAAAATTATTGAAGGGATTGTCAAATGGTGTATAGACTTTCAGGAGTAAGGAAACAAATCTTATAACAATTTACATATTTATCCAATTTGATCCTCATAATCCTGTAATGTATACATTTTTCTTACCGCTGATGCTTATAATAATCCTATAATGTATGCATTTTTCTTACCACAACTGTGTCAGAGAAAAATAAATACTTGTTCAAGGTCACACAGCTAATAGATGCTAGAACTAGGATTTAAATCTTGGTCTTTACTTGCTGCCCCATTTGTAAAAGAATGTAGTCATCACTGTTCCATGAAATGGCCTTCATGAAAAGAGACCCCCCAAATGCAGAAGGAGCCAAGAAACCAAAGAGCAAATCAGACAAACTTAGTTTGTAAATGCAAAGAGTGGCTCAGGGCGGGCACTTGCCAATGGAAGCATGGTTTTGGGAAGCTGCAATACAGGTAGATCTCTACACTGTTACCCCCAGACCCAAGGTTTATATACCATAGGGAAAGGGTACATATACATGCTCCAGCAGGCCTATTAAAGTTAACATGCCAGAGAAGGAAAGAATGCTATGTGTGCCAAGCCCTGTCATTTGTACAATAATATCAAGGTCGCTTTGGTGTATGGTGAGTATATATTCTTACACTAAGGACAGTAAATACAGTAGAAATTAGGAGGCATTTCTTGGAGTGGGGTTAATCAGAAGTCAACATGGCAGATTGGCATCCAAGATGGAGTTGCTTTTGTTCCACAATCACCAGCGGTAGATGCAGTTTTTTGGATCATATTGTTTTGTTTTGTTTTGAGTCGGAGTGTCACTCTGTTGCCAGGCTGGAGTGCAGTGGCCTGATCTCAGCTCACTGCAAGTTCCATCTCCTGGGTTCAAGTAATTCTCCTGCCTCAGCTTCCCAAGTAGCTGGGACTATGAACACGAGCCACCACGCCCAGCTAATTTTTGTATTTTTAGTAGAGAAAGGGTTTCACTATGTTGGCCAGGATGGTCTTGATCTCTTGACCTCGTGATCTGCCTGCCTCAGCCTTCCAAAGTGCTAGGATTACAGGGGTGAGCCACCACGCCCAGCCAGTAGATGCAGTTTTACAAAGATATAATAAGTTTGGTTAAATTAGCTTTACTTTCTGTTTTGGTAATGATCTAGGTATAGGAGTCTGCCAGAGACCTAGTATACCCTGGATGGTTAGATATTTGACCAAGTCTTGGGATATTCTAACATATGAAGTAATGGGAAGGCAGCAAAGTTTCATAGAATGATGCTTAAAAATCTTTACCCTAAAAATATTACTATCACTGTGCAATCTATTAAATAAAAAAGTTCTCTAAAGTCAGAGGCAATATTCTATATATTTTTTGTTTGTTTCTTTTTTCCTTGTCATGGTTTCTTTTTATTTTTTTATTTTCTGTTTTTTTGTTTGTTTTTGTTTATTTCGTTTTTTGAGACGAGGTTTCACTCTGTCACTCAGGCTGGAGTGCAGTGGTGCAGTTATGGCTCAGTGCAGCCTCAGCCTCCTGGGCTCAAGCCATCCTCCCACCTCAGCCTCCCAAGTAGCTGGGACCACAGGCAAGCGCCACACCTGGCTAACTGTTGATTTTTTGTAGAGATGAGGTCTCCTTATGTTGTCCAGGCTGGTCTTGAAATTCTGGGCTCAAGCAATCCTGCCTTGGCCTCCCAAAGGGCTAGCATACAGGCATAAGCCTCCATGCTTGGCCTCCTTGAGATGGTTTCCGATACACAGTAGCTGCTTAGAAACATTTGGTGGAAAAGCTCATGAAGTTGGAGGGCAGTCTCTGGAGGCAAGCTACAGAGCTCTGTCCTATTAGACATTTTTATCAGTGATTTGATAAAGACATAGAAGACACGCTTAGCAAGCTTGGAGATGACAGAAAGCTGGAAGAAAAAGTGAATCTGATTGATGATAAAATCAAGATACAAAGTAGTTTTGACAGGTTGGAATGATAAGCAGAAACCAAATGTTCTTTTCTGTATTTACCTTTAAAAGCTCAACAGCCTAAGTACAGAAAGAGGAAATGCGGTTTGGAAGCAGTTTATGCAAAAATAATATGAAGGTTTTGCTTGGCCGTAACTTAAGCCAACAATTTAATATAGTTGCTAAAATTAAAAAATCTTGATTGCAATAATATTATGGTAGTGTCCAAATCACAGGAAATAATAATCCTACTGAGTTTTGCACTGGTCTGATCACACCGGAAATAACGGCTTGCAACTTTGGATGCCCCAGTTTAAGACACAGACTAACAAGCTGAGAGCCTCCAAGACAAGGTGACCAAGAAGGGGAGAAGTGTATTTCAAGCAACCATTCAAAGAACCAGGGGACTTTGGCCTGTAGAAGTTTGAAGGGGATACACATTAGCTGTCTTCGAACGTTTAAGAGATAATCATTGACATACAAAAAAAGACAAGATTTGCTCAGTGCTGTTCCAAAGAGAGGGAGCAAAGGGCAAGCAGATTTCAGCTTATAAGGAAGGAAAGCATGAGCTAACTTTCAGAGGAAGCTCAGAAGTTTTCATTTTAGTGTAAATGACTGCCTGTAGGGAATTCCTATACAGAAAACAAGAATAATCAGTGTGGGGATCGCTCCTGCGAAGGGCCCTTGACAGGACCCTCGCCATCTTGAGCTTGAGCCCATACACGTTTCTCCTCTCCTGGAGGCTGTTGAGCTAAGGGAAAGGAGGAAGTCTGGTTGCACTGCTTTTATAAACGTCAATCTTTGCCTCTGACATTTGCAACAGAATGGCTGAGCTCAGGCCTGTGGTCTAATGAGACATTGTATGGGTAGACATTGTGTGCCTCCTAGTTCATTCTCTGCACAATACCTGTATGACTTCATTTACCTCTGCTAACTCAATCATATTGTTTGCATATGATCCTATATGAATAGGCAAGGTTAGAATGACATTTAGAAAGGTCCAGCTATACCTTGTTAACAATCTTACTTGCTTGCTTAACTGATTTTAGAAAAACACATGTTTAGATTTATGATCCCCTTTTTGCAAGCTTTATTGTCCCTTTGCTGTACACCCTTTGATTAAGAGTCATACTTTCTGTACCCCTTTTCTTGTGATTTTTTGTTCTTGATTTTATTTCAAGATACAATGGAATGTATGTCACTCCTCAAACACTGAAAGGTATATAACCTGTAGTTTGCACAAATAAACTTGCTGTCTTGGCACTTCTTGCTCCGGCATTGCCTGGCAGTCCTCCAGACCCCGCTCTCTATCTATCTTTTCTTCCGCACACTCCCTCTTCCAGGTTAAGAACACTTGAGTGGGGCTGAGGCTCTCTGCTGGTTGGAAGCCCCTGGCAGACGTGCCGGACCCCCACAAATCAGGAATATCCCTGAGATATTCCTTCAGAGACTTTATACTACATTCAAATTCTGGGCTAGAGAGAAACCTGGTTTCAAATGAGCAGAATCATCAGTGGTTTTCATTCGCCCTCTGCAATGGCCCACTGGGAATTTCTGTAACCACCACGAACTTCCTTCTTGCCACCTATTTTCACCTACAAACAGATCTGCTTCATGAGGGCAAAGCTTATTTCATTCCTGTATCTAACACAAATACAACCAGATTCTGTTCCCCCTTCATTCAAAGTATTGCACTTTATAATGTTCTTATTAAAGAAAGACACTTGTAGAATTAAAATTATTCTTAAGGGTGAGGACTGCCAAAAGAAAGTAAAAAAGTATTCGATAAATATATATATTCTTTCTCTTTTTTTTTTTTTTTTTTTTTTTTTAAGACGGAGTTTCGCTCTTGTTACCCAGGCTGGAGTGCAATGGCGCGATCTCGGCTCACCGCAACCTCCGCCTCCTGGGTTCAGGCAATTCTCCTGCATATTCTTTCTCTTGAAATCACTAGCACAGAGCAAATCTTACTTTGCGAAGGTCAGTTCCTCCAGGGTAGGAAACCAGTTGCTCACACAGCCCTTTTACTCTGAATAACTCTGGCTGCTAAAATGTGAGGAATAACAAATACTGTTTTTGCTCATCTCTTGCAAGAAGTCAGAGATTACTTATTTCTCTGATGGTGAATATCTTCATCTATGATTTCTTCTTTTTTTGATGCAGAATCAATTGAATTTTTAACATAAGTTGCTGGCCTGGCACGGCTGCTCATGCCTGTAATCCCAGCACTTTGAGAGGCCGAGACAGGTAGATCACCTGAGGTCAGGAGTTCAAGACCAGCTTGGCCAACATTGTGAAACCCTGTCTCTACTAAAAATACAAATATTAATCGGACATGGTGGTGTCAGATGCCTTTAATCCCTGCCACTCTGGAGGCTGAGGCAGGAGAATCGCTTGAACCCAGAAAGCAGAGGTTGCAGTGAGCTGAGATCATGCCACAGTGAGACTGTGTCAAAAAAAAAAAAAAAGATTGCTAATGACTCATCACCAACAAATACCATGACCAGAAACTCACCATGTGCTATTAGAGCTCCGGCTTTCATTCAGCAGGCGTCTCTAAAAATGAATGTCTGATTGTCATTGGTAATCAAACAGGTGATTAGATTGTACAATTCTTGAGAAGCAGCAAAAAAAAATCCTAATTCATGAGATCTACCCTTTTCTTTAGGGACATTACATACTCCACAGAAAGCTCTTAAAACGTTCTTACAGTGTATTTCCTAAGCGGCCAACCACTCTACTCTGCCCGCTTTCCCTTTCTCTCTCCTCTGATCACTTCCACCCACCGTTCTCCACTCACAAAACAGACTATCCTGAGATGCTACCCTGTTCACATTTTTTCTTTTTCTTGAGTGCTTCATCTGTGGCAAACCTTTACTTGCCTGGGCTTCAACTTAGAGTTCTTAGAATAGGACCTATCAACAAATTTGTGAAATGGGTTCTCTCCTTGGAAACACAGCACGGAAGTGAAGAAAATGTCTACATTGTGGTTGGATGAGCTGTTTACAATCCAGCAGCAGTTTGAGGTTGGGCTGGATCCCAACACTGCTATACGAGTTGCATTGTGTCTGCATTTCTCTCCGTAGGGAGAAAGTGGAGCCAGAATTAATATTCATACACTCTTGCTTCGGTTTGTTGATGGGCAGAAATCTGTTCTTTCTGAATCTGCATTCCTTCCCCAGGCTCTGTCAGCTCTTTAGCAGGACTGGAGATTGAATTCGCTGATATCCATGATCCTTTCCTGGGTGGAAGTTGCTATTCACGTCTGTCAGCTTTTGCTTACAAAATGATCTTTCACCTCCCTTGAGAGAAGCCCGTTATTTCGAAGCAAGGTGCTTGTCACCTTGAAGAAAATATCTTCAGCCTACCAAGGAAATCAAAGGAAGAATGTTGCAGGAAAATAAGTGGGCAAGAGTGATTTAACAAAAAGTCACTAAACCGGGCGCGGTGGCTCAAGCCTGTAATCCCAGCACTTTGTGAGGCCGAGGCGGGTGGATCACGAGGTCAAGAGATCGAGACCATCCTGATCAACATGGTGAAACCCCGTCTCTCCTAAAAACACAAAAAATTAGCTGGGCATGGTGGCGCGTGCCTGTAATCCCAGCTACTCAGGAGGCTGAGGCAGGAGAATTGCCTGAACCCAGGAGGCGGAGGTTGCGGTGAGCCGAGATCGTGCCATGGCACTCCAGCCTGGGTAACAAGAGCGAAACTCTGTCTCAAAAAAAAAAAAAAAAAAAAAAAGTCACTAACAACTTTGGTCACTGCTAGGGATTTCTGGAGTCCAAATGTTATTTCAGAATGTTTCCATCTAAATTTGACTTAAAACTTTTGTTCCATTAACGAAAAGAAAGGACTTGTAAATTCTGTGTACTGTGTGTTTCTTTAGTAAAAAGGAGTCCCACATTCACAAACCTGGTATTTTACCTTTGCCACAGTCACCACGGTGTCTTGATTGAATTTTTCGGCAGAAGACATGTCCCAGTGGATTATTAAAAATTGATGTATAACATGAACATGGTAGTGTGTAAAATGCACTGATGTTAAATGTACAGTATAATGGTTTTCTACATAAGCATACAGTTATATAACTCTACCCTGAGCAAAGATATGGAACTCGTCCAGAATCCCAGAAGGGTTTTTTGTGTCTCTTCCCAGACTGTAGCCCTCCAAAGGTAACCGCTATTCTGATTTCTATTATTATTGATTACTTTTGCCAATTCTTAAACTAAAGAGAACCATACAAAATTTTTGGTGTCTGGTTCTTCTCCTTAACATAATATCTATGAGATTCGTCCCTGTTGCTATGCATACCCATTTTACCCATCTGTATCACTATATAGTATTTCACTGTACGACTATACTGCAATTTATTTATTCATTCTTCTGTGGATTTGCATTTGGATTATTTTCAGTTTTTTGTCATTACAGATAAAGCTACAGTAAACATTCTTGTATCTACTTTTTGGTGAACACAACCCTGATTTCTCTGCATATATAGCTAGTGGTAAAATTGCTGGTTTGTAAGACAGGCAATGTTTAGTTTTGATGGAAAATTTTGAACATATTTTCAAAGTAGTTGTGTCATTTTAGAAGTCTCACCAGTTGTTCTACAACCTTGCCAAAACTTGTCAGGCACTTAAATTCTGGCCCTTTTGGTGGGTGAATAGTGGCATCTCATTGTGATTTTAATCCTCATTTCCCTGATGAATAATGCCTTGAACATATTTTTTATACATATTGGCCATTTGGATATTCTCTTTCATTAAGTGGCTATTAAAATCATTAGCCCATTTACAGAAAACAAATCAACAGTAATGAGATATGATTTACATATAACGAAACCCACTTATTTTAAGTGCACAGTTTGATGAGCTTTAACAAATATACACTTACATAACTGCCACCACAATAAAGATACAGAACATTTCCATCACCCTAAAATGTTCCCTTCTATTTGCATCAACATCCATTTCCACAGCTCCAAGCAAACACTGATCTTCTTTCCGTCAGTATAGATGAGTTGTGCTTATTCTAGAATTTTATATAAATATAACACAGTATGTATTCTTCTGTGTCTGGATTCTGTCACTTACCATAACATCTTTGAGTTTCATCTGCATCGTTGGGTGTATCAATAGCTCATTCCTTTTTATTGCCGACTGGTAGTATCAGGAGTATTGCTGTGTGGCTGTATCACAATTTGTTTAGCAATTCATCTGGATAAATATTTCGGTTGTTTTCAATTTTTCGCCATTATGAATAAGAGCTGCTGAAGAGAGCTATTATGAGCATTTTTGTAGAGATATCTTTGTATATACATGTTTTTAATCCTCTTAGATAAATACCCAGGAGTGAAATTGCTGAAACAGTGTCATATGGTAGGTATTGAATTTTTTGAGGAAACTCCAAACTGTTTTCAAAAGTGGTTACAGCATTTTACATCCCAATGAGCAATATATGAGCACTCCAGTTCCCTAACATCTTCACCCCAATACTCGATGTGGTCAGTTATTTTCGTTTTGGCCTTTCTAGTATGCAATTGTAACTAATTTTGGTTTAAATTTTTACAAAATCTTTTTAACATTAATGAGAGTCTTGCTGAGAACCGACCTCATTCTACTATTCACCTATTTCCATCCTAATGTGTAATAAATGACATTTAAGTCCCTAGACATTTGATATTCTTTGATGTGAATCTCTGACACCATGACATAGACTACATTTGTTTTTATTTAATTTTAAAAATAGGACATAGGGCTAAAGAAGTGGACGTTTTAAAAATTACATCAGTCACACCTCAATTCGTTTTGAATTTAAAGCTCAGGAAAAATCTGAGAATGCACTTTGAGACATTGATTTTATTTCAGTCTTCAGTGCTAGCACATGAAAAGGGAAGTTTCACTGTGAAAACCAGAGAGCCCCAGTGTTTTCTTAGACCACTCATCGTTCCCGGGAAGCGCCATACAGTCCACAGGCTGAATGCTTGCATTATGAATGTGTTTAGTCCAATTCTGTCTGTACTTTGTTTCTGACTTGCATTAATATTTACTATGTTTAATGAAAGCTAATTATCACTTCTTGAGAGCCCATTGAAAACAGCATTATTATATCCAGAATTTTGATGAAGCTCTGGGAAGTAACTTGATGTGCTTGCAGGTTCTTTCATCAAAATATTATCCAGGGCTGCAAGTCTAAGAACAGCTTGAATACTCAGTCATCAGTTCCTGCGAGAGGTGTTCTTTCAAAGAATGAGGCTTAGCAGAGTGAAAAAGTAAGAAAGTGTAAATGTAACACTTCCTCTGTAATTAAAATAGGAAAAAGTACTTTGATAATCTAATAACTTAAGAGGTAGGTAATCAAGTTGTGTCTTCTCAATTTTGCAATAAAGGAATATGAATAGTAAGCAACTCCTTTCAAGATGTATGGAAAGCAAATGGCAGGGCTGGTGGAACCATCGCATTTATGACTCTCAGATGAGAGATTTGAGTTGTAAATATTAATTATTACCCGAGACACTTAATTTTATGTGTCAAGAGGGTGCCAAGATATTTGGCCAAACACTATTCTGAGTGTTTCTGGATAACATTAACCCTTAAATTGGTAGAAGGAGTAAAGCAGGTTGGCTTACCTCATGGATGTGGGTCTCATCTAATGGGTTGAAGGCCCGAACAGAGCAAAAGGCTAACCCTCCCCGCGGTAAGAGAGAACTCCTCTTGGCTGGCATCCCTTAGGCCTTTGGATTTACACTGGAATTAACCCATCATTTCTCCCTGACTCACCCTGCAGATCTCGGGACTTGCCAAGCTTTATAACCATCCGGTGAACCACTTCCTTTTAACAAACAATCAGTCATATCCTATTTGTTCTATTTCTCTGAAAACCCATCACCTTTCAAGCAAAGAGAGGAAATTTGAATTTAACGTGGAAAAGATTTTGTTTTCAAATATTTATATGCAGCAAAAGGAGCTTAAATACAGATTCTCAAGACCTTACCTTTCCTGTAATCTTCAAGGTGATCAACTAGTGGGCTTCTCTGGACTTCTCTGTCCCATGACCATAGATTGTAGCCATGGTCCTAGCACTTATCCTGCCAGTGTCCTTGACCATAGAGGTGTCAGGGAAGAGAGCGGAGGTGGATTAGCCATAACTCGTATTCATTCCTTTCTGGAAAAATAACCCAAAACGTGTACCTTCCTGGTGGGAAAGTTGGGTTCTCCCGTGTTGCCTTGCCCCATGTGGAAAGCGTGATGTGTCTCCATGCAATCCTCATACAACTATGCTGGCAGCCATTGCCCCTGGATGAGAGAACATGCCTGCCCTGTGGGTGTCGGGGTTTTCCATTTGGTAGGGAAGGAAGTAGGAAGCCTCGGTGCAACCCTAGGTCTCAAGCCATGTCTTCTACCTTTTTTCTCAGAAGTCTTCCTTTGGCGATTGTGAGGATATTCCCCAGATTGATAAAATAGATCCTTTGGAACTCATTCCATGATTAGTTCTCTGGATTGTATATTATTGGCCAGTGCCATGGAAGGAAGACTGGCAACAGGCACGATTCTTTTCAAAATAACCAAAACCAAAACCAAAACATTCAAGAGCCAGATTTCTTTTTATTCTGGAAATTTTGACCAGGATAACTGGGGTTGAGTCCAGTTCCTTCTCTGTGTGCATCGTCCATCTTGGATTCTGGCTGCTCTAATGGTGGCAGAAGATCAAGTCTTCTGGAGCCCGAAGTGTAGAGATCACATGAATATAGATTAAAAGTCTTGTTCAAAATATATTTACAAGTTCTTTTCGGTTCTTTTGCTAGTAAAACTTCCATTTTCTTTGGCTAGATTCTAAAACAAAGAGAACTCTTGGAGGTATATTAAAATTTTTCTGTTTTAGATATTAAAATACCTTATCTTCAGTAACAGTACTGAGTTCTATTTGGCATCAGAATTTTGCACACGAGTCAATTGTTGGTGTGCAGGTCTCAGGGCTGGTGGTGTTGCCTATAGGTGTACAATGCAACTTGTGCACCAGCGGGTGATAGTGAAGGTATTTATGGCCTTGACAAAGTTTGGAGTGAGTACGTCTGTGATTTTCCATTCCTGAACAGATATATGTAAATGTATAGAACACTACATATTAACTTATTTGAAGTTGGATGATGAGAGAAAGAAACAGAGAAGTGTTTTCTCTCCAAGAGTAACAACACTTGCAAGAGCTTTACAGTTTCCACAACACTTTCATCCATAATTATCTTAAACCTTATACTAAACGTGTAAGTTAAAATTGTTATCCAGGATTGACAGGTGGACTGCTGAAACTCAGAGTTTGTTACTAGTATAAAATCACACAGCCAAGAGGTGCCAGAGGGTGCTTTAACCAATCCCGGATCCTCCAGTCTTTTAAAACAAACCTGGCTATCCTTGAATCAGCCCCAGGATGGCATGGGCACACATCAGGAAATGTCATAATCAGGTCTAATTTGTTTTTCTTCTGTTCGAGTCTCAAGAATTGTCCTCAACTCTCAATTGATCTTTCAAGAGGTCAGAACAAATAAAATAGCTGTCTCTGGATTACCTTAGCTGGGAAACCTGGGTCCAAAAAGATTCTTTATCGTAAACAGGTGAGAATCAAAGTGAAAAATTATTTATCTACAATATGGAATTGTTTTGGGGGAGTTTTAGTTATTTCTGGTGGCTAAAATGGCATGACCTGCTGGCTAGAGGACAAGGTGATTTAAAGTACAAAGTTGTTCAGAAGTACGTTTTTGTCTCAGCAGGTTATTTTCTTTGTAGATAAGCTTTCTTTAACATTTCTTTATTCTTTCAGTGAACCATATTTAGTACATGCAAGGTTGGATTGAAGCAAGTGTGTACCCTAAGAATGCTAACAATCGTGTGCCCTTAAAAACCTATAGTCTTTAAACATTTGGTTAACAATTACTTAGGGGGGCAGGGGACAGTTGATTTTCCATTCCTGAACAGATACATGTAAATGTATAGAACATTACATATTAACTTATTTGAAGTTATCTTTCATTTCATAATTTTCCTATTTCTCATATTTGAATAATAAAAGAGGCTAATATCTCTGGAGTGCTTACATGCTGGGTACTGATTTATTTGTGTTACTTATCTAATCTCATGCTCATGATAACCTTCTGTGGTAAGGTTGTCCCAAATTTCCAAATAATGAAACTGATACTTGGGCTTAATAGCATGCCGAAAGACACAAATGGCTCCTACCAAGCCATGTAAATGGGATTGCAGTGCTGCCGTTCTGACTACAGAGCCCATGCCCTTCGTCACCAGAACTCCATGCCCTTCTGTAGCCCTGATCTCTCATATTCATTGAGTGTGGAGATCACATGTCCATAGGTACAAAATCTTGTTCAAACTACTTTTACAGTTTCTTCCTGGCTCTTTTGCCAGTAAAGCTCTTTCATTTTCCTTTTAGATGTCAAAATAAATACCTCATCTCCAGCAACAACAAATTCTATGTGGTATCAGAATTTTGCTGATTGCAACTACATACATGAGTCAATTGTCTCAGGACTGGTGGTGGTGTTTGCAGGGATACAATGCAACTTGCACAGAAGTAGATCAGTCAATGAGAATTATTATTATTTCCACTGCATTATTATTTCTACTACTGTTATTGCTGTTATTCTTGTTTCATCCATGAGATGCTATCTAGTTTAAAGGAAAGAACATGAGTTATAGGTCACCAGAAACATGAATTAACAGGCATCATTTAAATATAATGAGTTGGCATCCCTTTTAAATTGGCACCCCAGCAAACCTGACCCACTGGTCATGTATGTATATTGTCTGCATGCATCCAGCTATATGCAAATGTAATATCTGAGAAGAAATTCAGCTTTCTAATCCTTGAGGAGACCTCTCATTATTCAATTGTGGAGCTGAAAAATAAGACAATCTTCCAAAAAACATTACTGATCTTAAATTTGTGGGTCATAATCCTTATATTCCATACATAGAGAGTTAACTTGATTAATGTGTTTAATATCTGGTGCTCATATTACATGACTATGAGAAGAGCTCTTTGAATGCATGAGTAGAGAAAAGGAGATATTGATGGTGATTTGAAGTGAAAAGTCATAAATACTAATGGTGATTTGTTCATAAATTATAAATTATCCCCAGCTGGCCCATTTTGTGTCCCTCTGACATTATAGTTTGATGAATGTTGTGTTGACTAAGCATGTGGCAGTATCTACAATGCAGAGAGCAGAGCACTGTCTGTTCAAACACAGAAGCTACAGGAAACAGTTTGCATTCATGTCCTGGCATCTGAATAGGTTACCCATCTGTTTCGGAAATTCCATTCACTTTCATAAACATTTATTGAACACCTACTACAATCAAAGCAGAGCTCTTTGCCAGATGCCTTAGAGAGTATAAACATAAGTAAGTTACAGCCCTGTGGCAACAGGGGAAATAAGATCAGTGCAGGAATAATTGCAATGCCAGACAGAAGGAGAAGTGTGGGAGACCTCTAGAGAGCTGTAGACATAAAGGGACGGCGTGGGGCTGGAATTAAAGAGATTTTCCTAGGAAGTCATAGGACTCCAACAATGGATAAGCTATAAGGGTAAGAAGTGAGGATATTTCTGGTGGGGGAGAACAGGAGTAAAAGGTTGCAGTTGGGTGTGGATAGGACTTACTGTAGTACAGAAGGGAAGCAGAGCGCTCAGGAAATAAAGCTTGAGAGGTATAGGCAGGCACAAATTGTGGAAATCAGATGCCAAGCCTCATCTTTTGGACACGAATTCAATTTAAGATATGAAAATACATTTAATTCTGAATTGATGTGATTTTGGAGTGTTCTTGCTTGGGAAATTAAGTATTTCGGCTTTTGGAGAGTTACCAAACTTGAAAGAAAAGTATGGTGATTGAGTTTTAAATATACTATTTACTATAGTTTTTCTGGCTATAAACATTGAACTTGACTGTTGTTCTCTATTACTACAAAATATCCCTTTATGGATTTTTTAATGAGATTCTAGAATACTTAAACATATGGATACACCTTAATTCTGAAGTTTGGTTTTCCATTTTTTCACATTTAGATTTGATTGCCTCTAATTTCCAGCTATTATAAATAAAGCTACAATAAAATTTTAAGGTTAATTTTTCTTAAATGCTTATAATGAATGAGGCAGTGCATCAACCTTTTTTTAAAAAAAATTGAGATGAAATTTATATAACTTAAAATTCACCTTTGTAAAGTGAATAGTTCAGTGGCGTTTAGTACATTCACAATGTTGTGAACCCACGACTTCTCTCTAGTTCCTAAACATTCTCATCCCCCTAAAGAAAGCTGTATGCCCATTAAGCTCCTCATTCCTCCCTCCCCAGCTCCTGGCAACCACTAATCTGCATTCTGTTGATGGATTTACCTTTTCTGGGTTTTTCAGATAAATGAAATAATGCAGTATAGCTCTGACTTCTTTGTCTGCCTTCCGTGTCTGCTTCATTCACCCAATATAATGTTTCAAAGTTCACTGACATTGTAGCATGTGTCAGTTTCATTCCTATTTATGGCTGAAAATTTTCTGTTGTGTGTATATATCGCAATTTGTTTATCCATTGATTCATTGATGGATATGGGTTCTTTCCAGCTATTGGCCATTGGGAATAGTACTACTATGAACAAATATATGTACATATACTTGTTTGAATACCATTTTTAATCCTTTAGGGTGTATACCTAAGAGGGAGATTGCTGGATTACATGGTAATTCTACATTTGACATTTTGAAGAACTATCAAAGTGTTTTCCATAGCAGTGGAATCATTTTGCATTCACACCAGCAATGTAATAGGGTTTCAATTCCTCCACAGCCGCGCTAACTCTACTTATTTTTCTTTTACTTTTTCTTTCTTTTTTTGTTATCACCATGATAGTGAGTATAAAGTGGTATCTCATAGTGGTCTTGATTTGCATACACAAATGGCTAGTGATATTGAAGGTTTTTTCATGTGCTTACTGGCCATGTATAAACCTTCTTTGAAGAAATGTCTATTTAGTTTCCTTGAACATTTTAAAATTGGGTTACTTATCTTTTTAATTACCGAGTTGTAAGAGTTATTTGTTTATTCTGGAAACTAGCCCCTTATCAGATATAATATTTCTCAATTCTATAAATCATCTGTTCACTTTTTTGACAATATCTTTTTATGCACAAAAGTGTTCAATTTAGACAAAATCTACTTAATCTATTTTTTCTTTATTGTTTCCTTATACATTTGGTGGCATATCGAAGAATCCATTGCCAAATTCAAGGTGATGAAGATTTACACTTATTTTTTCCCTAAAGAAGATCTTATGGTTCAGTTCTGATATTTAGGTTATTTATTCACTTTGAATACCTTTTTTATGTAGTGTGTGGTAGGGATTCATTACCCAGCATGCAAATGAATCCCTACCACACACTACATGAAAAAAGGCATTCAAAGTGAATAATTAACCTAAATATAAGTTTTTGAAGGGACTACAGTTTCTACATTGAATGGTCTTGGGCCCTTCATCAAAAATCAATTTGACATAGACATATGTGTTATTTATTGACTCCCAGTTCTGTGCTATTGATCTATGTCTATTGTTCTTCAAGTACCACTCTGTTTGGATAACTATAGCTTTGAAGTAAGTTTAGAAATTAGGAAATATAAGTTTTCAAACTTTATTCTTCTTTTTCACAATTGCTTTGGCTATTCAGGACCCCTTTCAAAACATGCAAATTTCAGAACTGGCATTTTCATTTCTAAAAAAATTTGGATTTTGATAGAGACTGCATTGAATATGTAGATCACTTTTATTTTTTGTTGCCATCTTAATAATATTGTCTTCCAATTCATGCATATGAGATGATTTCATTTGCTTAGACCTTTATTTTCCTTCAGGAATGTTTTATAATTTTTGCTTTACAAGTCTTTTATCTCCTTGGTTAAATTTATTCCTAAGCATCATTCTTTTGGGTACCATTTTAAATGAAATTAAAAAAGAACTCTTAAAATTATTCATTCCCAATATATAGAAACACAATTGATTGTGTTTTAATCTTATACCTTGTAACATTTCAGAACTTGTTTAACTCTGGTACATTTTTTTGGTAATTTCTATATATAGGGGTATGTCATCTGTGATAGAGATAATTTTACTTGTTCCTTCCTAATTTGAATGCCTTTTATGTCTTTTTCTTGCCTAGTTGTTCTGACTGGAACTTCCAGTTTAATGTTGAATAGCAGTGGTGAGCCCAAGCATTTTTTTCTTGTTTCTTATCTTAGGGGAAAAGATTGCATCATTAAATATGATGTTAACTTTTCCCCTTTCTTTCTTTCCTTCCTTCCTTCCCTCCCTCCTCCCTTCTCTCTCTCTTTCTTTCTTTCTTTCTCTATTTTTGAGACAAGTCTTGCTCTGCTGCCCAGGTTGGAGTTCACTGATGCAATCTTGGCTCACTGCAACCTCCACTTCCCGGATTCAAGCAATTCTCCTGCCTCAGCCTCCCGAGTAACTGGGATTACAGGCACACCTGCCACCACACCTGGCTAATTTTTTGTTTGTTTGTTTGTTTGTTTGTTTTAAGTAGAGACAGAGTTTCACCATGTTGACCAGGTTGGTCTCGAACTTGTGACCTCAGGTGATCCACCTACCTCGGCCTCCCAAAGTGCTGGGATTACAGGTGTGAGCCACTGTGCCAGGCCAACTGTTAGCTTTTCATGTAAGGTTTTTATCACATCAAGAAAGCTCTTTTCTATTCCTAATTTTCTGAGAGTTTTTATTGTTAAAAATGTGTTGAATTTTGTCAAGTCCTTTTTCCATGTCAATTGAGACGGCCCTATGGTTTCTTTCTTTGTTCTATTAATGTGCTTTATTACAGGGATGCTTTTCTTGTGTTGAATCACCCTGCGCCAAGCACTTATGAGTGAATTATCACATTTCATTCTCACAACCACCTGTGAAAGGTGGGTAATATTTTTCTCCTTTTTAATGTTGCAGTTAAGTTACTCTCTCAATTCTGCACAACTTGTGTGCCAGAATAATGCATCTGACTCCAGAAAACATGCTTCTATTCATTATGCTAATCAATGAATGTCTACACATGCATCATTTATTCTTTCAAATATTAATTTAATATCTATTCTGTGCCAGACACTATGCTAGGCAATTTGATATAAAAATTAAAAATACAAGCATACTTCTCACTTCATGGAGCTATAGACTCTCTATTTTTTCCCCTCTCCCTGACCCCTTTCCCATCACCTCCAAGAAACTGCTGATCAGCTTCATGTCGCTATAGAGTAGTCTTCATTTTCTGAAGCTTTATACAAATGGAATTATACAGCATGTACATTTTGTTTGTTGTTTGGCTTCTTTAACTCAGCATAATTGTTTTGTGATTTATTCATATTGTTGCACTTATTAATGGCTAATTCCTTTTTTGCTGAGTAGTAGGCTATTTTATGGGTATATCACAATTTGTTTATCATTCATCTGTGGAAGGACATTTGGATTAATTTCAGTTTTTTGGCAGCTATGAATAAAGCTGTTATAAACATGTATGCAGGTCTTTGTGAGAATGTATGCTTTTATTTTGTTTGGATAATACCTACCAGTGGAAGAGCTGGGCCATTTGGTAAGTGGGTATTTAACTTTATAAGATGCTGTCAAGCTGTTATAAACAGCGGCTGTGCCATTCTGCACTCCCATCAACCACATATGAGCGTGCCAGTTGCTCTGCATCTTACCACCACTTGCTATGGTCAGTCTTTTTGATTTCAGTCGTTCTGCTAAGTGTGTTGTGTAACTTGTGGTTTTTATCTGCATTTCCCAATAATTAGTGATGTGAAGATGAAAAGTATCTTTTCATGTGCTTATTCACTATTTGTATATCCTTTTGGCGAAGTGTTTGTTCAAAACTTTTGCCCATTTAGAAGTTTACAAACTGTTTTCCAATTATTAAGCTTTGAGAGTTTTAAGAAACACACTCTGAATATAGATCCTTTTAAGGTATGTGCTTTACAAATCTTTCATCCCGTTATGTGGCTTGGAGTTTCATTCTTTTAACATAACTATTAATGAATGAGGATTTCAATTTTGGTAGTCAAATGTCTTGATTTAAAAATTTTATGTTTTGTGCTTCTGGTATCATATCTGATAAATCCTTGCCTAATCTAAGACGACGAGGACTTTTCTGTTGTGTTTTCATCTGTAAGTTTTAGAGTTTTGATTATGATATTTTGGCTTATAATCCATTTTAAGTTAATTTTTGTCTATGGTACAACTTGTGTATACATTTTTATTTTTTCTGAATGGATCCAGTTGTTCCAGCACCATTTATTGAAAGCTCTCCTTTCTCACAGTCTCTTCAATAAATGGTGCTGGGAAAATTGGATATCCACATGTGGAAGAACAAAATTGCACCCTTATCTGACATCATATACAAAAATCAATTCAAAGTAGACTAAAAACTTAAATGTAAGACCCGAAACTGTAAAATTACTAGAAGAAAACATAGGAGAAAAGGTCCACAACATTGATACGGGCACACATTTTTTTGGATGTGTCCCCAAAAGCACAGGCAACAAAAGCAAAGATAAAGAAATAGGATTTCAGCAAACTAAAGCAAACTAAAAAGCTTCTACACAGTAAAGGAAACAATGAATAGAGTGAAGTGACAATCCATGGATCAAGAGAAAATATTTGCAAGCCACACATCTTATCCGGGGTTAATACACAAAATATAAAGAGAACTCAACAACTCAATAGCAAGAAAAAAAAAAACCCTCGTTAAAAAAATAAACAAAGGATCTTCTGAATAGATATTTGTCAGAAGATTTACAAATGATCTACAGATATACGAAAAAAGTTTCAACATCACTAATCATCAGGGAAATGCAAGTTAAAATCACAGTATCTCTTTCCCCCTGCTAGAATGGCTATTATATGAAAGACAAAAGATAAGAGTTGACAGTATGGAGAAAACGGAACGCTCGGACATTTTTGGTAGGAATGTAAATTAGTACAGCCATTATGGAAAATAGTATAGCGGTTCCTCAAAAAACTAAAAATGGAATTGCCGTAAGATCTAGTGATCTCACTTCTGGGTATATATCCAAATAACTGACATCAATATGTCAAAGAGATGGTGCACTCCCAAGTCCATTGCAGCTTTATTCATAGTAGCCAATATATGAAAGCAACCTAAGTATACATCAACAGATGAATGGATAGAGCAAATGTAGTATAAGTATGTCCTGGGATACTATTTAGCCTAAAAAAGAGGAAATTCTGGCATTTGCAACACCACCAATGAACCTGGAGGATACTGCTATATTTAATAAGCCAGGCACATAAAGACAAATATTGCGTGATTTCACTGATATGTGGCATCTGAAAAAGTCAAATTCATAGAAGTAGAGTATAGGAAGTTGGTAACCAAAGTCCAGGGGAGGGGGTAGAAATTGCATTGAATCTAAAGTTGGGCTTGGGGAGAATTGACATTTTAATATTGAGTCTTTTGACCTGAGAAGAAAACCTAACTGTTTATTTAGATCTTCTTTAATTACTCTCTGCAATGTTCTGTATTCTTCAGTGTACAAATCATTCATATCTTTTTTCCCAGATTTATCCATAAGTATCATTTCAGACTGATTGATGCTATTATAATGATACATGTAATTTTGGTTTCTAATATTTTATTCCTGGCATATAAAAATACAGCTGATTTTTGTATATTGATCTTATATCCTGAAACACTGCTAAATTTATTTGCTGGTTCTAGCAGATTTTTGTTAATTCCATTGAATTTTTATATAGATAATAATTTTGTCTAGAAACAGTTTTGTTTCCTCCTTTCCCATTGAGATGCTTTTCATTTAAAAAACTCTTCAGTAACAGTACTGGCCAGAACCCCAGTATAATATTGAATAGAAGTGATAAGAGTAGCCATTCTGTTATTGTTTTTGATCTGTCACCATTTAATATGATGCTTATTGTACATTTTCTATTGATCCCTTTTCTACAGGCCAGGAAGTTAACTTCTCTCCCGAATTTGCTAAGAGAAATGGATGTTGGAATTTGTCAAATGCTTTCTCTGTATCTATTGAGGTGATCACACAGGTTTTCTTGTAGAGTGTTAATGTGATAAATTACATCGTTTTTGGATGATCAACCTTGCAAGTCTAACATATACCCCACTTGGTTATGTCGTTTATTTGTTTTTATATTTTGTTAAACTTGACTTTTTAAAACTTTTAAATAATTTTATGTCTGTGTTCATGAAGGATATTGGTCTATTGTTTTCTTTTCTGTAATGTCTTTATATAGTTTTTGTATCAAAGTAATGCTGGCCTCATAGAATACATTGGAAATTATTCTATTTTCTTAATTTTTTGAAGACGTTGCACAAACTTGATTTTTTTGTTGTTGTTAAATGTTTGGTAGAATTTATCAGTTATTTTATGAACCTGCAGTTTTCTTTTTAATTAAAAATGTAATGCCTTCAATATATAATAGGGCTATTCACGTTATATATTTCTTCTTATTGAGCTGCTTTACTAGTTTTTGTCATTCTGTGAATTTTTTCCATTTCTTTTAATTGGTTAAATTCATCAGCATAAATAGCTGCAAAATTTGTGATGATGGCATCTTTCTGGTTTCTGATATTTGTAATTTGTGTCTTCTCTCTCTTTTTCCTGGTGACTCTGGCTAGAGGTTTATCAATTTTATTGGTCTTCTCGGTAAAAATCGTATTAAGTTACTTTTACTTTTCTCTGTAGTCTTTCTGTTTTTCAGTTCATCGATTTTCTTCCTTATCTTTATTACTCCTTTTCTTTCCTCGATTTGGGTTTTCATTTGTTTCTACTTTTATTGTTTTCATTTGTTTCTACTTTTATTGTTTCTTAAAGTGAAAACTAACGTTGCTGATCTGAGGCATTTCTTCTTTTTTAATATGTTTATTTAGTATTAAGAATTTCCCCTAAATACTGCTATTTATAAACTCTATTTAGGTATACTCTATACACTAGTAATACCACTCTATGGGTATGGTGACACTCCTGAAAATCCGATATAATGTGTTTTCATGTTCATTCAGTTCAAAATACTTTTTCATTTCCATTTTGATTTCTTCTTGGACACATTTAGAAATGTGTTCTTTAGTTTTCAAATATTTGGGAATTTCCCAGAATTTTTCCTGACTTCTGACTTAATTCCATTGTTGTTAGAGTACATACTTTCTATGGCTTGAATTATTTTAAATTTATTAACTCTTTTTATGGCCTACCATATGGTTTATGTTGCTAAATACTCTGCATGTGCTTGGAAAAAGAATGTGTATTTTGCTATTTTTGGAAGGAGTGTTCAAAAATTAGGCCAAATTTGTTGACAGTATTGTTTAATTCTTTTATATCATTGCTAATTTCCTTTTTTCTTGCTCAATAACCTCTTCCACTGCAATGTGTTATCTCTTGTTAATGCTATCCAGTATACTTTTCTTTTTTGAGACGGAGTCTGGCTCTGTCACCCAGGCTGGAGTGCAGTGGCATGATCTCCACTCACTGCAACCTCAGCCTCCCAGATTAAAGCGATTCTCCTGCCTCAGCCTCCCTAGTAGCTGGGATTACAGGTGTGCGGCACCACGCCTGGCTAATTCTTTTGTAATTTTAGTAGAGAAAAGATTTCACCATATTGAGCAGGCTGGTCTCGAACTCCTGGCTTTAAGTGATCTGCCCACCTCAGACTCCCAAAATGCTGGGATTATAGGTTAAGCCACTGTGCCGGGTCTAGCACACTTTTCATTTCAGACATAATTGTTTACATTTCTAAAAATTTTATGTGGGACTTTTTTCTATATTTTCTATGTCTGTAATTCTGCCTTTGAACATATGGAATATGATTATAGTAACAGTTTTCTTTTTTTGGTTGTTGTTGTTGCTTTTTGGATTTTTTTTGGAGAAAGTAAAACCAGCTTCCCTGAGATCTAAAGAATGAGTAAGCATTTGCCATGTGATGGGAGTAGGAGGTGAGGCAGAATACACCAAAAAACTAAAATAAAAGCAGATTCCAGGTGGAATGAACAGCATGTATCAGAGCCCTCAAGTATGAAGGAGTTTGAAGTTTTCAAGAAATGGAGAGAAGATCTGAATGGATGGGGCAAGGGTGAAAAGCGGACAGTGGTGAAAAGGTGCTTGGGAAGAATGAGGGAAAAACCCTTTAGGCCATTTGTCCCCATTGGCATAGGCGATATTATTCTGTGATAACAAATAATCCCCCGAATCTCAGTGTTTCACACCAACAAAGGATGATCTGCTCATGTCATGAGGTCATAGGAGGATGACTGACTTTCTTCCACATCTTCATTCAGGGCCAAACAGCTGCTAACAGGGGTATAACGGCCTATGGCAGACAGAAAAGAGCCTTGTTGGAAGTATCATACAGCTTCCAAATCACCTCTTAGGAGCTGGCCTATGGCAACTTCTCATTTCAGTGGACGACGTAAACTGCGCAGTTGAGGCTGCCGTCAACAGGATAGGGTAGGACAGCAGATATTTCCTAACAATAGTACAAGCTACCATATAGGGCTGAGGGTAGTAACCATTATTTGAAGAACAATGGTAAGCCAGGGTGCCCTAATGCCACTCTCTAAGATCAGACTTTATGTTTAGAAATAATCAAAAGACAGACTGGGTGCGGTGACTCACAGCTCTAATCCCAGCACTTTGGGAAGCCAAGGTGGGCAGATTGCCTGAGATCAGGAGTTCGAAACCAGCCTGGCTAACATGGTGAAATCTCGTCTCTACTAAAAGTACAAAAAAAAAAATTAGCCTCGTGTGGTAGTGCATGCCTGTAGTCTCAGCTACTTGGAAGGCTGAGGCAGGAGAATTGCTTTCACCCGGGAGGCGGAAGTTGCAGTGAGCTGAGATCAAGCCACGGCACTGCAGCCTGGGAAACAGAGAGAGATTCTGTCTTAAAAAAAAAAAAAAAAGAAAAGAAATAACCAAAAAACAGTTGGAACTGGGTGCGGTGACTCTTGCCTATAATTCTAGCACTTTGGGAGTCAAGGTTGGGAGGATCACATGAGCCCAGGAGTTCGAGACCAGCTTGGGCAACATAGGAAGACCCAGTTCCACAAAAAATTAAAAAGCCAGATGTAGTGGTGCCTGCCTGTAGTACCAGCTCCTCCTTGATAATATAATATAATATAATATAATATAATATAATATAATATAATATAATAAGTATATATTATATAAAAATATAATGTTTACTGTGCATTTTCTGTTGATCCCCTTTCTATGGGCCAGGAAGTTAACCTTTCTTCCAAATTTGCTAAGAGCAATTGATGTTGGAGTTTGTCAAATGCTTTTTCTGTATCTAGGTGATTATTCAGGTTTTTTTTTTTTTAGTGTGTTAATATGGTAAATCACGTCATTTTTGGATGGTGAGTCAACCTTGTGTGTCTGACATATGCCTTATTTGGTTATGTTGTTTATCCATGCCTGACATAACTACTTTAAAAGAAATGCCAATTATTTTTGTGTATAGCTTCCAATACTTATTTTTTTTCTTTCAGAGTCACTCTCATAGGTATACATAAGCATCTAATACTTATTTTTAAATTATTATTTTATAATAGTATCTTGAGCACTGTATTCTGATTACCACTTTTAAAGACAGAGTACAGAGTACAATATAAAACTGAATTTTACATTGCAATTATACTGAATGATATTTAACCTTTTTTGGCAATATAAATGACTAGGGTTGAGAATGTGAGTGCTGTTTTTGTTTGTTCTTTTAGAAGCAAAGCTAGGGTTTAATGGCAAATATAAAGTCTGCACTTAAAAAAACTAACACTCAAATTTAACTCATCAGTTGATTGATTTTTAACTCGGCAAGGGTCTCCTGTGGTAATTTCTAATGATTACGATAGGCTAAAAAACAAAAAACCAAAAGGCTTGAAAGTGAAACACACTTCTTGGGGAGAAGATGAGTTACCTGAGATACAGGATGTTGAAGTTGAGTTTGGTTCACCCTGAATGTTATGAATGGGCTTCACTAGAGGTTCTAACTACGGCTTTCCAAGGGTGATGGACACATGGATACAGATGTTTTCAAGGCATCAATCTCTAGATGCTGAGTTATCGCATCTATGCAGTTCTTGACTTGCCAGTTCAGCCTCCCCTCTGCTATGGTCACAGCAGCCTTTCCTCATAATTATAAATGTAGTGGGAAGCCATATACCTCACCCATCCCAAATCTGCAAACTCAGAAACTTACAGGATGCCAGACAAAGGGACAATTCTAAAACTTGATTTCGGGAGAATCTTCCTTAATGATCTCTGACAAACTATAATCTCACCGTTGGTTTCCTGTTTATGCCCGTTTTACACATATTTTTGCTATTGATGAAACATGGGTTAGAAAACAAGATATTCAAATGTTCTAAATTTAGAAATATTGAAGAGAGGGTTGGTGGGAATTATGGCAATGATCATTTAATAATCTCGCCTCTTCTGTTTTCAAAATGTCGACCAAGACTGTATCCTTCTCTAGAGTCAGTAAGAACAAAGCAAAGATAGCAGCTGGAAGAAATGTGAGTGCTGGAGGAGAACAACATACACTATACCGGTCCGGGGTCTGTTGGGGGTGGTGCTGGGGGAGGAAGTGCACCAGGAAAAACAGCCAATGCGTGCAGGGCTTAATACCTAGGCGGGTGCTGCTTTTGCCCCAGTGCCTCAAGGGAAGGAACAGGTAACCCCCTGCAGAGTGGTGCCTGCCCTCAGACACAAGCTGGATGGATCCTTTGAAGCCAGAATTTCACCTTGTTTTATGGTTTGAAAGAACACTGGGCCTGAGGAGGGGAAAATGTTACCCTTGATAAGTATGGAGTCTGTGACAATCAGGGATAAAGGAAATCCAAATCAGACATGGAATTCTCTTTGAGGAAACAAATCTTGCCTTCCAGAGACCATCTGTGTCTCAGTGCGGAGCTGTGTTCCAGCAGAAGAACCTGCGCAGGAGGCAGGAGGTGTCCTCCTACAGCCCTTAGACTAAGGCCAGCGTCCACAGCACTCAGTTTAGACCTCTGTTGTAGCACTCACCAGATCACTTAAATTATCTGTAAGTATGACTTGCTTCCTCATAGATCATAAACTTCTTAAAAACAAGAACATAGTCATATCTACCTTGTATCTGTCACCTAGCTCAGTGGCTGGCAGTTACTCAACCAAACAGATGCAAGAAGAGAAGGCCATTGATCTAGCTGTCTATTCCAAGGACAAGTTTGGCAGGGGCTCTCTTCGGAGAGGGTGACTTTCAGTCCTTTCTGGCAATGCCTGGAAAGAGCTCCAGCTGTCTGCACAGTGTGAAGGAGGCAGGGGGCAGAAGGCACGCTGGCGGGAAGAGCCATCTAAAGGCCCACCTGAAAGAAGCTGCTGCCAGAGGAGTGGGCAGCAGAAACCACACGAGAGAACCCGAGATGACAGCAGCAGAACTTGAGCCAGAAGCAGCGGGGAGTTGGGAACTTGAAAAAAAGGAATCAGACCCTGTCATTGCTTCTTGCTTGATAGTAAGATGTTTCTTTCATACCCAGTGACTGGTTTGTAAGAAGAGCCCTGGGCTCTCCAGAAAGCTGGATTCCTCAGGGTTTTAGGTGGGAATTAGAACAGAGAAAACTATGCCTCCCTCCTACCTCCCCTTCTCCAAAAGAAGAAGACATATGAGACTCCGAGTTCCTTACTGCCTGGGATGTATCTTACTCATTCCCATCTCTGACATGGAGTGAGAGGGAACAAAGTTTGTAAGTATGTCTGCACATACATAGGGAGTGTAGTCTGAACTTAGGACAGACTCACCTGCAATTTCCTATACCTAGTAAAATTATAAGACTATGACCTGAGTAATTCATACATATATACTCAATATTATCTTAAGAGAAAACTTATCTTTTGTCTCTGTTTTATAAGAGTAAAAAAACCTAATCCTTTATTTGGATTCTGAGAAACAATTTTGCTAGTTTTTAGAGCCTGGTGAATGTGAGCGTTAGAGTGCTTTGTTCTCCCTGCAAACCTGCCCAGGAGCTGTAACCATCCAGGTCTCATGCTTCTTGTCTGTAGATTCATTGACTACCAACCTATTCTGACCTGCGACACAGTCCGTCAGGCAGGTATTAAGTCGGTAGGTTTCAGGCAAACTATTCCTGAAGCAAGTAAACATGGAAAACCTGGGTCAAACAGAGTGCAACAAATACCTTTACATGGACTCCTCAAAACCTGTATGTTAATATGCCCTGGAGAGTGTATACACCGTTTCCCAACATATGTGACCATAGGACTCTGTTTTTGCACCTATTGCACAGAAATAATGTTCTGCATAGCCTGCTGTGGAATTTCCTGGAAAACAGGAGGAAAGGTCTGCAGGGGCCACAGCAGACCTTGGAACATTACTGTAAGTGACTTTGAGTGGGCCACTATACCGGTCTGGGTTTTAATTTTTATTTCTGAAACATAAAGAAATTAGATACCCCTAGACAATAGCTAAATTCCTACCTGTTCTGTAGTTCTGTGATATTCCACTAGCTGGACATGGGACATGGTGGCAGGTACCTGCAGTACCAGCTCCTCAGGAAGCTGAGGTGGGAGGATCACTTGAGCCTGGGAAGTCATGGCTGTGGTGAGCCATTATTGCACCACTGCACTCCAGCTGTCTCAAATAAATACATAATAAACCTCTTTACCTATAAAGACCACTTTTAGTAGGGTGGAAAAAAATAAGCTACAGATTCAGAGAAAAATATTTTCTAATTACATATCTGAAAACGAATTTGTATCTAAAATATATAAAGACCCTTCTTGGTTTCAGCCCCCATTTTCATGTGCAAATCCAGGACTTCCATCATTCTGTGAATGCCCCACCTTCTCCTTCAGCAGAAAGAAAGCAAATTATTCAATAAAAATGGGCAAAATACTTGGACAGGTATTTCATCACAGAAGAAAAAAAGAAGGAAAATAAGAACATGGAAAGATGCTCAGCATCATAAATTAAGTTGAAGTCATGGTGAATGCCACTGTACTCCCAGAATGGCTACGGTAGAAAGAAACCCACAATGCCAAGTGCTGGGGAAGACACAGAGCAACTGAAATTCTGGTACATTTCTAGAAGAAATGCAAAATGGTACAGCAACCTTGGAATATAGTTTTGCACTCTCTTATAAAATTAAACATACACTTACCAAAGGACCCAACGATCCTCACTCCTAGGAATTTACCTAAAGAAAATAAAAACTTATATTCCCATAGTAGCCTGTACATGAATGTTTATAGTCAGCTTATTCATGGTTGTCAAAAACTAAAAAACAACCCAAATTTCCATCAACAGGTGATAGGCTCATCCAATTGTGGTATATAGGTATGATGGATACTACTTAGCAATAATAAGGGACCAAATACTGATGCATGTTCCAACATGGATGACTCAAAGTCACTTTGCCAAGTGAAAGAGTACAGACCCAAAAGCCTACGTAGTATTATATGGTTCCTTTGTTATGAGATTCTGGAAAAGGCAAAACTGTATGAACAGAGGACAAATCAGTTGTTGCCAGAGACTGGGGGGGTATGAGAAGGGGATAGTTGATGGTTAAGGGGCAGCAAACAAAATTTTTGGAGGTGATGAAACTGGTTTGTATTATGTTGGATACATGACTCCATTCATTATTCAAAACCCATAGAACTATGCCAATCACAAGAGTAAATGGTACATCAAAAGTATGAAACTTTGATATTATTATTATCATTTTGTAGAGACAGGGTCACATGATGTTGCCCAGGCTGGTCTCAAACTTCTGGACTCAAGCAATCCTCCTGTCTTGGCCTCCTAGAGTGCTGGGCTGACTGGCAGAAACCACTGTGCCCAGCCAATTTTTTTTCTTGAGACAGGGTCTCACTCCGCTGCCCAGGCTGGAGGCCAGTGGTGCAATTAGGTCTCACTGCAGCCCTCACCTCCTGGCTAAAGCAAGCCTCCTGCCTCAGACTCCCAAGTAGCTGTGACTACAGGCATGCACCACCACACACAGGTGATGTTTTAATTATTAATTTCTTTGTAGAAACAAGTTCTCCCTGTCTCACTGTGTTGCCCAAGCTGGTCTCAAACTATTGTCCTCGAGTGATCATCTCTCCTTGGCCTCTAAAATGTTGGGATTAAAAGTGTGAGCCACTGCAACAGGCCTAAAAATAATTTTAGGTCATTTTCAACTGATTATATAATAGTTGTTCATATTTTGGGGAACATGTGATATTTCAAAACCTGTATCCAACATGTAATGACCAACTCAGGGTAATTGGAATATCCATTACCTCAAACATATACCTTTTCTTTGTGGTTGGAACATCTTAATTTTTATTTTCTTGCTATTTTGAAATGTACAATAAGTTATTAACTATATTTTCCCTAGTGTAATATCAAATTCTGGAACATTCTTCCTAACTGTATTTTTGCAACCCTTAACCAGCTCCTCAAAGAGATATTTGTCTAGGAAGCCTGTGGCATTTTTGGAGGTTGAGAAATGCTAATCCTTGTCTAGAGAGAGTAAAAATTAAGACAAATTATAAAATTTAGGCTACATTAGTTCTGATATAAATAAAAATACACAGTACCAAATTTAAAAAACCTAGGAACTTTTTGCATACTATGATAAAAATAAACTATTATCACTTTTTAAAGACGTCTCAGTATTTCTCAAACTCTAAAGGGACACATGGTTTGTTGAGTATCATTTTCACTGTCGACCAAAAATGCTCTGTTTTATTCTCTGTGCATTACAAACACAACCGTTTCCTTAACCATGTAGAAAAATGTAAGATAAAATGTTTGAGGTTCTGTTTACTTGATCTTTTCACTTGGTGAAATTTCTTTTTTCATAAAAATTTTTCTTTTTACAAGCATTTCTTCTCTTGTAAAAATTTTTCAAATCAAAGAACAAGTCTAGAGTTTGTATCATTTGAAAGGGTCGTTTTACTGGAATTTCACTGAAGTGAAACTACTGTACTTTCTATTTTTTTAAATTTTTTATTGGATTTTAGGTTTTGGGGTACATGAGCAGAGCATGCAAGACAGTTGCGTAGGTACACACATGGCAGTGTGCTTTGCTTCCCTTCTCCCCTTCACCCACATTTGGCATTTCTCCCCAGGCTGTACTTTCTTTGGAGTGAAATCATTTCTTTGGCCTCACATCTCCAATGATTTTATGAGAGCCCAAATCATCTTGCTTTCAAACAAGGTTAAAATCAATGTATTCAAAGACGGACATGCTCCTGAGCATTCAAAGGTAAATTAAAATCTTGACCCATTTTGCATTAGTGAAAAAATACTATGTTTTCAAATCAATGGAAGAAAAACTACTTCTTTAGTGCAACATGTACAATCCTAGTAGAATTTGTAGGATGAGACCGAGCGATGGTCTGGTGAGTTTTTAAATTAGAAAGCAATTCTGCTAATGAGAACGTGCATTAGGGACGCAGTTCCTGCTCTGAGTCGCCTAACGCACCAAAGTTTTCCAAATGTGTTTCATCTCAGCCCTTGAACAACCTCACAGAACCAGCACGACAAATGTTCTCTAGTGTTTCAGGCCTCGAGGGCCACTAGAGTTAAAGCAGCCTTCAGTTTTTAGCAAATATAACCTTCCTTCTAAGTACACCCATTTCTGTTCCAAGGGAAACAATGCTGCTAGGTCTAAGCTATGAATCAAATTACTCTACAAGATAGGCTTAAGCATGTTAGAAAAAAAGTATCTTCTGCAGCCAGATTTCCCATTTCTGTAGCTAGAGAAAAATTGAGATTTTTGAAAAGTACGTTGACTTTTTTTTTCAGGTCACTTGGATATTTTTGACTTTGAGTATTCAAAGTGGTTTTCAAAAAGCCCTGATTTTCTACTAAAACTAGGAATCTGTCTCACTGAAATTATGTTTCTGACTAAGGGGTTAACACAGTAAAGCAAAAGGAGACGGTCATCTGGAAAACTGTCTCACAACTGGGACATCTCCAGGAAGGACTTCCAGGAGGGACTCTCCAGGAAGAATTCTTGGGAGCAAGTGATTCAGTCATACCTTAAGCAATGACCAAAACCAATGGCACCAGATGACAAAGATGTCATTCTGTAGTACCACTAAGACAATTGTTTTTTTTTTTTTTTTTGAGACAGAGTTTCACTCTTGTTACCCAGGCTGGCGTGCAATGGCGCGACCTCAGCTCACTGCAACCTCCACCTCCTGGGTTCAGGCAATTCTCCTGCCTCAACCTCCTGAGTAGCTGGGATTACAGGCACGCGCCACCATGCCCAGCTAATTTTTTTTTTTTTTTAGTAGAGACGGGGTTTCACCATGTTGACCAGGATTGTCCCAATTTCCTGACCTCGTGATCCACCCACCTCGGCCTCCCAAAGTGCTGGGATTACAGGCATGAGCCACCGCGCCTGGCCCCAACACTAAGACAATTGTATGTGCTTATAAATGCTTGTTAGCATGAGTCTCCAAACCCATTCCCTGCATATTCTGTACATTTCACAGATAATCATAAGAGCTAACATTAATTGCATGCGTATTCTGTGATCGGCACTTCTGAAGCTTTATAGACATTTTTAAAAATGTAATCCTTCAACAACACTAGAAAGGGGAATGCTACTGTTGTTTGAATAGACACTTCTCAAAAGAAGATACACAAGTAACCAAGAAACATAAGAAAAATGCTCTACGTCGGTAATCATCGCAGAAACGCAGAGCCAACCTCAGTGACATACCATCTCACGTCAGTCAGATGGCTGTTGCTAAAAAGTCAAAAAACAGCAGATGTTGGTGAGGCTGCAGAGAAAAGTGGGCCAACTGTGGTGGCTCACATCTGTAATTCCAACACTTTGGGAGGCCCAGGCAGAAGGATTGCTTGAGCATAGGAGTTTGAGGCCAGCCTGGGCAACACAATGAGACCTTGTCTCTATTTTTAAAAATTAAAAGTTACCCAAGAGTGGTGGTTTGCATTCGTGGTCCCAGCTACTTAGGAGACTGAGGTGAGAGGATGACTTCAGCCTGGGAGGCTAAGGATGCAGTGAGCCATTACTGGAGTGAACTCCAATTGCCACCGCACTCCAGCCTTGATGATGGAGCAAGACCTCGTTGTCAAAAACAGAAAGTGGAATATTTGTACGTTGTTGGTGGGAATATAAATTCGTTCAGCCACTGTAGAAAGCAGTTTGAAGATTTCTCAAAAAAACTTAAAACATAACTACCATTTGATCTAACAATTCCATTACTGGGTGTATATCCAAAAGAAAACAAATCATGCTACCAAAAAACACATGCGTGTGTATATTCTTGGCAGCCCTATTCACAATAGCAATGGCATGGAATCAACCTAGGTGCCCATCAATGGTGGATCGGACTTTTCCAGATGTGGTACATACACATCATGGGATACTACACAGCCAAAAAAAGAACAAAATCACGTACTTTGCAGCAACACTGGTGAAGCTGAAGACCATTATCCTAAGCAAATTAATGCTGTAACAGACAACCCAATACCACGTGGACTAACTTACAAGTGAGAGCTAAATATTGGGTACATATGGACATAAAGATGACAACTATAGAAACTGGGACTGCCACATGGGGAAGGAAAAAGAGAAGGGGACAGGGTTGAAAAACTTAACTATTGGATACTATGTTCAGTACTTGGACGATGGGATCATTCATACTCCAAACCTTAACATCATGCAATATATCCAGGGAACAAACCGGCATGTACCCCCTAAATCTAACATAGAAGTTAAAAAAATAATGTGCCCAACGTCCAAACATATGTATCTGTGACAGCATGAAAAATCTCAGAAATCTATAACCTATGGTCAGAGCCATCACACTGCATTGTGCAGGATGAGTAGCCTCAATGAAAAGAAGTCTAAACATTAAATAAAGAAGGAAACGGCAGAGGAGGAGAAAAAGGAGGAAGAGGAGATATTGATTTTGATGACGAAGAGAATGTGAGAGAAACAAAGATGAACACTGACCTACGACAAAGCCTTTTCTTTCAAGATTAGCAGATTCCGTCTTGTAACTTGGTTCAAGAAAACATCAGGATACCCATTACTCAGTGACCTTCTGAGCAGAAGTCATTTCATCATTCTCTGACTCTTTCACGTTTGCTCATTAAGATGTGATGTATAGCTTTCCCTAGGCCCAAGCCAGCGAGGCTAAGGTAATGCTCCATCGCTGATCCAGGAAGACCTTGCTTCCTTGACCTTGAGATCTTTAACTCCCTGGCTTCTCATTGCTGTGGGGCTGCTGGCTGGTTACTGCTGAACCACGGAGACACTGACAGCATATTTGATAGGACACCAAGAGAAAACAAAGCTCGGCTTGAAGGGAGGGCCACAGTTTATTGTTCCCAGCAGGCAGCAGCTGCTGAGGCTCTGATTTCCACATCTCTTGCTCAAAGCTTCCTGGAAATCCCAGCTGGAGAGATTCTGCCCTGATGTCAGACTGTGTGGACACTTTATCCGCATGGCACTTAGGGACTCAATAGACAGCATGCCAGCTTCAAATCCACTTCTAGGGTAAATATACAGAAAATCAACTCAGGCATGGATTTGTACACACATTAAGGAAAATGTAAGGGTCTTCAATCCATGAACCTTTCCATGACTTTCTTTGGCTCAGGGAAGACAGAAGCCTCAGAGCAAAGAATTCGCTCCCACTCCAGACATTAAAGCCAGGTCACTTCAGGACAGGCTGGGTTCTGAAAGGCTGTTTTCTATAAACAAGTGTTTCCCAGACTTTAATTTCATGGACTGGTAAAATGGCCAAAAGCATTATGAAAACTAATATAGTAACAATTATTTATTTTGCCTAGTATGGACATTAAAACAAGTAAACACATTCTTATCTTCTATTTGTCTTCATAAAAAAGGATGTTTTAAAATAAAAAAAAGAATTGCATTCAAGACTATTCTGATACGAAAATATTATTAGGTCAAAGAACATACTCAGCAGAAGGAACAGTCATTGCTGCCCTGTATACATAAACACTGCACTTTTTTATTTGAATATTTTTGTCACATACCAATGTCATAACCCAACTCTTGGAAAACTCCTGCTCTAAACTACCCTAAGCCACTCAAATCTGCTTCTCTTTCAGAATCTTGGGAGGTCTGAAAAAAAATTCCCACTCAGACAAATAGATGGGATAAATCTAGGGACCATTTTAAGGAGAACGTGGATACCCAGACAGTGGCTCGAGTCTCTTCCAGACAAGGAGCCCAGCAGAAGGGAGTACGAGTTCAGGTGCCCCACAGCAAGATACCATTGGCTGTGCGAACTTTGGCAAGTAACGTCACTTCCCCGGCCCTCAGTTTCCTCATTTGTAAAATAGGGTGAATAATACCTAATTTGGTGAGCGGCCCTCCTCTGCTCCAGGGAGTAGACCTACCTGCCATGGCACATCTTCTGCTGACATGCCTCACTAGGTATTGGTGGAATGGGCAAAAGAGTGAACAAAGAAATGAAGAGAGACGAGGACTTGGTGACTGGGAGTGAAGACTTGGCAGTAGCTCACTCTGTGGGCAAGAGCCTACAGGCATTCTCCTGCTCCCTGAAATATGGTCCTGACCATCTGCATTGCCCTGGGCCTCAGGATTTAAAGAGGAAAGGGTCTTGCCATGTCAGCCTCCATGAAGTGCATCCTCTAGCCATTTAAGTTTTCTCCCAGGTTTCTTCTCACTCCCTACCCTGGCAGGCTGATCTCAGAGATCTTTGGTCCTCATATGGCCCTACCACTGTCCCTCAGACCCCGCATTTGTTCCCTCCTTTTTCACCCTGCTGAGATCCCACAGTCCGTCGCTGTCCTGAGTCCTTGATGTTGCTCCCACACCATCCTGGCCTCTCTCTCCTACCGTGGCACTCTCTCAGCAAAACCCTGGCAACAGTAACTACAACTTTCTATCAACTCTGAGGCTTCCTCTGCACAATGGAGGCATCTGGAACAAACACTCAATCTGGCCAATGGTCTCCCTTGAAATTCATGGCCTCTAACCTCAAGTAGACCCCAAGTGCTTCTCAGAGATACTGCTACAGTTCCCTGGTCCAGTCTCTCACCCACTGTCCTAGGTAAACATCTCACATAACTTAGACTCTCCAACACCCTCGGCCTTTCTCCTGTCAACCATCTTGCTCCCAGACTATTCCATGCTCTATCCCTCTCTCCTGACAACCTCATACCTTCTCTTCTTGTCTCTACTCCGACCTCCATACCTCCTCTGCCCCATCCTTACTTTTAGGCAAGGATCTTCCTTTCTGTTTCATGGAAAGAGCAGAGGAAACGGGAAGAGAATAGGTACCTCCTCCCACCACATCATCTGCTGTTCCAAGACAGTGGCCAGCTACTCAGCCTTTCCTCCTGTTCTGATGAATGAACTGCTCTTCACTCAACAGATGAGGCTCTAGAAAAACAGAATTCTTGTTCTTGATCCTATGAAGTATATGATCTATTGGGAAGACAGACCAGCTAATAAATGATGATAAGAATATTATAATAATCTAATAACAATCATAATAAGATAGGATGGTAATCTTAATGATCAAACTCATGTCTCATAAAGGGCAAGTCTAAAGTGTGAAAGGAGCCCAAAAGAAGGTGCATCAAGGTCTGCCTAGAGGGAGGATCTTTGCATGTGTGTTTACCCGAAAGAGAAGCAGCAATGCTGGGAAGAGGGGCTACCGGATGAGGAAAAACAAGAGAGGAAAAGCTCTGCTGGAAGAAAGCCTAGTTATCAAAACCACTGAGGCTTAGACATTGCTCACCATCAGATGTCATGTGTCTAGAAAATAAGAAGCCATCCAGAGAGTGATAACTTCGTGAGAGCAAACCATCTATTGGAGGCAAACATCACTCCATGGTATTTGATATTGCCCTTGCTTTCAAGTTGTTAATAATTAACATGGAGCCTGATGATGGCCAGAGAATCTGCCTGCAGATGGTAAACAACACCCAAGATATCACAAGAAGGTGTAGACAACAAACAGCATCTAGCTTTCAGTCTTTGCCCTGCCATTAACTGGGTGAGGCTCTGGATGGTCTCCCCTCTCTGAACTTCAGTTGCCTTGCTGTAAAGGAAGGGGTTTGGATTATGTTATTTCGAACTTTCTTCTAAACGCGAACACTCTGGATGACCACAGAAGACACTGGGGTTCGCAGTTGACAGAAACAAAAGAAGACTTGGGTCTCTGAGTAGAGGGTTGAGACAGGCGTCTCATCTCAGCATCGCTGTCCAGAGTGGCTTGGTCTAAGGTGCTGTGCCATTCTCAGAAATATCTCTGATGTTGATTTTAAAGTCTTACACGATCTTTGAATCAAAGGCTGGCAGATTTCTGCCCTCTCCATTTAAGGGAAAATGACAAGAAAGTGTTTATGCTGTGTGGATGGTTTCCGCTGCCCTCATCCACGTCTGGCTTTAAGGCTGGGTCAATACCGCTTTGTTTTTCTCCAATAAGTGTCTTAAAACTCTCAATGCCAGGAACAGCGACCAATCTTTATTAATTAGCCTTTATTCTCTGAAAAGATGCCTTTTCTGTTAAGTCACATTTACAAGGAGAACTTAGTCCTATCCTTGGCACCAGTTTCTAGAATCTTGCCCTTCAGATCTGCTCATTTTAGTGACTTCATATCAGCGCCCCCCGGGCTATTCATTTGGTCTTAGGTCTGAGGGGCCGGCCTTAGATGACCAGCTTGTGAGAATATGCAGAAATGTACTTCTTGTTCAGTTCTCAGAAAACTAGACCTTTTTTGCTTTGTTTTCTTTTTTCTTTCTTTCTTTTTTTTTTTTTTTTTTGCATAAAGGTAGCAACTGAGGATTTGGCTCCAACCCTCTGCCAAAATCCCTATCCTAAAGTAGCTTATCAGGGATCAAATTAACTATAATGAGGCAGAAAGTGGGTTTGCTCCCTCTCCTGAAGTTAGAGCACTACAAAGAGTTCAAAATAGGACACGATTCTTAAAGAGTGACCCACCAAAGCAAGGAAGAGTCAGTAATAATGCACATTAGTTATCTACTGTGTGCCACAAACGGATCTAATTGTTTTTATACATTAACCAATGTATATATAAATACCTTATAAAATAAATATTACTATTATGATTACTATTCTCTTTTATAAATGAGGCTAAGCCAGGCTAAGGATATAGTTAGTAAATGTCAGAGCTGAGATTCCCAAGGAGACTCTCTGGCTCTACAGGGCCCTTTCTAGACCCCAGGCTACGTTGTCTCTCAAGCTTCCCTGTGGTGTGTGAGTCCATATAATTGATTTTTATAACACTCAGCACACTGGTATTACTAGTTCTATTTCCACCTTCCCCTAGAGTAGAAGCTCCATGAGGACAGGGCCCCATCTGCTTCACTCACTCCTGTATTCCTAAAGCTAGCACCAGGTCTAACTTATACTAAGGGTCTATAACTATTTGTTGAGTGGAGTGGAAAATGACTTCTTTGCCCAATTCTCGGAAATAAGCAAATGCATAAAAAATAGTTGCTGGGTTCAGAGTTGTACAACTGAATGAGGCTGCATCAGGACTTCTCTCCCGCCATCACTCAAGCTCGCTGGTGGTGAGTGTAGCCCCATTCATCAGTGTTATACTCACAGAAGCTACTTAAGACAAATTCCAAAAGGCCTGAAGCTTCCCTTATCAATCCCACACTCACCCTCACTTCTTTTCACTTAAAAAACCATGAAAATCTCCCTTGACAAACAGTGTCCATTGGTTTTTGGCCTTTTTGTGTGGAGTCAAGAAGCACAGCAGATGTAGGGAATCCTGCCGGTGCCCTCTGCACCCTTCTGGCTTCCTTCCTCCTGATCAGCACAGCCGCAGGGATCAGGTCCAGGCAGTCCTCCCAGGCTCATGACAAATCTTCCTTGGTGCACACACACATTCCTGGGGGATCTTAAAAGCAAAGAAGCAGAGCTACTCGGAATCAGCTGAAATCTGTCAAGCCTCCAGGCCAGCTGGAGCAGACCAGTCCCACGGGATGGTAACCTAGCAACCGTTCAGGTCCCACAGGCCTCTGACTGCAGCACCTTCTCCTTGGAGTTAGCTGACCCCATTTCCACCACAGCCTAAAAAGGGTTGAAGAGGTACTGAGACTGGAGGTAATCCTGGATATGAGGGGCGTGTGATGCCCACACACGTGCATGTGTGTTTGTACAGAGAGGGGATGGATGAAAAAAGACGCGGGGATCCTGCCCATTAATCCAGCTTTACTGTCTCTCGACTAAAATCCACCGTTGACTGCAAGTGCTAAAGGTGAGCTAGACATTGCTTCAGAAAAGGCCAGGAGAGCCATCCCTGCAGGGCCTTATTAACTTCATAGCAGGAGCAGCAGCATCTAGGCTAAGAATAGCCACTGTGTCCTGAGTGCCTGTTCTCTGCTGTGAATTGTGCTAAGCACCTCACAAATATTAGTTTATGAAGTAGTCAGGTATTATTCGGGCCGTTGTTACAGATGATGACACTGAGGCCCAGAGCAGTTGGGTAATCTGCCCTGAGTCACACAGCTCATGAGAGGTCCTGGTACAGGCTCCACCAACAACCAACAGCGCAGCCTGGGTAGACCTTGGCTTTCTCCCCCATTGAAGAGAATCATGCCAGCTTTGCCTGTTTCGTGGCATCCAAGGAGACAAGGATGTGAACAGGCTCTGAAAAGGAGGACCAAGTGGGTGGATTGAAGGTGATTCTAGGAAAATGCTTTTCCCTGTTTATACTGCATTGGGGGAAAATGTCTCAATTTGTCTGTGTCCTCAGAAGTAGTACTAAAAACCTCTTAGAAAATAGGCATTGAATGAACAAATGAATCAACACATAATAAATAAACTTCTAGGTGTGGTCACCAACTGTCACCTCCCAGAAAAGAACTCAAACTGTTTTATAATTGCTTTCCTTCAAGCCCCTAGGAAATGCGGTGTTTCTATATAGCCTCTGAGAAAACCTCACCACCTACAGGTGTGAATCTAAGATGCAGTCTTTCTTGTTTTCTGGGAAGAGCTGTGTGTTTGCTCATGTGGAAATGTGCAAAGGTAAGAAGAGCAAATATTTCATTTGACAGGAGCCAAAATAGGATAACAGCACCAACAGTTTTTTCAATGAAGTCCTAATTATAGCTCACAATCTCAATTTTGAAGAGCGTATTTTTAAGGTTCATATATATTCATTAGAGCTATTAGATGATAGATGATGATAGGCAGAAAGACAGATATTTGTCTATGGTATTTTTAAACATCAATCAAGACAACCACTCATAGGGGAAGAGAAGCATTAAAACTGGACACATGGGGGAATGCGGACAAAGTAGGGAAGGCAGCTTTGTGTTCGGTCTGTTTGTAATCTGTTATGGAAGGGACCTGGGGTCGGGGTTAGGGGAGATATATGAAAGCAGCTCTCAATGTCAGTGGGTAACTTGAAAACTAGAGATAAACTTTAGGCTGGCTTGGGTTTGAGGAATGACGCTGGAAGGAGAGCCATATGCCCCTAACCTTGAGGAGGATTCAGCAGATGGACATGGAAGAGTGAAGAGTGATCCTCGCTATCTGGGTAATCCGTGTGCAGAAAATTGCTAGTCGACTGTACCCACTCTGCAAAATAGCATGTTACGGTCACCCAATATCACTCATGACCAAAACCTGTTAGTTTGTAAACAGCCTGGAAGAATGAGAAAAGCCTTAACTGGGGATCTGTCTGTGCTTCCCTTATGAAAGCAAATGAATGATATGTTAATGGAAGGTCTTGGGACTCATTTACAAGCTTGGGCATCTGTAAGTGCTATCTCAGGCAGCTTCTACAGCAGGACAAGTATCAGCATTTTAAAGTAATCGAGGACATTTTCATATGTGTGCAACCCTTGCTGTCCCCAATTCTATTTACAATGGACACTTTACATGAAAACAGATGAACAAATAAAATGACTGGGAGATGATTAGCTTTGAAGCACGAAGTGTAAACACTCTTGGTTTCACACACATGCTAATTGCCTTCCACTGATGCCTCACAGAGAAAAGTCCTATAGATTAGAACAATGATTGCTGGAGCACCTGGTGTGATTATGTATGTGAAGTGTATTATACACGTAAAGTGATGTATAAATGTGAGTGGCTGTCTGTAGCAAGAGTAGACATGGTTCTGTACACCCCTTCCCTCCTGGATCTCTTCTCTCTCTGCAATTGCACAGCCTTTACTTACAGTACAAATGCACATGTGTCAGCCTCCCTCCGTAATAGGAGGGAGGTTATTCTCTACCAGTCACTTTTCTCTCTCTGGCTCTCATCTATTCTGTGCTGTTCTCTCCTTCTCCACATCAGTCCATAGAACTCACAGGCTTTCCTCTGTCATTTCAGAAGTCTTCCTGCCCCACAGCAGACCCTCCCAAACCTACCCTCTCCTGCCCTTCTGCGAAATTTACATCTTATTTGTGACAGCTTTTCTGAATTGAACCCTTACTTAATTGCATTCTTGCTCACCAATGGCAAAGACGAGACAGTAGACTCCATAAAGATATTGTTTTCTTTGCACATCTTCTTTGCAGTAGAGTAACATTTAGGGGCCTGTTGCACACAGCATGGTGGGGAGGGTGCAAGACAAGAGCAGGCTCTGGTCAGGCACAAGACAGCAGACTTTGACTTGACTTCCTTGGGATTGTTTGCTGCTTGGGTATCAGGATAATTTGTCACCTGGCTGTAGTCTCTGGCTTTTCTTTCAGTATTGCCACTTCCAGTTTTGCTCAGTTGCAGATTCTTTTTTTTTTTGAGACGGAGTTTTGCTCGTTACCCAGGCTGGAGTGCAATGGCGTGATCTCGGCTCACCGCAACCTCCTCCTCCTGGGTTCAGGCAATTCTCCTGCCTCAGCCTCCTGAGTAGTTGGGATTACAGGCACATGCCACCATGCCCAGCTAATTTTTTGTATTTTTTTTTTTTTTAGTAGAGATGGGGTTTCACCATGTTGACCAGGATGGTCTCGATCTTGACCTCGTGATCCACCCACCTTGGCCTCCCAAAGTGCTGGGATTACAGGCTTGAGCCACGGCGCCCGGCCCAGTTGCAGATTCTTAATTTGCATGGGAGAAGTTAAATACTATGTCCAGCTTTCTCTCTGCAATCTTCTGGCTGCTGAACTTGGGCAAATATTTGATATGTTTAAATATGTTTTCTAGGAGTGGGGGCACCACGATGGCCAAGAGAAGCCAGCACCGGAATGCAGCTCCCAGCAAATGAGACGCAGAGGGCTAGAGGACTTCATGATTCCAAACGCGGTGTCGGGTTCATTTCTGTGGGACTGATAGGGCACTAAAATTAGGCCCAGGGAAGGAGCCTCAGGGTGAGAACTGCCCAGGAGGGCAAATCAAGACCAGGGGCACGTCCCCACCTGAAACGTGCAGCCAGCTCGGAGGGTTGGGGGACTTGACCCCCTCGGCGCTCCGTTTCGGATCCTGTGCTTACTCATCCCTCCTGCCACCCACAGACCCTGAGAGCCCTGCCAAATGGTGGGGCGCCGTGGGTAGTCCATGCAAATCTGAGCAGTGGCTACTGCTGGACAGGGTAAGTTGTCACAGGGACCTGGGCGGGAGTTTGGACTAACGCCAGCGGGAGGGACCGTCCCACAGAGGGAGGCAGAGTTGAAAGCAGGGAAACGGACCATAAGCTTGGCAGGCCCCACCTCCACGGAACTCAAACTGAAGCCCTTGCTAGGGAGCTTGGCAGCAAAAACACCAGCTTGACACCAACCAGGAAGATCCAGCTGGGGAAGGAGAGACGCCATTGGGAAGGCGGGGCCGATCTCACCTGCAAACAAACTCCAGGGAAGGACCACCCACCCAACAACCTGACTGAACCCGGGAGAGCCCAGCAACGCCCTCTACAAGCCAAAAAAGATACAGCTACAACCTCAACAGAAAAAAGTCACTCAGAGACTCCTCCTGAAATCACCAACTTCAAAGATTAAAGGTAGATAAATCCAGGAAGATGGGAAAAAACCAGCGCAAAAAGGATGAAAGCGTCAAAGAACAGAACACCTCTTCTCCTCCCAGGGATCACAACTCCTCACCATCAAGGGAACAAAAAAAGAGAATGAATCTGACGAATTGACAGAAGCAGGCTTCGGAAGGTAGGTAACAACAAACTTCTCTGAGTTAAAAGACCATGTTCTAACTCAATGCAAAGAAACTAAGAACCTTAAAAAAAGGTTAGACAAAAATGCTAACTAGAATAACCAGCTTAGAGAAGAACATAAACGACTTCATGGAGCTGAAAAACACAGCAGGAGAACTTTGCGAGGCATACACAAGTTTCAACAGCAGAAGAAAGGATATCAGGGATAGAAGATCAAATCAATGAAAGAAAACAAGAAGGCAAGATTAGAGAAAAAAGAGTGAAAAAAATGAACAAAGCCTCCAAGAACTATGGGATTATGTGAAAAAAACCTAATCTACGCTTGATCAGCATACCTGAATGTGACAGGGAGAATGAATCCAAGTTGGAAAACACTCTTCAAGGTATTATCCAAGAGAACTTTCCCAGCCTAACAAAGCAGACATTCAAATCCAGGAAATACAGAGAACAGCACAAAGATATCCCTCAAGAAGAGCAACCCCAAGGTACATATTTGTCAGATTCACCAAGGTTGAAATGAAGGAAAAAATCCTAAGAGCAGCAAGAGAGAAAGGTCAAGTGACCCACAAAGGAAAGACCATCAGACTCACAGCGGATCTCTCAGCAGAAACCCTGCAAGCTAGAAGACAGTGGGGGCCAATATTCAACATCTTTAAAGAAAAGAACTTTCCACCCAGAATTTCATATCCAGCCAAACTAAGTTTCATAAGTGAAGGAAAAATAAAATCCTTTATGGACAAGCAATTGCTGAGAGATTTCATGGCTACAAGATCTGCCTGACAGGAGCCACTGAGGGAAGTACTAAACACAGAAAGGAATAACCAGGACCAGCCACTGCAAAAACATACCAAATGGTAAAGCATAACTATGCAATGAAGGAGCCACATCAGTTAACAGTAAAAACACAAGCCAGTAACAAAATGGCAGGATCAAATTCAAACATAACAATATTATCATTGAATGTATATGGCCTAAATGCCCCAACCAAAAGACACAGTCTGGCAAACTGGATAAAAAGTCAAGACCCATCAGTGTGTGGTATTCAGGAGACCCATCTCACATGCAAAGACTCACATAGACTCAAAATAAAGGGATGGAAGGAGATTTACCAAGCAAATGGAGAACAAAAAGAAAAGCAGGGGTAGTAATACGAGTCTCTGATAAAACGGACTTTAAACCAACAAAGATCAAAAGAAACAAAGAAGGGCATTAAATCATGGTAAAAAGATCAATGCAACAAGAAGAGCTAACGATCCTAAATATTTATGCACTCAATGCAGGAGCACCCAGATACATAAAGCAAGTTCTTAAAGACCTACAAAGAGACTTAGACTGCTTCACAATAGTAGTGGGAGACTTTAACACTCCACTGACAACATTGGACAGATCAATGAGACAGAAAGTCGACAAGAATATCCAGGACTTGAATACAGATTTGGACCAAGCAGACCTAATAGACATTTAAACTCCACCCCAAATCCACAGAATACACATTCTTCTCAGCACCACATTGCACTTACTCCAAAACTGACCACATAGTTGGAAGTAAATCACTCCTCAGCAAATGCAAAAGAATGGAAATTATAACAAACAGTCTCTCAGACCACAGCACAATCCAATTAGGATTCAGGATTAAGAAAAGCACTCCGAACTGCATAATCACATGGAAACTGAACAACTTGCTCCTGAATAATGAGTGGCTAAACAATGAAATGAAGGCAGAAATAAAAATGTTCTTTGAAACCAATGAGAATGAAGACACACGTACCAAATCCTATGGGACACATTTAAAGCAGTGTCTAGAGGGAAATTTATAGCAATAAATGTCTACATGAGAAACAAAAAGTGATCTCAAATCCACACCCTATCATCAAAATTGAAAGAGCTAGAGGAGCAAGATCAAAAAAACTCAAAAGCAAGCTGAAGACAAGAAATAACTAAGATCAGACCAGAACTGAAGGAGACAGAGGCACAAAAAAAACCTTTAAAAAATCAATAAACCCAGGAGCTGGGTTTTTGAAAAGATCCACAAAATAGACATACTGCTATCTAGGCTAATAAAAAAGAAAAGAGAAGAATTGAATAGATGCAATAAAAAACAATAAAGGGAAGATCACCCCTGATTCCTCAGAAATACAAACTACCATCAGAGATTACTACAAACAACTCTATGCACATAAACCAGTAAATCTGGAAGAAATAGATAAATTCGTGGACACTTGCACATTCCCAAGACTAAGCCAAGAAGAAGTTGAAACACTGAATAGACCAATAAAAAGGTCTGAAGTCAAGGCAGCAATTAATAGCCTCCTGACCAAAAAAAAGTCCAGGTCTAATTGGCTTCACAGCTGAATTCTACCAGACATACAAAGGGGAGCTGGTACCATTCCTGTTGAAACTATTCCCAAACAATACAAAAAGGGGGAATCCTTCCTAATTCTTTCTATGAGACCAACATCATCCTGATACCAAAATCTGGCAGAGACACAAATTAAAAAAAAAAAACTACCGGCCAATATCCATGATGAACATTGATGAAAAAATCTTCAATAAAATACCTGCAAACTGAATCCAACACCAAATCAAAAAGCTTATCCACCATGATCAAGTAGGCTCCATCCTGGAGATGCAAAGCTGGTTTAACATACACAAATCTATAAACATAATTCACGACATAAACAGAACCAAAGACAAAAACTACATGATCATCTCAGTAGATGCAGAAAAGGCCTTCAACAAAATTCAACAGCCCTTTATGCTAAAAAACTCTCAATAAACTGGGTATCAATGCAATGTATCTCAAAACAATAAAAGCTATTTACAACAAACCCACAGCCAATATCATACTGAGTGGGCAAAAATTAGAAGCATTCCCTTTAAAAACTGGCACTAGGCTGGGCGCAGTGGCTCAAGCCTGTAATCCCAGCACTTTGGGAGGCTGAGGCGGGTGGATCACGAGGTCAAGAGATCGAGACCATCCTGGTCAACATGGTGAAACCCCATCTCTACTAAAAAAAAAAAATACAAAAAATTAGCTGGGCATGGTGGCGTGTGCCGGTAATCCCAGCTACTCAGGAGGCTGAGGCAGGAGAATTGCCTGAACCCAGGAGGTGGAGGTTGCAGTGAGCTGAGATTGTGCCATTGCACTCCAGCCTGGGTAACAAGAGCGAAACTCTGTCTCAAAACAAAAAACAACAAAAAAACTGGCACTAGACAAGTATGCCCTCTCTCACCACTCCTATTCAATATAGTATTGGAAGTTCTAGCCAGAGCAATTAGGCAAGAAAAAGAAATAAAGGGCATTCAATTAGGACAAGAAGAAGTCAAACTGTCCCTATTTGCAGATAATATGATTGTATCTTTGGAAGACTCCATTATCTCAGCCCAAAACCTCCTTAAGCTGATAAGCAACTTCAGCAAAGTCTCAGGATATAAAATCAATGTGCAGAAATCACAAACATTCCTATACCTCAATAACAGACTAACAGAGAGCCGAATCATGAGCAAACTCCCATTTACAATTGCTACAAAGAGAATAAAATATCTAGAAATACAACTAACAAAGGAGGTAAAAGATCTCTTCAAGGAGAATTACAAACCACTGATCAAGGAAATAAGAGAAGACACAAACAGATGGAAAAACATTCCATGCTCATGGTTAGGAAGAATCAATATTGTAAAAATGGCCATACTGCCCAAAGTAATTTATAGATTCAGTGCTCTCCTCATCAAGCTACCATTAACCTTCTTCACAGAACTGGAAAAAAACACTTTAAACTTCATTTGGAACCAAATGCCGGCATAGCCAAAACAATTCTAAGCAAAAAGAACAAAGCTGGAGGCATCATGCTACCTGACTTCAAACTATACTACAAGGCTACAGATATCAAAACAGCATGGTAGTGGTACCAAAACAGAGATATAGACCAACAGAACAGAACAGAACAGAGGCCTCGGAAGCAATGCCACACTTCTACAACCATCTGATCTTTGACAAACTGGACAAAAACAAGCAATGGGTAAAGGACTCACTGTTTAATAAATGGTGTTGGGAAAACTGGCTAGCCTTATGCAGGAAGCTGAAACTGGACCCCTTCCTTACACCTTATACAAAAATTAACTCCAGATGGATTAAAGATTTAAATATAAGAACTAATACCATAAAAATCCTAGAAGAAAACCTAGGCAAAACCATTCAGGAACATAGGCACAAGCAAGGACTTCATGACTATAACACCAAAAGCAATGGCAACAAAAGCCAAAATAGACAAATGGGACCTAATTAAATTTAATAGCTTCTGCGCAGCAAAAGAAACAATCATTAGAGTAAATCGGCAACCAAAAGAATGGGAAAAAATTTTCGCAATCTACCCATCTGACAAAGGACTAATATCCAGAATCTACAAAGAACGAAAGCAGATTTACAAGAAAAAAAACAAACAAACCCATTAAATAGTGGGTAAAGGATATGAACAGACACTTTTCAAAAGAAGACATACATGAGGCCAACAAACATATGAAAAAATGCTCATCATCATTGGTCATTAGAGAAATGCAAATCAAAACCACATTGAGATACTACCTCGTGCCAGTTAGAAGGGCGATCATTAAACAATCTGGAGACAACAGATGCTGGAGAGGATGTGGAGAAAAAGGAACACTTTTACACTGTTGGTGGGAGTGTAAATTAGTTCAACCATTGTGGAAGACAGTGAGGTGATTCCTCAAGGATTTAGAAATAGAAATTCCATTTGACCCAGCAATCCCATTACTGGGTATATAACCAAAGGATTATAAATCAGCCTATCATAAAGACACATGCACACGAATGTTCATTGCAGTGCTGTTTATGATAGCAAAGACCTGGAACCAACCCAAATGCCCATTAATGATAGACTAGACAAAAAAATTGGGGCACATATACACCATGGAGTACTATGCAGCCATAAAAAATGATGAGTTCATGTCCTTTGTAGAGACATGGATGAACCTAGAAACCATCATTCTCAGCAAACTGACACAAGAACAGAAAACCAAACACCATGTTTTCACTCATAGGCGGGTGATGAACAGTGAGAACACTTGGGCACAGGGAAGAGAACAACACTCACAAGGCTAGGTGAGGGATAACACCGGGAGAAATGCCTGATGTAGGTGACAGGGTGGGAGGATGGAGACAGCAAACCACCATGGTATGTATGTACCTATGCAACAATCCTGCAGGATGTAGGACGTTCACATGTACCCCAGAGCCCACATAGAACAAAAAAAAAATTTCCTAATTTATAAAATGGAAATGATAAATACTGCCTGACTCATAGGATTGCTCTGAGATTAAATGAAATATTTCTTGTCAAGTGTTTGGACATTACCTGGCACATGCCAAGTACTCATGACCCAGCCTGGTATTATCTTGCATAGGAGTATGCAGTCTGCCATTTTGCTGGACTTCTGAGCTTGGGGCTCAAAGATTACTCTGGGTCAGGACAGATGCTTACAAGCAAGTCGGCTTGAGAAATGTGCTTTTTCTAACTTCTACCATACAAGTAAACTCAAACTGTCTTTGAGTTTGTTACCGACGAATTATTTAAGTATTCAATTGCCACATTAAAAATAAACATGATTATCGTAAGAGCTTCCATTTGTGGAGGGTTCAAAGTCCAGTGCATTGTCTCATATAATGACACCAGTGCAATGAGATTAAGGACTAATAATCAAAGCTAGGACCCTTTGAGTCTTTCCAGGTGAAGGAGCATCTTAGAACCAGGACCCACAGGACCCCAAAATGATGCTCTGGGGCATCAGAGAAACATGCAGCTATCACCTATCACCTTCAACAGACTATGCCACTGTCCGTGGAAGTAAGCACCATTTTCACAGGTTCCATATTCATTCCCAAAACCTTCCCTAAAGTTTGAAGAGAGGCTCCTTCCCAAATAAACCGAGCCAGAAGCTTCCTCTGAGCAAAACTGATTGGCAGCCTGAATGATTGCAAGTTCATGCCTAACATGCTAGAACATCCTGGATTCCTTACACAAGAGCTTTTATCTGACTAAATCTGGACTTTCATCTTCCTCAAAGAGCTGAGAATAAATCTTCAAAAATAAATAAGTAAATAAAATGTAAGAGAAGAAGGAAATGTAAAAAATTATAAAGGAAATTATTCTCAGGGCTACTGGAAGTTGGCAAATGGGAGGAATGTCTCAACATGTTTCGAAGATAGTCATTTTGTTTTGAATTTTTTCTGCCTTTTTTTTTATTTTGACAAACCCTATAGCAGAACTCTGACCCAGGATTTCTCCCAAGCTGCTTCATGTTGGTTGGCAAGAACATCTTTAACTAAGTTTCCAGTCCAGTCTTTCTTGCAAGCCTCTACCCGATGGTTAGCAAGAACACCTATAACTAAGTTTCCCATCAGTTTAAATCCCACTTGATCCTTTGCATGTATCTGTGCATCCCTTGAGCTAGTGTGCAGACACTTTGGGGAAACAATGCCAAGTCCCTTAGATAGCCCACTCCCAGCTTCTTTCTGCATCTCTCCCTAGGGCAGATTCCTATTTTTTGAGGTGATATGATCTTATTCTTTCTCACATCACTAGGGCAAAGAGACCCCTTCACCTTAAACAGCCCTTGAAGGTGTGCGAGCTGTTGTCCCTTGTCACCAGAGTGATGTTTCTATCACTTATGGGTCCTTCTGGCCCCAGAGTCTGGCCAATTTAAGCCATGACTTGGTTTCTTTTGGGTTGCTCAAGACCCAGAAGCACTCTTGGGATAAAGTGACCTCTCCATGACTCTGGCTATCCGCAGACCCCTGAGCATCTGCTGCGTCTTTGGTGCAGGCCAGTCTCTGCTGCCAGGCTTCTGTACCTGCTGTAGTAGACTGATTGACAAGTCCCCTAGCCATGAACTCAGCATCCACAGCCCATGGGCACTGGCAGCAGCTTAGAAAGCTAAACCCAAGGGCTCCACTCTGTCTGACTCTGCAGCCCGAGCTGGCTTTGCCCCAGGTTGTTGTAGGTAGCAGGATGTCTTAAAAAATCATTAATTCCTGAGTTGTTAGTGTTAGCATTCCTCATGTAACATGGCTACCTGTCTCACACACCTAAGTAGGTTCCATGCCATCAGCTGCCAGGCCTTCTGCTTTTGCTATTAAAGACGAACGGGATATCTTAGAGGAAAATTCCCAACTCTGAGTCTTTGGGGCACGGCCTCTCATACTAAAGGTGGGTGGGAGAGAATGTGTAAAGGCATGTAGCAAATTCCCTATCCCGACAGTTACCTGATTTTCAGGGTTATTGCTCTGTTGCAGAATCTTAACTTGCATAGGAGAAGTTAAGTATTACGTCCAGCTTTCTCTATGCCGCCTTTTGTAATATTTTCAAACTCCCTGCCAACCAGGACCAAGGTAAGGAAATCACGTGGGTAAAAAGAAAGCACATTAATAGATTTTAAATAACATCCCTGTTACATATATAACTCCTATTCCTACTCCATTTTGTATGCTCCGGATTTGTTTCTAAACTCGTTCCTAAATACTTTAAGAGAAAAAAAAAATTTCTTGTTTTTGAGACAGGGTCTCACACACTGTCACCCAGGCTGAAGTGCTAGGTACTTCAAAAGAGCCTCCTTCCCCAGTAAATGCAGCCAGAGGTTGAGCACCCATTTCACATTGATGAAAAGCTCTGTGTGCCATGCACATTCACCAGACACACTGCACCTACAGCCAAGCACCGAAATCCTTTGTCTTGTTTTCTGGACAAGATTGGTGCATTGCACGTAAAGGGGGGAAAGCTCATAGTTGGCCCAGTGCTATAAAATAAGGCAAATAAATGTTTACTTAGTATTCATTCTACATAGAGAATTTTGAAAGGAACAAGTGTTAGATTTAGTCTAAATAAATTACATTGATCAAACAAATTAAGAACACAGAGGGTTCCTGGCAGCAGGAGAGGCTGCAGAGCAGGTTTGCAAGCTCTCGATGTGGGGTAGAGGCTCATGCTTTAGATACATGGGGCTCTGCCTTCAGCGTGGGTGAAAAGAAAATGTTGATCTTGGTTTTAACCGTTGTAAGTTAAAGTTTTTTAAGTTAAGAAGCATCAACATTCGACTCAAGATGGTGCTGTGAGAACAACCCAGGATTGGAGCTCTTCTCGTTGAATCCGCAAACGGTGAGTCAGAGCGGCATTTCCAGACTGATCTTGGTTGCCCACAGAACGGGGAAACTCCCAAGTATAAAAAAGACACGGGACGCCAGGCAGTAGGTCTGCCTGGCGAAGCCGGCAGCCGGGGCGGCGGCGGCTGGCCCTACCCAGCAATCCCCACAGAGCGTGCTTGTCCGGGTGCCCTGTTGAACCGGCAACCTGAGACTTGAGAGGGCTGGACTTGAGACTGAACGAGACTTGTTCAGTAGGCCAGCCCAGGGGATTGCAGGGATTGGGATACCCAGTGGGATGAACAAAACCGCGATTTCAAACTATCCCGAGCAGACGGTCTGAGACGCTCTGTGGGGGAGGGGCGTCCACCACTACCGAGGCAACCCGCCCCAACTGAGATACACGCCCACTGCTGACGCAGCCAGCCGTTGCCGAGGCAACCCGCCCCCAACTGAGATACACGCCCACTGCTGACGCAGCCAGCCATTGCCGAGGCAACCCGCCCCAACTGAGATACACGCCCATTGCTGATGCGGCCAGCCATTGCCGAGGCAACCTGTCCCTACTGAGATACACGCCCACTGCTGACGCAGCCTGCCCTTGCTGAGGCAACACCCTAGAACGAAGAGACTCCGCCGCAGGGCATGGTGGAGACCACAGCAGAGCCGGCAGGAACAGCGCGAATCACACAACAGCAGGGCGGAGCCTCGACAGCCAAACAGTGGCTAGTCTGCCTTCTAGCTGGGCAGGACACCTGATCGGACATCCAAAAATAAAGCCCAAACCCCTCAACACAGAGCATTTGAGAAAAAAAAAAAAAAAAAAGGGTTTTTTAATGAGCTCTGTTGCAACAGAATCAAACATAGCAGCCTAACAGCCCTGAATGAACAACAGAGTGCACAGCTCAGCAATTAAACCCCTATAAAGTACAAACTGTCTCCTCAAGCAGCTCCCTGACCCCTCTATATCCAAAAGACTGACATTAGGCAGGCATCACCCTGGGACAAAGAGAGCAGAAAAAGAAACTGGTAGCATCCCTCGCTGTGCCACAGCTACTAGAGGTGCACCCCAGACAAGCAGGGTCTGGAGCGGACCTCAGCAGTCGTACAGCGAAGGGGCTAGACTGGTAGAAGGAAAACCAAGCAACAGAAATACTTCATCATCAACATTCTGGGTGTCCACTCAGAGACCCAAACGAAAAGTCAGCAACTACGCAGACGACCAGCGGACAAATCCACAAAGATGGGAAGAAACCAGCGCAAAAAGGAGGAAAACACCTGAAACCAGAACACCTCGCCTCCTAGAAAGGACCAAAACTCCTCACCAGCAAGGGAGCAAAGCTGGACGGAGAATGACTGTGACGAAATGACGGAATTAGACTTCAGAAGATGGATAATGAGAAACTTTTGTGAGCTAAAAGATCATGTATTAAATCAATGCAAAGAAACTAAGAACCTTGAAAAAAGATTTGAAAAAAGATTCGAGGAAATGATAACAAGAATGGATACCTTAGAGAGGAATATGAATGAATTAAAGGAGCTGAAAAACACAATACGAGAACTTCGCGAAGCAAACACAAGTTTCAATAGCCAAATTGACCAAGCAGAAGAAAGAATATCTGAAGTCGAAGACCAACTCAATGAAATAAAACGAGAAACCAAGATCAGAGAAAAAAGCGCAAAAAGGAATGAACAAAGTCTCCAAGAAATGTGGGACTATGTGAAAAGACCTAACCTACGTTTGATAGGTGTACCAGAAGGGGACGAAGAGAATGAATCCAAGCTGGAAAATACTCTTCAGGACATCATCCAGGAAAATTTCCCCCACCTAGCAAGACAAGCCAACACTCAATTGCAGAAAATACAGAGAACACCACAAAGATATTCCGCAAGAAGAGCAACCCCAAGGCACATAATCGTCAGATTCAACAGGGTTGAAATAAAGGAGAGAATACTAAGGGCAGCCAGAGAGAAAGGTCGGGTCACCCACAAAGGGAAGCCCATCAGACTCACAGCAGATCTCTCGGCAGAAACACTACAAGCCAGAAGAGAGTGGGGACCAATATTCAACATTCTTAAAGAAAAGAACTTTCAACCCAGAATTTCATATCCAGCCAAACTGAGCTTCAGAAGTGAAGAAAGAATAAAATCCTTTGCAAACAAGCAAGTACTCAGAGATTTTGTCACCACCAGGCCTGCTTTACAAGAGCTCCTAAAAGAGGCACTACACATAGAAAGGATCAATCAGTACCAGCCATTCCAAAATCACACTGAATGCTAAAGAGCTTCAACATAATGAAGAATCTACAACAACTAATGGGCAAAACAGCCACTTAGCATCAAAATGGCAGTATCAAATTCACACATAACAATATTAACCCTAAATGTAAATGGACTAAATGCACCAATCAAAAGACACAGACTGGCAAATTGGATAAAAATCCAAAACCCATCAGTGTGCTGTATCCAGGAAACCCATCTCACATGCAAGGATACACAAAGGCTCAAAATAAAGGGATGGAGGAAGATTTACCAAGCTAATGGAAAGCAAAAAAAAGCAGGAGTTGCAATTCTCATCTCTGATAAAATAGACTTTAAAGCAACAAAGATCAAAAGAGACAAAGAAGGCCATTACATAATGGTAAAAGGATCGATACAACAAGAAGAGCTAACGATCCTAAACATATATGGATCCAATGCAGGAGCACCCAGATACATAAGGCAAGTTCTTAATGACTTACAAAAGGACTTAGACTCCCACACAATAATAGTGGGAGACTTTAACACTCCACTGTCAATACTAGACAGATCAACCAGACAGAAAATCAACAAGGATATCCAGGGCTTGAACTCAGACCTGGAGCAAGCAAACCTGGTGGACATTTACAGAACTCTCCACCCCAAATCCACAGAATATACATTCTTCTCAGCACCACATCACACCTACTCTAAAATTGACCACATAATTGGAAGTAAAGCACTGCTCAACAAATGCAAAACAACTGAAATCATAACAAACAGCCTCTCAGACCATAGTGCAATCAAGTTAGAACTCAGAATTCAGAAACCGACCCAGAACCACACAGCTTCATGGAAACTGAACAACTGGCTCTTGAATGTTGACTGGGTAAACAACAAAATGAAGGCAGAAATAAAGAAGTTCTTCGAAACCAATGAGAACGAAAACACAACGTGCCAGAACCTCTGGGACACATTTAAAGCAGTCTCTAGAGGAAAGTATATAGCAATAAGTGCCCATATGAGGAGAATGGAGAGATCCAAAATTGACACCCTATTGTCAAAATTGAAAGAGCTAGAGGAGCAAGATCAAAAAAACTCAAAACCCAGCAGAAGACAAGAAATTACTAAGATCAGAGCTGAGCTGAAGGAGATTGAGACACGAAAAACCCTTCAAAAAATCAATAAATCCAAGAGCTGGTTTTTTGAAAAGATCAACAAAATAGACAGACCACTAGCCAGATTGATTAAAAATAAAAGAGAGAACAACCAAATAGATGCAACAAAAAATGATAAAGGGGAAATCACCACAGATTCCACAGAAATTCAAACCATCATCAGAGAATATTACAAACAACTATATGCGCATAAACTAGTAAACCTGGAAGAAATGGATAAATTCCTGGACTCCTGTGTCCTCCCAAGCCTAAACCAGGAGGAAGCTGAAACTATGAATAGACCAATAACAAGGTCTGAAGTCAAGGCAGCAATTAAGAGCCTACCTCACAAAAAAAGCCCAGGTCCAGACGGGTTCACAGCCGAATTCTACCAGACACACAAGGAGGAGCTGGTACCATTCCTTCTAAAACTATTTCAAACAATCCAAAAAGAGGGAATCCTTCCCAAATCATTTTATGAGACCAACATCATCCTGATACCAAAACCCGGCAGAGACCCAACGAGAAAAGAAAACTTCAGGCCAATATCCATGATGAACATAGATGCAAAAATCTTCAATAAAATATTGGCAAGCCGATTGCAACAGCAAATCAAAAAACTTATTCATCATGATCAAGTAGGATTCATCCCGGGGATGCAAGGCTGGTTCAACATACGCAAGTCTATCAACGTAATTCACCACATAAACAGAACCAAAAACAAAAACCACATGATTATCTCAATCGACGCAGAGAAGGCATTTGACAAAATTCAACAGCCCTTTATGCTAAAAACCCTCAATAAACTCGGTATCGATGGAACGTATCTCAAAGTAATAAAAGCTATTTATGACAAACCAACAGCCAATATCATACTGAATGGGCAAAAACTGGAAGCATTCCCTTTGAAATCTGGCACTAGACAAGGATGCCCTCTCTCACGACTCCTATTCAATATAGTACTGGAAGTTCTAGCCAGAGCAATCAGGCAAGAAAAAGAAATAAAGGGTATTCAAATAGGAAAGGTGGAAGCCAAATTGTCTCTATTTGCAGACGACATGATAGTATACCTAGAAGACCCCATTGCCTCAGCCCAAAAACTCCTGAAACTGATAAACAACTTCAGCAAAGTCTCAGGATATAAAATCAATGTGCAAAAATCACAAGCATTCGTCTACACCAATAACAGACTTAAAGAAAGCCAAATCAAGAGCGAACTGCCATTCGCAATTGCTACAAAAAGAATAAAATACCTTGGAATACAACTCACAAGGAACGTAAGGGACCTCTTCAAGGAGAACTACAAACCACTGCTCAACGAAATTAGAGAGGACACAAACAGATGGAGAAACATTCCATGTTCATGGTTAGGAAGAATTAATATCGTGAAAATGGCTATACTGCCCAAAGTAATTTACAGAATCAACGCTATCCCCATCAAGCTACCATTGACTTTCTTCACAGAACTGGAAAAAACCACCATGAACTTCATATGGAACCAAAAGAGAGCCCGCATAGCCAAGTCAATTCTAAGCAAAAAGAACACAGCGGGGGGCATCACACTACCGGATTTCAAACTATAGTACAAGGCTACAGTAATCAAAACAGCATGGTACTGTTACCAAAACAGAGATATAGACCAATGGAACAAAACAGAGGCACCGGAGGAAACACAACATACATACAACTATACAATCTTTGATAAACCTGACAAAAACAAGCAATGGGGCAAGGATTCCATCTTTAACAAATGGTGTTGGGAAAACTGGCTAGCCATGTGCAGAAAGCAGAAACTGGACCCCTTCCTGACACCTTACACTAAAATTAACTCCAGATGAATTAAAGACTTAAACATAAGACCTGGCACCATAAAAACCCTAGAAGGAAATCTAGGCAAAACTATCCAGGACATAGGAGTAGGCAAGGACTTCATGAACAAAACACCAAGAGCATTGGCAACAAAAGCCAAAATAGACAAATGGGACCTAATGAAACTCCACAGCTTCTGCACCACAAAAGAAACAGTCACTAGAGTGGATCGGCAACCAACAGAATGGGAAAAAATTTTCGCAGTCTACCCATCTGACAAAGGGCTGATATCCAGAATTTACAAACAACTCAAGCAGATTTACAGGAAAAAAACAAACAAGCCCATTCAAAAGTGGGCAAAGGATATGAACAGACACTTTACGAAAGAAGACATATATGAGGCCAACAATCATATGAAAAAATGCTCATCGTCACTGGTCATCAGAGAGATGCAAATCAAAACCACATTGAGATACCATCTCACGCCAGTTAGAATGGCGATCATTAAAAAATCTGGAGACAACAGATGCTGGAGAGGATGTGGAGAAAAAGGAACACTTTTACACTGTTGGTGGGAGTGTAAATTAGTTCAACCATTGTGGAAGACAGTGTGGCGATTCCTCAAGGCCTTAGAAATAGAAATTCCATTTGACCCAGCAATCCCATTACTGGGTATATATCCAAAAGACTATAAATCATTCTACTATAAGGACACATGTACACGAATGTTCATTGCAGCACTGTTTACAATAGCAAAGACCTGGAATCAACCCAAATGCCCATTGATAATAGACTGGATTGGAAAAATGTGGCACATATACACCATGGAATATTATGCAGCAATCAGAAATGATGAGTTCGTGTCGTTTGTAGGGACATGGATGAATCTGGAGAACATCATCCTCAGCAAACTGACACAAGAACAGAAAATGAAACACCGCATATTCTCACTCATAGGCGGGTGATGAAAAATGAGAACACATGGACACAGAAAGGGGAGTACTAAACACTGGGGTCTATTGGGGGGAAAAGGGGAGGGCCAGTGGGAGGGGGAGGTGGGGAGGGATAGCCTGGGGAGAAATGCCAAATGTGGGTGAAGGGGAGAAGAAAAGCAAAGCACACTGCCATGTGTGTACCTACGCAACTGTCTTGCATGCTCTGCCCATGTACCCCAAAACCTATAATCCAATAAAAAATTAAAAAAAAAAAAAGAAGCATCAACAATACCCAGGACAGCATGAAGGTACAAGCAGCTATGTTCAACCCATGAAAAACAGCAGTACTTTGAAAGATGGAGCTCATTTTCACAAGCAAAGCAAAGGGAAAAGCCAATGAAGCATGGAGCCAAAGAGCCAGCTGGGAGGTGGTGGTGGGAGCTGCTCCTGCAGGGCGCTACTTGCTAACAGACAGTCTAGGCCAGTGACACGAGAGCTTTCGCTGGCTGTCAGATCATTTTCAGAAGCAGCAATTCATGTCACACTAATAGCTCAGTCTATAATTAGGCATATTTATCTAAGTCACCATGATCTGTCTCCTGCCTTTCTGTGCTTGGTTTCCTCCAAGAACAAATAATCCCAGTGAGTTATGATTCTCCAGAGTGGCCAGTGGGAGTGTGTATGTGCACTGAAAGCCTTGTTATCAAGTGGTGTAAGTGCAATCTTCTTATTGTTCAAACATGTGGGTAGAGATTGCCTCTTCTCATGGGAAGTGGATTCTTCAGTGCTTACCGGAAAGAGCTGGGAAGCAAAACACATTGCCTCTGCCATAAATTGACAATGATCGTACTATTTTTGTGTCTATTTCTGTGTACACCTTTGCAATTGACTTCAAGAGTGCTTGGGAAGATGATAAATAAGAGCAATTAGTCAATTAGCATTTTAAAATTATTTGGAAAGCTGTAAAATCTACCTCAGGTCGAAGAGCCTGAGAGTAGCTGTCGGCTTTTCTTCTTTCTCTTTATTTCAGTGTGTTTTACTATTAAAGAAGGAAGACATTATTATCAGATGGACTGATTTGTTATGCATGGACTGATAATGCAATTGGAAGAAAGTTGGGTGCCCTAGAATTGTACTGGGCTTTAATCAGCTTGATTTTCCATATCTGTGGGATCCCTGGTGAGGTTTGCCTGCCAAAAAACTGACACAAAAGACCATCTTTGTATTTTTCTCATTTTCCAGGGAAGCTGTGGAATCAGCCAGCTGTTGCCTGGCTTGTTGCTCCCTGGGAAATAGTTTTCCTGCACAAATAATGTACACCTTCTAAATTCTAACTCCTCTGCTAAGGTTTTACATTATTCTTGTAACAAGTATGCGGTACCTGCCAACCTAGGCTGCCAGTGAGGAGAAGATGCAATAATTGTATGCTGCTCCAGATAGATGCTTTCTAGAAATAAGGATTGGAATCCACTTTTTAAAAGCAAGTATCTTTGTTTACTTACTGACACACTATCTCCTCTGATATTCAGAAAAATCCCGAAGATAAATATTCTCATATCCCCATTTTCTAAAGAAATAAATGAATACACAGTAAGGTTAAGATACTGGCCCCCCCCCAAAAACACAGCTAACATGAGGCTTCAGTAACACTCAACCCCTGAGTCTGCTGTGTGTGCAGCCTGTACCGCTTTGTCACATTGTCACGGAGTCTCAGCCCTTGCTTTCTGTCTGAGCAGGCTGCCTCTTCTGATACAGAAATGCATTTGCACTGAGCTTTTCCTGACTAACATGGAAGAATAAAACGTTAGTAATTTTTTCTTCATGCGTCCACAGCTCCTATTATTTACCCAAAGTTTTGGCCATTTTCTACCCTTCCTATTAAAGGGAAAGGACTCCAGATGAAGCTGAATATTATTCTTATGAATCACATACACAAAGGACTCTGGATGAAGTTGAATATTATTCTTATGGATCATTCTTATGATACACATAGAATCAGGTCATATGCATCACTTTCACGAAGCTTACATTTTCTATTCAATTGACCATTGGACTGTATCAGAATCTCCTGCTACTGAAGTCAAGCCTAGATGAGCACATCATATAGAAAACCTGATGAAGCTGTGCGCATTCACTAAATTGCAATGTGCCCCAATGGAACTTCCTGTGAATTACAAGCTGCTCATTTTTCATGGAACTCTGAAGCTGGATAGACTGGGAATGCAGAAGTCAAGTAGCCCAAGAGATTTATGTAAGCCAGCAGCATCAGCCTCTTGCATTACATCTTTGTTAGGGCTTTTTCTCAAACTGTAAAATAGGTTTGTATGACTTTTATATCCAATTCATTCTCTTTATATCCACTATTGACAAAAGCAAAAACAAAACAGGCAGCAGGAGAAAATACACAAGGAAAGAAAGAACTAAGTGTTTCTCCAAAGGTGGCTGGGACCCCTATTTCATCATCCTATGATGTGCCTCTTAGAAACTCAGGTTCCCGGGCCCCACCCAAGACAATGAACCAGAATCCCTGGGGCGGGCCCAGGATTATACATTTTAATAAGCTTCTGAGATGATTTCCAACTCTTTAAAAATTTGTGAACTATTGAGGAATAGTCAGCAAGCTGAGTACTAAGTCCCTAGATTAATTAATTAACTAAAATATTTTTAAAAGATTATACAAGTGCTTGTGATCATTTGTATTTTTAAAGAATAATGACTTAGTGTCATTAAAATAATACATGTTTACTATTTAAAATTTAAGCCAGAAGATCTAAAAAAATTTGGAGACACCTGCGCACATGGATTAAGATATGGAACTCAATATAATAAACATGTCAATTGTTCCCAAATGATCTATAGGTTTTATGCAAATCCTAGCAAAATTTCAGGAGGATTCCTTGTAGATATAGACATGTTGATCTTTAAAAACATAAGGGGAGGCAAAGAAACTAGAATAGCTGAACAATAAAATTACAGAAATAACACTATCTGATTTAAAAGTTTACTATATAACTAGAGTAACCAAGACAATTATGGTACTGACAAATGAAGAGATATATGGATCAATGGAACAGACTAGAGGCTCCATAAATAGACCCCTGGAAGCAAGACCAACTGATTTTTTTCATATTTGGGCAAAAAAAAAAAGTCAGCTGAGAAAGAATAGTCTTTTCAACGAATGGTATTGGAACAACTGGACACTCACAGTCAAAAAACATTAACCTCAACCTAAACCTCACACAGTATCCTCACTCTGCCTCACTTTTCTTCATCAAACTTTTCATTAAATTGAATATTACATTTGTTGTGAAATTGTCTATCTCCCAATAGTGGAAAATAAGCCCTATGAGGGTGTAAGCTTCTTTTGTTTGTTTTACTATTGTGTCTTTATAATGTAGAACAATGTTTGGCATACAGTATACATTCACTAAATATTCACTGAATACATGAAAAAATGTATGGACACAGGAAAGAAAATGGAGAAAGCAACAAATTATACAATCTCAATACCAAGATATAATTAGTGTGATAACATGATATACAACATTGTAGACATATTTCTTTGTATATATTAATATAGACATATGGATGATAGGAAGATGGAGAAAATGGATAGATAGAAATAATTTTATAGTAAGAGAATGACAGAAAGCCATTTTAGAAAATAAATTAATTTTATTTTAATTTAATGTTTAAAAACTAAGTAAAACTGCATATAAATTAAAGTTTTCTTACCGTAAGAGATTAGTTTTTATAACAGTCCTATAATATTTACAAAATCATGATTGGAAAATTTGAGGTTGGAGTTATTATATTTTTATAATTATACTCTCAATTTTGGAAAGTTTCAGCTGATTCCTTCCTAAAAATGATGAAGATATTTACTCTTATAATTCTTTCCACTTCCTTTTCTGCCTAACATTTTTATTTTTGCTTTGTCAAGGTCTATAAAACTAAAATAGCCATGAGTTTTACAAATGTTCCATTTTAGTTTTATATATAAATAGATGTAGTGCTCCATCCCAAGGATGTTACCACATTTCTTTATTCCTGAGTTCTTTACACTGATCTCAGTTGACTACATTTTGTAATTGTGTTGATTTTTTCAAAAAGGGCTATGAGTCCTAACGCCCCCAAGTTCTCTCATGTTTGAGATTGTCTTCAATACCCTTTTATTCTTGAAAACAACCTAACAGGTGCCATATCCACCAATAAAGGATTAACTTCTGCAGAAATTGGCCTCCTTTTATGAAAAAGCTGAAAAACTGAACAAATTATATGAATGATTAGTCTCATGCATTGAACAACAGCGCAGAAAGGATAAAACTATAATCCCTGAGAGAAAAAAAAATTAGGTGAGCTTGTGATTGCCTCACCTGGAGGCAATTTCAAGAACATAGCACAGAATAGGGGTTGATATATGTATTAGTTCATTCTCACACTGCTATGATGAAATACCCATGACTGGGTAATTTATAAAGGAAAGAGGTTTAATTGACTCACAGTTCCACATGGCTGGGGAGGCCTCAGGAAACTTACAATCATGGGGGGCTGCAAAGGAGAAGCAGGCACCTTCCTCACAGGACAGCAGGATGGAGTGAGTGTAAGCAGGGGAAATGCCAGATGCTCATAAAACCACCAGATCTCATGAGACTCACTAATTAAGACAAGAACAGCACAAGGGGAAACGGCCCTTTGATCCAGTTACCTCTACCTGCTCCCACCTTTGACACTTAGGGATTATTACAATTCAAGGTGAGATTTGGGTGGGGACAAAGAGCCAAACTATATCGGGGTACCCAAATAGAGCTTGGAGATATCACTGACTTGAGGAGATGGAGGTCAGTGTTTGGAATGCCAAGGCTGCCAGAATGTAATGGACATGGTATACGAGAGGAAGAACCTGTGTAGAGGGACATCCCTGAAGGTCTACAAGGGAGTCCCCTTTATTCTCATTGAATCCTTATAAATGAAACCCCATGAGACTGGATAAAGAACTACTGAAAAGAAGTAGCCTGAACAATTACTGGAATTCTCATAAGGCTTGGAGGAGTTTATGTTCCCATCTGCCTGAATAGAGAGGCCTTATCATGATACATGGATCATTGGCAAGAGTCCTCAGAAGAGTCTTGCCTTAGGATGGGTTAAATTAGCTGTAAAACAAAGATTACTGGCCAAAGGTTAAAAGCAAGCCTCAAAAGGATCAAACTGACTCAAAGTAGCTTGATGCATGCCACAGTAAACTGCAGTACTCTTAGAGAAATGTAACTAAATCTGCCACCTAGCAACATAAAATCCATGATGTTTGGCATCTAAGAAAAAAATATTGAAAATGCAAAGAGGCAGGAAAATATACTAGACACTTAAGAGAAAAATCAGTCACTATATATAGATCCAGAAATGGCAGAGATAATGGAATTAGCAAAGACATTAAAACATTCATTTAAAATCTTATAAGGATTTTCAAGGATGTAAAAGAAAACATAAACATGGTGAGGAAAAAAATGAAAAATATAAAAAAAAGACCCAAATGGAACTTCTAGAGATAAAAAATATGGTACAAAAAATGAAAAATAAACTAGATGGAATTAGTGTAGCAGCACTAATTAGCAGAGGATTAGATACTGCAGAGATCAGCAAGCGTAGCAATACAAACTATCCAAAGTAAAGAGCAGAGAGAAAAAATACCGGAAAAGTGACTAATGATCCAAGGGACAATATCGAGTGTTCTAAAATCTGTGTAATATGAGTTGGCAAAGGAGGAACTGGGGGAAAGGTGGGCATTTTTAAAAAAAACTTTAAAACATAATGGCTGAAAATCTTCCAAATTCAATGAACATGATAAGCCTTTATATCAAAGAAACACAGTAAAACCCAAGGAGAAGAAACATAAAGAAAATCATACCAGGACACGTCATAATTAAATTTCTAAAAAGCAGTGCTTAAAAAAAGAGCTACCCAGCTGAACATAGTATTCTAGGACCACACTTTCTTTCCCTCAGAGCTCTGATGTCGTTTTCCGTTCTGTTTTCTGTCTGGCATCGATTGCTATTATTTAAAAGTCCAAGTTAAGCCTGATTTTCCCCTTAAGGTTGATGAGACATTTATACTGGTCTGTTTGAAGGATTCTTCCTTTATGAGTAACCAGGATGTTATTTGTTCTTTACAGTTCAGTATTATTTTTAACTTTCAACATTCAAATTTATTGCATTTTCAACACACAAATCAACATTCTTATCTTAAGGAGGATTTTCTGAACTACAGTTCTTGATACTTTTCCTGTTCTTTTTTATGAGTTTTGTACTCCAAAGATCCTAATTATCCTTACATTTAATGATCTCTGTCTTTTATAGCTAGTGTTTTCTCTTTCATTGGTTTAATCCTTCATGTTTTTTTCCTGTAGTATTATTATCTGAAGCTAGTAATTTTATTTTCATTCCTGTACATCCCATTCCTTGACTTTTATAATTATATTGACAATGGTTTTGTTTCAGGGGAGTCTCTTTTCCTGTCACTCTCTCTTATTTTATGATTTTGATTCTAATCTGTTGTTTTATTGCATTAATATATCATTAAATTTTCATAGAGTGGAGAGCGTCCACAGAACTAGTTTATACTTTGGTTATATTTTCTTCCAGATTGGGCTCATCTTGTTTTTGCATTTTGTACCTTTTTCTTTATTTTCCTGAATGTTCTTTTTCAGTTTGCCCATACTTAATGTGGGCAGACTTTGTACACACACTATTTTCTTTGATATAGAGTGGTGTAAATTTCCCTTGTGTCCTTTCCTAACATTATGGAGTCATAGTTTGAAAGTTCTGCCTTCTATCATCTTTTTCTCTAGGCTAAGAATGCTGGAGTTTGTTAGTGAGAGAGCCTGGCTGAACGGACTGCAGTCCTTGTTTGATATTGGTGTTTATCTCTTCTGAGATCGCGTTAAACGCACTGCACCAGAGTTCAATCCACCCAGCCAGCGGGCCATCCAACTTCAAAGAACTTCAATACGCTTTAGCCTGATTCATCGAAAACACATTCCCCAAATGGTCTTTTTTAAAAAGCTGTGATATAAAAAGATACCCTGAAACAAATGAGTTGTTTGGGAAGAAAAATTCCCACTGGAAGTGGAAAGAGAGTTAACCAAAGTAGTTTTTGCAAATAACTGCATTGAAGGCTGAACACACATGAGCCAGAAAGGCTCAATTATAAACAAAATGAATATATATGAAAAGCCAAGTCTCAAGTTAAATGAAAGGACTAACGTCAATAATAAATGGTGTATAAGGCAAGGGAGAATGTCCCCATAGCCATTTGGGAAGGCTACTGAATGCATATAGTGCAGCACTTGTAGAAAATAAATGATGTGTAGTGTAGTGACACCCAATGAACAGGAAACACATGAAAAAGAAACTGTTCCGTGTGCTTGAAAACTGCAAACATCAGTGGGACTGTAACCAAAGACTTGAGTGAGTACGACTAAAATAAATTATCCTTTGCACTTAAGAGGAAAATAATGCAAATTTTTTAAGAGATGAAAGAGGGCCGGGCGCGGTGGCTCAAGCCTGTAATCCCAGTACTTTGGGAGGCCGAGGCGGGTGGATCACAAGGTCAAGAGATCGAGACCATCCTGGTCAACATGGTGAAACCCCGTCTCTACTAAAAATACAAAAAATTAGCTGGGCATGGTGGCACGTGCCTGTAATCTCAGCTACTCAGGAGGCTGAGGCAGGAGAATTGCCTGAACCCAGGAGGCAGAGGTTGCGGTGAGCCGAGATCGCACCATTGCACTCCAGCCTGGGTAAGAAGAGCGAAACTCTGTCTCAAAAAAAAAAAAAAAAGAAATGAAAGAGTAGGATGCATTTCTAAAATGTATTAGATCATATGCCAGAGGGTGACAAAGCTGAGCTATTCCTTTTATTCAGAGTTGGCAACTCCATCATGAGTAGTGTTTTTCTTATTGGTAAGCTAAGTAAAGGAACCCATACGCGATATGTGGTTAGAAATTTGAATCCACGTAGAGATTAACTAATTTCACTGACAGCCACAAAAGATACAGCAGAATTCAGGAAGACTTGTTTATTCATCTAGTGCTTCAGCCAATATTTATTTGCTATACTATAAGATACCTGAACATGTAGGGTATGTCACATATAGGGATTTTGTCACATTTGTAAGTGAAAAAAGAAAAACGCACCGGACGAGGGTGAGGGGAACCTTTTGTTAATTGGGAAAGCATCTTTGCTAAATGGTTCTGATTATGGGAACAAGAGCACCAAATGGTTGGGAAGGATCTGGAGACACAGGACATCAAATCCCTGGGTGAAATGCAATCACTGCATTCTTGGCTAGAACTCTGGAAAATACTGCACTCTCAAATCACAGGTGCAATGGATTATGTTTTAGAAAATGAAAGGGTATGACGCATTTCTGCAAATGCATTAGATCATATACCATGTTTTCGGAATTTTGTCTGATTCCCTTTTGTCAATAGTAAAGACAGTTGAATGGTAATCTCTATGAGATTTTTTCACCCTAACATAGAAAACCTAGGAGAAAAGCAGAGCCTTATTTTGGCCTTTATCCAGTAGGTTTTTAAACTCCTTTTTAAGTGGTCCATTTTTCTTGTTCTACATAATGATGGCTGAACAAATTCCTGCTCATTACGTCTTTAATGTACGTTTATGCTGTTAGGAAAACTAATGACATGTCAGTGAACATTAAATGTTTGTTTATTTCCTGAGCAAGGCTATCCATACTATGCATGACAGTTCATCCATCTGTGCATGAAATACATTACCAGATTTCTCCATTTCTTTTATAGGAAAGGCTGTAATCCACATGGATTAAAAGGGATATGAATTTTAAGATTCTCCTTAGATTTTACTACATTCTTTCCTTTTCCTTATTTTGCAGTAAAATGATCAAGGGATAGAAGATGGTACTTTAAGAATGTGTGTGCTTACACAAATTCTTTACTTTTCATTTATCAATGAATACCTTTAAGGTAGATCTAATATAAAACAAATATAGGTTAGACAAGGTATTTTTCTAAGATTCTCATTAGCATGAGCACATGCTTATGATTCATACACAAAAACCTAATTTCTACTTTGAAAATCAGCTTTTACCTAGAAGTGGCAATTGAGAAACCAGTGTAAATTTAAAGTGCCGGGATATTAATTAACTGAAAGCCAAGTATCGGAGGGAGTTGAATAAGTTTATAACATAGTATCCATGCCCTGCATTCCTTAGCTGTCAAAAATAACCACTTTCTTCTATCCAAAATGTGATTCAACAGAAAATAATTTGTAAGCCGTAAAACACTATAAACACATATCTTTATGACTACAATTGTCAATCTTTTTATTTTTTAGTTCATTTTACATTTTACTCATTGCTCTGGTAATTAAATGTTTTAGATTCAATTGTTTACCTCAGGGGTAGTGTTGCTGCCTCCTTGGACAGACCCTGAAGTAACCATTAAAAATTAAAGGAGATATAAATTAGTACAGCCATTAAGAAAAACAGTATGACATGTCCTCAAAAAGTTAACAATAGAACTAGCATGAGATCCAGCAATCACACTACTGGGTAAACATGCAAGAGATATGAAATTAATATGTCAAAGAGATACTTATATTCCTATGTGTACTGTAGCATTATTCACAGTAGGCAAGATAAGGAATCAACCTAAGTATCCATCAGGCATGAATGGATTCAAAAATGTATGTGTGTATATATGTAATAAATACAGAAATATTGTTTAACCTTGAAAATCCTGTCATTTGCAACAATATGGATGAATCTGGAGGACATTATGCTAACGGAAATAAGCCAGGCACAGAAAAATAAATACTAAGTGATCTCATCTGCATGTAAAAGTGAAAAAAGTCAAACTCATAGAAGCAGAGAGTAGAATGGGTTACCAGGGGCTGGAAAGAGGGGAAGACATTGGTCAAAGGGTACCAAATTGCAATTAGACAAGAGGAATGAATTCAAGAAATCTATTGTAAAACATGGTGATTATAGTTGTTAACAATGTGTTGTATACTTGAAATTTGATAAGCGAGCAGATTTTAATTGTTCTTGTCACAAAATAATAAGTATGTAAGGTAATGCATATGCTAATTAGCTTCATTTGACCATTCTACAGTGTATATATATTTCAAAACATCATTTTGGACACAATAAATATATAACACTTTTGTTTTTTAATTAAATGGATAAATAAATGTGAAACATACAAAAATTAAACAAAATGGCTTAACCAAAACAGGAGGAAGTGCACACACTGCAGTGCTCTTGGGAATATGCCAGATAGAGGGACAAACCAGTTTCACTCCTGAAAACCAAAAGGAAGTTAAACTTGCCCAAAGATTGCTTTGAAGGCTGCTTTTCCTCCTGATTCGCTGTCAGCTAATGATATCACTCTTGTCCCAGGTAATAAGCTACATGTACTTTGTGTCAGGAACTTTTCTACTCACTTCATATATAATAATTAGTATAATTTACATTTGATAACTAATACTACCCTATTAGGCAGGTCCTATTATTTTCATGTTCAGTAGGTGAGAGGCAGAGCTGCGATTTACATCCAGGAAGTCTGGTGGCAGCAGAGGTTTTTTTTTTTTTAGACAGAGTCTTGCTCTGTCACCAAGCGCCAGGCTGGAGTGCAGTGGTGCAATCTCGGCTCACCGCAATCTCCGCCTCCTGGGTTCAAGCAATTCTCCTGCCTCAGCCTCCCAAGTAGCTGGGATTACAGGCACGCGCCACCATGCCCAGCTAATTTTTGTATTTTTAGTAGAGACGGGGTTTCACCATGTTGGCCAGGATGGTCTCGATCTCTTGACCTCGTGATCCACCCACCTCGGCCTCCCAAAGTGCTGGGATTATAGGCATGAGCCACTGCGCCCGGCCCGGCAGCAGAGTTTTAACCACCATTCTGGCCTTGAAAGTCCTCCCTCATCTCATCTGTACCAAATCCTGTCCTTTCATTCCTTCTTTTTTATTCTACTGGCCTCCACAACTCTCACTTGAGCCATTGTGGCGGCTGCCTTACTGATGAGTGTAAATGGACAAATGGACATAGGTTAAAATGGAACTCTGACCCACACTCTGCAGCAACCTGCCCAGGAAGCCAACCTGTTTTCCAGTCAACAGCCTAGGAAGCAACCTGCCATCTATGAGTCAGACTTTCGGGAAGTCATACCACTCTCTCCAGCAACAAGCTCAGGAAGCCAAACAATAAATAGCCCCTGTAACAATCAGCCAGGACTTGATTCATAACTGACAAAGTCTCTACTTTTCTCCCTGTTTCCATCTTAAGTCCAACCAGAGAAAGACAAACATGCTTCCCTAATCGATCACACAGGATGCTTGGCTCCTGGTTAGCCTGCCTATAGCTTCCTCATGCCAACGGCCTCTGATTAGGGCATGACTGACTCTTCCCTTTTCCTTTTAAAGCTTTCTCACTCCTCTGCTTGCCTTTGAGTCTTTTTCAAAACGCAGTAATGATTCGCTTGCTACAGCAAACTCTGAATAAATAGCCATTGCCTGCTCTCATTTGCTTGGTCCTTGTTCATTTTACACTGGCAGCCAACTCTACCTCCGTACCTTCCTCTCTCCAGCATGGAGATAATCTAACAAATAGACTATGCTGTAGAGAGTGATGGAAGCACGCAAGTATTCATGGAATGACGGGACTTGAGCTGTGCTTTGAGAATAAGCAGGATTCAAAAAACTGGGCAGAAGGCTGGGAGAACCACACAGGCAGAGAGAATGGTGTGAGCAGAGCTGAAAGAAGTTCCTTTGTGTCCTTGGTCTCCTAAGCCTCTTCCTCATGGGGAAGGAAGGCTGGGCCATGGTGTAGATAAAATCCACTTTACACATTTCCAGCCAGCTTACTGGCTACAGAATTGCTATAACAGTAATAAGTTTTCAGGGGCAAGTAACATGGTAATTGAAGGGTTTTGTGAGTACAATTAAATTTGATATCATTAACAACACAGGGTTTCCTATAGTGCTAATAAAAACCCATACTTATACCAACAGAGAAAGTGGTACCTAGCTCCTGAACAAAGATTGCAGAGTCAAACATGCAGATGTATAAGAAACTGTAACATGAGAGAGGTTTTGCTATAGATCAGTCAGCTCATTTATTCTATAAGTCCCAACAGCCAAGAAACAACAATGTACCTACATCTACAGAAAGCAAAACCCACTTGAAACTGTACTAAGTAACGAAGAATTTAAACAAACTGGACTTTGCAAACGCGTGGAGATAAACAGCAGGTCACTCCCTTGCAATTAGTTTCATGGTTGCTTTTAAGATTTGAAGAACCTCTCAGTACAAACAATGAAACGCTTTGAATTCCAAGCAGCAGCCCGACATTCTTGGATAGCTGCAACCCTCCACGTCCATAGGTACTTGTTTATAAAGGGAGAAATCGATTTTCCTCAACTTTTTTCTGCTAACTGTCAAGAAGACATGAATTGGAATAGTAAAGCTCCCAGTGATGGAAATGGAGACACTGCAAAGTAAGTGCTTTAGCCTAGAGTGACATCCAGGGTCAGTTTTACAAGGTCAGAGTCCCTGAGGAGGGACCACTAAGAACCAACAATCTGTGTTCATGTGTCTGTCACAGCTAGATCCCACAGCATAGAACAGTGCTGGCACAGAGTTAATGCTCAGGAAATCGTAATGAATCTAAGGATAGATAGAATAATTGAATAAATCAAGTGATATTCCTAAGAGTAAAGCCAGTTTATAGGATCGCACCAGCTGTGCCTTCATTCTCATGCTCTGGATAATCCTTAAGCTGGCAATTCGTCTTCACTCAAGTTCTGCTTCCATATTAGTCCACACCACCCTGGAATGACAGTGACAGGTAATACTTGAGTACTATTGGTTCCAGACACAAAACGAATCCCCTACTATGCAGTTTCTCATTTAGTCCTCACAAAACTCTATCAGCGGATGCTGTCACTATGCTCACCTTACAGATGAGAAAACAGACGTTTTTGCCAAGCTAAGAAACTTGTCCAAGGTCCACAAATGTCGAGGCAGAGTCGGAACTCAGACCCAGCTCACTGTTGTCTTAGGAAGCCTGTGCTGTTAAAGAGTGTGGCTGTCTGCTTCCACCATTTCCTCTCCTGCCTGGACCATTGCCAGGGCTTGAAAATTCCTCTCTGTTTCCTCACTAGTCTTTCCTCTCCAAACCGTCCCACACCCTGCTGCCAGAATAAGCATTTTTAAGCCCGTATTTGTTCATGAACCTTGCTTAATGCCCTTCGACCCATTTCCAATATCTCAGGAGAAATTTCAAATTCCTTTTTGAGGACTTCAAGACACAACATGACCTAGTCACCTCCCTATTTTTCTAACCTCATCTCATGAGCTCCCCAGCTCTCAATCCTGTGCCCCAGTTTGCCTGGAATGACTCAGTTCTTTCCTCTGTCGCGAGACGTCCTCCCAGAAGCTGTCCTTACCCTGCTGCTCACTTCAGGTTCGGGCAGGTCACCTTTTCCTGTGCCTACTTAATGCCCTCAATAAATCTATATCAATGTGCTTTTCATACGCTAGTAAATAGTAACAATTTTCATGTAAATGTACTGTCCACTCCATCAGTGACAGACTGAATTATTGTTCCCAGTTCTTCACTACTTTTCTGTCATTAAACTATACATCTACCTCCTGTGCTGGGTAGCTTTGTAGTGTCTCCCACAGAAACAAGTCGGCCGCCCTGCCCCACTGACTTGGCCAATAGACTCTGACCCTTGGGAGGATTTTCCCTTGCTGCTGTGTTTCAAGGCAATTTCTGAGTGAGAGTCCTATTACGGTCCTTGATTTTTATCTTGCTCCCACTCACCACAGATGGCAAACGTATCCATGAACAAAACTCAGTGTTTTGTCCTTTCCCAACGGTGGTCATAAGGAAGAGTTCCTATGTGGCCATCTACATATACAGAGCAGAAGAAAGAGTTGAGCTGTGGCAGTCATGACAAGGGCTTTAGTCAATTCCACAGGGATTCTGTGGCCCTTCTGAATCTTCATCCTGGGGTGAGGGCTTCTTCTACTCCCCTGTATCCCCCAATTATTGAATGCAGGCTTCTCCAGGGAAGGGGCATGACCTCGAGCAAGAAGGCTGTGTCCATCTCTGGACAGCTTTCAAAGGGGCCAACAGCTGAGTGATAACCGTGACCACAGAATGCCTATAAGCCGGAGGAATAAATCTTTCGGTTCCACTGGGGATCTGGGCAGGGCAGCATAGTGGCCGCTACACCAGTAATTCCAAAGTGTGGTCCCCAGACCCGCAGCATTAGCATCAGCATCATCTGGGAACTTGATAGAAATGCACATTCCCAGGCTCCACCCCAGACCTACTCAATCAGATACTCTAGGATGGGGTCCAGCAACGTTTTAATAAGCTCTGATGCACACTTGAGTTTGAGAAACAAGGAGATGCACCGACGCTGAAATTGTGCTTGGTTGGAAAGCGTAGATTTGCTGAGTGGTTAATTAGCATTGAAACAGCAGCTGCCTCACTTCGCAAGATGGTCACAGGAAACACATGTGTGATATCACTGTGACAGAGAGGCCCAGGGCCCCAGCTATCGCCCCATAACCAAGAATACATTTCTCTCTATGGCTGTGTTGTTCCCAGGGATGGAAAATGAGTTGCTTGAGTCCTGGGCTGCAGTCTGAAGACAGAGATTGAGTAATCCATTTCCCCCACATGGAGATTGTAGTGCTATTTGTCTAGTTAACCCCTTCCACCTAGCTCTCTGCAGGTGGCATCCTGCTGTCGGAGGCTCTGCGTGCTCCCTCTCTCCTTGCCCTCACTGGCCGCCAGCTTTGAGAACACATTTCTTGGCTGCTAACGAGTCCTCCACTCCGTGAAACTCCAGTTTCTCTGCCAACATTCAGGCAGGCAAGTAAGTCTGTCTGTAAATGTACTCAGAAGAATTAGGTAGCGTTAGTCATGGCTTTTAGATTACTTAGAATCAGCCAGAGTGCACAGTGAAGGGAGTCTGTGCCCAGCTTATCTGCTTGTCCCTATGGACTTCTGGGCCTCAGGCTTTCTGTGTGGTCAGAGCTGCCTTCTAGGTTTGTGGGCTAAGCTTTTGTTTTAGCCAGTGTTACCTGGGACAACCATTCAAGATTTAACTTAAGTGAGGGATCGTACCATGATGTATACACGTCTCCAACAAGAAGCTTAAATTCATATAAAACCCAAGTAAGTGGATAGTAAGAGCATCATTTTTTTTCTTAATCCTGAGCCACCTGCAGCAGAATTACTCGGGATGATTGTTAGAAATGCAAGCTACAGGATCTCACCCTAGTTCTCCTGAAGCAAACTCTGATTATCAAGGAATCTTCATTTTCCAACGAGCTCCCTAGGTGACTTCTCAAACTTTACTAATAAGGTGCATATGGATCACTTTATTAAAATACATACTCTGCTTCTGTGGCTATGAAGGGAGTGGAATTCTGTGTTGTTAAAAGATTCCCAGGTTACAACTAGGCTTTTGCTTTGGGGACCACACTTTGAGTGGCAAAATTCTAAATAATTATTTGTTGTTGTTGTTGTTGAAGAGGAAGAGGTCAGAGAAATCCTAAATAATTCTTTTTTTTTTTTTTTTTTTTTTTTTGAGACGAAGTTTCGCTCTCGTTACCCAGGCTGGAGTGCAATGGCGCAATCTCTGCTCACCGCTACCTCCGCCTCCTGGGTTCAGGCAATTCTCCTGCCTCAGCCTCCTGAGTAGCTGGGATTACAAGCGCGCCACAACGCCCAGCTAGTTTTTTGTATTTTTAGTAGAGACGGGGTTTCACCATGTTGACCAGGATGGTCTCGATCTCTTGACCTCGTGATCCACCCGCCTCGGCCTCCCAAAGTGCTGGGATTACAGGCTTCAGCCACTGCGCCCAGCCGAAATCCTAAATAATTCTAATGCAATTGAATTTTAAGATCCTCCAGTGTGCAGAGAGAATCCAAACTGCTTAGCTTGGCTTTTAGAGCTCTGCAAGACACACCCCTACACCTTCATCTCCAAATCCCGCCACTGCTCTACTTGCACTTTCAGCTGCATTAATAACAAACTGCTTGTCCGCCCACCCCTCAACACATATGTGCATGTGCATGCACACAAACACACACACATACACACACTCAAAATGCAAAGACAATATCAGACTTCACCCTACATGTCATATGCCCCCTCTCTTCTCCTCTATAGCATCCTATGCTTACCTCAATCCTATCACTAACTCTGTTTTATTGAAATTAACTGATTATGGTTCTTTCTCTCTTCTCTCTCTCTCGTTTTTTCATAGTTAAACTCAAAAATCCCACTAAAGCTTTTTTTTTCCACTTGTATAAATTTATGGGGTACAAGGGCAATTGTGTTATTGCATAGATTGCATAGGTCAGGGCAGGGCTTTTGGGGTATTCAGCATCCAAATAATGTATATCATATACCTTAAGGAATTTCTCATTCTCCACCCCCCTCCCACTTCCGCCCCTCATGAATATATCTGATCTGCAGGAACAGAGGGAACACTGACGAATTCATCCTAATAGTAAGAGCACAGAACATTGTAGGCAACCAATAAATATTTATTAAATTATGCACCAAACACAAATACGACCATTATAAACATTAAAGAAAATTACCCATCTTTTAGAGGTCCATTCCTCCACTTCGGTTTATGAAATTTTCTGTCGAGTTTAAAAGGGCCAGGACAGGCCTCTGTGCCGCTGCAGCCTAATTATTGCCACCCATTTCCATGAATCCTCTCAATGCTCTTTTTTTCCCCAAATTGTTCTTACAGCCAATAATTTGCTCCAAGAACATAAACCAACACTTGGAAGGTTCCTGTTGTCATGATTAATTTCAGCACTGCTTTCTCACATTTCAAAAGAGGACATGAGCAGGCATGGACATGTGACTTCACAGGAGGTGGCTTTGGGGAGTTGAATTGGGAGCACTGATCAGCACGGTGCCCTTTAGAATCTATTCCTCAAGGTTACAGCCAAACCACCTTAATGGGGCCGGCAAAGGGCAGAGACGGCAGCTTTGCTGCCGTGGCGTCATTCATCATGTTCATAACCAGCGAATAGAGACTGATGAGGCAGCTGGCTGGGGAGGGCGGGCTGCTCACTATCCTTCGCTGCGCTCCGCTCCATGTCTCCCGCCTTGCTCCTCTGCCCTCTGAGATGTTTACTCTGAAAAGAAAACACTGATACTTGCTGCCCTTGACTTCTTCATGAAATAGTTGACTCCCTGATACACATTCTTTGCTTAATTGGTTTCCTTCATGTTTCATCTAGTCTGAAATTGAGAAGCAAATTTAGCATTGTGAAAATGTGCTTGGATCCCAAACCTCCCTCCTTCTCAGGTAGTAGCTGTTATGGTCTAAAAGGTGTGTCCTTCTGCAGTTTACATGTTGAAATCCTGACCCCCCAGATGATGGTATAGGAAGTGAGGCCTGTGGGAGGTGATAAGGGCATGAGGGCTTCACCCTCATGAATGGGTAAGTGTCCTTGTAAATGAGCTTGGGGGAGCTCGTTCACCCCCTTCCACCATGTGAGGATACCACAAGAAGGTGCCATCTATGAACCAGAAAAGGGGCCCCCGCCAGACACCGAGTCAGCCTGCACCTTGATCTTGGGCTTCCTTACCTCCAGAACTGAGAGAAATAAATCTCTTTCATTTAGAAGCTACCAAATCTATCTATGGTATTTCATCATAGCAGCTGAATGGACTAAGAAAGTATTCTTAAATAAACCTAGAGGCATTTGAGCTGAGCCAAGGGCTGCAGTGGGCACAGAAATCTGTGTGATTCACAAAGGCAACCTGCCTGGGAACTGTTTCTCTCTCTGAGTTTCCTGAACAGGCTACTTGGGCTCCTTGAAGAATCTCGTCCAGCTGTGCACACTGGGGCGTCTTTCCGAAGCCCACACTCAGGCTTTGCTCGCTCTCCTCCCACTCAGCCCATCTAACAAGAAGAATTGATCATTCCAGGACAAATGAGTGAGGGTTTGGGTGGTGGGTTCTAGTTATCAAGCTCACGGCTTCCCGGCACTTGGCCTTGATCTACACAGCTACATCCCTCCTCCCTCCTCCACCGCCTGGAGGAGAGCTTTTATTAATCATGCAACAGTGATTTTCAGGTTTTAGGAAACCTCACATGTGTGCATCACGTTAGGCCTTTAAAAATGCCAGTGAGTTACAAGAAGATTCCTGCAGTTGCTCAGCAGTACTGGATCAGAAAAATGCCAAACACGCTGCAGGTGGCTGTGGATGGGTTGTACCTCCTGGCACCTGCTTGCAGGCACTTCAGAGCCCACCTGTCTTCCTTCTCCAGGTGCCTTTTAGTGTAATTGAGTGGCTCTCATCCCTGGCCACACATCAGAGTCACCAGGGAGGAGCTTTCAGAACATAAGTCACTCCCAGGAACTTTGACTTAGCTGGTCTAGAAAGGAGCTCAGCCAACAGTACTTTTTGAATGCTCCCAGGTGATCCTAATTAAAGCCAAAGGCGCACTGACCTCTGTCCTTTCGGTTTCTTTCCCGGAGCAGGAAACTTTCCCCCACTTACTGTCCCAGTCATTAGCGTCACTTAGACTCTGCCCCATCCTCTCTTATCCCACATCGGAATCTAGAACTTTTCAAATGGATGTGTGCCTTTTCTCTTATGGGAGTTTCCCAGTTTCTGAACCCTTCTCCTATGTGTGGTGAATCCCACTCCGACAATATGCATTTTTGAAAGAATTAGGGCTCACCTCCCACATGGAAACTGAAAATGCCCATACCCACTTTCCCAGCCTCCTTGCAGCCGGGCACGGTCAGGAGACCAAGCTCCACCAATCAGACCCACCTTTCCAGATTTTGACTTGAGAACCATTAGGGTGAAGGAGGAAAGGCTCAGGGCATCTTCGGGTTACGGTGGTGATGGGCGTCCAAGGATGCGGCTGGTGGTGGCAGAGTGCAAGCAGCCTCATCTAATGTTTGGCAGCTACAGTGCAGGGTCCTCGTTTACCGAATTTCCCCAGTATAATTTTGGGTCTCTGTGGGACCTGAAGACTGGTACTCTCAATAATTCCGTGAGCACACATTTGTCATTTAACATATTCCTTTCCCCTTTTAATCAGCAAGAGTCCATCTCTGTGTTTATACTAAGAACCCCGCCTGGGTCATAGAATATCATGTCCTAGAGGAATGAGAATTGTACCTTTTTTGGAATGAGAGCTGTACCCTTTCCTCCACCCCTAGCCCTTTGATACAAGTCCAGAGAGCAGGTCTGACATTTTCTGTTTCCATTCTGTTCTTCTCATTCTTTCATACACTTCTGTGCAAAGACAATCTGGCTAATTGACTTTTAATTTTTATTGTTGATCCACAGGAGAATTTGGGTTAAGCCACCTTCAAAGTGGCTTCTGCTTCTCTGCCCTCCACTGAGCTGCCACTAGTATCTGTGACAAGGTGGCTGCATCATCAAAACACCAGCTCCATTTGGCAGACTTTGCACCCTGACTGAACTGCACCAACTGTAGAAGAGACCTCTCTATTACAAGGCCACGGATGAGGTTTCCTAAGGCCCTTTATTCACGTTATGAAAAAAAAGAAGAAATGATATTTGAACTCCTCTGTGAGGATTCCATCAGTAGACACCCATCGAGGGTGCCACACAGCTGTTGGCAGATCTAATTGTGAGAAGCAGCCTGGGGTGGAGGGCTGCAGAGAGGACCTGGTGTCACATGGTATATCTCAAAGCTCTCTTTCATCCATGCTTCAGTGACAGTTGAATCATGAAAGGCATGGAATAAAGCTTCATAAAGCACCATGCTCATGGGGAAGTAGGCTTTCATCATGAACAGGAAAAAAAAAACCTGTATTTGCACCCCACCAAAGTGCCTCCCTTCCAGTGCCATAGTGGTCCCCACTTTGCAACTCAAATATCTAACACATAATCAAACCGAGACCTTCTGCCAAGAGCTGCATGAGTGAGCCACCCTGCAATAGGCCCACCAGCTCCTGTTGGACTACTGATGGCTACAGCCATGGCCAGCAGTTTGACTGTAACCTCACGAGGTTCTGAGCCAGAATCATCTAGCTAAGAGACCCATATTTTACAGAAACCAGTTAAGCAAGCTAACAGTGAAACTTTCTCTCACCGATCCCCCATAGTCCTAGTTTTTTCTGTAATAGATTTCCTTAGGAATATTGGTGGTGGTACAAACTCAGAGAAAATCCATGCTCTTGACGGAAGGCCTCCATTTCCTGTAATTCCTTCACATGGAGTATTTACCAGCATGTGCAATCTCTATCATTCCAGGAACTCCGAATTTTCTCAAAGGTTTTGGTTTCTGGGTGATGACGTGATAGAAACATGATCTTAAATCCAAAGGCTTACCTCACTGAGAGAGATGATACGTTAGTGCTCACAGAAGCCAGACTCTGTGTTCCTTGAGGGCAAAGGCAGTGTTCTTCTAATATTTGTGTCCTGAGCATTTAGACCAATTTTGGTTCATAGAAGACATTCAACACGTGTGAATTAAACAATAATGAGTGGATAGATGGATCAGTGGAGGAAACAGAAACATTAAGGGAATAAGGAAAGGGATAGAAGGAACAAGGCTGATTTTCACACAGATGCAATTAATTAGGTGGGTTTAAAAAGTGCTCCATGTGGGCTTCAGTATAATAGTTTCAGAGACCAAGATCATAACTTCTCATGTCAAGGACTTTTCAACGTTTGATATATCAGAAAGATGACTAAGCCAGGATATTAAATAGCTAATATTCTCAGATCTGCCTGCTTCTTGTATTACGCCCTGAACCATTCAGTCTCCTAACATATCTGCTTCAATATTCATAAAACTGAGGTAAATTAGCCAATGTCTTAGATGTGTTTCAACATTAATTTCCCAAGATCGTACTAAGTATTGCAATTACAAACTGAAAATGTAAACTTACAGAAAGTACGTTATTAGAATTAATACCATTGAATTTTTCATTTATGTATTTTTAATAAGCTTTTGCTGTAAGCTTGACTTTTTAAAAATTCAGTTTGCTTTTGAAATATGACCATGGATAATATTCATGTGGAAAAGAAAGTTGAACTCATGATGCCAGTTATGGGAAAAAAATATCTTTTCAACAAATGAGAGTAAAACAACTGGATGTCCACATGGAAAAGAGTGAACTTTGAACTTTATCTCAAATGGTTGTTCAAAATACGCCCACAAATTCTTTAATACTCACCCCTTAAAAAGATATAAATTAAATTCTATCACCTTGAATGTGAGACAGACTTAGAGACTCACTTCTAATGAATAGAATCAGGCTGAAGTGATGGTGTCAAGCTTTGACACTAAGTTATAAGAGACACCATGATTTCTTCCTCACTATTCTTGCTTAAATCATTTGCTCTAGGGGAAGCCAGCAGCAAAGTTGTGAGGACACTCAGACAGCCTTGTGGAGAATTTTATACAGCAAAAACCTGAGACCTTCTGTCAACAGGTATGTGAGTGAGCCACCTGCAAGCAGACCCATTGGCCCCAGTCAGGCTACTGAGGGCTATAGCCACGGCCAGCAGTTTGACGATAGCCTCGTGAGGTCCTAAGCCAAAATCATCTAGCTAAGCCACTTCCAAATTCCTGATGCTTATAAGCTGTGTGAGACAAGAAATTTGTTGCTTTAACTGCTAAATTTTGGAGTAGTTATTCATTAGTAGATAATATACCTCACAGCAGGCATAAAAGTGAAATCAAAAGAATTATTGACCTAAATATAAAAGTTAAAACTTGGCTCACGCCTGTAATCCCAGCACTTTGGGAGGCCGAGGCGGGTGGATCACGAGGTCAAGAGATCAAGACCATCCTGGTCAACATGGTGAAACCCCGTCTCTACTAAAAATACAAAAATTAGCTGGGCATGGTGGTGCGTGAGGCAGGAGAATTGCCTGAACCCAGGAGGTGGAGGTTGCGGTGAGCCGAAATCGCGCCATTGCACTTCAGCCTGGGTAACAAGAGCGAAACTCCATCTCAAAAAAAAAAAAAAAGTTAAAACTATAAAGCCTCTAGAAGAAAACAAACTAGAAAATCTTCATGGTCTTGGACTAGGCAAAGATTTCTTAATTAAAATACAGAGAACATGAACTATAGAAGAGAAAGGTAACAAGTTGGACTTCATCAAAATTATTTATACTCCTCAAAAGACATCATTAAGAATGAAAATACAAATCATGGAAGAGGAGAAAATATATGTATTTGTGTTTTAAGGACTCATATCAAGAATAAAGAACTCAGTAACGAAAAGACAACTCAATTTTTATAACATACAAAAGATTTGAACAGGAAATTTACAAAGTAAGATATTAAATGGCTAATATGCATTCAAAAAGATGATCGCTGTCATCAAATACTGAGGAAATGTAAACTAAAATGACAGTGGGATACCTCTCTAGCCTACTAGACTCACGAAAATTAAAACTACTGATGATATCAAGTATTAGTGAGGATGGGGAGCAACTGGAACTCCTACACGCATCTCATAGAAATGTAAAATGGTAAAACATCAAATGGTTTTTATCATTTTACATTCACTGTTTTGCATAAAAGGTTAAACGGACGCCTAACTTATGACCTACTCCTGGAATACTTACCCAAGGGAAATAAAAACAAGTGTCCATACAAAGACTAGCACATGAATGTTCAAAAACATTCATAATGGGGAAAAAAACATAAAGAAGCTAAATATTCATTAACAGGTATATAGATAAACAAAATAAAATGTATACATATTATACAATGCTACTCAACAATAAAGAGGAATGAACTGTTACATTTACATAATAACATAAATGAATTTCAAAATCGTTAGGTTGAGCGAAAGAAGCCAAAGAAAAGAGAGTGCATATTGTATGACTATTTACATAAAATTTTAGAAAATATAAACTAACCTCTAGTGACAGGAAGTAGACCAGTGGTCACCCGTGATTCGGATGGGGACAGAATGAACTGCAAAGGGACACGAGAGATCTCTGGAAGTGAGAAAAATGTTCTGCACCGCTATGGTTTGAATGTGCCTCCAAAACTCGTATTGAAATTTAAATGGCACTTTGGTGGTATTAAGTGGTGGAACTTTTCAGAGGTGATTAGGGGCCAGGTGCGGTGGCTCACACCTGTAATCCCAGCACTTTGGGAGGCCGAGGCGGGTGGATCATGAGGTCAAGAGATCGAGACCATCCTGGTCAACATGGTGAAACCCCATCTCTATTAAAATTACAAAAAATTAGCTGGGCATGGTGGCGGTGCCTGTAATCCCAGCATTTTGGGAGGCAGAGGCGGGTGGATCACGAGGTCAAGAGATCGAGACCATCTTGGTCAACATGGTGAAACCCCCATCTCTACTAAAAATACAAAAAATTAGCTGGGCATGGTGGCGGTGCCTGTAATCCCAGCACTTTGGGAGGCAGAGGCAGGTGGATCACGAGGTCAAGAGATCGAGACCATCTTGGTCAACATGGTGAAACCCCCATCTCTACTAAAAATACAAAAAATTAGCTGGGCATGGTGGCGGTGCCTGTAATCCCAGCACTTTGGGAGGCAGAGGCGGGTGGATCACGAGGTCAAGAGATTGAGACCATCCTGGTCAACATGGTGAAACCCCGTCTCTATAAAAATACAAACAATTAGCTGGGCATGGTGGCAGTGCCTGTAATCCCAACTACTCGGGAGGCTGAGGCAGGAGAATTGCCTGAACCCAGGAGGTTGCGGTGAGCCGAGATCGCACCATTGCACTCCAGCCGGGGTAACAAGAGTGAAACTCCGTCTCAAAAAAAAAAAGAGGTGATTAGGTCATGAGGGCTGTACTCTGATAAACAGATTAATGCTACTGTTTCAGTAGTCAGTTATTCTAAAAGTTCAGCTCCTTTTTTCCTCAGGCGTGCACTATCTCACCATGTGATACCTTCTGTCATGTTATGATGCAATAAGAAGGCCCTTACCAGATGCAGCCTCTTGATCTTGGACTTTCCAGCCACAAAAACTGCGGGCCAAATAAATCTTTCTTTACAAATTATCTATTGTGTGGTATTCCATGAGAGCAGCAGAAAATAGACTGACATATACCTTGCTTGTGGCAGTAATGGATGTGGCATACAACTATTGAAACACATAAAATCTGCCCTTTAAATGAATGTAATATACTCTATAGCAAGAGTCTCGGTAATTTTTATTTAAATGTCATAATAACACCCGCCTCCTCGCATCTCAGCTGTGATCATCTAATGGTACAAATTTTTAATAACCTATAGCCTGGAACAGTGTTTTGTCACATAGAGACCCAGGTGACCGGCAAATGATTTTGAAGTTCACAGAATCATTCAGGAATATAGAAGGCAACAAATTAGTAATTCCTTTTACCAAATATTTGGTTGTATGTGGATTAATTACCCATACATTTCAAAATGTGGAGTATTTAATAAATAATTATTTCATTCTACTTTTTTTAACATCTAGTAACTTTACAGGTAGCACATTAATAGCCTGGCTGATGGTTGACTAGTGTATGTGAACATCTTTGGCTTCAGCTTTCAAAAGATGTCCCCCTTTCCCAGCATGTTTACATCAAGTTCTTCCAAGGCCTAGGTTGTTCTCCCAATGTAAATGTCAAACATACAGGGAGCTCCATTGCTTTTGCTTTTCTCTCTTTCAGAAAACTTGATTTGGACCCATTTTATGGCCCTAAGGTTTTCTTCCAGATCCTCTTTCAAGCTATTCTAAGGACAAGCACATTTCTAACCTATCTAAAGCAGCTATTCGCAACATTTTCATCTCTAAGACTAATTTCATTTTTGGTTTTAGAGATAGTCTTCAGATGGTTTTAAGACTTAATCTTAAAATAATTCAAATAGCAAACTATGTATCTTAAGAAACAATTATTTTCTTTTTTCGCTTGCTTGCTTTCTTGGTCTTTCTCTTTCCCTTCCTTAATTTCTCTCTTTTTTTTTTTTGGTAGTTTTCTAAAGACATGTATGACTTCTCAATTAATTGCATCAGTTAAGAGAGAGGGCTGTGACGTTAGATGAGCTGAATTTGAATATTGACTCCTCTACTCACTTTAGAAATTACAAATCTCCAAATCACATAGATAGCCTCTATTTTCTCTTCTGTAAAATGGGGAGTGATAATAGCACTTATCTTTGGAGAGCTATTATGAGGAGGAAATGAGATAATTTATGAAAATCCCTTAACACAATGCCTGGCACGAAGAGAAAAACAAAAAATAACACTGGATGCTATTGAAATATCCATCCAAAATGTGACATGTTAGTGCACTGTTTAGGACAGTGGTAATCCAGATAATCCTAAGTCCACCTACATAGTGACTGCTGTGTGCCAGACACTCTCTACAAACAGAATTCTACTGAGTCTCAAAACCCTTTACCTTGGCAACTACTATTCCCGATTTCTCAGTGAAAAAACAGAATGAGAAGGATTAAGAACTTGCAAAAGGTCACACAGTGTGTAAATAACTGAACCACAAGTTTAACCCAAATCTTTCTGTCTTTAAAATGCATCGATTCTTTCTATACCCTGCCTTGCCAGATAGAATTCTGGCCCATTATCAAAAAAACACAATGTTTAGTTAGCCTGTGTAATCTTATTTCACACAAACAAGCTGTTTCCATCAAACACTTTGAAACTCTTGAAAATAGTATTTGCACACTTCCCTACTCTCTCTCTCTCTCTCTCTCTCTCTCTCTCTCTCTCTCATACGCTGCTACCTTCAAAGTGGGCCCGCAAGGGAACTTCCAAAGCAATGTCCACACATGCAGATTCTCTGCACAGCAGCAAAGTCAGGAAATGCAAACTTGGGCATTCTACATCAACCTTGGTGATTGAGTCTTGATGTGGTAGACATAAGCCCCAGAGGATTTTCCTTCCGTGTTAGTGAAGACCACAGTGACTAGTGCAATACTAGGAATGCAGCCCAGGGTCTCACTCCAGGGGCAACTATGCAGGTTGAAAGGGAATCGATTATTTTCATGACTTCAGATTTGACTTCGTATTCCTTAATGCAAATTATTTTTGACTGTGACTGGGGACTGGAAACACTTTTATGAAAAGTAAGAATCTTCTAAAGTCAGATTTGTCTCTTAGAGGGTTTGGAATGCTTTTTAAATTTTAAATCCAATCATCAGGGTGTCTCTGGGCATCTGCTTTTAGCATTTCAAGTTCCCTGAAAAGAAGAAAATTTCACTCTTAAAAAAATGTCAGAAAAATCAGTGGGGCTCCCGACCAACTTTCTCTGACTGCATCCTCTCTCAGAGGCCTGTCATAGAGGACAGGATGCCTGAGCTGGTGTCATTTAATGCTTCTGAAAAGAGCAACTAATTAATATACAGATGAGATGCAAAATTTTAAATTATGCATTAACTCAAAGGAAGACACGTTCTGTCTTCCTTGAATATTAAGGTGATGGAGTTCCTGGGGCGACCAAATACAGCCTTCATGATGTGCCAGAGACTCAACAAGTAGAATTTCACTCAGTCTCCAAGACACGTCAGCTTGGTGACTATTAGTCCTGCCATCTCAGTGGGGAAACAGAATGTAAAGGGTTAAAAATTTGCATAGGGTTACACAGTGTGTTAATGACGGAGCTGCAAACTTAACCCAAATCTGTCTTTAAAATGCATCTATTCTTTCTATACCCTACCCTCCCAAATAGAATTTTGGCACCCACAGACACACGCAAAAAAACTAATGTCTAGTTGTTTAGGTAGCCTGTATAATCTTATTTCCCTCAAATAAGCTGTTTTCATCAAGCTTTTTGAAAGTCTTGAAAATAGTATTTGTACCACTTTCCTACACACACACACACACACACACACACACACTCTGTTAACTTCACAGGGGGTCCACAAGAAACTTCTGATCTAGAGGGAGTCAAGGCAATGTCCACACATGCAGATTCTCTACACAGCAGCAGAGTCAGGAAGTGCAAACACAAAGTGAGTGCCAGGAGACACTTTGATTCACAAAGAGGAAAATGGGGTAAAAGGAAGAAGTCAGGGGGTAACCTAGTCAGTCCAGATGTAAGCCATGTCACCCTGAAACTACGCCAATTAGAGAACAGGATTATAGTCTTTAATTATAAATATCCATGGCAAGATAAATTATAGTAAGTACATGCCAGAAAAATTTACTCTGGAAAACCAGCCACCTACAACAGGTATCCCTCCTCTCCCTAAAGGAAGCCTTCAAACAAGACGGGCCAGGTAGAGAGCAGGCCTTTCTTTCTTTGTTAAGCACTTAGCCCACAGTGTTGTGGATTAGCAGAGCTCTGAAACACTGTCCTCTCCAATCTGAAGGAGCATCAGCAATAGCGAAGTGCTCACAAGCAAGGAGCAGAAGTGTTATAGACAATGTTTATGACCTGCACCATGTCCCCCCAGCCAATTCATATGCTGAAACCTAATTTTTAATGTGATGGTATTTGGATGGGGGGCCTTTTGGAGGTCATTAGGTCATAAGGGTGGAGCCTTCATGATTGGGATTAGTGCCACTAAGAAAGAGACCTAGAGACCCCCTCTCTCCTTATGGCAATTGAGGACCCCCCTTGCCCCTTATGGCAATTTAGAAGACAGCATCCATGAACCAGGAGGAGGGGCTTTCCTAGACACTAAATCTGTTGGCATCTTAATCTTGGATTTCCCACTCTCCAGAACTGCGGGAAACAAATGTTTGCTGTTTAAACCACCCAGTCTATGGTACTGTGTTACAGCAGCCAGAATGGACTGAGACAAAAACATAATTGCACACTGCAATACGTGGTAGGAACAGAAATTACAGTAGAGACGAAATGCCAAGATGGTGTATGCTGGTGAAACCTGAAGAATGGGTGATGCTCTTCTCACCCCTCACCCTTCAGTTGCTGAATTTGAGAACGCCTCCCTCAACTCTTGAAAATTCTTGGAGCTTTAAGATGGAATCTCACTCCCTCACTCTTTTCCTGAAAAGCATCGGTCCTTCTTATAAAAGCCTTCCAGTCTCCCTTCTCATTTACCCACACTTCTTAAAAGTCATCCAAACCAGTGTCATTTATCCATTCCCAGCATGCATTGATTGCTTCAATTTCCAGGGCCCTTGCTAGGAACTGAGGACCAGTGAAGAATGCAATATTCCCCTTATTCAGGGGCCAGTGGGGAGAGTTCCAAGACCCCTGGTGGATGCCTGAAACCACACCATATATATATATATACATATATATATACACATATATATACACATATATATATACACATATATATACATATATACACATATATATATATGTATATATAGTACAAAACCGCATATATATAGTATGCGGTTTTGTACTATATATACATATATATATATGTTTTTCCTATGCATACATACCTGTGATAAAGTTTTATTTTTAAACTAGGCAACATAAGTAATTATGGTATTATAACAGATACATGGTATCATAACAATATACTGTCATAAAAGTTACCACACACTGTGGCCACAATGTTTCTGGTTTGAGGTGTGGCAGCAAAACTAGTATGAATTTCTTTTCCTTCTTCACAATGTCACAGATAGAAGATTTGTTCTTAACACAGCTCTTAGCAACCTCAGCATGTGTGTTTTTTTCTTTCCTTACAAGAGCTTTCACCTTTTCACTTAAAGAAAGAATTTTACAACTTCTCTTTGGCATACCAAGTTGCTAGCATCACTACTCTTATGCTTCGGGACTCTTATTAAGTAAAATAAGAGCTACTTGAACACAAGCACTGTGATATTCAGAAGTTGATCTGATCATCAAGACAGCTACTAATGACTAATGGGCGGAAGTGTCTACGCGATCTACTGGCCAAAGTGAGGACGGCAATTCACTTCATCCTCACTTTGTCCAGTAGATGGAATGCGATGGCAAGAAATTTCATCCCATTATTCAGTATGGTGTGCAATTTAAAATTTATGAATTGTTTATTTCTGGAATTTTCTGTTTAGTATGTTTGAAGCATGGTTGACTGTGCGTAACTGAAACCGTGGAAAAGAAGGCGCTATCGTAACTACTGCAAGGAGAGGGGAGAGACGGGAGTAAACGCCAATCCCATGAGAAATCTGCAGACTGGAAGCGCAGAGGAGGAGTCCTAATAGCCCTGGAAGCTCCGGAAGGCTTTCTGAAGGAAGCGACCCTAAGCCAAGTCCCGAAAGCTGGCTAGGATGTGGTCGGTGGTGAGGAATTGGGGAGTTCCTGGGTGGAAGGCAAGGGCATTCCAGGCAGTAGCAACAGCATGCTCCTTAAAGTAGATAGTCCTCCATAACTTTGACATGGTATCCCAACGAATAGGCAGCCACCATTCCCATTTCATATTTTATAATCAAGCTGTCTTCTGAAGGAGGAACTATTCATTCATTTATTTAAAAAAAACATTCATGGAGCATGTGGTATGCATTGGGCACTGTGCTAAGCACTGGTAGAAGAAATCATGTCTAAGTCAATAAATGTTCATCTTTTTACTGATTTTAAATGAGCAAGAGAAATTTGAAAAGTGGAATAAGATAAAAGGATTAGAGGTAAGGAGAGTTATTATTGGAAGGAAAGTGGGAGAATTTTCTAGGTGTAAGGTCTGGTGTGAAAACAGATATTGAAATAAGACAAGAAGGAGGAGACAAGAACAGAAGGGACCAAAAGATTTGCTTTCCTGGGATGTGTCAGGTCTCCATATGCAAGCCTGGAGCCTGAAAGTCTGAAGTCCTGCTTGTCTTGGCTGATGTCTCCCACCTCCTGCCTGCGTTCGCCATTGTCCCTGATCGTCCAGCGGAGCTTCCCCAGACAAGCCCCTCACCCAACCCTGCCATCCTAACTGTTCTTATGATAATGAAATTACCTCTCACCCAACCCTGCCATTGTAACTGAACTTGTGGTCATGTATACTCCTTGCCCTCTGCCCCCCACCACTGTAACTAATCTTACTCTGCAACAGCCCCGCCCCTCAAAAAACTACCCAAACATATAAAACCACTCCTACCCCACTGCCCTTTGCTAATGCCCTTTTTGGCCTTAGCCTACCTGCACCCAGTGAATAAATAGCCATTGCTCTTACAAAGCCTGTTTGGAAGGTCTCTTCATTCAAAGCATGCATTTTTCAACAGGATGTAAGGCGGGAGAGTCATGGATTATGTCGAGAGAGCTCTCTGTGCAGTCGGGGCCTGATACAAAGGAGTCACATAGAAACCAAATGTAAGAAAACCCCAAGTTTCCTAAATTCAATTGAAAGCCTAGAGACATGCCAGGCGCGGTGGCTCTAGCCTGTAATCCCAGCACTTTGGGAGGCCGAGGCAGGTGGATCACAAGGTCAAGAGATCGCGACCATCCTGGTCAACATGGTGAAACCCTGTCTCTACTAAAAATACAAAAAAAAAAAAAAAAAATTAGATGGGCATGGTGGCAGGTGCCTGTAGTCCCAGCTACTCAGGAAGCTGAGGCAAAAGAATTGCCTGAACCCAGGAGGCGGAGGTTGCGGTGAGCCAAGATCACACCATTGCACTACAGCCTGGGCAACAAGAGCGAAACTCCGTCTCAAAAAACAAACAAACAAAGAAAACCTAGAGACTTACATCAGCATTTTGTGGCCATGTTATTTCATATTTTGAATTAAAATCTAAAGCATATTGAAGGCATAAATCTTGGGAACAACCCAGCACCTAGGCAGCTGTAACATTTCCCAAGATTTCTGTATCATAAGATAAAATGGCATGCCTAATGCACTGAGTTAAATGTCATACCCAGGATAGATGCTGGGTTTTTGTTCTTTAGCCACCAGACCATGCCTCCCCCAGCCCCCAACAAATGGATTGTGCTTTTATCCCTCTTGACTCACTGGACCAGACAGTCATCTCTCCTACAATATGGGAACTATTCTCAGATAATTGTAGGATGAAAATCTGGCCCCACAGAACAGCTCATAATGTTCTTTGGGGGAGCATAATGAACAGCATGGATTCCCATGCAGAGGTTCCAAGGGAAGAACTGAGAGATCAAAGATCCAACCGTGGATCTGCCATGTTTTCTCTTCCTCACATACATGTTAAAGCGTGTTGATTAAACACACCAAGTGCTTAGTAGGGCCAGGACAAGTCAATTGACCCCATGAAGTCCTTCCCTTCTGGATTTCCAGTCCATGCAGATGGCACTAACCTGCTCAGGCAATAGAACAGTTGAATGATGAGAAAACTGCATTCACACAAAGATGCAAAGCTAAGACTGGGTGCTAGCAGCAACACTCCTCGGCCACAGCTTTAATCATCTTTCTAATGTCCTAATGTCCCTGCTTGATGGTCATCTAAGCAGTTAACAGGCACCATATGTACAGCACTGATCGCCACAAAGAAAATTGTCAGGGTGTATTTAAGCCTGCTGGCAACATTCACTGCCTCAGGGCTACACCTAGCCAAGAAACAGAGGTTTCAAACCCCACACCTCTAGTCATAACATCAACAGGGTGCTCCCATTTAATCTGTGGTAGTTTCAGGCTTCAGTCTGCAACTTTGCTTTAGTCTTTCCCTTCAAAACAAATCCATAAGATGCTAACAGCCATCAGAGAAACAATTCTTGAAGAATGTGATGGACCAGGTACGGTGACCGTGGTGCAAGCCTGTAATCCCAGCAACCCTGGGGAGACTGAGGCGGGAACACCACCAGAGTCTGGGAGTTCAAGACCAACACAACAAGTCTCCATCTCAAAATAAAACAATAAAGATAAATTTGGTTTTTCAAAAAAGAACATGATGGATTTCAAAGGAAAGAAAACATTTTAAGGGGAAAATCTACATCAAACATGCTCACATTTAACAGGAGTTTTAAAAGGTTAAAATATTGGAATGTTGCAAAACACTATGACATTTAAGAACTAGAAACTAATCCTTTGCCTGTATTTGCCTTTGGCCAAGGTTGCCACCGCGTTCCTCCAAGGACTGTGCATATCAGGGCTTGAGGCAGCTAAATAAGAGGCCAAGCCCCAGCTGCAGGATGCTACCTTCACTGCCAAACCTCAGTGCACTTCCAGCCCTACCTGTGTCCCTCCTCTCTTCACATCCCTCAGCCTGCCCCTTTGAAGAAGCCAGTAATGAGCCCAGTAGAAGATTCATTTAAAGCATTAAATGCTTTAACCCTAAAGCTTGAAGCTTCCATGTATACCTTCCATGGTGCCACTTTGACTTCTGGCTCCTAGACTCAGCTCTGGTTCAGCCCCAGCTGGCAAATTGTCCCAGAATCTCCACACCCCAGTACCTTCAACCCTCACTTTACGACTCCCCCAGCCCCAGAGGCAAATTCTCAGCTGGCTGCCTCCATGTAGCTTGTGAAAAGAAAGGATAGGAACCACAGACAAAACAAACCAGGAAAGAGAAGACAAGACGCAGAGAAGGGAAGACAGAAAACAGAACTGGAACATTCTTCAGGGTGAGAAGAAGGTGGAGTAAAAGAATTTAAATAGTTGTTTAACTTCTTCTTTTGCACATCAAACACCTAATATAGAACAGAACATACAGGAACAGATGCAGAGGAATAACGACTGTGAGAACAGTGAGGAGGAAAAGAATTTTAAATGACTTTTTAAAAAGACTTCAATAAAGAGAATGAACTTGGGTTTATAATTTAAATATTTAATTTTAATTTTAAATGCTCAAAAGACACGAGGTTGGTAATATTAAATTTATTTTACTGAAAATAAACTGAGTCCAAGAGAGGTAATTTACCCAAAGTATGATTCAGCATTTTCATTTCCAGGTTTCTATCCCATTTAAAGAAAATAAAATACTGGCAAACCAAATCCAGCAGTGCATCAAAAAGCTTATCCACCACGATCACATTGGCTTCATCCCTGGGATGCAAAGCTGGTTCAACATATGCAAATCAATAAACATAATCTATCGCATAAACAGAACCAATGACAAAAACCACATGATTATCTCAATAGATGCAGAAAAGGCATATTCAACAACCCTTCATGCTAAAACTCAATCAACTAGGTATTTATGGAACATATCTCAAAATAATAAGAGCTATTTATGACAAACCCACAGCCAATATCATACTGAAAGGGCAAAAGCTGGAAGCATTCCCTTTGGAAACTGGCACAAGACAAGGATGCCCTCTCTCACCACTCCTATTCAACATAGTGTTGAAGTTCTGACCAGGGCAATCAGGCAACCGAAAGTAAGAAAGCGCATTCAAATCGGAAGAGAGGCAGTCAAATTGTCTTTGTTTGCAGATGACATGACTGTACATTTACAAAACCCAGTTGTTCAGCCCAAAATCTGCTTAAACTGATAAGCTACTTCAGCAAAGTCTCAGGATATAAAATCAATGTACAAAAATCACAAGCATTCTTATTCAACAATAATAGACAAACAGAGAGCCAAATCATGAGTGAATTCCCATTTACAATTGCTAAGAACAAGAATAAAATACCTAGGAATGCAACTAACAAGTGATGTGAAGGACCCCTTCAAGGAGAACTACAAACCACTGCTCAAGGAAATAAGAGAGGACACAAACAAATGGAAAAACCTTCCGTGCTCATGGATAGAAAGAATAAATATTGTGAAAATGGCCATATTGCCCAAAGTAATTTGTAGATTCCATGTTATCCCCATCAAGCTACCACTGACTTTCTTCACAGAATTAGAAAAACTACTTTAAACTTCATATGGAACCAAAAAAGAGCCTACATAGCCAAGATAATCCTAAGCAAAAAGAACAAAGCTGAAGGCATCTCACTACTTGACTTCAAGCTATACTATAAGACTACAGTAATCAAAACAGCATGGTACTGGTACGAAAACAGACATATAGACCAATGAAACAGAACAGAGGCCTCAGAAAGAATGCCATACATCTGCAACCTTCTGATCTTTGACAAACCTGACAAATACAAGCAATAGGGAAAGGATTCCCTATTTAATAAATGGTATTGGGAAAACTAGCTAGCTATATGCAGAAAACTGAAACTGGACCCTTTCCTTATACCTTATACAAAAATTAACTCAAGATGGATTAAAGGCTTAAATGTAAGACCTAAAACCATAAAAACCCTAAAAGAAAACCCAGGCAATACCATTCAGGACATAGGCATAGGCAAAGACTTCATGACTAAAACATCAAAAGCAGTGGGAACAAAAGCCAAATTAACAAATGAGATCTAACTAAACTAAAGAGCTTCTGCACAGCAAAAGAAACTATCATCAGAGTGAACAGGCAACCTACAGAATGGGAGAAAATTTTTGCAATCTACCCAACTGACAAAGGGCCAATATCCAGAATCTACAAAGAACTTCAACAAATTTGCAAGAAAAAAAACAACCCCATCAAAAAGTGGGCAAAGGATATGAACAAACACTTCTCAAGAGAAGTCATTTATGCATCAACAAACATATGAAAAAAAGCTCATCATCACTGGTCATTAGAGAAATGTAAATCAAAACCACAATGAGATAACATCTCACGCCAGTTAGAATGGCAATCATTAAAAAGTCAGGAAACAACAGATGCTGGTGAGGATGTGGGGAAATAGGAACACTTTTACACTGTTGGTGGGAGTGTAAATTCATTCAACCATTGTGGAAGACAGTGTGGCGATTCCTCTAGGATCTAGAACCAGAAATATCATTTGACCCAGCAGTCCTATTACTGGGCATATACCAAAGGATTATAAATCATTCCACTATAAAGACACATGCACATGGATGTTTACTGCGGCACTGTTCGCAATAGCAAAGACTTGGAACCAGCCCATCAATGATAGACTGGATAAAGAAAATGTGGCACATATACACCATGGAATACTATGCAGCCATAAAAAAGAATGAGTTCATGTCCTTTGCAGGGACATAGATGAAGCTGGAAACCATCATTCTCAGCAAACTAACACAGGAACAGAAAACCAAACACCACATGTTCTCACTCATAAGTGGGAGTTGAACAATGAGAACACATGGACACAGGGAGGGGAACATCACACACTGGGGCCTGTCAGGGGGTGGGGGGATAGGGGAGGGATAGCATTAGGGGAAATACCTAACGTAAATGTCAGATTGATGGGGCAGTAAACCACCATGACATGCGTATACCTATATAACAAACCTACAGTTCTGCACATGTATCTCAGAACCTAAAGTATAATAATAAAAAAATAAAATAAAGAAATACTTATCCATGTGCAGAACGCTGTATGTTCAGAAATGTTTGTTGCAACATTGTTATATCAGCAAATTCAAAACAAATGTTTGTAGGAAAGTGATTGACATACTCTGGGAATAGCATGGAGCTATATATTTTTTTAATGCAGTAAATCTATTTCCTGATGACTTAGAAAGCTCATCAAGATTCAGAAAAAAATTGCTGAACAATATGTTTAGTATGACTCTATTTATATTAAGAAATTTTTTATATATTTTTATCTGAATATATATTTACATATATGTATACAAACGTTTATACAAGCTATGGACTGACAAACACTCACATTTCAATATAGAGTCAAAATTAAGATCTTCCTTCAACTATATATGTCTTATAGCACCCAAGTTCCCTGTTTTTTCCCAGAAGAAACCCTTGCCTCTATATATTTCCATATTGTTTCAAGTTTTCTCAATGTGAATATATTCATGATTCCTTGTACAATTTTTAAAACAAAGTTTGTTTTTCAAAACCATATGATACTATGCAAATATAACATGCTGCTGTAATATTACTTTTGCACAGGAAACATCTGCTGCTTAGCAAAAGCCTGGAAATAAATTGGCCTTACTTTTTCCCCTTTTTCTTTTGTCAGCGATAGTTCAGAAATTTCTATGAGACCTTTAGCAGAACAAATCCCCCTATGCTAAGTTCTGATTGATGGGGAGATTTTGTATGCAGAATGGAGAGACGGACAGAATAGCCAGGTCACCTGCAAGCAGTGTTTAACATCTGTAGGCAACGTAAGGTCACCTTCCATGATATCACAGACAGCAGCTGGCCTGCCAGCACCAAAATTACATTTCATGCAAGTCAGTCTCTCCAGTCTAGACATAGGAAGGAACAGATGAGAGCAGGATCCTTAAGCAGCTTCTACATCCTGAGCTGAAATGAAATAACCATTAACAAGCAGAGCTGAAGAAATCCCAAAGGGACTCACAAAAGTCATTAGCAGAGCTAGCAAGGAGCAGGTCTATTGGTGCATTAAGAACACGAAGATAACCTGTACCTGTATGGATTTAATTAATGGATTCCAAAATTCTGCCTCTCCTACGTTTCTCCCTTGGTCCCCACAACTAGAACAAATACAGTAGGCCATGACGAGGTTTCTTTAGGTGAGGAAACTCAAACCCACAGAGAAAAGGTAACTGACTGAAGAACCAAACCAGTGAAGGGGCTGGGTCTAGTCATCCCACACGGGATTTCTGGACATAGTTGTGATGTGGTCTGAGAAGCAGAGTCCCCACTACCCCCACCAATGTTAGGCAGCCATTAAATAAGCCAAAAGATCTCATTCCTGGAGTGCTCAGTGGCTTGCTGTGTGTGGATCATTCTTTTCTGATCTACTTGGGGTTCTTTCAGTAACACCCCTGGTGCTGACATCTGCAGATACGGATGGTAAAATACAGATGCTCATGCAATCACAGACATACATGCTTCTACTGTCCCTTGCTGAGCTTGAGACATACATTCCTGTTTTTTCTACTGTGACATGCTCTTAGATCTCATTCATATTCATTCTCTGTCTCTCTCTCTCTCCCCGCTCTTTTCTCTTGTTCCCCCAGGTAATTCTGTTTTAATAAGTCTCCAAAACCTTATTTAGAGTAATTGAAATCTGGGAGCTCTTCTTTAAAAGTCCAATTTTGGGCCGGGCACAGTGGTTCACACTTGTATTCCCAGCACTTTGGGATGCCAAGGCAAGCAGATCAACTGAGGTTAGGAGTTTGAGATCAGCCTAGTCAACATAGTGAAACCTTGTCTCTACTGAAAATACAAAACTTAGCCGGAGGCAGTGGCACACACCTGGAGTCCCAGCTACTCAGGAGGCTGAGGCATGAGAACTGCTTGAACCCAGGAGGCGGAGGTTGCGGTGAGCCGAGATCCTGCCATTGCACTCCAGCCTGGGAAACAGAGTGGAACTCCATCTCAAAAAATAATAATAAAAATAAATAAAAGTCCAATTTTGCTTCCATATGAAATCACAGCTCTTGATTGAATATATAAATTAATAAGTAAAGAACAACTAGAAAGACAGGTCAATGGCAGAAGCCCAAATTAATGTAAAATAAATGCAAATGGGCTGGGCATGGTGGCTCACGCCTGTAATTTCAGCACTTTGGGAGGCCGAGGTGGGTAGATCATGAGGTCAAGAGATCAAGACTAACCTGGCTAACATGGTGAAACTCTGTCTCTACTAATAAAAAAAAAATACAAAATTTAGCTGGGTGTGGTGGTGTGTGCCCGTAGTCTCAGTCACTCTGGAGGCTGAGGCAGAAGAATCACTTGACAGGAGGCGGAGGTTGCAGTGAGCTGACATCGTGCCACTGCACTCCAGCCTGGTGACAGAGTAAGACTCATATAGAATAAAATGAGGCTCATATAAAATAAAATGAAACAAAATAAAATAAAAAATAAATGCAAGTTACTAAAGGAATTGAGAGCAACCCAGAGAAAGAGAGCAAACCAAATCCACGTGGCTGAGAGCGTGGGAACAGGCCTGCTTTCTGAAACTACCACCACTTCTGTGGTCATGACAGGAGTTAGGGGCGAGGACGATTTTGTGCGTGCCCTTTACTTTCTTTCTGAGGACTTCCTTTTTTCAGCGGTCTGTTCTCATTGTTTTCATCCAGAAAGACACTGACAATAAGATTTCCTGAGTGTCATGAGGGCACCCGTCGTAATACAGAAACAGATTCCCTTGTCTCATCTCTGCCTTTATCCTTATTTTCTAGTCACATGACCTTAGTAAAGTCACTTATTTTTTTAAACCTCTTTTTAATCTGTACTATGGCGATCACCCAGCTGCATGCTTTGCCCAACTCACAGAGCTGCTGTAAAGATGCAGATGTTTTCTGTACAACACAAGTGAAGGATTCTGATTCATGTGAGGATTGCCCTGCAGTTGAAAGATTAAATGAGTTTGATCAGGGTTAAACCCACAGAGCTAAGAGATAATCAGAGGTCATTAAGGGAAGTTAAGGCTATTTAAGGAACCAAAACAGGACAGTCCAGGGATATGGTTGAACAGGACATTTCTCATTTAAAATTTTCACTTCCATTTATTCAAATAAAATCAATAATAACTATTAAAGCTGTAAGTCATTGAAAGTCAAGTACTGCACAGGTGGTTTGTGGATATCACTTACAGGATGGAGCAGGAAGTGGTAAACAACACTGGTAAACAACATGTAGCTAATTTTATAACCGGTTATTTGTTCTTTCACTTAACACATATTTGCCAAGTACCAGACCTCTTCTAGGCTAGATTGGGATAAATGCTATCAAAGAAATCAAGAGGTGGCATAACAGTAATTGAAAGGTTGTTTTGGAGGTAGAGAGGGCATTTGTAAATAAAAGTGGTGACAAAAGACTACTACGAGGGGGCATTATTTGAGCTGAAAGCCGAAGAATAAAAATGAGGCTTTTCAGAGCTGAGAGAAGAGCATTCCAGGCAGGGAGGGCAGCAAAATTTGAAGACCTGAGGCTAGAAAAGGGGTTGACAAGTAACAGGAAGAAGCCCAGTGTGGCTGGAACTTAGCTGGAGAATAAAACGTCTTGTAAGGCAAGGTTCTGTGGACAATTCATAGATGCCACGAAAATTTAAGCAGCTGTCTCGCTGTTTGAAAGAAGGAGATGTGTCTTGTCCCATTATGAACAATAGGGACCTGGGGATTTGTTCACCCATCCACAGAGAGGAGTGCATGATGAATGTTCTCGGTTTGAGCACATTATCTGCTGGAGCCCACATTCATCACTGTTAAAACAGCCGATGTGCTGGAGTTTTAGTACAGATCAAAATACCATCAACTGAACGGAGAAAGTGGGTGATGTAGCTTTCATCCAATGTTATAAAAGACTTGGGTGATCTGGCTAGCCAATGAAATGCTCGCTGTTTATCATGTGTTGCAGAAGTTGCCATTTTTATTTAATTGATAAGATAGGAGAGTAATTAAATATAATTTAAAAAGATCCTCAGAGGTTTGCTGTGACAGCTTCTAAAAAAAAACCCTGGAAATTAAATCAAGGTATCAACAAATTTGTAATCTGCTTCTACTATGCCAGGCACTGTGAAAAGTGCAAAGCAACAAAAGACAAAACTCCTGTCCTCAAGGAATTTACCGCCTACCCCTGGGGAAAAGATGTATTAACAGTAGAAACTGAGCAAGAAGATTTAATGAAATACAGTGTTCTGTTGTATATTTTAGACTGTTGTAGGAGACCAGGAAAAGAAAATCATCGTTGAAGGGTCACGTTAATTGCATAAGATTTCGTGCTGCTCAATGCCTGGTGTATAGAAGGTAGTAAAGAAATGCTTTGTTGAATAAATAAGTGATGTAGGTTTTAGTTTTGATTTTTTATTTCAAAGTTATGTATAAAATGAATTGGCAATGAGAAATGGGGGCTTTCAAGGCAGGGGGGCCAGCATGAGCTCATGTGTGGGTAGGAGTACATATGACAGATAGACAGGTCATATGGAAGTAGGGCACACGAAGGAATATCATAGCTGTGACAGAGGACCTTGAACAGCAAATTGAAAATTTTGCTTGATTAAAGAAGCAGTTTTGAGTTCTTAAGAATGAGAAAAACATGAATAAAACAGTGTTTTAGGAAAATTACTCTGATAGTTGTATTCCAGGGAAAACAGACAGAAGATGAAAGATCCAGTTAGAAATTACATCTAATATTTTTGGAATAACATGGAGTGTAAAATTAAATCCATACATTCATAAAGTTACACATAAATTAAAGACGTTGCACAATGCATACATGAGAATGCTAAGAAGATGAACGATGAGGTATCCAAAGTCTGTTATACATTAAGAAAATCCAAGGTGTATTGCTGAGTCCAAAATATTTCCATGCTGTTGCCTGCACAGGCACACGTCACACACATTCTGGCTTGAAAGCATTTACATTTGCTGTTACTCCAACCTGAAATACTCTTCCCCAAACTCACTCCTTCACCCCCTTCAGTCCTCTGTTCAGTGTCACCTTCTCAGTGAGCCTTTCTAAATCACCCAATTTAAAATCACAGCCACCCTGTCACTCCCTACTCCTGCTCCCACTTCATTCTACTTCATAGCACTTATTACCATCTCACATGTGGGAACGCTCCCATGTGAGACCCCCAAGTAGTGGGTCACACCATATGGTTGAGCTTGATCCTGGACATGGGTCCCCTGTTGGAGGTAGTCGAGCTATGGGGAAGAAGAACTGCAAGAAAGCTTATGTGATATACAAAAAATAACACGAGTCATTACTCTATTGTGCTGAGGTGATGGGAGGCACGGTGTCCACTTTTGGTTCTCACGGTGTCCACTTTTGGTTCTCTATTCATTATAGTTTCTTCTTAAAGTTATAACTTAAATCTTCAAAGCAAGCTGATAGTAAAAATTGCCTTGTTTATGTCTTTCCTGCACCTGGACCCTTGATGTGTATTTACAATACTGCTTGTGACTTAATGATTTATAATGTAGCCTGTGATTTTCTTGTGAAACTCCTGCCCTAGATAAATAGTTTCTTTTAAACTTCTAAACTTAGATATTGCACCTGGACTCTTGTGATTGATAATTGCACCCCCCGCTTTAACCTGATTATGTATCTCCCTGTTCCCAGCATATTTATCCAAAATTTGATGACTTGTGATTGTATTGTAAAACTTTCTGTTCCCCTTTATCTCACGAAACACTGATCCCATGACGTAAACACTTCTACTTGTAATGTATATAACCAGACCCTGAGTTCAATAAAGCTGTTGGTGAAGCATCTGACTTCTCAACCCTCCAGACCCCGTCTGCTGTTCTTTCTTCTTCTCTTCCGTGCACCCCCCTTTCCAGGTTGGGACCCTGTTGCTGGCCAAGAGCACCCCTGGCAGACGTGCCAGCCCCCACACTCGCATTCCACATATTTTACTTATTTATTATACTTATTGACAGTTTCCTTCAGGCAGAACAGAATCTCTGTGAAGTGAGAGATTTTTGTCTGCTTTGCTTATTGTTTTATCTCCGGTGTCTAGAATGTAAAAGATGATCAATTAATAGTTTATGGATGAACGAGTCTGTCTCAAGCACGTCTACTTTTTCTGTTGGAGGCACCAAAAAATAGAACCTTTTTTCCAGTCAACGTGATTGTATTAATAATACAAATCTATTACCAGTCTTATGGCACAGAGGAGTTACAAGATCTTCTATGGTCTAATATCCTTTTGCTAGCAGAAGCAGTACGTATGCATTTTGGTTCTTGCAATCATAAATGCGCAAGCAAGTCTATCTTAATCGAAATGAATCAGGCGTACAAAACCTAATTGCATACCTGACTAGAGATGAAGTGATTTAAAAAGTAAAACAAAACTTTTTGGTTTTTCTTTTTTGTTGTTGTTGTTATTTTTTAGCTTTAAGTCGTCTGGGGCTAATAATCATTGTGAATGGGAAAATGCTCAGGGACTCATTTAATAGTATCAATTCTTTTTTTGTTTGATTTTTTGTTGTTGTTGTTTTTGAGACAGAGTCTCACTCTGTGGCCCAGGCAAGAATGCATTGGCGTGATCTCGCCTCACTGCAACCTCCACATCTCGGATTCAAGTGATTCTCCTACCTCAGCCTCCTGAGTAGCTGGGACTACAGGCACGCACCACCATGCCTGGCTAATTTTTGTATTTTTAGTTGAGATGGTGTTTCAATATGTTGGCCAAGCTAGTCTTGAACTCCTAACCGCAGTTGATCTGCACTCCTGGGCCTCCCAAAGTGCTAATAGTGTCAATGCTTAATGCCACATGTGGGAAGAGATGAGTTTTCATTTAATAAAAGTAAAATAAAGCAACATTGTATCAACCTGGGAGTCAATTGGCAACACCTACATAGTGCATCCATGGAGGGCATTCTACCCAGAGTCATAAGAGAATAGTAACTAGACCCAGCCTACAGAGTTTGGAACCAGACTGCTGACGTGAAAAGAAAGCCAGATTTCTGCAAATGAACCCTCTCAGCCTAACAGTGAAACATGAGGAAGGAGTAATGGGCTTCATCTGAGCAGCAGGCAGTCATTGCCAGGCATGGTCGCAAGAACACTCTCAGAGCCACTGGGCATTAAACAAGATCCAGGGAGCTGTCCAACATACCATCTCTCAGTATGGCTCACAAAACGAAATCACAGGCTGTTCACTTCAGTTTACTTCCTCTCACCCCACAGACTGTCCTGTTCAATATGGGAGCCCCTAGCCACACATGGCTGGTTAAGTTAGTTAAATTAAATTAAATTAAAATTTTAGTTCCAGACGTATGCTTCCAGCCAACATGGAATAACAGGAAAATGCCTATGTTAGAAAATAAGAAAGGTCTAAAATTAATGTCCCTACCTTCAACCTTATGCAACTGGAGAAATAAAAAAGCAGATTAAACCCAATGTAAACAGAAGAAAAAATAAAAATCAGAGCAGAAATAAATAAAAACAGGCCAGGCACAGTGGCTCACACCTGTAATCCCAGCAGTTTGAGAGGCTGAAGCAGGTGGATCACCTGAGGTCAGGAGTTTTCGACCAGCCTCACAAAAATGGCGAAACCCTGTCTTTACTAAAAAATCCAGAAATTAGCCAGGTATGGTAGTGGCCCCTGTAATCCCAGCTAATTGGGAGGCTGAGGCAGGAGAATTGCTTGGACCTGGGAGGCAGAGGTTGCAGTGAGCTGAGATTGCACCATTGCATTCCAGCCTAGGCAACAGAGTGAGACACTGTCTCAAAAAATAAAAATAAAAAATTAACAAATAAATGAAAACAGTAAAACAAGAGAAAATTAATACAACAAAAGATGATTATTTGAGAAGGTCAATAAAATTAATGAATATCTACCCAAAGTGATCAGGAAATAAAGAAAGAAGACACAAACTACTAAGCTAGGAATAGGAGAAGTGAACGCACTACAGATTCTACAGATATTAAAACAACAATAGAGAAATATTTTGCATAACTTTATACCAGTAAACTTGACAAATTAGATAAGTGGCCAAATTCCTTGAAAGACAGAAACTTCTAAAATTTATTCAAGAAGAAATAGATAACTAAAATGGTTCTATATTATTGAAGAAATCAAACGTATAGATTCAAACCTCTCCACAGGGAAAACTTCAGGCCCAAATGTCTTCTCAGGTAAATTCTACCAAACCTTTAAGGAAGAAATAACATCAATTCTAAACAATTATTCAAAAATTGAAGAGGATGAATTAATTCCCAACTCATTCTATGAGACCAGGCCAATATCACCCTGATACTAAAACCCGACAAAGATATTAAAAGAAACAGGGCCCTCATAAAAATATACAAAAATTATAAACAAAATGTAGCAAATCAAACCCATTAGTACATTATGACCAAGTGAGGTTTATTTTAACCTTCAAAAACTAATGTAACATGAGGTCAAGAGATCGAGACCATCCTGGTCAACATGTGAAACCCTGTCTCTACTAAAAATATAAAAAATTAGCTGGGCATAGTGGCGTGTGCCTGTAATCCCAGCTACTCAGGAGGCTGAGGCAGGAGAATTGCCTGAACCCAGGAGGCGGAGGTTGCGGTGAGCCGAGATCACGCCATTGCACTCCAGCCTGGGAAACAACAGCGAAACTTCGTCTCAAAAAGAAAAGAAAAGAAAAAAAAGAATGTAATTCATATATAAACTAACTAAAACAGAAAAGTTGTATGATAATTTAAATAGACATATTTAAAACATTTGACAAAAATTTAACATCCATGCCTAATGATACTCTCATGAAATTAAGAATAGAAAGGATCTTCCTCATTCTTTTTTTTTTTTTTTTGTCAATCAATGAGAGCATGTAACATTGCTCAGGTTGGCCTTGAACTCATGGCCTCACCTCCTCAAGCGCCAGGACAACTGGCCGGAGCCACCGTGGCCCCCTCTTCCTCATTCTTATAAAGGGCATCTTTGAACAATCTATAGTTAACATCACACTTACTGGAGAAAAGCTGGACACTTTCCACCAAGAGCTAGAACAAAGATTCTGCTTTCGCACTTGCATTCAATATTGAACCAAAGTTTCTAGTCATTGCAACAGTGCAAGAAAAGGCATCCAGATTGGAAAGGAATAAACAAACCTGTATTTATTTGCAGAAAACAGGTAGAAAATTCAATGGAAAGTATAAGGACTTTTGCAGAATATATTTACCAATTTACAAAAATCAGGCTGGAAGCGGTGACTCGCACCTGTAATCCTAGCACTTTGGGAGGCTAAGGCAGGTGGATTGCTTGAGCTCAGGAGTTTGAGACCAACCTGGGCAACATAGTGAGATCTCGTCTCTACAAAAAAATACAAAAATTAGCTGGGCATGGCAGCATGTGCCTGTAGTCCCAGCTACTTGGGAAGCTGAGGTGGGAGGTTGGATTGAGCCCTGGATGTGGAGGTTGCAGTGAGCTGAGATCATGTCACTGTACTCCAGCCTAGGTGACAGAGCCAGACTGTCTCAAAAAAAAAAAAAAAAATCAATTGTATTTCTGTATTTTAGCAATGAATAATCCAAAATTAAAATTCAAAATGCAACTGCTTTTACAACTGCAACAAGAAATATTAGGGATAAATCTGAAAAAGATGTAAACGAACCAGATACTGAAAACTATAGAATATTACTAGCAGAACATAAAGAAGACCTAAATAAATGGAGTGATACACTCTATTCACGGGCCAGGAGGCCAACTGTTGGTAAGGTGTAGTTCTCCCTCAATTGATATATAGAGTCAATTCAGTTACAATCAAAATCCCAGGGAGTTTTTTTAAAAAATAAATATTTATAAACTTCATAAAATTCATGTAGATATGCAAATCACCTAGAATAATCAAATAATGTTGAAAAAGAAAAACAAAGTTGGCACTACCTGCTTTTAAGAATTATAAATCTACAGAAATAAAAACAACATCATTTTGGCAAGATGATAGACAAATAGATAATGAGGAAGAATAAACAGCCCAGAAATAAACCTGTGCATATACGGAAAACTGATTTTGACAAAGGTTCAAAGGCAATGTAACAGACAACAGATACAAATGATGCCAAGAAAATTTGATATCCAAATTAAAATAAAATAACTTAGATCTATACCTTGCATATACACAAAAATGAACACAAAGTGGGTCACAGACCTAAATGTTAAATCTGAAACTTTAAAATATCTACAAAAATACATAAGAGAAAATCTTCAAGACTTCGTGTTAGGCAAAGATTTCTTGTACACAAGAATAACAGCATAATCCATTAAAAAGTTATAAATTGGACTTTTTCCAAATTAAAAACTTCTATTATTTAAAAGACACTGTTAAGAAATGAAAAAGCACACAAGAAACTAGCATATAATTGTTGAAAACCATATGTCTTATAAAGAACTTGTATCCAGGCTGGGTGCAGTGGCTCACACCTGTAATCCCAGCACTTTGGGAGGCTGAGGCAGGCGAATCACAGGGTCAGGAGTTCGAGACCAGCCTCACCAATATGACGAAACCCGGTCTCTACTGAAAATACAAAAATTAGCTGGGTGTAGTGGCGGGCGCCTGTAATCCCAGCTACTTGGAAGTCTGAAGCTGGAGAATCACTTGAACCTGGGAGGTGGATGTTGCAGTGAGCGGAGATCATGCCACTGCACTTCAGACTGGGTGACAGAGCAAGACTGTCTCAAAAAAAAAAAAGAACTTGTATTTTTAAAAACTCAAAAATTAAATAAGAAAACAAGTGACCCAAAAATAATCGGCAGAAGATCCAAACAGACACTTCACCAAAGAAGACATGTGAATGGCAAACAAGCACATGAAAAGGTGCTCAGCATCATTATTCCTTAGAAAAATGTAAACTAAAACCACAATAAGATGCTATTATAAACCTATTAGAATGATCAGAGTTATAAAGATCAAACACATCAACTCTGGCAAGAATATGGAGGAACTAGAACTCTCATAAACTACAGATGGAAAACAGGCTGACAGTTCTTTGAAAATTAGGCATGCATTCACTACAAGATGCCACCATTCCCACAATTCCTAGGTTCTTACTCAAGAGAAATGAATGGAATCTGCCCATACAAGAACTTGTACATGAATGTTCATGGATTTATTTGCAAACGTCAAACACTGGAAAATGTCCAAGTATTCACCAACATGTTGAATAGACAAACTGATATATCCATCCAATGGAATACTAGACTGCAAGAAAAAGAAATGAACTATGAATATATTAAGTATATGTTACAGTGTGATTGAATCAAAAAATAATTTTGCTAAAAGAAGCCCGACAAAAAAGATTGCATATTTTATTATTCCATTTAAATAAAATTCTAAAATATGCAAACTAATCCTTAGTTGCATTAAACAGACCAGTGGTTGCCTGAGGATGGAGGAGTGGAGTGGAAGGATTAAAAAAGAGTTATGAAGAAGCTCTTCGAGGTGATGGCTATGTTCATTATCTTCACTGGGTGTTGTTTTCATGTGTGTATTTATAGTTGAAACTTATCAAATTGTACATTTCAAATATGTACAACTTACTGTGTGTCAACTATACTTCAATAAAACTTTTTAAAGTTAGTTTCTCAGTCACAATACCCACATTTAAGTGTTCAGTAGTCACATGTGGCTAGCGGTTACCACAGTAGACATTTCTGATAGAGAGTATTTTCATAGTCACAAAACATAAAAATGGACAGTGTTGTCCTAGAGTCTTGGGAAGAGACTTTCTGAGAATACATAGAATGGAGACAGGTAAGGAAGGAAACTGAGAGGAGGAAAACCAAAGACTGCTGATGGAACACTGTCCAGCTGTCAGTCCCCTAACGCAGTTGAGTAGCATGAGTTATAGTGAGTCAGCTTTAGGAGTTCTGGTTTCTTCTATCCTTTCTTAGAACCCACAAATAAGCATTTATAATGAATAACTCTTGTTTTTTCGGTGGTGGAAAGCACAGCTATTGCAACCACTGTGGAACTAGAAAAAATTATTAGGTGAAGCTTAATTACGTCAGAGATTGTGAACTAGATGCGGGAAGAATATGGGGTCTTGAGATCTGAGAAAAGAATTAAGTTCCACAGATTGATCGGTCTTAGGAGATTCAGCTCAACGCTGCTGCTATTAGCACTGTTTATGTCTGCTGGCAGGAAAACATTTACACACTTCCTAGGAATAAAATTCCCAAGTTTCAAAGTATACATGCCAGGTGGCACTTCAACAAACTGACATGCTGAAGGACTAGGAATAGCTCTGCTTTTCAATGTATGAGCTATTTTAATAATCCTGGATTTCTGAGCCGCATGCTTCTTTAGATGTATGTTTGCTTCCTCTCTCTAGTCTCTTGTGCACATTTGCCTTCTGCTTGTCAGGATTGTTTCTCTTTACACCCACTCCCAGAAAGTTTCGCTGTAACATCACCTATTGTTTGAGAGGTGTTTATTTTCTCATTAGTATAGAGCCAAGTGAACTCATTGTCCTCGTTTTTTATTCCTTTTTAAAGGTCATCCTTCTCCTGAACACTAGCATCTTTAGAATCCCTCAAATTTCTGCTGTTTGCCATTACCGTGGCTTCCACACTCAACCCAATCGTCAACGAAGAACAAAATCACTAGTCCCTGGAGAAAGAAGGAAGGATCAATTACACCCCCAGATCTAATATGTGCTTCTCATAAAAAGAAAAATGCTCATTCTCATTAATCAACAATCAATATATTTGGATGTGGGAGTATGAAGACCCAGAGACTGAGTAAGAGTATGTTACCCAGAGACTGGGTAGGAGAAGGCAAACAAGAACCAGATAATCATGATTTTGTCTTAATTAACATGCATAATCAACTTCCAAATTAAAGGTATCAGATTGCCTCCACGCTCTGAGTCATTAGATAAGAATTCAATTAAAGGACGAGTTTTGTTACCAAATTTAATGAAGAGGCAGTGCTGGGTTTTGCTACTTCTTGTTTGCTGGGAATATGAATGTGAAAGAATGTGAACATATTCCTTGCAGTTTATTAGAATGCTAGAGACTTGCCTCCCTAGACATTGAAGGGAGAACCTGTCATCTGTGGTAAGTTTTTTTCCCAAATGGGAAGACATTGGAAGACCTATATTTATAACAAATTCATTTAAAATTTTAATGCTCAGAGTTTTTCTGAATCTCATTATATTGGAAAAATAGACCCAAATTTTTCCTCTGTGACTTTGCTACAATCACAGCAAACGTGTAATAATTGCTGAGCTATCTAAGGTAATTTCTTTTAAGTTTAACGTTTGTTGAACACTTACTAAGTGCCAGGAATTGCCCTAAGAACTTTACTAATAATATCTCATTTTAATCTTTACAATTCTTCTTCTTCTTATTGTCTCCATTTCAAAAAGAGGAAATTGAGGCACAGAAATGTCTTGCCCAAAATCACACAGTGAGTGGAAGGGCCAGGATGAAATAAACTCCTGGAGACCGAGATTGATAAAGAAGATTTAACATGCACATTTTGTCTACAGATTAAATTATTGCACTGTATTGTGCTATTTAAGCTTTCCTAAAAATTCAAAGTTGACAAAAATTAAAATTAATCCTTAGGTATATCTTATTCTGACCCACTTAGGCCATCATGCTGTTTCACAGGACTTTTCTTTTTTTTTTTTTTTTTTTGAGACGGAGTTTCGCTCGTGTTACCCAGGCTGGGGTGCAATGGTGCAATCTCGGCTCACTGCAACCTCCGCCTTCTGGGTTCAGGCAATTCTCCTGCCTCAGCCTCCTGAGTAGCTGGGATTACAGGCACTCGCCACCATGCCCAGCTAATTTTTTGTATTTTTAGTAAAGACGGAGTTTCACCTTGTTGACCAGGATGGTCTCGATCTCTTGACCTCGTGATCCACCCGCCTCAGCCTCCCAAAGTGCTGGGATTACAGGCTTGAGCCACCGCGTCCGGCCGTTTCACAGTACTTTTCTGCAGTAGAAATCTCCAACTTCAAAAGACCTAGGATTTTTTTCTCAACAAGAGAAAAAAAATGTCTAGCAGAATCAAAGTTTTCTTCCTAGTTATTTACATTATTTACAATTAAAACTTTAAGAATGCAAGTGATAAAAACATTGCATAGAAAAAGTGATTTCAATTTAATTCAGAAAAAAATATCATGCGTACCAAAAAAAAGCCTAAAACAGTATACAACATTGATAGGTATATTTAATCAATGAAATGATTAGTAATTGCCCGATGTTTTCTAATAAATAGTTGTGTTTAAAATAAGCTTAAAACATTTAAATCCTTAAGGGAGAGTATAACATTTTTGGACACTTCATCTATTCTACCTAAAATGTTTTTTAGAAATCAGATGTTAGTTGGAAAGCAGAAATTTCTGACCAGCAAGAATTAGAGAACTGGTGGGAAGAGTTGTAATCTTGGGGAGTTCCCTCTCTACCTGAAGCTTTTCAGGAGAAACACAGACTCTTCTGTCTGGTGGTTCCAGAATGGAGACCTCTTCTAAGGCTGCGATGCTCTTCGAAGAGCACTGGACATCAAGTAGGAAGAGTCATATTTGCATCCTATTGCCTCATGCTGAGAAACAAATAGAAAAAGAAACACTGTCTTAATAAGAAGTTAATTTGGCCTCACCCTCCACTACTTATCATTGGCTCCAGTGACATTAAATTTCTCACAGATCTTCAAATAAACCATCACGCATGCCTTTTCCTTTCCTTAAGATACTTGCAATCTTCACAGTCTGCTTTATATGTTACTGCACCCTATGGAAGGTCTTGTCCATCCCCTCAAGGCAGAGTCTTTGCATCCATGTACAGGAACTCTCTGGGTCCGAGACCCAGAAGATCCCAGGAGACAATGTAATAGGGGGAAACAGAGTATGTGCAAGAGAGAGGGACTCTGTGGGTCCCAAAACCAGCAAGGACAGGGAAACCAAGATAAAATCATGTCTGAAAGCCAGATAGAGGAATGCCAAAGTCTGTGTATTAGATAGCCTGAGAAGAAGTGCAGAAGTGATAGGAGCAGGGGCCAAAGAACCAATATAGGGTCTGAGGGAGCAGGGATACGTGAAGAAAGAATGTTCATTCAGTTCACACACATGCCCACATGCACACACACATACTCCTTGCACCTATGAAGGCATCATGCTAGCACTGTGGGAATTACAGAGATAAGACAATAAGCACATGGTGTTCGCTTTTTCAGAAACTCACATTCTATTTGGAATTTTTTAAGATTATTAGTTACTTTGTTAAAAGTTAAATGTAATAAACACCATACATGAGATTAAAAACGATATTTTTAGAAGAGAGGCACTAGATTCCAGAATCCAAGGTCAAATGTGACACTGAGAGCTCCCTGCTATAGAATCCACATGGAATGAGTGAAAGAGCGTGGGCTTTGGAAATGGGAAGATTTCATGTCCAAATCCTGGCTTTGTCACTGATTTGTCCTGTGATCTCTGTCAGGTTACTCTCAGAATAATGCCTTCCTAGTATTGTGAACAGTAAACAAGAAAAGGCTTGACCCAATGAAGGTTGGTTTCCTCTCTTCCTCTTGTCTTTGGGACAATCGGACCAGGATGCTCACTCTGCCAACCACCAGCTGATGTGCCCTGAGAATAGACATAAGTAGATAAGTAGCAGACAAAGGAAGCCAGGAGCAGACTCTTCTGGGTGTGGATTCCCTGAACTGTCAGGAACTGCCTTGCCTCTTGGCCCCTAAATCCTCACTTCTACCTGCTTCCTCCACCTGGAGGCTCAGCTTCATCCACATTAGACACACACACACACACATACACTTTTTATCCTGTGACTGTTACCCGGACTCTTGGATGGGCTCTAACCTGTTGCTGACCTCAAAGCCAACGTCTCTGATTCATGCTCCTTCTTTCCTTACCTGGGTTCCTGATACTATGCCTGACTTCCGAATATCATATCATGTTTTATTTCCCTAAGCCGAGAATAGCTTCCTGCACCTTGCTTAGAGGTTCTCCCTGGACTTGACCTGGGCTTGGATCAGCTTACTTTGAAGAATGCTTAACCAGGGCCCCCCCTCAACACCCCAGCCTATTTTTTCTAGGGCTCTAGTTTGTTCCTTGAGAGGAAAAAACTGATACGTAATGTCTGAAAGATTTCCATAATCAGGTTGAAATAAATGCATAAAGGAAACAAATCCAAAAGATTCCAAAAATATCTCTGGAGAAGTAAAAATATGTAATCCTCCAGTGACCAAGTTCTGTCACCATGACCAAAATATCTTGCCACTATTCTTGACTCTCCATCTGCATTGCCAGCACCTTTTCTTGCAGACACTGCTGGCAAGTTATCACTTACCAACTGGTCTTCCCACCTCCAGCGTGACCTTCTTCTGATCCAAGAATCTAGTAATTCAAATGCTTAAGGAGAAGAAACAAGAAACACACATGACTGGCCAGGGTTGAGTGTAATACATATGTAAACACAGTGCAAATAGCGGGTTGAGATGAACAAGAAAGCACTTGCACCATATTTAGGAAGCACCCACTCCTCAGCTCTATCTCAGAGTTTAGTTTCCTCATGCATTTCCAGGAATGCATGCCAGTCTTTCTAGAATATCCTCTTATTTTTTTCCCAAAGAAAGATACCCTAAAGTTCAGACTTTTATGTAAAAAAGCCCCAGTGCTGACTGCGCTTTTTTCTTTTTTTGATCAATAAAACTCCCAAATACCTTAGGTGTATGAAGTTGAACTTTTGTCAAGAACCAACCAAACTGGTTGGTTCCCAATCTTCTATTAATTAATAATGAATGCAATTCTTTAATGAGTTGATTACATGGGTGTCTTCCAGACACAATTGTGAGTCAAGAATGGTGTCAAAGTCACCTCTGTATCCCTGATGCTTCATAGTGGCTGGCACCAAACTTGAATTTAATTTACAAATTAATGGATAGATGGATAAATATATACTCCTTGAAGACCTAAGAGCAAGAATTAAAATTCTAAAATAATAAGCTGCAGGGGAGTTTAGTTCTTGAAACTGTAAGAAAATCTCATTGAAACAGATATTTATGTTTCTTATTCAGGCTCCAAGCTCCTTCAAGGAAGGAGGGCTTGCATCTGAGACCTCAAAGGCTGCCATCTGTGTTGACTCCTCATGAGAATGGGCAGTCAGTTAACAAAATGTCAATGTGTTCAAGCACAATGAGCACAAAACTCGTATTTCCTTGGGGTACAAATTTACTTGGAGTAAAAAGGCAAGTAACGATCAAGTCTTCCCGGATACAAGGACACATCAAAGAAGCTTTAAGAAACAAAACAGAAAAGCTTTACGTTTACCATTGTGGATAACATCTTGTGTAATAAGATGCAATTACACACTTGTGCCACTGTCAGAGGCCATTTCTAGGCCCAAAGTTGTTCTTTCATCTTGCCCACAGTCATTTTTTGCTTACAAGGGATTGCTTGCTGTATTAGATGACTTTGTAAAGGACTGACCTTGGACTGTTATTGTCAGATGTGCACAAAGCCTTCCTCTGTATGTGTGAAAAATAAACATCTTATCCATTTTCTTTTCCTAAGTCCCAGTTTCCCCTGCCTGATACACCAGAACAAATTGATGGTCACCTTTGGAAAGGTGTTGGCATACACATTGTTAGAGTTGAAGGGCAGCTCTCAATTATCTAGTTGAAACTTCTAACTTTAAGATGATAAAAACAAGGTCCCACGAAGGTCCTACCCATCTAAGGCCCATAGCTAGTTACTGGCTATGCCTGACCCAATCTGGCAGTTCTTGGTATATTCACAAAACTGAAACTCTGATTATGCAGTTTTTCTGACCTTGAGATATAAAATGTCATTCCTCTAAAGGGCATTCAATACATTCGCCAAATTTGAGCAGTTAATTTACAAGTGAGCAATTTTGATTTTCAGACCTCATTATCAGGGGGAAACGTCTGGGCCTTATAACCACCTGGCCTAAAGCAGTCAAGTCACGAATACTCTTTTTCCTTTATTAAATCCACACCTCAAAACATTGCATTGGGAGGTCAGAAGTCCCTCTTCTCTGCCTGTAGCTTAGAAGCACTCACAGCTGAGGCAATTCCTGCCTTAGCCTGCTGAACCCGGGGAGTGAGAAACAGAAGATTGCTTCCCAAACTGAGATTATTGTTAGCACACCGAGTACTAAGGACAGCTCCAGGGAGGTTTGGGAGAACTCTGCAAGCTTTTGTTTGCATGCAACTCTGAATCATAAGGCGCTGGAAAAGACATAGCTTCAAAGCATTCTTTGCTGCTGCTTGCAGCATGGGCAAGCTGCCTTTACAGACTTGGGGCATCCTTTCCCAAAGATGTTAAGAAAAATTGTAATATAAAATGGTAGCCAGAAAAATGCTATTGTCTGCTCAATCTCAAGCTGTTATCACAGAAAAACAAGCTTCCTGGAGATCTCCTACACTTTAATTATTGAATTCTCATCAATAAGTTTGTCACAGCCATGATGTTTTTAGGAAATGCCTGGTCAGCCTTCTTCTTCCTTCATAACCCTACCATTTTGCCACCATGAAGAAAAATGCGTCTCTCATGAGCCAGGCCAGCCCTGCATAACGCTGAAGAAACACGAATCTTTTCCTGTTTGTCACATTTCTGTGGCCCTTCTCACCTTCTATTCCCCTATTACCATGATCTCTGCGCTATGCTTTTCCAGCCTTCAGGGACCCACAGACTCAACAATATCTCCAAAGTCTCCCAACTTCACCTCTTCTACTACTCAAACACGCTTTTTCCTGTGTAACTTATTTTTCAGTGAGAAAATAACTAATCTGATAAACAAAACTGGCGTCTCCCAAACTTTTGTCATTTCTCACCCATTCTTGTAATTTTCCCTGTATTCATAAGCCACCACTTGCATTGTTAACCTGATATTTTTATTTAACTTGTCTCACTTTTTAAATGTAAATAATTGCTTTAATTTAGTTCCAATCAGTAATATCTATGAAATTATAGGTTGGGTATGTTATTTATTTTAATGAGTAAAATAAAAAGTTGTCATCCATGTACCACTAAAATTATCTTATGTACCAATGGTGGTGCATTTCTGAAACTTTGCAAAGCCATTAATTAAATGAATCCCTTGGCTGCTAATGGCCTAAAAAGTCTTCTCTTGTGAATAAGAATTGCATTTTAATAGAAACCTTGAACATATATATTTTTTACTTTGGACCCAACTGAAGGATGGGAGGAAAATGATGTAGTGGGAAGCATATAAATTTTTAAGCTAGAGAGAGATAACTTGTTCTCAATTTATGCAAATTACACTATGTTCTAACATCACTGCTGCCTTCCTTACTGCGCCCTGGGAAAATGCAGCTTTGTCCTCTTCCGGAGCATGAATGTCAGCTCTAGAGCCTCTGGACAGATCAGATTAAGAAAGAAAGGTTTGTACCAGGGTTCTTCAGGATTTTCCAGAGATTCTACCAGAAATAGGAGTGCAATTCTATGTCCCACTTCCTGCCCTGCTCTTCTCTATGGAAGGATCATACTATGTCTCCTTCTACTCACATGTGACTTCCTGTAACTTGCTTTGACTAATAAAATGTGAGAGTAAGGAACGTGTGCTGCTGCTGAGTGAAAGCCTTAAGAACCAGCTCATAAATCTGCCATCAAGTTCAACTGTCTTTTTTTTAAAGGCTTTATAACCACCCATCAGTGACCAGCATGTCAGTCCACCAAGAGCAGCAGCCAGTGTGATTTACAAAGGGAATGGAAGGGACCCTTTAATTTAATGAGTCAGCTTTGTGGAAGTTGGTTATGAGAGCTGTCCTTATTTCCTTTTATTAATGATTACAGTTATACAACATTTTAATAAATATTTTAAGATGTTATGTTGGATTTTATAAGCCACATTTTTAATGACCATAGTATACAAATTTATTGAATAGCTTACAGAGTGGAGAACCAAGTCTTTCCTAAATTTGTAAAGCAATTCTAACACGTTGTTAAGTTTTACAACATGATTATATTTTCACCTTTTTGTTTTTACTAGAAAATTGAGTTTCTCTTGGTTTTCTACATAAACGCATTCCCATACTAGAATTTCCGGTCGATTATATTCTCAATGGTCTTGGCTGCAAAGGTAAATCTCTTTGTCACAATCTATCCCCATTCTCAAAAAGATAAACCATCTCAGGTCAAATTACACCACAGTAAATGTTTTTAGGAAGCTTGAATGAGTTAGAACACTCCAAATCAACCTTTTTTGATTCTGCTATGTCACTGAATAAAAAACCTTTCTTATCTTTTGTCTACCTACCTCAAACATACTCTGTTAAGATATAATTTTTTCTTACTTTAAAATTGGAAACGGGCCAGGCACGGTGGCTCACGCTTATAATCCCAGCACTTTGGGAGGCCAAGACAGGCTGATCACGAGGTCAAGAGATCAAGACCATCCTGGTAAACATGGTGAAACCCCATCTCTACTAAAAATACAAAACTTAGCTGGGCATGGTGGCACGTGCCTACTACTTGGGAGGCTGAGGCAGGAGAATTGCTTGAACCCAGGAGGCGGAGGTTGTGGTGAGCCGAGATCATGCCATTGCACTCCAGCCTGGGTAACAAGAGAGAAACTCCATCTCAAAAAAAAAAATTCGGCAACCAACAGAATGGGAAAAAATTTTCTCAGTCTACCCATCTGACAAAGGGCTGATATCCAGAATTTACAAAGAACTCAAACAGATTTATAGGAAAAAAACAAACAAGCCCATTCAAAAGTGGGCAAAGGATATGAGCAGATACTTTACGAAAGAAGACATATACGAGGCCAACAATCATATGAAAAAATGCTCATCGTCACTGGTCATCAGAGAGATGCAAATCAAAACCACATTGAGATACCATCTCACACCAGTTAGAAAGGCGATCATTAAAAAATCTGGAGACAACAGATGCTGGAGAGGATGTGGAGAAAAAGGAACACTTTTACACTGTTGGTGGGAGTGTAAATTAGTTCAACCATTGTGGAAGACAGTGTGGCGATTCCTCAAGGCCTTGGAAATAGAAATTCCATTTGACCCAGCAATCCCATTACTGGGTATATATCCAAAAGACTATAAATCGTTCTACTATAAGGACACATGTACACGAATGTTCATTGCAGCACTGTTTACAATAGCAAAGACCTGGAATCAACCAAAATGCCCATTGATAATAGACTGGATTGGAAAAATGTGGCACATATACACCATGGAATATTATGCAGCAATCAGAAATGATGAGTTTGTGTCATTTGTAGGGACATGGATGAATCTGGAAAACATCATCCTCAGCAAACTGACACAAGAACAGAAAATGAAACACCGCATATCCTCACTCATAGGCGGGTGATGAAAAATGAGAACACATGGACACAGAAAGGGGAGTACTAAACACTGGGGTCTATTGGGGGGAAAAGGGGAGGGCCAGTGGGAGGGGGAGGTGGGGAGGGATAGCCTGGGGAGAAATGCCAAATGTGGGTGAAGGGGAGAAGAAAAGCAAAGCACACTGCCATGTGTCTACCTACGCAACTGTCTTGCATGCTCTGCTCATGTACCCCAAAACCTAAAATCCAATAAAAAATTAAAAAAAAAAAAAATTGGAAACAAAGTCAACTTAAAGAATAGTATAATGAAGAATATAAAGAACTGAATACCCTACACTCCAAAATCCCACTCAAATTTTCTCCAGTATTTCAGTGATGTCTTTTTTTTTTTTTTTTTTTTTTTTTTTTTAGCGGAGTTTCTCTCTTGTTACCCAGGCTGGAGTGCAATGGCGCGATCTCGGCTTACCGCAACTTCCGCCTCCTGGGTTCAGGCAATTCTCCTGCCTCAGCCTCCTGAGTAGCTGGGATTACAAGCATGCGCCACCATGCCCAGCTAATTTTTTGTATTTTTGGTAGAGACGGTGTTTCACCATGTTGACCAGGATGGTCTCGATCTCTTGACCTCGTGATCCACCCGCCTCGGCCTCCCAAAGTGCTGGGATTACAGGCGTGAGCCACCGCGCCCGGCCAGTAATGTCTTGCGTAGCAAAAGGATCCAGTCCAGGTTCCTTCGAACCCAGTTGCCCTATCTCTCTCCTCTCGTTCAGTGTGAAACAATTCTTCAGACTTTCCTCATTTTCATGAATTTTAAGGTTGTAGGGAGGCCATTTTGTAGAATATCATTCAATTTGAGTTTGTTTTATATTTTGTCATATTTTAACTTTGATCAGTTGATTCAGTAAGTGTCTGTTGAGACTACACTCATGTTGACAATTACTCTACTCCACTATGTCTGGACGTGGCAAGCAGAGCAACAAGGCTTGCCAAGGCCAAGATCCAGTCCTCCTGGACCAGGCTCCGGTTCTTGATGGGTCATGTGCACCTCCTGTTCTTCAAGGGCAATTACTACGAGAAAGTAAGGACTGGTACGCCAGTGTGCCTAGTAGTGGTGCTGGAGTGCCTGACTACTGAGATTCTGGAGTTGGCAGACAATAGGACCTGTGACAACAAGAAGGCATATATCGTCCTGCACTACCTGCAGCTGGACAGTTGCAATAATGGAGACCTCAACAAGTTGCTGGGTAACATCATTATCACACAGGTGAGTGTCTTGCCCAACATCCAGGCCGTGATGCTGCCCAAGAAGACTGAGAGCCACTTCAAGTAAAGGAAAAGTAAACTATTAATAATAACACTGCCTTATAAACCAAAGTTTCTTTGCAGAGCCACCTTAAAATTAAAACAAACAAAGAAACCAGGTCCTTTGAAATAAACCAGTTAAAGAAAAAAATAATAAAAAAGAAAAAAGAAAGCCTACAGGCCTTATGGGACATCATTAAGAGAATAATCAGATTTCCAGAACTTCAGAAGAAGAAAGGTTAAAAGGCATACAAAATCTATTTAATCAAGTAACATCTGAAAGCTCCCCAAGTCTGGGGAGTGATATAGTTATCCAGATCCAGAAATCTCAAAAATCCCCATGTAGATTCAACCAAAATCTCCTCTTTGAGGCACATTACGCTAAAACTTTCAAAAGGCAAAGACAAAGAAGAAGGTTTAAAATAGCAAGAGAAAGTATCAGGTCACATCTAAGGGAATCCTCATTAGATGAACAGAAGATTTTTCAACAAAAGCATACAGGCCAGGAGAGAATGGGATGATATATTCAACATATTGAAAGAAAAAAAAACCTCTATTTGTCTGTTCTCATGCTACTATAAAGAACTGCCTGAGACTGGGTTATTTATTTATTTTTTGAGACAGAGTTTCGCTCTTGTTACCTAGGCTGGAGTGCAATGGCACGATCTCGGCTCACTGCAACCTCCGCCTCCTGGGTTCAGGCAATTCTCCTGCCTCAGCCTCCTAGACTGGGTAATTTATAAAGTGAAGAGGTTTAATTGACTCACAGTTCTACAGCACTGGAAAAGACTCACAGAACTTACAAGTATGGTGAAGGGCAAGCAAACACGTTCTTCTTCATATGGTGGCAGGAGAGAGTAGTGCAGAGCTCAGAGGGGGAAAACCCCTTATAAAATCATCAGATCTTGTGAGCATTCGCTCACTATCGTAAGAACAGTGTGGGGGAACTGCCCCCATGATCTAATCCCTCCCTATGGGAGCCCTCCCCATTATGTGAGGATTATAATTCAAATGACAATTCAAGATGAGATTTTGGGTGGGGACACAGCCAAACCATATCATGTACCCAACAAAGCTATCATGCAGAAATGAAATAGAAGTAAGATCTTTCATGAATAAGCAAAAACTGAGATAATTCATCACCACTTAACCAGCCTTACAATAAATGTTTAAGGGGGGACTCTATCTGGAAGCACAAAGGTAATGACTACAGTAATGACAACATACAAAACTATAAAACTCGAAAGTATAAAATTGTGTATCTTTGGACAGATACACAAATAAGAAAGTGAACATAATCAAATGTTGTAACTATAGAAAGCCACCAAACAGCAAAGATAAATAATAAGCGAGCAAGAAATAAACAGAGGAGATATTAAATAACCAGAAAAAACAATTAACAAATGACAAGAGTAAGTCCTTGCCTATCAATAATACCTTTGAATGTAAATGGATTAAATCCCCAAATTAAAAAATATAGATTGGCTGAATGAATAAAAGACATAAGATCCAACTATATGCTCACTCCAAGAAACTCACTTCACCTACGACACACATATTTTCTTTGTCTGAAAGGATAAGGAATAAATCCAGCCATGGTGGAGCATTCTTATAGTCCCAGCTAATAGGGAGACTGAGGTGGGAAGATTGCTTGAGCCCCGGAGCTCAAGGCTGCAGTGACTTAGGATTGTGCCACTGCACTTCAGCCTGGGCAACAGAGCATGGCCCTGTCTGAAAAAAAAATGAAAGAAAAAGAAAAAAGATAGAAAGAAAGAAAGAAAGAGGAAGGAAAGAAGGAAAGGAGGGAGGAAGGAGAAAGAAAGAGAGAAGAAAGAAAGGAAAGGAGAGAGAGAAAGAAAAAGGAAGGAAGAAAGAAAGAGAGAGAAAATGTAGGGATGAAAATAGACATTCTACAAGGTGGAAACCAAAAATGAGTGGAAGTATCAAATAAAATGGACTTTTAAGTCTAAAACTATATTTAAAAAAAAAAAGGCAGAGAAGAAGGTCATTATGTAATAATAAAGAGATCAACTCAGCAAGAGGATAAAGCAATTGTAAGTACATACTCATGTAACATTAAAGCACGTGTGTGTGTGTGTGTGTGTATACATATATATATGGGGAGACAGACTTCAATACCATCATAGCTGGGAACTTTCATACACTACTCATAGCATTGGACAGGTCATCTACACAGAAAAATAGAAGCACTGCCTTTAAACCGAACGACAGACCAAATGAACATAACGGACATTTACAGTACATGTCACCAGACACCGCAGAACACACATTCTTCTCATCAGCACATGGAACATTCTCTAGAGTACACCATATGTTAGGCCAAAAAACTAAGTTTTAACAAATTTTTAAAAACTAAGATCATATCAAGTCTCTTTTCTGACCACAGTGAAATAAAACTAAACATCAATAACAGAAGAAACTTTAAAACCTGTACAAATACATGGAAATGAAACAACCTGGTCCTGAATGGCCATGAGTCAATGAAAAAATTAAGAACAAAATTTAAAAATTTCTTGAACAAAATTAAAATAAAAACACAACATACCAAAACCTATGAGACATAGCAAAAGCAATACTGAAAGGAAAGTTTATAGGAAAAAAAAAACCTTCATCAAAAAATAGAAAGATTTCAAAAAACAACCTAATAATGCTCCTCAAAAAAAAAACTAAAAAAGCAAGAACAAACCAAACCCAAAATTAGTAGAAGAAAAGAAATAGTATATATCAGAGCAGAAATAAACAAAATAGAGGCTAAGAAAATCAATACAAGAGATCGACCAAATGAAAAGTTGGTTTCTTAAAAGATAAACAAAAATGAACAGAACTTTGGCTAGACTAACCAAGAAAAAATGAGAAAATATCCAAATTAATAAAATCGGAAAAAAGATATGTTACAACTGATACCACAAAAATGCAAAGGATTATTAGAGCCCATTATGGAAAACTCTATACCAACACATTATGAAACCTAGAGGAGATGAGTAGATTCCTGACACATGCAACCCATCAAGACAGAACCAGGCAGAAACAGAAAACCTAAACAGACCAGGAACCAGTAACAAGGTTGAAGCAGTTATAAAACATCTCCCCAAAACAGAAAAGCCAGGACCAGCTGGCTTCAATGCTGGATTCTAACATTTAAAGAAGAACAAACACCAATTTTCCTAAAAAACACTCAAAAAAGTTAAAAAGAGGGAATTATTTTATACTCATTCTATGAGGATAACATTACCCTAATACCAAAGCCAGACAAAGATACACCAAAAAAGAAAACTACCAGCCAATATCCCTAATAAATGTAGATGCAAAAATCCTCAAAACATATATCTGCAAACCAAACCCAACAACACATCAAAATATACAGCATGATCAAGAGGGATTTATTCCCCAAATGCAAGGATGATTCAAAATATGCAAGTCAATAAATGTGATCTATTTCATAGACATAATAAAGAAAAAAAAAACAAAGGATCATCTCAGTAGATGCAGAAACAGCGTTGGATAAGATTCAACGTTTTTTCATGATAAAAACTCAAAACAAATTAGGTCTAGAAGGAATATATCTGAACACAATAAAGGTCATAGATGACAAACCCACCACTGACATCATACTGAATGGGAAAAGTTGGAAGCTTTTACTCTAATAATTAGAATGAGACAAGTACACTCACTTTCACCATTCTTATTTAAAATAGTACTGGAAGTTCTAGCCAGAACAATTAGACAAGAGAAAGAAATAAAGGGCCTCCAAATTGGAAAAGAGGAAGTCTAATTGTTTCTGTTTTCAGATAACATGATCTTATATATAGAAGAATCTAAAGACTCCACCGAAAAACGCAGGACTGATAAATGAAGTTACAGGATACAAAAATCAATGTACAAAAATCAGTGGTATTTCTACACATAAACAAGCTAGCTAAAAAAGAAATCGTGGCCGGGCGCGGTGGCTCAAGCCTGTAATCCCAGCCCTTTGGGAGGCCGAGGTGGGTGGATCCCGAGGTCAAGAGATCGAGACTATTCTGGTCAACATGGTGAAACCCCGTCTCTACTAAAAATACAAAAAATTGGCTGGGCATGGTGGCACGTGCCTGTAATCCCAGCTACTCAGGAGGCAGAGGCAGGAGAATTGCCTGAACCCGGGAGGCGGAGGTTGCTGTGAGCCGAGATCGCGCCATTGCTCTCCAGCCTGGGTAACAAGAGCGAAACTCTGTCTCAAAAAAAAAAAAAAGAAAAGAAAAGAAATCGTGAGAAACATCATCAATCAAATGATGAGAAAGAAATAAGGACTATCACGTGGTCCATTGATTCCACTTCTGGATATATATCCAAAAAACGAAAATCAATATATTGAAGAGTTATAAAATCAACTTACTTGCCCATCAACAGATGAAGGGATAAAGATGATGAGATACTATTCAGCCATAAAAACAAATGAAGTCTTGTCATCTGCGGCAACATGGATGAACCTGGACTAATCATGCTAAGTGAAATAAGCCAAGCACAGAAAGACAAACATTACATGTTCTCACTCATATGTAGTAGCTAAGAAAACATATTTTATGAAGATAGAAAGTAGATTGTTGGTTACCAGAGACTAGGAGAGGTAGGGAGAAAGGAGGAGTGAAGAGAGGTTGATTAATGGGTACAAATAAGCAGTAGAAGGAATAAAACCTAGTGTTCAATAAATCAGGAGAGTAACTATACTTAACAATAACCAATTGTGCATTTCAAAATAGAATAACCTGTTTCTAGCACAAAGAAAATACACATACTTAACGTGATCAGTAGCTCAATTATGCTGAACTGATCTTCACACATTATATATATGCGATAAATTATGACAGCTACTCTGAAACTAGGTACCTTTTTTTTTTTTTTTTTTTTTGGAGATGGAGTCTCCCTCTGTTGCCCAGGCTGGAGTGCAGTGGGGTGATCTCGGCTCACTGCAACCTCCGTCGCTCAGGTTCAAGCGAGTCTCTTGCCTCAGCCCCGCAAGTTGCTAGGATTACAGATGCCTGCCACCATGCCCAGCTAATTTTTGCATTTCTAGTTGGGATGGGGTTTTCCAGGGTGGTATCATACTCCTGACCTCAAGTGATCCGCCCACCTCGGCCTCCCAAAGTGGGTACATTTAGTATGTATCAATAAAATATATAAAATAGAAAAGAAATATGATTCTGAACAGAGAAGAAAGTAATGGAGTGTATGGCTCCTAGTCAGACCTAAGAAAAAGCACTTTATTGGAGATTATGTCTTATTGAAAAGCAATTTATTTCTGGTAGGCATGCATATTAAACTTCCTTCTTGTTGGCACATTTAATCTGTTTTTAGAATCCTTTGGAATATTACATTTCTAATGTTTGAAGCTAAACCAAAACTAAACACTTTCAGGAACAGAGTTGAAGCAGGCAGAGCATGCTCGAGGATTTCATAGTTAGTTGAGAGCTGGTGGTGGGAGCACAGGAGATGGGGAAGAGCAGGCTGACTTGAAGTGGACACAGGAGGAGATGAGCTGAACTTGCTCACTGTGCAGGAAATGCAGAGGAATTGAGGATGACTTCTAAGACTGGTTTGAGCAGCTGCATGGGGCTATTTAAGGAGATGAGATTTGTGGACGGGAGAAAGGTTAGAGGAGAGTGCCATTAGGAGTTGTGGCCTGCCTTCTTTTCTTCCTTTTTTTCTTTCTTCTTTCTTACTCCCTTTCTTTCTTTCCTTTCATCCTTCCTTCCTTCCTCTTTCTCTCTTTCTCCCTTTCTCTCTCTTTCTTTCTTCCCTCCCTCCCTTCCTTCCTTCCTTTCTTCCTTCCTTCCTCTTTCTTTCTCCCTTTCTCTCTCTTTCTTTCTTCCTTTCCTCCCTCCCTCCCTCCCTTCCTCCCTCCTTCCCTCCCTTCCTTCCTTCCTTCTTTCTTTCCTTCCTTCCTTCTCCATTCAGCCACCCCATGTCTTTTAATTGGAAAATTGAGTCCATTTACATTCAATGTTAACACTGATAAGTAAGGGCTTACTGCCCTCATTTTGTTGCCTGATTTCTAGTTGCTTGCAACTTCCTCTATTCCTTTCTTTCTTTCTCACTGCCTTCCTTTGTGGTAAGTTTATTTTCTCTGGTAGTGTGTTTTAATTCATTGCTTTTTATTTTTAGTGAATCTATTATAGGTTTTTGTGTTGTGGTTACCATGAGGCTTACAAAAATATCTTATAGATATAACAAGTTATTTTAAAGAGATGACAATGTATCTTAGATCACAAAGAACAGAAACCAACAAAGAGAAAACTAAAAAACCTCTACACTTTAACTTCATCCTCCCCACATTTTGACTTTTTGTCATATCCATTTCCATACTGTTATACTGTCTATATCGTAAAAGTTTGTGTAGGTATCATCATATTTGATAGATTTGTTTTTTAGACTTCGTAGTAAAGTTATGAGTGGGCTGTATGTCACAATCACAGTATTAGAGAAATCTGGGTTTGTCCATCTATTTACTTTTACCAGTGGGTTTTATATCCTCACGTTTTCTTTTTATACGTTAGTGTTTTTTTTCAGATTGAAGAACCTCCTTTAGCATTTCTTACAAGACAGCTCTGGGGGTAGTGGTGGTGGTGAATTATCTCAGCTTTTGTTTGTCTGAAAAACACCTTATCTCTCTTTCATATTTGAAGAATCGTTTTGCGTATACAGGATTCTTAAATAGCAGGGATTTTTACCCTTTCAACACTTGCAAAATGGCATCTTATTCCCCTTGACTAATGTGGTTTCCTTTGTAAAGCCTGTTGCCAGAAGAACTGGAGCTCCTTTATATGTTATTTGCTTCTTTTCATTGCTTTTTTTAGGGTACTCTCTTGGTCTCTGATTTTTGGAAGCTTGAATATTACGTGCCTCGGTCATCCTATTTGGGTTGGATCTGTTTGGTGTTCTCTGACCTTCCTGCGTGTGGATATTTACATCTTCCTCAAGTTTTGGGATGGGAGTCTTGCCTCCTCCTTTTGTCTCTGCCTGTCTTCAGGAATACTTCTCCTTTTAGGCACTCATAATATTTTCCATGGATTGAGGCAGAGACAGGTTGTCTGCCAGGGAAACCAAGATGGTGGGGAAGCTGATTGTCAACCTTGTTCTCACTTTTTCCAATGTCAAAATCTTGAGTCAGGGGAATTTTCCACATACTTGATGCTGGGCAAATTGGGGGTGGGGGAGTAGCATCACAGATAAGGTAAGTCCAATTCTCTTACTGTCTAATTAAAGTTTTTAACTTCATTGTGGGCCCAGGAACTATCTCATCTTTATAATTGAGTTCTGGAATATTGCTAGTGATGATCTCAATACTGGAGATATATATATATATATATATATATTCACTTTCTGTGCGGGAAGTGAAGCCAGCTTTCTTCTAAGCCACAATATTTAAACCAGAATGACTTAAAGATTATCCTTCTTCCTATTTAAATAGTTCTACACAATTAGAATAAGAATCTAAAAGTAATGAAGCAAAACAATAATACACTTCTCAAAAATGCAACTGAAAACAACCTGTTTCTTGAGAAAGATTAAGTGTGTGTGTGCGTGCGTGTGTGTACATATATCAGCTTTAAGAAGCATGTATTAAACATTGCAGAATGCAACATTTGCTTATGTTTAGACCTTCTGCTAAAGTTTATTTCACTAGTTTCTTATTTGTTAATTAGAGTTGTACCGCCGTATGAAAGAAATGAAGAATCATTTGTACAAATAACAGAACCTATCGATTTCTTATACTTCCTCAATTCAAGCTCCTTTTATCTTAAAGGGGCGGTTTGGAAGTGAGTGTCCCTATCTGGAATGGAATGGATGGTCTACTTTGGTGGACAGAACATGTAGGTCTACTCTCCTTTTACACTAGAAGCGCCCGCCCTATTTTTAGCAAAGCTCCAGAATGGCTTCTTCTGCCTTTGAAGTGTTACAATGTTTGCACCTTAGTCTTACCATAAGACAGCCCTTCCCAGATGGCATTTATATCTGGCAGTATGATGATTGGAATTGCATTTAATTAATTATGCATGTTTAACACCTGCAATCCTACATAGATTCTGTTAGCTGAATGCTGCTGGATTGCTTACTATTTCCGATTCTTAGAACAAAAGGTATGTGCAGATGTCCCCTTTTATTATCTCATTTTCAAGGGTAACATTTTAAGTTCCTTTAAAATTTATCAGAAGTGCAGTTTGTGAAATTAGATCAGTTTTGCTCTGATATTGCTGTTGGTGAAAAAAAAAGACAAACAAACAAACAACAACAACAAAAAACCAATAATTTGAAGCTCCTGGAAGACAAGCCAGACTCTGACCGTCACCTGGACATAATGCCTCATCACACGCACGTCTTGCCTTTCCTTTACCTCGAGCTCTCAAACATTATTCCAGAGAATGGTAGAACCTTTCCTGAGAGGGCATTTTAATTTTATCAAAATACCAACTGCTCTGTGGCCATGACAACGGCTTTCTTACCTCATGCAATTTCTCCGTACAGCCACACAAGCCTTAAGCAAAGCTTTCAGCAGATTTTAAATTGAATTACTATAATTCTCTGATGTTTTTTTCTCCACGATTCTTGGTACTGAATTATACAATTTTATGTGTGTTAGAAAGTGGCTTCCTTTCAAGTTCCAGGGTAGGGTTGGAGCAGACAGAGATTTAAGCAGCCATTTACTTGTATATCCAGGTAGAATTTTTTAAAAAGCCTTCCTAGAGATATTGAGAATCAGAATCCCATGCCCCTAAGAATAAATTTCATAATCTTGGGTCAAGATCACAGACGATAGTCACTGACAGAGAAGACCAAACTTCACACATTTCTTTCCTTTCTCATTTTGTGTATGAAAATGCTACAGTAAGCAATATCTGCTTTAACCCCAGACCACCCCATCCATTCTGTAGCCTGGATGAAGTTTCTAAACAAATGCGATCATGTCAATATCCAGTTTAAAATTATGCGCACTCCTTAGGATAGAGTCCAAATTCGTTAACATAGATTCAAAATATTTTTTCTATTTGGCATTTGCCTACATCACTGCCCTTCATTTCTGCCTCTCTTCTTCAGCCAAACAGAACAACTTTAAGGTTCTTAAACAGCCAAGTAGCCTTGGCATCCAAATTATTTATGCCACTTAGGTATGCTTCCTCTAATCCCACATTCCTTGCCTGGATAACCCCTGTTCATCCTTCAAATCTCAACTAAGATATGGTTTCTGATTGGAGGCAGAGCAAGATGATTAAATAGAAATGCTGTCAATCATCGCCTCACAGGAATACCGAATTGAACAACTATGTATGCAAGAAAGCACCTTCATAAAAACAATAACAGGCTGGCCACTGTGGCTCATGCCTGTAGTTTTAGCACTTTGGAAGGCCGAGGCGGGTGAATCACCTGAGGTCAAGAGTTCAAGACCAGCCTGGCCAAAATGGAGAAACCCCGTCTCTACTAAAAATACAAAAATTAGCCAGGCATGGTGGTGGGTGCCTGTAATCCCAGCTACTCAGGAGGCTGAGGCAGGAGAATCGCTTCAACCCTGGGGGTGGAGGTTACAGCGAGCCAAGTCACACCACTTCACTCCAGCCTGGAGACTCAGTCTCAAAAAAAAGAACAACAGATGAGCAATCACAATACCTACTTTTAGCATAACAACAAGGAAAGACACATTGAAAAGGGTAGAAAGGACCGTCCTGCATTACCCCTTCCCCGACCCCATAAGGGCAGCCAAGAGACAGAATCTGTGTGCTTTGGGGAGGGAGGACAAAGTGAGTGTGGACTTTGCATTAGAGCTCAGTACCATCCTGCCACAGTGGAACACGACGTTGGGCACCATTCTTTGGGTATGCACAAAGGGCATATTTACAGCAGCCCTGGGCCAGAAGGGAATTCCCCAACAGGAAGAGTCTAAATTCCAACCAGCTTCACCACTGTCTAATTAAAGTGGCCTAGGGCCCCAAATAAATTTGAGCGTCAGCCGGGCCACAATGACTGCAGTTTTTGAGTGAGCCCTGGTGCTGAGCTGGTCTCAGGAGCTGTGGTCTCAGTGTGCCACTTACCATGACTCCAGCTGCGGTGGCCACGAGAGTGCCTTCATCACCCCTCCCTCAACTGGAGACGACGTAGTACAGAAGGAAACTCCTTCCGCTTAGAAGAAAAAACGGAAAGAGTACGGAGGACTTTGTCTTGCAACTGGATACCGGCTCAGCGGCAGTAAAGCAAGCGCTGGGCAGATTCCTAGAGGGCTTGTGCTCTTTAATGGCGTTTCTAGACCTACCCCAGGCCACAAAGAACTCTATTGCCCTGGTGGGATGAACTGAATCCTAGCAAAATTCACCACCTGCTGACTAAAGTGGCCTGAGACCTGGAATAGGCGTCAGTGGCAGCCAGGTAATAGTGGCCATAAGCCTTGGGCAAGCCCCTGTGCTGTGCTGCCCTGGGAAGCCATGGGCTGCAGGTGCGGCCCAACACAGTGTCAGCTATGGCAACCAGGGAAGTGTGCACATTACCCAATGCAAGTAGCCCAGACTCCTTTTGATTAATGAAAAGAGAGGGAAGAGAGCAAGAGACTTAGTCTGGAAACCAAGGAAATTATCTCTTATCTTCCCCAGGTCCAGCAAGGGCTGTGTATTTAGGAGTCTGCAAGAGTCGCAGTATACCTGGGCTTAAGGCACCCCCTAGTGTTCAAACTGCTGCAGTACACAGGTTTAGATAACACTCTATCCCCTTAGGATTTTTAGAAAGCCCTCCCAAGAAGTGTGAGTACTAACAAGGCCAGACACTATGACTGGAATATATATCTAACTCTCTAATGCCCAAACATTAATGGATGTCCACAGCATAAGGAACATTCTGTTTATACCTTCACAAACACTAAAAGATAAATATATCAAAAAATGAATACAACAAAAATAAACAATATAAAAGGAGACAACAAAAAGCAAAAAAGTAAGAGTGATGGAGTCCACGTGTAGAGGTTTTATCTCCTCTTTGCTTGTATGTTTTCTTTTCATGTTTGTCTGTGATCAGAATTAGTTATCGTCAGATTAAAATAATTTGTTATAAGATTTTCTGGCAAATCTTATGGTAACCACAAAGGAAAACCCTGTAATCGATACACAAAAACCAAAAAGGAATTGAGACATCCTGCCAGAGAAAAGCCTTTTACATACATAAAAAGACAGAAAGGAAGAAAGGAGGAGAGGGGTTCCAAAACAACCAACACAGTAGGAAGTCCTTATCCATCAATAATAAAATTGAATCTAATGGAATAAATTATCCAATTAAAAGACACAGAGAGGCTACATGGATTTTTAAAAGACCCAACTGTATCTTGCCTACAAGAAACTGACTTCACCTGTAATGACACATATAAGCTGAAAATGAAAGTATGAAGAAAGATATTCCACGGAAATGGAAACCAAAAAGAGCAGAAATAGCAATATTTATATTGGATGAAATAGACTACAAGTCAAAAACTATAAAGGAAATGAAGAAGGTCACTATATAATGATAAAGGGCTGATCCTTCAACAGTTAATAACAATTGTAAATATATACGCACCCAACACCACAGCATCCAGATACGTAAAGCAAATATTATTAGAGCTAAAGAGACAAGTGAACACCAATACAATAATAGGTGGAAACGTCTAGAACCCACTTTCACATCACACAGATTATCTAGACAGAAATCAGCAAGTAAACATTGGACTTAATCTGCACTGTAGTCCAAATGTATCTAATACACAATTACAGAACATTACATTCTGCAGGTACAGAATACATGTTCTTCTCATCAGCACATGCAGCGTTCCCCAAGATAAACCATGTTAGGCTATAAAACTAATAAAAACAAATTTTAAAAAAAAGTACAAATCACATCGAGTGTCTTTTCTGGCAACAATGGAATAAAACGAGAAATCAATAACAAGAGGAACTTTGGAAACTAGATATGTAGAGCTGGAAATTAAACATCATGCTCCTTAATAACCAATAGGTCAGGAAGAAATTGAGAAGAACACCAAGAAATTTCGTAAAGCAAATAAAAATGGAAACACAACATTTAAAAAAAACTTATGGAATGCAGAAAAAGTGCTACTAAGGGGGAAGTTTATAGCAAGAGATACATTGTAAAAGTAAAAAGACTTCAAATAAATACTTACTGGTGCACCTCAAGGAACTAAACAAGCAAGAGCAAACGAAACCCAAACTTAAGATGGGAAGGAAATAATAAAGATCAGAGCAAAAATAAATAAAATTGAGACTGAAAAAATACAAAAGGGCAACAAAACAAAAGGTTTTTTAAAAATATAAACAAACAAAACTTTTGCTAGACTAACAAACAAGAAAGTGGGAAGACTCAAATAAGTAGAGATAAGAAGGAGACATTACACTGAGTTACCACAGTCATTCAGAAGAGCATTAGCCTGTTAAGAGCAACTATATGCCAATAAAAAGGAAAATGTAGAAAAAAGTAGATAAATTTCTAGACACATAAACAAGTTACCAAAATTAAACCATAAAGAAATAGAAATTCAGAACATACCCATAATAAGTAATGAGATAAACCATAAAGAAATAGAAAACCAGAACATACCCATAATAAGTAACGAGATAGTAATAAAACCCTCCCATCAAAGAAAAGCCAACAGAACTAAAGTCTGCTAAATAAAAAGGTGGGGAAAAAAAAGGCCAAGACATACTTTCTTCATTGCTGAATTCTACCAAACATTTAAAGAACTAATACCAATTCTACTGAAACTCTTCAAAAAGTTAAAGAAGAGGGAATACTTCCAAACTTATTCTATGAGGCCAGCATTACCTTCTATCAAAACCGGACAAAGACGTAGCAAAAGAGACAGAAAGAATACTACAGAACAGAAGCACTGAGGAACATAGATGCAAAATTTTCAACCAAACTCTAGAAAACTGAGTTAAACAACGCACTACAACATTATTCATAATTTGTCCTAGGGATGCAAGAATGGTTCAAAACATGCAAATAAATAAATGTTATATATCACATCAATAGAAGCAAGGGCAAAAACTACATGATCATTTCAATAGATGCTGAAAAAGCATCCCATAAAATTTAACATTCCTTCCTGATAAAAGCTCTCAAGAAACTGGATATAAAAAGAACATACCTCAATAAAATGAAGGTAATACATGGCAAGCCCACACCTAGCATCATACTGCATAGGGGAGAATGAAAAGCCTTTTTTCTAAGATCTGGAACAAGACAAGGATGTCTGCTTTCACTATTTTTATTTAACATAGTACTGTAAATCCTAGCCAGACCAATTAGATACCAGAAAGAAAGAAAAGGCATCCAAGTTGGAAAGAAGTCAGATGTTCCTTGTTTGCAGACAATATAATCTTATATTTAGAAAAACCTAAAGACTCTACAAAAAAAAAAAAAAACCGTTAAAACTGTTTAACACATTCAGTAAAGTTACAGAATACAAAATCAACATATGAAAAGCGGCGGCATCTCTACATGACAACAACAACACAAAGTCTGAGAAAAAGAAAGCAATTTCATTTACAATCGCTGTAAAAAATGCTTAGAAATAAAACTCACCAAACAAGTGAAAGATCTCTACACTGTCAACAATGTCAAATGTAATACACTGATGAAACAAATTGAAAAGGACACAAAAAATTAGGAAGCTATTCTATGTTTGTGGACTGGGGAAGTCAATACTGGCAAAATGTTTGTACTAACCAAAGCAGCCTACAGACTCAATGCAATCTCTATCAAAATACCAATGACATTGTTCACACTCACACAAAAGAAATCCTCAAATCCATATGGAATCACAAAAGACTCAGGATAGTCAAAGGCTTCTTGAGAGAAAGCTCAAAGCTGGAGACGTCACATTACCTGACTTCAAATTATACTACAAAGCTGTAGTAGCCAAACAGCATGGTACTAGCATAAAAACAGACATTCAGACAAATGGAACAGAAAAAAGATCCTTATATAAATCTACACGTTTATAGCCAACTCATTTGGGACAAAGGTGTCAAGAACCTATACTGGGGAAAGGACAGTTTCTTCAATAAATGGTGCTGGGAAAACTGGATATCCATAGGCAGAAGAATGAAGCTATACCTCTATCTCTAATCATATACAAAAATCAAATCAGAATGGATTAAGAACTTAAATCTAAGACCAGAAACTCTAAAACCACTAGGATAAATTGTTGGGAAACACTTCAGGAAAATGGCTGGGGCAAAGGTTTCTAGAGTATGAGATCCTGGAACCCTGCAGCAGTCCCAAGATACCTCAAAAGCTCAAGCAGCCAGAGCAAAAATAGACAAATGAGATCACATGAAGTTAATAAGTTTCTGAACAGCAGAGGAAACAACAAAGTGAAGAGACAGCCTACTGAATGGAAGAACATATTTGCAAACTATTTAATGGGCAAGGGACTAATAACCAGAATACATAAGGCACTCAAACAATCCAATAGCAAAAATAATAGCAATTTTATTTTCTAAGCAGCAAAGCAAAAAGAAAAGAAAAAAATATCAATTTTATTTTTAAATGGGCAAAAGATCTGAACAGACATTTCTCAGAAGAAGATATATAAATGGCCAATAAGTATGTCCAGTATTACTATTCATCAGGGAAATGCAAATCAAAACTACAGTGAGATGTTATCTTACTCCAGTTAAAATGGCTATTATCAAAAAGCAGATAATAATAAATGCTGTGAGAATGCAGAGCAAGGGAACCACTTTTACTCTGTTGGTGAGATGTAAAGTAGCACAGCCACTATAAAAAACTGTATGGAGTTTCCTTCAGAAACTAAAAATAGAACTACCATATGACCAGTAATTCCACTGCTGGGTATATATCCTAGAGGAAGAAAATCAGCATATTGAAGAAATATCTGCACTTTCATGTTTATTACAGCGCTATTCACAGCAGCCAAGACATGGAATCAACTTACCTGTCCATCAGTGGGTGACTGCATAAAGGAAAACTGATATTTACACACAATTGAATATTATTCTGCCATAAAAATAATAAAATCATTTTATTCGCAGCAATATAGATGAATTTGGGGGTCTTGATGCCAAGTGAAATAAGCCAAGCACTGAATGACAAATATTGCATGTTGTCACTTGTGGAAGCTAAAAAAAAGTGCATCTCGTGAAGATAGGGAGTAGACTGGTAGTTACTAGAGGTTGGGAAGTGTAGGGGAGGTGGGTGGGGGTGAAGAGAGTTGATCAAGGGTTGCAAATATATAATCAGATAGGATAAATACGGCCTGGGGTTTGATAGATCAGTAAGGTGACTATAGTTTACAATAACCCACTGTGCATTTCAAAACAGAAGAAAATCCTAGCATAAAGAAAAGTCAAAAATTTAAGACCAACTACTCTAATTTGATCTTTATACATTATATGAATGTACAAAATTATCACATGTATCACAAAAATGTGTACATATATTATGTATTAATGCTTTAAAAGAGTGCATTTTGTCAGAAAGAACATTTCTACCACAAAACATTTACCTGTAAAGGATTCCTTTGCAATGAAGAGCACTTATCTCTTCTGTATAGTAAAGGTAAGTAGTATTTAACTATCCCAGCCGCTGATGCTCCCTTGTGATTACTTTATTTGTTTTGAGATTTATAGCTGTAACATTAATGACATTAAGAAATGAGATCCTGGAACCCTGCTGCCATCCCAAGATATGAGGATTAAGTTTATGACTAGTAATAATAGTCACACATCAACAGCTTAAGATAATAAAACCACCATCACTTTATTGTTAGGTTATCTTGGGATCTAAAATTACTTGTCCTACATTGAGTAGTTAAGAGTCACAATCCTCGTCTTCCCATACTGAAGACCTCGCCTTCTCTGGATATATAAGCCCTTTTGTAGGAAAGACAGGTAGATTGCAGTCATGCTGTCTGATTATCCCATAAAGCAGGATGGCAATGACAACTCTGATAGGAATTTGTTCAGAAATCCTTGGTTAGTATTATGATCACTATAATATAATGAAAATATCTATTCTGAAAATAATGTTGGCAGTTATCTATAGCACTTACAACCTTTTACTTTTTGATACTTGCTCTTCAGTATTTAAAGACCTCAAAACCTAGCATGTTGGTCTTGCCTGAGATGGAGAACAAAGTGTAACTTGATCCCTTCTTAATTCTGTACCCTCCTTCCTAATCAATCATGCACAAAATGAGAACAGCAGCAAGTTGTTCAGTATTGCAGCACTGCACAGCTCCGGGGGCACCATTTACATCGTATCTCTGGTGTACAGCATAGGATACTATAGAATGTGAACTGTACCCCTCAAGTTGGACAACATGGCAGATGTAGATGTCTCTTTCCTTCAGGGATGTGAGCTTCAAGATACTTACCTGGGATTTGGAACCAGATCCTGAAAATGAATACAGGATAAAGAGTCTGGATTTTCCCTTTTTTTCAGGTTAACAATTGCATTTTTTCATGTATTGTGGTTAGTTTTACCAGACTTACTGAAACAGTAACTGATACTAGAAAAAAATATAGAGCTGACCTCGGAAATTGATTAGTGCTGGTCAGTGCAGTGATATTAACATACTGGCAATGACAAGTGGGACTGATGGATGCAAAGTAAGTTTGTGCTTGCTTAAGAAGTCAAAGAGGGGCTGGGTGCAGTGGCTCAAACCTGTAGTCCCAGCACTTTGGGAGGCCAAGGCAGGTGGATCACGAGGTCAAGAGATCGAGACCATCCTGGTCAACATGGTGAAACCCCATCTCTACTAAAAATACAAAAAATTGGCTGGGCATGGTGGTGCGTGCCTGTCATCCCAGCTACTCAGGAGGCTGAGGCAGGAGAATTGCCTCAACCCAGGAGGCGGAGGTTGTGGTGAGCGGAGGTTGTGGTGAGCCGAGTTTGCGCCATTGCACTCCAGCCTGGGTAACAAGAGCGAAACTGCGTCTCAAAAAAAAAAAAAAAAAAAAAGTCAAAGAGGTAGGCAGGTCACCTGAGGGCAGGAGTTCAAGGTCAGCCTGGCCAATATGGTAAAAACCCCTTCTCTACTAAAATTACAAAAATCACCAGGAGTGGTGGTGGGCTCCTGTAATTCCAGCTACGTGGGAAGCTGAGGCACAAGAATTGCTAGAACCCGGGAGGCAGAGCCCACAGTAAGCTAAGATTGTGCCACTGTATTCCAGCCTGGAGACAGAGCAAGACTCTGTCTCAAAGAAAAATTTAAAAATAACATAATAATAATAATGAGGAAGGAGATTCAGTAATAAAGTCTGCCATCAAAGAAAAGCCTAAACTGAATGGCTTCACTGCTTAATTTTACCAAACATTTAAAGAATTAATACCGATCTGTCACAAACTTCTCAAAAATTGAAGAAGAGGGAACACTTCCATACTAACTTTATGGGACTAGCATTATCCTGATAACAAAGCCAAACAAGGACTTTGAAAAGAAAATTACAAGAAAAGAGATTTACAAGAAATAGAAAATTACAGGCCAATATCACTAATAAACATAGATGCAAAAATCTTCAACAAAATACTACCAAATCAAATTTAACTGCACATTTAAAGGATGGTTCACTATGATCAAGTGGAATTTTTCCCAAGGATGCAAGGATGGGACAACATATGCAAATCCACAAATGTGATTCACCACATTAACAGAACGAAGAGCAAAAAAAGAAACCATAGCATCATCTCAGATGTAGAAAAATTACTTGCCAAAATTCAGCCTCCTTTTATGATTTTAAAAGAGAAAAAAAAAAGCCTCTCAACAATTAGGTATAGAAGGAATGTATCTCAACACAATAGAGGCCACACATGACAACCCTATAGCTAACATCACACTAAACGGTGAAAGTTAAAACGTTTCTTACGTCACACAATATACTTAAATCAGCCCAAAATGGATTAAATACTTAAACATAAGAACTTAGTCTAAAAAACTGCTAGAGGAAAACACAGTTAAAAAGCTCTGTGACATTAGTCTGGACAATTATTTTTTTGGATATAACCTCAAAAACACAGGCAAGAAAAATGAATATAGACAAATGATACTACATGAGACTAGAAAGCTTTTGTGCAGTGAAGGAAATAATCCATGGAGTAAAGAGACCGCCTATGAAATGGAAGAAAATATTTACAAGCCACACATCTTATAAGGGATTAATGTCCAAAGTATATAAGGAACTCAACTCAAGAGCAAGAAAACAAATACAATTTTAAAATGGTCCAAGTACCTGAACAGAGATTTCTCTCTTTTTTTTTTTTTGAGACAGAGTCTCACTCCACCACCAGGCACCAGGCTGGAGTGCAATGGCGCGACCTCGGCTCACTGCAACCTCCGCTTCCTGGGTTCAAGCAATTCTCCTGCCTCAGCCTCCCAAGTAGCTGGGACTACAGGCATGTCCCACCACGCCCAGCTAATTTTTTTTTTTTTGTATGTTTAGTACAGACAGGGTTTCTCCATGTTGGCCAGGATGGTCTCAATCTCTTGACCTTGTGATCCGCCCGCCTCAGGCTCCCAAAGTGCTGGGATTACAGGAGGGAACAGAGATTTCTCAAAAGAAGACATACAAATTGGTAATAGATATATGAAAGAAATGCTCAATATTACTAATCATCAAAGAAATGCTAATTAAACCCACAATGAGTTATCATCTTACACCTGTTAGAACGGCTATCATCAAAAAGACAAAAGATAAGTTTTGGTAGAGATGTGGAGAAAAGGGAACCCTTGTACGCTGTTGGCAACATCGTGAATTAGTTTCGCCATTATGAATGATAGTATGGATATTCTTCAAAATATTAAAGACAGAACTCCCATATGACCCAGATATTCCACTACTGGGTATATATTCTAAGGAAATGAAATCAGTGTGTGGAAGAGATACTTGCATTCCCATGTTCTTTGCAGCATTATTCACAATAGCCAAGATATGGAGTCAATTTAAGTCTGTCAACTGATAGATGAATAGATTTCAAAAGTGTTGTATGTACAATCATGCATCACTTAACAATAAGGATATGTGCTAAGAAACACATCATCAGGTTATTTTATTGTATGTTAATTCTCTGAGATGGAGTCTTGCTCTGTCGCCCAGGCTGGAGTGTAATGGCACAATCTTGGCTCACTACAACCTCCACCTCCCAGGATTCAAGCCATTCTCCTGCCTCAGCCTCCCAGGAAGCTGGAACTACAGGCATGCCACATCCAGCTAAGTTTTGTATTTTTAGTAGAGATGGGGTTTTACTATGCTGGCCAGGCTGGTCTCCTGACCTCCGTGATCTGCCCACTCTGGCCTCCCAAAGTGCTGGGATTACAGAGGTGAGCCACTGCACCTGGCCTCATTTTTGAACATTCTGTTCAACATGTTACTATACTGAATATTGTTAGTGACTTGCAACACAATTGTATTGTACCTATTTGTGTATCGAAACACAGAAAAAGTACAGTTAAAAGAAGTACTAGCCTGGCGCAGTGGCTCAAGCCTGTAATCCAGCACTTTGGGAGGCCGAGGCGGGTGGATCATGAGGTCAAGAGATCGAGACCATCCTGGTCAACATGGTGAAACCCCATCTCTACTAAAAATACAAAAAATTGGCTGGGCATGGTGGCGCGTGCCTGTAATCCCAGCTACTCAGGAGGCTGAGGCAGGAGAATTGCCTGAACCCAGGAGGCGGAGGTTGCGGTGAGCCGAGATCGCGCCATTGCACTCCAGCCTGGGTAACAAGAGCGAAACTCCGTCTCAAACAACAACAACAACAACAAAGTACTATTAAAAGTTGAATTAATAGTATTAGCAACTGCTTGGAATAAAGACAGGGAAAGAGTCCAAGATCCCAGGGTGTCTAGTATACTACTGGTGTCATTAGCAAGAACAAACAAATGAAACGAAACAAACGAACAAACAGAGGACAAGGAGATTTGGGAGGATAGAGGATAGCCCAGTTTGGGATACATTGAATCTAGTTGATAATCTGTTACTGGGTACATAAACAAGTAAATAATAAAACAGAGGTACTTATCTCCTCAAGTACACACAACCCAGAGTTTAGGGAGGTTGGAACGCTACTGTTCATATGTGTGAGTGGACAAGCAGCCTCACGTCTCTGTTTCTCAGTGTCCTTAAATGCAAGATGGTGATGATGGAAAGCTACTGTGGGGGTCGAATCACAATCAAATGAGCGGGTATAAGTAAAAGATTAAAACAGTACCTGGCCCAGAGTAAATGCTCCAGAATTGCTAGATATTATTTGTTCCTGTGGCAATGAGGTCTCCTTCTTATCCCACTTTTATGTGGAAGACAGAGATAGCAAAAGCTTCTGAGATGACTTAGGGCCTAAGATTCCTGAAACTCTTTGTGGGCAGCTCCAGAGGGCAATTCTATGTCTGTGGATGAAGTCAGTGTTATGTGGGAATCTCAGAGGCAAGTGATGCGATATCTCTGGAAAGGTGGGAAGTTTTGTGATTTGGTAGAGATAACCTGTACCAACTCTCAGGAATCAATTGTTAAATATTTGAGAATTTTGCCAGCCAGTTGAATGTAGCCATTATTAAAAATAAAATTGTAGGCCGGGTGCGTTGGCTCAAGCCTGTATCCCAGCACTTTGGAAGGCCGAGGCGGGTAGATCACCTGAGGTCAGGAGTCTGAGACCAACCTGGCCAACATGGTGAAACCCCGTTTCTACTAAAACTACAAAATTAGCCAGGTGTGGTAGTGCACACCTGTAATCCCAGTTACTCTGGAGGCTGAGGCAGGAGAATCATTTAGAACCTGGGAGGCGGAGATTGCAGTGAGCCAAGATCACACCACTGTACTGCAGCCTGGGTGACAGAAGGAGACTCTGTCACAAAAATAAAAATTAAAATTGTATATGCTTACAAATAATTAAATTATACTAGAAATAAGATAATAAATGTTCAACATTCATCATTTTAATTACTTTCACTACATTTTAATGTTATTTGTGTTCTAGAGTTTATTCTTATCTATCATATCCATAGGATGGAAATACTGTATAATGATGTGCTACTCCACATCTCTTTACGGCATTCAAATGATGTCACATTGCAACTTGAAATCAGCCGTGGTGAGAATATTTATATTACAGAAGTTGATAACTGCTGTGGATTTATTTGTTGGTTTGTTGATTGATTAGATGAGAAAATAGCAAACTGTAGCCTGTAGAACAAATCTAGTCCATTGTCCGTTTTTGTATGGATTATGAGCTGAAGTTGCTTTTATATTTTTTAATTGTTAAAAAAAGAATAACATTTTATGGAAACTAAATGAAATTCAAATCTCAGTGTTCATAAATAAAGTTCTGTTGGAATACAGTCACGCTCACTGGCTCACATACTGCCTGTGGGTTGCCTGTGTGCTACAGAGGCAGAACTGTATAGACAGAGGTAGTTGAGATAGAGACCACATGGCCTGCAGAGCCTAAAATATTTACTATGTGGCCCTTTACCGAAAAGTTTTCCTGTTCCTCGTTTAAACTTAAGAAAGTGGTGGATAAAATGTAAATAATGCAGATTAAACTTTAATGTTATGTCTCTGGCCATTGCATTGTGAATAGTATTAAAAAATTGGGGAAATATTCTTCCAGCATTGAGTTATTGATCAACAAGTGATTTCCCACATACATCTTTGATGTTTTACTTAGTCTCATTCATTGACTTAAATGAAAATATCCACTAACATTCATGTGAGAACTACATTTGTTTCTCAGTTGCAACCGTAGATTGACTATAAGTTTTAAAAGTTCGGCAAAAATTAACAAAAGTATTCTGTAAGAATCAATGAAGATGGAATTTATAAATAAGAGTATTTTGTATTTTTATTATTTATAAGTTGTATGCTACATATTCTTTACATTAGTGCAATTCATAATAAGTGGGTATACATATAGACATGCATACTTTTTTTCCCCAGAGAGCCAGTTATTAATGTTTTTTTTTTGATACAGAGTTTCACTCTGTCACCCAGACTGGAGTGCAATGGAGTGATCTCGGCTCACTGCAATTGCCGCCTCCTGGGTTCAAGCGATTCTCATGAATCTGCCTCCCTGAGTAGCTGGGATTACAGGAGCCTGCCATCATGCCTGGTTAATTTTTGTGTTTTTAGTAGAGATGGGGTTTTGCCAGGTTGGCCAGGCTGGTCTCAAACTCCTAACCACAGGTGATCTGCCTGCCTCAGCCTCCCAAAGTGCTGGGATTACAGGTGTGAGCCACCATGCCTAGCCCAGTTGTTAAATATTTAGTAGTATATTGTTGGTTCAGTTCCTTTCCTCACCTTTTTGCATTCTTACCTCCCCTAGGAAATGGAAAAATCCCAGTTGATTCAGACAGCTGGTCACCATTTCTTTTACAGCAATATCGTTCTGGTATTCTACAATGACAACAATTCAGGGGCTGGATGACAAGTCTAGGGACTAGATGAGTTTAAAATGAAGATTAGATCAGGGTCCCTCTGCGTGTTTTTTAAGATTAGGCTTAGCAACAACCTATTATTTATGTTGTTGCCATTATTTGATCTTAACAGAATTCCTGAACTGTGCCTGTGACTTCTCATGAGTTTTGGCTTAAATTATTTTCATCTGAGATTCTTTTTTTTTCTTTTCTTTTTCTCATTTCTCCAGACTGGCCTGGAATCTTGCCTGCAGGGACCTCTGCATCAAAAATCTTTTGAGAGTCCCCCAGGTGACTTACAAGCTTGGAATCCTCTAAACCTGCGGAGTAGAATGATTCTTCCTTGGGGCCCTTGCCTCATAAAAGTTACAGACACTTTACAAAAGAAGACATATATGAGGCCAACAATCATATGAAAAAATGCTCATCATCACTGGGCATCAGAGAGATGCAAATCAAAACCACATTGAGATACCATCTCACGCCAGTTAGAATGGCGATCATTAAAAAATCTGGAGACAACAGATGCTGGAGAGGATGTGGAGAAAAAGGAACACTTTTACACTGTTGGTGGGAGTGTAAATTAGTTCAACCATTGTGGAAGACAATGTGGTGATTCCTCAAGGCCTTAGAAATAGAAATTCCATTTGACCCAGCAATCCCATTACTGGGTATATATCCAAAGGACTATAAATCGTTCTACTATAAGGACACATGCACACGAATGTTCATTGCAGCACTGTTTACAATAGCAAAGACCTGGAATCAACCCAAATGCCCATTGATGATAGACTGGATTGGGAAAATGTCGCACATATACACCATGAAATATTATGCAGCAATCAGAAATGATGAGTTTGTGTCATTTGTAGGGACATGGATGAACCTGGAGAACATCATTCTCAGCAAACTGACACAAGAACAGAAAATGGAATACCGCATGCTCTCACTCATAGGCGGGTGATGAAAAATGAGAAGACATGGACACAGGGAGGGGAATACTAAACACTGGGGTCTATTGGGGGGAAAGGGGTAGGGCCAGTGGGAGGGGGAGCTGGGGAGGGATAGCCTGGGGAGAAATGCCAAATGTGGGTGAAGGAGAGAAAGGAAGCAAAACACACTGCCATGTGTGTACCTATGCAACTGTCTTGCATGTTCTGCACATGTACCCCAAAACCTAAAATGCAATAAAAAATTTAAAAAAAAAAGTTACACAAACTGAGACCCCGGGAGCCCTCGCCCGAATTAAACCCAGCCTCTGGGCAAACATTAAGTAAAAAACAGCTGAAAGGATTACAAGCACTCCTGTTCTCATTGAAAGTCTCTAACTACACAGACAGAAGGGCATGCTGGAGGCCTCATCGCAGAACTTGGATGTTAATGCCTTCGTCATTCCTTCCTCCCTAAATTTGTTAAGGCTGAGATTATTGGGGTCACCCATAGAAAATGAACTAGCACAGCTAATTCAGCATTAGTAATTAGGCGATAATATATTTATGTAAAGACAAATGCATAAAAGCTTTAAATTGGTAGCATCATAAGAGAAGAATATATTATCTGATTATTTTCTAAAGTGAAGGAAATGTATGCTGCTCATTTAAAAACTGTTCATTTCACCCAAATGTGCTTCCTGAGCAAATGTGTTTTAGGCACCAAATCAACGCTTTTATGTAGTCATTTTAAAATTGAAGAGCCCTTTTAGATTACAACCATAATCAAAATTCATAGTGTGACATTTTTTGAAAGATTAGGTGTCTGAGAAGATTGTCACATGACTTCACCATGGGACTTCGTTACCAATTGACTTTAAAACTACACTGATGATCTCACGGTTAGCTCTGGGCCCTTCATTGACTAACATGTCACATCCCACCTTCCATCAGCCAACTATGTTCTTGAAAAAATGTGGAGTCCAATCTGCTTATGTTTTCTCAAACTAAGGAAAACCAAGAGGTGTCTTGTTTTAAATTAAGCAAGGTTGTTATTCTTGCAGATATAGAAGAACTTAAGAATAGTTTGTACCAACCCAGAAATTCCTTATTTGTATGTCATGTATTAAAGAAGTCCTATTATGTTTCATCCTTTGAGAAGTATCAGATCAAGCAATCATTGTCTTTTCCTCCTCATGGATGACTTGTGAAAATAGTAAAACCTATTTTTCCAACAGGTTTCCTAAAGCAACAAGATTCCTATTATGGAAGAAGAAAATCAATTGCTTATATTTAGTGAATTAATTGTTGCCCCAAAATAGTCCCCTAAGCTTATAAAATTCCTCCTTAAAGCTGCTTATGAGAATGGAGATACATTTCAGGGAAGTCACAAATTGTCCATGGCCAACGGTCCCATCATTCAATGTGTTGTATAAATAGGAGTAGCTAATGCTTGGTAATAGGATATAATTGTGAGTTTTATTTTATTATCACACAAATTTTGAATGATTTATTTATATTAATAACATTGATTGTTAGGTAAGAAGATGCCCTTGTATACTGAGGCTTGACTACACAGGATAAACATTTCTAATTCCAGGAATAAAATGAAGACATATGTACATGTATATCCATATATGAATTATATCTTTGTATGGTTACACGTATGCATTCATATCTATATAAACTGCAGTGAGTTTGTTTTCCTCAAGTATAATTCCGTTCTACTAAATTAGACAAAACCCCCCAAAAAGATATAGTATCATCATCCAACTGATTAGAGTCTGAGTTTTACACTTTCCTTCAAACACCTGACATTTTCTTCTTGTTCTGGCAGCCCCATTTTTAGTCCCTCCTCCTGTTTGGCCAGAAATGAAACCTTGACAGCATGCCACATTCCCCTGCAATCTGATTATAAATCACATCTGTTTGTCTTCTCAGCAGCGAGCAGGAGCTTCCTATGGGGCTGGAGAAATCTACACAGTTGGAGTAAATTGTGATTTTATTCAGAGTCTGCAAGAGGATTGGAGAACTATAGGCATAGATAATAAATACACCTCCAAGAGAAGAGAGAAAAGACAAAATGGGGTCAACCAAAATAAAGAAGCACAGATAGAGGGATGTGATGTGGTCTCAGCTGCAAAGACGGAATAGGAGGCTGCTTCCTGTGAAAATTCACATCGGCACCTGGCCAGGAATGGGGTGGGATTAGAAATGCTTCCTGGAGGAGATAATGCCTGAGATATAGCTAGAATCACTCACACTGATGCATAATGAAAAGATCATTGGACTTAAAACTGGAGATCATGGTTCAAGTCCTAGGTCTATTACTCATTAGCTTTGTGATCTCCAGCAGTAATCACTGAAGCTAACAGTTGTTATCACCTCCTGCTGTGTAAAGGCAAGCACTATGCTAAAATCTTTACATACATTAACTACCATAGGCATAAGGCCCAATTATTTTCATCTCCATTTTCTGCTATGGAAACTGCATTACAGAGACATTAAGTCACCTGAGTCAAGGAATGAGTAAAATAAGTGAATTTGAGCCACTGCCATGAACTACCACTGCAAACTGTAAACTTGCCAAGAAGTGGGTTAGTTTTCTTAGACGTGAAACGAGGCTAATAATGTCTGTCCTATTCTCATAAAATCTTATAACAATCAAATGTAAAATTATAGTTAAAAGTGCACTGAAGAATGTATATCCGAGAAAAATACAAGACCTTAATTCTTTTTCTAGCCACTGTAGCACTGAATGACTGTGTACTGTTACTTCATCGACACATGCAATAACTATCCTCCCCAGTCCAGAGCTACAAAAGCTCTTTGTAGTCATGTCGTGTGCTTAATGCCCAGAGAATACACTGTTGGCTTCACCACCCGCAGGACACACACCCCTGGATAAAAACCATTCTTGCCTAGACGCTCCCACTCCCAGCACTGCAAATGTGATACCTGGAGCTCAGGTTAGTCACAGGAACTACCATGGCATGAGCTCAAGAATTCCATCTGGAGGATTCCATCTGAGGCCTCTTCATCCACCAACCCCCTCCAACCGAAGCCCAGGTGTTGAGGAGCTATGACCTTGAACTTGGTTTTTCCGTGGTTCCTGGGGTTCCTTTCTAGTTAAGCATCCTAAGTTAAGGGAGAGGGAGCAATTGAGTTTACAGTACTGTGATACGGCCAGATCTGAGATGTTTGGCCTTTTGAGTTTAATGAAATAGAGAAAGAAGAACAAAATAAACCTCTGAGGGCCTCCCGACTCCAAGCAGAGGCCTGTGGTTAGACAGACAGCTCCGAGCAAAGAGATGGTAATTAAAGACTAAATTCTGACGTTCTGCACATTTCTCAGAGTTACACTGCCACATAGAGGACACTATGTGGTTGAAAGGAAGCAAGAGAGTGACAGAGACGACTCCTTTGCTCCAAGTTCAGTGTTTGCTTGAGTACAGGATAATCAAATAGAATGAGACTTTAAAAAAAAAAATTATTTAATTTTTTCCTTGCTGTTTATTTCTGGGAGATGTGTAACAGTGAAGTCTAGAGTCCACAGCAACCCTTGGAACAACGAAGTCAAAACCAATGATCAAGTCTTGAAGGTCCTAGTCTGCAAACACCAGCCAAACTTTATGAAGCTCTTATATTTCCAGGATTGAATTGGTGCTATAGGCCAGTGTGTCTCAAACTTGAGTGTGCACACAAATCTTCTGTCTTATTAAAGCACAGGTTTCAAATTCAGTAAATCTAGGTTGGGGCCAAGGTTGTGCATTTCTTTTTTTTTTTTTTATTGCATTTTAGGTTTTGGGGTACATGTGAAGAACATGCATAGGTACACACGTGGCAGTGTGATTTGCTGCCTCCCTACTCTTCACCTATGTCTGGCATTTCTCCCCATGCTCTCTCTCCCCAACTCCCCACCCCCGCTGTCCCTCCCCTATTCCCCCCAACAGACCCCAGTGTGTGATGCTCCCTTCCCTGTGTCCATGTGTTCTCATTGTTCAATGCACTGTGAGTGAGAACATGTGGTATTTCATTTTCTGTTCTTGTGTCAGTTTGCTGAGAATGATGTTCTCCAGATTCATCCATGTCCCTACAAAGGACACGAACTCATCGTTTTTGATTGCTGCATAATATTCCATGGTGTATATGTGCCACATTTTCCCTGTCCAGTCTATCATCAATGGGCATTTGGGTTGATTCCAGGTCTTTGCTGTTGTAAACAGTGCTGCAATGAACATTCGTGTGCATGTGTCCTTGGTTGTGTATTTCTAAAAGACTTCCAGACAATGCTGATGTTGCTGATCCATGGACGACACGTTGAGCAGCAAGGCTATAGAGGATTGACTTCTGAAGCTTTCCAGAATGTTAAGCATCTTTGAATAACTCTCTGTATAGAGAGCCAAAATAATTCTCCTACAAGGAGTATTTGTATGTATCTTGTGGAATCAATTTTTTTAAGCTGATGTTATGGAGTTATAAGTTTCAGAATTCTACACTGTCAGATGTTAATAACCCAAACTTTAGTTTTTCCCAAAAGTGAAAATATAATAAAATCACTACGTGCTTAATAACATAAGACATTTAAAAGTATTCCAGTAATTTCTCTTGTGCCAATAGTTAATACAGAGCCTGTCATTAACCTGGTGATTTGCATTAACAGCATTCAACAATTTAACCCCAGGTAACTTGAGGAAGAAAGCTGCAGTTTGCCTGATGCCTCATCTGGGCACGAGGGCAATTCTCCTACAAGGAGTATTTGTAATGAGTATAATGCCAGCGGGTCTAAGGAGCTAGGACTCTTTCTCAACAGGAGCTGAAGAATTCTCTTTTCTCTTGTCTCTTTTTTTTTGAGACAGGATCTCACTCTATTGCCCAGGCTGGAATGCAGTGGTGGGATCATGGCTTATTACAGCCTTGACCTCCGGGGCTCAAGCAGTCTGCCTGCCTCACCCTATCAAGTAGCTGGGACTGCAAGTATGTGCCACCATGCCCAGCTAATTTTTGTATTTTTGTAGATGGGGATCTCACCATGTTGCCTGGGCTGGTCTCGAACTCCTGGGCTCAAGCAATCCTCCTACCTCAGTCTCCCAAAGTGCCAGGACTACAGATATGAGCCACCATGCCTGGCCAAAAATTATTTTAAATTCAGAAGAGTGTAAGAACTGGATAAGACTTTGAAAGAATTATACAAAATGTACTATCAGGAAATTAAAACATATCTGCAAAAAATCAAATTATAAATAATATAGAGGGTCAAGCTGAGTGGCTAATACCTGTAATGCCAGCTCTTTGGTAGGCTGAGGTGGGAGGATTGATTGCTTGAGTTCAGAAGTTTGAGACCAGCCTGTTTGAGACTCCATCACAAGAAGGAAGGCAGGAAGGGAAGGAAAGAAAAAGCAAGTGAGCTGGGTGCAGTGGCTCATGCCTGTAATTCCAGCAGTTTGGGAGGCTGAGGCATGTGGATCCCCTGAGGTTGGGAGTTGGAGACCAGCCTGACCACCATGGAGAAACCCCATTCTCTACTAAAAATACAATATTAGCTGGGTGTGGTGGTAGATGCCTGTAATTCCACCTACTCGGAAGGCTGAGGCAGAAGAATCACTTGAACCCAGGAGGCAGAGGTTGTGGTGATCTGAGATCACACCATTGTACTCCAACCTGGGCAATATGAGTGAAACTTTGTCAAAAAAAGGAAAGAAAAAAGAAAGGAAGGAAGAAAGGAAGGGAGAGAAAGGAAAAGAAAGGAAGAAAAAAGAGAGAGAGGAAAAGAGGGAAGGGGGAGGGGAGGGGAGGGGGACGGGAGGGGGAGGGGAGGGGAAAGGGAGGGGAGGGGTGACAGAGTGAGACTCCATCTCGTGGGAGGGGAGGGAGAAAGAATACCCATGCATGGTCTGGCATGCTTGTAGTTGCAACTACTTGGGAGGCTGAGGTGGAAGGATCACTTGAGCCTAGGAGTTCCAGGTTGCAGTGAGCCGGTGATCATGCCATTGAACTTTACCCTGGGCAGGGTGAGATGGCATCCATCTGGCCAAAAAAAAAAAAAAGTATATATATATATATATATTATATATATATTATATGTTATATATATACTATATATGTTATATATAATATATATTATATGTTATATATAATATATATTATATGTGTTATGTGTGTTATATATAATATATATTATATGTGTTATGTGTGTTATATATAATATATATAACATATTATATATATTATATGTATATTATAGAAATTGAAGTATAGATCAGTTTCTATTATTACTAATTAATCCCTTTTCCTTAGGGAGGCATTTCCAATTTGCGTTCCTCCAAATATTAGTGTCTGGTTTTTCTTTTTTTCTCCCTCCCCCACCCCTCCAAAGTCCACGAGATGGAGTCTCACTCTGTCACCCAGGCTGGAGTGCAGTGGCGCCATCTTGGCTCATTGCAACCTCCACCTCCCAGGTTCAAGCAATTCTCCTGCCTTAGCCTCCCAAGTAGCTGGGATTACAGGAGCCCACCACCACAGCCAGCTAGTTTTTGTATTTTTAGTAGGGATGAGGTTTCACCATATTGGCCAGACTTGTCTCCTGACCTTGTGATCTGCCCACCTCAGCCTCCCAAAGTGTTGAGATTACAGGCGTGAGCCACCGCACCCAACCCATTAGTGTCCTTTTAAACATGATTAGATTTGCATTTAAAAAAAAAAAAAAACATTTTCTCTGGTCAGGTACATTTGAGGAACACTGTTTATTACCCCCTCTTAGTGTTTACAAGGTTTGTGTGGTAGTTGGGGCCTCCCAGAAGGAGCCACCAAAATAGGCTACTGATTTATTGTGGGAACTTCCCATGAGATTAAGAGGGGCCTGCAGGGGGCGAGCAGAGCCCTCTGGACCATAATGTGGGACTCCTGTGAAGGAGAGAGGGGAGAAGAGAGGTTTGGATGTGAAGAGACTCAGACTAAGAAAGTATTCAGAAGGCTGCCCAGCAGTCCTCAGTCATAGCCACCAGTCAAAGACTCCCACCTTTCTTAGGAAGGGTACCCCAGCCGTCAGGGGCAGCCCCAGAAATACAGCCTCCTGGGTGCAAACAGAAGGAGGACGTTGAGAGCACAACAGCGGGTCCCTGGTGCAGGATGTTCTCAGCGGGACACCTGAGGAGAGTTATCACAGACACCGCAGCCTGTCAGCCAGTTCAAGGCTGCCAGAGTTCTCACACTAGAGAAGTGATTTAAGCTGTTTTAATCCGTGCTTAGTTGACCACACAATGCTTTTTGGCTACTCAGTGACCCATGCTTCCTCCTCTTCCACGATAAAACATTTATCAACAGGCCAGCGTGGTGGCTCACGCCTGTAATCCCAGTACTTCGGGAGGCCGAGGTGGGTAGATCACAAGGTTAGGAGATCGAAACCTGCCTGACCAACATGGTGAAACCCCACATCTACTAAAAAAACAAAAATTAGCTGGGTGTGGTGGCGTGAGCTGAGGCAGGAGAATTGCTTGAACCCAGGAGGCAGAGGTTGCAGTGAGCTGAGATCGAGCCACTGCACTCCAGCCTGGGCAACAGAGGGAGACCCTGTCTCAAAAAAAAACCCAAAAAACACTTACCAGCATCTCATGGGGTAGTACAAGGTCCTTCAGAATCCAGCTGTGGGGACCATGGCGCCAGGGTTGTGACTTAGTCCTTATTCTCATACTTCTGTACTGTTCTGACCTCCCATTCCTAACACCTGGGATTGTTCAAAGCTCAGTGCTTGAAGAATAACCTTTCTGCCTTCATTGCAGTTCAGCAAGCACTGTTTTACTGCCCTGGCTATTTCTATTTCAGATTCCTAACTTTCAAACTGGTTCAAAAGAGAATCTGCAGGGATGTTAACTGTTGCAGCCCATGATGTGTGTTCATCCAGCCATCTCCTTTTCCTGGGCAAAAAGTGAAGCTACTTTCCCCAGCCCCTATAGGAACAGAAAGATGCGCAGTTCCCGGCAGAGGTAGTGGAGCTCCAGTGTGCTTTTCCATGCTGTCTTACTCATTAACGTATCTGAAGACAAAGGCTTCCAGCTTGGCAGGGTTGAAAGATGGGAGCAGTCTGGGTCTCTGAATCATTGTTTAAGGAAAGGCGAGCAGGCAAGCTGGTCAAATTGTGTTAAGCAATGGGAATTTGGGCCTAACTTGTGTCTCAGCAAAGCCTAACCTTAACTGATTCATATTATAATCCATACACTGGAGGATCGAGAGGGGTATGTGAATTCTGCAAAGCTTCTTTCAAAAACCCAAAGCCTTAGTTCTATCCTGTTGTGATGAGAAAGCCTCCCAGTTTCTCTGAATTTATGCCAGAAAAGAATATCTTCCATACTATATGAGCTCTGGAAGAGGCTTCCCAACAATGTACAGTCCCTTTTCTCTCCAGCCGTGTTCTGTACCCTGCCAGTGAGTTGCCTCATCACCTTTGTTCGCTGGGCATGAGCTCAGCCTGATTGGTTTGGCTCCTGTGGTCTAACTGCTCCATAACCACAAATTTCCTTGCATTAGTGACTCTATTTCTGGGGACTTTGATGAAGCAGTTGTACCCCTGCCATTCTGCCACAGAGCTAAAGCTTTGGGCCTTTATGTCATCATGAAGTGGGTTTTGTTTTTCAGGAATAGAAAATCATTTTCTTAAAAGGGCTTCTGAATTAGCTGGTCACAGTGGTGCACACCTGAGGTTCTAGTTACTCTGGAGGCTGAGGTGGGAGAATCACTTGAGCCTGGCGGACAGAGGTTGCAGTGCGCTCCAGCCTGGGTGACAAAGGTAAACCTTGTCTCCAGAAAAAATTTTAAAAAGTGAGGGTGTTTTGGTTTATGCACTTCAAAAGCAAGTATGATTTATGATACATTAAATTACCTGCAAAATAAAGTTGTTGTCTGTTAAATGGCAGCTCAGGAATAGTTCTCTTTTGAAGACAAAAATCTTCTCTCTAAAGCAGATAAACACATAAAGGCAGAAAAGACAGTAAAACCCTGGACCTGTCCTCAAAAAGCCACTGGGTCCCCACTACTCATCTAACAGGCTCCTTTTGTGTCAAGACTCTAACCAAAGTTTTGCTTTATCTCCCAGCTTATTATACAACAATAAACATAATAATTATGAAGAGAATGAACTTTTTTTTTTTAATTGAGACGGAGTTTCGCTCTTGTTATCCAGGCTGGAGTGCAATGGCGTGATCTCAGCTCACTGCAACCTCCGTTTCCTGGGTTCAAGCAATTCTCCTGCCTCAGCCTCCCAAGGAGCTGGGACTACAGGCACGCACCACCATGCCCAGCTAATTTTTGTATTTTTAGTAGAGACAGGATTTCACCTTGTTGACCAGGATGGTCTCAATCTCTTGACCTCGTGATCCACCCACCTCGGCCTGCCAAAGTGCTGGGATTATAGGCGTGAGCCAGCGCGCCCGGCGAGAATGAACTTTTTAACGGTACATTGATATCATATACTCTTAACCTTCAACAGCGATGTTTTTCTTTTAACTTTATTGTATTCAAATGTATTTTGAAAAGCTTTATACTTCCCAGATACAGCACTTTGTAACTGATTAGATGAAGAGTTGGTGATTGTCTAGAAGAAGAATAATCCTTCCATTCAACCAACCAAATGTGATTGACTCTCTAGCATAAAGTCAGTTGCTGGGAGTCCAGGGATGAAATGCATCTTCCCTGTGCTCTAGGAGGGGAGGGAGGCAAGTGGCAGCTGACCATCCTGAGGGGCACTTACCTGAAGCTGCCAAGGGAGCCAACGCCAAAGATTAGTTCTGAAGAATCACCTCAGAAGTAGCCAAGTGGTGTAGGGAAGTGGCAACTGTTTTTCAAAGAGAGAGGCGTATGTGGGAGAGACCCAGGGGATGGAGAGTGTGGCCCACCTGGGGAATGACAGGTTAACTAAAGTGGGTGCTATTTGGGTGGGCAGGGTCTGGTGTGGGAAGGGCCTGTGAAGTCTGTATTTTATCCCAATGTCGATAAGACAGTGAAGAATTTGATGCAGGAAAGAGATATCATCAATTTCATTTCAGAAACTCTGGAAACAGGAAAGAGGAAACTGAAGGTCAGTGAGACGGTTGCTACAGGGATTGATGCAGATGAGAAATGACCGGCAGGGACAGCAGGAGGTGCAGACAGAGATGGATTCAGGCCCCAGGGATATAAGTCCTGTTACACTTTACTTCTGGGAGAAATTCTAGTTTGACGTTTCATCTCACCTTTAAGCACCTTCTCCAGCCCAGCCCTTGCCCTAAATGTCAGAACTGTTGTATAAAATTATCCATCCCCAAAAGACAGTATGTCAATCTTCCCAAGTACTTTCCCAGCTCTTGCTTTTAGTGCTTGAGGGGGAAGGAGAGGGAGGAGAAATAAGGCTGAAATGAGATGCTGTACTATTATGTAAAGGCCTAAATCCCTATGACCCCTTTCTATTATCCTCAATCATCCTAAAATTGTGCTGTTCTCAAGACAGTTTGCAGTATGTGACCAGCAGTCAAACTTCTTACCCAGGTACTATCAGGTTTAAGACATATAACAAGGTGAATTCTTGCTCATTTTTTTTTAAGAATTAAAAATTTTCCAGCCAGTCAGGGTAGCTCACTGTGGGAGCTTGAGGCAGGAGTATCGCTTGAGCTGAGGAGTTCAAGACCAGCCTGGATGACATGGTAAGACCCCGTCTCAACAAAATATCAAAAAATCAACCAGGCATGGTGGCACATACCTGTAGTCCCAGCTACTAGGTAGGCTGATGTAGGAAGATTGCTTGAGCCTGAGAGGTTGAGGTTGCAGTGAACCTTGATTACACCACTATACTCCAGCCTGGGCAACACAGCAAGACCTTGTCTCAAAAGAAAAAAATTTCCACACAATCAGACAGAATCTCAGATCACTGAATTCCCATGGGCTGATATATGTATCTGAGAGAACATACATTTAATTGACAGACATTCACTAGCTATATATTCTAATCTGTGTTAGAATATAGGCAATTAGCATATCACATCCATTATTTCAGGAATATTACTGCTAAGAAGAGTCTAAGTTAAAGTAAGTCATTTCAAAGGTGACATCTGGATGTGGCAGAAATGGTGAAAATGGATCAGTAGCTCAAAACTGAAAAATACTGACCCCACCAAATGCATCATTCACAAAAAGACAGAAGTTTGAGACACTAAGTGAGATGCCCACTGTGGTAAACACAGACTGTTTATCAACACCGAATTCCCCTTTTGTATTAGCCCATTTTTTTTTTCTTTACCCAAGACTGGGTAATTTATAAAGAAAGGAGGTTTAACTGACTCACAGTTCTATATGGCTGGGGAGGCCTCAGGAAACGTACAATCATGGTGGAAGGCAAAGAGGAAGCACGGACCTTCTTCACAAGACAGCAGGAGAGAAGGAGCACGTGAAGGGGCTTGGAAAACCCCTTATAACACCATCAGATCTCATGAGAACTCACCTGCTATCAGGAGAAGAGCATGGGGGAAACTGCTCATAACCCAGTCACCTCCCACCAGGTCCCTCCCTTGACGTATGGGGATTATGGGAATTACAATTTGAGATGAGATTTGGGTGGGGACACAGAGCCAAACCATATCAACTTTCCTCCCAAGCCTGCAGCTAAATCATGTCTCCCAGCCTCCTGCAGTGAGAATGTGTGTCCTCCCCATGTTCTCTCTCTTTCCTCACCTACCAAATATAAGAATACAGCGGGGACTCCTAGAGAAGGATGGTCATGTGGAAGCAAAGCTCTCTTTCCCCAACACACACTGGAAAGTGACTTGAGATAAGTCTTTATGGCAGTGGGTTGCAGAGATTTGGGGATGGTAATTTAGGGAATTAGCTTACCTAAATGCAACCAGCATCACATAGGTAATAGACAAGTTGGAATTATGACCCAGGTGTCCTCCCTAAGGGTCTTTGTTAAGAATAAATTCTTTGGTGAAAGGAGGAAGCCAGTACTCACCTTTCATTCTCAGTTTCAATTCTCTTAAGAGAATGAGAAGCTGAGAACACCCAAACTGCAGGAAGAACATTTCAAATGACACAAGTTTGAAGTTAGTACTGTGAGCATGAGATACTTATCTCCACAAGTTGACATCAGGATGTTATTGTTAGTTTCCATTGCAGACTAAAGCAAGGAGAGCAAAGCCTTTCCAGTAGCGTTGAGCTTAGTCAGATGAACCCAAGGTGACTCCATTCCCTCCCTTCAGCACCTGACCCAGACATCTACCCAACATCTTATCTCCAGTGCAGTTAGGCTAGGGCAGCAGAGCGCAGAAAGCATCCTGATAGCACTTTCCTCTCATGTTTGAGTCTAACTCCAGCCTGAACTTCTCACAGAAGCAAGGTGACCCACAACACAGCCCAGTAGATGGTAGGTACAGAGCGCAGGCTTCCACTCTAAGTGTCCTGATGCACAGTCTCCATTAGCTGAGTTTGGGTTTGATAAAGACCAGGATCGCCTGCCCTCCCAGCCTTGAGTACTGTGCAACTTTGCAACTGTCCATGTAATTAAAAGGAATTCCATTTGTTCCACAGGCAGGAGCACACAAACACACACACACACACACACACACACACACACAGGCATACAGATATATATATGAATGCATATATATGTATATATATCTTACAACTACAGCCCATCAGCAGATTTTCTGCTGGGATTGTAGTTTTTGGTATTCTCTTTCTCCCTTTGCTTACAAACCAGAGGGAGAAAAAGATGGTTTTATTTTTGAATGTGATAGCCCATATCCTGTTCATAAAGATGGAATGTCTGTAATGGATCTAAGTCCCTGTCCTACAGGTAACATTTAATAGTGCAGGGAAAGAGCAATCACTGTCAAGAGCAAACCTGGGGAATGGGGGAAGGATATTTCGGATAAAAGGTTAATATAACTATAAATCAGTTGAGAACATTCACGCACTTGCAGTGAGTGGGCTGAAACTACATAACGATCCACCATTCCCCTGTGTGTTTGTTGCAAAGCGGGAATAGCTCTCCCTTTCACCAGTTAGCTAGTCAAAGTTCATAGGTTGCAAACAAATTGATGCAAACAATAGGGTCTTGATTGACAGGAGCAAATACACGGAGATGCTCAGCAGGATATCCAGCCAGAGTGAAAGGGAGGAGAGACAACAAAGGAGAAGCAGTACCTGTAGGCGTGGGAAGACACCTACTGATGGGCAAGCAACCGGCCCATCAGCTCAGTCAGTCAACTTACCTGCCTCAGAAAACTTCATCTTCCTCAAGGACATTCCACCCACAAACCCTGCTTTTTGACTCAGTTACCCATGGCCTCCTTCCCAGGTCCTTTGTCATGCTTCTCCCCTTGGGCCTCTCCCCTCGTTACTCTGGCTCTCTGTGCACTGACCATTTAGCTTTTCAAAACTTACCATCAAGTACAGGAATCACTGATGAAAGACATATTAAACAACTTGCTGCCCAGAGTAAGTTTATATTCATCCTATGATGAATGGGGCATCCTCCCTGGGGTAAAAGCAAAAACAAAACAACTCATCCTGGGAGACCTGGGTCTTGCACACTGGCCTTGCCCTGGAGCCAGGATACCAGTGGAGCCACAGGCATGAGCTCTGAGGAGCGCTACCCTGCCTCAAGCCCCATCCCCACCGTCCACACATGGAACATAAAGCCTGACCATGGCACTTTCAGCAAAGAGTATGCATGTCCATTTCCAAGTTTTAGTGGTAAAACGTCTAGCTACTTTAACTCTGGAGACAAAAACATACTGGAGAAACAGAAATGACTGAACAGTTTGAATATATCCGTCTAACTTCTTGGGCTTTTGCTCCGGATAAAGGGTTGGCAAACGCTGTTCCTGTAGTTCTCTCTCATGGCCACTTCAATAAGGGCATCTACATTCATGGTCATGTGTGAGTTCCTCAGAAAGGCCTGGATCTGTCTGAAGCAACAGGTTGAAGAACATCCAGAGGTAGACAGGCGTGGTACTCCCACACCCACAGCCCTGTCTAAAACAATTTCCACTGGGTGACAAGGAGTGGGGTAGGGAGGAGGTGGAAAATCAACAGAACAGATAATCATGGTGTATTCATATAAGACAATATAATAATATAAATAACTAGGATTCTACTTATTCATATAATACAATAGTATAAATAACTAAGATTCTACCTAACCATATCATCTCAAAAAACAATGCCACCTAAGATACGTGTCACTGAAGGATATGAGAAGGAGTCAATAACCGCTACATTTTAAAAACAAGCATTACTGTTTATGGACATTCTTATGACATATAGTCATGCATTGCTTAATGATGGGGATGTGTTCTGAGAAATGCATTGTTAGGCAATTTCATGGTTGTGTTAATATCATAGCGTGTACTCACACAAACCTAGGTGGGACAGCGTGCTCCACACCTAGGCTGTATGGTATGGCCTCTTGCTCCCAGGCTGCACACCTCTACAGCACGTTACTGTGCCGAATACAGTAGGCAACTGTAACACAATGGTAAGTGTTCATGTATCTAAACAAATCTGAATATAGGTAAGATACAGTAAAAATACGGTACTATAATCTTATGGGACTACAATCATACACACAGACTGCTGTTGACCAAAACATCATTATGTGGCACATGACTGTATAAAATCTATGCACAAACTTGATCAACACCAAATTCAAGGAAGAAAAATAACAGTATAAAAGAAGGGACAGACCGGCTGCTGTTTCTTCTGAGACTGTGTGGGAGATACACAGGTGATGCCTATATTTCTATTTTTAGATAAAGTATTTCAGAGACACAAAAAAGTGCTAAGAAAAGGAAGGCTAAGCTAAGGGGTGGGCCTCTGCAATCAGTGGGGGTGTGTGTTGTGGGGCGGGTATGGGGTGTGAGCAAACCACTAGCAGCAAAGAACATGAAAGTTACCTGTTCAGTCCTATAGTATGATTTTGTCATTAACGGTCTAAATTTCGCATTTGGTTTTAGAAACAAAAGCTCCTTTGTAAAATAATTTGCAGTGAAGAACCTATTTCTACAAGATCCCCTTTTAACTGACACAAAACATTCTCAAGAAAGAATATTACCAGCAAAAGAAAATGCTACTTGTCTGGGTCCATTTCAAAACAAACACAGGTATCATAGGAAAGTGATCAGGCAACGCGAATGGGTAAAGGATGAGAGGAAGCTTCCCTGGCCATGTCCAAAGTTTTAGGGCTTGAAAATGACAAACATGGCCGGGCGCGGTGGCTCAAGCCTCTAATCCCAGCACGTTGGGAGGCCGAGGTGGGTGGATCACGAGGTCAAGAGATCGAGACCATCCTGGTCAACCTGGTGAAACCCCGTCTCTACTAAAAATACAAAAAATTAGCTGGGCATGGTGGCGCGTGCCTGTATTCTCAGCTGCTCAGGAGGCTGAGGCAGGAGAATTGCCTGAACCCAGGAGGCGGAGGTTGCGGTGAGCCGAGATCACGCTATTGCACTCCAGTCTAGGTAACAAGAGTGAAACTCTGTCTCAAAAAAAAAAAAATAAAAGGACAAAAACAGCACTTCTACCACCAAAACCCTACCCAGAATTGCCCTCAGGCTGGGCATGGTGGCACACACCTTAGTCCCAGCTCCTTGGGAGGCTGAGGTGGGAGAACAGCTTAAGCCTGGGTGGTCGAGTCTGCAGTGAGCCATGATTGTGCCACTGAACTCCAGCCTAAGCAACAGAGGGAGACGCTGCCTCAGAAACCAATAAACAACAACAAAAACAGACTCGCCCTCTCCCACTCGCCACTGGGGAGGGAGCCATTTGACTGTCACATTGCAAAATACAAAAGGATAGTGGGAAAGTTCAGCGGGTTCATGCAGGGAACAGGAACGTGCACAGTCATAAATTACAGTATGAAATAAGTTATTCATCACACAGCATAAAAACAGCATTCAGTATTCATACAGGTCCTGTATCCCCTTGGTGAACTCTGTGCAATAAATGTCAAAACCTTTAGGGAAATGCTTTCTTCATTGGAACCAGAAATGGAGACACCTTGAGAATGTTTATCTGCAGGGAAAAAAAAGTAGGGGAGGGTGGAGGAAATGCTAAAATCTTTAAAGAACTTGTGGATACTTTAAAATGTGTTAAAGTCTTCATAAACTGTGGCTGTATTTTTATATTTATAATTTCATCAGAGCTTGAAAAAAACAAAATTTGGAGTGAATCTCATTTATACTCATTTCCCCAAAACCTGTCTGAGTCTAATCTCTTCCGTGTAAAGGAATCTAGAAGACATGGATTTCTTATCTTCTTGAGAGGTTTTGGAGGTAGAAAAAGCAAATCATGTCTTCGGGACTGCCCCATGGAGTCCCCTCTCCAGGTGCCCCTCTGCAAAGCCACCCACAGCCCCGAGGGCTCAAGAAATAGTAGTCCATGGCCACTAATTCTGTGATAGTAAGAGCACAATGCAATATTCACATTTAATCCCCAATAAGCACCAACCGTCCTCAAGGCCAAATCTACTCTTCTTTTTTCCAATCTTTAAAAGAAATTCAAAACAACTGTTCTGTTTTCCATTTTACCCATCTTATAGCCTACATAAAGGTGCTGTTGAAAAGTAACATATATAGGCTGGACGGATGCATTGGCTCACACCTGTAATTCCAGCACCTTGAGAGATCAAGGTGGGTGGATGATCACTTGAACCCAAGAGTTCAAGCCCAGAGGTTCAAGATCTGCCTGGGCAATATGGCAAAAAACAAACAAACAAAAAACCTCTACAAAAAATCATAATAATACAAAAAATTAGCCAGGCATGCTGGGCATGGTAGTTCATGCCTGTAATCCCAGCATTTTGGGAGGTTGATGCGGGCCAAACAGTGGAGGTCAGCCTGAACAACATGGTGTAACTCTGTCTCTACTAAAAACACAAAAAAAATTAGTTGAGTATGGTGGCAGATGCCTGTAATCTCAGCTACTTGGGAAGCTGAGGCAGGAGAACTGCTTGAACCTGCTAGGCAGAGTTTTCAGGGAGCCAAGATTGTGCCATTGCACTCCAGCCAGGGTGACAAGAGTGAAACTCCATCTGAAAAGAAAAGAGAAAAAAGGGAAGGGAACGGAAGGGAAGGAAAGGGAGGGGATAGGGAAAGGAAGGAAGGAGAGGGGAGGGGAAAGGACGGGGAAAGGTGGGGAAGGGAGGGGAAGGGAGGGGAAAGGAAGGGGAAGGGAGGGGAAGGGAGGGGAAGGGAAGGGAGGGGAAGGGAGGGGAAAGGAAGGGGAAGGGAGGGGAAGGGAGGGGAAGGGAAGGGAGGGGAAGGGAGGGGAGGGGAAGGAAGAAGAGGGAAGGGGAGGGGAAGGGAGGGAAGGGAAGGGAGGGGAGGGGAGGGGAGGGGAGGGGACGGAAGGGAGGGGAGGGGAGGGGAGGGGACGGAAGGGAGGGGAGGGGAGGGGAGGGGAAGGGAAAAGAAAAAAGAAAAGAAGCCTATATAGATTAGTGAACTGTAGCTCACTAAAGACCGGGAATAATTCAAGCCACACCAAAGCTTAGGGTGGAGATCTCCCAAGAGACACGGTTGGTGGGTTGGGTTTCTTATTCTGATGTTTCTTCTGAAGGTGAAATTTGCTTTTTCTACCTCCCAAAGCATCTTCTAAGACAGAAATACATGTTCAAGGGATGCCTAAACAAACCTGGTTGGAGACATAATAGCAACTCTGTACAAATTAGCATGCTGTCCTCAGATTAGAATTAAATGTCAGTGACTTCGAAGATGTATGTGACCACATTTGGGCCTCACCGCTGTCTTACTGATTCGGATGGCAGAGTGGCACGAGAGGAGGCAGTGCTTATTTGTAACCCTTCACCCATCCGTCTCGGCTGTCCCTTCCTTCCTTTGCTAATCTATGGAGAGCTATCTGGGGAATAAAGAAATAAAAAGGAAAAAAGCCTCAGAGTAGCCACTTACCCAACATGAAAATCCCTGGATGCCTCAGAATGCTTAATCCTAACAGCATGTCTGTTGACTAAACCAGTTTTGAAGAATGCTTGAAACAGAGATGACGCTTTTAATACTCTCAACAAACGTTCCAGGCGAGTATGTCAGCCATGATCACTAGTAAAAAAGTCTGACACAGGGTCATAAGACAAGCAGTTTATTCTTTTAAAAATGTTGGACAATATTACAAGCTACTAAAGTCTAAGGAAACCTAAATACATTTACATTTTCAAATGTTATCTATAGCGTAGCAACATTAGTCGATCCAGCCTGCAGAAACCTATGAAAATCAATGGCACTTTTCATGTGGAGGTCAAGGCCCAGAAGTGCTTCCATTTGGAAACTTACTGTAGAGGAAGAACTGCAGGTGGTTCCATGAGAGACACATGCAGGTACCTGAAAAAACACCCAAAGCCAGGTCAGCACGAGCCAAGGACTTCACTGTTATAGAATCTTCTCTGGGAGGCTGAGAAGGGTGGATCACGAGGTCAAGAGATCGAGACCATCCTGGTCAACATGGTGAAACGCCGTCTCTACTAAAAATACAAAAAAGATTAGCTGGGCATGGTGGCGCGTGCCTGTAATCCCAGCTACTCAGGAGGCTGAGGCAGGAGAATTGCCTGAACCCAGGAGGCGGAGGTTGCGGTGAGCCGAGATTGCACCATTGCACTCCAGTCCGGGTAACAAGAGCGAAACTCCGTCTCAAAAAAAAAGAATCTCACTTAGGCCACAGAAAACTTTCCAGTAGTTTTAAGAGAATGGAAGGAAGCTGGCTGACTATAAGTATTCAAAGTCAACAAATCATAAGATCTAGATGTCTTCACATTTGTTTGTAGATTTGTACATGTAACCTTATATTTCCAACCTGGCACCAGATATACAATGTAACCCATTTCTAAGTCTGAACATTACCATAACGCACTAAGCTTTAAGTAGAGAGTTAAGATATGGAAATGTCAGTGACTTACTTTGAGGCCTTGTACTTCTCCCTAACTGCTTGCTGAGGTCGATGGGGTGTGCCAAGGAATGCCTTATGAAGCTCATTCAGACAGGGCGCAATTTCACTGAATGAATACCCAGTAAATGCAGCAAGGGTTTCTGGCTAATCAAGACAAAAGAAAAAAACTGCTTCACACAACTTTATATTAGAAATCTGAAGATAATCAGTGTGAAATAAAGGAATTAGGTCCTTAGTAAATATCCACATTCATCTCAAAAGAAACCAGAACCTCCTTCAGAGACTTTAGATGTAAAATATCAGAAAGAACAGCCAGGGTTCTAAATTTTGTCATATTATAAACGTATAATGCTCAGTTTGGGGCTGGATCACTTTCCTTGTTCCCTCATGAGTGAAATTTTTACAGGTCCTCACAGAGCCCTGCTTGCCTGCCCATTCTATTTGTACACAAGATGAAAACACTACAGTGCTGAAATAAGAATTACTTTTAAAAAAGTAAAAGAAAATTAAAAAAAGAAAAGAAAAATGCAGCAGAAAAAAGTAGAAGCATTCATAGCAATAAAGGTAGACACCCCACTTCTTTCAGCTCAACAGTGAGCCTTCAGAACCAAACCTAGGGGGTTCCATTTCTGAGGCTGCCACCTTCTTGGGCAAGAGGCCACTCTACTGCCCTGCTGCCTTGAAAGCCCAAGGTGCAATCTTCTGGCCACTCTAATTGGACCCAGGATTTTTTTTTTTTTTTTTATGTAGAGGGTAAAAGTCAACGACTTTTGCTTGAAGCAGTCAATGACGGTACCTCAAGGGCCGTCTATGAATAACAGTGGGCACTGAGGTTTCTAGGCCTGCTTCTGTTGGAGGAGCCTGTGATGTTATCTTCTTGACTTCCTGCAATCTCACTCCTCATAGAGTGAAGCCATAGAGTCGGAGCCATAAAGACTGACAAAGCCATGCAGGACTCAGCAGCATCTTGTGGTTAAACTGTCATTAAAACAGCTGTCATTAAACTAACTTGCCCCCTAAGAGGCAAGCCCATTCTAGATAGACCTTGAATTTCATCCAGAAAGAAGTTAGAATCTTACCCAAAAGTGCTTGTTCACAGTATAGTTGGCCAGGCAGAAAGCGGCTGCAGCCGTCAATGAGGGAAGATACTTCAAGAATGGGTCCGCTTCAAGTAGACTCAGCTCTGCTACATACTAAGCACAAGAGAGGAAAACACACTGGAATCAGAAATGTGACTAGGGTCACAAGTAAGCCTGGAAATGGCAAGGAAATAAACGGTATCTTATCTTTGTTGGATCAGCATCTCCAGAAATAGATGCTCAAAATTATGTACTGGGTTAGTAATTGGGATGCCGGTCTAGAATAGGAGTAGCATTTATGTCGTAGTAAAATGTCAATACATAAGTATTTGGCCTACTCACAAAGTGTAGGCGATAGGTCACTTTTCTTATGCTAGTAGGATGGGTTTATGCTGGCGAGAGAAAGCAGCACTGCTCTGGCAGCTGGAATTGGAACAGAGATTTTTGCCAAAAGACAGAAACATTAAAGCTACTGATCCATCAGGCAAATGCATGCAGTTCAGAGACTAGGACAGCACCAGTGGAAACATCTCATATTAGAAGCAGCATAGCAAGACATGTGGACATCCTTCTTACTCTTTGCATAGCACACATACCAGATCTCCTAGATTACAACAGTTGGAAACTCAGTTGATCAAACCAATACTTTAATGCCTTCAATTAAACTTCTGTAACTCCAAACAACCAACTAGTGCTCATTACTTAATATATTAGGATGAGATCGGAACCATATTAAACTACATTTGCTTTGTTCCCATTCTTTTCTTTCTTTCTTTCTTTTTTTTTTTGAGACAGAGTCTCACTTTGTTGCCCAGGCTGGAGTGCAGTGGCGTGATCTCGGCTCACTGCGACCTCCACCACCTGGGTTCAAGCAATTCTTATACCTCACCCTCCCGAGTAGCTGGGACTACAGGCATGCACCACCTCACCTGGGTGAGTTTTGTATTTTTTGTAGAGACAGGGTTTCACCATGTTGACCAGGCTGGTCTTGAACTCCTGACCTTATGTGATCCACCCACCTCAGCCTCCCAAAGTGCTGGGATTATATGTGGGAGCCACCATGCCTGACTATTTCGTTCCCATTCTATAAACCTAGGAGGTTTCGCTTGTATGTGGTCTGTATTCAATAAGGGAACAGTTTCCAAGCTTAAATTTTGAAACAGTGGGGTGATTAGACAACCTGTGCCTGCCAAACACAGTCAACAGTAATGCCTTGTAACCAGAAGCTGGGTTCTTAAAATTAGCTCTCTTTCAACACTCAACAGTTTTTCTGGGCCTGTGGAGAAAAAAACCGAAAAGGAAAGAATAACTGAAGAATGACGGGGAGAGGTTGATTGTTATGCTCCTTGGCACTGGAAGTTCCTGGAAGTCACGTGGCATACACACCTTAGCCAGGTTCTCTGTCCTGATGCACACTCCTTGTCGCCTCAAGTACTGAAGGAGAAACTGGTTGGTGGTTGGTACTGTCAGATGAAAAGCCAGAACTTTCAGAAGCAAGTGTTCCATTCTTAACAGTTGTCGTTTTGTGTATGTATCATCAGTTATATAGACGAACTCGTCTACTTCGGGAGGATAGATCTCTTCATATTTCCTGGGAAAGGAAGAGTTTTTAGAAGTAAAACCTGAAACCTCTGGCTCTACTGTCTGTGATACCACAGCTAGGCCTCTCCCCATAACACTTGCAAACTTACTTTGCAGCCACATATCCACTTAAATACCACTAAATGGCACGGGGTCTTGACAATATTAAGAGCTTATTTCCGGACCAAGAACACGATTATTACAAGGATATGTGATATTTACTGCTAGGAGTAGTAACAGGAACAATTTCCAACTGAGAATTTTAGGTTTGGGCCTGTGACACACTGAAAGATTCCAAAGGACGGACACTGTAGGTAAACTCCTGCTCATTCTACAGACCTCAGATCATTTCACAGAAAAAAAGTGTTAGGATCAACACAATGACAGAAACAAATTCCACAGGCCTCTAGTTTTTAAAAAGATGCTGTTCAACTTTCTCCACGGAATTAGCAAATGATGCTTATAGCCAAGAGATAAAGTGATATAATTTCACTGTGATCAATTTTTTCCTTCTGCCTTTGTTTCTGCTTTCTTTGGGGGAATTCTGGCAAGTTTTTACGAATTAGCAATGGAATGTTTGAGACCAGAAGAACAGAAAAGAAACTACCACTTAGCGACAGGTCACCTGAAGGTACCTCGGCCACAACCCAGCTCTCTTTTCCCACACAATTAGGTAATGTTATGAGTGACTGACAGTAACAGCAACCAGTTGAAGTAGTTTATTCACTGTAACCAAATAAACTATTCTGAGTCATTTGCTGGGTCATGAAGACAGCTTTTTGTAATGACACTGTCTTTAAATGGGACTTCTACTTAGATTAGAAAACAGCTAAAGGCTGCACTGCAAAAAAGTTAAATTAGATCCTGAATTTGAGCTGATGGCTGCCTTAGTAAGGATGTTGGACTTGTTGCTAAAAATCTTAACCATGTGATTGAAGAGTAAACATGTGGTAAGATTCAGTTTCTCAGTCAACCCTGTGGGGAGGATGGTCTTCTATCAAAGGACGCATGAATGGTTTAAATTATCAAGCATTGCATTTCTTCAATAAGACATGGAGGATAAAAATTCGGTGTTTTGACAGGTGACGGGTTCATATTATTCAAGTCGAAAGAACACTTACGAAGCCAAAAGAATAGCTGCTGTTCCTACGAGCTGCAATTTCCCTCTCAGAACAGACATACACGAAAGGAATCTGTCCAGGAAGTTGACAGCCAGGTACAGAGTCTCTGCTCGAAGCTTATATTCTTCCCCAACCTCCACCAGCCAGTCCACCAGAATTGTGCGCATGCCCTCTGTGATGTCCGGTTGCTTCCTCATGTAGTGTGCTTTGGGTCTGTGCCTTATCTGAGTGGGGAAAAGGTTTTGATGTTTAAATAGTTGCAATTTCAGAAAGATCACTCCACAATACAGTTGCTATTTAAAAATCTCACAAGCAAAGGTTGGAAAGATCCTGATTCAGAGCCAAATAAATCTTTGTCATAACAAGGAAGTGTAAATTTCTGGTTCTGTAATGTAAATTGGCTAGCAAATACCCTGGGATCAGGGACAGGGGAGAATGGCAATATGAATTCTTCCTAGGAGTGAAATATTCAACATATAAATCCTTTGAATCATGTAGAAATAGTCCAAGCAACTGCTACTTGCCATCACGATTAGTTTTTCATAGATATCCTTATGTTTAGCTGTCATAAGAGTGCCATTCACTATCGGTTATGGACCAAGAGTTTATAATTTCTCTTAACAATAAGTGTTTGGCGTCCTGCAGATTGAAGTAGAAAGTACGATAACTTACTTCAGCTTCTCTAAGGTACTGATGAATTTCTTCAGCATATTCAGTCACATTTATCACGTGTGTGTCAAGATCAGATATATCTTCAGGCTGGGAGTGGAGCGACGACTCGACCAGCATCGGGGACACTGCAGGAGTTCAACATTGTCAGGGAAGTCATTTAATTGAAACACTTGTTCAGTCCGCTAACCCTCCACAACTATATTCAGTTGTGAATATAGTTATTACTTACTGTTTTTCTCTTACTAGTTACTAGCTATTGAATGCAGCAGGCAGTTATAAATACAGGGAGCCATCAGCCATAGACAGGTCAGTTACCTGTGTCAAAATCCAGCAGGAAGTGCAGGTCTGACTTGAGTGTGCTGGTATCTAATTCATACACATCCTCAAATGCCGTCCCCTCTCTGCCTGAGCAGCTGTCTCCATTGCCCTGCTCTAGTTCGTCCATGAAGATGTCAAACCCTTGCTTGTGGGGCTCTTGGACCCTGCAATCAGGGAGCGCTTTCTTTCCAGCTGGAGGGAAGGCATTTTCCGATCCAGAAAAACACCTGATTGTTGTGATCCCCTAGAAAAGGTTTGAATCTTTTGTTAGAGGCCACGTCAAAGACCACAGAGGCAATGTGAATGGGCATGACTCAGAGCAGCAGCCTGGGAAGGTAAGATAAATTCTAAACTGAAAAAATTGACAGTGGCAACTTAATTCCCGAAAATAGGTCTTCAAAAGTAAAATTTTTCCCCCTTTATCTTTGTCTACATTTGATATATGGAGAAAGAGCTACCTAAATTTTTAATCTACCTCACATAGGTATCAAAGAGAACTGAAGATTATAGAAAACCTATAGCTCTCTTCCAAAATGAAATAGGTACCACATATAAAGGGAAAATTGTAAATTGGCTTTTACATGTATTGCACCATGAGGTTTTGTAGTCAGCATAACTCTTGATGCAGTTGCTGAGTTCCTACAATTCCCCTCCTTAAATAAACGTTTTCGTCAGAAGGTCCCTGTAATGTTTTCGTTTTATACCCAGTTATTAAAAACACAACAATTTTGGAAACTTATGCTGCTAAATTCTCTTATAAGCCATAGAACCTTTATATATGACTTAATGCATTTACTCTTGGGGACATTTCTCAGTCACTTCTCCTTTTTCTCTACTCTTATAACATGAACAATGGGAACAACATTGTTCACCAGAGTGAACAATACAATGCATCAAACACTGTTGCATATTAAGGTGAGCCATGCTAGATGGCGTGAATGACAGCCGAATCAGGGCAGATGGGCAAGCTCTATGAACTTGAGCTATACTTATGCAAATGCTACTTCTGTCTACCACATTAGCACTTTGTTTATAATGTATCTTGGTGTATACTGTTGAAGGCTACTTCTGAGTTCGTTTGTGGTTCCATAACTTTCCCTTTTATTTATCGAGTTAAATATGTGATTTATGTCTAGTAAGAAAAAGAACAATTATGGTAGCAATGGGGGGGGAATCACAAAGACAACAGAGTCACAATCCTAAGTTACTGTAATCAGATAACCAGACTCCAAGTTACTGCCAAGTTTGACTCTTGCTACATAGATACTGTGTCCATAGGCTGAGACATATATTTAATAAACAAATATTTACTATCTACTATGTGCTGGAAGCTTTTCTAGTTGCCCAGATTTAATTTAGCAGTGAGTAAAATGTTTAGTAAGGACTACCCCAATGGAGTTTATATTCTACTCTGTGACAGAGGAAGGAAACAAACTAGAAAGACACAGTAGGAGCAGAGAGAGCAGAGTGAGACAGTCATAAAGTAAAGAGAACCCAATGAAGGACTTACCACAGGCCAATTAAGGATTCGTTTTTATTAATATTATTTTTGGTTTAGTTCACTGGCCAAGGCTGATCTATGAACTGGCTTTTATTACAGAAGCCACTGGAATTTTGGACAAAGAGTGGTTTAACCTTGTTATTTCTTAAAAGGATTATTCTGGCTGTGCAAAGGAGTGGAGAGTAAGTAAGCCAATCAATTACAAAACTAGAAAATTCTAAGTGAGACACAATAGGGATTTGGTCCAGGAAAAGCAAAACAGTTCAAGACATTTTAAAAAGTAGAGCTAACAATATTTTCTCATTAGATTAGATGTGGGGTGAGAGAAAAATAAGAATCAAGGAAGACAAAGGTTTGGAAGCTAAATGACAGGAAGGATAGATATTCCGTTTATTGAGACAAGGAAGACTTGGAAAGAACACTGTGGGAGTAAGGAAAAGGATGGGGATTTGGTTTACACAAGCCTGAGGTTGCCTATTATATGATCCAAGCGGAGATGCGAAGTGAGCTCCTGAATATGTGAGCCTGCAGTACAGCTCAGAGGCCACAGACAGAAATACAATCATCACCAAATAAATAGCGTTGCCGGGCGCCATGGCTCAAGCCTGCAATCCCAGCACGTTGGGAGGCCGAGGCGGGTAGATCACGAGGTCAAGAGATCGAGACCATCCTGGTCAACATGGTGAAACCCTGTCTCTACTAAAAGTACAAAAAATTAGCTGGGCATGGTGGCATGTGCCTGTAATCCCAGCTACTCAGGAGGCTGAGGCAGGAGAATTGCCTGAACCCGGGAGGCGGAGGTTGTGGTGAGCCGAGATCGCGCCATTGCACTCCAGCCTGGGTAACAAGAGCGAAACTCCGTCTCAAATAAACGTCTCAAATAAATAAATAAATAGTGTTTAAGTCTAGGAGACTAAGAGACTACTAAGGGAGTGAGTGCAAGATTTAGATCAAAGACTAAGCCCTAGGCCACTCTAACTTTTAGAGACTGGATATATAAGTAAGAGTCAGGATATCAAAGAACGGCCAGTGAGCTAGGTAGAAAGCTTGGAGAGAGTGGTGTTCTACAGGCTGAATGAGAAGAAATTATTTCAAGGAAAAAAGAAGGACCAACTCTGTCAAATAATACCGATCAGTCGAGGAAGGAAAAGACCACAAACTGAGTGAAAATAGAACAGGAGAAAAACTAGAGACGGAGAGCATTCATTCAACAAAGGCTGTGTGCCACGCCGGCCAGGCCCAGGCACTGCTCAGTGCGTATGTCAAGACATGGCAAACTCTCAAGATGCGTGGCTCTAAATGCGACAGCTTCTGTGCCATTACTTAACTTACTTTAAGCACTTAAATTACTTTAATTGACATAATGCAAACGGATCCTAGACCTATTTCCTTGATATGACCATTTCTAGCTGGAAAAGGGACCAGTCAAGGGGATCTTACAAAATCAACTTCTTCCCTGTGGTCCAGATTCCAGGGCTGTAATACTCAGGGGGAGAATTTAGTTGAAAGGTTTTTAAGATGGAAAAATGGCAATATATTTGTATGCTTATGGGTTTGACCCAGTAGAAAAGAAAAAAACTAATGAGAAAAAGAAAAGGTGCTAGAGTGACATCCTTGAAGAAACAAGAAGACATGAGTATATTATACACATGGGGGGCTGGCCTTCCATGACAGCAGGGACATGGCAGACACATAACAGGATGTGGATGGCAGAGTATATAGCACATGGGAACATGCGGAGATTCTCTTCCGGTCAATTCTATATTTTTAGGAAAATAGGATACAAAGTCATCAGCTGAGAGTGAGCGTGAAGGAGGAGGTCCCTGAGGATTAAACAGAGAAGGAAAGGTACAAAATAGGTTTCTAAGCAGGTTGTAGAGGATAGGTACAAGAAAATGCAGAGGTGGCACCAGGTAACTTAAGAGGTTAGCAATTTGGAATTTAAAATGCAACCACCTACCGTAGGCACAACTGACAATTCATAAGAACCAAGTCTCAGGCTTCAAGTTTTAAAAAGAAAACATTGCTAAGCAAATTAAAGTTTGTTAAAACCACTTCCACTCAATTTTCTCCAAAGCTTTGAACAAATCACATGAACAGTCAGTAGATGAGGGGCTTCTAATCTAGTTTCTGTCACAACTTTCTTTTGACAGAGACTTAAACCTTTCAGATTTTCTCACCTACAAAATAGGAAAGGTATGGCTTTCAGTCTGTTCAGGTATCTATGATCAGTTAAGTTCACACAACCAATATCTGAGGGGCCATTACCTGTTAGCACTGCTGCTTAGTCAATACTGGGGAGATGTCTGCCTTTAGATCACCCTTTTGGAGTAATCCAGTCTAGCCCTATCTAATCCTGATTTTAACACTATCCCCAATAAACACAGCTAAGATTATCCAGGATTGCTTCAGGCACAGCCCACATCAGTGTGAACACTGCTCTCACCTGGAGGAACCCCAGTTCCAGTTTATTTAGAAGCATTCACATTTCCTTTTAGCCCAGCCCTTAAATTACTTTAATACACATAATCCAAACAGTTCCTAGACCTGTTTCCTTTTTAGTGAAAAAATAACAAAGAAAATTAATCAATATTTCTAGCTAAAACTTGAACCCCTCAAGGTGATCATAGGAAATCAACTGGCTGGGCATTGTCGTGGCTCATGCCTGTAATCCCAGAACTTTGGGAGGCCAAGGTGGGTGGATCACCTGAGGTGAGCTGTTCATGACCAGCCTGGACAACACAGTGAAACCCCATCTCTACTAAAAATACAAAAAATCGGCCGGGCGTGGTGGTTGGCGCCTGTAATCCTAGCTACTTGGGAGGCTGAGGCGAGAATCCCTTGAACCCGAGAGGCGGAGGTTGCAGTGAGCCAAGACAGCGCCACTGCGCTTCAGCCTGGGCAACAAGAGCAAAACTCTCACACTCTCTCTCTCTCTCTCTCTCTCTCTCTCTCTCTCTCTCTCTCTGTGTGTGTGTGTGTGTGTGTGTGTGTGTGTGAGAGAGAGAGAGAGAGAGAGGGAGGGAGGGAGGGAGGGAAGGAAGGAAGGAAGGAAGGAAGGAAGGAAGGAAGGAAGGAAGGAAGGAAGGAAGGAAAAGAAAACAGAAGAGAAAAAAAGGAAAAAAGCGGCCAGGTGCGGTGGCTCACGCCTGTAATCCCAGCACTTTGGGAGGCCGAGGCGGTGGATCACGAGGATAAGAGATCGAGACCATCCTGGCCAACATGGTGAAACCCCGTCTCTACTAAAAATACAAAAAAATTAGCCAGACATAGTGGCGCGTGCCTGTAAACCCAGCTACTTGGGAGCCTGAGGCAAGAGATCGCTTGAACTCAGGAGGCAGAGGTTGCGGTGAGCCGAGAACGCGCCATTGCACTCCAGCCTGGGCAACAAGAGCAAAACTCTGTCTCGAAAGAAGGAAAAGAAAAGAAAGCAACTTCCCCGTAGTCCAGATTCCTGGGTTGTAATACTCAGGGGGTGTTGTAGGTACAAGGGCAAGAGAAAAGTACCTAGCACCAAAGCAGGAGAATCATTCTCCACAAGCATCATTCCCAGTGCGTCTGCGTCATTACCTGGCCACAGGTCCTCCTGTACTGCCCATTTTCAGTCAGCAGCCCTAGCACTGTCCTTTGCGGGGCATCCTGGCCCACCTGGGCCCTGGTGAGTATCTGACAAACATCGGGACCTCCGGCCACAGTAGCCAGCACAACTCCACTCTTGGGGTTGCTGCAGTGCATTGCCTCAGATTCCACGAGTTGCTGCTACCAGGGAAAGAGAAACAGACAAGCTGATTAGTCAACCCCGTCCACCCGGGGCTCCAAGGACACAGCCAGCCGCTAGGAGGGAGAACACCAAGCAATGAGTTTAACACCAATTGTTTATCTTCCCAGCAATCATTAGGGCTTAAAGGGCGTGAGCGACCGCACAGGCAATCAACGCTGCTCTGAATCAAAACAGTCATTTGAATCTCCGAGGGGGGCTTTTTTCCAAGACCTCGTGGAGGGCTGGAAGGAGAGAGATATTCTGACAAGCCTCCAAGTCGGGATACTAAGCCCCATGTTAACTGCGAGTTGAAATCTGGGAGCCCCGTCTTCCCTGCTGAGATACTCATCTCCCCAGACCCCGACCAAAGATCCAGGGTACAGGACTACGGGAAAGCCCGTCTCCGTCCCAAGTGACAGGCAGGGTGCGGCCCCACGGCCTCCTCCCACCACACAGGAGGCCCCAAAACCTGCCTAGACCCCAAAGCAGGCCCCGACGTTATCTTTCTGTGTGTCTGGAACAATTGGCAAGTGCACTGGAGGATCCGGCGGCCTACAGGGCGGTGCAGGGCGGGGCAGGAGGCACCTAGTGTCGAGGGATTCCAGCCTGGGCGGCTGCGGGGCTCCAGGCTGAGGCCAAGCTGCCCACCCGCGTCTGTTAAATCCGCCAATCAGCGGCGCTCCCGGGCCTTCGCGGGGGCGTTTCCATGCCAACCGCGGCGGGTGTGAGCGCCCCGGGGCCGCATCGCCATGGCGACCTGCTCACCTGACTCGCTCTGGCTGGACGCGCCGCGACCCCGGGGCGCTCAGGCCCCTGCGGGACCAACGGGCGGCGGCCTCCAGCTCCCGCTGCGCGTCTCCACCCGGGCGAGCTGGGGTCGGCCGCCGGCGTCGTCACACGCGCCCCGGGCCTGGGAGGGCGGACTCGCCCACCCCACTAATGCCGCGGATGGGGAAGGGACTGTTTCCGTGACCCGTTCTCCCAACAGCCGCTAACTCCCCTGGCTAACGTCTTCTGCGCGGCCGGCTCCTGAGAATCCTGGCTCGGGAGAGCGACGCGGGGCCCTCGGGGCTGCGCAGGCCGCGGCGCCCTGCACACACCGGCCCGAGGGCGCGGCTCGCTCCGGATCGGCTCACACACCTGCGTTTCCTGCCCGGTAGCGGCCGGGGCGCGGCGACGCGGCCCCGAGGGCAGTCGCGGCGGCGTTGCGCCTCCATCGCGGCGGGTCCTTGTGGGCCGCGCCTGTCCCGCCCGGCTCCCGTTGCCTGTGGCCTGCGAGGCGGGAGAGGAGATGTGGGGTTTCAGGGTCGCACGTGGTGCTCGAGGTCCACACGAGAGGTCTTCCCCCGCTGGCTCCTGCGCAACTGCGAGAAGCCGGCCTGGGAAGGCCAAGACTGTGGCCCAGGAAGAGGAAGGGACGCAGGCGACAGCGCTGGGGCTTGGGACGATGAGGAGGTCGGTGGCAGCGCTCCGGGCTGGGGGCTGGGCGGGCGGCCTGGCCTCTTGGGGAGGGGAGTCCCTGGGGTCCTTATACTGGGGGCTCCTGGAAACCCGGGGGCTCGGACGCCTGCACAGGTGACTGACCAGCCAGGTGAAAGAATCGAACTTTATTTAAAATTTGTATATGTGTATGTATGCACACACACATTGCCAGTGCTATAATGTTACTACTTTTGCTTTTTTTTTAAAATATCCATCCGTAAGTCTCTAAATCACACCCCAAATCTATTCAAATGTCCACTTCATGCAAGCAGCGATTATCGCTGGTTTTCTAAGTGGGCATTATTAACGTTTTCGCCAAGCAAACTGAGTGTGGGCATTGTTTTAGTGGGAAAATAGAAGTATTCTAACGAAAGCGCAGGTTGAAACCCGTGCAGTTGCGTCAAATATGAAGAGGAAGTTGGGAAGCATCTGGAGAATCAAGGCTGGGTGCGGGAGGAAGGCAGAAGCGGGTCTTGTTCAACCCGAAACTCATTTCTGTACGTTTGTCAGACTTCTATTCCTTGAGAGACAGAAGTCCCCCTTGCACCCCGGATCTCCTGTGTCATTGAATATGAAGAAAACACCGGGAACTCAGGTAGCATCTAGATTGTCGCAACAGAGTCAGACGCCGGCGGGGACCAAATGCTCTGCTTTGCAAGGCGAATGAAAGGAGCATTTCTGTCCTCTTGCCTGGCGCCACTGTCGGATGTTTCCCCGAGCCCTTCCCCACCTGCCGACAGATTTCCTGGGACACCCAGAAACGCCCAGATTTCCTGGGATTCTGAAGGCCTCAGTGGCTCACTCCGTCAGGGACTCCGCAGCAAGTCCTGCCAAGAGCCCGAGTCGCTTGGGAGCGAACAAAATTGGCTGCGCTCAGGACACCTGGTCCCCTGCTCACCCCTTTTCATCTCATTTCCTCAGACAAAATTGACCGAAACCTCACACCCTTTTCCTTTTCTCCAAAACAGAGGCGCTGGCGCAATGTTTGTTCTTGGAACCTGTGGTTTTGATCCTCTTTTCTGGGATAGAAGCTGAAGCCAGGGTTGGGACCGGGGCGTGCAGGGAATGGAGAGCGCCCGACTCCTACAGAGGCAGCTCTGAGGTTGGCTTTTCCCAACTCAGCTCTGACAAGGAGCAGATGACAAGGCTGCAAAGGTGTCCAGTGACTTTAGCCGTCTTTAGCCTTAAAAAAAAAAAAAAAAGCCTTAAAATATCTAACCAAATGAGAGCATCGGATAACCTAATACCCCTTTTCTACTGCTTCCTCTTCTCTGAACGGCTGCAGCCTAATCCAGCCTTAATCTTCAGGAAATAGGATCATCATGACCACCTTTCTTCCGCTCCATGACCACCTTTGCTAAGCTTGGCAAAGGGAAATGGTTACATTGGTTTATTGTGCTGTCTTAGAATTCCACATTGTCTTTACAAGCCTCTGGTCATATCTGAAACAGGAGAGTGAGTCAAATGAACTGATATCTATGTATCCATGTAAATTCAGATACGTGTATAATTTGTGCAATACTTAGGGCTTTCTTGGCTTTAAAAACTATCTTCACTAAATATTGTGTTCCAACGAGTAATAATTTATGACATAAAAACAAATTTAACTGAATAGGTCCTCGATTTTCACTTTAAAAATCTAAACTAAAAATTTGGCCTTAGAATTAAGAACAAAAGGAGCAGAGGGAATAGAAAGGACTTTCTCACAAATGAGGCAGTTTTAGTGAAATGTGTAATTATAATGTTGCTAAATGTATTTATACATTATACATTATAATCTAATCTTGATTTTGCAATGCGAATTTATACATTATAATCTAATCCTGATTTTGCTATGCAAATAAGAATTAGATTTGCATAGCAAAATCAGGATTAGAATTCAAAGATAAATAGATTTTAATTTTTTTTCCATCTTTAAATAAACTATATTTGGTAATATATTGAGAAGTAAACAGTATAACTGCAAATACAACTTTATTATCTAAAATATTTGGCATAACTTAAATACCAATATAACAGCCTTTTTTAACTTAAAAAGCTCATTGGTCAGCACTTCCAACCTGACAGTGTAGTGCTCAGCTAGCTTTAACTGTAGGATTAATTTTCAAAATAAGGATGACAGCTGAATTCTTTACTGGGAATTTTTAAAACCCAAAAGCCCTATTCAAATCAGCTCCTTTCCACAAATTACAATTCAGACAATCTTTTCAGTTTGCCGAAAATTACCTGGTATTTCAGAGGCAGTTATTCTATTACATTTGTTCATCCTAGCTAGTAATAAACCTCCTGTTGAAACATTCAGTGTTTGTTAATTATGAATTCAGGTTGATTTTCAGGATACACTGAAAGAGAGATGGAGAAAAAACCGCAAAGTTTATTTTAGGACAAAGGTCCTTCGCCTCTTCATAACATGCCTCTGTCATTCTCAGGTATACATTTAACTAAGAACATAGCTTGAACAGTAAGGTGAGAGATAGATGTTGGAAACAAGGAACCGGCTGCAATTTGTGACATATTAGCACTTAGCTCTAGGGAAGATGACCAAAGGATTGAGCAAGTCCAGCTTGAGAAGCATATTTCATCAGGTTGTGAAAAGTGGTTCCCTTAGTACATAATGAGTGAAGTAGGTTTTCAGTAAGACTTGTAAGAAGTCGCCTTCTCTGAGTGAACATGGTGTGAATACAAACATGAGATTAGACAAAGTCTACTGTTCATTCATTCATTTCACAAAGGTTTTTGAGCATCCAGTGGATGTCAGGCAGTAGCTGGGTATGAGTATGATAATAATAAATGGACCCTGCCCTCGAGGAGCTGTTGGTCCATGCCAGGAAATAGAACAGATAGTTATGGTGCTGCACAGTTAGTGTTTATGAGGAATACAGATGTATAAAGGAGGAGCAGTTGGAGCTTAAGAGAAAAGGAACAAGGTGTGTTGCTGAGAAGGTTTGGAAGCAGTATCCAGATCTGATCACTAAGATGATTAAAGTCTTAAAGACAGGGAAGGAAGTATACTCTACACACATCCTGGAAATGGGACACCCAAAACAACAGGGATTTTCAGTGGCGTTTATCCAGCACCTTCCAAGGGAAAGCATTAAATTATGATGTCCAAAAATATCCCTCAAGACTGTCTCTAGGGCTCAGATGCAGACTCCGTGAGCAACTAACTCATCAAGAAGTCAACATCGCAGGAACGTGGAGAGAGGAAGAAGGTTCTGCTGACTTTAGTTACCATTAATGTGCACAGCTAGAGGTGCATTCTTAAAATCAGTTTCCCATGATGTACAGTTGAGGCCTTTCCCAGATTCTGCACCAAGGAAAAAATAATTTCAGTGGGACAATGCAGTCATTTTCCATTAAAATAACGGGGAAAGTTATCCTTAATTTCTGTGGGTACATACATAGTAGGTATATATATTTATGGAGGGCATGAGATGTTTTGATACAGGCATGCAATGCGTATTAATCACATCATGGAAAATGGGTGTCCATCCCCTCAATCATTTATTCTTTGTGTTACAAACAATCCAATTATACTCTTAGCTACATTTTAAAATGTACAATGAACTTATGGACTACAGTCTCCCTGTTCTGCTGTCAAACAGTAGGTATTATTCATCCTTTCTATTTTTTTTTACCCATTGACACTTCCCCAAGTCCCTAATTATCCTTCTCGGCCTCTGGTAACCATCCTCCTCTGTTGTATGTCCATGAGTTCAGTTGTTTTGATTATTAGATCTCACAAATAAGTGAGAACATGAAGTGTTTGTCTTTCTGTGCCTGGTTTATTTCACTTGTAACGATCTCCAGTTCGATACATGCTGTTGCAAATGAGAGGATTTCATTCTTTTTTTATAGCTGAAGAGTATTCCATCGTGTATATGTACCACATTTTCTCCATTCATTCACCTGTCATAGACACTTAGGTTGCTTCCAAATCTTGACTGTCAGAAACAGTGCTGCAACAAACATGGGACTGCAGATATCTCTTCACTATATTGATCTCTTATATAACCAGCAGTGGGATTGCTGAATCCTGTGGTAGCTCAATTTTCAGTTTTTTGAGGAACCTCAAAACTGTTCTCCATAGTAGTTGTACTAATTTACATTCCCACCAACAGTATACAAGGGCTCCCCTTCCCCCACATCCAACATTTATTATTGCCTGTCTTTTGGACATCAGCCATTTTAACTGGGGTGAGATGGTATTTCATTGGAGTTTTGATTTGCATTTCTCTAATAATCAATGCTGTTGAGCACCTTTTCATATGCTTGTTTGCCATTTGTTTATCTTCTTTCAAGAAATGTTTAATCAAATCTATTGCCCTTTTTTTTAAATCAGATTATCCAATTTTTTCCGGTAGAGTTGTTTGAGCTCCTTATATATTCTGGTTATTAATCTGTTATCATATGGGTAGTTTGCAAATATTTTTTCCAATTCTGTGAGTTGTCCATTCACTTTGTTGATTGTATCCTTTGCTATGCAAGTGTTTTTTAATTTGATCTTAGCCAAAAGGCTGGGAAGTGATGTGCAGGAGCTTTTTAAACTTGGTGTGATGCAATTGTCCCTATTTTGCTTTGGTTGCCCGACTGTGGGGTATTGCTGAAGAAATCTTTGTCCCAAACAATGTCTTGGAGATTTTCCCTAATGTTTTTCTTGTAGTAGTTTCATAGTTTGAGAGGCCTTATATTTAAGTCTTTAATCCATTTTGATTTGATTTTTGTATCTGGCTGAGGACAGGGATCTAGTTTCATTATTCTGCATGGTGATATCCAGTTTTCCCAGTAGCATTTATTGAAGAGACTGTTTTTTCCCTAGTGTATATTCTTGGCATCCTTGTTGAAAATGAGTTCGCTGTAGGTGTGTGTATGGATCTGTTTCCAGGTTCTCTATTCTGTTCCACTGGTCGATGTGTCCATGTTTATGCCAGTACCATGCTGTTTTGGCTACTGTAGCTCTGCAGTATAATTTGAAGTAATGTGATTCCTCTAGTTTTGTTCTTTTTGCTTAGGAAAGCATTGGCTATTATGGGTCTTTGGGGTTCCATATACATTTTGAGATTGGTTTTTCTATTTCTGTGAAGAATGTCATTGGTATTTTGATAGGTTTTGCACTGAATCTGTAGATTGCTTTGAGTAGTATGAACAGTTTAGCAATATTGATTCTTCCAATCCAATAACATGGAATATTTTCCCATTTTTTGGTGTACTCTTCAATTTCTTCCATAAGTGTTTTATAACTTTCATTATAGAGATCTTTCACAACTTTGGTTAAGTACTAGGCATTTAATTTTATGTGTGGCTATTGTAAATGGGATTACTTTTTTATTCGTTTTTCAGATTGTTCACTGTTGTACAGAAACACTACTGATTTTTATATGTTGATTTTATATCCTGCAACTTTACTAAATTCGTTTATAACTTCTAATAATTTTTTGGTGCAGTCTTTAGGTTTTTTTCAAATATAAGATCATATCATCTGCAAACAAGGATAATTTGACTTCTTCAATTATTTGGATGCCCTTTATTTCTTTCTCTTGTCTGATTGCTCTAGCCATACTTCCCATACTGTGTTTAATAACAATGGTGAAAGTGGGCATTCTTTTTCTTTTTTTCTTTTTTTTTTTTTTTTGAGACAGAGTCTCACTCCATCACCATGCCCCAGGCTGGAGTGCAGTGGTGCGACCTCGGCTCACTGCAACCTCCGCCTCCCGGGTTCAAGCAATTCTCCTGCCTCAGCCTCCCGAGTACCTGGGACTACAGGTGCATGCCGCCATGCCCAGCTAATCTTTTTGTATTTTTAGTAGAGATGGGGTTTCACCATGTTGGCCAGGATGGTCTCGATCTCTTGACCTCGTGATCCACCCGCCTTGTCCTCACAAAGTGCTGGGATTACAGGCATGAGGAAAGTGGGCATTCTTGCTGTGTTCCAGATCTTAAAGGAAAGGCTTTCAATATGTCACCCATTCAATGTGATACTAGCTGTGGATGTGTCATATATGACTTTTATTATGTTGAGGTATATTCCTTGTATCCCCAGTTATTTTAGGATATTTAATCATGAAGACATGTTGAATTTTATAAAACACTTTTTCAGTATCAATCAAAAACCATATGAACTGATCATATGGTTTTGTCCTTTATTCTGTTGATATGATGTATCACAATGATTGATTTGTGTATGTTGAACCATCCTTGCATCCCAGGGACAAATCCTTCATCCTCCACCTTGGTCATGATGAATGGTCTTTCTGATATATTGTTGAATTATGTTTGCTAGCATTTTGTTGAGGATGTTTGCATCAATATTCATCAGAGATATTGGCCTGTAGTTTCCTCCCTTGCCTTCCTTCCTTCCTTCCCTTTCTTTCTTTTTTCACTCTTGTTGCCCAGGCTGGAGTGCAATGCCGTGATCTCGGCTCACTGCAGCCTCCACCTCCTGGGTTTAAGTGATTCTCCTGCCTAAGCCTCCTGAGTAGCTGGGATTTTAGATTCCTGCCACCACACCCAGCTAATTTTTATATTTTTAGTAGAGACAGGGTTTTCCCATGTTGGTTAGGCTGGTCTCAAACTCCTGCCCTCAAGTGATCCACCCATCTCAGCCTTCAAAAGTGTGGGATTACAGGCATGAGCCACCACACCTGGCCTGGCCTGTAGCTTTCTTTCTTTGATGTGTCTTTGTCTGGTTTGTGTATCAAGGTAAGACTGGCCTCACAGAAGAAGTTTTGCAGTGTTCCTCAATTTTTCAGAATAGTTGGTGTAGGATTGGTATTAGTTCTTTAAATGTTTGTTAGAACTTGGCATTGAAGCCATTGGGTCCCAGGCTTTTTTTACTAGGAGACTTTTTATTATGTCTTTGATCTCATTACTTGTTGTTGATCTGTTCAGGTTTTGTATTTTTTTTCCTGGTTCAATATTGGCAGGTTGTGTGTGTCTAGAAGTTTGTCTATTCCTTCTAGCTTTTCCAATTTCTTGGCATATAGTTGCTCAAAGTAACCACGAATGATCCTTTAAATTTCTGCACTATCAGTTGCAATGTCTCCTTTTTTTCATCTCTGATTTTATTTATTTGAATCTTTTCTCATTTTTTCTTAGTTACTCTGGCTAAAGGTTTGTTTTAATTTTCATTTAACTTTTCAAAAAACCAACTGTTTGTTTCATTGGTCTTTATTTTCTTCATTTCAGTCCCATTTATTTCTGCTCTGATCTTTATCATTTCTTTTCTTCTATTAATTAGGCGTTTGGTTTACTCTTGTTTTTCTAGTTCTTTAAGATGCATCATTAGATTGTTTAGTTGAAGTTTTTCTTCTTTTTTGATGTAGGCACTTAGAGCTATCAGCTTCCCCAAGTACTGCTTTTTCTGTTTAGTATGTTGTTTTGACATTATCACGTTTTCAAGAAATTTTTCAGTTTCCTACTTAATATCTCCATTGACTCACTGGTCAATTGTTTAATTTCCATGTTTTGACTTCCAGTTTTATTCCATTGTGGTCAGAGAAGATGCTTAATATTATTTCAATTTTTTTTTTAATGGTTAAGAGTTGTTCCATGACCTAACATTTGGTTAATCCTTGAGCATCACCCATGTGCTGAAGAAAAGGATGTGCATTCTGCAGCCACTGGGCGAAGTGTTCTGTAAATCTCAGTCCATTTGGTCTATAGTGCAGGTTAAATCCAGTGTTTCTTTGTTGATTTTCTGTACGGAAGATACGTCCAGTGCGGAAAGTGGAATACTGACGTCTCCAGATATTACTGTACTGCGGCTATCTCTCTCTCTAGCTGTAGTAATATTTGCTTTATGTATCTGGGTTCTCCAGTGTTGGGTGCATATACATTTAAAATTATTGTATCCTCTGACCAGGCACAGTGACTCACACCTGTAATCCTAGCACTTTGGGGGGCCGAGAGGGGCAGATCACCTGAGGTCAGGAGTTCAAGACCAGCCTGGCCAACATGGTGAAACTCTGTTTCTACTAAAAATACAAAAATTAGCCAGGAGTGGTGGTGTGCTTGTAGTGCCAACTACTCAGAAGGCTGAGGCAGGAGAATCACTTGAACCCAGTAGGCGAAGGTTGCAATGAGCTGAGGTCATACCCCTGGACTCCAGCCTAGGTAACAGAGCAAGAATCTGTCTCAAAAAAATAAATAAATAAAAAGCCTAAAGTATATATATATAATTTTCAGTTGTAAAAATTCTATTTGGCTAGAAGAAATCTCAAACACATATAAATTTTTATAACAATGATAAGTTAACATTGTTTTTTATAACAGTAATAAAAGTTGTATGCAGGAATATGTGTTTTTTTGGCAATTAATATTTTTTCTGACTGAATGAGGCAGCTTGGTGGCTCTATCCATGATATCAGAATTGTTTATTATTATTTTTGTTTTTTATTGACGTGGAATATCTTTTTCCATCCATCAGTTTCCACTACTAAACACATTGCCTAATGAATGGTGAAAAAAATCCTCCTGAAGTACACTGTGCTCTGTATATAAAGAGCACAACACATTTTAATTTATTCTAGTGATAGACACAGAAGTTGCATAAGTAACAAAGAGTCTTATGCAAAATTTAGTCTTATAGCAGGCTTTAGTCTTACTTAGTCAAATACACAAATAATTATTGACAAGGTAATTAGAGTGAAGTAAATGTTTTCTAAGCAGTCCAGAGAAATTTCTGGCTAAAAGCCAGGTATGTTTTCAGTTAGCTGCAGAAATCAGGAAAGGTTTATTTTGGTTTAAGATGGTGGTTTTGTGTTTAGCCTTGAAATCCGGATCTGGTTTTGATCCGAAGGGTTTAGGGAACCTGTTTTAGAAAGAGAGTTCTGCATGAGTAGAGGCTCTGAGAAGACGATTATAAAACATGTTATGGGTTATGCTGGTGTTCTGTAACACCTGAGATTACACTGAAGGATACACTTTACAATCAGGAACATTGGGGTAATCTGTCGTATTTTTGAATGCTAGAATAAGGAGTTTGCTGTAGCACTTTTGAACAGAGGAATGATGAAGTTAGAACTACGTTTATAGAAGAACCATCTGAGAGCAATGAGTAGACCAAGATTTGCGAGTAGAAGATGCTTCAGGAAATGGTTGCTAGAGGAAATGATGACCTGAATCAGGATCATGCCATGGACACAGAAAGAACAGGATGCTCAGTGAAGTCACTCTGACCACAGAATCTGGATGACTTAGCAACTGACTGCATGCTGGGTTTGAGAGAGAAGACGGAGACAAACATCATTTTGCAATTTCTAGGTCAGGTTGATGACAGACTAGTGGAGTTAATCAAAGTAGAAATGCCAGAAGATTAGCTAAATTCTGAAGAAAAATAAAGTGAAGAGCACGCTTAATTTCCGTCATCTTAATGATAATTGCCCAGAACTGCCACCTTTCCCTCCACTTCCATCTCTACGTATGTATGTTTTGATAACAATAAATTGTACTTACAGAGATTGATTATGGAGTTGGAAATAAAAGTAGATTGATTGTAACACATTTGATACAGTGTATCCCCACTGTAAAATAATTATTAGTAGTTAGACAGCTATTCTAGGAAAACCCGTGAAGAAGATAAGATCAACAGCTTCCCGTCTACCATTTCAGGGTCCCACTCTCCCATTCAAAAGGCCCCCTTCCAAAAATCATAAGTCCCTTAGTGTCATGGACTACATCTTCCTCAACTTTGCAAGCTCTTTTCCTGGCACAGAGCTCAGAACAGAGTAGGCACTTCATAAATGTTTGTTGATTAAGTGATTGAATAATAAGACGCCAGTTATGCTTGTTCCAAAAATGAGCAAAAGATGGCTCCTCTATATTGGTCTGATGTGGTGCTCTTCTTCACTACTGACTAGGACCATTGGTTCAAAAGCCTGCCAGCAGCAAACTCAAATTCTTGTACAGCCAATTGTTTTAAATATGGCCCCCATAAAAGCATATTTTTTAGTCATTCAGCCTGCATGCTTTGCTTACTCCACCAACATCTGTTAGCCTTAGCTAAGCCAAACCCTGAGGCTGTAGAAGCTCCAAGTCCATGCTGCTCTTCCTAACTCTCTGACCCAGAGCCTCCCACATGGTGAGGCTGAGGGACATCGCCTAGCCAGATAACCTCCTTTCTCTGATTTACCATTCCCCAGGGACTTCCCTGGCTCTCTTCGCCTTCAGGTGGTAGCCCCACACCATTGTCTCTGGAAGGTCTCCAAGATGACTTGGCTTCACCCTCACCTACCCACCGGCATGCAAGCCTGTCTAGCACCACGCAAAGAACTTTGTGTACTGCTGCCACCTGGTGGTCATATCTTTCTCAGCCCCGAAATTCCGGATTGCCTGGCATTATTGTATGTGTGAGGGAGGAAATCTGATGTATTAAATTGCTTTTTCAAACCTCCGTGTTTTTTTTTTTTCTTTCTTCCTTCTAAGCAATTTCATATTTTGTCACTCACTGAAAAAATTCTTAGAGCTGGAAAGCTAGGAGGGTACTTGGAGATCATTTCATTAATCCCTGTCCTATGTAGGTGAGACAACCTGGGTTCAGACCTCTCTCCATCAAATTAAACTTCTAAAAGTGACATTTCAGAAGTAAATGAACACTAATGAATTCTAATTCTAGTATTTATACTAAGAAACTAATAATAAACAGGTTCGAAGGTTTACCTATAGAATTTTCTTATAACAGAGAAATTAAAAATCATCTGTTTTAAATGAAGGAACTTGTTAAATGAAGTGTAAGGCAGTAGTAGTCCATAGTGACAATTATGCAGCAATAGTCTGAAAAACTATTATAGAGTCACTTAAATTATGTAGAGAAAAAGTGACATACGGAAATGTTTATAATACATTTTATGAGAGAAAGTATAAAAACAGTAAGTTTAGTGTGTTAGATTTTCACTTAAAATTTTTATATGCTTGGAATAAGCACCAAAAATAAATACCAAATATTGAGTAGCTATCTGTTTGCATCACAGGATTAGATGATTCTAGTTGAATTCAATGGTTTATCTGTAGTTTCTAAATTTCCTATAATAAAAATATTAATTGCTGAACAAGAAAAAAATCATTATTAAAGAAGTCGATCATCATGGCAAGCTGCAAGATCAGGCGAAATGTGTTATCCAATAGAACTTTCTGGCTGAGCACGGTGGCTCATGCCTGTAATCCCAGCACTTTGGGAGGCTGAGGTAGGTGGATGATTTCAGGTCAGGAGTTCGAGACCAGCCTGGCCAACATAATGAAACCGTCTCTAGTAAAAATACAAAAATTAGATGGGCATGGTGGTGCACACCTGTAATGCCAGCTACTCGGGAGGCTGAGGCACGAGAATTACTTGAACCCAGAGGTGGAGGCTGCAATGAACAGAGATTGCCCCACTGCACTCCAGCCTGGGTTACAATGTGAATGATGAAAATGTTCTGTACCTACATTTCCTATGACATGTGGCTACTGAGCATTGGAAATAAAGCCAATGCAGCTGAAGAACTGAATTTTTAATTTATGTAGTCACAGGAAGCTAGTGGCAACCATACTGGTTAATGCACATAGACTATGTGGTAGTTGAGAACAGTCACAGCACATTAAGAGTGATTGTGATTAGTCTAGATCTGCTACTCTGTATGCAAATGTGTATGTTTTTCTTGACTAGCTTCCCCTAATTTATTATACCATAATTTGGGATAAAGTTTACCAATAAATGACATGAAACCATCCAATTAGAGTAGGGGTTGTTTTTTTTTTTTTTTTTTTTTTGAGAAACAACTACTTCATCGTGTGATAAATGAAAAAGATCCATTTATAAATGAGCAAGGAGAGTTTGTCCAGAAATTACATTTTATTTGTTAAAAAACTGCTCATTCTTTTCCAGGATCATGCAATAGTCCAGAGGTAGAACAAGAACAGCTGAAAAGTCAATCTAGATTCTGTTAACCTGGCAAATTAACCCAATTTTTATCATTTAATTTTATAGATATACTATCTACTTAGATCTGCTGAATGCTAGACTTACATAATAGTTCATGTAAATTGTCGCTTAAACTTTGTTTTTGTTGCTAAAGTTGTATGTTAAATTTTGTGACCAAATTCATACCCTCCTTCCATAATTTAAGAATTTGCCTCTCGGACTGACATTCAGGCTTGTGATACCCTCATTCCTCAGCGGATGCTTCATCAGCACCCAAGATCTGTCCTTATTTAGGATATATTGCTTCATTTCTTGCTTCGTGACTGAACAGACCCATTATTTGTGTAAATGAACCTTATTGGAATACAATGAGCTGCCTGTCCTGCTCTCAGACCAAATACACAGACAGCAGAGTTTGCACAGAGACAGTTTAATGATTACAAGGTAGACGTGTGATGGGATAGGAGGAGGCTCTTAATTCCATCTCCCTGAGGTTTTCTGGGCTGCAGTTTTTAAGAGGATCATGGAGAGTAAGGGGCTGGAAAATTGGGGTCATTGACTGGTTAGAGTAAGGGGCATGAAATCATCAGGCTGTGGAAACGGCATCCTTTGGGGAGTCAGCTCTTTGTAGTATCCTTCACGAGGATGGTGTCAGTAATTTTACTAGTACAGAGTTGCTGAAAATATATGTCAAATGGAAGCTCAATATTTCACAACGCTTAGGTTATCTATAGAGCAGTTAAGAAAAACAATAGTCTTATGACAAGGTTCAATGATTCTGGGGGATTAGGCAGCAAACAATTATGAGGTAGCTGGTCAAAGAGCAAGCTGACTTAATGATTAGTGCTAATGTGCCGTAAGCTTGGTTTATTTTCATTTTGTTTCTCCCCCTCCCTTCTTTCTTGAGTAATTTAATATAATTTATAGGGGCAGTTTCACTATTAGAAACAAATAATTTCTATCACTAGTTTCTTAATTGAGTAGACTTACTTTTTAATAGATTCCAGAGTGCTTTCCTTTGTATATTTATTTACCTAATAAAGCAAGCATACTGTATTGTGATTAAAAATTCTGGAGTTGTGATGAGAATAATATTAGGTATTAAGATGATAAGGTTTTCAGGTAAAGAGTTTCGGAGAGAAATCTTTACAATGACAATGAATATGGAAGATATATAGTTAAACTATTGACTTTTTTGGCTTTCATGTCCAAAATAATTTATTTATAACAAATTAGAATTTTTTTCTGAAGCTGGTAGGCACAGTTGCTAAAAGAGGAAGAGAAATAGTGTTTGCAATTCAGGCTGGAGGAAACTGAAGGAAATTAGTGAACTAGAGAGATCATTTTAACAGGTCGTTGCCATACCAATCCTTTAGGAAAATAATCCGAAAGCTTATTTACCCAGTCAATGAAAATAAGTTCAGCTAAATAATGATGAAATACTGTGTATTTTATAAGTGGGACTTGGAAATAATGGCATACTCTAAGCAACATTTGAGATAATCAATATAGCAGATAATTTCTTTGTTTCTATTTACTTGCTTTGAATCCACAGTCAACATTTTGCCCCCCCAGAAGCAGATGTGAAACCATATTTAAGCTCTTTGTGTTATCAAAAGTGGACCTTTGATCCTTTTGCTGAAGAAGTACATGGAAACAAGGTAGACACTTGCTTTTCTGATAGGTCAAGAGGTATAACCAACATAGAAACCTCTGAAATTCTGATTAACGATTGATTTCGAGCTAAGACCACAAAAATAGTGAAGGAGAAACACTCCAGAATAACTGAAGCCACTGAAAGAAACAAAGGGGAGCACCGTCTTAGGCAGGGATAAACAGGGCTGGGCATGTCCTTTCACACTTGCTGGGGTGCGATGCTCTGCCCTCCCTCTAATATTAATAAACTGCAATTTGTTTTTTTTTTTCTTTTTTTAAGAGAAAAAAGAAAGAAAGGAAGAAAAAGAAAGAAAAGAAAAAAGAAAGAGAAAAAAAGAATGAAAGAAAGAGGACGAGAAAGAGGGAGAGAGAACGGGAATCTTGCTCTATTGTCCAGGCTAGAATGCAGTCTAAAAATGGGTATTAAAAACCTCTTTTATGCCAATAAATGTGCTTAACAATGGAGAGAGGAAGGAATAAGGGAGGAAAAAACAAGAAGCCAACCAGTATTTCATTTAAACCTGTGAAATGCTATGCAATTGCTGAGGAGTGATTTACTTCCAATTTTATGGACACTTTTAGAATAGGTGTGATGTGATACTGAGATAAATGTGTTTTGTGGATTTGGGGTGGAGAGTTCTGTAAATGTTTATTAAGTTTACTTATTCCAGGTCTGAGTTCAGGTCCCGGATATCCTTGTTAATTTTTGTCTCGTTGATCTAATACTGACAATGTAGTGTTAAAGTCTCCCACTATTATTATGTGGGAGTTTAAGTCTCTTTGTAAGTCATTAAGACCTTGCCTTAATAAACTGCAATTTGTTGGGGTTAATCATCTGTCAGTTCAACAATAGCAATGATTTCTGTGTAATAAGTAAAATGCAGCTTCTAACTCATATGAGTGATTTAATGATCTGTAGCATGTATTCCAAGGGTGATTCAGGGTGCAACTAATTTTTAACATATCCATTTAAATTTTGACCTAGATCATTAATCAGAAAGACTTTATGAATCTTTTCTCCTACAAGCCATATATCATCCTACTCTTCATTTTCCACTTCAAAAGTATACTTTTGGGAAAAGATGGGGGTCTTTGTATAAAAACAAAGTTGTACAGAATTGTTTTATTTTCAGCTTCATCCATGTCCCTTCAAAGGACATGGTCTTCTTCCTTTTTATGACTGCATAGTATTCCATGGTATATGTGTATCACATTTTCTTTATCCAGTCTGTCACTGAAGGGCATTTAAGTTAATTCCATGTCTTTGCTATTCTGAATAGTACTTCAATGAACATATATAAAGCATGTATCTTTATAACAGAATGATTTCTATTTCTTTGGGTATATACTCAGTAATGGGATTGCTGGGTCAAATGGTATTTCTGCCTCTAGGTCTTTGAAGAATTACCATACTGTCTTCCACAGTGGTTGAACTATTTATGCTCCCACCAATAGTGTAAAAGCATTCCTTTTTCTTCACAATCAAATCAGCTTCTCATGTTTTTTTGACTTGTAATAGCCATTCTGACAGGTGTAAGATGGTATCTCATTGTGGCTTTGATTTGCATTTCTCTAATGATCAGTGATGTTAAGCTTTTTTTCATATGTTTGTTGGTTGTCTGTATGCCTTCTTTTGAAAAGTGTCTGTTCATGTTCTTTGCCCATTTTTTAATGGGGTTGTTTGTTTTTCTTCTGTAAATTTGTTTAAATTCCTTATAGATGCTGGATATTAGAACTCTGTCAGATGGATAGACTGCAAAAATGTTCTCCCACTCTGTAGGTTGTCTGTTTACTCTGCTGATAGTTTCTTTTTCTGTGCAGAAGCTCTTTAGTTTAATTAGATCCCATTTGTCATTTTTTGCTTTTGTTGAAATTGCTTTTGACATCTTCATTGTGAAATCTTTGCCTGTGCCTATGTCCTAAATGGTATTGCCTCGATTTTCTTCTAGGGTTTTTATAGCTTTGGATTTTACATTTAAGTGCTTAATCTATCTTGAGTTTATTTTTGTATATGAAGTAAGGAAGTGGTCCAGTTTCAATTTTCTGCATATGGCCAGCCAGTTCTCCTAGCACCATTTGTTAAGCAGGCAATCCTTTCCCCTTTTGCTTGTTTTCGTCAGGTTTGTTGAAGATCAGATGGTTGTAGTTGCGCAGTCTTATTTCTGAATTCTCTATTCTGTTCCATTGGTCTCTCTGTTGTTGTACCAGTACCATGCTGTTTTGGTTACTATAGCCTTGTAGTAATAGCACAAAGTTGGCTAACATGATGTCTTCAGCTTTGTTATTTTTGCTTAGGATTGCCTTGGCTATTTGGGCTCTTTTTTGGCTCCATATGAATTTAAAAATAGTTTTTTTTTTCTAATTCTGTGAAGAATGTTGATGGTAGTAGCATTGAATCTATAAATTGCTTTGGACAATGTGGCCATTTTCATTCATTTCATCCATCTTCCTATTCATGAGCATGGAATGTTTTTCCATTTGTTTGTATTATCTCTGATTTCTTAGAGCAGTGTTTTGTAGTTCTTGAAGAGGTCCTTCACTTTTCTTGTTAGCTGTATTCCTGAGTATTTTATTCTTTTTGTTGCAATTGTAAATGGGAGTTCATTCATAATTTGCCTCTCGGCTTGCCTATTGGTGTATAAGAATGCTTGTAATGTTTGCACACTAATTTCATATTCTGAGGCTTTGCTGAAGTTGCTTATCAGCTTAAGAAGCTTTTGGGCTGAGACAATGGGGTTTTCTAAAAATAGAATCCTGTCATCTGCAAACAAAGATAGTTTCACTTCCTCTCTTCCTATATGAATACTTTATTTTTTTTAACTTGCCTTTAAATCGCCCTAGCCAGGCCTTCCAATACTATGTTGAATAGGAGTGGTGAGAGAAGGCATGCCTGTCTTGTGCTGGTTTTTAAGGGGAATGCTTCCAGCTTTTGTCCATTCAGTATAATATTGCCTAAGAGTCTGTCATATATTGCTCCTATTATTTTGAGGTATGTTTCTTCAATACCTAGTTTATTGAGAGTTAAGATGAAGGGATGTTGAATTTTATTGAAGGCCATTTCTGCATCTAGTGGGAATACCATGTAGTTTTTGTCTTCAGTTTTGTTTATGTGATGAAGCACATTTATTGATTTGTGTATATTTAACCAATCTTGCATCCTGGGGATGAAGTCTACTTGAAGATTGTGGTGGATAAGTGTTTTATGTGCTGTTGGATTCAATGGTTTGTCAGCATTTTGTGGAAAATTTTTGCATTCAAGATCATCAAGGATATTGGCCTGAAGTTTTCTTTTTTTTTTTTTAATTGTATCTCTGCCAGGTTTTGGTATCAGGATGATGCTGGCCTCCTAGAATGACTTAGGAAGGAGTCCCTTTTCAATTGTTTGAAATAGTTTAAGTAGGACTGCTACCAGCTCTACTTTATATCTCTTATGGAATTCAGCTGTAAATCCATCTGATCCTAGGCTTATTTTTTTATTTTTATGTTTTGGTTGGTGGGCTATTAATTACTGCCTCTGTTAAAGAACTTGTTATTGGTATATTCAAGGATTCAACGTCTTCCTGGTTTAGTCTTCAGAGGGTGTATATGTCCAGGAATGTATCAGCTTCTTCTAGATTTTCTAGTTTATGTGCACAGAGGTATTTATAATGTAGTCTGATGGTTGGTCGCGTTTCTCTGGAGCTAGTGTCATTTTGATTGTGCTTGTTTGAATCTTCTCTCCTTTCTTCTTTATTGGTCTAGCGAGGTCTATCTATTTTATTAATTTTTTCAAAGAACCAGCTCCTGGAATCATTGATCTTTGAAGGATTTTCACATCTCTATCTCCTTCAGTTCAGCTCTGATCTTGGGTATTTCTTGTATTCTGCTAGCTTTGGGGTTTGTTTGCTCCTGGTTCTCTAGTTCTTCTGATTCTTATGTTAGGCTATTAACTTGAGATCTTTCTAGCCTTTCAATATGGGCATTTAGTGCTATAAACTTCTCTCTTAGCACTGACTTAGTTGCATCCCAGAGATTCTGGTATGTTGTATCTTTGTGGTGATTCATTTCAAATAACTTCTTGGTTTCTACTTTGATTTCATTATTTGCCCAAAAGTCATTCAGTAGCAGGTTGTTCAATTTCCATGTAGTTTTACGATTTTGGGTGAATTTCTTAATCTTGAGTCCTAATGTAATTGTGCTGTTGTCCAAGAGACTGTTTGCCATGATTTCAGGGTTTTTTTTTTTGCATTTGCTGAGGACTGTTTTACTTCTGATTATGTGATCAATTTTAGAGTAGGTGTCATGTGACAATAAGAAGATATATATTCTGTTGTTTCTGGGTGGAGAGTTCTGTAGATATCTATCAAGTCTACTTGATCCAGAGCTGAGGTCAGGTCCTGAATATCTTTGTCAATTTTCTATCTCAATGGTCTGTCTAACATTGTCAGTGGGGTGTTAAAGTCTCTCACTATTATTGTGTGGGAGTTTAAGTCTCTTTGCAGTCTCTAAGAACTTGCTTTATGAATCTGGCTCCCATATTGGGTGTACATATATTTAGGATAGTTAGTTCTTCTTGTTGAATTGAACCCTTTACTATCATGTAATGCCCTTCTTTGTTTTTTGATCTGTGTTGTTGTAAAGTCTGTTTTGTCAGAAACCAGGATTGCAAGTTCCTTTTTCTGTTTTTCATTGGCTTGGTAAACTTTCCTCCATCCCTTTATTTTGAGCCTATGTGTGTGTTTGTACATGAGATGTGTCTCTTGAATATAGCACATGTATAGGTCTTGATTCTTTCTCCAGCTTGCCATTCTGTGCCTTTTAATTGAAGCACAAAGCCCATTTACATTTTAGGTTAATACTGTCACATATGAATTTGATCCTGTCATCATGATGCTAGCTGGTTATTCTGCAGACTTCTTTACGTGGCTGCTTCATAGTGTCACTAGTATGTGTACCTCAGTGTGCTTCTGTAGTGGCTGGTAACAGTTTTTTCCTTTCCGTGTTTAGTGCTTTCTTCAGGAGTTCTAAAGGCAAGCCTGGTGGTGATGAATTCCCTTAGCATTTGTTTGTCTGAAAAGGATCTTATTTCTCCTTCGCTTATGAAGTTTAGTTTTGCTGAATATGAAATTCTGGGTTGGAAATTCTTTTCTTTAAGAATGTTGAATATTGGCCCCCAATCTCTTCAGGCTTGTAGGGTTTCCACTGAAAGGTCCACTGTTAGTCTGATGGGCTTCCCTTTATTGGGTGACCTAGCCTTTCTCTCTGGTTGCCTTTAACATTTTTTCTTTCATTGCAACTTTGGAGAATCTGATGATTATGTGTCTCAAGGTTGATCTCATGGAGTATCTTACTGGGGTTCTCTAGATTTCCCGAATTTGAATGTTGGCCTGTTTGCTCAGTTGGGGAGGTTCTACTGGATGATATTCTGATGTATGTTTTCCAACTTGATTCCTTTCTCCCTGTCTCTTTCAGATATCCCAGTGAGTCACAGGTTTACTCTTTTTGTATAATCCCATATTTCTTGGAGGTTTTATTCATTCCTTTTCATTCTTTTCTCTCTAATCTCATCTGCCTGTCTTATTTCATTTGAAAGACAGTTTTCAAGCTCTGAGATTCTTTCTTCTGCTGAGTCTATTCTGCTACTAATGTTTGTGATTGCATTTTGAAGTTCTTGTAGTGCGATTTTCAGCTCTATCAGGTTAGTTACGTTCCTCTCTGAATCAGCTATTTTGTCTGTCAGCTTCTATATTGTTTTATCATGATTCTTAGCTTCCTTGCACTGGGTTACAACGTGGTCCTTCAGCTCAGCAAAGCTTGTTTTTATCCACGTTCTAAAGCCCACTTCTGTCGTTGCAGCCATCTCAGCATCAGCTCAGTTCTGAACCCTTGCTGGAGAGGTGATGCGGTCCTCTGGAGGACAGGGGGCACTCTAGCTTTTTGAGTTTTTAGTATTCTTGCGCTGATTCTTTCTCATCTTTGTGGGCTTACCTGCCTTTGATCTTTGATATTGCTGGCTTTTAGATGGGGTTTTCGTTGTTTGTTTCTCTTTTAAGAGTCTGGGTACTCTTCCATAGGGCTGCTGCAGTTTGCTGGGGATCTGCTCCAAACCCTAGTTGCCTCAATTTTCTCAAAACCAGGAGGTATCACCAGTGAAGGCCACAAAACAGCAAAGATGTCAGCTTGCCCCTTCCTCTGGAAGCTCTGTTCTAGTGGGGTACTGACTTGTTCCAGCCCAAATACGCCTGTAGGAAATGGCTTGATACCATTTCGGTGGTTCCTCCTCACCCAGTTAGGAGGAACAGGGTCAGGGACCTGCTTCAAGAAGCAGCCTGGCTATGTTGGTAGAGCAGCCGTGCTGTGTTGGGGATCGCTTCAGCTCCCAGTCAGTTTGGCCTCTCCAAGGCCTGCAGGCTGGCCCAGCTGGGATGTAGGAACAGCAATGGTGGTAGCCCACTCCACTCCTCAGGCACTCTATTCTAGGGAGAAATTAGAACTCTGTCAGCCATAGAACATGGGCGGGGGTAGCCAGAGGCCCCAGCTGGGAGGGCCTGCTCAATGAGTAGGAATGGATTGGGATCCCATTTTAAAAAGTGGTCTGATCACACCTCAACAAGTAGCACCTCTGCTCCAGTCAGCTTGGACTCTCCAAAGCCTGAAGGCTGGGACGGCTGGGTCATTCAAACAAAGGTGGCAGCCTGCCTCTCCGCGCCCCCGCCCCCCACCCAGGCACTCCATCCCAGGGAAAGATCAGAGCTCTGTCTGCAGAATATGGGTGGGGATGGCTGGAGACCCTGGCTTGGAGGTCCTGCACGGTGAAGAGGAATGGATCAGGGTCCCACTTCAAGAAAAAGTCTGGCTGTGTACTGATAAAACAACTGTGCTGTGCTGGGGATTCCTTCCTAGTCAGGGCTGTTTGGACTCTCCAAAGCTTGCAGACTGAAATGGCTGAGTTATCCGAATAACAAAGGTGGCATCCTTTTCCTCTCAGGGTCACTCTATTCCAAGAGAGATCAGAGCTCTCTCTATACAGTGAGGGCAGGCAGAGGTGGCTGGAGGCCCTGGCTGAGAGGTCCTGCCCAATGAGGAGGAATGGATCGGGTTCCCACTTAACAAAGCAGCCTGGTCATATTTTGGTAAAGTAGCTGTGCTGTGTTGGAGGTTCCCTTCCTTGTCAAGACTGTTTGGATTCTCCGAAGCCCACAGGCTGGAATGACTGAGTTGTCCAAACAACAGCAACCGGGTGTTCCAGGTTCTGGCCTCCCCTGCCCCAGGAATGAGGGAAGAGGCCCTGGAGGCGCAGTGGGCTTACCGTTTCTATAAATATTACGGACCCAAAGAGTTTTGCAGAGAGCAATTTATTTGGCAGAGAGTGAGAAGTAGAGAGAACTCTCATGCTGTTGTGGGAGGGGATTCCAGAGAGGGAAATCTGCACAGGTAGAGAGGGAGAGACAGCTCCTACATTGCTATGGGGCAGGGGATCTGAAGAAGGAGTCCACACAGGTAAGGGGCATGGAGTTTTAACTTTGAAGTTATTCCCACCCCATTCATGTTCTTGTCCGATGAGAGGAGTTCTTTTAAACTTCCTCTGGAGTGATTGATTTTTGACTCTGATGCTGGATTGTCTGTTGGGCCCAGAACAGAGGACCTTTCTCACAGAGTTTCTTGCAGGCTTTTTTTTTTTTTTTAAACAAAGGAGCACACCTGAAATTTTAGCTAGCCCTTGAGGGAAAGTTAGACAAAGAAATCTAGGTTCCCGGAGAGGGAGGTGGATGGATTCACAGCTGCTATAGAAAAGCCAAAATATAGGGCAGGTTATTTGAAGAATATTATTTGTTTTTGTGTTTTACCAAACTAGTTCTCAGAGAAAAGGAGTTACTTAATGCTGTATAGACTAAATGTTTATGTACCCTCAAATTACTATGTTGAAATCCTAACTTCCAAGGTGATGGCATTAGAAGATCCAGTCTTTAGGAGGTGATTAGGTCATGAGGGAGGAAACCTGGACGAAACTTCATGAATGGGATTAGTGTTCTTATAAAAGAGACCCAGAGATCTCCCTCACCCCTTCTGCTCTGTAAAGACACAATGAGAAGACTGCCACTATGAATGAGGAAGCAGGTCCTCACCAGAGACTGAATCTGCTGGCACCTTGATTTTGGAGTTCCCAACCTCCAGAACTGTGATAAACAAATGTTCATTGTTTACAAGGCACTCACTCTATGATATTCTGCTGTGGCAGCCCAAATGGACTAAGACACTTAATAACCACGTCTTCTCCAAGACTCTTGTGTGATGGAAGTATTCTTCCAATTATTCTATTTTAAATACAAATTATTTAGGAAAGACAAATTAGCCTGAAAAGACGTCAATTAGAGCGATGTTGGAAATCTTAAAAGGTCTTCTAACTGAGCAAATAACAGAGACAAAGACTTTTAGTACAGATTTGGTAATTACTCTTCCATTAGGACTTTCAAATTGCAGTGTTGGGATATGGATAGAAACAAGATTATTAAGATCCGTTTTTTTATAAAGCAATTCACGTTTGCTTTGTGGAGATAACAAATGTGTATCTTATAGGGCAATGAAAAACAATTTTTCTACTGTTAAACAATTGGCTGCTTTGTTTTTGAATAAAATTCACAATTATAGTATCATATGCCAATTCAAAGGTATTTTATCTTTTTTTTTTTCTTTGAGACGGAGTTTTGCTCTTGTTACCCAGGCTGGAGTTCAGTGGCGCGATCTCGGCTCACCGCAACCTCCACCTCCTGGGTTCAGGCAATTCTCCTGCCTCAGCCTCCCAAGTAGCTAGGATTACAGGCACGCGCCACCATGCCCAGCTAATTTTTTGTATTTTTAGTAGAGATGGGGTTTTCACCATGTTGACTAGGATGGTCTCGATCTCTTGACCTCATGATCCACCCGCCTCAGCCTCCCAAAGTACTGGCATGAGCCACCGCGCCTGGCCCCAGGTATTTTATCTTAAAAGTTGTTTTATCTCAAAATACTACAAATTGGAAAAAATTAGATGGTTCCAATAGTGGCTCTTCCAGTAATGAAGACTCCTATGTGAAGATATCAGTGAAGAATTTGAGTAAAAATATTTCTGAAATGAGAATATTTCAAAATTGACACAGTTTTGTAATATTATTTCAATATTATTGTATAACCAGATTCATATTAACTAGCTGAAGTAAACATTGACTATTTTGTTAACATCCATTATGCTCATATATTCATGCTGACCAAAAAGCTTTTTTGAAACTAGAGAACCAGCTCATATTTAGGATTGCCTCTTAATCAGCATATATATTATTTAAAAAGATTAGCTTTCAGTAATTATCCTTGAGGTCAGATCCATAAATAGCATAGTCTGTGTTTATACTAAATTGCTTTCTTTTCCCTTTGTATTATTGTGTGAGAACTAATATACTAATACAGATTTTCATGGAGCAAATGCATCATCAATGTAGTTAATTTTTGAACGCAAGCAACCCAATACAGTACCGTATACACAAAGGCCTGTTTAACAAAGATCTCCCTGAAGTCATTTGGTGGGTCTTACTTAAAGTGCATCACAAAGGATTTATGGGATCTTTGGCAAAGAAAGGTTTCTTCTCAATCCGTGGGGTGAGGACAGCCAGAAAAGTAAATGCTAGAAGACCCTGGTCAGAACCGCTATCTGGAAAGGACCAGATCTGCTCACTGTATTGTATTGGAAAAGAACTACAGCGCACCCACCTGTGCAAACTCAGGTCATACCATAAGCTGTCTGTGTGTTAACTTTTTTATGCTGAATTAGATGATTATGCTTTTTATGCATTTTAATTAAAATATTGTTATATCTCTATTATAATGAAACTAAGGAAAATATAGTTTCTTTTCTTTTTCAATGTAATGTTAACATTTAAAACAAAAATTTGTATTTTGGCTTATAGGCAGTGACTATGTCTACATATTTTATTTGTCCAATTCTTTTTTTTTTTTTTTGAGATGGAGTCTTGCTCTGTCACCCAGGCTGGAGTGGCATGATCTCGGCTCACTGCTGCCTATACCTTCCAGATTCAAGCAATTCTCCTGCCTCAGCCTCCCGAGTAGCTCGGATTACAGACATGCACCACTTCACCTGGCTAATTTTTTTGTATTTTTAGTAGAGACATGGTTTCACCATATTGGCCAGGCTGGTCTCCAACTCCTGACCTCAGGTGATCCACCTACCTGGGCCTCCCAAAGTGCTGGGATTGCAGGCATGAGCCACCGTGCCCAGCCAATTTGTCTAATTCTTGGCTTCTTGTTTCCTAGAACAATCATAAATGCACTATTACTCTTTCTCCACGGTGTCCAAAGTCTTAGGAATAGCAGATGGTCAGCAGCTTTCTGTGGAAAGACAAAAGCAATTACTCATTTCTGAAAACAAAGGGAAGTATGTTTTCTATTTTCACTAAATGTGACTGGTGATTTACTAATTAAATTTCACTTAGATAACATTAGACAATAATTTATTATTCAAAATAAGTAGATATCATTATTCCTCTTTGAAATGAAGAATCAAATTGAAATTGAATAACTGTCCTGAATGAGGATGACTTTTCAAAAAGGCCTAAGATCTCTTTAGAATTGGTATAAGGAACATGAATTAGTATGACCGTTGGTTAGGACAATTAAAGAATGTTTCAGGATTAATTAGATATGAAGCTTAGTCTTTGCAGCTATTCTGAATCTTAGTGATATTCTGCTGATACCATTTGTTGAAATATGCCACCCACTTCAACTCTTATTGGTCTCACTGATAGACTGAGTGCTGACAGCACTATTTAATTCTGTGTTATTACTCAAGTGAGTCTAAGGATTGTAAGACTTTTGTGGAAATTATATAATTATCCTTCAAGCTCTGGGTAGGTGAATCTTTTACCTTATGGGAACATGCACTCTTCAACAATGAAAATATTTAAAAGGTGGTTAAAGTTTAATAAAACTGTCCAGTCAATGAGATGAGTGTCTTTAGAGATAATTTCCCTTGCCAGATTTTTGAAGTAATTTAAAATTTATTTTCTTTTTTTTGAGACGGAGTTTCGCTCTTGTTACCCAGGCTGGAGTGCAATGGCACGATCTTGGCTCACCGCAACCTCTGCCTCCTGGGTTCAGGCAATTCTCCTGCCTCAGCCTCCTGGGTAGCTGGGATTACAGGCACGCGCCACCATGCCCAGCTAATTTTTTTTGTATTTTTAGGAGAGATGGGGTTTCACCATGTTGGCCAGGATGGTCTCGATCTCTTGACCTTGTGATCCACCCGCCTTGACCTCCCAAAGTGCAGGGATTACAGGCTTGAGCCACCGCGCCTGGCCTAAAATTTATTTTCGAATATTTATCTGCAAAGCCTTTTCAGATCCACTTACATCAAGGAGATACCATGGAAACTCCAAGAAAAATAGATTCAAATATTTGGAGGCTTCAGGGATTTTGTTGTTATTTGCTTTGGGGGCAAAGAAAAGCATTCTAGAAAAGGCAGCAAATTACAAAAGTAACGTATTATCTAAATTTGCTTTGAAAAGAAAATAAAAAGGGTATGTCGTGCTGTTTTGATGATTATCTCTCTTAATTACATGGTCTTCTGGAATTCCAATGCCATATTATAAACAGGGAGAGTAGCTGACAAAACACGTATATTTGGGATAAACCACTGCTCAAAAATAAAGCTGATAGTATCTCTCTCACTTTTGTTTTTAACAATGATTAGATGAACGTGCTTGTTATTGAATTTAACAAAAAAATCATGTTTACCTACTAATACCCAGAATAAGGGAGACAAGATGGCTAAGACAGTCTGCCTCTGGCAATAGGGCAGTCGGGTTTTGTTTTTAAAGTTTCCTGCAACCAAACACTTAGATACCAGACAAATTTCACAAAAGTCATTTTAAGCATGTAGTAGACATTGTACAAGAGTAAGCGCATACCTAGGGGTCTTACATAAAGAGGGGATTAAAGAGCTAGTCTAGTTCTGAAGCCTCCACTGACCTCAAGGTATTTGATTAGCAAAAGCTAGAGCTTTGTTTCCTTAATTCTTCTTCTTCTTGTTCTATAGAATTGATTTATCACCAAGCACCCTGAAAGTCTAGTTTCAGTTTTCATGTTTACAGACAAAGAGCTTTTCTCCCTGATATTAGAATCTCCCTCAACTCCCCGGGAGTTCTACATATGCTCAAGTGCAGAGGCTGGCTCGTGGGACTCTGCTCATAGCTTCCCTCTGGACCCATAGGGATGAGTTAGTGGTTCCCCAAAGTAAATCTAAACAAGATATTCCTGGAGATGTTTTTGGTACATCTGTTGCTGGACTCTGTCATGGAAACTGATGGAGAACTCCTAGAGAGTTATAAATATTTAACAAAATATTTATACAGAAAGTAGCCAGTTTTCTTCCATTTAATAGCAGTCTTTAAAAATAAGGTCTGCCATCTAACAGGTGACATACCCTTCACCAAACTACTGAAAAGAACTGAATTTGTATGAAACATTACAAATTAAGATATGAGATGTGGGTTGTGCTAAATGGCTTTTAAGGAATAACCCGCTCCTTTAGTCTAAGTATTTTTCAAGGAAGATACATGTTGGCCAAACACAGCTTAAACAGTTCTGCTGTGGACTAATTTCAGTGTATTAATACATGTTCATACTCATGCATCATTGCCAACTTTCTTTAACAATATAAGAAGGTACATGTTTTACAGTGCTAACCCAACACTTCAATTTAAGCAATGATATTTATTACTAATGGTCAAACTGTACAATTTGTCTTATGACTATCATATCCATATTACCCTATTATAAACCTCTTCCCAATTACTTTCATCATGTACGAAATAGTTTTTATTTTTGTTCTTTACCAAAAAATGCTATGAAAATACAACCTGACTTCATGTGGTTTTAAAATCACAACTTCTGATTTATTTCTATATTTAATATAAGATTGTCTAGGAGTTATTCCATGTCGAAGACTTTAGTTCCTTTTAGTGATATGGCATCCACTGAAACACTGACTATTCCTACGCAAAAACACCTCAAATACAGCAAAAACAGCCTTGAATTGTAATGACTATTCTGGAGCAAAAAGGAAAAAGACTTTTGGCCTGAACAAAGCTGAGTTAGATTCCAGGCCTCAACAAACATTAGTACACTCAAAGGACTCTACTCTTTTGCTCTGGGTAGAAAAGAAGAATAAAAACTGCAAACTCTCACCTGAGAATCTTTACTTATTTATTTTTATTTTTTTGAGACTGAGTCTTGCTCTGTTGCCCAGGATGGAGTGCAGTGGTGCAATCTCTGCTCACTGCAACCTCCACCTCCTGGGTTCAAGCAATTCTCCTGCCTCACCCTTCCAAGTAGCTGGGATTATAGGCACCCACCGCCATGCCTGGCTAATTTTTGTATTTTTAGTAGAGACAAGGTTTCTCCATGTTGGCCAGGCTGATCTCAAATTCCTGACGTCAGGCAATCCACTTGCCTCAGCCTCCCCAAATGCTGGGATTACAGGTGTGAGCCACTGCACCCCACCAGGATCTTTCATAATAACCCCCACTTGGATTTATGATTCAAATTATACCACCTGCAGCATCCAGGAAACCCTAAAAATTTTTAAAAGTACCAGATGGGTAGTATCTTGGAGTACCTGGTTAAGGCACCAAAAGATTTCAGATTTGAAATTATCAAATAGATAATAAAAAATAAATGTTATAGAAGCCAGGTGTCCATTTCAATGCGATTCCTCCAAAGGTATCAAAAATATGAAGAGCTCATAGTCAAGGACCAGAAGGTTTCAGAAAGGAACCAACCGTGTAACTTCTAAAACTGAAAATACTATCACTGAAATCAATTCAGTAGATGGGCTAAACAGCAGAATAGACACAGTTGAAGAGCAATTTATTGAAAGCAAAGACAGAACTGAAGAAATTACACACATAACAGGATAAAGAGGCAAAAAGACAGAAATCATAAAAGAGAGATTAAGAATCATGGAGGATAGAACAAGATAATTTGATATAACTTGGAGTTCCTGAAAGAGGGCACGAATAGAATAGGGAAGAGACAATATTTCAAAATATAAGAGTTAAGCCACTGAATTTACAGCGGTGAATTTTATGTTATGTGAATTTCCAGGATGGATTAAAGGCATCCATCCTTTAGACTCGGGAAGCACAACAAATTCCAAGTAGGATGAATAAAAAGAAATGTACTACTCAGACACCAGCTGGGACAGCCAAGGCAGTGCTAGCATCACCCTTCCCCTCACCCCAGGCTGCACAGCTTGTAGCTCCAAAAGAGACCCCCCTTCCTTTGCTTGAGGAGAGGAGAGGGAAGGGTGGGGTGGACTTTGTTTTGCATCTTGGATACCAGCTAAGCCACAGCAGGATAGGGAACCAGACAGAATCGTGAGGTCCTCGTTCCAGGCCCTAGCTCCAGGACAACATTTCTAGGCAAACCTTGGGCCAGAAGGGAACTTGCTGCCTTGAAGGAAAGGAGCCAGTCCTGGCAGCATTCATCACCTGCTAACTGAAGAGCCCTTGGTTCCTGAATAACTGACAATGATACCCAGATACTACATCAAGGGCCTTGGGTGAGCCTTGGAGATATGCTGGCTTCAGGCGCCAGCATGGGCACAGCAGGGAAGAGACCAAGTGGGCTCTTGAGGTCCCCAATTCCAGGACTTGATTCTTGGAAGGCACTTCTGGAGGTGCTCTGGGCAAGAGGGAAGCCCACTGCCCTAAAGAGTGAGTCCTGGGCCAGGCAGCATTCACCACAAGCTGACTTAAGAGCCCTTGGGCCTTAAGGAAACATTGGCTGGTAGTCTAACAGGACTCCTCATGGCCTGTGGTGATGGTGGCTACTGGGCGAGGCTACTCTGCCTTTGGAAAAGGGAAGGAAGAATGGGAAGAACTGTGTCTTGTGGTTTGAGTGCCAGCTCAACCATAATACAATAGAGCAGCAGGTAGACTTCCAAGATTTTTGACTCTAGTCCCTGACTTCTGGATGGTACCTCTGAATCCACTTGGGGCCAAGGGACCTCACTGCCCTGAAGGGAAGGACAAAGGCCTGGCAGGCTTTGCTACCTGCTGATTATAGAGCCTCAGAGCCTCCAGTGAACATAGGCAGAAGCCAAGGAGTCATTACAGCAGGCTGTGGGTGAGACCCAGCTTCACGTCTGACCCAGTGCAGTCATAGTGAGGATAGCCACAGGGGTGCTTGTGTCACTCAACCCTAGCTTTAGGTGGCTCAGAACACACACACACACACACACACACACACACACACACACACAGAGAGAGAGAGAGAGAGAGAGAGAGAGAGAGAGAGAGAGAGAGAGAGAGAGACTCTGTTTGTTTGGGAGAAAGTAAGGAAAGAGAGCAAGAGTCTCTGCCTGGTAATCCAGAGAATTATCCTGGATCTTGTCCAAGATCATCAAGATGGTACCTCTATGAGTCCATAAGAACCATATTGTTACTGGGCTTGGGGAGCTCCATAAAGTAGATACACCTTAGATCACAACACCCAAGTCCTTTCAAATTCTGGAAAGCCTTCCCAAAAGGAAGGCTACAAATAAGCCTAGACACTGACGACTACAATAAATACCTAACTCTTCAATGCCCCGACACCAAAACCATTCAGGAAAACATGACCTTGCCAAATGAACTAAACAAGGCATCAGGGGCCAATCCTGGAGAAACAGATATGTGACCTTTCAAGTGGAGAATTCAAAATAGCTATTTGGAGGAAACTGAAAGAAATTCAAGATAACACAAAGAAAGAATTCAGAATTCCATCAGATAACTTTAACAAAGAGATTCAAATAATTAAGAACAATCAAACAAATTCTGGAGCTGAAAGATGCAATTAAGGATGTATGAGAACACTTAAATAGCAGAATGGATCAAGCAGAATAAATAATTAGTGAGCTTGAAGACGGGCTATTTGAAAATACGCAGTCAAAGGAGACAAAAGAAAAAAGAAAAAAAAACAATGAAGCCTATAGGCCTCTTTAAGGACATTAACTCTTAGATTTGTCCTTTAGTGGCTAAAAATAAAAATCTAAAAATAGCCACAAAAGGACAAATCTAAGAGTTATTGACCTTAACGAGGTAGTAGACAAAGAGATAGAAAGTTTATTCAAAGGGATAACCACAGAGACCTTTTAAAACCTATGGAAAGATATCAATATCCAAGTACAAGAAGGTTATAGGACACCGAGCAGATTTAATCCAAAGAAGACTACCTCAAGGCATTTACTAGTCAAACTCCCAAAGGTCAAGAATAAAGACTCCTAAAAGCAGCAAGAGAAAGAAACACAAATAACATACAATGAAGCTCCAGTACATCTGACAGCAGACTTTTCATCGGAAACCTTACAGGCCAAGAGAAAGTGGTAAGACATATTTTAAGTGCTAAAGGAAAAAAAAAAGATTTTACTCTAGAAGAGTGTATCCGCTGAAAACAAACTTAGACATGAAGGGAAATAAAGATGTTCCAAGACAAAGCAAACAAAAGTTGAGGGATTTCATCAAGACCAGACCTGTCCTACAATAAACGCTAAAAAAATACTTTAATCAGAAAGAAAAAAATTAATGAGCAATAAGTAATCACCTGAAGGTGTAAAACTCACCACGCAAAGCTGGGGTGGCTGGCAAGATGGCTCATTAGCAATTCCTCTTGTCTGTAGCTCCCAGTGAGATCAATGCAGAAGGCAGATGATTCTGCATTTCCAACTGAGGTACCCATCTTATCTCTTTGGGACCGGTTAGACAGTGGGTGTAGGCCAAGAAGGGTGAGCAGAGGCAGGGTGGGGCATTGCCTCACTCAGGAAGCACAAGGGGTAGGGGAACTCCCTCCCCTAGCCAAGGGAAGCCATGAAGGATTGTGCCATGAGGAACTGTGCACTCTGGCCCAAATACTATGCTTTTCCTATGGTCTTCACAACCCAGAGACCAGGGTATTTCATTGGGTGCCTACACCACCAGGGCCCTGTGTTTCAAGCACAAAACTGCGCAGCCATTTGGGCAGACACTGAGCTAGCTGCAGGAGGTTTTTTTCATACCCCATTGGCATCTGGAACACTAGCGAGACAGAACAGTTCACTTCCCTGGAAAAGGGCTGAAGTGAGGGAGCCAAGCGATATATCTAGCGGATTGCACCCCCACAGAGCCCAGCTAGCTAAGATCCACTGGCTTGAAATTCTCACTGCCATCACAGCAGTCTGAAGTCAACCTGGGATGCTTGAGCTTGGTGGGGACAGGGGTGTCCACTGTTACTGAAGCTTGGGTAGATGGTTTTCCCTTCACAATGTAAACAAAGCTGCCAGGAATTTCAAGCTGGGCAGTGCCCACTGCAGCTTGGCTAAGCCCTTGTAGCCAGACTGCCTCTCTAGATTTCTCTTCTCTGGGCAGGGCATCTCTGAAAGAAAAGGCAGCAGCCCCAGTCAGGGACTTATAGATAAAACTCCCATCTCCCTGAGACAGAAAACCTGGAGGAGGTGGCAACTGTGGGCACAGCTTCAGCAGACATAAACATGCCTACCTGCCAGCTCTGAAGACAGCAGCAAATCTCCCAACACAGCACTCAAGTTCTGCTAAGAGATAGACTGCCTCTTCAAGTGGGTCCCTAACCCCCATGCCTCCGGACTGGGAGACACCTCCCAGCAGGGGTGGATAGACATCTCATACCGGAAAGCTCCAGCTGGCATCTGGTGGGTGCTCCTCTAGTGTGAAACTTTCAGAGAGAACAGGCAGCAATCTTTGCTCTTTTGTAGCCTCTGCTGGTGACACCAAGGCAAATAGGGTCTGGAGTGGACCTCCAGCAAACTCCAGCAGACCTGCAGCAGAGAGGCCTGACTGTTAGAAGGAAAACTAACAAACAGAAAGGAAGAGCATCAACATCAACAGAAAGGACGTTCACAGAGAAACCCTATACAAAGGTCACCAACATCAAAGACCAACATCATGGTAGATAAACCCATGAAGATGAGGAAAAACCAGCATAAAAAGACTGAAAATTCCAAAAATCAGAATGTATCTTTTCCTTCAAAGGATCACAACTCCTCATCAGCAAGAAAATAAAACTGGACAGAGAATCAGTTTGATGAATTAACACAATCAAGGAAGCTAAGAACCTTGAAAAAAGGTTAGAGGAATATCTAACTAGAATAACCAGTTTAGAGAAGAACATAAATGACCCGATGAAGCTGAAAAACATAGCACAAGAACTTTGTGAAGAATACACAAGTATCAATAGCTGAATCAATGAAGTGGAAGAAAGGATATCAGAGATTGAAGATCAACTTAATGAATAAAGTGTGAAGACAAGATTAGAGAAAAACCTGTTTTTGTCAAACCTGACAAAAACAAGCAATGGGGAAAGGATTCCCTACTTAATAAATGTTGCTGGGAAAACTGGCTACCCATATGCAGAAAACTGAACTGGACTCTTTACTTACAACTTACACTAAAATTAACCTAAGATGGATTAAAGGCTTAAATATAAGCTCTAAAACCATAAAACCCCTAGAAGAAAGCCAGGCAATACCATTCAGGATATAGGCTTCATGACTAAAACACCAAAAGCAATGGCAACAAAAGCCAAAATTGACAAATGGGATCTGATTAAACAAAAGAGCTTCTGCACAGCAAAAGAAACTACCATCAGAGTGAACAGGCAACCTACAGAATGGGAGAACATTTTTTCAATCTATCCATCTGACAAAGGGCTAATATCCAATATCTACAAATCACTTAAACAAATTTAAAAGAAAAAAAATCCCATCAAAGGTGGGCAACGGATATGAACAGACACTTCTCAAAAGAAGATATTTATGTGGCCAATAAACGTATGAAAAAAAGCTCATCATCACTGTTTATTAGAGAAATGAAAATCAAAACCACATTGAGATACCATCTCATGCCATTTAGAATGGCGATCATAAAAAAGTCAGGAAACAATAGATGCTGGAGAGGATATGGAGAAATAGGAACACTTTCACACTGTTGGTGGGAGTTTAAATTAGTTCAACCATTGTGGAAGACAGTGTGGCAATTCCTCAAGGATCTAGAACCAGAAATATCATTTGACCCAGCAATCCCATTACTGGGATTATAAATCATTCTACTATAAAGACACATGCACATGTATGTTTATTGCAGCCCTCTTCACAATAGCAAAGACTTGGAACCAACCTAAATGCTCATCAATGATAGACTGGATAAAGGAAATTTGGCACATATACACCATGGAATACTATGCAGCCATAAAGAAGGATGAGTTCATGTCCTTTGCAGGGACATGGATGAAGCTGGAAACCATCATTCTCAGAAAACTAACACAGAAACAGAAAACCAAACACCACATAGTCTCACCCATAAGTGGGAGTTGAACAATGAGAATGCATGGACACAGGGAGGGAAATATCACACAGCAGGGCCTGTCCAGGGTTGGTGTGGGGGGTAAGGCAGGGATAGTATTAGGAGAAATATCTAATGCAGATGATGGGTTGATTGGTGCCATAAACCACCATGGTACGTGGATACCTATGTAACATCTATTTGAGGAATGGCAATAAAGAAGGGTTTATGTGTGAATGAACAAAAGAAAAAGAAAGAAAGAGAGAGAAAGGAAGGAAGGAAGGAGGGAGGGAGGGAGGGAGGGAGGGAGGGAAGGAAGGAGGGAGAGAGGGAAGGAAGGAAGGAGAGAGGGAAGAAGGGAAGGAAGGAAGGAGGGAGGGAAGGAAGGAAGAAAGGAAAGAAGGAAGGAAGGAAGGAAGAAAGGAAGAAGGGAGGGAGGGAGGGAAGGAAGGAGGGAGGGAGGGAAGGAAGGAGGGAGGGAGGAAGGGAGGGAAGGAAGGAAGGAGGGAAGGAAGGAAGGAAGGGAGGGAGGGAGGGAGGGAGGGAGGGAGGGAGGGAGGGAGGGAGGGAGGGAGGGAGGGAGGGACAGTGGAGTGAGAAAGACTTTTTAAAAGTTGTTGCCCCACAGTCTGAGTCATATCCCTCTAATGTTCTTTATCAACTAAAAATAAAGAATGTACTCACTTTTAAAAATTGCTCTGGCTGCTGAATTCTGCCTCTGGAACATGACTTTGCTCTAAAAATAAGCAGATAATCCCTAGATGTATAAGGGTTGCATGATCATGATCATTGTTATTATTATCAGTATTTATTCATATATTTGGAGCCCAGCACCCGAATCCAGGAGATTGATACTACAGGATGAAGGAGTAAAATTGTCTTCATGGGCAATAACATTTTACCTATTTAGAAATACTATTCTGGTTTACATGGTCTGGCACCTTTCAAAAGAGTTGAGTTTCTCCCCTGGTCTTAAGTGCCAGAGGCTCCAGCTGGATGAGGTATGTTGGTCATTAACCATCCTCTCTGGAAAACTAAGTATGTGTCTGGATTTAATGGTGGTGGGACTCACTCAATATGTGGGGAAAGAGGATACTTCTGGAGAATCCTATTATCTCATAAGCAGTAAAGGCAAGAAAGGACTTGACAGCTATTCTCTCCGTAGGCTACCTCCCTTGCCTTCTCTGAGACTATGTCATAGGACAAGGGATCAATCCTTAATGCTAACTGTCTCAGCAATTCCATGGTAAGTGTATACCATTACATCACAAATTGCAAAAAGTCTTATCTAGATTTACCAAACAGATAAGAACAACGGTTTCAGCTTTGAATGGATCCAATTCTTAGTAGCTTCTCAGAGGAGTTGTTTTTAAACAGCTTCAACTGTTTAAAAGCCGTTATCTTCTTGACTATCCATCAAAAAGTTAAAAAAACAATCAAACCTCTGTTTGATTTTGCTCAAGGTTACAACCAAGTGAAAAGCTAAATTTAGAATAGAAACAAAACCAAGAAGTAGATCAGTTCACAAAAGTCACATAATATCACCAGCTCTATAAATAAATAATATTCCTGGCCAGAGTAACTAATTAGGAAGTATCTATCTTTGCATTACAAATGGCAATAGAAATAAATCAGACATTTACACATACAAAAAGAATGACCACTCTCATGCCTCTATCTAATTAAATTAAACATGGCTCGGCATGGTGGCTCACCATCTCTAATCCTAACACTTTGGGAGGCTTAGGTGAGTAGATACTTGAGCCCAGGAGCTCAAGACCACCCTGCGCAACATGGCGAAATCTCGTCTCTACAAAAATTAGATGGGTGTGGTGGTGGGCACTGTAGTTCTAGCTATTCAGGGGCTGAGGTGGGAGCCCAGGAGGTCACTGCTGTGGTAAGCCCAGAACCTGAGCCCAGGAGGTTGATGCTGTATTGAGTTCCCACTACACTCCGGCCTGAGTGACAGAGCCTATCTTAAAAAAATAAACAAATAAGTAAATAAAAAAACATAAGAAATTTACAAAAATTAAAATTCTGGTCTCCACCAATCTATACTAGTAGAAGACACAGAGTAACACTGTAGCTCCTGCCCACAGTCATAATTCACAACACAGCTTCTACAGTCAAGGTAATGTGTCAAGTAACTTTTTTTGTGACAGTAGAATCTCTTTAGTAAGTGTATTAGTTCATTTTCACACTGCTGATAAAGACATACCCAGGACTGGGTGATTTATACAGGAAAAAGGGTTTAATGGACTTACAGTTCCATGCGGCTGGGAGGCCTCACAATCACGGCAGAAGGCAAGGAGGAGTGAGTCATGTCTTAAACGGATGGCAGCAGGCAAAGAGAGAGCTTGTGCAGGGCAACTCTCCCTTATAAAACCATCAGATCTCGTGAGACTTACTATCACGAGAACAGCATGGGAAAGACCTGCCCTGTGATTCAATTACCTCCCACCAGGTGCTTCCCACAACACATGGGGATTCAAGATGCAATTTGGGTGGGGACACAGCCAAATCATATCAGCAAGATATTACAGATATTTATTGAAATGTGAAGTGTCAAAAATATCATTAGTAAGCAGCTTTTAAAAAAAATTATTTGACGTAGTCGAGCCATTTTAAAGAGAGGCTTGAAATTCTATCTAGGCTAATGAGACCTGAAGCTCAGTCATCTTCACCCCAGACACACACACATACACATACATGCAAAAACATACCACATGCTATAAACATATGTGCAACTCAAAAACAAAAGTTGTAGATAACTGTGAATGGGAAAGAAATGCCTAATGCCTGTGAGGGTCAAGAGTGGGCTAAACTTGGTAGGACTGAGATAGGTGGCTGGCTTCCGCAAGCAGTTTGCAAATGAAAATTAGATCTTTTCGACACCAGAGGTGAAATTACCCAGAACCATCAATCACCAGCAACAACAGCAGCAGCCTTCTGCTTCAGGCCTCCTAAGTCTTTTCTTCCTGCCAAATGCCAACCCCTCTGTGTGGGTAGAAAGGGAGATGGGAAGGAGCAGGCAGGTAGCAGAAGGCAGTGCTGAAGAACAGATCTTGCTTCCTCACCTTGAGAGAAGACTGCTAATAAGCCTTCATAATCATTAGTTAGTTTTAATGTTGGCACTCTAACAGAGATTAAGTCACGTAAGTATCTTTTTAAAATTGGTTACAGTTTTTATTTAATACAAATAAGCACTCTTTCCTCTTTATGTGCCATAGCATACACTTCCCAGAATAATTTATTCTACAGATCCCTCTCAGAAGAAAAGAACCTTAGAACAAATTGTCAAGGAGGGGTTATTGAAAAGTATTTTCTATAGTTAGTATAAAGTTGTTCTATGTTAATAAGAACTGTCTACCCAAATATCACAAAATAAATCTGTTTACAGAATCCTTTCTTCTACAATTTAAGGCTCATATCCTGCTTAGGGCAAAGATGGAAACTTGGTACAATTTTACTATGCTGCATCTCTATTAGCATTAACTGAATGCACTGCAAAGCCTCCACCTTGTCACACTGAGTTGAGTGGCCTCTCAACCTTCGTTGCGTGCATGTGTGTGCGTGTGTGTGTTTTCTGGGTGTTGCTGGGTTTTGGGCTGCAGGGCCATGCTTAGCTCCCCTGAGAGGATGTTTCTACAAGCTCTTGGTCTTTCACTCACCCAAGAATGGGAGAGGAGACCAAGGCACAGTGTGCTCGTAAAGTAAATACCAGACTCAAAAAGTTTTTGTAGAAAAGTGATTTATTTAGGCAGAGAGAGCAAAAGGAGAAGGAGAGAGAAACAGCTAGCTCTCACACTGAGTCAGAGAAAGAAAAGCCACTCTCACACTGAGTGAGAAGGGTTCCCAGAGGGGGAAAACCAGAGAAGGAAAGCTCCTTGCACACTGAATGAGAGAATCCAGAAAGATGGAATCCAGGAGAGGAAAGACAGCTTCCACATTGGATGGAAGGGGACCCCAGAGGGGCAATTTCAGGAGAGAGAAAGACAGCTTCCACGAAGGGAGTGTTCATAGAAGGGGATCCAAACATGGAGTCCAAAGAGTATGGAAGAAGGGGACTTTTAACCTGGGAGGAACTCCTACCTACTCCAAGACCACTGGCCAATGAAAGGAGTTCCTTTGAACTTCCACTGGAGTGACTGACCTTTGGTTCTTACAAAAATTTAAAACAAAGACCGTTAAATCTCCCAGATGGAAAGGCATGGGAGGGGGGCATGGCGCTGGGAAGTTCCCGCCCTTAAAACTACACCCCCCTTGTGGACCTGGGAGGAGAACACATTCCCTCATGGGCATGCAGAATTTCTGGCAAAGAGTTTTGGACCACAATGGCTGGGGGATTAAATGGGAATGCGTGCTGGTGGGAGTTCTTAATCTGCCACAAAAATGAAATTAAGCAAAGGGGAAATGTCATGCTAGACGTTAAAATGCAAGTTTCACAGCGGCTGGAAATCCTTGCAATGAAATAGTCAGGGAACCAAGGAATCAGTAGGCAATCAATTAGTAATAGATGGAAAGTGCTTTGCCACAAAGAAAAACACCACTGCCATCTCAATTTAGTGACAACTGACAAACGGTAGAGGGAAGAAACTATTGCCTGAGGAGCACCATGACTTTAAGGGATTAGATAAGAACATACATTGGAGATACTGTACACATATATATACAGAACATACACACATAGAGAAGATGCACACGGAACACACACTGGAGTCTCCTTGGAAGCTGTGCTACCAAGCAGTAGTTTCCAAAGTGTGGTCCCAGACTGGCAATATCTGTGTTACTTGGAACCTGTAAGAAATGTTAATTTTGGTACTCCACCTTAGTTCTAGCAATTTTAAAACTCTGGGTTGATGCCCAGCAACATGCATTTTAACAAATCTGCCAGCTGATTCTAATGCCTAAAGTTTGGGAATCACTGGAATTATGTTTCAGTTAGACTTGCATTTCCAGCTGCTTCATCTACATGCAAGGGGTGTGTGTGTGTGTCTGGTGTATGTCTAAAATGTTTTAAAAGGATATTAATCTTTAAATTTTTGCTTGTTTTAATCCAGCGGTGTTAAGAAATACAAAACTGGGGTCAATAAGTAGAAATAAGTAAGCTAAAATGATAGAAAAAGACCAACAGAAAGATAAATAATTCTTTATTATCTCTTTGGTAATAGTCAAGTGTGAGCCCCTTGAAATTCTACTGATGTAAAAATCGTATTTGTTTTCATTTGGAAGGAGCCTTTGGAACCTCTGCTGCCACCTTCTCATTTTACAGGTGAGGACCTGGACGGGGTAAGGTTTTATTGACCTGCCAGATTAGATGGCAAGTTCATGATCCTGGGTCTGAGGAAGAGAGATCTCAGATAAAAGTTTAAATTGAGTAGATATTCTTGGTTTGGGAGAAAAATAAAGTGCTTATCCACATTTTGTGAAGTTATGTGAATCATTTAAGTTGTCTTCCTCATCTCCGGGCTCCTGCCAGAGACTGGTGCTAAGACGCGCATGGTTGGAGGAACACACGCTCTCTTGGGAGGCGACGGCCCAGCAGATGGATCGGCACCACAGACCGTGGCCCCAGCTGCAAGGCTGCCTTTGCCAGGGGAATGAAAGACTCTTTTCACTCTTGTTTCCTCCCTTCCCATGCCAGGCTCAGCACCAGCACCAGCCCCCACACTCCGTCTGTGCATGCCTTCTTCAGTCCTGGAAGGAAATCATAAGTGATTTGCCCCAAAAGGATTGCTCTTGAGTGAGTAAAGAGATAAACTTTATTATCATTATTAATCACTACTGTTTTATTTATGCTGTGTAATAACCTTCCTTTCTAAAGGTATTGGGCGGGGCCGGAGGAGCTTTATTTTTAAGGGCTGGTTTTCTGTTCCATCCCTGACCAGGCCTCAACATCGTCAAAGTTCTATTGTGTATTTTAAACTTAACAGAAAGTTCAATTCAACAGAAAGGCGAAGGTATGGAGAGTCACGCCCGAGATCTCCATGGCTTCACTCTTCCTACAGTGTGGAGTTCACTGTCTTACACAAAATGAAGGCTTCATAAATATTTGGTAAATTACTGAGTGAATGTGAGAGGGCAATGAGTGAAAATGACATCATAAAGCAGACCAGAGAGAGAGTTCCTGAGAGTTGACTCCTTTGTTTCTTTATCTGTAGGAGTAAAGGCAGTCTATGGGCATGGAATTACATTAAAGTCCCCCTGAAATAAAGGATGGAAACCTGATCTTTATGTATTTCCAAGCCTGGGCAGAGAGATCTTCCTGTATTTTCTTGGGGGGAAAGTACATTGGGTTTGGAGATGCTCCAAACGAGATTCCAGGCAGTCATCAGCAGCTGGGATAAATCAGTTATCAATCTAGATTAAAATTTAAACTCAAGGGAGGGGAGCATTACACACTGGGGTTGGTGGTGGGGTGCTAAGGGAGGGACAGCAGGAGCGGGGAGGCTGGGAGGGATAACATGGGGAGAAATGCCAGTTACAGGTGACAGGGGGATGGAGGAAGCAAATCACCTTGCCAAGTACGTACCTATCTAACAATCCTGCATGATGAGCACATGTACCTCAGAACCTAAAGAATAATAATAATAAAAAAAAAGACCTACTCTTTGGTAGCACAACAGATTAACTACAGACAATAATAACTTAATGGAATATTTTTAAATGAAGAATGTAATTGATTTATAAAAAAAAAAACAGAGCTAACAAAAAGGAATTAATGAAACCACAGTAAAATTTGGAGACGAAATTGTGTTAAATGCCATTGTACTTCGCTGTCTGCTAAGATCATTATATATGATCATGAAGAGTACAAGACTAACATATCAGTTAGAGGACAGTTAGGACCATATTACAATACTCTTGATAACTCTACTATTTTTTTCAACTACCGATTCTGATATGCCTTTTAAGGGACTAAATTAATTAATATGTTTTTTCATTTCGCCTGGCCTCTTGCTGTTTAGTTTTATAAAAATTGAAATAGATAAGATGATGACACTTGGAAGAAGGATGAGAGGCAAATGACCTTGGAAGGAAACCAATAGCTGATTTAATTTTTGAGAAAAATAGTATTATTTAAAGAAAATGTTCTGCAATTTTTTTTTTTTGAGATGGAGCTTGCTCTGTCACCAGGCTGGAGTGCAGTGGCATGATCTTGGCTCACTGCAACCTCTGCCTCCTGGGTTCAAGCGATTCTCATGCCTCAGCGTCAAGAATAGCTGGGAATACAGACATAGACTACCACATCCAGCTAATTTTTGTACTTTTAGTAGAGATGAGGTTTCACATGTTGGCCAGGACAGTCTCGACCTCCTGACCTTGTGATCCGCTTGCCTCGGCCTCCCAAAGTGCTGGGATTAAAGGAGTAAGCCACCATGCCCAGCCAATTTATTTTTTAAATTGTTATTATTTGTGCTCAAAAAATGTAGAATGAAATATATTAAGCTTTTTAATATTAGCCTTAGTAATGACTAATTGGAAAAATGTAAAACATGTCTATAATACTGGTAGCTTCACTTTTCTTAATACTGAATTTACCCATAGTAACCAACTGATTAAACCAGCAAGATATCTTAAGTTCTAGCTAACAGTATGACTTCCATGCAATCTACTAGGAAAGGCAGCTTTCTATCGGCAGGGTTTTTTCTTTTTCCCTTTTTTTAAAATTGTACTTTAAGTTCTGAGGTACATGTGCAGATCTTGCAGGACTGTTGCATAGGAACACACTTGCCATGGTGGTTTGCTCTCTCCATACCCGTGACCTACATCAGGCATTTCTCCCAATGTTATCCCTTCCCAACTCCCCACCCCCGCTGTCCCTCCCCTAGCCCCCCAACCCCCAACAGACCCCATTGTGTGACATTCCCTGTCCTGTGTTGATGTGTTCTCATTGTTCAATGTCTACCTATGAGTGAGAACAGGTGGTGTTTGGTTTTCTGTTCTTGTGTCAGTTGGCTGAGAATGATGGTTTCCAGATTCATCCATGTCCCTACAAAGGATATGGACTCATCCTTTCTATGGCTGCAAAGTATTCCATGGTGTATATGTGCTACCTTTTCTTTGTCCAGTCTACCATTGATGGGCATTGGGGTTGATTTCAGGTCTTTGCTATTGTAAACAGTGCTGCAATGAACATACATGTGCGTGTGTCTTTATAATAGAACCATTTATATTCCTTTGGGTATATACCCAGTAATGGGATTGCTGGAATTTCCATTTCCAGGTTCTTGAGGAATCACCACACTGTCTTCCACAATAGTTGAACTAATTTACACTCCCAACAGTGTAAAAGTGTTCCTATTTTTCCATATCCTCTCCAGCATCTGTTGTCTCCAGATTTTTTAATGATCGCCATTCTAAGTGGCATGAGATGGTATCTCAATGTGGCTTAGATCTGCATTTCTCTTAATGACCAGTGATGGTGAGCATTTTTCATATGTTCTTTGGTCTCATAAATGTCCTCTTTTGAAAAGTGTCTGCTCATAGCTTTTGCCCACTTTTGAATGAGTTTGTTTTGTTTTTCCTGTAAATCTGCTTTAGTTCTTTGTAGATTCTGGTTATTAGCCCTTTGTCAGATGGGTAGATTGCAAAAATTGTTTCCCATTCTGTTGGTTGCCAATTCACTCTGATGATTGTTTCTTTTGCTGTGCAGAAACTCTTAAGTTTAATTAGATCTCATTTGCATATTTTGGCTTTTGTTGCCATTTCTTTTGGTGTTTTAGTCATGAAGTTCTTGCCTATGCCTATGTACTGAATGGTTTTGCCTAGGTGTTTTATGGTGTTAGGTTTTATGTTTAACTATTTAATCCATCTGGAGTTAATTTTAGTGTAAGGTGTAAGGAAGGGGTCCAGTTTCTGCTTTCTGCACATGGCTAGCCAGTTCTCCCAACACCATTTATTAAACAGGGAATCCTTTCCTGATTGTTTGTTTTTGTCAAGTTTGTCAATGATCAGATGGTTGTAGATGTGTGGCGTTACTTCTGAGGCCTGTGTTCTGTTCCATTGGTTTCTATCTCTGTTTTGGTACCAGTACCATGCTGTTTTGATTACTGTAGCCTTGTAGTATAGTTTGAAGTCAGGTAGCATGATGCCTCCAGCTTTGTTCTTTTTGCTTAGGACTGTCTTGGCTATGCGGGCTCTCCTTTGGCTCCATATGAAGTTTAAGGTGGTTTTTCCATTCTGTGAAGAAGGTATATGGTAGCTTGATGGGGATAGCATTGAATCTATAAATTACTTTGGTCAGTATGGCCATTTTCACGATATTTATTCTTCCTAACCAGAAGGATGGAATGTTTTTCCATCTGTTTGTGTCCTCTCTTATTTCCTTGAGCAGTTGTTTATAGTTCTCCTTGAAGAGGTCCTTCAAATCATTTGTTAATTATATTCCTATATTCTCTTTGTAGCAATTGTGAATGGGAGTTTGCTCATGATTTGGCTCTCTGTTTGCCTGTTATTGGTGTATAGGAATGCTTGTGATTTCTGCACATTGATTTTGTATCCTGAGACTTTGCTAAAGTTGCTTATCAGCTTAAGGAGATTTTGGGCTGAGACGATGGGGTCTTCTAAATATACAATCATGTCGTCTGAAAATAGAGACAATTTGAATTCCTCTTTTCCTAATTGAATATCCTTTCTTTCTTTTTCTTGCCTGATTGCTCTGGCTAGAATTTCCAATACTATATTGAATAGGAATGGTGAGAGAGGGCATCCTTGTCTAGTGCCAGTTTTCAAAGGGAATGCTTCTGGTTTTTGCCTGTTCAGTATGATATTGGCTGTGAATTTGTCATAAATAGCTTTTATTATTTTGACATATGTTCCATCCATACCTAGTTTATTGAGAGTTTTTAGCATAAAGGGCTGTTGAATTTTGTTGAAGGCCTTCTCTGCATCTATGGAGATGATCATGTGGTTTTTGTCTTTGGTTCTGTTTATGGGATGGATTATGTTTATAGATTTGCATATGATGAATCAGCCTTTTATCCCTGGGATGAAGTCTACTTGATTGTGATGGATAAGCTTTTTGATGTGCTGTTGCATTCAGTTTGCCAATATTTTGTTGAAGATTCGATGTTCATCATAGACATTGGCCTGAAGTTTTCTTTTTTAGCCGTGTCTCTGCCGGGTTTTGGTATCAGGATGATGTTGGTCTCATAAAATGAGTGAGGGAGGATTCCCTCTTTTTGTATAGTTTGGAATCATTTCAGAAGGAATGGTACCAGCTCCTCTTTGTATGTCTGGTAGAATTCAGCTGTAAACCCATAATAAGGAGGGGTAATAATATATTGGCTGGAGAATCACTGAAATTTTGGAGAATATTTTATTTAAGTGATTAATAAACATGATCTCAATATATTCTCTCTCTACCTTTTTTTAATGGTCCTTCTTCCTCAGAAGCCTTCCAGATTTGTTTGTGTTCATTTGGAAGCTCATTTATGCCTGGTTTGAGCAAAGGACACACCTGTGTTGTTGTTTATTTCTGTATCTCAGCAGCTCATATAGTGTTTAACATGCTGAAAGGGAGAAAGGAATGAACAAATGAAAGAATTGTATTTGCTGTTGACATGTTTAAAAGATGCCCAACTGTTTCCCTGAAAGAAAGTGATAAGCCTTAAAGTTTTATAGCCATGATTATTTCGATAGGGGCAAAGGTTTACTAATAATAATGTATGCATATTGAATCCTTTTCTTATTTATATTTAGCTCTAAAGCATGTTGCAATGAGAACAGAGAACACACAAATAAATCGTGTGCCTTAAATTTGCAGAGGCAAATGATTATCCATCATGTTTTGAGAACATATAATTTTTTAAAAGCTTAGGAAAAATAATTTTAATATTTGTACCTATTACTTAGACCAAAAATTCAGACATATTTTAATTGAGCTAGAGGGCACTGTGCCAGATGACTGAACCATCACACAGTGAGTGAGAAGATATAACCAGTGAATAGAAGCCCTGCTTCCCTCTCACTTGCTTAGGTAACAAGGTTGGGAATACACTGCCGTCTACCTCCCTGTTTGCTACAGATCTCCTGTTCCAAGAGCAGCTTACAGTGCTTTTTTCATCCCAATTTAACTATTTTAAGTTTTTTTTTTATGGCTTTAAGGAAAGGAGAGTTTAATAGGTAAGAAGAAAGGGAAAAGACAAAAGGAAGAAGCTCCCTGGTACAAAGAGAGGGAAGCAGGCTCCAAAGCCAAAAGAGGAGGTCCCCACCTGCCGGGATACTAGCCAGGTATATGTGCAAAGGCTGGAAGAGGCAGTGCTTTATTTGCATTGGGCTCAGGGGATTGGTTTGACTAGGCATGTCATTCATGTAGCCCATGAAAAAGCTGACCCTCCCAACCTAGCCTTTTAATATGCAAATGCGGGGAGCCACGATGTTCTACATACATGGAGATATGTGGGGGCAGCCATGTTGCCAGGAACATGTGGGGAAAGGGCAAGAAGGCCGTAGAATCTCCATGTTTGGGTGGACCCTGTTTCTAATGGCCAACATTTATATATCAAAGGTTGCCGGCCTGGCTCTAAGAGCCAGGGCTTTAATATAAGAAACTTTTCTGGAGATGCTTTAAAAAATGAAAACTTCCTATGAATCTCTTTTCCTACAACATTTTCCCCTGTGGAGATGCCACACTAACTGCTGTTAGGGGGTTTTGGGGCGTCAACTCTTTCTGGCTACTTCCTGCTGAAAAGGGGCACTGAATGGGGAAGAGCAGCTAGGGCTCCTCCTGGGGTTGATCTAAGGGTCCTCAGAAGAATGGCATGTCCAGGTGTTGTTCAGTTTACAGCACCATTTGGAGTTTGATTGCTTCCGTCTGATGACTGAATTTCCTTTCCTGTCCCATGGCTCTGATGAGTGGAGGAACACCAGGGTTCTTGGTCCTCACGCCAATTTAGATAAAGTAACATGGACGCGTGTGGAGTGGTTTTAAGGAGTGGAGAGTTTAGCAGACAAGAAAGAAGGAAGAAGACAGAAGGAAGAAGCTCTCTTGTACAGAGACAGAAGGGGGGGCTCTAAAGCCAAAAGAGAAGGTCCCCCAAGATTTTTATAAATGCATGTATTTTTACACTCTTATAAACGAATAATTTTTCAGAATGCAGCTGCACTCAAAATTTCAGCTGAAAAGTGAGTTGAGTATTATAAACGGAGTCAGCACTTTGCACATAACAGGTGTGCAAATATTTGATTGATTCATTGAAACTGCTGAACCAGAAATTTGTTTCTATACAGGTGGGAAGTTGAAATAGGGAATGAAATATAAACTCATCTCTGAATTATTGAGGAAGTGTAGAGGATAGAGGGAGGTGTACCAGGTAAGGGTGGTGGTGCTAATGGTGGTAATAGTAGTGTGATAATTTTGATAGAGAGACAGAACAAGACTCCATGGAACGTCTGACATTTGAGATGGATCTAATAAGCAAAGAGTTGTGAAATAGAAAGTCTGTTCCACAACAGCTGAAAGTGTGGCAGAGCTGGGGAACAGAAGATGTAAAGAGAGAGGAAGAAAAAAGAGATGGGGCTGAGTAGAGAAGTCAGACCAGATTTGAGGGAGGGCCTTGAACTCCTCTCGAAAGCATTTAGGGTTCTTTTCCGGGCACTATGGAGTCATTCAAGGTTTGTAAGCAGGAGAGTCAAATGAACAGATTGTGTTTTAGAAAACCCTGGTCACAGATAAAGAAAGCATTAGCATAGAAAGACCAGAGAGAGGAAGCTACTGCAGGAATCCAGGTGAGACATGATAAGTCTGACAGAGTGGTGGTGGTGGTGAGATGTGTAAAGACATTTTGAAGGTTGAATTTGCAGGATTTGGTGGTTGGCTCTGTATGAGAAGGGGTAAAGAGACTGAGGATGAGCTCTTACCTCCAACATGCTGGGCGATCTAGAGTGAGATGATAGGTCTTTAGTCCACCCATGCATTCCACAAATATTCCAGCTCACCTGTTCCGTTGCAGACATTGAATTAGATGCTGAAGCTATGGAGATTAAAAAAAAAAAAAAAGATATGGTCATTGTTCTAAAGGCATCCAAAAGTATATACAAATTAAAATTCCTCATCCTTACAAAGTCAAAAAACTAAAGATAAAGCTGGACAAATATTTCAAAATATTTCAACATACATGACCACTATCTTCATCTATGCTCTTTAGAGAAGTGGGTAAGTATCAATAGGCAGTTTACAGGAGCAGAAATCCAGTAAGAGAAACTCGGCTTTACTAATAATCTAAGAGATTTGCAAAAGCAAAACAAAATGAATAACATTTTGGGGAGAAGTCTGGAAGATTAATGAAAAAGAATAATAATGACATAGTAACATATTCCAATTTTACAGACTAGAACACGCACACACACATGCACATACAAACAGCAGGAAAAATGAAAAGTATATATACCAAACACTTAACAGTGGTTCATCCCAGAAAATGGGGTCGCAGTTCTGGTAGTTTTTAATTATTCTTTGTGCTTTTCTTTTGGCATTATATTTCTTTTTATTTACTTTAACCATATGTTGCTCCTATAAGCTAAAAGTAACCAAAAATGCAATTTCTACTTTGGATAAAATGATGAAGAGAGCAGCATGCAGAGGAGATGGGAGGAGAGCAGTCCTGGCAGCAGAAAGGCACGTGGAAAGGAGTAGGAAGTGTGGAGTGTTTGTGGGAGCCCCTAGCAGTTCAGCATCATGCAACCTCCACTGTCAGAGGGGACAGCCCTGGGGAGTCATGCAAAACATGTTTAACTCTTATCCTGAAAGGGACCAGGAACCAGTGACAGCTTCAGATCAGTAGAGAGACATGGTCCCATGCGCAGATCCCTCTGGGGTGAGTGTAGAGAACAGATGAAGGGGGCTGGTTAACAGCAGAGAGGTCACACAGGAGACCTCTGTTAAAACGCAGCAGGAGGTAATGAGCCCCCTGTGGCAGGACATTTGTGTTCCTTGATTGCCTCGGTGTAAAATCGCGGAGAATAGCATTTATCTAAAGGCCGACAGATTACGAATCTAGTGAAGGTCAATTTTCAGGGCCCCCCACTTGCACTAGCCCAAATATTTACTTTGGTAAATACTAATTCTAATATTTGTAATCTTCTGTTCTTTTTCTTTAATGGCCCTGAAACTACACAAGTTTCAGGCTTCATGACACTTGAACCTATTTCTGACAAAGTGTGTGCCCGCCTGCTATCAGAACAAAGTGAGCTGACCCCTCTAGCGGGTGTGGGACAGCATCTGCCATGCAGACCTGCTCTAGGTGTGTTGGCTGTTTTTAGTATGTGGAGGTGAATTAGGGGGACCGGATGCTTCTAAGATGATCCCTAGGAATTCTGACTTGGGCCACAAGGTGTTAATCCCCCAAATAGAGATTATTTAGTTTAAAAATGAAGAAATACAGGTTCAATTTTGGCTATTGGAGCCCACTGTGCAGATAAAATAGTGGGTGTCCAGAAGTAAGCTAGGATATGGTGAGGTACGGAGCTCAAGAGAGGTTAAGATTATACATTTGAGATGTATCAAAATAGAAAAGATAGTTACAGTCACCATTACTGATAAGAGGGTCCAGGGATGATGTGAAGAATGAAAACAGAATAGCGTTCAGGACAGAATCCCGGAGAACACCCACTTTTAGCAATCAGGAAGATTGTGAGGGTGGTTCCATGAATCTATACACAGATATGTAAAACTTTATGTTACTGTATATCCTCCCCTACCCCCCAAAAAAACAGAGCATGTAAAAACTGTAAAAGCAAAATAAGGCCTGTAGTTTAGTTAAAAATACATACCAATGCTAGTTTCCTGGTTTTCATTATGTACTATGGTTTTGTAAGATGTTATCTTTGATGAAAGCTGGATGATGTGTACTCAAAACTATTATCTGTGCATCTTCTTATAGTATTTATTTAAAAACAAAAAGTAAAAACAAAAAACAAAAGCCCAACAGGCTGCAACACTATCACTGCTGAGACCCTGGGACATGTCCACTTTGGCAGAGCTGATTCAAAGTTGCCAGATAGTTCAGAGTTAAATACTGAGTGCTGATATTATTTTATGGCTATCTTGAGCAGTAATCTAATTTCAGGCTAATTTCAAAAGAATATGACCAGCTGCACAAGCTAAAATAACTAGGACATTCTTGCTAAAATCTGTCTCCGGCCAGATTTCTCCCTAAATCTTCATGGGAGAAAAAAGATCAAGCAAAGCCAAAGAAGAGTAAATGGGAAAATTCAGAGAAGGGGGAGCATTTCTCTAGAGTTGAGACACACACACACACACACACACACACACAGAGAGAGAGAGAGAGAGAGAGAGATGCTTATTTAACCCAACACCTGATTTATTCCCAAACACCAGGAAGGAGAATTCGATTTAATTCCCATACTCTCATAGGAAAAGTAAATAGGGAAAAAGAAAATCCAGTAGAAATCATTTTGGCTGTTATTGTTTTCAGAAAAAGGAATCATTACTAATCTTTAGATTAATCCTATTCTCACAGATCATCAGGCAGATACAAGGATTGTTTGAAGTACTTTAGATCCATGCGTCTCAAGGTGTGGTCTGTGGACCAGTACCTTGGAGCTTTCTAGGAATGCAACTTCTCAGGTGCCATCCTAGACCTGTTGAATCTGAGTCTGTACTTTTTGAATACTCAGAAGATGCGTACACTTGTTAAAGAGCAGGAAGCCCCGATTTAGCCACTTCTGCCTTCCCACCATGTTGATAATCACCAACAGAAAATTAGTTAATGCAGAGGACAATTACTGCCAGCATTTTGGAAAATAATCTCACATAACCCAAAAGAACAGTGGAATAAGGTATTAAATTTTAGAATCTACTAGGAACAAAATATCATTAAAAAAAGTCTCCTCCACATTACGGTCTGCTTTCTTGCTGGTTGGTTTCGGGCTAGCCGCTGAGGGGCAGCAAGCTGTGGGCTATCTTAGGCACTAAGCCAGCCCTGAGGGTTAGCCTGTGGAGGAGCAGGGCCCATATGTGGCTGAGGCCATAATAGCTTTCTCTTCGCTGTGGTAGGGAATCCACCTGAGAAGCTCTGGATACATGCTCAGTGCACAGGGGGAAAAGAAGCCAGAGATTCTACATCCTGAGATATGTTCCTCTCTGAGAGCAATGTCTCATTCAGGGCATGATATTGAAATGCACTTGTTTTAATAACTGAGTCACTACTGGACAGGTTGCTTAACAAAGATTAATGTAGTGAATACATTGTCATACATACTCGTGAGATCTGGGTCCAGCCACGCCCTTCACAGCTGGTCACCTCCTAAGCCTCTGTTTCTTCTTCCATAACATGCGTATTTTTTTTTTTCTTTTGAGACAGAAGTCTCACTCTGTCACCCAGGCTGGAGTGCAGTGGCGTGACTGCAGCTCACTGCAACCTCTACCTCCTTGGGGGCAAGTGATTCTCCTGCCTCAGCCTCCTGAATAGCTGGGATTATAGACGGACACCACCATACCTAATTTTTGTACTTTTAGTAGAGACAAGATTTTGCCATGTTGCCCAGGCTGGTCTCAAACTCCTGACCTCAGGTGATCCACCCAAGTGATCCTCCAAGTGTTGGGATTACAGGCGTGAGCCACCACGTCCAGCTGACATGGGTATTTTTGCCTATCGTCTAGTATGAGGGTTGGAGTGACAACAATGCCTGCCTATAAAGGGGCGTCCTAGGCATTACTCAAGGTAATTTTTGCACAGCATGCTGACAACCTTGAAACATCACACAGGCATAATATCTTTTTATTATTGATATTTGTGCAGTCGAGAATTTGTCTTAAAACCAAAGAGCAAAAATAGCAATTGTAAATATCAATAGAGATTACAATAGAGTTATCAGGAATAGCTTTCTTACGATCAGAATGTTGTAGGCTGGGTGCAGTGGCTCACACCTGTAATCCCAGCACTTTGGGAGGTCAAGGCAGGAAGATTACCTGAGGTCAGGAGTTCCAGACCAGACTGGCCAATATGGTGAAACCCTGTCTCTACGAAAAATACAAAAATTAGTCGGGTGTGGTGGTGGGTGCCTGTAGTCCCAGCTACTCGGGAGGCTGAGGCAGGAAAATCTCTTGGACCCGGGAAGCAGAGGTTGCAGTGAGCGGAAATCATACCACTGTACTACAGCCTGGGCAACAGAGTCAGACTCCATCTCGAATGAATGAATGAATGAATGAATGAATGTTGTAGTATTATTAAAAATGTAAATAGTGGCTATAAATACATTGTAAAGTTTAGAAAATTTTCAGTTTCAGTTATCCATCAGAATGAGAAAAGACGGTTTTAGAATGATGCAAAGGGGTCAGGCATGGTGTAAGCACTTTGGGAGGCTGAGATGGATCACCAGAGGTCAGGAGGTCAAGACCAGACTGACTAACATGGTGAAGCCCCATTTCTACTAAAAATATAAATATTACCTGGGCATGATGGTGGATGCTTATAATACCAGCTACTCGTGAGGCTGAGGCAGCAAAATCTCTTGAACTGAGGAGGCAGAGGTTGCAGTGGGCCCAGATTGCATCGTTGCACTCCAGCCTGGGCAACAAGGGTGAAACTCCGCCTGAAAATAAATAAATAAATAAATAAATAAATTAAAAAAATGATGCAAAGGATTAAAAAAAAATTATATTACTGTTCCCTGGGATTTACAAACAAGTCTATGATCTGTTAGGTGAAACCACATGAAAGTGTTGATATGCTGATAGTTGAATATTCATGTGATTCCAACTAATATTTGCATAACAGTGAGTTTTAAAAATTAATAGCAATTTCCTCTGGTGGTGCTTGTGTTTTAAAAATTTTTGGATTCTATAATTGAACTTGTTTTCTTTTAGAGAGTTCATATCCTGAAAAAGACGAGATTCTTTTGACTATTTGAAGTTCTGTTTAGCTTACTGTATTTATTCCCAAAAGTTTGAGGTAATACAGATGGCATGCATTTTTCAGAAGACTGGAATAAAATCATGTATATAAGCTGGTTTGCTTCCACCTGGAAACAGTTACATTATATTAATGTTGAAATTGATACAGACATTATGAGGTTAAAGTGCAATATTGTTACACCATAAATTTTAGCTCCATGATAGAATGTCTGTGTCTAATGTGAATATTAGAGAAATATGACAGCTCCCATGACATTTCTGGACAGAGTTGTCTAACCATCACAGATTTCCAAGTTATTACGGAACTTTAGAGCCTGCATGGCATCTCAAAATGTTCCTTGTCTATGTAGATATTAAAGGACTAACTACCAAGCATAGAAAAGTGTCACTTTCTGGGGGAATTAGTGCCTACTCTAACATAGCAATATAAATATCGATGTGAAAGTTCAGAGCTTGGTGCGGGAGACAGCAGGAGAAGAAGAATTCTTACCATATTTACGCAGTTAACTAAGTCGATTCCCTTGCATATATGCTAAAACACACGCCTTTAAAGATTTTCACAGATCTCTAGAAACAGAGAGAGTAAAACCCAAAGGTAGTTATGAGTGAAATGAGTTACTAAGTATACAAAATGCCTAGCACGATGCTCAGTAGTTGGGAGGTGCTACAAATGCTAGTTCTTTTACTTCTTCCCATTTCGATATGCACAATCCTCTTCCCCATCTCAGGAAATAGTTCCTAGTGCCACACCTAGTCATCTTATCCCCAAATCTGAAAGACACTCTTTTAACACCTTCTCTTTGCCTCATACACCTACCTCCAAATCCAGTGAAGTCGCTAGGAAAGCTCTAACATTTATCATTCTAGAACTGCTGATTTCGTTTCACATGTTTCCTTAATGGCAATGCAGGAATTTTCTCAAAGATAAAAAATCAAAGTTTAAAAATTATTTTTAATTTACCCGAGTGACTGCAGAACAAAATTCGGCATCTACTATGTTCAAAGAGATTTTCTTCCTTTTTTTTTTTTTTTAAATTAACAACGTCTTACATAGTGTTTAGTATTCTAGGCACTATCCTAAGTGCCCTATGCATACTAGGTCATGAAGCAGTTACCATCACTACCCTGTTTGAGTGGTGAAGAAACAGACGGCACAGATAAATACAGCAAACTTGCCCCTGGTCACTAAGTTGGCCAGTGGCAGATCCAGAATTTGGACTCTGAATTTGAATGGCTTCAGGATCTGCGCTCTTGACAACTGCAATCTGCTGTCTCTTGTAGAGTACGGAGCTCTGTGAACATTATTTTACTTAAACCCTAATACAATCCTATGAAGTTGTTACTGCGTTGTCAACTATGCCAAGTTGGAAACAAGCTTTGAGGGTAAGTGACTTGCCTAAGTTCATGTAGATAGCGGGCAAGACTGTTAGACTCAGACAGCCGCATGGGATGGTCCATGGCGTTAAGTACATGTCTATATTTAGAGCTAACCTGAAGAGGCCATCTCTGGCCTTAGCAAATTACTCTTTTTTCTAAGATGTTTCAGATTTTCCCAAAGTATATTACCTCCTGGGAATAGGATAACCAGCAAGACACTGTGGTATAAGAAAAACATGCTAAAGTTTTAAAATCAAAGGCTCCAGTTTAAATTACAGTTTTACCGCTTACTAGCCACCAGACCTTGACCGTGTTATGTAACATCAATAAACTCCACTCCATATAATTTTTGTGGGGGGGGGGTAGTTTAAAGACAACACAGGGAAACTAATCACGCTGAGCATACAGGATTCAATAAAATGTTAATTTCAATAAACTAACAGTTCTGAAAACAACCTTTGAGAACCTTGGCTTTGTCTGGTACTTGCTGTGGAGTTTGGAACATATTACTTAAACTTTCTGAGCTTCTACTTCCTAATCTAAGCATAGTCACCTTACTGGTTCATTGGGGTGAGGTGGTGAAATAGCATGATGAATTAAAAACAGTCAGTAGAAGGCCTTCCACTTGGCACCCCAACATAATATTTATTACTCTTACCCCCAACTTAATTTTGCAGAAAACTTAAAGGGAACTATTTTTATCTAAAAAAGTTAATTGAATTCCAAAAGTCCTTTAACTTATTCTGATGGAGTAACTTATAGACTTGGCAAGTAGGCTTAATATATACGTAGTTTGTGTGGGCTACTTAAAACAGGATTTTCTTCGCATTTTAATTTCCAGTTCTCCAGGACTGCATAAGAAGCACCCTGCTGTTATAATCAAACCTTGTGACTAAATACAGTTCAGTGATGCTCAGCTATGCTGTAGTCTGACACTACAGGGACTTGTCTAGGTGTAAATTAAGGAAATATTTTGGGTTGCAGAACTGACTCTTTTAAAAGAGACAAGGATTCTCAAGACCTACTTCTGTCCTGAATGAGAGTTTTTTAAATGGCCAATAGCTTCTGTCAGTAAGAGTGATACAGTACCAATTGTTTAAGCCAAATTGGGACTATAAGGAAAAAAATAGGTAAATTCAACTTCCATTTCTTCTCTTCATATATGAATCATGACAAGTCTTTTCAGCCGTGTTAGGGAGATGATGGTTTTTCAAGTTAGTATTGCTTCATGAAAGAGAACTTTAAAGAAATAGCAGCAATTAGAAATCCAAAAAAGGACTAAGAAATAAAGACCATTCATAAAATGAATATGATTGAATAATTAAGAGTTGCTGGGAAGAACTGTTTGAAAATTTTAACTGTAAAAATATAACTGTTGGTGTATTTTTGCCAAATCTCCTAAGAGAGCAGGTTTTGCTCTTTTTCTTCTATGAATAGTGACTTTGCTTATGAACTCTTTATGAACTGATGCATTTAAATCTGTTGAGTATTGTGTTCCTGGTAATCAGCTATAATATTATTTGGCCAATCAGGCTCAGATGGACCAGCTCCAAGAACTGAGAGTCCTTCTGGGCCTCAATCTTTCCATCCAAAACCTGCACATTGCCAGTAAAGTGTTAGTTGTTCTGGAATGGGAATCCCCCCCAAGACAATCAAGGATGTCCAATAATGAATTCCTGGTGCTCGGTGGATATTGCCAGCAATTCATCACACATTTATCTTCTTGGCTGCCCCCATAAAATAATCTACTCATGAAGGGCTAGTGTCTGACTAATGATACCGTGAACCAGTACAAAAGATCATCTCTTTATTCTTGTAATCCCCAATTACACAGAATTTAAAAACCTTTTAAAACTATACAGAGAATACCGAAACATAACCAGGTATTATTTTAATAATGCAGACCTCTTAAACACTTTCCTGTTTTGCCAAGGATTTCTTTCACATTCCACTTATGAGTTCCACTTATAAAAAGACAAGCAGTGTTTAAACAGAAGTTCTGTGGGTAGGACTTGCTACAGGCTGCATAGCGTGGGACATTCTTCTTCTGCCTTGAATTCTATATTTCAACAAGATCCTTACCAGGGGCCTCAGGGGCTTTTTTCCAAGGTGGCCATACCTTCACATTCTTCTAAGGAAATGACTATTTATCAACTAGCCTCTGTACCAGCAAAGATGACTTGTGACTGGTCATGTCTAATCTACACTCCCAGAAAACTGACCCATGGGTGATGGCCATCAATGTGCAAGGGGCTGAAATTACAAAAGTTTCACTCCTTAGGAAGCAGGTCCTAGATAAAGCCAACCATCCATCCTGTAAGCCTTCTTCTTATGCATCCTGATTAGGTATACACGGTGGTAAGAGTGGGAGAATCCACGCTCTGCCCCACTCCAAGGAGGGATCTTAGCTGCTGGTTTCCTGGACCCCCACAGCAACTACAACCCTGAGAACCTAGGAAGTGCAGCCTTTATGAGGAAAGAGACAGCTGCCTTTCTCAAGTGGAGGAGGAATATCCAAATTAAGACATTTACAAGTTGGTGGGGAAAATAGGTTTGAGGGATAATGATTAAAACTGTCTTTAAAAGCACTTATCTTTACACTTCTTGAAATAGAAGGAAACACATTTAATACACAGAATAATACCACATAAGATATCTCACAAATTTCAATTTGGTAAATAATGCTCACTGTCTAACTTCCATGTATCCTCCCTTACTTATGTTGACAAAAAGAGTCAAACTCTTTAAGCTATTTGAAGAGATTTATTCTGAGCCAAATACGAGTGACCATGACCCATGACACATCCCTCAGGAGGTCCTGAGAACATGTGCCCAAGCTGGTTGAGGTGCAACTTGTTTTCATACATTTTAGGGAGGCATGAGACATCCATTAGATACATTTAAGAAGTACATTGGTTTGGCTCAGAAAGGTGAGACAGTTTGAAGTGGGAGGACTTCCAGGCTATTGATAAATTTAAATATTTTCTGGTTGACAATTGGTTGAGTTTATCTAAAGACCTGGGATCAACAGAAAGGGGTGTATGGGTTAAGACAAAGGATTGTGGAGACCCAAGTTCTTATTTGCAAAGGAAGCCTTCAGGTAAGCAGGCTTCAGAGAGAATAGGTTGTAAAGTGTTCCCTGTCAGACTTCAAGTCTGTGTAGGTGTTAACGCCAAAGAGCTATCATGTGCAAAGGTAACTGTGGTTTTCGCCATTACTTTAATGTCAAAAACTGCAGATACATTTGCACGGATCTGATAATGAGTCATGATGGACCCACACTTCCCATCATGGCCTGAAACAGTCTCTCAGGTTAAATTTTAAAAGAGCCTTGGCTGAGGAGGAAGTCCATTCAGATGGTTGGGGGAAACCTTCGAATTTTATTTTTTGTTTACACTTACTAGAAACTCCTCATTGTTTTATTCTTTTGCAGTTTTATGAGATGTTTATAAATTTGTTTTGTTGCAAGTAACAATGTAGTAGGAGACAGGTTGGTATGTCATTTTCTGGACTGTTCCATATTCCAAATCTTTATTTTTTTGACTGAAAATAGCTGTCCCTTTCCAGGCCTCACTGAGATTTCAGAGCAACATAATGTGGATACCGAAAACAGATATATGACCTCTTGGGTGTTTTCCATATTTCCTTTCTGGCACTCAGAATCGTATAGAGTCAGCTCTGCCATGAAAACTTAATATAAAATAAATGTTGCAGAGCTAGGCATGATGGTTCATGCCTGGAATCCTAGCTACTCAGGAGGCTGAGGTGGGAGGATCACTTAAGCCCAGGAGTTTAAGGCCATAGTGAGCTATGATAGTTTCACTGCACTCCAGCCTGGGAACAACGCAAGACGCTGACTCAAAAAAGAAAAACAACAAAAACACAAAGTGCTGTGAACCCACATACCCACATCTGTTCTAAAGATCACTGTGACTCCATTTTCAAGCAACTGCCTGATACAAAGCAGGTGCTTAATAAGCATTGTTTGAATAACTGAATGAATCAATACAGTCCTCAGAAGCAGACCTACTTTATCTCTCTCAAGATTTTTGTTGTAAACATTTCTCCTTTCACTGTCTTCTTTACTTACATTTCCTGTTTCTAGGTCTAGTTTCCTCTTCAGCTATTGTTAAAAGTATGCCAAAACTGAAATTTATTTTCTTGTGAAAAAAGATTAAAGAAGTGAATCCACATAAAGTAGAATTGGCTGCAAAGAAGAGATACAGCTGGAGATGAATCATGGGTCTCCAAGACCATGCTCACAACTGACGGTTCACTAGGAGGACTCATGGGACTTAGGAAAGCAATTATAAGTTCTGGTTTATTACAGCAAAAGAATATACATTAAAATTAGCAATGGGAAAAGGTGCATGAGGCAAAGTCCAGGAAAAACCAGGTGTAAGCTCCAATGTATCCTCTCCCAGTGGAATTGCACAGACATGCTTAATTTTTTAGCAATGATGCATGACAACATGTGCAAAGTGTTATTAACCAGGGATGCTCACCTGAGCCTTGGTGCTCAAGATTTTGATTGGGGTCAGTCTTACAGGCATGTAGTGCCTGCAGGGTTGATCTCAGCAACTCAGACGCAAGCTCCTACCAAAGCACACGTATAAGGCATAAAAAAACAGTCTTATCAGAACAGAATATTCCACAAGTGCAGAGGACAGTCCTGAAGACCAGGCCCTTCTTGGGATAGTGCAGGTCTGAGCAATCAAGGTCTGCTGACTTATTCACCTTTTCCTGGACAGAGAAAGATGACTGTTTTAAGGCAGGGATGGTCATGGTGGAACATCCTATGATATAGAAAAAGAAACCCTTTATGCTTCTTTTGTTATAGTCCTCTACCTACAAAGGACATCAAATAGATGGTACTAATCAACTAATTGGCTGATTAAAACATGACATAGGTTTTTGTTTTGTTTTTTTTTTTTTGAGACGGAGTTTCGCTCTTGTTACCCAGGCTGGAGTGCAATGGCGTGATCTCGGCTCACCGCAACCTCCGCCTCCTGGGTTCAGGCAATTCTCCTGCCTCAGCCTCCTGAGTAGCTGGGATTACAGGCATGCGCCACCATGCCCAGCTACTTTTTTGTATTTTTAGTAAAGACGGGGTTTTACCACGTTGACCAGGATAGTCTCGATCTCCTGACCTCGTGATCCACCCGCCTCGGCCTCCCAAAGTGCCAGGATTACAGGCGTGAGCCACCACGCCTGGCCTAGGTTTTCTTTTTAATGACATGGTTTAAAGCGGGGAATGCACTATAGTTAACCAGCCTTTAACCTGCTAAAATAGATCTAACCCAGTGTCATCTAAGGTCACTCTACTTCATAAAGTCAGTGAGATGGAAAGCATCCTTTGACATCCAGAACAGGCTTGGCTTTCCAGGTGTTGCCAGGAGCTGGCCTGTTACCTCTGTCTAGACCTTGGAGTTACCCAAGTGAACATAAACAATTCAAAGAACATGGAGGGCAGACAAGGCCACTCTGTGACTATTGAAGGATCAAGACAAAAACAAAGCCACTCTGAAATCATGTCTGAACAGAAATATGCATGTTGCCGAAACCACAAAAATGGCCAAACATCCATTTATTTTGGTGAATACGACTGACTGCTGCTTCTTTCCTAATTACAGATTTGATATGGCTCTCATCTTCCCTTCTAGACAGGTTTAAAATCTCCAATCATAGAATTACTCCTGATTTCTGACAGCACTCAACCCAAGCAAAACCCAGTTCCTTATACCAATCCAGAATCATCTAACAGAAGCCCAAGGGCTGTGATGAGGCCTTTCTAATACCCCTTTAGCAAGATGTCTCCTAACTCCCATGGTACACGTTCTCCCTCACTTCAATGAGTCATAAACCCAGTCTGCTAAAATCTCTGACCTCTTGGTTGTATTTGGCTGGAAGGCACTGACATTTACTTTGAGCTTCCATTCCTACCTCTCCCAGAAAATCTAATGCCTTCTTCAAAATGTCCAAAAGTCTCCCCAGGGGCTTACAGTCTCAAGGATGTCTCAGGTTCTGAGTATTTCCTTTCGTAAGGAGTTCAGTTCATGGGTTCTCTCAGCTTCATTCTTGGTCTCATTCTTTACATATTTGTCTTGCTCTGTACCATATAAACAAGATGAATGGTGAACCTTTTTCCTACATTTCTAGCCAAAGCAAAACAAAACAAGACAAAACACAGCATTTTTTGGCAAACTGCTCTAAAGTATTCAGAAAATGTAGGCTTCATATATCACAACGGCAAAAGCAACCTCAAATTAAATTTTATAAACTTTGTTCTGAGTCTTTTGTCAGTCTATCATGTTACCCGGCTTTTCCTCTCTTCTCAATTTTTTTTTCTATTTTTGAGACAGGTTCTGGTTCTGTCACTCAAGCTGGAGTGCAGAGGTGTGAACCCTGTAGCCTCAACCTCCCAGGCCTGAGAGATTCCCCCACCTCAGCCTCCCAAGTAGCTGGAGCTACAGGTTTGTGCCACCATGTCTGGATAATTTTTATTTTTATTTATTTATTTTGTAGAAACCGGATCTCCCTATATTGCCCAAGCTGTGCTTGAACTTCTGGGCTCAAGTGATCCTCCCACCTCAGCCTCCCAAAGTGCTGGGATTACAGGTGTGAGCCACACACCCGGCCTCTTCTCAGTTTTCATTGCTTCTCATTCCCTCCTCCACTTGTGCAAATCTTTGCTCATTTGTAGAGACAGCATTACAAAATGCTGCGTAAGTTTTCTTTCATTTATTTGTCTGATTTTGCCTGTGTCCTTGGGGACTTGTCTTGAATATAGGTGGCTTACCAAGGTATTTTCCTAAAGGAATGCAGTTATTTTAAGAAGACATTTGGTGTCTGGTTTTATTTTTATTTTTGAGATAGAGTTTCACTCTTCACTTGTTACCCAGGCTTGAGTGCAATGGCGCGATCTCAGCTCACCGCAATCTCCGCCTTCTGGGTTCAAGCAATTCTCCTGCCTCAGCCTCCCGAGTAGCTGGGCCTACAGGCGTACACCACCAAAAATACAATTTTTGTATTTTTAGTAGAGACGGGGTTTCACCGTGTTGACAAGGATGGTCTCGATCTCTTGACCTCGTGATCCACCCGCCTCGGCCTCCCAAAGTGCTAGGATTATAGGCGTGCGCTGTCGCGCCTGGCCGGTGTCTGGTTTTAAATCCCACTCCACCACTCTTATACATACAGCAGAAAATAAGATAGCCAACCCATTAGACTATTTATAACATAATATAAAAAGTACAATTTAACTAGTACAAAGTCAAATTAGGTTAGTAAGAAATATTAAAGAAATTGTTTTCCATTTTTAATCAATATAAGTAAAATTTTGATGCTGCAAAAGAAACAACACTTGAAGATAAATCCTCTCAGCAAGGCAATTAACTTCTATAGAAGGGTGAGGCTCACAGATGGAGCAATGGCAGCTGCACACTTGGACAAGGTGGGAAGTGGTACTTATGCCTGACAGGGGTTTTCCCTACTGCTGTGTCCTATTAGCTAGGGTTAGACCACACAAGCTAGACTAATGCCAACTGGCTATTTTAAAGAGAGCAGGGGTCTGAGCTGGAGTGGCAGGATGGGTGTTTTGGTGGGAAGGATGGTTACTGGCGGGTCAGAGCAGACAGCCAGGGGTGACTTGTCAAAGAAGGTGACTGGAACAGGTGACCAGAATGAGTCAGGATGGAGCTGGGGGTTGGGGGTGCAAGTAGGGGGAGGAACAGATGTGAACTACTGATTAGGACTGGTGGAGAAGGTTGTTTACTGGAATTACAAGGAAGTTAAACTTTAAAATAGAGAAAGAATAAGAGAGCTGAACATACTGACATACTGATTCTTTGAAGAGAAACTTGGGGTTCACTATAACAAATAGATTGACCATCATCCACTATATTTGGTCTGTAAGAGGAAAGTTACACTTTACTAAGAACACCACCATTATTGATCTTTTGTCAAATGCATGTTTTCCATATAATGTAGAGTTTAAGAAAGAAAAATGTAATGAGATCACAGGTCAGAAAGCTTCTCTCATGTAGAACTTTTAGAACATTATCAACACATTAGTCCTTGTATTCAAGACAAGTCCCCAACGTACTCACCAGGAGTTTCAGTTTACACCGAGTCGTCCCACTGATTTCAACATGAGCTTGGAGCAATTAGGTCATATCACTAGTGATAACCTAAGTTCACTTCACGATATGGATATCCTGACATCTAACTCAATTCATGATTAAAGTATTTTGAACATTTTTCATTTTAATGATACTCATCATTATGTGATATACTCTCTGGGTTTTCCAACACTCACTGACAATATTATATAATTGATGAAAAGAAAAAGTAACGTATTTTCAGCAAGTGAATAAAAGAAATGACAACCTGAATGAAACTGAATCTAGCATAATTTATGATGAAACGTTTAGCACTTTCATCTAACTAAACTACAGGCTTCTACATAAAAGTCTTTGGCATAATCACTCAGGATTTGTAAGTATGAGGGATACTGCATGCCCAAAACCCAAATAGGCCTATATGATTTCTAAAGTCTGTTAACAATTAGATTTTTCTCCAGAGAACATTTGTTATTAAAATAATGTTATGTATAATATTCCTGTTTTATTAATGGCACTGTGACAGGGTTACAATAATATTCCTATTTACCATTTTTTGTACAGTGACGTAAATTCTTTTCCAACAGAAAATAACTTCATCGATCTTAAGAAAGACAATTAAACTTTAAAAAAAATTCAGATTTGCTTAGAACCAAATTGCTCTTTGCTAATCATTAAAGAATGTCAGCAATAAGGGAAGAAATTCATATATTACTACCGATATTTATTGAGTCCAAACTTTTTTTTTTTTTTTTTTTTCAAAATTAGAGATGAGGTCTTGCTTTGTTGCCCAGGCTGGTCTTGAACTCCTGGTTTCAAGTGATCCTCCTGCCTTAGCCTCCCAACGTGCTGGGCTTAAAGGTGTGAGCTGCTGCACCTGGCTTGACTGCCAACTTTAAATGAGTTACTTCAGCTAATTTAGGTAACCACCCTATGAGGCAGATTCTATGATCACATCCCCCTATCACAGATGAGAAAACAGGCTCAGAGGGGTTAAGTGGCAACAACTGTGAATGAAGGTGGCTTCAAACTCGGGCTCTTGGATTCTAGAACTAGTGGTCCCAGACCCTCCTCTACAAGTATGTGATATGAAAATATCTGACCGGGGTATGCATACCACTGGAGATATGCAGAAAATTTACAGGGATAGAACATAATCAATATCCAGATCTTAATTTCTATGCGTTATTTCCTATTATCTCTTTTCCTACTCCTCCTTTCACATTAAAACTTCCCCGACTCTACACGAGAAATACACAGCCCTCAGCTTCCCAAATCTTACTCTGGTGCATTGCTCGGGCGTAAAAGCCCCAAGAGTGCCAAAATTTCAAAATATTGTTCTCTTCTATAATGGTATGATGGTAGTTTTCCTTTAAAAACCTCAGCCACAATGAATCGATATTTTTAGAGAATTTTTTTTTTTTTTAGAATCTGGTGAGAAAAAAGACAGGGGAGGTAAGTTAGAAGTTAAGTGAGAGAGGCTGGTCTATAGCCAGCTATTCCTAGCCTGAGATGGCCAGGTAGAAATGACCAAGTCAAATCTCCTTGTAAACATGCAAGGTATCTTCTGGTAAAAAGAGAATGGGGAGTCCCTGTCTATGAAATGCTTTTTAGTAGGGTACACCTGGTCTGTCTAGATGGCGTAAAGTAAATAAACCTGGAATTGATGGATATATTGACACATGGAATGGCCCAGTGGAAACTGTCCGTGTCCACTATACAATTATTTCAATACAAAATAGAGATAGTTCCTGACCGAAAGAGCTCCATCTGTTTAAATGATCACTGGCATAGCTTACTCAGAGACCTCACCTGCTACATCTAAGCCAGAGTGTGTTCTAACGAATTTGAGGAAGACCTGGGGAGCTGGGTTCGTGGTTTTGGATACTGCCATTATTTTCTGGTGATGGGGTAAAAGCTCTGATTCTTGTCAGTCTGATTTGATAATTCAAGCCTTGTTTTATCTCAGTAAGATATACTAAAAGTTAAAAATGGTTTTTTACATGTTTCCAAATATAAGCAATTATTTTCTGCTGATCTCAAGCACCCCCTGGGCCTAAGCAGATCCAAGTTTTGTGATGGTTGCAGCTTTTACAGTTTGGATGGCCTGCTGTAGGAAACGAATAAAAAGTGAATAAAAAAATTATGAGTTTTAAAAAGCTGACGACTACTACAGATACCACAAAATCCGGAAAAATAACATGATTCTATCATTCTGGTGCTCAGCACATCTCATAATACTTTTCCCTACCTTCCTTGGCTCTATACTCTGATTGCTTCTTCATATGAAAATGATTTTGCAATATATTCCACAGAGAGAACAGATAATTCAGTTTTTCCTCTAGCATGGTTTATCAAGGTTAGCTTTTTAATATAATTTAGGAAAACTTAGTTCAGCTTCATAATTCAGTATTAAGAATATCGCAAATTTTCATAATTGTTACCAAATTTGGAAGGACCACTAATATAGGTTTTGCCCAGGTACTGATGAGCAAACCAAATCCTTTGCTTGTACTTTTCCAGATTAGCTTCCAGCCCCATCCACTTTACACCTTGTTTCTTCCCTCCCACATCCTCCTGGTACTGGGCACTGCAGGACACAAACAGAAAGCAATATGATGCCAGGCCAGTGTCTTTCTATTACAGTGCCAGGTAATTCTGCAGTCAGTAGTATAAATATTCCTAGAAGTCAGCACTAGACCACTATGGCCAGCAGTAACTTAACCATACATGGAAGCTACTGTGAACATAAATATATCTCATAAAACAAAAATTAACCACATTGACTTGATTACCGCAGCTTTGTAATAAGTTTTGAAAAGTGGAATGTGTCAGTCCTCCAACTTTATTCCTCTTTTTCAAAACTTGTGTGTGTGTGCGTGTGGCTATTCTAGGCACTTATATTTCCCCGGATTGTATGAATTTCAGGATTGGCTTGCCAAATTCTGGAAAAAAGTCATTTGGAATTTTCATTGGATTGTTTTGCATCTGTAGGTCCATTCAAGGAGTGCTGTCACCTTCACAATATTAAGTCTTTCAACACTTTAACATGGTTTTTCTTTCCATTTATTTAGGTCTTTAAGTTCTTTCAGCAATGTTGTATCGTCTTCAGCATATAAGTCTTGCACTCATTAAATTTATTTCTAAGTATTTTATTCTTCTTGATACTATGAATGGGATTAATTTCATTTCTGAAATGTTCATTGCTAGTGTATAGAAATACTACTCATTTCTGTATGTACATCTGTTGTCCTGAATTTTTGATGAACTCATATATTAGTTTTAACAGTATTATAGTAAACTCTTCAGGGTTTTCTATACATAACAATTTTTTGTATAGAAAGTCTTCGTGTTTTAAATACATTCATCTTTATGGCTGCTGGAAATTTTTTAAATTGTATTTAAATGTATATACTTTTTAATGTAAAGACGTAGAATAGATTACCAATAAAAGATTTTCTTTTTTTTTGGTGGGGGAGAGGAGGAACAGGATCTGGCTCTGTTGCCCAAACAGGGGTGCACTGGCACAATCTCAGTCACTGCAGCCTCTGCCTCCCCAGCTCAGGTGATCTTCCCACCTCCGACTCTGGAATAATAGGACTACAGGTGGACACCACCATGCTGGGCTAATTTTTTTTTTTTGTAGAGACGGGTTTAGTCATGTTGCCCAGGTTGGTCTCAAACTCCTGGGCTCAAGGAATCCTCCTACCTCGGCCTCTGGACTAGCTGGGACTACAGACACAAGCCACCAAGCCTGGTCAATATTTGCAAGACTAAATAAATATGACATTGATACAATTTCACGATATGGAATAAAAATATGAGTTCAAGAAGAAATGATGTAAAATTTCCTTCTGTTAAAAGCTTGTTCAAGTAGTTTTAAAAATTGATGATGTTATATATTAAATTGGTATTTAGATTCCACTGGCTACATTTAAAAGTTATATCACTTTTATTTTACAATGTTAATTTACAATAAAACAGAAGTTGCCTCTTTTGCAACTATTTAAGTCAGATGAGAAATTTTGATGGTTAACCCAAAAACGTGGAAGGAAGAACAAAGTCACAGTCTTTTGGGATTCCTTTGGTGGTATAAGAGCAAAATCATTTTGAAACCACTGTATTAATAAATTAATATATTAATAAAGGTTTTGCCTTTTGGGATGACTTACTGCTACCTTTTTGAGATTTGAGGGAAGTACCAAATGGCTCCCAGTTTTAAATTTAAAACCCTCTTCCCATCAAATAGTCCCTATAGCTAATTAATCTTAATTGAATCAATCTGATTAATTCATCTGGAATAAGTCACTGAAATCCCTAGGAAAGTCACTTAACTGGTCTTAAGGCCAAGCTCGGTGGCTCATGCCTGTAATCCCAGCACTTTGTGAAACCAAGGCAAGAGGATCACTTGAGGTCAGGAGTTTGAGACCAGCCTGGCCAACTAGAGGTCAAGTGTTGGAGATCAGCATGGCCAACATGGAGAAACCCTGACTCTACTAAAAATACAAAAATTAGATGGGAGTGGTGGTGCACGCCTGGAATTCCAGCTTCTCTGGAGGCTGAGGCACGAGAATCGCTGGAACCTGGGAGGCAGAGGTTGCAGTGAGCCAAGATCATGCCACTGCACTGCAGCCCGGGCAATAGAGTAAGACTGTCATAAAACAAAACACAACCACAACAAAACTGGTCCTAAATGCTCAGGGCAAGTACATACTGCTTTTTCTTTTCTTTTTTTTTTTTCCCTAAGGCAGGCCTATGGAAGAGTTACAAGTCTTTCATCTACAATATTTTACTAATTTAAAAACACTTGTCAAGAGAGGTAAAGTATGTTCATCTTGATTTTTCTCTTTTAGCCTTCCATAATCCTAAATGGTATTGGCACAATTACTTTTGTATCCTGGAGTGAGGAATTAACATTTTTATGATAGTGATAGAGACTTTTAACACACACACACACCCCCCGAGACTTAAAACACGTGATGCAGGCGGGCTTTTGGAAATTATGCTCTGGATACAGAAGTCCCAAAGCGCAGGCTGCAGAGACATTGAGGGGACAGTCAGCCTTTGTCGTCCTTCATGCACTGTGCCCAGCGCTCCCTCTTGCGGCTACAAGCGCTCACTGCCCACACTCGCTTCTAGTCTCTCCCCAGGCCTCGGTTACGCAGGGGAGAAAGAGATTGCGCAGGCGCAGAACGGCCGACGTGGCCGCAGGGGACCTTGTCTGGGGGTCTGCGTGGAGCCGCTGACTCACGAGGTTCCCTCTCGCCTGCCGCCCACGCTCCTTTTCTCTCCCTCCAGAGTGTTACGGTGACTGTTGGGTTCCAAGAGGACGGACGTCCTCCCACGTACCATTTAGAAGGTCAGAGTGGACAGAACCTAGTCTGAGCAGGCTGGTGACGAGTCGGCTGCTAAGACGCGCGCGTGGGCATCTGCGGCGTGACCGCGGCGGCGCGCTCCGGGCTCTGTGGCGGGAGCGAGGCCGACGGGCGGGGCGGCGCAGTCGCGTGACGGGGAGCGCTCGAGAGCGCGCGGCCCGGAACGTCTCGGTGGTCCCGGAGAGCGCGCGCTCGAGGCCTTGGAAACCTCGGGACCCGCCCTCGGCGAGCCCAGTGGCTACGCGTGTGGGGGAGCTCGAGCTGACCCGGGCAGTGGCGGCCGCGCGGGGAGCTCTCGAGGCGACGCCGGGGCGCCCGAGGTCTGGAAGTCGCAGGTGGGGCGGCGGGGAGTTCACCCCTGCGCGGTCCCCTGGGTGGGCGGCGTGAGCACCCCAGGCCCCGCTCACCCCGCGGGGAGGCCGAGCCGGCCAGGGTCGCGGGACGAGGGCGGAGGTGGGTGGGGCCTCATCCAAGTCTCAGGAAGGGAGCGATTTCGTGAGAGAATAGTTTGAGAAGTTGTTCTGCGTCCCCTCCCCCGCCCCAGGGTCGTGTTTAGGGAACCTTCGGTCTCTCCTCCTCGGACTTTTAGGTTGGAGGGAGTCCTTCCCGCCCGCTTTGCGTCGCGGGGTCCTTTGGGAGCCTCGCCATTCATCCTTCTCCCGGCTCCACCCCCGTTGTTTACTTTGAGTTCGCAGATCTCCCAGTTCTTTCGCCCTCCCGCAGCGCCCACTGCAGTGTCGGGTTCGGTAGCCTTTCTCTGCAAGGAGGCCCACGAACAACTGCAGTTACATTGGGAGGGGTTGCGCGTGATTTGACTCTTTACGGTACATCCCTTCCAGTTTCCTAGGGATTGAGCTGCGCGGTGGATGCCTCCGACTTTATTGTGGGCCTGAGAAAAGTTTCTCTTGGAATGCGCAGGTTCGTGACGCGGCGTATTATTGCGTGACTGTAGGGCTGACCCAGTTTTCCTCTAATTGTAAAGAAGTACTCTAGTAATCCACTGAGGATCCTGGAGATTGGCTTTATTGTATTATAGTTTAACGACTTTGCGTGCCAGGTTGTTACGGCGTTGGAAATAATGGCCTCGGATATTTAAGAATGTAGTGGTATTTCTTTGAAATTTCCGAAGATGGAGGAAAAAAGTAATAGAAGACTGTATCCATTTACATATGGAACCGTTTTCTGATTCGCGGGTCTTTATAATCGTAGACTTAATTTGGTGGGTTTATTGGACCTGTTTGAAACGGGAAGCCTTTCTGTAATGCGGCTTCCGGTCGGCTTCACCTGTGCCACTCTCTGAAACGTTGTTGTGCGTGGTTTCCCTAACAGGCTAGAATGAGTGGGATGCTACGGGGAGAGTGCATACAGGCCGTAGACAAAGCCCCCTCAGCTTTTTTGGTAAAAGACCAAATAGGCATTAGGTAAACTTCTGCCATATCTAGGGAGACAAATGCGGTATTATTAAAGACTGCTTTAATGTTGACTGTTATGTGGGAGTGAAGTGAGAGTGTTACTACTTTCAGTGTTTATGGAATCGAACTAAATTGCTAGGTATTTTGATTCAGAATTTTACCTTTGCTCTTGGGTATTTTTTTTTAAGACACACACATACATATAGTTATGTTGAAATAAATGCGTTTTTTGTTTCTTTTATTAGAACGTTAAAAATTAGAATTTAAGTGAACTACTGGTATGCAGGAACAGATTTGGTTTGTTCTCACAGACTGTTACACTATTGTAGGTACAGTTTAATACTTCAGATTGTTTCAAAGACTTTCTCTCCTCATCGAAATCATGTGATAATAGTTTTTATCTTTTCTGGACACTTGACGCTTAATTGTGCTTAGGAATAGAATAGACTTTTTTTTTTTAAGTCACCATCCTATAATCCTTATTTCTGTAAAATGTATTTTGTGAGATTGGAGAGGAGGTAGCAAATCCCAGTCACAAAATAAAAATGTGTTATTTTAATATAAACCTTTTTCTGTGTTGAAATTCCCCAGAGATTAGACTGAAATTGACCATTAGACTTACATGTAACCTCCAGATATCCAGGCTCTTCTCCCTGTGTAACCTTTTTTTCTCTTCAAGATGGAGATGAAGCAAGGAAGGTAATTAAGCAACCCTGTGAATTTAGCCCTCCCACTCCACCCTACACACAGGCACACTCTTCTTTCTCAGTAGCCATCTTGTTTCCTCCCTTGACACATTGTTTAAGAAATCTTTCATCACACTGTATGTAAAAGAAGCTTAGAAGTAAAGGTATACCCAAGGTAAATATTGCTTCTAGCTGTATTCCTTCATTATGTTTTGCTTCTACTTTCAAATGCTACCTATTGAAGACTTAAGCCACATAACTATCTACCATGGGTCACTCTGGGTTTTCTTTAACCCTCCCTCACTCTGCTGACTTGTAAACATAGTAGGAGTTTTAGCTTTGGAATCAAATATAGCTTATCTAATTTTCATTTTCCTTTTTTTTTTTTTTTTTTTCTTTAAAGAGACAAGTTCTTGCTCTGTCACCCAGGCTGGCTGGAGTGCAGTAGTACAATCCTAGCTCACTGCAACCTTGAACTTGTGGGCCCAAGCTATCCTCTGGCCTTAGCCTCTGCAGTAGCTGGGATTACAGGCGAGAGCTCATTTAATTTTCTCGACACATCATTTTCTGATCCATGAACTGATTTGAGTTTATTATTTACTAGCTTTGTCTTAGGCAAACGGCTCATATTTATAAAACATTTTTAAAATCAAATAGCCTCCAAGAGTGAAGATTCGATAATCTTAGAAGGGTTCCAGACACGTACAGAGAGAGCTTAACAAAAGAGAGTAAATTTTGGTGCTTCTGAGAGCCAGAGACAGACCATGTCCATTGTATCTTTGCCATGTATTACAGTATGAGCGGTTTTTAAAGCAGTACTTTTAATTTGCTTGTGAACCCCCAAATAATTTTTGTAAAGCTGTCCCTCTTGCACACTTTTGGTTAACTTACAGCATTTTACATCATGCTTTAGTTGAAAAGGATGCAATTTTCCACATGGTATTGCTATTGACATTTTAATATAATGCTGGTACATCATTCTTTTAGCTGTATTCAGTGGAGTATCATATCTTTGTAGTTTTAGATATATCACCATCAATTTTTAAAATACATTCTATTTTACAAACTTCCTTCTTGCTTTTTTTATCACCCCCATCCCACAGAGTATTATCTTAAGGTAATGTATTTTTATGCTTGAAAGCTTTTTATTAATTTCTGTCATACATGTCTTTGTAATTTGAACTTTTATAAATTGAACTAAGTTTAAAACTGTTCCTATAATTCTATAAGTTGTAATTTTCTTTTGGATTGAATTATTATAAATAGTAACAGTTGATCAGAATAGCATAAATACCTGATGGATTTTAATGAATAATAATTAAGAGTAGAAGTTGACTGGAAATCTGTGTCTTAATGGAATAGATAGTGGGAGTTGTGTCTAAATTAAAGGAGGGTCTTTGAGCCCGTTGACTTCTTTTTTGTTGGTAGGGAGGCTTTTCCATCCTGGGGCAGTGTGTCATAGTAAGAATGGAAGTGGGTGAGAAGTATGTCTTTATTTTGTAAAGCGGAAGGATTGCGAAAGGATCTCAGGGAAGAAGAACCAGCATGATAACTGGACAGTGGGCATGTTCTCAGGCAGATTAGTTTAGTGAGGAATACTAATGGAAGTAAAGGATCTGGAAGCCTTTTCTTTTTTCTTTTTTAAACTACATGCATGCTGTTAGTGTATGTCCCGTGGAAGACTTTATTTGTCCTGGGGGACACACATCTTCCAGTTTGAAGACCATTTAGAGTGGTGATTCTCAGTGGGGGACGATTTTGCTGCCTAAGGTACATTTGGCAATGTCTGGAGACATTTTTGGTTGTCACAGCTGGGGTGGGGGAGGGGTGCTGCTACGGGCATCCAGTGGACAGAGCTCAGGGATGCCACTGACAAAGAATTAATTATCCAACCCAAAATGTCAACCGTGCCAAGATTGAGAAACTCTGATTTAGAGAATTTGTTTTGGAATCAGACTATTTAATTCCGTAATCTAGTGCAGGGTCAGTAAACTTCTTTTGTTAAGTGCCTGATAGTAAATATTTTAGGCTTTTGGGGGCCATATATGATCTCTGTTGCACATTATTCTTTGTTTTTATAACTTTTTTTTTTTTTTATGAGATGGAGTTTCACTCTTGTTACCCAGGCAGGAGTGCAATGGCGCGATCTCGGCTCACCGCAACCTCCACCTCCTAAGTTCAGGCAATTCTCCTGCCTCGGCCTCCTGAGTAGCTGGGATTACAGGCACACGCCACCATGCCCAGCTAATTTTTTGTATTTCTAGTAGAGACGGGGTTTCACCATGTTGACCAGGATGGTCTCGATCTCTTGACCTCGTGATCCACCCGCCTCGGCCTCCCAAAGTGCTGGGATTACAGGTGTGAGCCACCGCACCCAGCTGTTTTTATAACCTTTAAACAATGTAAAAGTAATTCTTATCTCCAGGGTCTTTCAAAAAACAGGTGATCTATGGCAATTAATGCTTTCAAACCTCAATTTTCTTCTCTGCAAAGTAGTACTAATAGTAATACTACTTCAAGAATTGTTTGTAAGGATTGCGATAAACACCTAGCGTACTGTCCAGCATATGTTAAGTGCTCTAAATGATGTGTGGGGATAGTGGTGTCCTGTAGTATTTTGCACAAAAGTGGGTGCCAAGTCACAGTGTTGTTCAAGATCCTGTTCAAGTCACTTGGACAAACTTAATGATGGCTGGCAAAGTTCCCAGTCAACTCTGAGAAGCCTATTTGACCTCTGCTGTCTTTCTGCTGTCTTACTCTGAGTCTCCTTGTATCCTGAAGAAGTTGGAATACAAAATACCTGTCCTGTGGTTTCTTTGGAAAAATGTGGCAATCTTGCGACACAACAGGATAGCATTCCAGGAAAAGAGATTGATAATTTTGATAGGGATGGTGGGGCAGAGCAAAAAGGTGGGTTTATGTATGGTCTCTTGTATATGGTGTTTTCTGACTGGGTACTGAATATATTCTGTCACTACCATGAAGTTGTTGCACGATATGGCCGACTAGTGGTTTATTTTTCAGGCTGGAAAGTATTGCTATATTATTACTAAATGGAAGCTAGAACACAGCTTCTGTGATGCTTCATAGTGTAGAATGCTGCTAAAATAGTCTCATATCACTGTAATTCTCCGAGCATAAGTTTTCACGAGGTCACAGGAAAAGAATTGGCATGTCTAATAAGAGTAGCCACTTAGGTACATGTGGATATTGGGCACTTGCAGTGGGGTTAGTTGGAAGTGAAATATCTTTTTAGTGTAAAACACATATCGAGTTTCGAAGACTTCAAACCAAAATAAAACTAAATTATTTCACTGGAAGTTTTTATATTAGCTGCATATTGAAATAATATTTTTAATATATTTGGATAAATAAGATACTATCATTGAAATTAATTTCACCTGTTTCTTTTTTACCTTTTTAATGTGGTTATTAGAAAATTAAAAATTATATGTGTGGCTTGCATTATAGTTCTGTTTGACATAGTTGCTCTAAAGCTTCCATTTACTTTTTAAATATAATAATAATTAAGTTTTTTATCATATTCATAGATTTAAGAATTAAATATTTATACAAGACATGCAGTGAAAATCAGAGGTCTTACCACCCAGATCTTACCCCTTCCTCCCAAAGTAAGCTTGTATCACTTTTCTTACCCAATTCTTTTGGTCTTTTTGTGCCTCTAAACAGTGCAAATATGTTGGTACTTTTTCAGTTTTAGGCAGTGTCCATTAACTTCTCAGTGGGAAAAGTGAAGTTTTATCTCTTTCATCCTTTGTCACAGCACATAAACTTTTTCTCCAACCCATCTTTCATCTTTTCAATATGTTTGTATCATATTTTTGTTTATATTGAGATTCATTGTGTTTATTATGACACCAATCAAAACTGAAACATTTAGTAGGATTACTTTTTATTTCTTGCTCAATATCATTTTCTCTAGAGTTAATTGTCTTGATTTTTATTTCCTTAGTTTTTAATTATTACTAATGAAACCCTGAATACTCATGGTTGTGTAGATCTTTTCTCAGAACTTACAGACACATTAGGTATTCTATCAGTTTACTTTCTTAAAGAACTCTGTTCTGTTGTCTCCTACCCCAGCCTGGAGTGTTTGCCTAATTGTTATCTTGGAAACTCATCATCAGTCTTGGGATTCCTTTCATCAAACATGGCATCCAGCAAACAGAAAATGTAATAACTAAGCAATCACTTGTCTGGGTTTAGAAGTTATTTTGACTCAGAATTATGCATTCAATGTGTAATTTTCTTCTTCTGTTGTTGCCTTTAAGAAGTTCCTTAGAGCCCTTTTTTTTTTTTTTTGTATAACCACTTTAAAGATCTTTTTGAGCCTGGCGTTCTAAAATATTGTGGTGTGTTTCTTGGTGTGAATTTTTTTTTCTTATTTTTTATCCATTAGTCTTTTTATTTACTTTTTAGAGACGGGGTCTTGCTCTTTCGACTCAGGCTGGAGTGCAGTGTTGTGCTTATAGCTCACTGCAGCCCTGAATTCCTGCACTCAAGTGATCCTCCTGTCTCACTTCCTGAGTAGCTGGGACTACAGGCACACCCCTGTGCATCTGGCTAATTTAAAAATTTTTTCTTGTAGAGATTGTCTCACTATGTTGCCCAGGCTGATCTCCAACTCCTGGATTCAAGGGATTCTCCTGTCTCAGCCTCCTAAAGCACTGGGATTACAGATGTCAGCCACTGCACCTAACCTATTGGTTGTTTTAAATCAGGAAATTTGTTTTCCAATTCTAGGAAGTTCTATGAATTACTTCTTTAATTCTTTCATCCCTTATTTTTTCTCTGTTCTCTATTTCTGTATTTCTAGACTTTTTTTTTTTTTTCCTGAGGAAGTCTTGCTCTGTCACCCAGGCTGGAGTACAGTGGTGGGATCTTAGCTCACTGCAACCTTTGCCTCCTGGGTTCAAGCAGTTCTCCTGTCTCAGTCTCCTGAATAGCTGGGACTACAGGCACACGCTGGGATACCTGGCTAATGTTTCTGTATTTTTAGTAGAGATGGGGTTTCACCATCTTGGTCAGGCTGGTCTGGAACTCCTGACCTCAGGTGATCCACCTGCCTCAGCCTCCCATATTTCTAGAAGTTTTGTTATTCAAATGATGTGCCTTATAGACTGGGCCCTAATTTTCTTATTCTTTCCTATTTTTCATCTCTGTCTTTTTGCTCTGCATTCTGGGCATTTTCTGTAATCTTAATGACCTCATCCTTCTTGAATTTTTCCTTCTTGCTTTTAAATATTTAATTTCCCAGAGTTCCTTTTGTCCCTTGAATATCCTTTTTTCAGTGTGCATGCACCACACCTTTTATTTTAAGGATGCAGTATTTTCTTTTTCTTTATGTTGATGTAAATTATAAGGTTTTTCTGAAAGTTTTACTTGACCTGCATATTGTCCATTTCAACCAAATTACATTGGTCTGATTTTAATCTTTTATACTGGCTCTTTGCCTCATGTTTTGAGATCTTTGGCAGTGTGTGTGTGTGTGAGAGAGATAAAGCACTAGAAAGCTGATCTGAGATAATGTGGGGTGGAACCTATCAACTGTGGCTTTTCAATGGTGAATTACTTGGACAGTTTTCCTAAGGGAACTCTCACTGTCACTGTCTGTGGGTCTTTCCTCTTGGTGGTGATAAGATTCCTCAAGAAGATAACTTCCAATCTCCTTTCTTGAGGGGTACTTAGCAGCCAGAACTGTAATTACCAATTTGTGGAGAAGAAGGCTGAGGGTCTCAATAATCTCAATAATCAATGTTCATTTCATTTAATCCCCCTGCTTTTGGTTTTTACCCCTAATCATGCCTAATAGTTTCCTTCCTTCCTTCCTTCCTTCCTTCCTTCCTTCCTTCCTACCTACCTACCTACCTAGTTTCGCTCTTGTTGCCTAGGCTGGAGTACAATGGCGTAATCTCGGCTTACCACAACCTCCACCTTCCAAGTTCAAAGCAATTCTCCTGCCTCAGCCTCCCTAGTAGCTGGATTACAGGCATGCGCCACCACACCCTGCTAATTTTTTATTTTTAGTAGAGGTGGGGTTTCTCCATGTTGGTCAGGCTGATATCGAACTCTTGACCTTAGGTGATCTGCCTGCCTCAGCCTCCCAAATGCTGGGATTACAGGCATGAGCCACCACGGCCAGCCCATGCCTGATATTTTCTTATCCACACTTTATTTTACACTCTTCTAGATCAAAGCACTCAGTCTTTCAGACTATTAACAGTGTCCTGAGTGCTTGGTGTAGGAAATATCGGAAGGTGCTAATTTGTAAACAGGCTTTCAACCAGTCCTCTTTTTTTCAGCTCTATTCCTTTCCATAGTGAGATTGAATTCCATCAATTCTTATGCCTTTGGAGGTTTTTGATGTGACTTAAGTGCAGTTGCTTCTCTGATTTTCCCACTGACTGTTTAAGGCTTCTGTTTTCTCAAGTGTATTTTGGGAGTGTTCACTTGTCTGCCTCCTTTTTTGGTACCAAGCACTATTGACTTTTCATTCTCCCTACTCGTCCTTGTGAGTTATGTCTTTATTATTTATCTGTTTTATTGAGAAATCACATAAAATGCATATAGTACCCTGATCTTAAATTTATAGTTTAATGATTTTTAGGTATGTATACAGTAGTCCCTCCCCTTAACTAAGGGGGATATTGCAAGACCCCTAGTGGATGCCTGAAACCATGGATAGTGTGGCACCCAATTGCTTTCATGTTTCTGTTCATATATGAGCCTTTTCCATCTTAACTAAACACTTATCACATGCGTTGACCATAAGTTTTGTAGTTTGAGGAACAACAGCAAAACTAGTGTGAATTTATTTTTCCTTCTTTACAATTTCAGGAATAGAGAATGTGTTCTTACCTATAGAACTCAGCAACATCAGCATATGATTACTTTTCTTGTTAAGTTGAAAACTTTCGCGTTTTCACTTGAATGAAGCACTTGACAGCTTCTCTTCAGTATATCCAAATTGCCAGCATCATTACTCTTGCGCTTTGGGGCCATTATTAAGTAAAAAGAATTATTTGAACCCAACCACCACAAAATTGGGACAGTTGATCTGATAACCAAGATGGCTACTATATTAGTCCATTTTCACACTGCTGTAAAGAACTGCCCAAGACTGGGTAATTTACAAAGAAAAGAGGTTCATTTGATTCACGGTTCTGCATGGCTGGGGAGGCCTCAGGAAACTTACAATCATGGCAGAAGGTGAAAGGAAAGCAAAGACCTTCACATGACGGCAGAGAAGTGAGAGCTAGCGACGGCTGGGAAAACTGCTTTATAAAACCATGAGCTACTGTGAGAACTCACTATCAGGAGAACAGCATGGGGCAAACTGCCCCCATGATCCAGTCATGTCCCACTGGGTCCCTCTCTTGACACTGAATCTCATTACAATTCAGGAGGATATCTGTGTGGGGACATTGCCAAACTATCAGCTACTAAGTGATCATGAGAGGGGAGCATAGACAGCATGGATGCCCTGGACAAAGGGATGATTCATGCCCCAGGGGGTCACAGAGAGGGACAAGAGAGATAATCACCATACTGAGAATGTGCGATTTAAAATTTACAAATTATTCATCTGTGTAGTTTTCCAATTAATATTTTCAGATCATGGTTGACTGCAGGTAACTGGAACCACAGAAAGTGAAACTGTAAATAACGGGGGACTACAGTACACCCTCGTAGTCATCACCCACATCAGCAGAAAACATTTCCAAAGGCCGTGAGGTTCCCTCCTGTACCTTTGAAGTCTATAGCCTTCACCTATAAGCACTATTTTGATTTATGTCATATCATAGATTCGTTTTTCCCATTATTTAATTGTATAGAATCGTATAGTATGTGGTCTCAATATGAAATCTTTTGTATTTGGCTTTTGCTCAAAGAATTGGTGAGATTTGTTGATGTTGCAGGCAATCAAGTTTAAAATTTTTTTTCTACATATTATTGCATTGCATGAATGAGTGAGCATTTGAGTTAAGGGTTTACCTTTTGTGAATATAGCTGCGTGAGTATTGCTATACATGTTTTTGGCATGCATGTGCATCCATTCCTCCTTGTTATATACCTGCAAGTGGAAATGCTAGGTCATTGAGTGGGTGAATGATTAGCTTTAGTAGAAACTGCCAGTTTTCCAAAATGGTGTATCATTTTTCAGCTTTCACAGCAAAGTAGAAGACTTCACTTGTCTTCACTTAGCACTAGTCAGGCTTACATTTTAGCCATCTGGTAAGCGTCTAGTTGTATCACTGGATTTTAGTTTCACTTTTCTGAGGGAATAGTATGTTGAACACCTTTTCAGATGCTTTTTAAAGATTTTCTTCTATGAAGTGCCTCTTCGTGCATTTTTCTCATTAAGAAAAATGGTTATTCCTTTTTCATTATCTTCCGAGAGTCATCTTAGTGGGATATGGGGAAGCAACAAGGCTGTGTGGGGTAACCTGCCACCTTTAAGTGGAAATTAGGTAATAAAGTTTCGTTCACATTTTTTTTTTTCTGATTTCTGTTTTCCCTATTGTGTGATTCAACTTATTTTTTATTGGTTGGATATAATCTGGATTTATATTATAATGAGTTTTAGAATGAGACTTTTGTTTCAACCATAAGGCTGTATGATAGGAAACTATTATAAGAAACTGGAACAAGAAAATTATCTAATAGAAGTATTCTGATTTATTCTCTTATGTTTTTAAATTAAGGTATTTTGGACCAAGAGTTTTCATTTATTTATCCATTCATCAAATACATAAGTGCTTTCTTTATGACAGACCTAATAGTAGGCTTAGAGGGTAGTATTAATACTGAACAAAACCAAGATAAGCAAGACACTTGTCCTCTTAAAATATATTCAAGTAGGAAATACGGATACTAAATAAGTAAACAATAGCTAAGCAAGATAATTAAATATAATGTTTCCGATTTTGCAGAAATGGAGCAAGAGCCACAAAACGGAGAACCTGCTGAAATTAAGATCATCAGAGAAGCATATAAGAAGGCCTTTATATTTGTTAACAAAGGTCTGAATACAGATGAATTAGGTCAGAAGGAAGAAGCAAAGAACTACTATAAGCAAGGAATAGGACACCTGCTCAGAGGGATCAGCATTTCATCAACAGAGCCCGAACACACAGGCCCTGGGTGGGAATCTGCTAGACAGATGCAGCAGAAAATGAAGGAAACACTACAGAATGTACGCACCAGACTGGAAATTCTAGAGAAGGGTCTTGCCACTTCTCTACAGAATGATCTTCAGGAGGTGCCCAAGCTATATCCAGAATTTCCACCTAAAGACATGGGCGAAAAATTACCAGAACCTCAGTCTTTTAGTTCAGCTCCCCAGCATGCTGAAGTAAATGGAAACACTTCAACTTCAAGTCCAGGGGCAGTTGCTGCACCTGCTTCTCTCTCTTCACCATCACAGAATTGTCCAGCAGAAGCTCCTCCTGCTTATACTCCTCAGGCTGCTGAAGGTCACTACACTGTATCCTATGGAACAGATTCTGGGGAGTTTTCATCAGTCGGAGAAGAGTTTTATAGGAATCATTCTCAGCCGCCACCTCTTGAGACCTTAGGGTTAGATGCAGATGAATTGATTTTGATACCAAATGGAGTGCAGATTTTTTTTGTAAATCCTGCAGGGGAAGTTAGTGCGCCTTCGTATCCTGGGTACCTTCGAATTGTGAGGTTTTTGGATAATTCTCTTGATACGGTTCTAAACCGTCCTCCCGGGTTTCTTCAGGTAAGCCAAAGAAAAATGGAAGCATAATTTGAAATAGGTGTTTTTACCTCATTTGTATTTGTTAATGTTTGTGTGTCCAGTATAAGTGCAAAAAGATAATAAATTCTACTTTGTTTTTAATTATATTCCATGAAATTTATCAGCCTTGAACATCTGTTTGTGTTTGATTTTCTTTTTTAAAAAAGGTATATTAATAGTTTTATTTTGGCATTAAGTTTGTGATGATAAAACTTGAGAAGGGTGGTCATCCTTAAATTTTTAATGCTTTACCTGAAGAAGAAACCTAGTAAGTTTAATTTCAGAAGGGATTTATGTAATTCCTGTGGATGTGTAGCTGTAAATATTCGCAAATATTGTGAAGACTTAGCTGAGGGTCTGAAATGGGCAAACCCAGCCCATGGCCCAGAACAGTGGTTCTCTACCAGGGGTAATTTTGCCTCCCCAGAAAACATTTGACAATGTCTGGAGGCATATTTGGTTGTCATACTGGAGGTTGATTCCTACTGGCATAGTGGAAAGAGACCAGGAATGCTGCCACACGTTGATATAGGACAACCCTCATGAACAACAAAAATTATCCTGCCCCAAATCCCAACTATGCCCAGGTTGAGAGACCCTGGTTTAGAAGTAGAGACTGTGGTGCTAATTTAAGATGTACTTTCAACAGTCCAAGCAGATAAATTTACCAGCATACACTTGGTCCAAGAGTAAAGAGTAATGCTACATAAAGGCTGGTGTCAGGGCGTTGCTGAGGATTTAGTGAGGTGTTCTGAAGATAGTGGTCCAATGACAACCTGGTTTCAAAAGATTGGATATAGGTGTAGGAAGATGAGTTCTTGAAATCAGGACTCAGTATACGTTGAGTATAACAAAGGAGTTTGCATTGAAGAAAGATCACTATTTAAGCAAAGCACATGCTTTTATCCACAGTCCAGATAATGTGGTTTCGTAATAGCACAGGCTGTCTATATTCATTTTCTCTTTTGGTATACTCTACTGTTGATTCTTGGGTAGTTTTTATTTGGAGTCAGCTTGAAAGTTGTTTAAAGACAGAGGCTTACTAGTGATGTGTGAGGAAGACACTTTGAGGGCTCTATTGAAAGGAAATATTTGATACTGGTCAAGAAGTATATTGTGAATCCTGTAGATTATTTTAGGGAAGGAAACTTAAGGTTAAAAAGAGTAGACTTATTAATTAGGGTTTGTGGTGGGGAATGATAAAAGCTATAATAATTTCTAATAGTGTTGCATCGCAATGATGAAATTAAAAAATCTTTGGGTCCTTAGCAGCTGGAGATGGGGGTAGTGAATAGTGGAAATACTGTACTGGGGTCACATTCACTCATCCGTTGAAATGACTTGTACTTCAATACACATTTGTCCTTAGTGCTTTTCATTTTGTTTTTAATCTTTCTCCTGTCTATATTTTTTGTCCTAAATGAAAACTAAAAGTTCACCCAAAATTTCATTTGAGTCTCTTTAACAGGCTCTCGTTTGCTTCTATTCAGGTATTTGTAGCAGTGTGTCCTTAAAAGGAGTTAATATATATGTTTACTGAATGTTTTCTTCCGAAAAAAAAATAAATAAATAAGACTAATAAACCAACTGAATATTAGAAGTTAGATACTTCCTATCCTAAAAATCACTGTTAAAATCACTATTGGTCTAAATAGGAAATTAAAGTAAGGTTTTTTTGGTTTTAGGTAGACAGAATTCTAGAACTTCCAAAAAACATTTTCTCTTGGTTTTAGTTTTAATACCAAATACTTTTTAAACCTGTTAACTCTATAGTTAGTTTATACAGAAATCGGACATGAGCTTGCCCTCTGAAAATGAAACTGGGAAAAATCAGGCTATGGTGGATGAGCTCACTTATCTGTAATATCCTGTCCCAGGAAAGATCTATAAAGTATTATTTTTTTTAAAGAAAATTTGGGGATATTCCAGTTCCATTACGGTGACCAGGATATAGATAATCTGAGAGAAGTCATGGAATAGTGAAGAAAAAGAACCTTTCCTAACTTTTATTTTAGAATAACTTTTACAATTTTTTTTGTCAACTCTACACTGCTACTATTACTTGCTTTATATTTTTACACTAAATTATCCCACTTGTCAGTTTCATCTTAATAACTGAAATTAAGGGAAATATGTATTTTTTCTGGTATATACAAAAATATATAACTACTCAAATGTTAAAAATTTGTGGATAAGACAGTATTTTAATGATGAGCACAGTTATGTTTTGGTTTCTCAAAGAAAGTATTGCATTAGAAATAAGGCAGCCAGGATGTGAGCTTAAATCTGTGTACTGGCAAGCTGACCTCCCCAGTGACGTTGCAGGAGAGCTTTTGTTATTTTGCTTTGATTTTACAATAGACAATCCATAAACATTAACTTAACCTACTGTTATGTCAGGTTCTCTTGGGTTTAGTACAAAAAATTATTCCACGTTGTGAGTGAGTGCTGAGTTTCTTTCTTTTTTTGAGACACAGTCTTGCTCTGTTGTCCAAGCTGGAGTGTAATGGCACAATCTTGGTTCACTGCAGCCTCCATCTCCCAGGTTCAGGTGATTCTCCTGCCTCAGCCTCCCAAGGAGCTGGAGCTAAGATTACAGGCATGTGCCACCACGCCCAGCTAATTTTTGTATTTTTAGTAGAGACGAGTTACACCATGTTGGCCAGGCTGGTCTCGAACTCCTGACCTCAAGTGATCTACCCCCCTCCCCCCAGTGGCCTCTCAGAGTGTTAGGATTACAGGTGTGAGCCACCTTGCCCAGCCTGTGAGTGCTGGGTTTCTAATTAAAATAATTGTTTGGCCTCTCTAGTCCAGACTGCATGTGTTAAAATCCAAGCTCCACTTTTTAGTTGTTGATTCTGAGCAACTTAAGTGACCTCTCTGTGCCTCAATTTTTTTGTACATAAAATGACAGTAATAGTAACTGATTTCATAGGATTGTTATGAGCATTAAATCAGTAAATACTGTTATTTCAGTAAATATTTCAAGTAAATAATACCTGGAAATAGTTTGTTTACCACAAAAGGAATATCTGATTTGAATAATGAAGGAAACCTTAATTTACTTTGATTATTACTTATTTAGAGCTAGAGTCATTATTGGTTAACACTGGGCTATTTAAGGCCATCAGCTTTAAGATTTTATAATTAGTGGAGCCATGGCATATTTAGCACAGTCCTTATTGCAGGAAGATTGGACTAGCAAATGATTAATTTCCCTGGGGATTTGTGTATGTTGATGTTTCTATAAAGCCTTTTAAAATATGTTTTAAACTTTGAAGTGTTTATTTTCTAGTATATAAGTTTTATCAAAACGTAAGTGAAAATCTAGTTTCATTCATTTGTATGTATATATTTTTTCTTCTAATGAATCCTTTTAGGTTTGTGACTGGTTATACCCTCTAGTTCCTGATAGATCGCCAGTTCTGAAATGTACTGCCGGAGCCTACATGTTTCCTGATACAATGCTACAAGCAGCAGGATGCTTTGTGGGGGTCGTCCTGTCCTCTGAGTTACCAGAAGATGATAGAGAGCTCTTTGAGGATCTGTTAAGACAAATGTCTGACCTTCGGCTCCAGGTGACTTGTGTGATCATCTTTAGGGTGAAAAAATCTACTTTAACCTAAGCACTTCTGCTTTCAGAGAAATTGTAATAACCTCTACTGTGATCAAGGTTTGGAGACTAAAAGTTTATCATTTGTTTGTGTATTCACAGCTACGTGCTTGGAATTTGCTGTAAATAGTGGTTGAGGTTGTGAGCTCTAGAGTCAGATTGCCTGTATATGAATTCAGACTCTTCCACTTAATAGCCGTTTAGCTCAGCTGTTACTGATCTTCTCTACACGTTAATTTACTTATAAAATGGGGTTATAACAATGTCCACCTCATTGGGCTGTGGCGAAATTAAAAAATTCATACATTAAGTACTTATATCAGTGTTAGCAAGTAGTAATGCTCTGTGAATGTTAGCTATTGTGTTCACTACTGTTTTACTGCTCATCTGGAAAAGTGGACTAATGGGACTCAATGGTTATGGGAAGATCATTTTAGCTTTAGTAGATAGGTTATGTTGGATAATTTGAGGGGTAAGGTTGGCATTCTGAGGAAGAAACAGGTTTTGGTTGAGATAATTATCTTTGTTCTTGTGGTAAATAAAGGCCAAATAAAAAGAAAATATTTAAAAGATGATCATCCTGCAACTTCCCTTATTTGGCATGTTTCCTCTGTCCACATACATACCTGTAGAAATAGAGTATATTTGCTTAACAGGGAATTTGAATAGAGTATTATGAAGAGACTTTATTTATACATTCTTATAGCAAGAGGAAAAAATATTTTTGATTATGAATATTGACAGTCATCTGGGGTTGAATGAGGTTGGCATTATGATAGTATAATCTTTTATTCTCTCCTTCAATCAGCAGATATTTGGAATTCGTTAATCAGGTACTATGTTAAGTGGTGGGATGGGCACAGTATGAGAACAGAAGACCACAAAAGGTGGGGGGTTTAAATATAAAATCAGCCCCTATTCACCTGAGAATGACCTGGTAGTGAACAAACCAGTACGTTAGCATAGCAGCAGTTATTTAAAAAAATACATGGTCTGCATGCAGAAGTATGTAGCCTATACTTGTGGGGAGGAATTCGCAAAGGCAGGAATATGGTCAAATAAAAGAGTTCATCTTCACTTCACTGTTTACTAACTGAATGAAATGATGCTCTCAAGTATTCACAGACCTAATAGATGGAACTGCTTCTCCCTTCACCCCTATATTAACTGGACCTGTATACCTGGGCTCTAGGAAAGAAACTAAGCAGACTTTTAGATTGTACGTTTATTTTCTCTGTTCAATTTTATTTTTTGGTTGTATATTATCTTTAGCTTGCTTTACTGTCCCAGAACTTGAACTGTAAACATAAGCTAGTTACTAGCTATAATTTTGACTTGTTTTTACTCTTAAGCATTCATTCAGCAAAGTGTATACTGCATAGAAAATTTAAAAATCAACCTTTCAGCCGGGCATGGTGGCTCATGCCTGTAATCCCAGCACTTTAGGAGGTTGAGGCGGGCGGATCACTTGAGATCAGGAGTTTGAGACCAGCCTGACCAACATGAAGAAACCTTCGTCTCTACTAAAAATAAAAAATTAGCTGGGCATGGTGGTGCATGCCTGTAATCCCACCTACTTGTGAGGCTGAGGCAGGAGAATTGCTTGAACCCAGGAGGCGGAGGTTGTAGCAAGCCAAGATTGTGCCATTGCACTCCAGCCTAGGCAACAAAATGAAACTCTGTCTCAAAAAAAAAAAATTAAAAAATTAACCTTCCAATAATACATAATAAAGCGGACATGAGTTTTGTTAATTGCCTGTAAATTCATTTTGTCTTGTATATGTTACCTAAAATGTATTCATTAATTGAATTTAAATGTAGCTGCATCTGATTTAAAGATAACTTGTACCAACAACTGCTATAAGTTGTCTTTTATACTTCGTGTTTTGAAACTTAGGCATATGCTATGAACCAAAGAACTCAGAGGTTTGGGGTTTGGTGATGAGACAAAACAAAAGTATAGAGAAAAAAGCAAAGTAGTTGTTATTTATAGACTGCCAAACTGGCATTCAAACAAGTATGTCATTTGAGCATGGTATAATACAGCTGGCAGACAGTCATCTAAGAAAAATTCTGATTTGAGCTAAGCTTAAGCCTTTATTCTCTAGGCCAACTGGAACAGGGCAGAAGAAGAAAATGAATTCCAAATCCCTGGAAGAAGTAGACCCTCCTCTGACCAACTGAAAGAAGCCTCTGGCACTGATGCGAAACAGTTGGACCAGGGCAATAAGGATGTACGTCATAAAGGCAAACGTGGAAAAAAGGTAAGTGAGAGAGTAGTGTGTATGTCGTCTTCTAATGGTACCTTTCTCCAGTTTCATATATTTATATGGTCATATTCCCATATACTAAAGCAAAGAACTTGTGCATAGTCAACAGAGTAATCACTGGCAAAAACAATTAGAATCAGTTGTAATACTTCCCTTTTAAAGTGTGGGTTAAACTATTTTAAAAGAGTCTGTGTTTGGGGGATAGATTTTTATCCCAACTATTTGAGAGATTTTATTTTATTTTTTTGAGGCAGAGTCTTGCATTGTTACCCAGCCTGGAGTGCAGTGCTGCAAATACGGCTCACTGCAGCCTTGACCTCCTGGGCTCAAATGATTCTCCCGCCTCAGCCTCCACAAGTAGCACTACAGACATGAGCTACCACACTTGGCCAAAAGATTTTTATATTTGCATTAATGATTCACATAACTTTCTTACTTGTTTTGTGTTGTTCTTTGCCTTCCTATATTCACCAAGAGCTTGGGGCTAAATATGCTACTGTCTCTTTTTTTCTTATATTCTGACACTTTTATTCAGTTTCTTGTTTTTTTTTATGGATGGGCAACAGGACAGAGATTTGATTTTTAGTAATACTTTCTTCTTTCATTTCATAGGCTCTGAGTATGTGATATACTCTAACTGGTATATTTGGATTATTGTTTAGGAAATATTGAATGCTAGAATATTAGGCATAGACAGTGGAAAAAGTTTAAATTTCTTGTCTCAATGAATTTACTGTCTAATGGGAAGGACACATTAGCAAAGAGATCATTTCTATCTGGTGTTGCCATTACACAGAAGATATAGCCTAGCCTAATAGATAAGTGTGGGTGGATGAGTGGTATGGGAAGCAGTGAGGAACCCCTTCCTACAGGACATTATGGCTAAGATGAGTCTGGAAGGATAAAGAAGAGTTGGCTGGCCGGGGGCGCGGTGGCTCAAGCCTGTAATCCCAGCACTTTGGGAGGCCGAGGCAGGTGGATCATGAGGTCAAGAGATCGAGACCATCCTGGTCAGCATGGTGAAACCCCGTCTCTACTAAAAATATAAAAAATTAGCTGGGCATGGTGGCGTGTGCCTGTAATTCCAGCTACTCAGGAGGCTGAGGCAGGAGAATTGCCTGAACCCAGGAGGCAGAGGTTGCGGTGAGCCGAGATCGCACCATTGCACTCCAGCCTGGGTAACAAGAGCGAGACTCTGCCTCAAAAAAAAAAAAAAGAGAGAGTTGGCTATATGAAGAGCAAATTGAAAGGGATTCTAGGCAGAAGTGGTAATATAAGCAAGTGTATGAATAAAACAGCATTGTCTTGAGTATCATAGAACAGGCAGTTTAGTATTGCCTGGAATTCATTGCTGTATTCCATATGGTAAATGCTCAGTAATTATCTTAGGAATTGATAAATATCATGTGAATATCCTACATTTATTTGCAAAGTATTACTGTGGTTTATGTTGAATACCTTAGACCAGCTATATGAGGATATTGGGAGTCCAAAATGATTCCAAGATATATATTTTAAACACTTTTTTAAATAGTTAATCACAGGAAACCAAAGTTAAAGGGTACAAAAGATTATATCGTGAAAAATAAGTCTGCCCCCATTCCTTTCCACCATAACCTAGTTCCCCTGTCCAGACACATAATTTTTTTTTTCTGAGTCTTGCTCTGTCACCCAGGTTGGAGTGCAGTGGTGTGATTTCAGCTCACTGCAACCTCCGCCTCCCGGGTTTAAGCAATTCTTGTGTCGCAGTCTCCTGAGTAGCTGGGATTACGGGTACCTGCCACCATGCTTGGCTAATTTTTGTATTTCTAGTAAAGATGGAGTTTTACCATGTTGGCCAGGCTCGTCTTGAACACCTGACCTCAGGTGATTCCCCCACCTTGGCCTCCCAAAGTGCTGAGATTACAGGCATGAGCCAGCATGCCTGGCCTCAGACACATAATTATTAACTTTTATTGTCCTTCTAGGTATATTTTATGCATAAATATATGTATACACACACACATAATATTTAACATAAATGGTGGCATGTAAAGCAATGTTTTGTTCTTTGCTTTTTTACTTAACAGTATATTGGGAAATTCTTCCATATCATTTAGAACTTCATGTTTTAAAATATAATTTCTTGTTAAAAAAAATCAAATGATATTAAAAAATATATGCAGTTAAAAGCTTTAGATTTTACTTATGGGTTTTATTCCATGTAGAACTTCTATTGTTTAATGTTGTTATTATATTTTATGTGACATTCTTTGTATTACTGGCCACTTTGAATTTCAAGTTATTTTGTAATATTAATACTATGAGGTCTGAGTTAGCCTGCTTCTTATTTTTTAGAATGAGTTCATTTAGCTTTGAGAGTTTGGGTGTTGGCCCAAGCTCTCTTAACAGCTGTTCAGTTAGCAAAGTACAGATATTTCTATGTTCTCCGTTTCCACTTAAATGGAATAGCAGATTATTCTGTGTTTATATATTCCTTCTTGTTTCAAATTGGACGTTTGTTTGATCTCTGCCAAAACCACTTTATGAGTTTATCTTTGCTTACTGATTGAGTCATTTAGCAAAAATCTTTTAATCTCACTGAGTACCATGTATACACTGATCTCTAGGGATGATAACTAACTGAAGGAAATCAGTCTGGTCCAGAAAAGAAAAAAGTCAATTTAAATGATTTGATAAATCCATTTTGGACTTAATTGGAATTTAAATCTTACCAGTCAAGATTTTATATGGACCAGAACAGTTTTCAACTTCATGGCAATTCTGGTATTAGGCTTTATAAGATCATACTGGTAACTAGGTTGGCTGGAGATACTTTTCCTTAATTATATCTAGTATTTGTTGGCTTCATATTTATTATATAATGCTTATAATTTTCACCCCTTAGTACTAACTCTTCACATTTTGAAACATTTTTACTATTTAGGCTAAAGATACTTCAAGTGAAGAAGTTAACCTGAGTCACATTGTACCGTGTGAGCCAGTTGCAGAAGAAAAACCAAAAGAATTACCTGAATGGAGTGAGAAAGTTGCTCACAACATTTTGTCAGGTATTACATTAATGTTAACTTTTTCCCTTACATGAAGCCTTTGGAACCAAATAAAGGAACTGTTTATTAGGTAATACTGAGAAAGATAATATTTTGTATTTTGGTTTTAAATAATCAATTTAGAAATAAATGTAGAAGGAACTAGTCTTTTAAAATATCAGATATTGTCATACAGGTATAAATTTTTCCTGGCCTGTTATTCTGTTTTACTATTGGGAAAATGGATAGTGAAAAGCTTTAGGCCTCTTCAAACTCTTAATAGTTCTGAATCTAAAATTGGTTACTTTCCTCTGGTTTTTGAAGCTCCCTCTTATCCTCCCCCAACCCCTATCCCTCAGCTGTGGTCAGTGTGTCCCTTCAAAATTTATATATTGAAATCTTAACCCCTGAGGCAATAGTTTTAGGAGGTAGGGCCTTTGGGAGGTGATTAAGTCATGAGGGAGGAGCCCTCATAAGTGGGATTAGTCCCTTATAAAAGAGGTTCCAAGGAGCTGCCTTGTACTAACTACACAGAAATGCAGACATGAGAATATCTGAGGGTTGTAGCCAAGCCCTTTGAGAAGTAGTCTGGTGTTTAATTATGATTATAAAGGGCTTCAGATCAATTATTCTGAAACCTGAATGATTATTATTGACATATGTCTTTCTACTATAATCGGTTAACTTTTCATGTAGCTTTTTAACTGTAGTGACTCTCTGATTTATACCTTTTATTTTGTTTTTAAAAAAACACTGCTAATTGCCATTCAGTAAGTCGAATTCACAACCCCATTAAATGGGTCTTGACTCATTTAAACACTTGTCAATTCAGGTTTTCACATCCGATAAAATCCATTTTAAAAGACGTACTATAAAGCAGAGGAAATCTTTAACATAAAAAACGAACAAGCTAAAATAATTAGCTACCAGGAACTAATGAAATATTTTTCCTAGTGCCAAAGAACTATGCTTGAGACAAGACAAAAAGATAAAGCCAAATTTTCAAATGCAATTGCATTAGTTAAAATTCACCCTTGAAAGAGATTTACAAAGAAATAGCAATGAAAAACCTTTTCACTTTGACTACCCTACCCTCTAACTTTATAGGTTGCAAAGCATTATTATTCGGAGGCCATTATTCAGAAAACTTGCCTGTCACCCCCACACACTAAATTCAGAGGTCTTTTTCCCAGGTTTTTTGAGTTTATACTGCTATAAGTTTGTTCCATTTACTATTGCTGTCTAACAAACTGCCCCAAACCCAAAGGCACAAAACCACAATTTTGTTTCTGCGGAATTCAGTGAGCCAGGTATTTGGAAAGGTCCAGCAGGAATGGCTTGTATCTCTTTCATGGTATCTAAGGGCTTCATCTGGGAAGACTCAAGCATTAGCTAGTGACTTGACAGCTGAGGACTGAGATCAATACTGATACCTCTAGCATCTAGGTTGGGAGAGGTTAAAGCCCAGAACTGCCAGATAGAGTGCCTACACATGGCCTCTTGCGGCTGGACTCCACCCAGCATGGTGGCTTTAGGCTAGTCTGGCTTCTATATGGTGACTTGGGGCTTCAAATGTGAATCAACCAGCGAATAGACAGAAGCTGCATTACCGTTGCTGACATATTCTTGGAAATTTCCAGCATCACTTGGTTAAAAGCAAGCAACAACCTTTCCCAGATGCAAGAAATGTGACATAGACCCCACTTCCCACTGGGATCATATGGATCATATGTCAGGATCATATGGAAAGACGAACATTCAGAAGAGGAGACGCTGTGGTTATCTTTAGAAATTACCAGCTGCCACTAAATCTCAGGCCTCCTAGATACCATGGTGACCACACAGTGGTGCTAAGCAGTAGAGCCAGTTAATCCTTGGAAGAGATCTCTTTGGAGATTTCAAAAGAACTCTCAGCAGTGCCTGATTTTAAAACAAGCAAAAAATATGTTCTCGTAACACTCCAAGGCCTTCTTTATTATTTAAGACCTCTCAGTTTCTTAATGCCAGTACCTCTTTTCCTTTTTATCCTGTAGCTTCAAGGCTGGGGTTCTGGTAATATCCCTCGTAGTTGGTGACTATAAACCATTTAACTGCCTATCAGTATACGTCTCTTTATGAGCTTTTTAACATGTAGAATAAATAACTAGTTCATCAAATGCTTATGGTACAAGGAAAACAAAGGGGGAGGGCAGAAGATAATAAAGATTTACTCTAGGGAAAATGATCTGAATCAAGAGACTATTGTTACCTGACCCATTCAGTCTGAGTACAGAATTAATAACCAGGGATATAAATTGAGCTCATTCATCTTAGCCCAAAGTTGGTGCCAGTCCACTGTCAAAGAATAAGTAAAGATCACTAAAAGCTACTCTGAGGTTTTCCTAATATAAAAAGTGAAGAAAGTAAAACAACCATGCTTCAAGTTTACCTGTATAGGCTTGAGAAACCTAGACTTAACACTTTAAGAAGTCAGGGGCTATACAGTATCAGTGGAGCAGTGCCTAGTAAGCTAATCTGTGAGGAGTTAGAGGGTTGCCAACAGTAGACTGATGGAGCCTACCTTTGGAGCAACCTACCTTCAACCATTCTGAAAGACTTTAGAGGTTGGGAAATAGCAAAAGATCATCAAGAGTGTTTGTCCCCTCTCAACCTCCTGATCTTTCCCAATTTAATTTACAGATGGACTCTGGAATGCTAGGCAAACAGTTGACATGGAGACAGAACGATCACTTTCTGCCTATCTATTCCGCCATATCCAAGGGCCTAGAGTGAGCAGAAGGGAGGCAACTATGATGCCTCCCTGAAGTTTCTCCAAGATTACATATATTTTTTTGCTACCATTTTGTGCTTCTAGGCCCTGGCAAAAACTTTTCCATTTTGGCTAATTCAGTCTATAAAGAATAGACAAAGAAGTCCTCTTGTTCTTCAGTAGATTCTTTATGGAACTCCATTGGCTTGTACAGTCTTCCAGCTGTCAGATCCACAAAGATCTTTATTCTAGCATAAATTGAATAAAATGAACAAAACATCAAAAAGCAATCATATATTCAACTTATACTTTGATGGGTATAGGATGGTTAAGTGCTAAGACAAATCATTTCTAGGTTTTTAGAGGACCACATCAAACCTAAGATACATGTCATATGATTGGGAATTCAGGAGTAGCCTTGTGGTAGCCAGTTTTCTGCCAGTTTTCCACTGCTCTTAGCCAGAGATAAAGAATATCAAAAGCTGAAAATAGGTCAGTTTTCCAAACTCATATTTCTTATGATAAAATTATTAAAACATCAGAAAAGTTGGGCTCTATGTAATCTTAGAGGTGAGCTAGCTTTTTGCCAGGAGAGAAAGCTGTGATTTGGAACTTCTGTGTTTTTTTGTTTTTGTTTTTGAGACAGCGTCTCGCTCCATTACCCAGGCTGGAGTGCAGTGGCGCCATCTCAGCTCACTGCAACCTCCGTCTCCCAGGTTCAAGTGATTGTCCTGCCTCAGCTTCCCGAGTAGCTGGGACTACAGGCATGTGCCACCATACCATGCCCAACTAATTTTTGTATTTTTAGTAGTGACAGGATTTTGCCATGTTGTCCAGGCCAGTCTCAAACTCCTGACCTCAGGTGATCTGCCCACCTTTGCCTCCCAAAGTGCTAAGATTACAGGTGTAAGCAACCATGCCCAGCCAGGGACTTCTGTTTTTAATAACAACTGTAAATGATAGCTTTCTTTTGTTCAGTAAAAGTGGACAGTGTCCTACAAGCTGTAGTAGTTAGGTTTGAGTTAGGTAATTTTAACATCTGCCAGTGTTTCATTTATTCAACAAACATTCATGGTCTGCCATACTACAGCATTAATTAAGTGCATAGGATGCAAATGTGAACTGAATCAATCTAAATCTGCATTGTCCATGCCATTTAAAATATCTAAGTAGCTGCCAATGAAATGTTGTATTTCCCCATTTTCTGCTGCTGTGTTTACAGTTTTAACATATTTCTGTATGTTGTATACTTCCATGGTGATGTGTTGTTGATTATTTGCATCTAGAATTTCTCATTAGTACTATGACTTTTTGTTTATCTCATTTCCATTTATTTTTCTCAGTCATCGTTGTACTTCATCCCTTTTATTTCTTGTGGTGTCATTATAGGATTATAGTCTCCTTTGTTTCATTGTCATTTATTTTACAGTTTCTCAGTTTTCAAGTTCAGCTGATTTCTTCTTATAACTTTTCAACTTATAAGTTAATCTAAAAAGATAATTTTTTTAAATGACTTCTTCAAGCCTTTTATTGTTTATGGGCGCCTGTTTGATTGGGTTTGAATCCTTCACTTCCCCAGAAGTTGATTGTCAGGTAGGACAGTGTGGGCAGGCTTGGAACTGGAGGTGGAGATGTTGACTAAAACAGGAAGAGAAACATAAAATTTCTAATTATTTATTACATGCCAATTTTAAAATCAACTGGTATGATAGCTGGATGCTCACTCATGGGTTGGAGTAATCATATACAACCATGCCACAGACCTTGAGAGAACACTTAAGTATTTCATATGTTTAACTTTGAAAGCTTATTGTTAAGGGTTAGCTAAAAAAGAAGTATTTTTCAGTTGGAAGTCTCTGCAAAGTAGGGTAGTACTTTTTCCCATCTTAGGGGACACTGTTCTTGTATATTTTTTCTTTTCTCATCCCTCTCCCGCTCTTCCTTTCCCCACATTCCCACTGACTCAGGACCTTTTGTCCTCACTAGAGAAGGCCCTTCCATCCTTCTGTTCCTCTAGTGAGCACTTCTGTCATTCAAGCTGTGAGAAGCATAAGCAAACCAAAGGGCTGGGCCACTGTCATGAGGAATGGCTAAATTATCTGGGCCTCTCTCTTCTCTTGTAGATTTTCTCTGCTCATGCATTTGGGTGTTGCCATGTTTATGTCACTTGTAACAAGCTAAACGGTGCTGAGATCCAAGAGTTTGGGTTTAGGATTGAGAAGGGAACAGGACCCCCTGACTAATGCTTTCAGCCTAAAGGAAGTAAGAGTTCTGCCTTGGTGTTTGAGATAACAGATTTCCATTTTGTGATGTTTCTGTCTTTCTCCCTCAGGATTTCATGGGGAAAAGTGGTGCCTGGCCTAAGGCAAAAAGACCAACAGTGTCTGGGTTCCTTAGCCAAATCCTATTTTAATGGCACCAAAACTCAAAGTTAATACCTAACAGTAATATACTGTGGTAAGTAACATACAGAGATACCTACAAGTTGTCGTGGCAGCATAGAGTAATGCAGAACTCTGTCACTGAGTGACATGTGACCTAAGTATTCATATATTAGTTAGAAAAGGTATATATTCTAGGAAGAAAACTGTAGGTATAAAGTTAGCTTGAAAGTTTATGACGTGGCACATTTAGCATCTGATTATCAAACTCCTTTTATTTTTTGCTGGTTGATGTTATTAAAGTGTTTAAAAGTATAATTAGACCTAATATTATGGTATTTTAAAATTTTCTTTTAAAAAGGTGCTTCCTGGGTGAGTTGGGGTTTAGTCAAAGGTGCTGAGTTTACTGGCAAAGCCATCCAGAAAGGTGCTTCTAAGCTCCGAGAACGGATTCAACCCGAAGAAAAACCTGTGGAAGTTAGTCCGGCTGTCACCAAGGGACTTTATATAGCAAAGCAAGCTACAGGAGGAGCAGCAAAAGTCAGTCAGTTCCTGGGTAAAGTAATTCTAGATAATTTTACTTCTTTAAAGTTAAATTTAAAATAATGTCTTGGTCCAGGTTTAATCTACATGTTCATTTAGATGGTTTAATCTCAAGAATAAAGAATCAGGACAAAGCAGTTTCTCTTTGTTATTCATAGTGGGACCTGCAGACCAGCAACATCACATGGGCCTGTCTGGAAGGCTTAGAAATGCGGAATTTTAGGTACAGACACACCTACTGATTCAGAATCTGCATTTTCACAAGAGATCCCTAGGTGATTCTTATTTGCATATAAAAGTTTGAGAAACTGGTTAAAGGGTTGTGTTGATGTGTTGGAGTGGAGAATGTGTGTATCTTTGAAAAAGAGTTCTGAATGTACAGTCATGTATTGTTTAATGAGGGGAATAAGTTCTAAGAAATGTGTCAGGTGATTTCATCATTGTGTGAACATCATAGTGTATACTCACACAAACCTAAACGTTACAGCCTCCTCCACACCTAGGCTATATGATATAGCCTGTTGCTCCTAAGCTACAAACCTATACAGCATGTGACTGTACTGAATACCATAAGAAATTGTAGCACAAAGGTAAGTATTTGTCTATTTAAACACATGTAAACATAGAAGAGGTACGGTAGGACAGTAGGAGTGCAGTATAAAAGATGAAAAATGGCTTAAAACCTAAGAGAGCACCAACCAGGAATGTCACTTGCAGGACTGGAAGTTGCTCTGAGTGAGTCAGTGAGTGAGTGCTGAGTGAATGTGAAGACCTAGGACATGACTATATGCTATTGTAGACTTTCTAACTGTACATTTGGGCCACACTAAATTTATTTTTAAAACAAAGTAATTGCACTATGATGTTAAGGTGGCTGTAATGTTACTAGGCCATGGGACTTTATTAGCTCCATTATAATCTTATGGGACCACGAAATGTCTGAAATGATCAAAAGGTCATTATGCAGCACAACTGGATGTGAACCCTTGAATCCTTCTAAGGGATACGACATATTCTTTCAACGAGAACAGTTTATTGCCTAGCAGTTGAGGGTCAAGAGGGAGTTGTTGTTTGAGAAAAGCTGACTTAGTGATTCCGGTGCCAGCCCTCCCAAGCAATATACTTCTAACCCCTTGCTCTTAGAGAATCACAGCACTGAAATTTGGTGTTTTGAGATGGGTAGATAGGACCTTAATGCATTATCATTAAATTTAGTAAAATTATCTTTTTTGTTATATAGTATTTTTTGAATCAGATCTTGGATTGTTTACTTTTATAGAATTAAATACTTTACTGTTATTTCACTGAGATCATGGAGATATTTATTGGTAGAAAAACATGAATACACGAGGCCAGGTTCAGTGGCTCATGCCTGTAATCCCAGAACTTTGGGAGGCCGTGGTGGGCGGATCATGAGGTCAGAAGATCAAGACCATCCTGGCTAACATAGTGAAACCCTGTCTCTACTGAAAATACAAAATATTAGCCGGGTGTAGAGGCACGCACCTGTAATTCCAGATACTCAGAAGTCTGAGTCAGGAGAATCACTTGAACCCGGGAGGCGGAGGTTGAAGGGAGCCAAGATTGCGCCACTGCACTCCAGCCTGGGTGAGAGAGCGAGACTCCATCTCAAAAAAAAAAAAGAAAAAGAAAAAGTGAATACATTAAGCTGGAAAAAACTAAAAGTACTGACCAGTCTTGCATTGTAGCAGTCAAAGAAAAGGCAGCTGGTTTTCTCAAGCAGAAGTACAAGAACATGCATATCTGAGAGGCAAGGTTATAAACATTGGTAGGCTCTGCAGACACAGCTTTAAAACAAACAAAAGCCATTGTTTAAAAAATAGCCAGTCTGTGCTACATGCCTGTAGTCCCAGCTACTCAGGAGGCAGAGGCAGGAGGATCAGTTGAGCCCAGGAGTCCAAGTCAAGGCCAGCCTGGGCAACATAGTGAGACCTCTGCTCTAAGCTTCATATCCTTAAATAGAAATTGTAACATTATATGGTAAAACAATTTCAGATGCTCATTTAAGAATGTTGCAAGATGAGTGGTAGAAATCAAGGGAATAATATATTTTTCCTAAGTTTTCTTTTTCTATGGTCTTATTAGTAGATGGAGTTTGCACTGTAGCAAATTGCGTTGGGAAAGAACTAGCTCCACACGTCAAGAAGCATGGAAGCAAACTTGTTCCCGAAGCTCTTAAAAGAGACAAAGATGGGAAATCTCCTCTGGATGGTGCTATGGTTGTAGCAGCAAGTAGTGTTCAAGGTAACGAAGGGGCCCAGCATTTTAACTAGGAATGTCTGCTTGCTTTGGACTAGATTTACTTCCTTTTAAATATTGTTTTTACAGGATTTTCAACTGTCTGGCAAGGATTGGAATGTGCAGCTAAATGCATTGTTAACAATGTTTCAGCAGAAACCGTACAAACTGTCAGACACAAGTAAGTTGAATTTTATCATTTTAATGACTAAATCTCTTGTAGCATTTGTAAAAATTTATGACAGTGAAGATATTTCTATTAAGTATCTGATAAAATAATTTTTTTCACTCACTGCTTTTCTTAAATAGAATAATATTTCTAGTATAATAGAATTCTTACCACTTTGCTTTATATCACTAATTGTTACATTTGTTCATCATTACAGTGAAGCATAGGTTTAATTTTTTTAGAAGCTTGGAATTTCTGTGTACTTTATTAACTAGCTACATGTTGTTGATGGGTGATACCTGCCTGAAAAAACTTGAATTATAATTAAACTCTTATACCCCTTGTTAATATTAGCCTACTCTGTATATAGACTGTTAAATCATGTCACATCTCACTTGACTTTGATTACTACTGTACATTTGTATTGGAATGGGTAGATGGTGTATCTTCAGTTTCATATATCAAGAAATGGACAAACAGAAATGAATGATTCGTACATGCTCACCTGATTAGTTTATGAGTCCTTTCTCATTTGGCCTCAAGGTCTGTCTCTGGAGAGTAGCTATAAATTCTAGTTCTGCTGTGTTGTGGCTCAAGAGGAAAAGCTCATCATGTTTGCACTGTGCCTTTCACAGGATACTTCTTTATCCTGGCACACCCATGACCAGGCGTCCCTCTCTCGGGGAACTTGTTCATGGCAGACGCCCTTGAGGCTCTTGTCTGTCCTGTGTTCAGTTTGTTCCTAACAAGATAACCACTCTCTAGGAGACCCTGACTAAGAGGAGAGCATGGTTTGGGTGTGTTGCTCAGGTGAGACACAGAGAAGGCAGCACAACCACACACATTAAATAACAGAAGCATTTTATTACAGATCCTTGAGAGAAGAGGGTACCCACGAAGGCCAACAGGAAGTCTGGAGACAGCAGAGTGCTCAACCAGTGTGTGGGTGGGGGTTGAACAGGGAGCACGAGCAAGGAAGAGAGCAATGCAAACAATGTGGCATATCATCTTAGATTTGTGTGACTACCTTCATGAAGGTCCATGGGTGTTCTTTCTTTGGCTTTCTAGTGGGGCTTGAATTGTCTAGTTTAAAGAAAGTAAGTGTGAACAGGGGAACTTATTTACATGACTCTAGTTTTATGTGACTCTAGTGTTGGACCATTGGGTTTTCTCATGGTCAGCAGCTGTGCGGTATGCTGGGTTTTGAGTCAGTAAGATGTCTGTCTTGCAGACAACCACATGGGGAGGGGGAGGTTTTGGCTAGGCCAAAGGTGATGGGATGCAGCTAGGCTTCAAGCAACTTATGTCAGGCCTAAAAATGAATGCTGAAGCAGCAACTATATAACAAATTTATGACGTGGTATTAAAGGTGGGATTTAAAGCAGGGTCTTCTGCTTTTAGGTCCTCTTCCTTTCTACCTGATTATACTTTCTTTACACAATGCTAGAAGAATCAAAGCCTAAAAACTAAATCTAGTATGAAGGACCTGAGTTGCTTTCTTAGCCTTGAATTAGTTTGGATCTTACTGTTTATTTAAAAAGAAAAAATAAGAGTAATATTAATAGTATTCACAACTCTTGGTTATTTATGTTAATTATATACTTATTGAAAGCATTTAGTTGAGTTCATATTTTGTTCATTGCTTTTCTTATGTATTATTTATTTTCAACACTGTTATCATCTCCATTTTACAGATGAGAAAACCAAAATGTAGAGTTAAATACCTTGTTAAAGATGACTCCTAGCCAGGCACAGTGGCTCATGCCTGTACTCCCAGCACTTTGGGAGGCTGAGGTAGGCAGATCACTGAGGTTGGGAGTTCAAGATCAGACTGAGGAACATGGAGAAATTTCTGTCTCTACTAAAAATACAAAATTAGCTGGGCATGGTGGCACATGCCTGTAATCCCAGCTACCTGGGAGGATGAGGCAGGAGAATCACTTGAGCCCAGGAGATGGAGGTTGCGGTGAGCCGAGATTGTGCCATTGCACTCCAGACTGGGCAACAAGAGCAAAACTCCATCTCAAAAGGAAAAAAAAAAGACTCCTAGTGAGTGGTAGAGCTGGGATATAAACGAAGTGCTTCTGTCATCAGAACCTGTGCTCTACAGTGCTAATTTAATTTCCATCCTTAATTGGTTTGATCTTCTCTGTCTGGGGCAGGTATACATTTGTTTGTTTGAAGATAAGAAATAGGGATTACTTTATTTTTAATTTTTTAAATAATTTCCACTATCATAGATTAACGGGTACATGTACAGGCTTGTTACATAGGTATGTTGTGTGAGGTGTGGGGTACAAATGATCCCATCACTCAGGTAGTAAGCGTAGCACCCAACAGTTGGTCTTTTAGCTCACAGTCCCCCTGCTCACCCCGCCTAGTAATATAGTGTCTACTGTTGTCATCTTTATGTCCATGAATACCCAGTGTTTAGCTCCTACTTATAAGTGAGAACATGTAGTTTTCTGTTTCTGCATTAATTTGCTTAGAATAGTGGCCTCCAGCTGCATCCATGTTGCTGGAAAGGACATGATTTTGTTCCTTTTTAGGGCTGTGTAGTATTCTGTGGTGTATGTGTACCATGTTTTCTTTATGCAGTCCACCATTGATGGGCACCTAGGTTGATTCCATGTCTTTGCTGTTGTGCATGTGTCTTTTTGGTAGAACAATTTGTTTGCTTTGGGGTATATATCCAGTAATGAGCTTAGTAGTAATGGATCACATGGTAGTTCCATCTTAAGTTTTTTGAGAAATCTCCCAACAGTGGCTGAACTAGTTTACATTCTGGGGCATACATACCTTTGAATCAAAGCAATATGGCATATCATCTTGGAGTGTCAGTTTTACCAGAAGAGTTTAAAAATAAAACATACAGCCGGGCATGGTGGCTCACGCCTGTAATCCCAGCACTTTGGGAGGCCGAGGCAGGTGGATCACGAGGTTAAGAGATCGAGACCATCCTGGTCACCAAGGTGAAACACCGTGCATGCCTGTAATCCCAGCTACTCAGGAGGCTGAGGCAGGAGAATTGCCTGAATCCAGGAAGCGGAGGTTGCAGTGAGCCGAGATCGCGCCGTTGCACTCCAGCCTTGGTAATGAGAGTGAAACTCGGTCTCAAAAAAAAACAAAAACATACAATAGATCTAAAATTCTTCTGATAGAAATATAAAACTCAAGTCTTCCAACTCATTTCTTGTCACTTGTGGCACTGAACTCTGACTAGTATTTATTCATTGTTTTATGCTCCTGAGGTTACTTTGGATCAGTCATAATTAGAAAAGTAGCAAGAACAGGAGAAAGTCAGAAATGCCTTTTAGGCCAAAAGATTACCATTTTAGAAGATAGGAAGCGCTTTGTTGGGTTTGTCCATATCCTACTCTAATGAAAAAAAATACCTAACTACAATTAATAACTAGGAAATACCAAATTTTAATGTAGATTTTGAACTTCTAGTCCTTAATGAGGAGAACTTAATATGATGAATAGCATATTTTTAACAGTGATTCTCAGCTCATTTATTTCTATTGTATTATTGCTATTCTTTTTATCCTTCCAAAGATTTCATGGAATTTTTTTTTTAAGCAGGTAAGTGATAATTTAGTCAAGTAGTTTTGTATTTCTAACTATGAGGACCATTCAGTCTTAGCAGTAATTTCGTTTCTGCTATTAGAAATTTAGGAAGATGGGAGAGGTAGTAGAGAATAAAAGATTTTATCCAAGTAATACTGTTTCTCACCTGTGGAACTAATCTGGCCCAAAGTAGAAAATGTCTTTTAAGAGAAGAAACTAAAAGTGTCGAACCAGTAATAACTTACTGATAGAGCTGAAGAAATGGAAGAGCTTGTACCTTTGTTTAATTTTGTTCTTATTTATTTACATACACTTAGGTTTATTGATATTGTTCTGTATTTAAATTTACTATCAAAAATTTGACAGAGTGATCATTTGTGGAGTACTCTAATCCAACTGATGGTAGAATAAATAATAAGGAAAATTTGTGTTCTCATTGCCTGTGGTAAGCAGCTGCTGCTCTCCAAAGTAGTTATTTTAAATGTGCCTTAATTTTATGCCTGGGAGAAAACCAAATGTATTCTATAAACTTCCTAATCCAATTTCAGGTGGATAAGCCAGTACAGAGGATTAAATAACTATTATTCTTAAAATGTTTAGGTAAATGCATAGAAACTATTAAGATTCAGTTTATTTTTGTCAGTTACATTAATACTTTGATTTGATATTTGGGGCTGTGAAGACATACAGGAGTAATGAAAAACAATAAGTAATTTTAAACCTGTTACACTTAATTGCAATATAGTACCTATTCAATAATTCATCACTCTTCTACATAGCTTCTAAGTTTCACCTTTAAGTTCCTTTTATTCCACTTTAGGTATTTAAAGAAGAATAATATAGCTTCGATACCGTTAGATCTATTTTTATTTTCCCCTTGCAATATTTTATCTTTGAATATATATTTGTGGAATGAGAGCTTAATAATATACTTTTTTCTTGTAGAAAAATGACTGTTTTATGTTTTTTGTTACTGTGCTATAATTAAGTGTAGCAAGTTTATTCATTTGTTTAGTGAAATTTAATTAAAATTCCCCTTAAATTTGCCCTGGATGAAGGAGTAACTTCAATGGCAGGTGTCGTATTACCCAAAACCAGTTCTGTATAACTGAACACATCGGAGAAATTTCAGGAAAATCTGGTTCAATTGTAGTTTTGAATCTCATTGACTTATTTAGGGCTACTTTATATTCATTTTTTATTATTTTTCAATTGGTAGTGTTAGTATATAAAATCTGAGTTAATGAGCTCTAATTAAAGTTAATTTGTTTAAAAATAAGAAATCAAAAATAAATTTAACTACCTGCCAGATATATGCTTTCTAGGAGTTTATAGCAGTATAGTTTGAATCTAAAGAAAAAGACTAAACAGTTATTTAGTTAGAGAAGAATAGACGCCTATTAGGAAAACTAGTTCTAAGTCATATTGGAAAGCAGGAGTGATATTTGAGAATATATTAAAAAAAATACAGCTGATGAAAAGCCATTTTATAGGATATTTAAAAATAAATGTTTAGTATTTTATATTTTTCAAAGTGCTTTCACACATATACATTATTTTTTGAGATAAAGAAGAGAAACTTGATGAGGTGCAAAGAGGTAGAAACTTGACCAAGGTCATATGGTTAGTGAGCATTAGAATCTAGTTTTCTGAATATTCTGGTTTTTCCTTTTTTCTCCCAAATTAATAGGAATTGCTACTGAAATTGGAGGTAGCCTAGAAAAACAGGCAAAATTAACAGGGTGCCAAAATGAATTCATTTTTAGTACATTATTAAAAACAGTGTAGCATTTAGAATTGTGTTACCTGTAGAAGTATGAGTGCAGTTAGAGGTCATCAAATTGTATCAGTGGAATAGGGAACATTTCAGAGTCTCAGAAGTGGAAGTTTGTAAATAGGGAGGATTTTCTGTACCTGAAAACATGACTGTGGTAAAATAAGTTGTGGTGTCACTTCATTGTAGCTCACATGGTCCTGGAAATGTAAGCCCTCAGGAAAACGGGCTCAACCAAGAGTAACTATCACTGTTTTTCAGTGCTGAAACTGCTGATACCTCTTTCTTTTTGTGTAGACACAGCCATTATCACCTGACAGTAGTATTTGTGACTAAGCCTTTGTTGACAATGAGAAGGCCCCATCAGCAGTGGTGCATCTTCTGCCCCATCAGCAAATCCTGTGGAATGCTGAGGGGTTACAAAACAGGAACTGGCTGAAAGCAGTTTAAGGGAGCTTTCCTGTTGACTGGTGAGAAGGCTGCCAGTTAACAATAGTACAGACTTGGAAGGTTTGACAGACTAGGCTCTGCCATGCGCTAGCTTTAATATAATTACTAACATTAGGCAAAGGACAGAATAGAATCATCATTCAGGGGCACTGTTAAGATTACTTCACACCGGGGTTAAAAAAACCAAGCACAAACAAGCCGATGGGATCACAAACTCCAGTTCTAGGCCAGGCTATTTAGTATGAGAGGATTTGTTAATTCAAAAGACAGACCTAGTGTTATATACAAAGTCCAGATAGAGGTCATAAAGCATCTGGGAAACTTCACTGTGTCCTGGAGAAAATGTAAACTTTTGCCTTTTTGTTGTTGTTTGTTTAAACAGTCCTTTATTTGAGGAAACCTATGGACAAGAAAAGCTTTAAAAGCCTGTTACCAAAAAAAGGGATAAAGAATAAAAGAGTAGGCAAATATGTTTTGGTATGCTTGTATAAGACCTCAAATTGCATTTTATCATCAAAATAGTACTAAATGCAGATATTCGTTATTATCAATAATAACTACTTTTGTATATGCTTTATAATTTCCCAAGCACTTGCTATGCATTTGATGCTCAAAAGACTGAGGAAGATAGGGCAGGAACAACTGATTTCATTCATTCAGTGAATATTCATTGAATATCAGGCACTATTCTGAATGTTTAGGATACATTAAAGAACAAAGCTAAGATTCTCCAACAGGGTTTATATTCTAGTGAGACAAGCAAAACATGAACAGTGATAGTAAGTTCTATAGTTAGAAAGTGGTAAGTAATGGGAGAAGAAAGAGCAGTTTAAAGGGGAATTGATTGGCAATAGATGGAGGTGGGCATGTGGGAGAAGTCAAATAGGTTAGATAATGAGAAGATTGTAGTTGAGCCAACTTGAAGAAAGTGGGGCAGAGAGCTATGGGAAGTCCAAAAAGAGCAGCCAGTACAAAGGTCCTAAGGCCTTTGAATGCTTGGTAGGCTCAAGAAACAGCAAGGAGGCCAGTGAGTGTGCAGTAGGGTGGGATTGGAGGAGAATGCCATAGAATCTCTGTTTAAAGACAAACTCAAATTCCTATAATCTAAAAGATGTAGCCAAAAGTCTGGTTAAGTTCAAATCTGAACTTGAAACTACTTATATGATTCTAGATTAGTTGCTTCTGTGAATATTTTTCCTCATATTTCCAGAAAGGGAGGATTAAAAAAAGAAATGACTGATTAATGACCTATATTATAATTTATACTTTATTTGACAGCCTTTACTACATCATTCTCAACTAGTGTGAGATGAAAATAGTGAGTTATTTTCATACACTGTTTTTACTAAAGGAGCAAATACAGCTTTCTCACAGTGTGATTTCATTCTCTGCTATGTTTTAAGTTATTAATTAAATTGAAACCTAAGCTTTGAGTATGCTTTCCGAGATAACACAGTAATCATTTGACTTATTTAATAGGAATTCAGAGGACCTTCTTTTATATTTGTCCTTTTGTTCTACATCCTCTAATCTTTTTTTTAAAGATATGGGTATAATGCCGGAGAAGCTACCCACAATGCGGTGGATTCTGCTGTCAATGTTGGTGTGACTGCCTACAATATTAACCACATTGGGATCAAAGCAATGGTGAAGAAAACTGCAACACAAACAGGACACACTCTCCTTGAGGACTATCAGATAGTGGATAATTCTCAGAGGGAAAATCAAGAAGGAGCAGCAAATGTCAGTGTGAGAGGAGAGAAGGATGAGCAGACGAAGGAAGTAAAGGAGACAAAGAAGAAAGATAAATGATGGAGTGCTGGGAATCACCTATACCAAAGCCTTATGAAATGGATGAAATTTTGTTAAATAGACAAATGTGGAATTCCTCACAGATTAACCAGTATTTTTTAAATGTATTCATTCCTACAAATTACCTTTCATAAATTTTATGGCATGTCTTCTATTTAAAAGGAAAAGAATAAGTATTCTTGCATCTAATCTTAGAAATATGAAGTTATATTTTTGTTTTTTTCCAAATGTAGCTAAAATATTTTTGCAGGTAAAATAAAGCTAATAATACGTGTGCTATTTACACCTTATTAAACCTAATGCTGAACTATTTTTATATCTGCTATCTTTCAGAAAGCAAAATTAGTAAACTATAAATTTGCTTAAAATTGGCATTTAGTAACCTTAATTCTATTTATAGAAGGAATGACTTAAAGTATTGTCTCCTCTTTTTGCACTAATTGTGGATTTTTTTAGATGCTTCTCAAAATTTTCAGTGCATAAGCTAAAGAAAAACTAATCCTAAACTAAGAATTCTCAAAAAGACTTGTTCAAAACAGGGAAAGACTGATGAAAAGTAAAATGGACTACATTTGTAACTTACCTGTTTGTCAGGAAATGGTCTTTTTGATTTAAAATGAATACAGATAGATTATTAAGTCTTTTATATTGAGACTGGTATTCTCTTATGAGCCTAGGAAGTTTGGGGGCATTGTTTTATTGTATTAAAATTCAACGTGATTATTATCAGCCTAATTGGATAAAAAAGTACTTTATGAAACTATTTTACCATATCTGCTTCTTTTTTTCCAAAAGATTAAAACTTGTTTAAAAAATATATATATATATGTATAGATAGATATAGATACATATATATATATACACACACAGAATTGAGTTTACTAATGGTAAATATTTTTGTTCTGGGATTCTGTCACTGGAATTTACATTAAAAGACAAGTTTCTAAAAAGGAAAGGTTCTATTCATAATCAAGGTAAAGAATATGAAAACCTTAGGCGTAATCCATGGTGGATAGGCATTACGGTTTCCACTTTGGCAGGACTGTTCACAGACCTGTTTACTTACATAGGCTAACAAGCTGTGTAAGTAAACACCTAATGGTATTTTACTGAATTTAAGGATTGATACTAGTTTTCATAGATGTAGTCTATTCTAATAATTTCTGATCTTCTAGTGGCTACTTAATTGACTTTATTTGAAGCTGTCTGAAGGATGCACTTTGTGAATAAAAAACTCTGAATTGCCTGATCTCATTATCACATGGGCTTATATTTCGGGAACACATAGAACTGATGGAGGCTTTTTCTAAGGCCATGGAAAATGTACTAGTTGTTAAAATGGAAATAAAAGTGAATTGGTAAATAGCTTACATACAGTCTATGCTTTGTTCAAATTTAAGAAATGGAACTTCACATATTCTTATTTGTGGGAGCTAAAAATTACAGTTGAATTCGTGGAGATAGAGAGTAGAATGATGGTTACCAGAGGCCGGGAGGCATTGAAGGGATGGGAGGGAAGTGGAATTGATTAATGGGTACAAAAATATTGTTAGAATGAATTGATTCTAATATTTGGTAGCCCAGCAAGGTGACTACAGTCAACAATAACTTTTTGTACATTTAAAAATAACTAAAAGAGTGTAATTGGAATGTTTGTAACACAAATGAAGAATGCTTGAAGCAATAGATAAACCCTTATGTGATGATTATAAATTGGATACCTGTATCAAAATATGTATCCTATAAATATATACACCTACCATGTACCCATAAAAATTAGGCCAGGTACTGTGGATTATGTCTATAATCACAGCCTGGGAGGCTGAGGCAGGCAGATCACCTGAGGTCAGGAGTTCAAGACTAGCCTGACCAAAGTGGAGAGACTCCATCTCTACTGAAAATACAAAATTAGCCGGGCATGGTGGTGCATGCCTATAATCCCAGCTACTTGGGAGAATGAGGCAGGAGAATTTCTTGAACCCGGGAGACAGAGGTTGTAGTGAGCTGAGATGGCGCCATTGCACTCCAACCTGGGCACTCCGCACTCCATCTCAAAAAAAAAAAAATCAAAAATTTTTTAAAAATTTAAAAAGAAATGGAATGGCAAATAACAGGATGAAGACTTTAAAAAGTTACCTTTGACCTTTGACCAGAGGTCAGCAAGTATCCTCCATGGGCTAAAATCCAGATGGCCACCTGTTTTCATAAAGTTTTATGGAGCACATCCATACCCATTTGTTTACATATTGGCTGTGGCTGCTGTCTCGTTCAACATGAGAGTTGAGTAGTTGCATTAGAGACTGTGTGGCCTACAAGGCTAACATTTACTCTGGCCCTTTGCAGAAAAAGTAGGCTGGCTTAGACTATAGAAAATGGACTTTTCCCACCATTCCACTGAATCATTAGGAGATAGGTGTCTTCTAAAGATTTTTTTGTGTAATAATTGATACATAGATAAAATGGTATATAACATGTAAGGTATGATGAATCACGGAATTAACACTTAGGAATTCCTCACCTAACTAAAGACATGGAAAGCTGGCAATTACTTTATGTATGTGTTCTTCCTAACTTCTTTCACACATCATTTTTTATTGTTTCTTGCCCTTTTTTAATGACACATGTATTCTCCAAACATACTGTTTCATTTTTAAAGATTTCTACATAATATGAAGTCTTATTCAACTTGCTTTTTGGAGTTTATGTTTAAAATTCATTCTTCTGCTTATATGCATGGATGGTTTAGTTGCTGTATAATATTCCATGTGAGTATACCACAACTCACTTCCCTCTCAGTTGACATTTGTTTTGTTGGTAGAAATAATACACTCAAAACATTTTTGAATGTCCCCTGGTACACATATGCAAGAGATTTTATACATAAGAGGAGTTATTAGCTTGTCAAGGGTTGGCCAGTTTTAACTTTGCAAAATAATGCCAGGTATTTTCCAAAATGATGGTATTCTCTTAGTAGTATTTCCCTTGGCAATGTTTTTATTGTTAATGTAGTATATATAAAAAAGTATCTCATAGTTTTAACGTATTTTCCTGATCTCCTTTCCTGACCTTAGTAATTTTTCATGTTCATTTGCCATTCATTTCCCTCTACTGTAAAATTTGCCTGTTCGTCACTGCTGACAGTTTTGCTTTTCACATTTAGGTGTTGACTGAGAATGTGTGTGTGTGTGTGTGTGTGTGTGTGTGTGTGTGCATGTGTGCGCGCGCGCAAGATGTATCTAATTCTGCCTCCCCCCACCCCCACAGTGGATGATCAGTTATCCTCCATTTATTGAATAGTAATCTTTTCTTCAGTAATCTCCCACAGGTCTTTATATATCAAGTATGAGTGTTTCTGGGCTCAGAGATGTTTGTTTCATCTGTCATTTCCTTTGTTCCTGTGCCACACTGTCGTCATTGTAAATAGTAAGTCCTACTGATTGTTAGGGCAAGAGGCTCAATTTTCTCGACCAAATTCTTTAAGAGTATTTTGGCTGATTAAACAAGTTCCATAAGGAGTTTAAAATCTTCCCACAGAGAAACATCAGCCCCAGACGGACTTACAGGTGAGTTCTAACATACCTTAAGAAAATGATGTTACATTGGGTGCGGCACACACCTGTAATCCCAACATTTTGGGAGGCTGAGGTTGGGTAGATCGCTTGAGTCCAGGAGTTTGAGACCAGCCTCGGCAACATAATGAGACCAAAGATATTGTAACACATTGTGAATTTTACCTTACTGGGTACTGGATGTTTTGTGTTTCTGTAAGTATTCTTGAGCTTTTGTCTTGAGATGGGATTAAGTTACTTAGAACCAGTTGAATACTTTTGGATCTTTCTTTTAAACTTGTTAGGGCTAGATTTTTTTCCAGTCCTAAAGCAAAATCATATGTGTGCCTGATGCCCTGTGAATTCAGAGGTTTTCCATTCTGGTGGGTGGCAGCAGGTATTTATTTGCACCTTTGCAAACTGTCCTTTAATCCTGTCTGATGGTTCTTTCCCTGGCCTGAGTATTTGCCCCACCATGTGTGTGCGTTCATCAGTACTCCACTGCAGAGTGTAGCCTGTGGCAGGCCAGGTTTCAGTAACACCTGTTTCAGTACTGACTGAATGGTTAAATACTAAAAGCTAAAAAAGCCAAGGCCCTTACACAAAGGCTAGCATGTAACAAAAGTCCACCAAGAGTTTTACCTGGGCCTTAAAACGTGACAAAATAATGAAGGATTTCTTAACAGGACCCATTTAGGATTACACAAGTTTCCTGGGTGTCTGATGGAATCCTGAAACCTCCCTGGAGTAGCAGGAGACAAGGGTAATCACCCCAGCACCTGGACCCATTTAGATTAAGTAAATTTACTGATGCTCCAGGGAAAGGTCTTCAGGACTCAGACCTTAATTGTAGATTAAAAGAAGTTAATCACTTTTGTCTTTAGATGAATGCAGACTTACATGTAGACATAAAGTTTAGAAGGTATATAAACTCTGGAAAACTGTAATTTTGAGTTGGTCTGGTGATAATTTCCAGGCCTTCTCCGTGTAACTGGTTGCAGAAATAACTCTCTTCCTCCTCAGTTCATCTACATCTTGTTTTTGGGTAACAAGAAATAGCAGCCCCACTCCCAGTTTAGTCTGGGAACACCCTTTGCAGCTCTCTCTGTCTGCCCTGCAAAGTCTAGCTGCTTGTTCTCCCGAGACTCTTAGAGAAACTCTCCTCAACTTAGGGCAGCTACCAGCCTCTGCTGTGTCCCCCTTTCTGCTTTGTACCCTGGCCTTTGTTTGGAGCTTGCGTCATTTGTGTCCCATCTCTTGGCCATCATTGTCCCTTACTGCCTGATGTTCAATGTCTTCAAAACCATTGTTACTCCTTCTAGCTTTTCAGTTATTTCAGGCAAGAGGGTAAATTCAGTTCCTTTATCTCTACAGATCTGTAGTTTCTGTAGCTGTTGACAAACCTGTTTTTTGCTTGTCTTTGTTCTTAATTTCACACTGTGAGATCCTAACAGACTTTTTTAAACTGCACTCCAGCCTGGAGAACAGAGTGAGACTCTGTCTCAAAAAAAAAAAAAAAAAATTGCATTTCAGATACACAGTCAATAATTTTTTAGTGTAAATATGTCCTAAATAATGTCCTTCTATTTTATCTGGCAGTTCTATTTATAGTACATTTAGGGAATTTTATTGAATTGTTTGAAATGTGTAGGGATAGAAAATATTATCTAATAATTTAATTTCTTGATTTTAAAGGAGTATTAGCTATTTTAAAAAAATTTATTGTGTTTTAGGTTTTGGGGTACATGTGAAGAACATGCAAGATTGTTGCATAGGTACATATATGGCAATGTGGTTTGCTGCCTTCCTTCCCATCACATATCTGGCATTTCTCCCCATGTTATCCCTCCCCTAGTTCCCCCCACAGTCCCCAGTGTGATGTTCCTCTCCGTGTGTCCATGTGTTCTCATTTTTCAACACCCACCTATGAGTGAGCTAACAGACCTTTTTAAGAAATCCTCTGGGCTGGGTGCGGTGGCTCATGCCTGTAATCCCAGCACTTTTTGGGAGTCCGAGGCAGGCAGGTCACGAGATCAGGAGTTCAAGAACAGCCTGACCAATTTGGTGAAACCCTGTCTCTACTAAAACTACAAAAAAAAATTAGCCGGGCGTGGTGGCACACACCTGTAGTCCCAGCTACTTGGGAGGCTGAGGCAGGAAAATTGCTTGAACCCAGGAGGTGGAGGTTGCAATGAGCCAAGATTGCACCACTGCACTCCAGCCTGGGTGACAGAACAAGACTCTGTCTCAAAAAAAAAAAAAGTATCTGTACATTTATTGGTTGGATATGTCATCACATAATCTAGACTTTTTCACTTCATTCACTTCATTTTATTTTTACTTGGTTCTGAGTTGCCCTTTCAGACTTACAGCGAGACAAAATTTTGATAAGCATACCTTCTATGTTAGGGTAATTCACAGAAACAGAACTAATAGGGAGTGTGTGTATAAGAGATTTATTAAGGAATTTGCCTATACAATTACGAAGGCTGAGAAATCTCAAGATCTGCAGTTGACAAGCTGGAGATCCAAGCAAACTGATGTGTAGTTCCAGTCTGAGCCCAAGGCTGGGAAAGACCAGTGTTCCAGCTCAAGCAGTTTGGCTGTAGGAGCTCCCTCTTACTCGTGGGGAGTCAGCCTTTTTGTTCTATTCCGTCTTCAGTCAATTGTCTGAGGCCCACCCACTTTGGAGAAGACAATGTACTATACTCAGTGTACCTATTCAAATGCTACTCCCATCCAGAAACTCTCTACTCAAAAAGTATATATTCACAAGACTTCTGACCCCAAATTGTGTTTTCCACACCAATCATCCCATTCTCACTAAAACCTTTGTCTCCACAAACCCTTGTCTAAAGACATTCTTAAGTCTTTTTGTATTTGAGACATAGTCATTTTGTCGCCCAGGCTGGAGTGCAGTTGCACAATCTCTGCTCACTGCAACCTCTGTCTCCTGGGTTTAAGCCATCCTTCTGCCTCAGCCTCCTGAGTAGCTGGGATTACAGGCATGTGCCACCACGCCCAACTAATTTTTGTATTTTTAGTAGAGATGGGGTTTCACCGTGTTGGCCAGGCTGGTCTTGAACTACTGACCTCAAGTGATCTGCTGGCCTCTGTCTCCCAAAGTGGTGGGATTACAGGCCTGAGCCACCGGGCCTGGTCGACATTCCTAAGTCTTAAGTCAATAACTTAACTCTTTCAACCAATTGACAATCAGAAAATCTTTGAATCTAGCTGTGACCTGGAAGCCACCCACATCCCCCATCCCTTCCAATTGCCCTGCCTTTCCGGATGGAACCAATGTACGTCTTAACATGTATTTGATTGATGTCCCATGTCTCCCTAAAATGTATAAAACTAAGCTGTACCCTGACCACCTTGAGCACGTGTTTTCAGGATCTCCTGAGCGCTGTCACCAGCCATTCGTTACTCATATTTGGCTCAGAATAAATCTCTTCAAGCATTTTACAGAGTTTGTCTCTTTTTGTCAAGGAAACTCAGATGTATCAAGGGTAGGATGCAAACTTTGTGGTTAGAATGAAATTTCAAATTGCAGTGAGCAGCTCTGAGGTATGTTCATGAACAGCACACAGATGCAAATCAATCTGGAGCAGTCTTCCCTAGTTCAGGAGGTACCTTTTTTTTTTTTTTTTTTTTTGAGACGGAGTTCCGCTCTTATTACCAAGGCTGGAGTGCAATGGCGTGATCTCGGCTCACAGCAACCTCCTCCTCCTGGGTTCAGGCAATTCTCCTGCCTCAGCCTCCTGAGTAGCTGGGATTACAGGCACGCACCACCATGCCCAGCTAGTTATTTGCATTTTTAGTACAGACGGGGGTTTCACCATGTTGACCAGGATGGTCTCGATTTCGTGACCTCGTGATCAGGCCAGCTCCTTCCGCTCAGACACTCCCAAACCAGCGACTCTAGTGCTTGTTCAACTGAAGCAAAGAAAGGGCGCAGCTGTTTTTGGATCCAGCCTTTCCTGAACAAGGGCTAAGAGTGAAACCGACTTTGCGGCCCAGGGCAATGTTTCGGAAATAACCAAAGCCAGCAGGAGGCCAGAAAAAGCAGACGACCCCTGACACTCCGCTGTGTAACCGAGGAACATCTAACCCCGGAGTCTCGAGCAACGAGTGTCCCTCGAGCTGTTCTGCAGCGTCGCGCCAACAGACAGAGGCCGTTTCTGCTCCAGCCTACCCAGAATGCCGCCTGCTGCCTGCGGGCGTTGCTTTATGACGTCACCACGTCATAAAGTCTCAGCAGGCCGGCGCAAGAGCAGCAACCCTGAGCCAATTAGCGGTGGCCGGGCTCGTGCTGTACTGTCGTTGCTCGCTTCCGGGTGGTCTTTCATGTCTTCTACTGGCACGGGAGGTCTCTAGCCTGGTACTATGGAGGAAGAGAAAGGCGACAACTTCAACAGTGTGAGCACCGACCGCTTGAAACAGCAGTTGCTGGAAGAAATCCGCAAGAAGTGAGTCGGGGGTGGCGCAGTGTGGGGTCCCGTCCACGCCCCCCGAGCCGTCCCCTGCAGCGTCTCTCAGGGCCGACGCCGCTGAGGACGCTGTGAGACCTGCACCATGATTAACACCTGGGCACGTCGGACGACGTCCCAAAAGTGTTCATGAGAAAGATCCATGTGCCTCTTTGACTAAGCCTTTGGTGTTGTAAGTAGGCAGCTTTGAGGTAGGATGTCCAGCCCTTAGTATCCAATCACATGGAGTGTATTTTGCCCATATACTATAAGGCCAAATGTTGTGTTTGGTTTTAATGCTATCATAAATCCAGGTTTTCTGTTTAAAATTACAAAAATTGGCCGGGCGTGGTGGCTCACGCCTGTAATCCCAGCACTTTGGGAGGCCGAGGCGGGTGGATCACGAGGTCAGGAGTTCAAGACCAGCCTGGCCAAGATGGTGAAACCCCATCTCTACTAAATATACAAAAAATTAGCCGGGTGTAGCAGTGGGCGCCTGTAATCCCAGCCACTCCGGAGGCTGAGGCAGAGAATTGTTTGAACCCGGGAGGCGGAGGTTGCAGTGAGCTGAGATTGTGCCACTGCACTCCAGCCTGGGTGACAGAGTGAGACTCTGTCTAAAAAAAAAAGAATTCCAAAAATTTTTATGTAGTTATGCGTTTTTTTTTCCATCTCTTTAAGGGGAACTTCATAAAATGACATGTACTAAAAATGTTACTCCTCCTTTATGCTTTTTAAGACAGTATGCACACTTCATATTAAATTTTTGAAACAGTTAAAGTATTTTTTGGACGTACTCTCAACTCCATCCACAAGTCCCACGAGAGTTGGACTCTCCTATGTGCCTAGATAGCGTTCTGGGTTTTCCTCTTTTGTAGCTCCAGTCGCAGTATTTTAATTGCCTATTTCTTGTTTTGCTACCAAACTACACGCGTTCTGAGGACAGGTTCTGTGTATTCCGAGGAATTAGAGGATAAGAGCAAGTACTTGAGGACAATCCTGAATAAATGCAAACCCCATCTGTTGTCAGTCAGTAATTATACAATTTAGACAAGTTAATTAACCTCTTTAAACCCTCAGTTTACTCAGCTCTAAGACTGGTATACAAATACTTAAACCTCCAACAGTTGTTCCTAGGTTGGAATGAAATGCACTATAAAGCACTTAGCATTGGCTGGTAATACGCATCCAGTGGAGTTTTGTGGCTGCTATTGCTGTTTGTCTGTTCACTGTTCACGGAATTCTTCAGTATTTAATACAATCAATACCTTGAACATAATAGGCATTCAAAAATTTTATTGAATAAACGACCCTGTCATATTATGGTAATGTTCTATTTACTGATGTCCTAAATAGCTAACCTTTTAAATTAGTGTTTCTTTTTTTTTTTCTGTTTCAGTTTGTCAGCTGTTACATATTGACCTAGCTATGCCTTTCTATAATAATATGCAGTGCCTTATTTGCTTGTTTCTGAAAAACCAGATAACTAACTTCTTTGGGATGATATTTAAGTTAAAAATAAAGGGTTTCCAATGGTTGCCTGGGGGTCTTTGAGTTTAGTGCATATTTGAGTCCTAGGACTGACTAATTGGAAGCCTGCCTTTGCCTGATTCTTGTTTCTCAACCAGGACTTCAGTAAATGATGTGTCATAGTAACTTGTTCCTGAAGTAGTAGTGGGTTACTATGTATTATTTTTTTCATGTTATTTTTAATGGAATCATACTCAACAAAAATATTTTAAATAACAGGGATGCAGTACAACTCTCAGTGTTTGAACTAAGACACAAGACAGCAGAACTGGAAGCCAAACTCAATACTGACAATGAAGGTATATAAGTAAATATTTATATACATGACTCCTGTATAACTATTGTTCATTTTACCAGGATATCTATAGTGCATTAAATTCCATATGTTGAATAATAGTCCCAAAGTTTCAGTATTGCTTTTTGGCCACAGTAATTTATGATAGAGGCTTTAAAACTGGTACTTCAGAATATCAAACCTATTACTATTTAATTATTTTTCTACCTTTCAAGTTCAAACTGTTTATTAGCAAACTCTTTGTTACATGACATCAATATTATTTATTAAATAAAATATCAGTTTTCTATTCAACTCAAGTTATACTCTTAATATCTTAACTTCTGGACTTGGGATATGTTTAAAATCCTTATCTAGGTTTTGACTATTTGTGTTGGAAGAATGTGTGTTTGGTGTAGGGGATGTTGTGTACCAAACACACACTTATATATCCTTAAAATTTATGTAAATAATGAATACAAGATATGACCCTGCCATATGTCAGCACTTTGAATGGAATACCTTTGTTTTCCCTGTTCTGAAGAGGTTCACTGACTATTGGGAGAAAGTCTCAAACCAGAATGTGGATACGAGAAGTGATGTAAGTTCTACATAAGGATAAATGGAAACTTAGGTAAGGGAAACCTAACAGAATTCAGGTGAGGTAATAAAGACAGGCTTTCCAGAACAGGCAGTGCTTGAACTGAATGCTAAAGAACAGGAGGAGTTTATTAGGGTAATCAGGGTGGGCATTTATACTCTTCCTCATTTGGGGAGCCATGAACAAAAAGATTAGTGGCCATATGAGAAATACAATGCCACTTTCTGTAAGTACCCAAAGTTTTGTTAAAGCTTAGTTGGAGAATACTGCTTTGTCCCAAGGCTGAAGCAGCTTCCTCTATCTCCATATCTATATCTTAGATATAACTGGGGGCAGGCTCTGAGTGTACTTATCAAATAGTCGCATTGGCATGGTGGCTGGAACTTCCTCATGTACCCAGTTACAGAGAAAACAAGGCACGCTCACAGGTACACATGCAGTGCATTAACTGTGCACACTAGTAAAACGTGGCTCAGCAAGTTGTACTAGTAGCAGTTCTCAAGGAGCTAGTATGTGGGTATCAAGAGAAAGGGTCAGAATGATAGGAAAGGAAGTTCTTTCCTCAGTGGGCCAAAAGTAATGCCGAAGGTGAAGGGCAGAAACATTTACTCCTTTAAAGCCAGGGACTCTGTCAGGTGAGGTAGTTATTATCCCCATTTATGGAAGAATGAAATCCAGGAATACAAATAACCTCTACGGTCAAATAGCCAGGGAGTGGCACAGCCATGACTTGATCCTAGATCATCTATTTACCATGCCTTTAGTAAATGATAATACAACTGCATTCTATATCATACTCAAAACAGTTCTGCTTGTCTATTGCTACATAGCAAACCACCCTATAATTTAGTAGCTTAAAATAACAAATTATCTCTTATAATTCTGTGGATTAACTGTGGTTCAACTGGATGGTTGTTGATTGGGGTCTCTTGTTCGGTTACAGTCAGGTATACTGAAGATTCAAGTGTGCTGGTCTGACACTGGCTTTAAATGAAAGCTCAGCCAGGGCTGCCTGTCAAAAATGCCTCTTGTACCTTTTTCTTCTCACAGGATGGTGGTTAGGTTCCAAGAGGATGAATCCCAAGAGGAAGCATTCCAAAGGACACAAGTAGAGACTGCCAGGCCAGTCAAGGGCTACTACTAGAACTGGTGCAGAGGTCTATCCACTGTATTCTATTGGTCATAATAGTCACAGATTCAAGGGAGTGGAGAACTAGACTGCTTTTAAGGGTCGCATTACAGAGCAACACATGGGATGGAATATATTATTGCAGTCATCTTTGGAAAACACAATCTGCCAAAGGAGCAAAAACATAAAGCCATTTGGAGAATATGCTAAGTAATTGATAAAAATGGAACATAGGTCATAATGAGAATGCATTAGGAGATGAGATTAAAGTTTATGAAGGAAGAAATCAAGAAGATTGCTTGATGCTAATGAATTTACATTTATCCTGAAGGTAGTGGAGCAACATTAAGGTGTTTGAAAATGAATTTATTATTGGAAATATGTGCACACAAAACAACTGTGGGTATGTTCACTGTTCAGGTAATTTTTTCACCCTTTTTGCTCTCTTCTGAAATCTCCACCACCTCTCCACTCATTCATACTCTCAGGTACTGAGCTTACCCTCCTCTTTCAAAGAAAAGAGAAGCAATCAGAAGAGGACTTCTGCATGTTTCTACCCACAAAGCTACCCATCCACCTGCACCCTTGCACATCCTCTTTCCTCTTGTTCCTATGCATGGTCTATCCTTATTCTTGTCTCAGGTTATCTCCTCCCATTGTGCAGTAGATCCTATCTACTCGCACCTACTCAAGGATATTACTCTAGTGATGGCCCTGTTTTCCCTGCTCTGCTGGATCATTCCTCGCAGCAGACAAACATGCTGAATTTATTTTACCTAAAGAACAAATGATAGGCTTCTTTTGGTCTCACTTTTCCCCTTCAACTAGCATCCCCTGTCCCTGCCTCCTTTATAGCAAAAGTCTTCAAAAGAGTGGTTTTTATTTCCACTTTCTCATCTGCTTATTGTTTAATCTTGCTTTTCACTGGACTAATTTTTACGTAAACATTAAACACAGACAACTCCAAAGAGCTTTATATTCTCAAAGTCACCTCTTGAAGCCATTTAGGATTCATAGGAAACTATATGTAGAAAATTTGATTTTATGTTTTAATTTGAATTTTACAACAAAGTTTAGTAATAAGAAAATGATAAACAAAATGTTCAGGTGACTTATTTTTTAAGTAAAAAGAATTAGTATTTGTGTAGAGCTTTAAGTACATTTTTTTTTAATGATTGAAACCTCAAAACTACCCTTTGAAGATAGTATCATTACCTCCATTTTATAGATTAAAAAATGGAGGCTGGGTGTGGCAGCTCACATCTGTAATCCCAGCACTTTGGGAGGCCAAGGCAGGCAGATCAGCTGAGGTCAGGAGTTCGAGACTAGCCTGGCCAACATGGTGAAACCCTGTCTCTACTAAAAATATAAAAGAAATTAACTGGGTGTGGTAGTGGGTGCCTGTAATTCTAGGTACTTGGGAGGTTGAGGCAGGAGAATTTCTTGAACCCAGGAGGTGGAGGTTGCAGTGACCCAAGATTGTTCCATTGCACTCCAGCCTGGGTGACAAGAGCAAGACTCAGTCTTAAAATAAAAAAATTTAAAAAAAAGACTCCAGAATTCTAAATGGCTTTCTCAAGGTTACACAGGTGGTATGTGATAGACCTGGAGTTCAATCCAGACCTTCTGGCATCAAATTCTATACTCGGTCTCTACTTCTTTTTGCTTTTTAAGCTTAAATTTGCTCCTCAGAGTTTTTCCTCTAAAGAAGAGAATCTTGGTTTACTGAGGTTCTGGGACATTTTCTCATCTAGATATTGAAGTGGTTAGATTTGCCCAATACATGCATGATTTTGACTCATTCTCCCTTGAACTCACTCCAATAAGAAGTTTAAACTTCAATCAACTGAACTGCTCTTGTCAAGGTCACCAGTGATTTCCAGTTTGCTAAAACCAGTGTAAGCTCTAAGTCATCAGTTACTTGACCTACAACTGATCATGACCTCATCCTGAAAACCCTTTGTTCAAGTGGCTTCTAGGATACCACATTCTCTTGGCTGTTTTCCTACCTACTAGGCACTCATCATTTCTTTTTATCTTCCTGATTTCTAAAACTTTGTGGTGCCCCAGGGCTCAGCCCTCTGACATTTTCAGTATGTGTACCCACTGCTTAGGTGATATCCTCCAGTCATATGGAGGATATCTGTATTCAGTCTGTATATTGACGACACACAAGTTTACATTTTCATCCTGGATTTCTCTTTTGAGTCATTTATAGGCAGGTTTCAATGCCCAAATCCCTTTGGCTAGTGGGTAATATATTAATAGATCCAATATATATTTTTAAAATTCACTTTAGTAAATGCTAGAAGTTTTTAAATAAAATGCCATTTGTTTTTGTATTTCAAAACAAGGAAAAGAATGCTTCTATTTGTCTCAAACTAGTATAATAACTAGCAATGAAATAGTAGAGGCATTTCCATCCTTGGGGGAAAAATACCAAAGCTGCCTGCCGTTATTATTAAAATGAAATATAGTTTTGAAAGTTCCAATTAAGCAATTAAAACATGAAATAGAAATAAGAGTTGTAGCTATTAGGAAGTGATCCAATTATTACAATCTTTAGTATATTAATAAAGAATTAGAGAATGGTTGGATACAGTAATGAAAGAAATGTTTATTTTTTAAAAATGCCAGCAATAACTAGTTAGAAAATAGGATTTTTAAATGAGCCCACTCACAGTTCCAACCCAACCCAAGCCATAAAAGATCTGACAATATCCTTGACAAGAAATACGAGGACTTATATAAAGAGAGAACAGAAGACTATAGCTATAAGGGAATAACAGTTCAGTCCAAATTCTTATTTAACATGAGAGATTTCATACAGGAAACTCTAGAATAAAATGAATTTGGGAAAGCTTTGCAGCATTAGCAGGTTTGCTGAGCTTCTGGAGAGTCTTTGTTAGTGAATGAAACAAAACAGTGTATATCTGATTGCTACAAAGAGTCTATCCTGTCAGTCTTACGATTTCTATTTTAATGTTAATGCTGGTCATTTGTGTCTAAACTCCAAAGTGGGGGAAGGTATAGTGTGGCGTGTCCAAGCCTCTGCTTTTCATAATGGCCTGCACTAGTTTTTCAGGTTTCTTTGGGATTCCCTTTGGCCAAGAGGTGGATACATTCAGTCTGCTGGAGGGCTTTGGATTTTAATTTTTTAGTTTATATTCCCCATTTTTTGGGTCAAGGTATGCAGAGGCAGTATCCATAGCTAAGCTTTTATTTTGTCCAGGGTGGTGTGGCTATGTGCCCCCAGTCCATCATGCCTCTCAGTGGGACCCATATTGCCAGGGGACTTAGAGTCAAAAGACTTACAGCCAATTAAATGTTTTAGACCAGATGGGAGTGGAGGTGAGCAGGCACTCGTTAACCTTTAAAACCCCTTTTAGGCAACATAAGGGCCAAAAACCAAAAGTCAAAAAATAAGGCAATAAAGTTGACTTATCTATAAATTAGCTGCATTGAGATACTGTAATCCTGACTTGTAGCAGTTAGCTATAAAAAACACAACCATTTTGTTCATCTGTTTAGGCATCTGTGTTTCTGTCCTTGATTTGGAGGGTCTTAATGAATTTATCCCTCAAAATCTGGCCCTTACAATTATATGCTTCTGAAATAGTCCCTGGGCCTGGAGGGATTTAATAATTTCAAATTCTGGAGGTAAAACAAGATGTAAAGTATTAGCGATGTTTCAAATAAAAAGGTCAGAAGCCCTGCCTAGCTCTGACAATTGCAGGAAAGGAAGCTTATAGGTAGCTGAACATTTAAATTATGTAATATCAAGTCACAGAATAAATTATTTTAGATAGAAGCCAAATTATTAAGTGAATCTTAATGTTTTTTGAATATAGGTGTGTCCCTGTGTCTCAAGAAAGTAGTTTACTGTGATTATTGTCTTTGCCCAGTAAACTACTTTCTAAAGTAGTTTTTCTAAAGATCTAAAGATGGGCTTTGGTTAACTTAGATTTGCTGTCAGATGCAGGCAGAACTCAGTGCCTTCTTTAGATGAGTTATGTGTACCCAGAGTTAAAACCCTGTAACTCCATAGCACAAAGGTTAGCTAATAGCATCTGATAAGGACCTTTTTAAGGGGCTGGTGACACTGGAGTCCATGCAAAAAGATTCAATAACCTTGCATTGATTAACTTTTATAGCTTTGATAATCCCCAGCATTAAGCCAAAGACTTAATTTAGGTTTCAGTTTTGAAGATGTTTCTCAAAAATGTAAAGGGCTCAAAAACATTTGATTGAAACAGATTCACAGGTAATTGAAAACCAATAGTTACTCATTTAACCAAAGTGATAATTGAAGGACTTAAAGGCAATACAGAAGAATAAATGCAGGTAACAACTTTCAGCCTTTTAGGTCTTAGTTTTTCCAAGCAAATAAAAATTAAATAAAGGCAACATATGAATTATCAAAATAATTAGATTTTTAATTGCTTAAAGCCAATTAAATGTTTTAGGTCAGATGGGAAAAATAAAATTTTGTTTCTTAAACCAGTTACTAGAAAGACAAAGAAAAACCTGCAGTTTGACTTGTTCTCCTCATAGAAAGCCTATTTAGACAACCTGGAAGTTAAACCTGGTGAAAAATGTACTTGAATTTAATCAGACACCGGAAAAATGTGTTCACGGTTCTGAGTATAGCAGAGGAATACATAGGTCTTAGAAACTTAGTAAGAAGTTTCTTGATTACATTGAAAAATTTAAGCCTATCAAGAAAAACCAAAAGTACAGAATAAAATTATACTGGAGGAAAATATTGCTTTTCTAGACCTTCAAGATAAAACATTTTAGCATCATGCCACAACAATAGAACCAGAGGAAAAATATTACAGTAACTAATTTAAAAGGTGAAGGAGAGAGCTATCATCTCAGACCTTTTCATGGTGAGAAGTAGCTGAAAGCAGTGAGACAGCAATAGTTGAACTTCTGAGATACTATTCTTACACGTTTTTAAAAGAAACATTACAAAATTTAAAAAATCTCTTGTAATTTTATTAAGAGAAAAGTAATACCTTAAGAAAACCTTGTCTTAGGGGATCAATCTTAGAAAGACTATTAAAAATAATTTCCTTTTAATTATAGCCAACTTAATATATAAAATATCTTTTATAGTTTTCCTTTTACAAACCGTATCATAACTTGCACATACCATTTATTACATGCTTGGACTTTCTGACTTGTCCTAAAAATTTTCTGTTTTCTGAATAATGAGCCATTTTATTTAGGACAAGAATTCACTGTTTTTTCACATGTAAAATTATTTGCTTTTCTTTATAACCTTTTTATTATAAACATATTTTTATATACACAACTTTATATCTCTCTGCTACTCACTGATTCTTTTTCACCTTCTTTTATAACTTTTAAATAACCTTAGAATTATTTAAATTATTCTTTTTAAAAAAGTGAGAACACAACTTACAGAATTATATATTAGAATTCTTATTCTTAGTAACCTTAAATTTTAGTGAAAACTTAGGAAGCAAGAAATCCTGAAGTATTTATCAGGTGTTAGCATTTTTTGGATGAAACCATTCTACAATTTTAGAAATATGCTTTCCCATATTATCTTAATTGGAAATGTTCCAGAAATACAATTATTATTTATTGGATTGGAGCATCTATTATTTAATTCAAAATATTTTTAAGATTTTAAATTATACCAAAAGTCCACTTAGAAGCAGTTGTCTCATTTACATGTATTCACTTTTTTCATTTTTAATAGTTTATCTAGATTACTTTTGAAAACTGAGGTATTACCCAAAACTAATCATTATTTAAAGTTATTTCCCTATTAACCATTTTTAAAGTCTGAACATTAAATGGTGAATACCTAAGAAACTTAAAGTTAAATGCATTTGCTGATGACTCAGAAGATTTAGCTGTTTCATTGAACTAACAATCTTAAATTAGTCCTACTTGTCAAAAAAAATACAGAAAGATTATTCTGTTTTTGGCTGAATTTAGTCTTAGAACCTTTGTGTCAACTCTTGACACCTTAGTATGCAAACTGATACAAATATAAAACCACTTAGTTAATAAACTCAGGCAAAAATGTATGCAGAAAATTCTGAAGACATTTCTATTTTGGTAATTTTAAAACCAGTTTTATTTATTAAAGATTCACATGATCTTGAAAACCATTTGGACTTAATTTTTGAGTACTCATTTACTTATAAGCCAATTCGGTAGCATGTTAGAGATGGCACAGAACATAATATATGAATATTACATAAATATATCTAAACATGTATACCTACATGCACAAAGAAAGATCCAATAGCTTTTACCTTGGAACTCTAGCCATGAGACAGCATCACAAACTCACAGACCTACAAAAGATAGCTGGCTGCAAGTTCTTTTTCTGACAAAATTGGAACCTGTTCCCATGCTTAAACTCTGTTTGCCCTAATAGGTAATCCAAGGAAATCTGTGAACCAAAATTTTGGGTAAAGCAGTCTCTATGGCATTTTTTTCAAACCCCTTTTACTCTTTTTTTCTTTTTGTTCAACTTTCCCATGTTTACATTTTAGTTAGACCATAAATGAGTCTTAGCACCAGCAGCTTAGTAACAGCAGATTTAAAGCAGGCAGAAAAGAGGAAGATAGAGAGCTTTAGAAGACTGCACTTAACTCTATAGCTTCAGGTTAACTAAATTTGAGCTCTAAATTTTTCTTGCTGTAATTTACCCATCAGTTTAAAATGTACACAAAAAAGGGCCATATGTCATCAGCTGGAGTCCCAAAGAGGAAGACAAAATCAGGGGCCAGGGTGTTGAAAACTGTTTTTCCTCTTCAGTACTCCTTTCCTGGTTTGAACAGGAAAAGAGAAAAAGAAAGGAATGGAGAGTAGAAAGGCAGTCAGGTTTTACATGCAGGAAGGGAGGCTTATGCGCCTTCCAGTCATTGCACAGTACCCCTACCTCTCTTGTTTATCTCCTCTTAGGCAGAGCCTCAGCATCCCAGACCTGCAGGGTGTGGGATGAATCCCTCCCATTTCCTTAAGTCACCAGTCAAGGTAAACTGTTTCTAGCCAGAGGGAACTAAGGGCGGTTTTGGCTGAGAAGAGTAAGGCTGTAGATGGCTTCTGAGGTAATCAGGATGATGAAGATGGAAAAAGGGGAAAGAGAGAGAGATCAGGGTGCACAAAGATCTCATACATGGACAAACAAGTGGTGTGCCTCCAAACAAATCCCTGGTTAAGGGGCTGTGTAGACTCCAAACTCCCTCATTTCAGTTTCAAATGGCTCTCCCTGGCAACTGAGTGAGAACTGAGCAAAGTCCCAAGGGTGCAGTGCAAATACAAATACCAATGCAAAAAATGCTCATGTGGTGTTACTGGCAGCCAAGTCTAAATAAAGCAGAGCCCCAGCGACACCCCAAAAGAGGCAGAGGGTGGTGGAGTACACCCTGACTAATGCAACTAGTTCTAAAGTTTGGTAACCTCTCCAGAGGTCAATTTCTTTGCACCAGTGAAGCATTGAAGGTAGCAGGCACCACAGCAGGAAGAAAAGAGAGGATCCATAAGACGGATTCTTGGCAGCTGCTGAGAAATTTCCTAATATCCTAGCCATGGGTCAGCTAGCCACCAGGAACTAGTATTCACAGGAGGCCCTATGCCCCATCTGATAGAACCCAGATTGACATGCTCAGACCCCACAGCATACAGCACTCACCATACCGGACGCTAAAATTGTAACTGGCAATTGTAAGCACTGATTACATAGTTCAATTAACAAGAACTAGGTCTGGTAGAGCGAAAGTGATTTCATTGACCAAAACTAGTAATGGAGAAGTGGCCAGGTTCCCATCCAAAATAACCATGTCCACTGTCTAGGTCAGGTTTTATAGGCAGGAAGAGGAAAGGGAAAAGGAAGGGGGCTTACAAAGGGAAACTTGATATGGAAGGCATGCAGGAGTTGTGCTGGTTGTAAAGTCTGCGTGGCTTTGTTTTGGTGGCTATGTTGGATATTTTGTGTTGTCCCATATTGATGTTGAGGTTAATAAAGTCACTTTCTAACAGACCTTGCTTTTATTAATTGGACTCTGCAAGTGGCGCACAGCTGGATTGCAGCTGGTTACAACTGTGTACTAATAGGTGTATCTATCATCTATCTGTTTATTTTTTTTTGAGATGCAGTCTCACTATGTTGCACAGGCTGTAGTGACACAATCTCAGCTCACAGCAACCTCTGCCTCCTGGGTTCAAGCGATTTTCCCTCAGCCTCCTGAGTAGGTGGGATTGCAGGTACCTGCCACTATGTCCGGCTAATTTTTGTATTTTTTAGTGGAGGTTGGGTTTCACTTCATTGGCCAGGCTGGACTCGAACTCCTGACCTCAAGTGATCCGCCCACCTCAGCCTCACAAAGTGTTGAAATTACAGGCGTGAGCCACTGTGCCTGACTGGCTTGTCTATATTTGATAATCTAAATTTGATGATTGACTTAAAAGTCAATAATACTTTAAAATAAAATGGGGTCAAAATTTATAAACTCTACTCAGATGTGCCAAAAATAAATTGCATTTTTAATTTTTTTAAATCATTCTCATCTTGCTCTGAAGCGTCCATTCCCATGGTAGAAAAGGAGAATCCAGGACAAAAGGAGACTTTAGGTAGCAAGTTATAAAGATGACTCCATAAAGTTGGGCTCTACTTTATTTTTTGGACAAAAGTTTAGAAGTCTTTCAGGGCTTCTCCTTTCTTCTTGTTCCTTTCTAAAACTTTTGGGTTAATGACTTTCAGTTTTAGTATGGGAAGGTGTTCAAGCCCAGCCCCTTTCTTTGGTAGACCACATTTGCATAGAGATGAGGGTATAAGGGGGACCTGTGTCAGGGCTGAAGAGGTTGGTAGTGGTATGTGCTGATACTCATTCTCCTTAACTCCTCCACCAACTGTTACGTAGCAGCAATTTTTTCAGACATGTAAAGGGCATTTAGAGTTGAAAAAGAAGCCATCTTTTTGCTCTCTACAAAGCCTGACTTTAAAGACTTGAAAAAGTTAGCTTTGGGCTTTGAATCTTAACAAAGACCTTTTAATTCTAAGCTGTATTCTTCCTTTTCCCCAGACATAATAAAAATGCTTTGACTTTAATAGCCAAAGGGATTTAGTGAAAGAAAACAGCTTAAGGTTAAGAGAAAATGCCTGAGAAGATAGCTAAATGCATATGTTCCTTCGGCTTAGCAGTTAAGAGGATATGATTTCAAAGGCAGACAAAACTGGATTTAATTATAATTTAATTAATAATAAGTTTCCTTATTTATTAGCTGTGTCCTCTTATGAATGTTATTTGACATCTTTGAGCCTTGGTTTCCTCATCTTTGTAAAATAGGTAACTAAGTTTCTAAAATGAGGATTAAATTAGTTAATGTATGTAAAGCATTGTATGCTTTACACATAACAGACATATAAGTGATAGTTATAAAGTAGACTTTAGAATTGCTTTCAAAGGAAAAAAGTGAACATGACGTTGGTTAGAAGATTAGTACTGTTTTGGATATTTTATATACATATATACATTTATATAAGAATAAGAAAATATATATTTCAAGTTTCCTTGGAACTTGAAATATTCATATATATTTATGGATATATATATGTGAGATATATATGAAATACATGAATATTATATATATATGGGTATTTCAAGTTCCACAGAAAGAAACATGGTCCTGTTATTCCCTCTAATTGAATTTATTGTAAGGATGCACAAGGAAGTAAAAGAAAAAAGGAGGTGGAAAGTAAGGAGGAACAGGAATCACAGTAGCTGTGATAAGGTTAGCTGTGTGGCAGCCTGAGTGTGGGTCTGATTCTTGCGATCCGAAAAATCTTACTAACAGAAATACAGACTTGATAATTATTTCCTTCCAGCTGATCTGTACTGCCAATAAAGGCAAGTATAGTAATAGAGTAAGGTTAAGATCTTCATGTTATTTTAATGAATAAATGACAGGTGGTGAGTGATCTTGATTTTTTTCCCTGTTTTTACTAAGGTAGTGAATGGAAAACCCGTTATGAGACACAACTTGAATTAAATGATCAACTAGAAAAGCAAATTGTTTCTCTCAAGGAGAAAATAGAAAAAATCCATGGAAACTCTTCAGGTACAAAACCAATCATATGTATGTTTTATAAGTTGAGTTAAAACTGATAAAATATTAAGTGCTCATATTTGATTTATTGTAGATAGACTATCTTCTATTCGTGTCTATGAACAAATGCCAGTGGTGAGTAACAATATGGTTAAACATAAAGAATAATTAAAGGAAATTGTGTCTTATTTTTTCCAGACATATTTCAAACAGAAGTTTGAAGACTAGGGCAAGGTCCAAATAAAATATTTTTAGGCCACCTGTTTGAAGTAACAAGAAATAATTTTTAAGTAGCTATAGGTAGGGCACTAAGTTGCCAGCTATAGTCACAGGCGTTCGGAGGAGCAGAGCATGTATGGACATTGCTTTTTGAATCACTGCCAACTTCAGTGAAAGATATAGACAACTATTGTGTTTTTACTAATAATGACTCAAGGAGAAATAAGGGTTTTTGCACACTTGTTATTTTCAATCCAAACATGCCCCTATTTCCATATCTTGAAAATCAGGAATTTTTTAATTTGAAAAATTGTTTGTTTCCCGCCTCCCACCCCCCACTCATAGAGTTGTATCGCCCTCTTGTGGCATTTAAAAATTACTGCTAGGGCTGTGTTAAGCTTAGTGCCTTTTCTTTTTTTTTTTTTTTGAGACGGAGTTTCGCTCTTGTTGCCCAGGCTGGAGTGCAAAGGCGCGATCTCGGCTCACCGCAACCTCCACCTCCTGGGTTCAGGCAATTCTCCTGCCTCAGCCTCCTAAGTAGCTGGGATTACAGGCACACGCCACTATGCCCAGCTAATTTTTTGTATTTTTAGTAGAGACAGGGTATCACCATGTTGACCAGGATGGTCTCGATCTCTTGACCTCGTGATCCACCTGCCTCGGCCTCCCAAAGTGCTGGGATTACAGGCTTGAGCCACCGCGCCTGGCTCTTAATGCCTTTTCTTAATTGTAGGTAGAATTTTATTACCACCTACTGGATATAAAATATTTTATCTACCTGCTTCTTGATAACTGAGGCTGAGTCCTAACTCAAGAGAGTAGCAACAAGTGCTGGTATGACTTGATCAAACATCTTAAGGCATATCTAAGGATATCATATCTAATTGATTTTTCTAACTACTGCCTGAGACTCTGGAACATATTCATTCTGGCAAAAATACATTTATTTTCCCTAATGTATTTGTGCTATTTTTGAAGAAAATGTGGTTCTCTAAGAGGTTTAATAATTTAGATCAAGAGATAAATAATTATATTTCTTTGCAGTAAAGGACTGAAGAAATGTTAGCACAATGAAGAGTAAGACCACAGACCCAGCAGAAAGGAAAGAGAATGAATGTTCAGTATAAATAGAAGCAGTTCTGTTTCTGTTCTCTGGACAGGTGCTTTCATGAGTATTTGATACTCATGAATCCAACAGGGGTGTGTGTCTAAGCAGCAGAGATTAGAAATCTAGCCAAGGAGTCAGAGATAGAAGTGTCCAAATGTTGAGCAAAAAATATTGGGATCCAAAAATCCTATATCCAGTCAAGAGACCTTCTTAGCTAAGGACACAAGATATACTAAGTCTTATTCTTTGATATAAAGAATAATATTTGTGAAATTCAGACATATAATTGTGTAATGTAGACATATTTTCAGGGTCCTAATAGATTGAGTTAGGGAAAAGGGCTTAAATTAGTTGCTTTTGTGGGGTAGCGTATGAACTCAAACAGCATCTGTAAATTTCCTGATTCTTTATTCTTGTACATTGTTTAGTGTTTAGGAGTAATCTGTACAGACTTACTTATGAAATTGATGTGTTAGTTTGAATACTAATTTTGAGTAATTCAAACTGCAGATTTGCTTGTGGGTAGCAAAAGGATTGGCACTCGTTGCTGACTAGAATATGTGTAATATTTTACACATATTCTAGTCAGCAAAATTTGACAAAAATATATAAAATGTTATTTTTAAACTAGATTATTAAAGTGGACTTGATTTTAATATAATTTTATCTCTTTTTTATTGTGGCAAATATACATAATGTAAAATTTACTGTTTAGCTTTTTTTTTTTTTTTTTTTGAGAGAGGGTCTCACTCTGTCATCAAGGCTGGAGTATAGTGGTCCAATCTTGGCTCACTACAACCTTCTTCTGCTGACCTCAAGCAGTCCTCCCACCTGAATAGCTGGGACTACAGGCTCACACCACCATGCCTGGCTAATTATTGTAATTTTAGTAGAGACGAAGTTTCACCATGTGTCCCAAGCTGGTCTCAAACTCCTGAACTCAAGCAAACCACCTGCCTCGCCTCCCAAAGTGCTGGGATTATAGGTGTGAGCCACAACACTCAGCCTGTTTCAGCCATTTTCAAATGTAAAGTTCACTGTGATTTTAATATTTTGGAAAAAATTATTCACATAAGTGAGAGTCAAGCTTTAGTCTTTGTTCTGATATTAGATTGGTGCCTCCAACCTTTTTTTTCTTGAGGTTCACTTTTCTCCTCAGAAAACGAGATAGATTATATTATCTTCTAAGTGTCTTTCAGTAGGGTAATTTATTAAAATTTTATTTTAGCATGATATATCAATTAAGGGTTGCATTTAGCAGAATATAAGTGAAAGGTTTAAACAAGTAAAGCTTTTTTTCCTCATGTAACAGAAAGTATTAGAGGTTTGCAGTCCAGAGGTGGTGCAGTGGCTCTGTAATACCTTGAGGAATCCAGGCTTCCCCTGAGTTTCTACTCTGCCATCCGTTTGTTGGTGGCTTTTGTCCTCATGTTTAAAGATGGCTGCATCATCTTCTCACCTGCTTCACATGCTCATTCAAAAAAAGAAGTAGGTGAAGGCAAAATGGCAAAGGTGAAGGCAAGTCACGTCTAATCCCCTTCAAAGAGCTTTCTAACATGCACCCAGTTACACCCCTTAACATTTCATTGGGGGTTAGAACTGTATCATATGGCCACTTTCATGTGCATGAGAGGCTGGGAAATGTAGTGTTTTACTGAATATTATATGAAGAAGAGAAGAGTGGATTGTGGGCATGCAGTTGGCTGTATCTGCCACACAGAAGGTTATTTAAAATGAAGGCATTTCATTTTAAAGTAATATATATTCAGTTGATATTATTTGGAAAATAAAATGCAAAGAAAAAGAATAGCATTAAATCAAACATATTCACTGTTGACAGTTCTGTTTTTAGTAGTTTTTATATGTATACATATTGATTAAAAAGAACAATCAAGTAAGTCAGCCAACAAACAAACAAAGTGAAAAAGGATTGCAGCTAGTTTTTGTTGTTGTTTAAAATATCATTATAGCCTTACTGTATGGACAATTTTGAATCCTAATCAGGATAATTAAGTCAATTATTTCTTATGTTCTCTTCATGTGGATTTTTCAAGGCTATATTATGTTCCATTGTATTGGAATGCTAATGTTCAATTACTTTTCCCTATAATGGGGTAGTTTAGGTTGTTTCTGGTTTTTATTTTGAGTTAAACAGAACCCACAGAGTATATTATGGCAAACAACTTCATATTTTAGTATTAATAAATCTTCAGATCTGTGTCCCTTTTTGACTTTAAATGTCTTCATGAAAACAGTTTACAGAGTTTAGATCCCTTTTGTTCTCCTCTCTGTATTCTTTTTGCTTCCTCTTCATAGGCAAGGACTACCATGAATTTGGTATATGTTTGTTTATTTTTCAATATCTTTCTATACATTGTATGTATAAAAAGCATCATAGGCCAGGCATGGTGGCTCATGCCTGTAATCCTAGCACTTTGGGAGGCCGAGGTGGGTGGATCACCTGAGGTCAGGAGTTTGAGACCAGCTTGACCAACATGGAGAAACCCTGTCTCTACTAAAAATACAAAATTAGCTGGGCGTAGTGATGTATGCTTGTAATTACAGCTACTCAGGAGGCTGAGGCAGGAGAATCACTTGATCCCAGGAGACAGAGGTTGTGGTGAGCCGAGATTGTGCCATTGCACTCTAGCCTGTGTGACAGAGCAAGACTCTGTCTCAAAAAAAAAATTATTGTACTGTACATGTCATTCTTTTACTCATTATTTAATTTCATTCATATTAATAAAAATTTAGTAAATTTTATCAGTTATATAGTATTTCATTATACATATATATCCTTAGAATATTTATTAGCTTATTTATATACATCAAGAGTATTTCAAAATCTCACTATGACAAGCATTGCCACAGTGAATATCCTTACATGCGTCTTTCAGTGTAAAGTATTCCTCTAGGCTTGGTAAACTTTTCTGTAGATGGATAATAGTAAATATTTTCAGCGTTTCAACCTTATGATCTCTGATCTCTGCTGTAGCCATTCAACCCTGCTGCTGTAGTGTAAAGGAAGCCATAGACAATACCTAATTGGTGGGCTGTATTCTAAAAAATACTGGTTTACAAAATCAGTCAGAGGCTGAAATTGATGTTTAGGCTATAGTTTCTCAAGCCCTCCTTTAAGGCAGTGACTCTTAAACTTTGGAAGGTTGCAAAATCACCTAGGGAACTTCATAAAAATACAAAGGCCAAGTCCTATCCTTCAACCTACTTGATACCTCTGTGTTTTTATTAACTCTTCAGGTAATTCTGATATACACCAAAGTTTGAGAACCACTGCTTCAAGTATACATGTTCTTAGAAGTGGAATTTTAAAATCATAAGATAGGTACATTTTCAAATTATTATAAAGTATTTCTGGGTCAATCTGTCTAAAGATACCCCAGATCTACAGTTAGTTCAGTATGTCTGGAATAAATAAGAGGGGCGATGAGTGATGAAGATGGAAATATATGCAGAGACTAAATAATAAAGGGTCTGATATTCATGTTAGGGAGTGCTCTCCACTCCCCCCACCCCACCCCCTGACAGGCCCCAGTGTGTGTTGTTTCCCTCCCTGTGTCCATGTGTTCTCAATGTTCAGGCCTCACTTATAAGTGAGAACATGTAGTGTTTGGTTTGCTGAGGATAATGGCTTTCAGCTCCATCCATGTCCCTGCAAAGGACATGATCTTGTTGCTTTTTGTGCCTGCATATTATTTCATGGTGTTTATGTACTACATTTTCTTTATCCAGTCTACTATTGATGGGCATTTTGGTTGATTCCATGTCTTTGCTATTGTGAATAGTGCTGCTTAATGTATACTTTTGTATACATTATATATGTATACTAATGTTTATTAAAAATATACATTCTGAGGCTTTCTCCAGCAATTCTCTTTTGATAGGTCTAGAGTAAGGCCTGGACATTGGTATTTTTTGGCAGGCATCTCAATAGGCTCTCTTACAGAGCACAATTTGAGATCAGCAGATGTAGGGGATCTGTATCCCTCAGAGAAAGATGTGCAATACGGCCTTGCTTGTGATAAGTTACTGTAATGTCTTAATCAGCAAGCCCACCATATCCCTGCAGTCAACTGTATTGCAAAGTGAAAGTGTCCTGTTCCTTGACTCATTCAGAGTCATAAAAGATGACCCCTATTTTTCTCTTTCTCTAATTTTCCTATCCATACTCTCCCCCTTGTCCTCTACTACACCCAGGCAACTTGAATCTTTTAGGGAAATCTCTCACCAGTGCATATGCTTTGTCAGTCAGATGGATGTTGTTCCTAAAGCTAACAAGACTAGCTGGTGGTGAAAAGAATGGGCGAAAAGGTGTAGAAACAGAAACGCTGTTAGGGAAGATATTTAATCTCATCTTCAAACATTCTCTGGAAGACTCTTGCTCAATTTGTAGAAACCCAATTCACAGGAAGCCAATTTGCTGAAATCCAAATCCTTAAATAAGTTCTAATGAATATATAATTTTATTTAGTAGCATTTTAAGAAATGCTTGTTGAAAACCCAAACTTAGGAAATTATTTAGCATTTAGTATCATTATTGAAAATATATTTTGAAAAAGAATATATTTCAGGTTATAAGTTCACATATACGGATTATTTTCCTTAAAGCAAGTTTTTGCTGCTGTTGTTGTTGTTTGTTTTGTTCTGTTTTTGAGATGGAGTCTCGCTCTGTCACCCAGGCTAGAGGGCAGTGGCGCAATCTCTCTGCTCACTGTACCTCCACCTCCTGGGTTCAAGTGATTCTTCTGCCTCAGCCTCCTGAGTAACTGGCATTACAGGCTCATGCCACCACACCCAGCTAATTTTTGTTTTCTTAGTAGAGACAAGGTTTCACCACGTTGGTTAGACTGGTCTCAAACTCTTGATCTCATGATCTTCCCACCTTGGTCTCCCAAAGTACCAGGATTACAGGCATGAGCCACCATCCCCAGCCAGTAAGTTTTTAGTAAATTTGGAATCCTAGGTAGATTGGTCTCCCTGCAACTTAATCTTTTAATGAGTTGACTTTTTGAAATATGAATCTTTGGCTGTTTGTCTATCTTCCCTTCTGACATATGTTTCAGCTTGCCATATGACAAACAGGAGAAGAACATATTACAAAAGCAGAGAAGCCTGAAGGAAGAGCTGGTTTTAAGTCTTAGTTCTTTTAAACCATTGGGCCATTGTTTTTATCACACACCCGGCACTTCAGAGAAACAAGACTCTCTCCTTTGTTATTCTCTGTTGTGGTCCATGCCGTGTCCCACTCTCTGACTTCCAGTCTTATTACCCATTGACCTTCTCTATCTTTCCTTCATCCTGATGCCCCACACCATTCTCCTGACTGCGATACTAATTTATTTCCTTTATTATGTTTCAGATTCTTCTTTTAGCTGTGCTGTCTGATGGACATCCAGCCCTATTTGGGTCTTCCTGGGACCCACTGCCTTACTGTACACCCAATTCACCATGTTCCCACTAGGCTCACTCTGGTGGTTTATGCGTTCTGAAAATTCTTAGAAAATTTTCTTCTTCCTCTTCCTCTTCCTCTTCTTCTTCTTCTTCTTCTTCTTCCTCTCCTCCTCCTCCTCCTCCTCCTTCTTCTTTCTTTCTTCTTTTTTTTTTTTGAGATGGAGTCTCGCTGTGTCACCCAGGCTGGAGTGCAGTGGCTCAATCTTGGCTCATTGCAACCTCCACCTGGGTTCAAGCAATTCTCTTGCCTCAGCCTCTCGAGTAACTGGAATTACAGGAACACGTCACCACGCCCAGCTAATTTTTGTATTTTTAGTAAAGACAGGGTTTCACCATGTTGGTCAGGGTGGTCTCTAACTCCTGACCTCGTGATCCACCTTCCTTGGCCTCCCAAAGTGCTGGGATTACAGGTGTGAGCCACAGCGCCCAGCATTCATTAAAATTAATGATCTTAGAGGACTATTGACAGGCATAAATATATACTTTTAAAGTATTGAGGTCATTAAAATGATGTAACCTCTGAGACTGCTTCCTAAGATAACAGCCCTCACTGGGTTTGTATTTTCCTCAAGATCAGAATGATCAGTTAGGGGATAGGTACAGAGCTTCAAATCACAGAGAGAAAACTAAGTGTAGGCCGGGCGCGGTGGCTTACGCCTATAATCCCAGCACTTTGGGAGACCAAGGTGGGTGGATCATGAGGTCAAGAGATCGAGACCATCCTGGTCAACATGGTGAAACCCCGTCTCTACTAAAAATACAAAAAAATTAGCTGGGCATGGTGGCACGTGCCTGTAATCCCAGCTACTCAGGAGAGTAATCCCTGAGGCTGAGGCAGGAGAATTGCCTGAACCCAGGAGGTGGAGGTTGCAGTGAGCTGAGATTGCGCCATTGCACTCCAGCCTGGGTAACGAGAGCGAAACTCTGTCTCAAAAAAAAAAAAAAAAAAAAAGTAAGTTTAAACAGATTTTATATGTAAATCTAGTAACAGTCCACAAGGGGGCATTTGGTGTTTAAGCATGTAGAAGGCTATGTTCTTTCATTGTTGCAGTTGTCTAAATTGAAAAGTACCTTATATCTAGGAGCTGTGCTTAATGAAATTATATTCTCCTGTATTCTTTTGTAAGTGTTCAGTGGAGTGACTTTTTTTTAACTTTAGTTTTGTGCGTTCTTTAACAATTATCATTGGTTTAAAACATAATAATTAGCTAATAGAGTTTTCTTTCTGCTTTGGATAGAGATGAGGGACTTTTTTTTTCTTCTTCTTTTTGAGATGAAGTTTTGTTCTTGTTGCCCAGACTGGAGTGCAGTGGCACCATCTTGGCTCACTGCAACCTCCACCTCCCAAGTTCAAACGATTCTCCTGCCTCAGCCATGCCTTAGCCATGTCTGGCTAATTTTTGTAGTTTTAGTAGAGACGGAGTTTCAGTTGGCCAGGCTAGTCTCAAACTCCTGACCTCAGGTGATCCACCCGCCTCAGCCTCCCAAATTGCTAGGATTACAGGCATGAGCAACCATGCCTGGCCTGGTGAGGGACTTAAAAAAAAACTTAAGTATGCTTTATTTCAGGTATATAAGCAGTATCCTGAAATTTCTTACTCTTACCCTGTTGTTTGATCTTCTCTTGGAAAATGACCTTTTAAAAGTAAATTAAAACAAGGACGTAGGTCAAGTATGTTATTGCTTGGAATGTTAAGAAGTAATTAGTATCAAAAACAAAACAGCTCTTTTATGATAATAGAAGACTTAGTCTTGTGTGTGTGATTTTTGTTGTTGTTAATATCTAGTAGAGTTTTCAGTTTAGCTGTGGTGTTGGTCTGTCTTTCCAGGCTGCAGTTTTCTAGCACATTCCCATTGATTTATATAATAAGATAAAAGCAGCTCCTTGGTAGGATCGAGAGCATTAAGTTATGGGTCTTCCTCTGAGCCGAACTGGAAGTGATGGAATGAGCGAATGTGTTCCTCTGATAAAACTGTTTTTAAGATATCTAGTTCATTTTGGAGTCAGTAAAATAAGGAACCTTAAAGTTATTGTAGTACAGTTTTACATTTTTCAGGGATTTCTGGTATGTATATTTATAAATGGATAATTACAAATACATCCTTGTTAATGGTCCAGGTGATTTCATGATTGCTGTAGTTTTTTCAAAATCTACAGTGTGTTTTTGTGTTCTCCCCAGGATGATTTATTGTTGTGCTAGCCTTATCCCCATGATGCTGGTACAATGAAACATACTAACTTCCTGAGTTATAGTATAATTTCAAAGCATAGTATGTTTAAAACACAACTCATAGGAAGCAGGAACAGAGAAGGAGAGTGAAGTGGGTTCCAGGAATTCTGGGCCACAGCAGCTATGACTGTGTTGTGGCAGTGCTGAGGCTGACTGCAGAAGAGAAAATACTTTGTGTCCTTATGTTGAGCCTGGAGAGAATGAACAAGACAGAGCTGGGAGACAAAGTCATGTGATAGAGGCTGGAAGAAGAAACCAAGGTGTTAAAGCTTAAAGATAATAGTGAAGAAGGAAAGAAGGACAAGGCACGAGGTCCACAACTGCTATGAAGCTGCTTCTTAATACATTATCCATATGGTGCCTATAAGGCTTTAGAAATTAGTACATTACAAAAGAATTTTAAATAAAAACATTGACGGAATTTCTAACTCAAATGCCAGGGTTGGTTGTTAACAATCTCAAATGTGATCTATTTTAGAATTCGCAGTTTTTGAATATAAAATTATTTTATTATTTTTAAATCTAGCGGAATAGTAGAAATATTCTCGAAAGAGTAGTAGTATTGTGCTTTAAAAAATGCACCTAATTGGAATGTTTTTTCACATTTTACTCAAAATATTTTTTGGTTGTGAAACTAGTAAGTAAGGTAGTATGTGTGTGAGGCCTCAGGAAATTTTTTTTTTTTTTTTTTGAAACGGAGTTTCGCTCATTACCCAGGCTGGAGTACAATGGCGCAATCTCGGCTCATTGCAACCTCTGCCTCCTGCGTTCAGGCAATTCTCCTGCCTCAGCCTCCTGAGTAGCTGGGATTACAGGCACGTGCCACCGTGCCCAGCTAATTTTTTGTATTTTTAGTAGAGACGGGGTTTCACCATGTTGACCAGGATGATCTCGATCTCTTGACCTCATGATCCACCCGCCTCGGCCTCCCAAAGTGCTGGGATAACAGGCTTGAGCCACCGTGCCCGGCCAGGAAATTTTTTTAATGCCTATCATAGCTTATCAGTTGGTGTGTTCTCTCTTACATGCTCCTGCCTCACAAACCCATATTCTTTTCATGTATAAAATTCCTAAAGTACTCCTACCTGACAAAATCCAAATAACACATGTAAAATTGGAAAACTGTGCTTAGTGCCATTAGAAATTGAATTTATTGGGGGATAATTGGTGTAAGTAAAATCATAATTTTTGTTTAAGTTTAAAATCAATTTTTGGTAAAGTTGATTTCGAAATGTGAAGAAAATGTTAAGAATCGGTACCCAGGGGCCTGCGTTTACATTTGGATATTATATTTATTAGATAAGAAACGATAGCTGATGATTGAAATGAATGGAGAAGAAGAAAAGGAATGGAAGTCTCAGCAGGTGAATGATTTAAACAAATTTTGGAAGGTTCATAGCTGGAAGAAGAGAAATGGACTTGACAGAAGTTGAGGAAGCAACAGTAGTGCCCGCCGAGAAGAGTATCAGTGAAAATAATGCATTCACTCTTCTGACCTGCTTAGTGCTTTACAACTTGGCATGTACAGAAGAAGGTAGGGGTGAGAAAGGAGCTGGAATCTGGGAGATAGTTGAACATGAACACATGGAGCATTTGGTCACTGGGACCCTTCTGCTGTCCCATGCATCCAGTGTACTCTCCTTAAGTTAGGAGTCTATCCTCTGGAGAAATTAAACTGCAATAGCTCTGTACTTTGGAGTTTCAGACACAGATAAGTGTGAGTGAGATAGAGGATCAAATGAAAATATGCAATTGTAATAATGGAACTCTCAGCTCTCTTTTTCCTGCCCTAATCCATAAAAACAGCAGCTAGGATTAAACCTTATGGGGTAGGAGACTGGAGGATTCCTCAGCAAAAAACCTGAAGTGCCCTTAAGAAAAGTTAGAAGAAATAGGAAGAGAAAAGGAGAGAAAAAATAATTAAAAAAAAATAGAAAACTTAGTGTGGTGACCCAACAGTGAACCTCACAGACTTCCCAGGACAGGAAGGTTAGTTGAGGACCCTAGGTGCTGGGCTTCAAAATCCATCACTACTTTTGTATCAGGTTTATACTTCCCAAGGGCTATGCTCTGCCTATGATCAAGTGCAATGGAGCAACTAAGGCAGACCCATTCCTGTGAAACATGGGAATCCATTGTTAGCTGACTTTGACTTAAAGTTTCCTGGTGGCTTTTTTCAAACATTTTTTATTTCAACGCGTTTTGGGGTATGAGGTTGTTTTCTTTTTTCTTCTTTGTCACATGGGTGAATTATACAGTGGTAAATTCTAAGATTTTAATGCACCCATCACCTGAGTAGTATAATTTGTCCCTAATGGGTATTTTTTTTAATCCCTTCCTTCTCTCCCAGCCATATCCTTCTGGGTCTCTAAAGTTCATTATATCACTTTGTATGCTATTGTATACTCTCAGTTTAGCTCCCACTTATAAGTTAGGACATACTGTTTTTGGTTTTTCACTCTTGTGTTACTTTGCATAGAATATTACCTTTCTATTTCATCCAAATTACTGCAAAATACATTATTTCAGTCCTTTTAATGGCTGAGTAGTATTCCATGGTGATATATTTCTTTATCTACTTGTTAGCTGATGGGCACTTAGGTTGATTCCACATCTTTGCAATTGTGAATTGAGCTGCATAAACATAAGTGTGCAAGTGTCTTTTTTGTGTAATTACTTCTTTTTCTTTGGGTAGATACCCAGTAATGTGATTACTGGGTCATTTTAGCTCTTTAAGGAAACTCCATACTGTTTTCCATAGAAGTTGTACTAATTTATATTCCCATCAGCAGTATATAAGCATTCCCTTTTCTCCACATTCATGCCAACATCTATTATTTTTTGACTTTTTAATAGCCATCCTTGCAGGAGTAAGGTAGTATCTTTGTAGTTTTAATTTACATTTCCCTGAGAATTAGTGATGTTGAGCATTTTTCCATGTTTGCTGGCCAATTGTGTATCTTCTTTTGAAAAATATCTATTCATGTCCTTTGCTCACTTTTTGATGGGATTGTTTTTTTCTTGTTGATTTGAGTTCCTTGTAGATTCTCAATTCTAGTCCTTTATCAGATGTGTGATTTGTAAATATTTTTTCCCATTCTGTGGGTTTTGTGTTTACTCTGATTATTATTGTTATAATTTTTTTGCTGTGTAGAAACTTTTTAGTTTAATTAGATCTCATTTATTTATTTTTGTTTGTATTGCATTTGCTTTTTGCATCTTAGTCATGGATTCTTTGCCTAGGCCAATGTCTATGAGAATTTTTCCAACCTTGTCTTCTAGAATTTTTATACTTTCAGGTCTTGCATTTAAGTCTCTGATCCATCTTGAGTTGATTTTTATATAAGATAAGAGATAGGGATCCAGTTTCATTCTTCTACATGTGGATTGCTAGTTTTCCCAGCATTTATTAAATATGGTGTCCATTCCCCAATTTATCTTTTTGTATGCTTTGTTGAAGATCAGTTGGCTGTAAGTATTTGACTTTTTTTCTGGGTTCTCTATTCTGTTCCATTAATCTGTGTGCCTGTTTTTTATACAAGTACCATGTTGTTTTGGTAACTATACTCTTGTAGTATAATTTGAAGTTCAGTAATATGATATCTCCAGAGTTATGCTTTTTGCCTAGGATTGCTTTGGCTCTTTGGGCTCTTTTTTGGTTTCATATGAATTTTAGGATTATTTTTCTAATTCTGCAAAAAATGATGTTGGTATTTTGATGAGAATTGTACTGAATCTATAAACTGCTTTGGGCATTATGGTCCTTTTCACAATGATTCTTCCAATTCATGGGCATGGGATGTGTTTCCATTTTTTTGTGTCATCAGTCATTTCTTTCAGCAGTGTTTTGTAGTTCTCCTTGTAAAGGTCTCTCACTTGCTAGGTTAAGTATATTTCTAGTTGTTTGTTTTGTTTTGTTTTGATTTTGCTGCTGTTGTAAAAGAGATTAAGTTCTTGATTTGATTCTCAGCTTGGTCATTGTTGTTGTGTAGCAGTGCTACTGATTTGTGTATATTGACTTTGTAACCTGAGACTTTACTCAATTTGTTTGTCAAATCTAGGAGTCTTTTGGGAGGAGTCTTTAGAATTTTCTAGGTATATGATCATGTCATCTGAAGATAGCAATAGTTTGGATTCCTCTTTTCCAATTTGGATGCCCTTTATTTCTTTCTCTTGCCTGAATGCTCTGGCTAGGACTTCCAGAATTATACTTAACAGGAGTGGTGCAAGAGGCATCCTTGTCTTGTTCCTGTTCTCAGGAGGAAATGCTTTCAACTTTTCTTCATTCAGTTTGATGTTAGCTGTGGGTTTGTCATGTATGGTTTTTATTTGAGGTAAGTCCCTTCAATGTCTAGTTTGTTTAGCGTTTTTATCACAAAGTGATGCTGGATTTTGTCCAGTGCTTTTCCTGCATTATTGAGATTATCATATGGTTTTTGTTTTTAATTCTGTTTATGTGATGTATCACATTTATTAACTTGCATGTTAAATCGTGCCTGCATCCCTGGAATGAAACCCACTTGATCAAGATAAATTATCTTTTTGATGTGCTGTTAGATTCAGTTAGTATTTGTTGAGGATTTTTGCATCTATGTTCATCAGGGAAATTGGTCTGTAGTTTTCTTTTTCTGTTGTATCCTTTCCAGGTGTTAGTATCAGGGTGATACTGGCTTCATGAAATGATTTAGGGAGGATTCCCTCTTTCTCGGTCTTTTGAAATGGTTTCAGTAGGATTGATACCAGTTCTTCTTTGAATGTCTGATAGAATTCAGCTGTGAATACATCTGGTCCTGACTGCTTTTGTTGTTGCTTTTGGCAACTTTTAAATTATTGATTCATTCTCATTGCTTGTTATTGATCTGTTCAGGGTTTCTATTTCTTCCTGAGTTAACCTAGGAGGGTTATATGTTTCCAAGAACTTACTCATTGCCTCTAGGTTTTCTAATTTGTGCTCATAAAGTTATTCATAGCAGTCTCAAATGACTTTTTTATTTTCGAGTTGGAGTCTTGTTCTGTCACCCTGGCTGGAGTGCAGTGACATAATCTCAGCTCACTGCAATCTCCACCTCCTGGTTGAAGTATTCTTGTGCCTCAGCCTTCCAAGTGGCTGGAATTATAGGTGCCTACCACCACACCTGGCTAATTTTTGTATTTTTAGTAAAGCCAGGGTTTCACCATATTGGCCAGGCTGGTCTTGAACTCCTGACCTCAAATGATCTGCCTGCCTCTGCCTCCTAAAGTGCTGGGATTACAAGTGTGAGCCACCATGCCAAGTTTGAATTATCTTGTGTTATTTCTGTGATAATGTTTCTAGTATCATTTCTAATTGAGCTTATTTGGAGCTTCTTTCTTCTTTTCTTGGTTAATCTAACTAATGTTCTATTTTGGTTATTTTTTTCAAGAAGCCAGATTTTTGTATCATTGATCTTTTGTATCTTTTTGTTTGAATTTCATTTAGTTCTGCTCTGATATTATTTCTTTTTGTAGGTTTGGGTTTAGTTTATTGTTGCTTCCCTAACTCCTTGAAGTATGACATTAGGTTGTCAAGTTGTGCTCTTTTACCCTTTTTGTTATAGACATTTAGTGCTATAAACTTTCCTCTTAGCGGTACTTTTGCTGTATAATAGAGGTTTTGATAGCTTGTGTCATTATTATCATTCAATTCAAAGAATTTCTAAATTTTTTATCTTTATTTCATTGTTAACCCAGATTTCATTCAGAAGCAGATTATTTAAATTGCATGTATTTGTGTAGTTCTGAGGGTTTCTTTTGGAGTCGATTTCTAATTTTATTCCTTTGTTGTCTGAAAAGATACTTGATGTGCTTTCAATTTTAAAAAATATTGAGATTTGTTTTGTGGTCTATCATATGGTCTGTCTTGGAGAATGTTCCATGTGCTGTTAAGAATGTATCTTCTGCAGTTGTTGGAAAGAATTTTCTGTAAATATCTGTTAAGTCCATTTGTTCTGGAGTGTAATTTTAAGTTCATTGTTTCTTTGTTGACTTCCTGTTTCAAAGATCTGTCTAATGCTGTCAGTGGCGTATTGAAGTCTTCTACTATTATTGTGTTGCTGTCTCATTTCTTAGCTCTAGCAATAATTTTTAAAATTTAAACATTTAAAAATGTTTTATAAATCCGGTAGCTCCAGTGTTAGGTGCATATAAATTTGGGATTGTAATATCTTCTTGTTGGATCAATCCATTTATCATTATATAGTGACAATCTTTGTCTTTTTTTAATATGTTATTTTTCTGAAGTCTGTTTTGTGTAGTATGAGAATAGCTACTGCTGCTCACTTTTGGTTTCTATTTGCATGAACTATCTTTGCATTCTTTTATGTTGAGTTTATACGAATCCTTCCATGTTAGGTGAGTCTCTTGAAGACAGCAGATATTTGGTTTGTGATTTTTTAAAATTCATTCTGTATTTTTTAAGCAAGTGTTTAGACCATTTACATTCAATATTAATATTAAGATATGAGGTACTGTTCTCTTCATCATATTAATTGTTACCTACATAGTTTTTTTTTCATTGTGTTATTGTTTTGTGGGTTCTGTGAGTTTTAGGATTTCAAGAAGTTCTATTTTGGTGCATTTTGGGCTTTTGTTTCAAGGTCTAGAACTCCTTTTAACATTTCTTATGGGACTGGTTTGGTCATGACAAATTCCCTCAGCATTTGTCTGAAAATGACTTTATTTCTCCTTCATTTATGAAACTTAGTTTTGCTGGATACAGAATTATTGGCTGATAGTTGTTCTGTTAAAGGAGATTGAAGATAGGACTCTAATCTTTTCTGGCTTGTAAAAACATGAAATTCTTCATGAATTTGTGTGTCATTCTTGCACAGGGGCTATGCTAATCTCTGAATCATTCTAATTTTAATATATGTGCTCCAGAAGTGAGCACTCTTGATGGCTTTGCCATACTTTTCCTAGACTGTATTACATCCTAGGAGGCTTCTGCTTTCAGCCAACCTTCTCTTTCTCTCCTTTACTAGGGCTCAGACTTGCATTACTGTCAGACTGCACTGCTGGCCTCCTTCTGCTTCCTCTCTTTCTTTTACATGGGCATGTCTGGTAACATGATTCTTGCACATGTAATCCCATCTTAGTGTCTGCTTCTCAGAAGACAACATGTAAAACTCAGAGTACAGATAGTGATATGAGAAAACAGGAGGTAAAGTTGGGGTTTGTAACTGGCTCACTCACTGTGTAGCAGAAAGAGGATCTGTTCTGAATGGTAGATGTGACAGCAATAGATCTTGGCCCAGACTGCACTGATGATGACCTTGGAAAATGTCTTGTTGGAGTGGAATAATGTGGAAGAAGCCATGATGCAGGCATTTGCTGCTAAGTTGTGAAACCAGAAAGCCTTAGTGGCAACCTCACAAGAGGCCCTCTATACCAGTGGTGAAAGTGTGGACAGGGTAAAACAACAGCCTAAAGACCTAATTGTGAGAGCTGCAGAGCTCCAGAGGCATCTGAATGCTCAGCTCAGGTAGGTCTGTTATGTGAAGGGCAGGACCCTGATAGGGATGACCAGGGATCCTGAAAACTCTGACAGGACATCTGGATAGATGCCCCTGAGGATCTGGATTCTACACGTCTACCTGGACCCTCTAGGCATGCAGAGGTGGCCCACCCTTTCCTAATAAGGGCTAGAAGAGTACCCACTGTGCTGGAAGATGCTGCAGAGGCCTCTTCCCAATAAAAGAACTGCTTTTGCAATTTGGGAGGCCAAGGTGGGTGGATCATGAGGTCAAGAGATCGAGACCATCCTGGTCAACATGGTGAAACCCCATCTCTACTAAAAACATAAAAAAATTAGCTGGGCATGGTGGCGCATGCCTGTAATCCCAGCTACTCGGGAAGCTGAGGCAGGAGAATTGCCTGAACCCAGGAAGCAGAGGTTGCGATGAGCTGAGATCGCGCCATTGCACTCCAGCCTGGGTAACAAGAGTGAAACTCCCGTCTCAAAAAAAAAAAACAACTGCTTTCCCTCTCAGGAGCTGCACCCACCTCCTCCCCTGGCTGCCAAGCCAATTAAGAATGGTGCTGTTCAGCATCTCTAATTAAAGAAAAGCAAGAACAGAGGAGCAGGAGGCTGAGGACAGTCAGTCCAGCAAGAAGCATAATTCTTTACTCATTTCTCAGACCTGAACCAATTTCTAGAATCAGAAACTATTGACCAAAGAGGCAGCTAGATTCCTAAGAAAGGCCCTGCGATACTAGTCAAAGTTTATGTTATGACAGTATCCACAGTCCTCCCAAAAGGGACCTCTGGCCACTTAGGTGACTGTACACTGAGGAAAGTGAAATAACTAGATCTCTTAAGGATGACTGAACACAGAGTCTGAGTTGACATTGATTCTCAGAGTGGAAATCTATGACGAAAGTTCAAATCACAGTGGGCTCAATGTGCCCACAGACTCCCCTACCCCTGCAGTGATAATTATCTCCATCACCAAGTACATAATTGAAATAGATATACTTGACAGTTGAAAGTAACGTCCTTAGGGTCCTTAAGCTTTGAAGTAGAAGCTACCATGGTAGGGAAAAGACAAAATAACAACTTCTGAAACTGTTCCCTTCACCAGACCAAAATTGTAAATCAAAAATATGTCTTATCCCAGGGAAGACAGTAGGGATTAGTTCCATAATTAAAGACCTAAACAATGCAAATATAGTGGTACCTATCATTGCTCTCTTTAATTTGCCAGCCTAATGGCTACAGAAACTTGATGTCTCTTGGGGAAAAACTGTAGGCTTCTGCAGATGTAAACAATTAGTAGCCTCAGTCACAGCTACTTTGCCTGATGTGATGTCACTGTCAGAGCAGATTAATAAGGTTTCAGGTACAGGAGTATGCAGCTATTGATTTGGAGAATACATTCTTTTCATTTCAGTTAGAAAAGGGGATCAAAATTTGTGACTCTTTGTTTCAGCTAAAATAGGTATAGAGCTTGAAAGTTGTCAATCTTGTCATTACAACAAGAAAACAGTGAACAAATTGAAAATTAATGACTTTTCTTGGGTTCATTAGAAAATTGAATTTGCAGGGCAAACTCCTACCCTGAAATCCAGATAAACAGGCAAAAGTGGACAGTCACAACTGACATCTGCTTACATAAAATGAGAGCTGCTAGAACTGTAAACTGGTAGGTGTACCTCAGTGGTAATTTTGATTACTGGAAGGAAAATAGACAAATTTATTATGAAAGTTGGATACTTCAACATCCCATTGTCAGTGATTAATAAATCAAGCAGGCAGTTGACCTGAACAGTGCTATCAGTCAACTTGATCTAATTGACATTTATTGAATATTCCATCCAACAACACCAAAACACACATTCTCTCAAGCTCCAATGTAACATTCATCAAGACAGACCATATTCTGAGTTCCTTATTAGATTCTCAGATTCATGAGGACAGGTTCTGGGTTTGTAATTCTTAGTATGTTATCCCTAGCACAATACCTGGCACATAAGAGATGTTTGATAGGTAGTTTTTGAATAAATGAATAAATTGTAAAATTAGGCTACAAGACAAAGAATCTAGTCAGGTTGGGAATAGCAGCAAGATATAGTTAGTCACAAAGGAAGTACAGGTATATTAAAAATTTTTAAGTCTCAAAAGTTAGAATTTCAAATGCACACCTGAAAGTAACAGAAAACATCCTCTGTCATAGAGACTACCACTTGATTAATATTCCTAAGACCCTATTTTCATCATGTCATTTGTTTAATAACTTGGAATAGCTTCCAGTTCTTAGACTTCTGAGCCTAACATGTTAAGCTTTATTTATCCAGTCCTTCCATAGCTTTTCTACTTTGTCTTTTATTTATTGCTCAAATATTTTGTTTTAGCTCTGTGACTACCATTAAATAATCATTTCTGATTCAAGTCTATGACCAATATATAGCTTCTTTCACCTCACTTTTTCCATCTAAATTCTCATTTTAGAGACTCTGCAGCCCATGTTGATCAACTTCTTTTAAAAACTTCTGAAGTATTTATTGTCTGGGTTTTTCACATTTTGGCTTTTTATCAGATATTGCCCATAATTTTAACTGCTATTTTGAATTTACTTTTTTGGGATATGAATTTCTAAAGTTTTGAATCCCATCTAATTCTTGTCATATTTAATGCAAAAATAATTTGTGTTCTAGAAAGTTATTTGTAAGCTAACTTATTTTAGAACTTAGAATACATTTCCATTAAAACTATACTAAAAGGGTTGGATTCATTTTACATCTAGAAATGTATTTAACAAATTATGTAACTGATCTACATTACTATGGTAGCCTAAACTTGGAATTCTTGGAGCAAGTGTCCATGTAGCAGAATTTTGAACTACCTCCATCACCCCCTGATTATTCCTTCAAAAGCTCTTCATACTGAGCAGTTTATTTCATAATGTTTAATTTTCTATAAAATGACTTAAATTAGTCTCTTGTATATGTTTGCCTTTTATTGATTTTTCTTCTGGAGCAAGTTTGTATTTGGGGGGACTGCTTAATTCTAGGAAGGGACCTGGAAACCATTCATGATGCTAGTGTGTAATTAATTTTTGAAGAAGAATAATAACCTGCCTGAGAAATACCACCCAATTATGTTTTAACAGGGTTGTTGGTCAAATATATATAGTGGGGACGTGTCACTTCTCAGGGATATATTTGTTTTATCACTAGAATTATTTTGAGAGACTGGAACTTGTCCTGTTTCATCTAATTATTCTCTTAATATATTTTTAAAATTCTAAATAGAGAGAAGTAAGTAGCTGTGTTTCAGGAAGGTATGAGCTCTAAAATATCTTGCAGTTTTGTTTTGTGGAGATTTAAATTAGCTGCTTCCATTTTTCTTTGAATGATTCTTTTAATAAATCTAGTGACCTAGATCATGACCGATATAATTGAGAGAATTTGACTTGACGATTTTTTTCCCTTAATTTGCAAGAATGTGAGAACTGATTGGAGTTACTGAAAATGATCAAGTATCAGTTGAGGATTAAATTTTAAACCAAATGAGTGTATTATTCCTCTGACCTCTATCTAACCCTTTTCTTCTCTACTTTCCTACCAATGTTTTGGGGAACTTGATTATAAACTCAACAAATACTATAGCCTCACAATTCCTTGGACTGCTTAATTCCATTAATCCCCCATCTTCCGCTCCTTTTCAGCAACGCAGATACCGTGGCCAAACCCTGTACGTTAACATCTCCTTTGTAGAGGACACTTTGGTTTGGTTTGATCAGCATTCCCTCTGCCTTCTTCTAGAACAGAACTCCCTTCCTTCTGCACATTGTATTTTCTCCTTCTTTCAATCATATGTTTTATACCAAAAGAGTTTTCACTGCTTTATTTGTCCCCAGAGCTCATTAGTTTAGAGGTGTAGACCTTACATAGGCTGGCCAACCATAGTACCTCTTTTCTACTCTCCCCCATCACTGATCCAGAGCTGCGCACAGAGACGTAGTTCAGGAAACCAAGCCCGTTGGCTCTGGACCTATAGTTAGAAGGCCCTTTTATGCACAGTGTAGAGCCCAGAACATATTCCTAGGTAAAAATTGCTCTTTAAAGATGCTGTGTTAGACTATCCAGTATATATCAATCTTCATCCCTCCAGGCACCTTTTTCCTTTCACTTGGGGCAGGGAATCTTCAGGTTTTCATGATTGAAGGCTTGAGCCACAATTAAAAGCATATTTGAAGCATGGATTGAATTCCTAAGTATAGTTCAAGGCTGGTAGTACTTTTATTTATTTAGGTATTAGAACTAATCTTTGTGGCATATGTGAGGAGTCAAAAATTACCAGGACGGGGGCTAGTGGGAGACTAGATCCAGCAGTATATCAATATATTATGTACCTTTTCACACCCAGAAGGAGATGGAGGTGTTCGTCACTCATCAGGTGCTGGCACAGTTCAAATAGCATTATGTGACAGCTGGTCAGGCTGGCCTTAGAAAATTATTTCCATTCATCTTTCTAAGGATGAGATCACATACCTCCCCAAGGGCTGTGTATTTGGTAATCTGAACAGTATGTGCTGAAGTGTTGGCAGAGAAGGTTTAAATGTCAACATAAGTCATTTCTGGGTGGTGGATTCGAGTTGGGTGGGACCAACCATTTCTGGGCAGCATTAGAGGGATAGACAGTTATTCCTCTTTATGAACTTTCTGAAAAATTTTCTGACATGTGAAAGTCTCTCAGCAGGGGTACCTCTTAATGGTTTTACTGGAATATAAGAGAAAATTAAAAAGTGTGTGATGATTAAACAACCCAGACCTAAACAGATTTAGAGTAAATTGGCACCTGGGTCTATTGGGCTAAAACCAACTGACCAGTTTACCTGAACTCACAAATGCACAGCAGTAAGTTCCAACAGCAAGTTCCCAATGGCATTTTTCTAATGTTCAGTTCTGTGATCACAGGGCAGGCTCTGGAGGCCAGACTAATCATAAAGAATCTAGCTTTTCTACAGAACAGACACATGTTATTTTATAGTGGTAGTATGGGTTTTCGCTATAGATTTAGCTTCATGCCTAGGATTCTGCCTTCAACTCATAAGCTTTGAGCCACTAATTATGCTAGGCTGCCAGTCTTGCATGTCAACCAGTTGACTGTCCAGGCAGTCCTACCTGAAAAGGATGGTAAGATTGTTTTTTTCTGCCTAAAGGAGCCCTATTGAGTAAAACAAACAAACAAACAAACAAACAAAAAACCTTTCTTCTTAGAACTGATAGATTGCCAAAGTATGTTGCTGGCTGGAGCACTATGGTAGGAAAGGTAAAACTGCATCAGGATCACATGTCAGGATGAATTGGTTCTCTTTTGAGGGTGAAAGGCATCTTGTATAATCAATCAACTTGCCACCAAGCATCTGATTGATGTTCTTGAGGGATAGCACCATAACAGGGGCTCATGTTGTTGTCTCTTGTTGGCAGGCTAGACATTGAGCAGCAGCAGTACTAGATTAGTATTGGTGGGAAGGACCCCATCCTGTTGAGCTAATGCAAAGGTGTCATCTCAGCCACTGTGGTTACTGTTCATGAACTCATTGTCCACGCACTGGGGTGACCAAGAACAGAAACTAGATGCCAACTCCTGGTTAAGTCTTTGGTCCACTTGGTTTAATCCTCTTACATAGTGAGTGCTCTCTGGTGAAAATTCCTGTGCAGTACAGAGATTTCACCTTTTGTTCCTACTTTATAGGACCATCCACATACCTCTTTCCCAGATCTCCTCATCCCCAAACATCACGTCAGTACAGATTTCTGCCCTCAGAGAATGTTGTCCAGGTAGAAGGATTATAAGATTCTTGAAAGTTTTTCTACATTTCTATATGTGTTACCCAGGAAACTGTGGACTTCTAGGTCCTCTCTGAAAAATCTAAAACAGATGGGGAAGGAGGCTCTTATGAAAAGTAGCATTTGGAAAAGAAAGGTCTAGAGTTTGTGAGGGATGCACTGATACACACAAAAAAGAGAAAAAATATGATCAGGAAAAGGAGATTATAAATCAAGGCAAACAAGGGAAAGAAGTAAAGTGGTAGAATAGGCACTAAGGTTGATAATCAGGAGAATTGTGAGGATATTACAAAGTAGACAAGTTTTAGAAACTAAGGCATTAACCTAGATACCCCTCATCACAAATAGCTGGAATTTTTTACATAAGGGTTTGCTTACCTTTATTTCACTAATACCAGGAAACTAATGTAACTCAGATCGGAAGATAAAAATTATACATTTTAATTGTACATTTCTCTAACAATTTATAATTATGTATATGTATGGTATTATTGATGTGGATTAAGATAATTTACTGTATTTCATCTTTTTTGTGAAAAAGGTGCCATAAAGTTTTTCCTGTATTTGGATGCCTATTTGATCCTGTTTTTGTAGATTTTTAAGTTAATTTTCACCAGGAAGTAAAAACTGACTTAGAGTATACAGTTAACAATAGGACATCCTCTTTAAATGTCTTTGCCTGTACCTTGTTTGTTGCAATGGTAGCAATAGAATGAACACGCATATAATAATTGTTTACCCTGTGTGGCCTTTGGGGTCATTTTATCTGGGTTCAGATTTTAGCTCTACCTTTATAAGCTGCATGTCTTTGAGCCAGTTATGTTATCTCTATAAGCTGTAATTTTCTCAACAGTTAAATAGAAATATATTAGCCATTTCCACTCTAGTAAGGATTAAGTGAAATAATCTATGAAAAGCACTTAGGCCCAGGGCTCCCAGAGGTTTGGAGGTGGACTGGGCCAGGCCAGGACAAGGGGGCACCTCCATCAAAGTAGGCAATGCCCGAAGGCCACAGGCTGCCCACACACCTCAGGCAGGCCTGTCAGCCACCCTTCCCCTCCCTGCATACAGTCTCCAGCAGGGCCAGAGACGCCACCACTTGTTGGGAGTCTGGAGAAGGTAAGGCAGGAGAATAGGGTCTGGAGATAGGGGCCCTAAGGCTAACCTGCCCCTGACTTCTTGTAATTAAACCAAAAGAAAAATTTCAGCTTCTGATTGGTCATGAGCCAAGTCTTTACTTCAGCCTCTGATTGGTCATGGCCAAGTCTTCAGCCTCTGATTGGTTGTGGGCCTGTCCTTCATTTGCATAGGGTATAACTCCATTTCAGCCTCTGATTGATTGCAGGCCAAGTCTTCACTTCAGCCTCTGGTTGGTTGTGGGCCATCTTCATTTGCATAGGGTGTAACCAATTGGAAGCCTCTAAAGAGTGTTAGCAAGTTCTTTTAGTTAATAACCTCAGGGAACATTATATTCAGACCTCTTAAGTCACTTGCTTGAGTCTGCTCCACTCTGTAGAGTGTACTTTTGCTTCAATAAATCTATGTCGCTGTCATCTGTTGCTTTGTTTATTTTGTTCAATATATCAAGAAACTGGACAACTTGCAGTCAGGAGTTCCCATCCAGTAACAAAGGGAAGCCAAGAAGTGGGTCCTGGGGGGGAGCTCACAATCCTCCTGAAGGAAGCCATGACAAGATTGCGGCTCTGAGTGGGAGACAGGGACTGAGTGACTCAGTTCATTGCCAGAGGGTAGGACGCGGCCTTGTAATTCGACCATCCTGCTCTTGGCCCTCACTATCATGGTAGCTCTCACCACTTTAGTTATGCTGCCTACACAGACTGTGGTATCCAAGGCAGTGGGATCCTGGGAGTCCCTGAGCCTGCTTTTTTGGAAAGAGCAGGGCCTGAGCACAGGAACACTTTTTAGATATGCCTGTAGGGAGCAGGATTCCTCCACAGGCACTCATCCCGGCAGCTTCAGGCTCTTGGTTGTTACTGTTTTCATACTTGTGACAGATGATATAGACAGTCACACTGTAATGTCTGTCAATGGAAAGGGATCCCGATCTAGACTGCAAGAGAGGGTTCATGGATCTTGTACAAGAAAGAATTTGAGGCAAATCCATAGAGGAAAGTGAAAGCAAGTTTATTAGGAAGTAAAGGAATAAAAAAATGGCCCCTTTATTGGCAGAACAGCCCCAAGAGCTGCTGGTTGACTATTTTTGTGCTTATTTCTTGGTTAGATGCTAAAGGAGTGGATTATTCATGAGTTTTCTGGGAAAGGGGTGGGAAATTCCTGGAATTGAGGGTTCCTCCCCTTTTTAGGCCATATAGGGTAAGGTCCTGATATTGCCATGGCATTTGTAAACTGTCATGGTGCTGATGGAGTTGTCTTTTAGTATGCTAATACATTATAATTAGCATATAATGAGCAGTGAGGATGACCAGAGGATACTTTTGTGGCCATCTCAGGTTTTAGTGGGTTTTGGCCCACTCCTTTACTGCATTTTTTTAATTGACAATGTCTTTGTGACCTGTGCCTTGTGCCAACCTCCTATCTCATCCTGTGACTAAGAATGTCTAATCTCCTGGGAATGCAACCCAGTAGGTCTCAGCCTTATTTTACCCAGCCTCTATTCAAGATGGAGTTGCTCTGGTTCAAATGCCTCTGATAAAACCTCTGTAGAGGAGCCGGACTCAGCAGAAAGACTGTGGCCCAGACGGCAGCTGCCGAGCTGATGAAGCCTGTACTCACCCAATTTGGCCAAAGAAGCCCCCATATGCTCTGTGAAAAAGATTTCCAGAAGCTGTTGTGTCAATAACGGTCTCAAAACAAAAACAAAACCACCAACACTGAAGATCATTCTAGAGTCTGATTTAAAAACTAGGGTCAAATTCTGCAGAGACTTTCAAGTGGCAAGATACCACCCTAGTAGCCAGAGCTAAGGTCCCATCCATTACACAGGGAAAATGCTCCATTGGCCATTCCTCAGCGTCTAGTTCTGGTTTCTGAGTTCTCTCTATATTGGAGGTGTTTTAAAGCTGGAGGGACCTTTACCCACTTGCTCATTAATAGATCTGAATATGGAGATCAAGAGGGGAAGCCTTAAGTCAGAGGTCAACAAGAAAACAAAACTGACTGAGCTCTTAGTGTGTACTGGGCATTGGCTAGCTACTGGGGCTAAGGAGATGAAGAAAACATAGCCCTTCATCCAGGAGCTCAATCTAGTAAGGTAGATAGACTATTTGTTGACAGGACCAGGCTTCTCTGAAGCAGAAGGAAACTTGAAATTAGGGTAATGAGCCTCAGCAGGGATGAGCCACCACACTGTCCCAAGAGGATTATGTATGGACATAGGGCTATGACGTATCCCTGCTTTGACCCTCTAGCTGTGCTGTAGGGCTAGATGGGGCCAGGAGTGGCCCAAGCTAGGGGCTTCCATGAGCTATTTCCACTCCTCCAAGGCATTGCATAAGTAATGTCATTTATATTTGCACAGCAAAATCAAGAACACAGTTTTTTAAAATACCAGGTGCCTCCCCTACCCCCAGCTCAATGGGTGGGGTCTACCCTGGTTAATAGGTCCTTGTTTGTGTTAGAGATGGAACACTCCACAGGGTTTTCAATGGCCAGCTGTGGCCCACAGGCTGCTGGCAAGTGGAAGCAGAGCTGCAGAGCCCTTGGGAGCCACAGAGTGCCTCTGCCTGCCACACAGTGCCTACCCAGCTGCTGCCGGCCCACCTGCGGGCGGTAGTAATTAGTGATGTGCAGAATCCTGGGACTAGTGTCAGTGAACCTATGGATGCTCTGGGTGATCTGGACATGCACTGTTGTGGTGGCCTTTATGGTCAGGAGATGACATGCAGTGAGAAGAAGGGAAGAGACGGCCCAGAGGGATTCAGCCCAGGGTGAGGTCCATGGAAAGGCCAGGGCCAAAATGTTCCCAGCACCCCAGGCCAGTGGGGGCCTCATATCACCCATGCTGGAGGCCAGTCCTTGACTGCTCCAAACCCTCTGCTTAAGAGGTTCTAAATCCTGGCTGAGTGATATGGTTTGGCTCTGTGTCTCCACCCAAATCTCATCTTGAATTGTAATAATCCCCATGTGTCAAGGATGGGACCAGGTGGAGGTGACTGAATCTTGGGGGCTGTTTCCCCCATGCTGTTACTGTGATACTGAGTTCTTACCAGATCTGATGGTTTTATAAGTGTCTGGCATTTCTTCTGCTTGCTCTCATTCTCTTTCCTGCTATTCTGTGAAGAAGTGCCTTCCACCATGATTGTAAGTTTTCTGAGGCCTCCCCAGCCATGCGGCACTGTAAGTCAATTAAACCTCTTTTCTTTATAAATTACCTAGTGTCGGGTAGCAGCATGAGAATATACTATAACAGTGAGCTTCTGAGAAAGGCATGAAAAAATAGGCCTCCTGAACTTCCCCAAGTGACTGACACAAAGCACATCCCTCACACTTCACAGCACGGTGGAGAAGATCTGCAGGGGCAAACTACAGATGATCTGAATGACAGCACTGACCATTAGCAACCTGCCGAGCTGCCCAGCCAAGAAATTGCAAGATGGAAGTGACACTTGCAGGCAAAGAAGGAGAGGAAGGAAAGGCTGGAGCAGGCCAAGGCAGGAATGAAACAGCCCATGAATGTTGGGGTGAGACAACTGACCTCCCTGGCCCACACCGTGCTGAGCACCCTGCATCTGCTTGAGGGTGGTAAGAGACAATGTGGGCGATCAGGACTTGGCAGCAAAGGCGATCAGGGAAGCAGGACATAGTGGGTCCCCCAATATCCCAGCCACAAGTTCCTCTGAAGACTGTGGATGACAGTGGTAGCTTAGGTGCATCCTTATTTCCTGAGGGGAGGTTGAAGAAGCAGAATGCAGTTATGGGAAGAAATCCAAAGAAGGAAAGAACTCACAGGACAAGACCAAAGTCTGATTGGCGAGCAAGCCCTTCCTTTTCTTTTTTTTTTTTTTTAATTGAGACAGGGTCTCACTCTGTCACCCAGGCTGAAGTTCAGTGGCATGATCTTGGCTCACTACAGCCTCCACCTCCTGTGTTCAAGTGATTCTCCTTCCTCAGCCTTCTGAGTAGCTGGGATTACAGGCATGTGCCACCATGCCAGCTAATTTTTGTATTTTTAGTAGAGATGGGGTTTCACCGTGATGGTCAGGCTGGTCTCGAACTCCTGAGCCCAAGTGATCCTCCTGCCTTGGCCTCCCAAACTGCTGGGATTACAGGTATGAACCACTATGCTGGGGAGTAGGCCTTTTTGCAGGGTGCAAAGGCACAGCCTGAGAGGTAGTTCCTGAAGCAATTGCTGATCGTTCCACTCTGTCTGAACTGCACAAAGAACATGTAATGGGGCCTCAGCAACAGTCAATGGAGGAGGACACCTACTGCCTGGAACCTGACCAGAGGCTTCACAAGGTGCATGAAAACTCTAACTGCTTGTATCATACTGCTACAAGTTGTTCCAAGAACTGGGCCAAGAATTGAAGAAAAACACTTCCAGTTTTCATAGCAAGACCCCCTTCCATGAGAAAACATCTCAGGAAGGCTGAATGACTGCCACGTCCATTGAGAGAGCTCTCTGGGCACTCTGGAAAAAAAATGACCACAACAGGCAGAAGCCAGATGACTGTGAGGCCATGTTCCAGTCTTTCCAGAGTGGTCCTTTGGTTCCTGGGGCTCTGCCTGCAGCCCACAGGGCCCAGAGTGCCAGGGGAACCTGGAAGTACCAGGTCCACCAGAGCTCCCAGGAGGGAGAGAGGTCACAATGTGAGGGCTTGGGTCCAGAGCACTGGTTGATTTGATTCTGTTTTCCCTGTAGCCTGGTCCTGAATGCCCAGAGCCTCAGCAGAACATCAGCCAGTGCTGCTCCCTTTAAAGGACTTTTGATTGATCTCTTATTAGTTTAGCTACTATTCATTAGTTGATGCTGAAATCGCCCTTATTGAAGTTTGATAGATAGTGTTACATTTGTATGATACTGTTTTTCAAATAAAGATTGTTTAATATGAAAAAAAGTAAAGCACTTAGTACAATACATGGCATATTGTACAGTTAAATAAATATTGTGATTATTACTGTTACGTAAAAAGTACACATCGGTTGGGTGCAGTGGCTCACACTTGTAATCCCAGCATTTTGGGAGGCTGAGGCAGGTGAATCACCTGAGGTCAGGAGTTCAAAACCAGCCTGGCCAACATGGCAAAACCCTGTCTCTACTAAAAATACAAAAAATTAGCTGGCCATGGTGGCAGGCATCTGTAATCCCAGATACTTGGGAGGCTGAGGCAGGAGAATTGCTTGAACCTGGGAGGTGGAGGTTGCAGTGAGCCGAGATCATGCCATTGCACTCAAACCTGAGTGACAGAGTGAGACTCCATCTCAACAAAAAGAAAAAAAAAGGACACATCATAGAATTATGAAATCACAGAATGTTAGGTATACAAGACATTGGCTAGTGAAGAAATTGTCATTTCCTATTTTGTTTAGAACATGAGTACATAGAAAATTTTACTATTTATATTTTCAGGAATCCTTAAACACATTACTTAAACAGCTAGAAAAAGAGAAGAGGACTCTTGAAAGTCAAGTGAAATACTATGCATTTAAACTTGAACAAGAATCAAAGGTTTGTTTTTACTCTATGTTTAGCAATTCCTTTGAAACTGCCGTTATTTCTAATGTTATCTACAAAACTACTCTGTAATTATCATAAAATGCTTACAAGATTATTTTCTACACTATGGAGACATAAACCTTAACTTAGTCTTGCTAGGATTGCTCATCTTCTCATATGTTGGATTCTTTACTTTTGTATCTTCACATAGGCTTACCACAGGATCGACAATAAATGCCGTACATACCTAGCTGAAGTGTCTCAGGTAACTCTTTTTATTTCAAATTCTTAGTGTTTCCTCTTACTACAAATTATATTTTTCACTTTTCTAGGTTTGTATTTGGTTTGGGAGAGAAGCAGATGTTGGAATTAAGTTTCTAAATATGGAGGGTAAACAGAAAAATATACTACTTGTACAAAAGGTAAAAATGGCCATGCCTGTAACCCCAGCACTTTGGGAGGCCGAGGAGGGCAGATCACGAAGTCAGGTGTTCAAGACCAGCCTGGCCAACATAGTGAAACCCTGAATCTACTAGAAATACAAAAAAATTAGCCAGGTGTGGTGGTAGGTACTTGTAGTCCCAGCTACTCGGGAGGTAAGGCAGAATAGCTTGAACCCGAGAAGTAGGGGTTGCAGTGAGCCGAGATGGCACCATTGCACTCCAGCCTGGGTGACAAAGCAAGACTCCATCTCAAAAAAAAAAAAAAAAAAAAAAAAGGTAAAAAGGACATAACAGTTTTCCAAATTAGGAGGTTATTTTTCATATTTGCTTCCTTAATTAATCCTTTTAGTTTCACCTCTAATCACTGGAATTCAAACAGGTTGCTGCTCTCTGTGCTATCATGAAATCAAAGGCACTTCACTTTACAGTTATGCATGGTGAGACCTGAGAGATAAGAACTGCTGTTGGTAGAAGTGTGTACTTATCCATACAGGACAGGGAGCTGATCAGTAAGTTGTGAAAGATGTTGCATCTATTTTCAAGCTATTCAATTGCTTTCCATTTTATTTATGATATTGTTGGTATTGTAGAGTTTTTATTTTGATGTTGTCAGAGCCACCTTTTATTTATGATTTCTAATGTTACAGTTAAAAAGACCATCTCAATGTTTCATAGTGTTCATCACATCTTTTAGTACTTGTATAGCGTAATATCCGACATTAACTATTTAATCAGTATTAATCTTATTTTGGGGTATGTTTTAGGATTAGGTTGTAAACTCAGTTTTCAATGTGTGCCATCTAAATGGAAGTGTCCAAAGAGCAGCTGGACATACATGACTCTCAGGAAGCAAAGATTTGAAAATTCTTATCATATAAAAAGTGAAGTCGTTGAATGAATGAAATGCACTGGGGAGAATACACAGCGGGAAAAGAAAACATCTAGGATATAACTCTAAAGAAGTTCAGCAGTGACAGTCAAGGGAAGAAGAGCCGAAAAGAGTGTTGGAATCCTGAAGACATAGCTAGGTCAGAAAAGGAGGTAGAGGATTTTGAGAATGAGATTGGCGTATAGAACAATTTGCTAATCACCAATTCGGAATATCTAGATGGATTAATGAAAGGGTTGAGAGGAAGGGCATTAGGTTTGGGGATTAGAGCCAATAAGGGGATATTTAGAAATTTTTGAGAAAGTCAGGTCTACAGTGGGTAAAAGGCAGTGTGGGTTTTAATGTTGACTAAGGTAAGTAAGACATTGAGACAAGATAGGATCAATCCTTGTAGTTTCTTGTCTGTAAAATGGATGATTAGCTTAAACTTCATGGTCCTTGATACTGGGTTGGATGCACTGATTACTCCTAGAACACAGGCACCCTTATGCCTTTCCTCAGACTGTGCTTGAAGATGCTCCTTCTCATACATGTCAATTCCACTTCCTTCAAGGTCTAGCACAAACACTACATGATGTAAAGACTAGACTGTAGAGCCATTGCAAATCTGAATCTGAATCCCAGCTCTGTGCTTAGTACTGTGTGACCTTTCTGGGCCTTAATTTCCTTCCTCGCCTGTGAAAAGGAAATATCAATATCTTGAAAGGATTTTGTATGTAGAAAAATAATATATGTGAAGTGCTGAGTGAAATTTCTGGCATATAATAGGTTGTAAATTCCAGGAAATGATGAATATCACTTTCCTGTGTTTCTTTCCTGATCCTCCTAGCCCCTCTCTGTGACAGGGGCACCAGAATTTCTACTTGCCTTAGCCTTCCACCTGGTCCCTTATTGCTGATTTATCTGTTTGCTTCACTCAGCTGTAGGTTTCTCCCTGAGGTCAGTCAGGGTGACTCATGCTTTCTATTCCCTTTCACAAAGAGTGGCAAAAAGTAAATATGCAAAATTACTTACTAAACTGAACATAAAACAGAATTTATGTTCATAATCGTAAGCCCAAGTAATTAAGAAAAAGGTAATATATAACACATTGTTGGAGGATTTTTGTAAGGTTAAAAATAAAGTCTTTTGTCCTCAAAGCTTTCATTTACCTTTGTTTATCTGAAAAATTCACTTATGTGAAATAATCCTACTCTGACTCTACAGGATCACTGACCATATGATAAAAGCCTATTTTAACAGCTTCCCAGGAAGATGTTAATCCTGTCCCCAGTATAAATGTTAATAAGGATTTTCACTCTAGAGTGAATTGTTAATCTTTATAGTGAAGGACAGTTCCAACTATGTGGACACTGTGGTGATTGGAAAGGTTAATGGATGATTTGCAGTTCTCTCCATGCTGAATACGTAAATAATTGATTTATTGGCAGATAACTAGAGCTATTTGCTGAGTGTGCTGTTTATCCTTCTACTGCTGTCCTTTCTGTAGCTTTGTCTCACTCTTGATTCATTGTTTTGAATGAAACAGTTTCCCCCTATCGGGAGTTGTCTGATATGCACAATTTAAGTACAGAATGGACATTGCTTTTTAATACATAAGTATATTGCATTATTTAAAGTCAGGCAGAAAGACTGATTAGAATTTTTTACAACACATAATAAAGTTAAGTTTTAGTTTCTATCCTCGTAAATATAAAATTTTAGCAATGGCTCTGAGAGATTGAGAAAAATAATGCTTTTAGCTTACAGATAAGGAATCTGAGGCTATGCTATTTCATTATCAGGAAGTTCTAATTGTTAAAATTGTTAAAACATCATATGATGCCTCTTATTCTCCTTTCCTGAAACTTCCTTAAAACCCATTGATTTAGTTACATCCTCTGAAGAATAAGAACAAGTCTATACTCTTCCTACATAATAGTTTTTCAAAGATTTGTAAATGACTATCGGTCTTCCCGTAGTTTTTTGTTTTGTTTTGTTTTGTTTTCTAATCTAAAATATTAAGTTGCATTAGCCATTCCTCATGACATAGGTTCCAGACTGCCCAAGTATTTCTGGTGACTTTTTGGACAATTCTGTTATTGTTCATTTAAAAATATGGCTCCCTAGGTTTAAATTTAATACTTGAGATGTAATCTCAACAGCTTAGTTACCAAAGCCTTAACCAACTCTACCACACCCATTTTTCTTCTCTGCTGCCTGATCATTCTGAAATACAGATAGAACAGTGCTGTTTCCTGTTAAAAACCTTCAGTTTGCATTGCCCAGAAGATCACAGCAAAGCTCTGTCATGTGGTCTCCACAGGGTCCTCTCCAACTTGGCTGTGCCTGTCTCTGCAGCATTATTCCTGCTAATATCCTGGACTGCATTTAGACCAAATGCTATGTGCAATTCCTGGATATATCTGCTGCTTTATACCTAAGGTCCTTACTGTTCCTTCTGCCTGGAATATCCTTTCCCTAGTTCTTAATTGGCTACTCTTCCATGTGAAGCCCTCCCCCACCACCCTCAATTAGCTTCATCTGTACGCTTACAAAGCACCTGTGCACATCTCTATCAAGGCACTTAACTGTAATCACCTATTTATTTTGCTGTTTCCCCAATAGAACCATGACCCATTTGTCTTTGTACCTGAGTGCTTAATGTAGTGGCAGCATACAGTACTTGCTCAATAACATTAGCTAAACGAATGAATGAATGAATTCCATTTTCGGTTCCAATATACCCAAACCTTTCACTCATATCAAGTGATCTACATCTTAGCTCACACACAAAAAGACAGTCTATCAGGTGTGAAACTCAACTTTCCTACTTTTTATTTTCAAATTTATTCACATCTTTATCCACTGTTCCTGTTCTTCCTGTCTTAAAGGAAAACGATCCCAAACCTCTTCCCCAGTCCGTTGCCTCTAAGACTTACTTAATAATATTCCTTCTCATATTTTTAATCTCTCTTTCATTGCCTTTGGCTTAACCTTTGCTTGTGACATGCTCAACCCTCCCACCAAACAAAATAAAAACAAACCTTTACTTTACCATTAACTGTCTTCATAAAACTTCTATCTTAGCTTTCTGTTTCTAAGCCAAACTTCGTGAGTAAATGAATATGCTCATTGCCCTTGCTTTTTAGTCCTTGATCTCTTTTTATTTCTCTTGTGACCCCTCTATTATGCTTTCACCCAGTTTATCTCCTAATAGCCAAATATAGCAACTCCTTTTCAAGTTTGGTGAAGCATCTGTGAGGCATTTCACACTGCCAACCATGCTCACTTCTTTGAATACTCCCCATTCTCCCTGACTTGACTTCCATGATAGTATTTTTTCCTGGGTTTTCTTGTTGTTTAAATGATGGCCTATCTTTGGTGATTGTCCTATCCCTTAAAAGTTGCTTTCTCAAGTTGATATTATTGATTCTCTTCCTTCTCTGTGTACCCTTAACGAATGATCTCATTCACTCTTGGCTTCAATTGCCATCTCTAAAGTCATCAGCCCCAGTTGTTTCTGAATTGCAGATTACATTTATACTGCCTCCTAGAAGTCTCCACTTTTATATCCTGGAGGAATTTCAAGGTAGGCAAAAGTGAAAATATTGTCTTTCTATTTCTGCCTTAAAATACTAAAGTTTCTATTATCTTATGTACCAAAATGGCAGGGTGCATGTATTATCTATATTTAGTGTCTGCTGCAAGAAATTTTAATGATCTATACCACACAGGTTATATGGTTTTCACAATTCCCTCCGAATTTTTTTTAATAAGTCACATGGACTACGGGGCTGAGATGGGGGATTTCCAGAATCTTTAGAGGCTTGATAATAATGGAGAAGATCAGACTTTCCCATTTTTCTCTGCTTCTCTTACACATGCTGCAAAAGAACCTGTGGGAGAGTTAATTGAGAATTGACTCTCTCTCTTATTTCTGAACTCAATTATGAACTTAGAGGATAAACAGTCACATTTTTGTATTTCAGGGTTCTAGTTTACATCAAGTTTCTAAAAGGCAACAGATGGATCAACTGCCTAGGATGCAAGAGAATTCAGTGAAAACGTAAGTCTAGCTCTATATGTTCTTTCTGATTCATTACATTTGCACATAAATGGCACTGACAAAACAGGTGTCCACTACATTGTGGAAGCGGAACTTCTAGGTTTTATAGCAATAATATAAAATAGCAGATGGTAAGAGAACTTAAAGAAGTTTGTGATCTTTTCCACTATTTGTACACATTTCTTTTTTAGATCCCAGAGGCATTTTTAGTCCTCAAACACAGTAATATATTATTTTTTAAGCTAAAATAATATGTATCCAGGAGAGCTTAAAACTGCACCATTAACAATGACATAAACACAGGCATACCTTGGGGATATTATGGGTTTGGTTCCGGACCATTATAATAAAGTGAGTATCACAATAAAGTGAGTTACACAAATTTTGGGGTTCTCAGTGTATATAAAAGTTATTTTTATACCATTACTGTAAGTCTATTAAGTGTGCAATAGCATTATGTCTAAAAACAATGTAGATACCTTAATTTAAAAAGCTTTTATTCTGAAAATGCTATTGATTATCTGAGCCTTCAGTGAGTTGTAATCTTTTTGCTGGTGGAGGGTCTTGCCTCCATGTTGATGGCTGCTGACGGATCAGGGTGGTGGTTGGTGAAAGCTGAGGTACCTGTGGCAAATTCTGAAAACAGGGCACCGATCTGCTGCACCAACTGTCTCTTTTATGAAAGATGTCTCTATCATATGTGTTGTGGTTTGATAGCATTTTACTCACAGTAGAACTTCTTTCAAACTTGGGGTTAGTCTTTTCAAATTCTGTTGCCACTTTATCGACTAAGCTCATAGAATATTCTAAATCCTTGGCTGTTGTTTCAAAAATGACATCACGGCATCTTTATGAGGAGCAGATTTCATCTCAAGAGACCACTTTCTTTGCTCATCTGTAAGAAGCAACTCCTCATCCATTCAAGTTTTATCATGACATTGAAGCAATTCATTCAAGTTTTATCTTGAGATTGCAGCCTGAAGAGATGACTGGATTGCTATTTCCAAAACATCTATAGTGACTTCCTCCGCTGAAGTCTTGTACCCCTCAAAGTCATCTCTGAGGGTTGGAATCAGCATCTTCCAAACTTCTTTTAATGTTGACATTTTTTACCTTCTCTCATAAATCACAAATGTTCTTAGTGGCATCTAGAATGATGAATCCTTTCCAGAAGGCTTTCTTCCAGACCCATCAGAGGAATCACTATCTATGGCAGGTATAACCTTATGAAATGTATTTTCTTAAATGATAAGACTTGAAAGTTAAAATTACTCCTTGATCAGGGCACCAGAATAGATTGTATGTTAACAGGCATTTAAACAGCATTTATCCCTTGTGTATCTCCCTCAGAGTTCTTGTAACCAGGTACATTTGTAATATTTTGAAAAGAATTTAATTTTCTGAGCAGTAAGTCTCAACAGTGGGCTTAAAATATTCAATAAATAATGCTGTAAACGAAATTCTGTGCTTTCATCTGAGCTTTATTTCATTTACAGTGTATGGGAAGAGTAGGTTTAGCATAATTCCTAGGATTTTCAGAATGGTAAATGAGCATTTGCTTTAACATAAAGTCACTGGCTGCATTAGCCTTGGACAAGTCAACCTGTTTTTTGATGCTTTGCAGCCAGGCATTGTCTTCTGCTCTGTAGCTAGGAATGTCCTAGATGGCATCTTTTTTCCAACAGAGGCTGTTTGTTCACATTGAAAATCTGTTGGTTAGTATAGTTGCCTTCATCAGAGCTCTTAGCTCGTTCTTCTGGAGAATTTGCTGCACTACTTCATCAGCACTTGCTGCTTCACCTGGAACTCTTATGTTATGGAGGGGGCTTCTTTTCTTAACTCATGAACCAACCTCGGCTGGCTTCCAGCTTTTCTTCTGCAGCTTTCTCACCTCTCTCAGCCTTCAGAGAATCGAAGGGATTGAGGATCTTACTCTTGATTAGGTTTTTGCTTTAGAGAATACTGTAGCTTCTTTGGTCTTTTATCCAGACCACTCAAACTTTCTCCCTATCAGCAAGAAGGCTGTTTTGCTTCCTTATCATTTGTGTGTTCACTAGAGTGGTATTTTTAATTTCTTTTAAGAATCTTCCCTTTGCATTTACAACTTGGCTTAACTGTTTGGCACAAGAGGCCTAGCTTTCAGCCTACCTCAGCTTTCAACATACCTTCTTCACTAAATGACTAAGCTTATCATTTCTAGCCAAATTAAAGTGAGAGGTGTGCAACTCTCCCTTTTACTTAACACCATAGCAAGGTGACTCATTGGCCTAATCTCAGTATTGTTGAGTGAATAGAGAGGCCCAAAGAGAGGGTGAGAGACCCAGGAATGGCTGGTTGGCAGAGCAGTCAGAACCTACATACCTTTATTAAATAGTTTGCTGTTTTCTGTGGGCATGGTTCATGGCTCCCCAAAACAATTACAGTAGTAACATCAAAGATCACTGATCACCATAACAGATAAAGTAATGAAAGTTTGAAATATTGTAAGAATTACCAAAATATGATGCAGACATGAAATGAACATATGCTACTGGAAAAATGATGCTGATAGACTTGCTCAACACAGGGTTGCCACTAATCTTCAATTTGTAAAAATGCAGTATTATTGAAGCATAATAAGACAAGGTATGCCTGAATAATTACAGCATCAGCCCTACGCTAAATATGTTCACTGGAGTGGACACTAAAATAATCATAGATGACAGTGCAGTTTAAACTGTTTTCCTGTGTAAACAAAACCAATTTAGGATAGATAAAGAACAGAGGGCCTGGTACAATGACTCATGCCTGTCATACAGCACTTTGGGAGGCTGAGGCAGGAGGATTCCTTGAGGCCTCAAGTTCAAGACCAACTTGGGAAACATAGCAAGACTCTGTCTCTACAAAAAATTAGAAAAATTGACTGGTTGTGGTGGTGTGCACTGTAGTCTCAGTTGCTTGGGAGGCTGAGACAGGGGGATCACTTGAGCCCAGAAGGTCAAGGCTGCAGTGAGCCATGATTGCACCACTGTAATCCAACCTGTCAACAGAGCAAGACACTGTCTCTTAAGAAAAAAAAACCGGGAATGTTTTGTAAGTTTAGAAGGTTATATATATATATACACAATTTTTCCTGGTCCTGTACTAAATACAGAAGAATTACTCAGGTAAACCTTCTCTGAGTAACTTTATTCCATGTAGGGGAAAACGTTCATATATAACTTAACACTATAAAAAATTAAACCAAGATGTGAATCAGCTGTAAGTCAGAATCCTTTTTAAATTTAGATCAAGGTAAGAGGCACTCAAGTATAGCAGATTTCTTTGGTGGAGATTAATGAGATAGCATTAAATATATTTAGTTAGATAAAGTATATTCTTTCTTGAATAGTCAAATGCTTTAAATTATTATTCATTATCTTTATACATTTTCATTATTGGAAATATAATGTAGTTTAAATATTAAAATAAATTCTGACACAGGACTTCCCTAGAAAAACTATTATACCACTGTGTCAGAGTCCCCAAGACCACTCCCATATTCAGTGATTCATTAGAAGAATTAATAAGGATTGGCAAATTCTTGTACTTGCGTCTAATATATATTTTCATTTTTTCTTTCTTTATCCAATCCATGTGCCTCACAGGGAATTTATAGCAAAGGAATACAAAGCAAAATCAATGAAAGGATAAGGCACATGGGATGGATTCTAAGAAAACTAGGCCCAAGCTTCCAAAATTTTTCTCCAGGTTAGGGTCACAATAGTTAATTTAACTCCAGCAAGGAGTTGCAATAGCAGGTATGACAGTATATGAAGTTTTATCTACCAGAGAAGCTCATTAGATACTTAGCCCCCAGTGTTTCTTCCTTTTTTTTGGGGGGGGGGAAGAAAAGAAAGAAAAAAGGAGTGAAGGAGAGGAAGAAAGAGGAAGAAAAAGAGGGAGAGAGAACGGGAATATTGCTTTATTCTAAAAATGGGTATTAATAATGGCCGATCAATATTTTGTGTATTTAAAGTGGAGAGCAGTGTAGCCCCGTGTTTCTATTGGGAACAGATCACATAGGCTTCCTCTGCCTGGCATGCACCAGAATTCCAGACTCCCAGAAGGAGAACAGGTGTTCAGTATAAACCACATTGTTTGTACAAATAGCATAGGCACAGTGAATCATTAAAGGTTTATATCAGCTTAGGGAACTGTTTACCCGTAAGTTGCCGGATACCAGCCAAGAACCAACCTCGCAAGCAGGCTTTTCCAAAGACAGTACTCTCAAGCCTGCTATGTTGACTTTTCTGTACAACCACCCTAAATATTTTTATTAACATCTTTCAGTTCAGATTTATTTTCCAACTTATATCTGTTCTAAAAATAAATACCTCTGTTATTCAAATTTGCTTAAATAGTGAAGAGGGAAATATTTCAAAAATGAAAGTTAAACTTCTGTATTATAATCATGTATTAGCACATACACACATATATATCACCAGAATATAGCTCTATGAGGGCAGTTTGGTTTTCCATTGAGTATTGCTGGGAGTAGGATCTCTCAGCGAGTAGACTGTTAAATGGGAGTCAGCATGCAGGAAGTTTATTTTATTTACATATTTATTTATTTATTTAGAGATGGAGTCTGGCTCTGTCACCTAGGCTAGAGTGCAGTGGTGTAATCTGTTCGCTGCAACCACCGCCTCCTGGGTTCAAATTATTCTCCTGCATCATCTTCCCAAACAGCTGGGATTACAGGTGTGTGCCACCATGCCTGACTAATTTTTGTATTTTTAGTAGAGCTAGGGTTTCACCATGTTGACCATGCTGTTCTTGAACTCCTGGCCTCAAACGGCCCTCCTGCCTTGGCCTCCCAAAATGCTGAGATTACAGGCATGAGCCATTTCACCTGGCCAGGAAGTTTGAGTGAGGGTTCTTAGGATCAACACCTGTGGGGGAAGGCTAGGAACCAGGTTTGGGCACAGGGAGTAGGGCTATAGTGCAGCTGCAGTTCATGTACCAAGCTGATTTATGCATGACTCAAGTGTGCACCTTTTTCCTCTTGCAGAAAGACCCAGACCATTATCCCTGGGGAATCTGAGCTTCTGTTTATCATGTCCTTTCCAGGTCATGGCTAAGATACTTATCCACTTACTGTCAAAATTGGGCAAGTTAGTACCAAAGGACAACCAAGTAGATCACCTGGATGCCAAACCCATTCCTCCTCACCCCCTTATGTAGCAGTAGCTGTGAATCAGGCTGATAATCAGCTTGTCTGTGCGGCCCTCCATGCCACAGGTCTGAACTGGAGCTTAAGGTGCATCGAGATGGGTGGCAGGGTCTGGGATACATGCCCTTTCAGCTGGTTTGTGCCTTCCAGCACTGCTTGTGCTTGATCCCAGATCAATCACTTCCATCTCTGATGACACTTATTGTTGAATAGAGTGCCTGGCATAAATTGGTGTTTAATAATTTTTGAATGAATTTATGACTAAATGGTCAAATGAAGAAAACATCCTCTACACTCTCTGAAACTGTAATGCAAATCACTTATGTAATAGAAAGATTTCTATATCTCTCTAATAATCCAAATTAGGTATATATAATTAGTACTACCTCAAAATATTGCTTTTCTTACTGGATTAACTCTGGAAATTTTTGTTGATTATTCAAATTTGAGTCTTTAAAGGAAGTTACGGTATTAGGCACCTCACAGAATGGGATAATCAAATGGTCAATGGTCATGTGAAGAGAGACTCAGCACTATTACTTGTCAGCAGAATGCAAATTAAAACTACAAGATACAACCACAAATTTTGAAGATTGATGATTCCAAGTGTTGTCAAGGATGTGGAGGAATAGGGGATTCTCATACACTGTGGGTAGGAGTATAAATTTCTATAACCACTGTAGAATATTGTATTAGTTCATTCTTACATTGCTATAAAGAACTACCTGAGAGTCGGTAAGAAAAGTTTAATTCAATCACAGTCCTACAGGCTGTACAGGAAACATGGCTGGGGAGCCCTCAGGAAACTTACAGTCATGGTGGAAGGGCGAAGGGGAAGCAAGCACCTTCTTCACGTGGCAGAGCAGGAGAGAGAGTGAATGGGGAAGTGCTGCATACTTTCAACAACCAGATTTTGTGAGAACTTACTATCGCAAGAACACTAAGGGGGAGATCCGCAGCCAGGATCCAGTGACCTCCCACCAGGTCACTCCCCCAGCACCAGGGATTATAATTCAACATGAGATTTGGGTTAGGGACACAGAGCCAAACCATATCAAATACATTTTAGCATTACTTTCTATATTTAGCTGATTATACACCTTCTCTATAACCCAATAATTCTAGTGATATATCAAATAGAATGGTACATACATTTATGCCAAAAGAATAAGAATGTTTGTAGCAGCTTTATTCTTGACAGTTCAAAACTGAATATAGCCTAAATGTCCATCAGTAGTGGAATGGATAAAAATTATATATATATATATATATGTATATGAGTAATAACAATAAAAGCTAATATACCTCACACAGCATTATGGATAATTCTCAGTATTGAGTGAAGTAGGTCAGAAATAAAAGAATATGTACAATGTGATCTCATTTAAAGTTCAAAGATAAAATTAAACTGTGATGTCAGAAGATAAGCTAGTTATTATTAATACCAGTAGAAAGGAAGAAGTAAATAATAATTGTGAGCAGCAGGCTGGCATCTTCCAGTATGATGATAATATTCTATTGATTGACCTAAGTGGTGTTTACATCAGTATTTGCTTTATTATAATTCATGGATTGGTACATTTATGATTTGAGAACTTTCAATCAAGTCTCCATAGCTTTTAATGTTTGATTTGGTGGATATTCTCATATGTGCTAATATTAAAATATTGACTTACACAGTTTTCCTAATGTTCAGAACTAATCAGAATATTTGAAAATACACCAGTAAATGTGAAATTCTCTTTTAAAACTGTAGCAGAAAGGGATAGTGCCTGACTGAATATTAGCTATTACAGTCCTACTATGTAGAATTATGGCCACAAATGAAGAAGATAACTGTACTGCTGCTGAAGGATGTATTCTAGGGATCTTTACATACACCAGTTTGACGACAGCCTCTTTATGATTAAATGGGAGAAACAGTCTTTTTAGGATAAGTTTAGTAAGTTGCCAAAACGTCTAGAGAAGTTAATAAGTAACTTTTTTGACTGTGACCCATGGCGTATGTTAACTGTGAAAAATCACATTCCTGAAAGCAAGGAGCTCAAAACGGATACCATGGGAATAGTTCTTAAAAATTGAAAACTATAGTTTATTTTTTTATTGAGTGTGAAACCTCATTTTTTTCTGTTTATGAACAGTTTTAAAGTGACTAAAATCCCTAAAGGAAGAAAATAACCAAGGAGCAAGCCATTGGTGCCCTGGAGCAAAAGAATCTGAGGGAAATTGATTCTAGGACTTGGTAAGAGACAGATTGTTAGGGGCATGTCCTTCTGATTTTGATTTTTTTTAAAGCAGCTACAGTAGAGATAACACAACCAAAATATTCAACAGTAAAGGAATAAGCCAATACCTATGTTAATATAAGGAAGTTGCCAAAATTACATTCTAGCAAAGAACATTACTGATAAAGAAAAACACTTACCTATAGTAATAAACAAAAATTATAGTACAAAATATGTTAGTGAAATTATGGATGATTTATATTTACACCTCTTAGGTTTTATATACGAATATGCATATCTTATAATCATTTTAAATAATTTTATGTTAAAAGAGAAAAGTCAAGGGACAGTCCAGATAGACTATGGAAATTCTCAAGTTAAAATAGCAGTGTAAATACTGTATAACTAATACAGTACAGTATTTTAAAAAATAGTAAGAAGCAAGGTGGTACAGTAGTCCTCTCTTACCCAAGGGAGATACATTCCAAAGACCACCAGTGGATGCTGAAACCATGGATAGTACTGCACCCTATGCTATGTTTTTTTTTTTACACATACGTAGTTATCTATGATTAAATTTACAAATTACGCACAGGAAGAGATTAGCAGTAACTAATAATACAACTTAACTATAAAGCATACTGTAATGAACGTTATAGGAATGTGGTGTGTCTCTCTCTCAAAATAGCTTATTGTACCATAATCACCTATTTTCAGACCATGGCTGACCACAGGTAACTGAAACTGTGGAAAGTAAAACCATGAATAAAGGGGGGACAAGTGTAGATGAAAATCAGCACTGACTTTGGAGCAGATAGACCCATCAGTTTTTGCCTCCACTACTTATTACTTAATGTGGCTTTATATAAGTAACCACTCTCAGATTCCATTTTCTTAGCCATAAGATGCAGAGATGAAACCCAAAAAGAATGATAGGTATGAGAATTAGAGGTTATTAAAAAAATCCCTAACTCAATAAACATTATCATTACTATAGTCCTTTATTGAATATAAAGAATCAGCAAAGTAATAATATATTTATTTGTGAGGACAGAAAAGTACATATGACAATAATGTGGAACTGCAAGTGACTGTTATGCTATTAATAACAAACTTACAGAAGGCTTAGCCACTATTGTTTATTTAAAAACCATAATACTCAGGACTGTAGAATGGCTTCTCAACTTTCTTAATGGTGACTGACACCATATTGTGATCCCTATATATATAATTACTTATATATATAAATAATTTTATATTTATTATTATAAATATATATTATATCATGTATATAAACATATATATAATTATATATGTTTATATATAGATACATAGATATTATATCTATATGTTTCTCTCTCTATATATATATATAAATATAGACCCACATATATATTTCTATATTTAACAACTTATGAAATATTTTCTCTTACTCTGTGGGATGCATGTTGATATTTCTTTTTCTGTCCTTTTTTTTTTTTTGAGACAGAGTTTTGCTCTTGTTACCCAGGCTGGAGTGCAATGGCACAATCTCAGCTCACCGCAACCTCCGCCTCCTGGGTTCAGGCAATTCTCCTGCCTCAGCCTCCTGAGTAGCTGGGATTACAGGCACACACCACCATGCCCAGCTAATATTTTGTATTTTTAGTAGAGACGGGGTTTCACCATGTTGACCAGGATGGTATCGATCTCTTGACCTCATGATCCACCCGCCTCGGCCTCCTCAAAGTGCTGGGATTACAGGTTTGAGCCACCGCGCCCGGCACTTTTTTCTTTTTTTTTAAAGAGTCAGGTCTTGCTCTGTAGCTCAGGCTAGATTGCAGTGTCAATGATAGCTCTTTGTAACCCTAAACTCCCAGCTCAAGAGATCCCCCTGCCTCAGCCTCCTGAGTAGCTCGGACTATAGACATGACCCACCATGTCCAGCTAATTTTTTAATTTTTTGTAGAGAATAGAGACAGGGTCTTGCCATGTTTTTCAGGCTGGTCTTAATCTCCTGGGCTCAAGCAGTCTCCTACCTTGCCCTCCCAAAATGCTGGGATTGCAGGCATGAATCACTGCACCTGGCCCCTTTTCTGTTTTTTCAATTAATGTATGTTCTTTTCCCTCTTCTGTTTCCTTTTCTGTTATTTTTATATTGCTATTGTAATTCAGTAAATCAATCCACTAATGTGCATTCTGCAGTTTGGAAAACACTGCTCTAAAAGACATTTAGGAGATTAAACATCTTTTACCATTGAAGTACCTCAGCTTCATCATTAGTGTCATTAGTCAGTTATTATTCAGACATTAGTGCCATCATGTTAGTTAGATCTTTTAGAAATGGGCCGTATTTCGAAGCTACTCAGAGTATTCTTAGTGTAATAGAAAATCATTTAGTGCTATACATAATAAATATCTATAATGAGCTATATTAATTAAATATAATAATTGAGTGGTTATGGTTTCATATTTCACCAGAAAAAATTATTTTTAAACATCATTAATAAAGAAATTTTAACAGGAAATGGATTATTCCCAAAGCACATTTAAAAAATATTTTTTAATTGAGATATTACTCACATACCAAAAAATTTATCCTTTTAGCATACAACTCTGTATCTTTAGTACATTGGAAGGCTGAGGCGGGATGATCACTTGAGCCTAGGAGTTTAAGGCTGCAATGAGCTGTGATTGTGCCACTGCATTGCAGCCTGGGCAACAGAGCCAGACCCAATTTAAAACAAATTTAAATAAAAATAATAAAGTAAAGTATACAGGTCAGTGATTTTTAGTATGTTCATGGGATCATGCAAGCATCACCACTAACTGATTCCAGAACATTTTCCTCACCCCAAAAAGAAAGCCTGTACAAATGAGCAGTCAGTTCTCAAACTCCCTTCCAGTAAACTCCTGGCAATCACTAATCTGCTGTCTTTCTGGTTTTCTCTGGTTTTGTTATTTCATATATAGTCAATCATATATAGTCAATCATCATTAAGGAATGATGGGGACATGTGAGAAGTGTCTCATATGGCAATTTTTTCATCGTGCAAATCATAGAGTGTGCTTACAAAACCCTAGATGGTAGAGCCTACAACACAGCTAGCTATACTGTATAGCCTATTGCTCCTAAATTACAAACCTGTGCAGTATATTGCTATACTGAATGCTCTGGCAATTGTAACACAATGGTAAGTATTTGTGTATATAAAAATAGAAAAGGTACAACAAAAATACAGTATTATAATCTTACAAGAATACTGTCATATATGCAGTCCATTGCTGATTGAAATGTTATATGGCACATTTCCAACTGTAAGTGAGAACATACAATATGTGAACTTGTATGTTTAACTTCTGCCACTTAATATAACATTTTCAAGGTAGGTTCATCCATGTTGGAACATAAATGAGTTATTTATTCCTTATTGTGGCAGAGTAATATTTCAGTTTTTGGATATACCACATTTTATTTATCCATTCATCAACTGATGGACATTTGCGTGTTTACACCTCTTCACCATTATGAATAATGAGTGCTACTATGAACATCCCTGTTCAAGTTTTGTGTGTAAATGTTTTTAATTCTCTTAGGTGCATGCCTAGAAGTAGAATCAATTCCATTCTGTTTCTCTTTTTGAGGAACTGCCAAGCTGTTTTATGTAGTAGCTGTACCATTTTATATTCCCATCAGCAGTGAATCAGGGTTTCAGTTTCTCCACATCATTGTCAACACATGTTGTCCTTTATTTAAAAAAAATGTTAACCATCCTAGTAGATGTGAAGTGGTATTTTACTATGGTTTTTATTTGCACTTTCCTAATGACTAATAATGTTGAACATCTTTTCATGTATTTGTTGTCCATTTCTATACAGACAGCCTTCCATACCCATGGATTCTGCATCCATGAATTCAACCAACTGTGGACCAAAAATATTGGGGAAACAACAACAATAATAATACAATAATAAATAATTTTAAAAAACCCAAAATAGTATAACATCTATTTATGTAGCATTTACCTTGTATTATATATAAGTAATCTAGAGATGATTTAAAGTATACTGGATTATATGTGTACATTATATGCAAATATGACACAATTTTATATAAGGGACTTGAGCATCTGTGAGTTTTTCTATCCATGGGAGTCCTGGAACCAATTACCCTTGGATGGTAGAGGGACAACTGTATCTCTTCTTTGGAGAAATGTCTATTCAAGTCCTTTGACTATTATTAAATTGCTTTATTTGTCCCTATTATGTTGCATTGAGAGCATTGTATATTCTGGGTACTAGACCTTATGAGATACAAGATTTGCAAATTTTTTTTTCATTCTATGGATGGTCTTTTTACTTTCTTGATGATATCTTTAAAAACACAAAGATTCTTAATTGTGATGAAGAACATCATCTACTTTTTCTTGGTTGCTTGTGTTTTAGGTGTCATATATAAGACATCATTGCTCACCTATGTTTTCTTCTAAGAATTTTATACTTTCAGCTCCCTTTTCACCCATTTTTAGTTCATTTTTGTATATGATGTGAGATAGGGGTTTGATTTCACTCTTTTGCCTGTATTTATTCAGTTGTCCTAACACCATAGGTTGAAGATACTATCCTTCCCCAATTAAATGGTCTTGGCACTCTTGTAGAAAAAAATAGTTTACCATAACATTTGGGTTTACTCTTAGTGTCTCAGTTTTATTTAATTAATTTATATATAACTATCCTTATGCCAATACCATACTGTCTTGATGACTAACTTTTTAGTGAGTTTGAAATCAGGAAGTGTGAGTACTCTAATTTTATTGTTCTCTTTCTTTTTTTTTTTTTTTTAAATTTTTTATTTGATTATAGGTTTTGGGGTACATGAGCAGAGCATGCGAGACAGTTGCGTAGGTACACACATGTCAGTGTGCTTTGCTTTTCTTCTCCCCTTCACCCACATTTGGCATTTCTCCCCAGGCTATCCCTCCCCACCTCCCCCTCCCACTGGCCCTCCCCTTTTCCCCCCAATAGACCCCAGTGTTTAGTACTCCCCTTTCTGTGTCCATGTGTTCTCATTTTTCATCACCCACCTATGAGTGAGAATATGCGGTGTTTCATTTTCTGTTCTTGTGTCAGTTTGCTGAGGATGATGTTCTCCAGATTCATCCATGTCCCTACAAACGACACGAACTCATCATTTCTGATTGCTGCATAATATTCCATGGTGTATATGTGCCACATTTTTCCAATCCAGTCTATTATCAATGGGCATTTGGGTTGATTCCAGGTCTTTGCTATTGTAAACAGTGCTGCAATGCACATTCGTGTACATGTGTCCTTATAGTAGAACGATTTATAGTCTTTTGGATATATACCCAGTAATGGGATTGCTGGGTCAAATGGAATTTCTATTTCTAAGGCCTTGAGGAATCGCCACACTGTCTTCCACAATGGTTGAACTAATTTACACTCCCACCAACAGTGTAAAAGTGTTCCTTTTTCTCCACATCCTCTCCAGCATCTGTTGTCTCCAGATTTTTTAATGATCGCCATTCTAACTGGCGTGAGATGGTATCTCAATGTGGTTTTGATTTGCATCTCTCTGATGACCCGTGACGATGAGCATTTTTTCATATGATTGTTGGCCTCATATATGTCTTCTTTCGTAAAGTATCTGTTCATATCCTTTGCCCACTTTTGAATGGGCTTGTTTGTTTTTTTCCTGTAAATCTGTTTGAGTTCTTTGTAAATTCTGGATATCAGCCCTTTGTCAGATGGGTAGACTGCGAAAATTTTTTCCCATTCTGTTGGTTGCCGATCCACTCTAGTGACTGTTTCTTTTGCCGTGCAGAAGCTGTGGAGTTTCATTAGGTCCCATTTGTCTATTTTGGCTTTTGTTGCCAATGCTTTTGGTGTTTTGTTCATGAAGTCCTTGCCTACTCCTATGTCCTGGATAGTTTTGCCTAGATTTCCTTCTAGGGTTTTTATGGTGCCAGGTCTTATGTTTAAGTCTTTAATCCATCTGGAGTTAATTTTAGTGTAAGGTGTCAGGAAGGGGTCCAGTTTCTGCTTTCTGCACAGGGCTAGCCAGTTTTCCCAACACCATTTGTTAAACATGGAATCCTTGCCCCATTGCTTGTTTTTGTCAGGTTTATCAAAGATTGTATAGTTGTATGTATGTTGTGTTGCCTCCGGTGCCTCTGTTTTGTTCCATTGGTCTATATCTCTGTTTTGGTACCAGTACCATGCTGTTTTGATTACTGTAGCCTTGTAGTATAGTTTGAAATCCGGTAGTGTGATGCCCCCCGCTGTGTTCTTTTTGCTTAGAATTGACTTGGCTATGTGGGCTCTCTTTTGGTTCCATATGAAGTTCATGGTGGTTTTTTCCAGTTCTGTGAAGAAAGTCAATGGTAGCTTGATGGGGATAGCATTGATTCTGTAAATTACTTTGGGCAGTATAGCCATTTTCTCGATATTAATTCTTCCTAACCATGAACATGGAATGTTTCTCCATCTGTTTGTGTCCTCTCTGATTTCGTTGAGCAGTGGTTTGTAGTTCTCCTTGAAGAGGTCCCTTACGTTCCTTGTGAGTTGTATTCCAAGGTATTTTATTCTTTTTGTAGCAATTGCAAATGGCAGTTCGCTCTTGATTTGGCTTTCTTTAAGTCTGTTATTGGTGTAGACGAATGCTTGTGATTTTTGCACATTGATTTTATATCCTGAGACTTTGCTGAAGTTGTTTATCAGTTTCAGGAGTTTTTGGGCTGAGGCAATGGGGTCTTCTAGGTATACTATCATGTCGTCTGCAAATAGAGACAATTTGGCTTCCACCTTTCCTATTTGAATACCCTTCATTTCTTTTTCTTGCCTGATTGCTCTGGCTAGAACTTCCAGTACTATATTGAATAGGAGTGGTGAGAGAGGGCATCCTTGTCTAGTGCCAGATTTCAAAGGGAATGCTTCCAGTTTTTGCCCATTCAGTATGATATTGGCTGTTGGTTTGTCATAAATAGCTTTTATTACTTTGAGATACGTTCCATCGATACCGAGTTTATTGAGGGTTTTTAGCATAAAGGGCTGTTGAATTTTGTCAAATGCCTTCTCTGCGTCAATTGAGATAATCATGTGGTTTTTGTTTTTGGTTCTGTTTATGTGGTGAATTACGTTGATAGACTTGCGTATGTTGAACCAGCCTTGCATCCCCGGGATGAATCCTACTTGATCATGATGAATAAGTTTTTTGATTTGCTGTTGCAATCGGCTTGCCAATATTTTATTGAAGATTTTTGCATCTATGTTCATCATGGATATTGGCCTCAAGTTTTCTTTTCTCGTTGGGTCTCTGCCGGGTTTTGGTATCAGGATGATGTTGGTCTCATAAAATGATTTGGGAAGGATTCCCTCTTTTTGGATTGTTTTAAATAGTTTTAGAAGGAATGGTACCAGCTCCTCCTTGTGTGTCTGGTAGAATTCGGCTGTGAACCCGTCTGGACCTGGGCTTTTTTTGTGAGGTAGGCTCTTAATTGTTGCCTCGACTTCAGACCTTGTTATTGGTCTGTTCATAGTTTCAGCTTCCTCCTGGTTTAGGCTTGGGAGGACACAGGAGTCCAGGAATTTATCCATTTCCTCCAGGTTTACTAGTTTATGCGCATATAGTTGTTTGTAATATTCTCTGATGATGGTTTGAATTTCTGTGGAATCTGTGGTGATTTCCCCTTTATCATTTTTTATTGCATCTATTTGGTTGTTCTCTCTCTTTTTTTTAATCAATCTGGCTAGTGGTCTGTCTATTTTGTTGATCTTTTCAAAAAACCAGCTCTTGGATTTATTGATTTTTTGAAGGGTTTTTCGTGTCTCAATCTCCTTCAGCTCAGCTCTGATCTTAGTAATTTCTTGTCTTCTGCTGGGTTTTGAGTTTTTTTGATCTTGCTCCTCTAGCTCTTTCAATTTTGACGATAGGGTGTCAATTTTGGATCTCTCCATTCTCCTCATATGGGCACTTATTGCTATATACTTTCCTCTAGAGACTGCTTTAAATGTGTCCCAGAGGTTCTGGCACGTTGTGTCTTCGTTCTCATTGGTTTCGAAGAACTTCTTTATTTCTGCCTTCATTTCGTTGTTTACCCAGTCAACATTCAAGAGCCAGTTGTTCAGTTTCCATGAAGCTGTGCGGTTCTGGGTCGGTTTCTGAATTCTGAGTTCTAACTTGATTGCACTATGGTCTGAGAGTCTGTTTGTTATGATTTCAGTTGTTTTGCATTTGTTGAGCAGTGCTTTACTTCCAATTATGTGGTCAATTTTAGAGTAGGTGTGATGTGGTGCTGAGAAGAATGTGTATTCTGTGGATTTGGGGTGGAGAGTTCTGTAAATGTCCACCAGGTTTGCTTGCTCCAGGTCTGAGTTCAAGCCCTGGATATCCTTGTTGATTTTCTGTCTGGTTGATCGGTCTAGTATTGACAGTGGAGTGTTAAAGTCTCCCACTATTATTGTGTGGGAGTCTAAGTCCTTTTGTAAGTCATTAAGAACTTGCCTTATGTATCTGGGTGCTCCTGTGTTGGGTCCATATATGTTTAGGATCGTTAGCTCTTCTTGTTGTATCGATCCTTTTACCATTATGTAATGGCCTTCTTTGTCTCTTTTGATCTTTGTTGCTTTAAAGTCTATTTTATCAGAGATGAGAATTGCAACTCCTGCTTTTTTTTGCTTTCCATTAGCTTGGTAAATCTTCCTCCATCCCTTTATTTTGAGCCTTTGTGTATCCTTGCATGTGAGATGGGTTTCCTGGATACAGCACACTGATGGGTTTTGGATTTTTATCCAATTTGCCAGTCTGTGTCTTTTGATTGGTGCATTTAGTCCATTTACATTTAGGGTTAATATTGTTATGTGTGAATTTGATACTGCCATTTTGATGCTAAGTGGCTGTTTTGCCTGTTAGTTGTTGTAGATTCTTCATTATGTTGAAGCTCTTTAGCATTCAGTGTGATTTTGGAATGGCTGGTACTGATTGATCCTTTCTATGTGTAGTGCCTCTTTTAGGAGCTCTTGTAAAGCAGGCCTGGTGGTGACAAAATCTCTGAGTACTTGCTTGTTCACAAAGGATTTTATTCTTCCTTCACTTCTGAAGCTCAGTTTGGCTGGATATGAAATTCTGGGTTGAAAGTTCTTTTCTTTAGGAATGTTGAATATTGGCCTCCACTCTCTTCTGGCTTGTAGTGTTTCTGCCGAGAGATCTGCTGTGAGTCTGATGGGCTTCCCTTTGTGGGTGACCCGACCTTTCTCTCTGGCTGCCCTTAGTATTCTCTCCTTTATTTCAACCCTGTTGAATCTGACGATTATGTGCCTTGGGGTTGCTCTTCTTGCGGAATATCTTTGTGGTGTTCTCTGTATTTCCTGCAATTGAGTGTTGGCTTGTCTTGCTAGGTGGGGGAAATTTTCCTGGATGATGTCCTGAAGAATATTTTCCAGCTTGGATTCATTCTCTTCGTCCCCTTCTGGTACACCTATCAAACTAGGTTAGGTCTTTTCACATAGTCCCACATTTCTTGGAGACTTTGTTCATTCCTTTTTGCACTTTTTTCTCTGGTCTTGGTTTCTCGTTTTATTTCATTGAGTTGGTCTTCGACTTCAGATATTCTTTCTTCTGCTTGGTCAATTCGGCTATTGAAACTTGTGTTTGCTTCGCGAAGTTCTCGTATTGTGTTTTTCAGCTCCTTTAATTCATTCATATTCCTCTCTAAGGTATCCATTCTTGTTATCATTTCCTCGAATCTTTTTTCAAATCTTTTTTCAAGGTTCTTAGTTTCTTTGCATTGATTTAATACATGATCTTTTAGCTCACAAAAGTTTCTCATTATCCATCTTCTGAAGTCTAATTTCGTCATTTCGTCACAGTCATTCTCCGTCCAGCTTTGCTCCCTTGCTGGTGAGGAGTTTTGGTCCTTTCTAGGAGGCGAGGTGTTCTGGTTTCGGGTGTTTTCCTCCTTTTTGTGCTGGTTTCTTCCCATCTTTGTGGATTTGTCCGCTGGTCGTCTGCGTAGTTGCTGACTTTTCATTTGGGTCTCTGAGTGGACACCCAGAATGTTGATGATGAAGTATTTCTGTTGCTTGGTTTTCCTTCTACCAGTCTAGCCCCTTCACTGTACGACTGCTGAGGTCCGCTCCAGACCCTGCTTGTCTGGGGTGCACCTCTAGTAGCTGTGGCACAGCGAGGGATGCTACCAGTTTCTTTTTCTGCTCTCTTTGTCCCAGGATGATGCCTGCCTAATGTCAGTCTTTTGGATATAGAGGGGTCAGGGAGCTGCTTGAGGAGACAGTTTGTACTTTATAGGGGTTTAATTGCTGAGCTGTGCACTCTGTTGTTCATTCAGGGCTGTTATGCTGCTATGTTTGATTCTGCTGCAACAGAGCTCATTAAAAAACCCTTTTTTTTTTTTTTTCTCAAATGCTCTGTGTTGAGGGGTTTGGGCTTTATTTTTGGATGTCCGATCAGGTGTCCTTCCCAGCTAGAAGGCAGACTAGCCACTGTTTGGCTGCCGAGGCTCCACCCTGCTGTTGTGTGATTCGTGCTGTTCCTGCCGGCTCTGCTGTGGTCTCCGCCACGCCCTGCGGCGGAGTCTCTTCGTTGTAGCGTGTTGCCTCAGCAACGGCAGGCTGCGTCAGCAGTGGGCGTGTATCTCAGTAGGGACGGGTTGCCTCGGCAACGGCTGGCTGCGTCAGCAGTGGGCGTGTATCTCAGTTGGGGCGGGTTGCCTCGGCAACGGCTGGCTGCGTCAGCAGTGGGCGTGTATCTCAGTTGGGGCGGGTTGCCTCGGTAGTTGTGGACGCCCCTCCCCCACAGAGCGTCTCAGACCGTCTGCTCGGGATAGTTTGAAATCGCGGTTTTGTTCGTCCCACTGGGTATCCCAATCCCTGCAATCCCCTGGGCTGGCCTATTGTCCAAGTCTCGTTCAGTCTGAAGTCCAGCCCTCTCAAGTCTCAGGTTGCCGGTTCAACAGGGCACCAGGACAAGCGCGCCCTGTGGGGATTGCTGGGTAGGGCTGGCCGCTGCCGCCCCGGCTGCTGGCTTCGCCAGGCAGACCAACTGCCTGGCGTCCCGTGTCTTTTTTATACTTGGGAGTTTCCCCGTTCTGTGGGCAACAAAGATCAGTCTGGAAATGCCGCTCTGACTCACCGTTTGCAGATTCAACGAGAAGAGCTCCAATCCTGGGTTGTTCTCACAGCGCCATCTTGAGTCGAAAAGCTTTATTGTTCTTTTTCAAGATTATTTTGGTTATTCAGAGTCCCTTTTATTTCCATGTGGATTTTGGATTCACTTGTCAATTTCTTCACAAAATACAGCTGGTGTTTTGATGGAGCGAGTGTGTTGAATCTGTAGATCACTTCGGGTAGTATTGCCATCTTAACAATATTAAGTCTTCCAATCCAAGAACATGGATATTCTATTTATTTAGATCCTCTTTAATTTCTTTCCAAGATGTTTATAGATTTTAGTGTACAAATCTTGCAATTCTTTAGCTAAATTTGTTCCTTATATTCTTTATGATGCAGTTTGAAATAGAATATTACATTTTAGGACTGTATATTGCTGGTGTCTCGAAATATACTTGAATTTTGCATATTGATCTTAAATCCAGAAACCCTGAGGAACTTATTAGATCTCATAAATATGTGTGTGTGTGTGTGTGTGTGTGTGCCTGTGTATGTGTATGCCCCTGTGTAAGTGTATGCCTTAGTATTTTCTGTATACAAGATTATGTCACCTAAATAGAGATCATTTTACTTCTTTTTTTCTTCTAGTTTGGATGCCATTATCTATTTTTCTTACCTAATTGGCCCGGCTAGAACCTCTCATATGATGTTGAATAGAAGTGGTGTTAGTAAACATCTTAACTTGTTCCTTATCTTAGAGAGAAAGTTTTGGTTTTTACATTAAATATGATGTTGGCTATAGATTTTTTTCATATATTTATAAAATCAGGTTAGTGCTTAGAAATTTATACCTATAAATATATTTTAAAGGAATAATTTCAAATGAAATCAAACCTTCTACCTTATGAAACTTGAAAAAGAAGAGCAAATCAAACCCAAAACAAGCAGAAACAAGAAAATAAGGGTAATATTTGCCTCATAAACTAAGTTGGAAGGTATTGTTTCCTATTTCATTTTTATGAAGTGTGCATGAAGGATTGGTTTTTTTATATGCGTGATTTAATGTTGGGTAGAATTTACCAGCAAAGTCATCTGGTCTTGGTCTCTGGGAATTACAATTAACATTTTAATTTATAACAATCTACTTTAGGTTCAAACCAACTTAATTTCAATAGCGTACCAAAAGTTCTGTCCTATGTAGCTCCATTCCCTCCACCTTATTTTGTGCTGTATTGTTATACAAATTACAGCCTTACATGTTTTGTTTTGATTAACAGATTTACAATGATTGCTTCACGCTGTCATTTTCTTAATCAGTTAGGAGATTTAGAAAGAATTACAAACAAAAGCCACATTTATCCTATTTTTTATGTTTACCTATATAGTTACCTTTACCAGTTTTCTTTATTTCTTCATGTGGATTTGCACTACTATCAAATGTTCTTTTACTTTAACACAAAAGCCTCTACTATTTTTTATAGAGCAGGTTTGCTGATGATTAATTCCTTCTGTTTTTGCTTATCTGGAAATATCTTAATTTTTCTTTTATTTTAGAAGGATAGTTTTTTTTGCATATAGAATGCTTAGGTAAAGTCTTTTCCCTTTAGCACTTTGAATATTTCATCCCACTGCTTTCAGCCTTCATAGTTTCTGATGAGAAATCAGCTGTTACTCCTATTGAAGATTTCTTCTACATACCAAGTTGCTTCTTTCTAGCTGCTTTCAAGATTCCCTCTTTGTTCTGGCTTTTGATGGTTTGACAATGATGTGTCTGGATATTCATCTCTTTGATTTATTCTTTTTGGAATTTGTTGGGCTTCTTAAATTTGTAAATCAATGTTTTTAATGAAATTTGGGAAACTTTTAGGTATTATTTTTTAAATATTCTCTCTGTCCTTTTCTCTTTCCCCTTGCCTTCTGGGACACTCATTATACATATGCTGATATGCTTGATGGTGTTTTACAGGTCTCTGAGACTGTTCAGTTTTCTTTAGTGGGGGTCATAGGCTCTTGGCCCCTAAAGTTTGCTAAAAATCACAGACAGGCGAGAAAATGCACATAAATTTATTTAATGTGTATACACGGGAGTCTTCAGAATGAAAATCCAACTTCCCAATGAGTTATAGAAACTTATATACCATTTTGAGGTTATAGAAAGAGTTGGGGCTTAGATTTTGATTTTAAAAAGGTTATGGGAGCCAGGAGAAGAGGCTTGGTGAACAAAGGTGGTCTTTTTATGTAGATAAAGCCACCCTCAGGGGGAATAGATGGTAAATGTTTCTTCTCAGACTTTTAAATGTGTCAGACTTTCCATCTCTCCTAGATCTGGGGAGAGGCATAGAAAGGGGAGGTGGCACAACTGTATTAGTGGAGATTCTCCACATTAATGCAAACTTTCCCCATTTAAGATAGTTTTGCAAAGTCATTTCTGCCTGCTGGCCAAGAGACTGACATTTCAAAATGTGTCAAAGAAATATATTTTAGGGTAAAATATTTTAATTTCCTCCATTTTATTCTTTGTTATCTGTTGCTCAAACCAGATGATCGTAATTGGCAAATTTTCAGCTTCACTGACTCTTCTGCCTATTCCAATCTGCTCTTGAGCTCTTCTAGTGAATTCTTCATTTATTTTCATTTTCAATTCCAGAATGTCTCTTTGGTTATTTTAAAACAATTTCTAACTCTTATTAGTATTCTTGATTTGGTGAGACATTATTCTCATAATTTCCTCTATAGATATGATTTCCTTTAGTTCTTTAAACATATTTTAAAATAGTAGATTTAAAGTCTTTGTCTATTAAGTCTAACATCAGGACTTCCTCAGGGAACGTGTTTGTTAGTTGCTTTTCTTCTTGTGTAAGAGCCATGTTTTTGTGTCTCTTCTCATATATTGTAAATTTTTTTGTTGAAAACTGGATGTTTTAAAAAATATAATTTGGTCACTCTGTATATTAGTTTCTTTCTCCTCCCCAGGGTTTGTTGTTGTCACTGTTTTTGCTGCTGTTTGCTTGTTTAGTGACTTTTTCTGAAATTCTATAAAATCCGTATCCTTTGTCAGGGTGGACACTGAAGTCTTTGTTGAGTTAGCTTAGGGATTAGCTAATGATTGAACAGATTTCTTTGAATGCCTGGAATCAATAAATCTCCTAGCCTTTGCAGATGGATTCTGTGTGTGTGTGTGTGTGTGTGTGTGTGTGTGCGCGCGCGCGCGTGTGTGTGCTCGCGCGCACGTGCGTGCTGGAGCATGCCTTCAACAGTTGGCAAGGCAAATTACACCTGTACCTTATTCTTCACATCCTGCTTGTGCAGAGCCTCAAGGTTAGCCAGAGGCAAGAGCTTACTTGGGGCCTTTTCAGGCCTTTCCTGAGTATGCACACAGTTCGCATACTCACAGTTACACATGTGTATGGCCTTCTAGATTCCAAGAAATATAATGGAGCTTATTAACACTCATTTCTCAGCTTTTCCTTTTTTTTTTTTTTTTTTTTGAGACAGAGTCTTGCTCTGTTGCCTAGGCTGGAGTTCAGTGGTGTAATCTTGACTCACTGCAACCGCTGCCTCACACTCAAGTGATTGTCATGTCTCAGCCTCCCAAGTAGCTAGGATTACAGGCATGCAGCACCATGTCTGGCTCTAGATAGATAGATAGATAGATAAATTTTAGTACAGGTAAGGTTTCACTATACTGGCCAGGCTGGTCTCAAACTCCCAGCCTCAAGTGACCCACCTGCCTCCCTTAGCCTCCCAAAGTGCTGGGGTCATAGGTATGAGCCACTGCCTCTGGCCTCTCAGCTTTTCCTTTTAAGCTTCCTAGTTGAGGCCTATTTTTTGCCTCAGTTGTTATCTGCTAACTCAGGCAGCTCTGAAATTAAACAATGGTTTCTTACTGTTCCAGCAAATGCCCCTAGGGAAAAGGCTGTTCACACTGGACCATCTCCAAGTCAGGTCAAATAAAGACAGCTTTGTAAGTGGTCTTTCAGGTAATCACCAGACTGTTTAAATAATGAAAATACTCTTGGAATGAAATAGGTGTTAAAGTTGCTCCAACCCCATTTTGCCCCTTATGGTGTCTGCCAGGCTACTGAGTTTTCACTGCAGTTGTGGGCTGTTGCTTTTCAAGGCTACCATGGAGCTAGGAATGAGGGCCAGGGTAACAGTGAGTGGATAGGCATAGGGCAAGTTAAAATGCTACAAAGCTTAGTGTTTAAAGTTTCAGCCATTTGTTGTTGTGATTTTATAAATTTTCCAGGATTGTTGCAACACTTTCATTAACTCCCAGAGTTTTGATAAAGTTGTTCTAACCATATTTGCCAATTTCTCATCACTTTTATGGAGGCGAGAATTTTATCCTTCGTTTTTATGAGGAGAAAATGACAGGTTCTTACTCTGTCATGTTTACCACCATCACCCCTTAACTAAGAAAGTTTTTAGGAAATTGAAGTGGACTTTTACTCTTTCAAGTCAGAGTGTAAGGAAGGTTGGCTTTTTAATGGCGCATAAGTCAATAAGGGAAAAAGGATCTCATGGAAATCTAAGAAAAGGAATTCATGGATCTGTCTTACCCTGTATCTGTCTTATCCCTCATTAGACAGAGCTTTCCACATTAGGGCACCTCACATGGTACTTCCCAGCCTTTTAATTATCTACCCTTAAGCTGTATGCCTCTGTAGCTGTGGTGAGATGATGTGTTATAGCAGAAGGCTACCTAAGATTGCACTGTAAGCAGAAACTACTCACAGGAAGGTTTCCATGTGAAGGCCTATGGGTGGGAGCAAGGTACAATATACAGTTTGCTCTGTGTGGCCTATAATTTTTTTGTTGAACATAATGGTGACTGAAAAGTTATGATTAACACTTATTATTTCAGGGGAAGATATAATCCAGCTAATCAGAAGATAGTGAGTGCCAAGAGAGGACCAGTAAAAAAGATTACAAGATCAAACCATCTTCCAGAACTCTATCCGTGATTCCAGAACTGGGTGGATTTCTATTTCTTCCTTTTTTTCCCCCCCATCTATAATATTCAACGTGTGAAGTTAATAGTCAGCACATTTCTTCAGGGAATAAAATAGATAAGAAAGAACAGCCAAAATTTTCTTTAGCTCCTCTTCCAGAAATGTGTTTCTTTGTCTGCATAAAAGTAATTTTCTCCAGTGACCCTAAACTATGTAATAGAAGTGCTTGTGAGTTTTAAAATATCCTAGGAAATCTGCAGGCTGGTATAATTACAGCTACTTTTAGTAATAGACCCATGATCAACTCTGATAGTAACATTGGTATCCTATTTGGTTTCGGTTGGCTGTTAGCTAAAAGTGTGTATTCATAAAACCTTTTTGCCATTTTGGGCTGCATCTTGCTCAGTTTTTTAAATCACAGGTTTAAACAAAGCCGAAAATCAAGTCCATTTTAAATTTTGACTTGAAATATGGTATTGTAGAACAACCTTCAATCATGAATAAATGTGTTTGTTGTTTCTACTCTGCCATGAACTTAGGAGATCTTGGGCAAGTCCCTCCACCTCATGTTTATTTCCCACAACTATAAAATGATTGAAGCAAACTATATACTTTCTAAGGTTTTTTACAATTCTAGAAAAGCAAGATTTATTGAATCATAAGGTCAGAATCATCATAAGTTCTGGTGATTTAAGTCATTTTGTGACGTGATAATTCATAGCGACAGAAGACGGACTAATTCCTCAGACCAAACTGCAAGCGTTCACAATACTGAAGTCCAGAAGTGGAGACAGAATGAGGATAAGAAAAGAGAATTCTTCTGAGGTATTTACAAAACTTATTGAATCCTCGCATTCATGGTAGGTCTGTTTTTGTCTTTAGATAGTTTTCGTAACTGTCACCTAGGTCTGGAACATATAACTTATTTGTCCACTTTAATAAGTGAAATCATTGGACTTTATAGAAATCACTCAGAAGTAAATATCGTTTCCAGCTAATGGTGTTCTCACCCTATATCCTGCATAAAACCTAAATTCTATTCTGTATCATCAGTAATGAATACCAAATGCATTTCCATAACTACTTTTATAGAAGTTTATTTTATTTAAGGAAGAATATATAAATTTAATATGGCCAAAAATATTTTTAATGACTTTAAAATGTAATGCAGAGAAATATAAAGTAACTTTCTGTAAGTTACTCTACAATGGAATTATTTGTAAACATTTTCCCCTGTTGTTTAGCTAACTATTGGTATTAGGTGCCTTGACACATATCATTAGACAAACATTAGATTTTTATGTCTTATACCATATTTCTTAGCATTAGTAGAAAATTAATAATTTAAATAGTAATTATTATAGGCTGGGTGTAGAGGCTCACACTTGTAATTCTACTACTTTGAGAGGCCAAGGTAGGCAGATCACTTGAGTCCAAGAGTTTGAGACCAGCCTGGCCAACATGGCAAAACTTGTCTCTACTAAAAAAAATAAATATATATAAATATATATATATATATATAAATTATGCTGGAGTGGTTGTGCATGCCTATAATCCCAGCTACTCAGGAGACTGAGGCACAAGAATCACTTGAACCCAGGAGGCAGAGGTTGCAGTGACCTGAGATCATTCCACTGCACTCCAGCTTGGGAGACAGAGCAAGATTCTGTTTTAAAAAATCATTATTATAATTATCAATGAAAAATAAACACTTTTTTATTTCTTACAGAGCTAAGCTATTGTGGGGATGATTGAGGAACATTTAAAGTTATCTCAATCACTGGGATGAAATATTAGTTGAACATCTTATCTCAGGGACTCTATTACCTTTAAGGGTTGGTTCTGCAGGAGCTACTCTGGGATCCTTTTCAGATGTCATAAAAAGTCTGTATCAAACAGAATGATGATATGTTGAGAGAGTATAAAGCACTGAAATGAGGGACTCTAAAATCTGTGTTCTAATATCAGTTTTGCCACTTATAAGCTTCTGACTTTGAGTAAATAACTTTTCATATCCTCAGTTTCTTCCTTTATAATGTTGGGAATATTTACCTTAATTACTGCCTTGGGATTGCTGTGCAGATCAAGGGTACTTATCACATATTTATTTCTTTATTTCTTTAATAGCCTCATTCCCATTAAAAGGGATGTGAGTTAGCTTTTACTAAATATAAAGGTATCAAAAATACCTACAAGACAAAAGATGAAAATTAAAATTTAGCAAGAATTTCCAACTAAGAAAAGTTTTAGTCTAAGCCTTCTACCAGTCAGTGCTTCCCTTTGTAGAAGGAATATACAAGCAGAGAAGAAGCTGCATCTAGTTCTAAGCTCTGAAGGTAATTTGTCATAAAGAAAATGCAGTTACTGGCTGGGCATGGTGGCTCACACTGCCTATCACTTTGGGAGGCTGATGCGGGTGAATTGCTTGAGCCCAGGAATTCCAGACTGGCCTGAGCAACATGACAAAACCCCATCTCTACAAAAATACAAAAATTAACCAGGTGTGGTGGCATATGCCTGTAGCCCTGCTACTCAGAAGGCTAAGGTGGGAGGGTCACTTGAGGCAGACCAGGAGGTTGAGGCTGTAGTGAGCCATGATTATGCCACTGCGCTCCAGCCTGTGTGACAGAGTGACACCCTGTCTCAAAGAAAAATTTAAAAGATCTAATTATTTGTTGCAGTAACCACAGCAAAAATGACAGTTTAGGGTCTTTAACACTCAAAAATGTATTGATTTCAGTATTTGTTTTCTTTTGTTGGAAAGTTCAGAATTCATAAGGCAAAACAATCAGTAAAACAATATATATTTAAAAATTTAAGATATCTAAATGTATTACAAAATATCAAGACTTACCATTTTTAAAAACAAATATTGCTGTAACAAAAAAGATAATGAGTATTGACAAGAATGTGAAGAACCTGGAAGCTTCATATGTTGCTGGTGGGGACGTAAAATGATGCAGCCACTTTGGAAAACAGTCAGCCCCTCAAAAGGTTTAACACAGATTCACCATATGACACAGTAAGTCTCTTATGTGTATGCCCAAGGGAAATGGAAACCTATGTCCACGTAAAAACATGTACAGGAAGGTTTTTGGCACCATTATTCAAATAGCCAAGAGTTGGAAACAATCCAAATGTTTATCAGCTGATGATGGGTAAATAAAATATAGGATATTCAAACAATGGATGCTATTTGGCAGTAGAAGGAATGAAATGCTGTTATGTGCTACAACATGGGTAAAGCTTGGACACACTACCCTAAAAATAATGGAATAACGAAAGACCATATATTGTACAATTTCATTTATATGAAATGTCCATAATAAGAAATCCATAAAGACAGAAGATAGATCAGCAGTTGCTGAGGGTTGGGGGAAGGGTCGGTGATGAGAATGACTGCTAATGGGCACAGGACTTCTTTTGGGGGTGATGAAAGTATTCTAAAATCGATTCCAGTGACAGTTGCACAACTCTGTGAAAATAAAACTATTGTACACTTTAAGTGGGTTGAGGGTATGTTTTGTGATTTATGCCTCAGGTGGTTGTAAAAAAAAGTTAAGTATACATTAACATTTTAATATTAATTAGTAGATGAATGTTAATGAAATATTATTTGATCTTTCTCAAAAATATCCTAAAAATAGAAAAATGCATCATCACTAGTCCTATTACTGGGAGCTTACTTTTTATTTATGTATTTGTGTGTGTGTGTAAAAATACAATAAACTGGTTGGAATATCTGCTTTATTATCATATTTGTACTTTCTCTTTTCTTATTCACATTGCTTCAAACAGCCACCTCTTAAAACAAGAACTGGACCCGTTAGAGGTCATTTGCCTGGAGACATTGGCTTTCAGTGCTGCATGTGTGGCTGGGCCAATTAGAAAACAGGACACACCTTGGATGAAAAGCACTTTAGCTCACCTGCTTACATGGATCCTCAACCTTAGCTGTGTGGCAGACTCACCTGAAGAGCTTAAAGTAAAATATTCAGGTGTGTGTACCACCCCCAGGATTGTGATCTCACATGTATTTCATTAAGCCTCCCCCAGGAAATTGTGCAGAAAAGATTGGGACCCACTCTGCTGGTTCAGGGTGGCTCCATGTCTCAAACTGAATGAAACTTCTTCCAACTTTCCTCAAGCTGACTTCACGTTGGTCTTAGTATTTTTACTTTTTTCAGTGAGAGATAAGGATTTTATTTTTTCTTCATTATTATTTATTTCAAGTCTTATTTTAGACTTGCTAAAATTATTTATAGACTTGCTAGACTATTATTTATTTCAAGTCTTATTTTAGGTTTGCTACCCTGGCATATTGTGTAACGCTGAAGTTTGGGCACAAATAATCCTATCACCCAGGGACTCAGCATAGTACTCAACAGTTGTTTGTCAGGCCACTACACTCCAGGCTAGATGACAGAATGAAACCCTGTCTCAAAAAAAAAGTGTTTCCTAGGTTTCCTTCTAGGATTCTTGTAGTTTGAGGTATCGTGTTTTATCTTTAATTCCATTCATCTTGAGGTAATTTTTGCGTATGTTAAAAGACAGAGGTCCAGTTTCATCCTTCTATCGATCTCAGCTATGATTAGACAGCTATCTCAGCACCATTTGTTGAGTAGGGAATCCTTTCCTTATTGCCTATTTTTGTTGACTTTGTTGAAGATCAGATGGCTGTAGGTATGCCACTTTTTTTCTAGTTTCTTTATTCTGTTCCATTGGTCTATGTGTCTGTTTTTGTGCCAGTACGATGCTGTTTTGGTTACTGTAGCTTTATAGTATAGCTTGAAGTCTGGTGATGTGTTGCATCTGGTTTTCCCCTTTTTTGCTTAGGATTGCTGTGGCTATTTGGGCTCTTTTTTGCTTTCACATGAATTTTAGAGTAGTTTTTCTAGTTCTGTGAAAAATGATGTTAGTAGTTTGATAGGAATAATATTGAATCTTTATATTGTATTAGGCAGTTTGGCTGTTTTAACAATATTCATTCTTCTAATCCATGAACATGGAACGTTTCTCCATTCATTTGTGTCATCTGGTTTCTTCTGGTGGGGTTTTATAGTTCTCCTTGTAGAGCTAGTTCACCTCCTTGGTTAGATGTAATCCTAGGGCTTTCCGTGTATGTCTTTGTGTATGTGACTATTGTACATTGGATCACATTCTTTTTTTTGTAATTGTTCAAATTTTTATTTTAATGCACAGTATGAGAAATGAACTTTTAAATCAACTGATTTGTATGGAAAATTACATGGCAAATAAATTAGACCCATGTTAAAAGAGAAGGTCAGCTAAATGTCCAAACTTAAGGATATAATGGGCACCGATAAACAGATTGCACTGTCTTAAGAGGCTATCTTTCAAACACAGCTTTGCTAGAAACTGGTCCAGAGATCAACAGCACATGGGAATGCTTAACACGGGTGGTGATCAGGGACACGTCTCCTGGGTGCCGCTGTAATGATGTCCACATGTAGAATCACCTCTGCTGCTTCAGCTGCACTTAGAAGAACTTGACACTTTACTTGAAAACTCTGTTATACCTAGGAGAGCCATATCTCCAATGGTGCCTTCCCTCATGTCTAGTCCAGCAGTGGTATTGCCTTCACTGTGAGTAGCTCTGAGCTGTGCCACTAGGTCTGCACTGTCATAGCCTGCATTGTCAGCTATGATGGTTGGCAACATTCTCAGTGCTTTAGCATAAGCCTCCATTGCAACAGCTTCTTCGCCTGGTGTTCTATTGGCAAGCTGTGTCACAGCATGAGCCATCAACATCTCCCAACAGCCTCCTCCATAAACTGTTCTAGAATCCTTTACGGTTTGTGTAAGAACAGAAAGAGCATCATGCAAAGATCTTTCAGCTTCATCTAAAATTTGTTGAGTGGCATCACGCACAACAATGGTACAAGCCTCACCAAGGGCAACCCCAGAAAAGTGAATGAGTTTGTTTTCTCCAATCATGACTTCCTCAATAAATTTGCAACTTCCAAGCTTTACCAGTTCTGGATGATCAAAGGTAGAGGCAATTTCACCACCTGTGACAAGAGCTAGGCATTCTACGCCTGCAGAATCTGCGTGCTCAATAGCCATGACACCAGCAGCACAGAAGAGCTGTTCAGGGTAATTATATATTAACTGCCTGTTACTGAAGCAATTTATTCCATGCTTAAGAATACGTTCAACTTTCTCCTTCATTTTTTCCTTTTCCGCATGTTCTATTTCTGCAACCTTTGCTGTAGAATCAACTCTTACCCGGGAACCAAATATCTTTATTTTGTCTGTATCCATACCAGTATTTGCAAAAAGAATTTTAGCATTTTCAATTCGTTTTGGTTGATTTACTCTAATGTTTTTATCCAATAGAAAGTCTTCATCTAAATAGGAATCTGCCAGACTTCCTCCTAGCTTCTTGATAATATGAATTGCCTCCAGGTTGCCAGAGCCTTTCAGTCTGAGAACCGCTTCTACAGCTAATTGAGTAACGTGGTCTTTGTGATGAGTAAGAATTTTTGAGGATAATGTTGTGCCCACAATATTCATTAAATCTTGACGGAATTTAACTTCGTTGGAACCATGATCGACTGCAGAACTCAACAGAGCCTCTTTTGCAGCCGTTGTGGCTTCTCTCCAACCTGCTATGATGGTCTGTGGATGAATCTTTTTTGCAATTAAAGATTCTGCTTCCCTTAATAATTCTGCTGCTAAAACAGTAACAGAGGTAGTGCCATCACCAACATCATCATCTTGAACCCTTGACATATCAACTAAAACTTTAGCTGCTGGATTGTCAACACCAATGTTTTTTAGAATAGTGGCACCATCATTTGTTACCATAAGAGAGGCATCTCGTCCACTGCTTAGAAGAATTTTGTCCATGCCTTTGGGTCCCAAGGTGCTTTTTACCAAGTCTCCAACAGCGATGGCACCAATAAAAGAAGACAGACGAGCTGTCTCTGCTCTCTCTTCATCAGCTCCTGCCTTGAAGATGTTAACAGGTGTAAGGGAAAGGGACGCCATGGTTCCAAGGGATTCTGCACACAAGTGGATCCCTTCACAACTCATGCTCGGGGGCCGACAGACCAGATCACATTCTTGATTTGGCTTTCAGCTTGAATTGTTATTGGTGTATAGAAATGTGACTGATTTTTGTACATTGATTTCATATCCTGAAACTTTACTGAAGTTGTTAATCAACTCCAGGAGTCTTTTGGCAGTCTGTAGGATTTTCTATGTATAGTGTGATACCATCTTTGAAGAGAGAGAGTTTGTCATCTTTTCCTATTTAGATGCTTTTTTTTTCTTTCTCTTGCCTGATTGCTCTGGCTAGCACTTCCAGTACTATGTTGAATAGAAAGGATCTTATTTTTGGGAAATTTTTCCAACTAAGCTTTCAAAACAGTAATGATGAGAGCATTATATGCTGATTGCCAGTATTTTCCTTTGACTGTTTAACTTTAAATGATCCATTTTTTTTGCTTAATGACCTTGTAGAGATATTTATAAAACACCTTTTGATTTTTGACTGGGGCTGGATTTTTAAAAAAATGTATAAAGAGCTATATAACATTGGTTTCAAATGAATTATTTCTACCTTTTTATCGTGTTAATTAGTTTTATCAGGTACAGCTGTAGATTCCAAAGCAGTGTTATCTATATAAACTTTAGTACTATTATATTCGTATGCTACTGGATAAGAAATTACTTATTCGAGACTAAGAATTATTCTTGCAACAGAAGCTTATCAGTAACATTATTTGATTGCTTTTGCTGTGTGCACAAGTGAGGCTCTGTCTAGACTTATACACTAGGTATATTTCTTTTGTTCATACATTAAATGAGTTATAGATACTAATATTAATATGTAAGAAATTTTGATTTTTGATTTAAGTATCAGAATAACCAAATTGTAACAACAAAAGTGCTGGAACTTTGGTATTTAAAAAGGACAAAATATACCAGACTATTAAAAACTGGTATTTAAATCATTAAACATAATGAGGTATGAAAAAGTATCTTTAAAATAATAAAGCATTACATAAATGTGAGATCAGATCATAAATTTGACAGCAGGGCACTATTTTTACAGGTTAACATTCACTTAATCTGACTATGAATTAGAAAAATCTCGAATTTATAGAGTTCATTTAACTTTATTAAAGCAATTTGCCAACTCAGTTACAGAAATACAGAAAACATTACTATCTGGAGAACTACTCAATTGTAAGTTTATCATCGTTGAAATTGTTTAAGCAGAGACTAGGTGACCATTTGTCAGGAATATTATCGGAAGGATTCCTGCAGTCATGGAATTGTGTTTGGTTACTGTCAGTATGCCTTGCGATACTAAGATTCTGTTATTCCCTGCTCATTTATCACGCTACAAAACCAGAGACAAAAATGACTCCCTAAAATATATGTTGATGACACCATATAGGCTGTAAATATGAGCTTTCAAAAATGTTTTGCCATTAGCTAAAAACTAACAATTGGTTTTATTAGGGTGATTTTGTGTTTATATTGCAAGGTGTTCAATTGAGCTTCTTATATCTGTAGTTTTCATCAAATGTGGAGAATTTGAGGCCCTTTTTGTGGTGTTCCCTCCTGGGACTGTAATTACAACCTGTTGTAAACCACTTGCCATTGTTCCCTTTGGTTCTTTTTTTTTTTCTTTTTAATATCTTCTGTCACTATATTTATGTTTTCCTTTAAATAATTGGATAGGTATATAATGGCTGGTTTGTTTTGTTTTGTTTTGTTTTGCTTTGTTTTGTCTTGTTTTGTTTTGAGACAGAGTCTTACTCTGTCACCCAGGCTGGAGTGCAGTAGTGGCATGATCTTGGCTCACTGCAGCCTCCACCTCCTGGGTTCAAGTGATTCTCCTGCCTCAGCCTCCCCAGTAGCTGGGACTACAGGCACGTGTCACCACACCTGGCTAATTTTTTGTATTTTTCGTAGAGAAGGGGTTTCACCGTGTTAGCCAGGATGATCTCGATCTCCTGACCTTGTGATCCACCCACCTCGGCCTCCCAAAGAGCTAGGATTACAGGCATGAGCCACCGTGCCCGGCCTTAATGGCTGTGTCAACATACTTATTTGCTAATTACAGTATCTTTTTCATTTCTCAGTCTTTCTAGTGACTGATTTTTCTCCTGGTTTGGGGTATCATTTTCTGCTTCTTATCATATCTACTAATTTTTATATTAGTTGTTAGGCATCGATGATTTCATATTGTTGGTTATAGATTTATTCTTTAGGCAGTTAAATTACTTGCAGTTCAGTTTATTCTTTTCAAGCCTTTGTTAGGGTAAATATAGAGTGGCCTTTGCCCTAGAGAGAGTTTAGCACCATTTCTAAGGCATAGCTATTGTGGGATTGCTGGTAAATTCTGTGAGTGATCAACCGGAACGCTCAACTCTAGCTGGTTGGACCTCAGATGCCTCCCAGGCTTGTGTGGCACTCTGCTTGACCTCATAGAGTTTTACTTTAAGCTTATGTGTCTAAATATCCAGCCAACACTCAAGGGGCTCCTAAGCAGATTTCTGGAGTTCTGTTTTTATCTATCTGTCTGCTTTCTGGTACTCTGCATCTTCAGCCACTTCAACCTCCCTGAACTCCAGCCTCTGTCTTCTCAACTACATGAAACCACCATGCTTTGCTTGGGAACCCCTAGCCTGCTCTGAGCTCTGTACCTGCAGGTAGAATCTAGAATGATGGATAAGCCTCACTTCATTTCTCTCAAGCATCATAGTCTTAAGGTGCATGTCAATATATTAATATCTGCAGTTGTTTCACGTATTTTTGTCTAGTTTTCTGTTTCTTCACAGTAAGAAGCTAAAGTTACTTCTTAGTTACCTGTTACTCTCAAGGCCAGAAGTAAAGGATAAAGCATTAAAATAAAAGCTAAGAAAATATTTTAAAATCTAATATAAAAATCCATTTTGCGGCCGGGTGCAGTGGCTCACACCTGTAATCCCAGCACTTTGGGAGGCCAAGGCGGGTGGATCACGAGGTCAAGAGATTGAGACCATCCTGGTCAACATAGTGAAACCCCGTCTCTACTAAAAATACAAAAAAAAAAATTAGCTGGGCACAGTGGCACGTGCCTGTAATCCCAGCCACTCGGGCGGCTGAGGCAGAAGAATTGCCTGAACCCAGGAGGTGGAGGTTGTGGTGAGCCGAGATCGTGCCATTGCACTCCGGCCTGGGTAACAAGAGCGAATCTCCGTCTCAAAAAAAAAAAAAAAAATCAATTTTGCTATGCATCCGAAACTTTTTGATGTTATCACTTAAATATGTTTTTCTCACCTCAATCACTGAAATTTTCACTGGATAAAATAACTAAATGGGGCTTTGTGTTACCTTGGTGAGGAGATAAGTGTATTCTGGGAAGAAAGAGAAAAAGGTATTTATTTGGTGATGAAATTGACGGACTATGGCAAAGACTGCTGCTATACAGTCACCAAACTGTTTCTTTTTTCTATGGGACGCAGAACTAGGCTACATTTCATATGCATGAAACGCTTTGTTTACCACTGTGTGATGGGGCATACATACTTCTTTGCTTAGTGATATATGCAAGAAACACTGTTTAGTAGTGTGTGGTATGTATGCTACTGTGTTTAGAGATATGGGTGTGAAACACTGTGTGCTCCTAGGTGTGACCCTGTGACTGACTTCAGCCCAATATAACCTAGGCACAAGTGATATATGTCATTTCTGTGACTGGCCCATTTAAACCTCCCAGGTGATCCTTCTTGGTTGTTTTTTTTTTTTAAAAAAAATTGTGTTACGGGTGGATATAGAGGGTCTAGAAGCAAATTCCAAGGCCTCAAGATCCACAAGGTAGAAGAAACTTGAGTCCCCGAATCACTTCATATAGCACCTGCATCCCCCTCACTTTGCTAATCCTCATTTGATTTTTATGTGAGGGAAAAGGAGATCCTTTTGTATGTTTCTGTGTGTGTTAAGCCACTGAGATTGAGGTTTTACTGGTTGAGGTGATCAGCCCATGCTCACTTGTATCAAACAGTATTTTTAGTAAAACTTACAGGTATTTAGGTTTTTTTCAGTAGATAATAATATCTTTCTTTGCAACTACATGAAAAGATAAACTCAGCTATTCATTGATATTGATGGCCCCTGGCCTGTTGCATCACTGAATCAGGTTCTTGAATCTCAATTCATATTTTAAAATTGATTTGAACTCAGTATATTTTCGAGTCTGCTGAAAATAACTAAAACAATGATTTTTTTTAACTAAATCTTTTTGCATTTCCATCAGTGTCTTTCTAGTATGCTGTTCTTTTAAGCCTTAGTACAAATGCTGTAAAATCTGATAGCCAAATACTGGCTGGGCCCAAACAACTGTGGAATGTAGCAGTCAGTGTGTCAGCATGGAAGGATGCCCATAATAACTTTTGCTCAGTTGAGGAAGAACGCACAGCATCACTCGCCCATAGCACTTATAAAATCTCATTGGCAAGATTTGGTGAAAGCCCTCTTTACTGGGAATGGGGTTGGTTCCTTTCTTAGGCTCTGACTCTGCTCTTGGGAGGAATGTTCTTGTCCATTTTTTCCCTAGCCTCTGGCCACAGTCCATGGGAGTTTCTTCCTTTTCCATCTTCTTACCCACATTCAAAGCGGATGATGAGATGCCCTCTTTTGGGGATGCACAGCTTTCAGAGCTCATTTTCTGTTTGAGCAAAATTGGGTGTCTAGAGGTGATGTTACAGTTCAAAGGCTTTTTAGTCCTAGTTTCTATAAATTCCATCAAAATATTAGTTCTATGTATAATTTCAGAGCATGATTTCTTTCTTTGGCCCATACCTCTGTCTGCCTAATGGCAGCTACCATGCAGGTATTCACATAATTGATAAAGGTGATGTGAAGTTAACACCTATTTATAATCTGATCCTTTCCACAAGGCTATTAGTGGCCTTTTGTGGCTCAAGACTTTTCTCAGCCTTATCTCTTTCTTTTTGGGATCTAGAAATAGTTGGCCTTTCCAACTATTTAATGCCCTTTGATGCCCCAAATTTCTAGATTCTTTCTTAGACTCTCTATTCCCTTTATTTCTCCTTGCTGGTTAGCTATATTGCAAGCTCATCAATTTATTGTCTTGTCAAAGGCAGCCAGTAACATCTAGTACACATGCATTAGTCCATTCTCATGCTGCTAATAAAGACATACCTGAGACTGGGTAATTTATAAAGGAAAGAGGTTTAATTGACTCACATTCTAGCATGGCAGGGGAGGCCTCCGGAAACTTACAGTCAAGGCAGAAGTGGAAGCAAACACGTCCTTGTTCACATGGCGACAAGAAAAAAGTGCCAAGCAAAAGGGGGAAAAGCCCCTTATAAAACCATCAGATCTTGTGAGAACTCACTATCATGCGAACAGCATCATGGGGGTAACCTCCCCCATGATTCAATTACCTCCCACCAAGTGCCTCCCAGTCATGTAGGGATTATGGGGACTATAATTCAAGATAGGAGTTGGGTGGGGACACGGCCAAACCATAACAACACATTATTATTAGTTGTTTTCCCAACGCCGTTCCTTTGACCTACAGTCTTAGTAAGCGCTTCAGCTGCTGTGGCATAACAGGAATCCCAGGCTTCCCATCTCCTGTATTTGTTTCTGTGCCTCTCACTGCAGACCTGCTAAGTTAATGCCACAAATATTAGTATTTTGTTAAGGTAGCACCTAATTTCACGTTATTAATTTCTCTACTATGACTATAAAAAATAACTCTGAGACCTCAGAGGCTTAACACAGAGGTTTCTTTCTCACACACATCACCATCCATTCTGGTTGCAGCAGTGAAAAGGAGTAAAAATTAACAAAATGGTATTTATATCTGGGGAGAGAGGCAGAAATGTGAATGAGACACACACATAAGATATTTTAGAATTATCGATAGCATCTGTTAGGCTGAGTGGTAGGTACATACACATCCATCTTATTCTACTTTAAATCATTCATATATAATAAATATACTTGGGTATGTATTTTTTTTTGAGACAAGTCTTGCTCTGTTGCCCAGGATGGAGTGCAGTTGCACGATCACAGCTCACTGCAGCCTTGAACTCCTGAGCTCAGCCTCTCAGGTGTGTGTCATTGCACCTTACTTATTTTTTTTTTAATTTTTGGTAGAGTTGATGTCTTGCCATGTCGCCCAGGCTGGTCTTGAACTCCTGGCCTCAAGCATTACTCCTGGCTTGGACTCCCAAAGCATTTGGATTACAAGCATAAGCCACCCACACCAGGCCTCTCAGCTGACTTTTAAACCATGTTATTACACATCAACATATTAACGAGGAAAGTGTAAACATTTTTTCCTACTCTACCTCATTCCTCACCTTCACAAACAAGAAGCTTTTCTCCTTTAAGGTGGTCTGACATTTTCGTGCTAAAGAAATTCCTCATAACTTCATACAGCCACAGTTGGCTGTCACTGTGGCTAAAGGAAAATGAGTTCGTTTGTAACTTTGCGATCCCCTCAGACCATAGAGCTATAACCAGTGACTCCAGGAGCTGCTTCTACTGCTTCTGCTGTGTTGCTACCCTGAGGGGATGCCCTCACAATGAATCAGTGTGGCATTGCCCAGGCTTACTGTGGACCTTATGTGACACAGGCACTCCTCCACAGTTACAGTGTCACTTTGGTTTAGCTCCACATTTTCTAGCAAAGATTTGTGGTTAAAATGAGGCAGATTTTGTAGAACTAAATCCTGTTTGAAAAAGTGAATTAGGCCGGGCGCAGTGGCTCAAGCCTGTAATCCCAGCACTTTGAGAGGCCAAGGCAGGTGGATCACGAGGTCAAGAGATCGAGACCATCCTGGTCAACATGGTGAAACCCCGTCTCTACTAAAAATACAAAAATTAGCTGGGCATGGTGGTGCGCTCCTGTAGTCCCAGCTACTCGGGAGGCTGAGGCAGGAGAATTGCTTGAACCCAGAAGGCGGAGGTTGCGGTGAGCCAAGATTGTGCCATTGCACTCCAGTCTGGGTAACAACAGTGAGACTCCATCTCAAAAAAAATAAATAAATAAAAATAAAAATAAAAAGTGAATTAATATACTGAAAGATGAGAAAACTGTCAAGTCTTACTGCAGTCTAATGCAGGGCATCATTAGAAGTTGGTTCTATTCGTTGACCTTTGTTACTGCCTAAGGCCAATGGTTCTTAACTCAGTGGGAAAAACAAATCACTTCTGTATGTATCCTAAATACTAGAATGTGAAATCCAATAAACAATCTCTGCCATACCGTGCTGCTAAAATCAAGTCATAATTGTTAAGCAGAGGTGTGAGATGGTGTTAATCTTTTTGAAGTGCTATAACAAAATACATGCTGGGTGGCTTATAAACAGCAGAAATTTATTCTCACAGTTCTGGAGGCTGTGAAGTCCAAGATCAAGGCAGCAGCAGATGCAATATCTGGGGAGGGCCCACTTCCTGGTTCATAGATGGCATCTTCTCACTGTGTCCTCACATGGTAGAAGGGGTGAGGGATCTCTTGTGGGCTTCTTTTACAAGGGCACTAATCCAATTTATGAGGGCTCCTCCCCCATGACCTAATTACCTTCCAAAGATCCCACTTCTTAATACTATCACCTTGGGGATTAGATTTCAAATATGAATTTGGGGGAGATACCAATATTAAATCTTTAGCAGATGAAATTAGTAGTACTTTGAAAATGTTCCCGCTGTCTTCTCAGACTACAAAAAAAAAGTGTGAGTCAGCCTGTTGTGTGGGAGAAACACAAGCAAGCACAAGTGTAAGTAGGTGTGCTAACCTCAGACAACGCAGCTGTCAGAACTGTACTTTCAGGTTAGGAGGACTGAGGGAGAGGCAGAAAGGAGGCATGCATGCTGCAGGAGTGGTAGCCTCTTTGATGCGAGGATAATGGGACAGGAAATGTTTTTCAGGCAGAGGTCAGCATCAAAGGATTAAGTGAATTAGCAGCTGGGAAGGATCAAAAGATATATTCAGGGCAGTTCCCAGACCATGAACTGTGCTCACAGTGGTGTGATGCCAAGTGCTGTCCTTTAAGGCAGCATAGGGCTCCTCTATGCTTCAGGTGCCTTGTCCTATCAACACTACAATTCCAAAGAAAGAAGTTACTCCATCTGCTTGTGCAAATCTTACACTGGGGACTCTTGTGGGACCTCAGGACACTATTACGGAATACAAACTAGTCACTTGATGTAAAGCTAAGTCTAGAAAGCCAGACTGGAACAAGGTATAATGTGTCCCTAATGCCACACTGAGGAATGGGACTTAATTGCAATAAGCAGGGAAACACTTGTGCATTTTTAAATAGGGAAAGGACGGGATTAGAACTGACCTTTCCTTCTCCCCGTGCCACCACCAACACAACTCACACTAGTCCCAGCTCTGAAATACTGAGCTTGCCTTTTGGTGCGTGTAGTATTTTTTCCTTTCCTCCAGACCCCATCTTTTCCTTTCCACTACACAAGATTCAAGAATGTGAAAGATGGCAGCAAAATTAAATGGTTTACACTCTATAATTTGGAGGGTTTATATTAATAGCAGAGTTTCTCCACCTCATTTTGGACCAGTAAGTCTCTATTGTAGAGCGCTGTCCTGGGCATTGTAGGGTGTTTAGCCCATCCCTGAACTCTACTGGCTAGAAGCCAGTGCACTACCTGTGATGACAATGAAAAATGTCTTCAGACACTGCCAAATGTCCCTTGGAGGGCGAAATCTTCCCGAGGAAGAGACATTGTTTTAGAGTGGATGTCTGTTCATTTACAAAGCAAGTTTTTTGTTTGTTTGTTTTGTGAGACAGGGTCTGCCGCTGTTGTCCAGCCTGGAGAGCAGTGGGGCAGTCACAGCTCACTGCAGCCTCAAACGCCCAAGCTCAAGCAATCCTTCCACCTTAGCCTCCGAAGTAGCCACCACTGTGTGCCACGACACCAGGCTACTTTTCTTAGTTTTTGTAGAGACTGGGGTCTCCCTGTGTCTCTCAGGAGCTATTGGCTTCAAGTGATCTCACCTTGGCCTCCCAAAGTGCTGGAATTATGGACATAAGCCACTACTACACCACTACCCCGGGCCTTTTTATTTTATTTTATTTTATTTTAGCTTGGAAACAAAAATATCTAACTTTTAATTCTTATGAAGCTTGGACTCATATTCTAGATACAAGAGTCGTTTGTTATTTTTCTTTTTTCTTCCTTTAACACAGTAGTGATGACTTCCTCTCACATAATCTTAGGGGCATTTTTTTACTTAAAAGCAATGAGTCCGTTTCCGTTTCAACATTGCCTTTTCATTATTAGCATCAGATTTGCTTGTCTAGACCTCTGGAGCAATGGAAATCTGGTGTTTGCCTGTTCAGGGCAAAATGCTCAAAGCTGCCTCATTTCACACCCTACACCAATGTCTGGGCAGGACTTCACCTTTGGCTTATATTGGTGATTAAACCACTTCCCTCACAGACATTGATATGGACACTGTCAGTTCCTGATTAACTGGAAAAGCAATAGAAGCGAAATTTATTACACTCTATTAAGACGTGTACACTTCCAAAAGTAATGCAGAATGATCCCATGAGAAGTTTATCTGCACCTTTTCTTCCCATCAGAATTGTAGAGAACCATAGCAGTATTTTTGCAGGTTCTCAGGATCTAAATCGGGCCCCGAAGACACAGCACCAGCTGCTCAGGAACCAGGAGACTTGCCCAGGGACCGCCTGCAGCAATGGTTCCGGTAGAGCTCCTCTGTGTTATATGCTCTAGTGAGATCTAGAGTCTGCACTCATCCACAGTAACCACCATACTTATAGCAATGGGAAAATCATGGTACATTAGTCAAGACAGACCCGAGGAAAGATCCTCCACGGGTCCTGGCACTCAACAAGTCTCAGTAAAATGTCCAGTGAAGCTTGAGTAGAGGGGTTTACATAGCAGCAGCAGCCACAAGAAAATTTTATTGCTTCAGCCTCCGTTGAGAAAACAGGGACAGTATTTGTTAAACCACAGCACAAAAATGAAGTTTTATTTATTTAGAGACGGAATCTCACTCTGTCGCCCAGGCTGGAGAGCAGTGGCGCGACCTCAGCGCACTGCAACTTTGCCTTCCGGGTTCAAGCGATTCTCCTGCCTCAGCCTCCCAAGTAGCTGGGATTACAGGCGCGGGCTAATTTTTGTATTTTTAGTGGAGACGGGATTTTGCCTTGTTGGCCAGGCTGGTCTTGAACTCTTGAGCTCAAGTGATCCGCCCACCTCGGCCTCCCAAAGTGCCAGGATTATTGGCGCGAGCCACCATGCCCGGCTTAACATTTTAAATTTCTTAGTGGCTTGAAAAGAAAGCACTGTAAAAGTATTCGCCTTCCCTATCCTCTGCATATGTTTGTTTAGAAAGTAGCAAAACAAACCCAAGTGTTTACTAATTCCTAACATTTAAACTGGAAAGACTGGCCATAAGAAATGACTTCATAAAATTGTTAGTCCATCCTGAGGTGACGTCTTGCCTCCTCATCCCCAGGCGGCGCAATGGGAGTGACTACGTGGTGCTTGGTGTCGTGAGAGCTGCCCTGGGAAGGGAACTTGGGGTTCTCAGGCTGCTAATGACGCGGTCTCCTAAGGGTCCCAGGACAACTTGAGCAGTCCCCGAGAGCAGGCCCCGGCCGGGGTTCCGCGGGGACCCCTTAGAGCAGCCTGCTCCTCCCCCAGGCGCCAGACCCAGTGGCACGGCCACTTTAAGGGCGCCCGGGGCGTGCTCGCCCTCAGCTGCAGCCAGGAGCCATTACTGCGGCGGCACGCAGCGGCTGTGGAGCTCCTCCTGCTGGGAGGCTGCCACCGGACCCAGCACGTGGTAGGCGGCCATGGCTGCTTCAATTATCTGCCAGGAGCACGGCCGGATCTCGGGCCAGGTAAGAGGCGGAGGAAGGGGAGGCAGCTGCGTTTATTACCTCGCGAGCAGGCTCCGGGCTGGTGGCCCCCTCGGCCCTCAAAGCCCAGCCCGGGAAGCTCTCATTCTGGGGGTACCGCAAGGAGCGGGTAGCAGGAAGGGCCCCTTCCAGGGCATGAGTTCGCCCTCCTCGTGCACTCCGAGCTGGGGAAGCGAGGACTCGGCTTCCGAGGGTGGCCCCGGGTGCCACCCGGCTTTTAGGGCCTGAAGTCGGGGAGGACGGGGCTGATTTATCTCAGGAGAGGAGGCCATAGAAGAAATAGGACTGAGTCGTGTTATACAGAAAACCCAGTGTAAATGAAATTTAAATGAAATGTTCAGAGTGAAACTTATCTGGAATCCAAAAATTCCAGATTATATCACATCAATTACTCAATAAATGTGAATTCTCCAACTTAAAAACGTCTTAGTCCTTGACGTTTGCCCAGTTTATTTTTCGAGCAGAAGTCCACTTGTAGCATTGGCTACCTAGAACACAATTTAGTAGGCACGCTGGGGCTGGTGGCTGGTCAAAAATGTGAATGATTTTTATTTTTAATATAAAAGTTTCTTTAGGCGCGCTGTCTTCCTGCATTGCCCTCTGCACAGTTGGGCATGCTTATTTTCAGTTTGCACACTGGCGTGGCGTCCCAAAGCGTCCTTCGTGGAGCTTCCACCCAAACAGGCAGCTTTGTGTGGAACCAAAACCGTGATGGGACGGGGACCTGCTCTGCACCATCCGCCACCTCCATGGAAATCAAAGGCCCACTGACCTCTCTTGAAAGCACTTTATTTTTCAGCCCCTTTAGCAAAGCACAAAATCACTTTTGTAACTGTTTTCGATAAAAGTGAAAGGTGATGATTACGCCACTGGGAAGAAAGCATAGGCGAGACCAGCTGGGGCAGGGGGCTTTCATCTTAGTATTTTCCACGTCTTGATAAATAGGAGAGGGCAACCTTTTGTGCTGAGTTTAGTCTTTTTACCTCTTAGAATGCTCTGCAAATAATTTCTCCCCTAAGAGCAAGCTTTTTGAAATGGAATTATGATCACTTTGAAGTAGACTCGTTTAACAGGTTTTCTTAATTTTTCAAGATGGAGGAACCTACTTAAACTCTAAGGAAAAATAGTATTTTATGATGCCGGATTAGGCAAAGCTGCACAAAACGAATTCTGAATGAAATACCTGATTATCTAGTAGAACATAAATGATTGTGATTTCCTCCCCTTAAGAGAGTGTGGAGCCCCAACTGATTTCTTTGTGTGCCTTTGTGAGAAGAGCGAGTTGCCCAGTTTCTCCAGATAGAGCTGTTTAAATCCCCTGACTCCTGGGGAAACTGAAGGCCCACAATTGCCTCCTGAGAGCCTCAGCCCTGCAGCTGCTGCTGATTGTGGGCTACGCTGCTCCTGGTGATAAGAGTGACATAAATAACAACTCACTAAAATGTAGGAGTGATTTGCTTTAAGCACTTCAGCACCTGCTGTTACTAATTAAGGGTTTAGCCTGCCACAGATTGCAAATGGAAATCCAGTGTTTTAAAAATTGTAGAGACTGGAGTGCCCTGCGTGTTACTGTGATCACAGAAATGAAACAGCGTGGATAAAGTGTGTTGGTGACAATGATGTTGTGTCATTAAAACTGCCCACACTTAAAGGATATGTACTAAGGTGTTAATAGGCCTTACCCTTGAGTGGTGGAATTAGAGATACGTTTCTTTTTTGAATTTTTCAATATTTCCCAATGAATACTTGTTATTTTTGTTTAAAAAGGTATAGTAAGCAATTCAAACAGAAAAAGAAATTTCATCAAATGAAATCTAGCATTGCTTCAAATTATAGTGCCCACAGGTGAAAATCTTAGATGTACTAACAGGCCGTTTTCCAAGCAGAATATACTAGAAACAATCCTTTTTCATCAATAAATCTTTTTCATTGCCTGTGTTGATATTACATTGTCAACAAGATATTTTAACTAAATATTCAGATTTATGTTGATTATAAAGTATTCCGTTAATTTGAGTTAACTAGAATTGGGATAGTGGACTTGAACAGTGTTCTGATTTGTCTGTTAACATTCCAAGCGTGCTATGGCACTGATTTTGTAAGGCAGGGAAAGAAGCATTTGGCAAGAGAGCAAATCAGTTCTTTCCAGAGCTTCTTTATGTCATACCCCCTCTGTGCCATGATGCAAGACACTATGCAGAAACTTCAGACTCCTACACAGAATGGTGGGTTAGTGGTGCTTGCTTCTCCTCATCCCTTTCCAGACTGTGTTCCTACCTACCCTCAGATTTCTCCCTACTTCCCAGTACCTGTGTTCTGCCCTTCATAAGTCTTTCTTGACGTTTTTTTTTTTTTTTTTCCAAAAGGCTGAGAGATTCTGGGGACATTGGGAACGGAGCCTCTGAGGGTAATAGTGCAGTCAGAATGCCCTGTGCTAGGTAGGGAAAAGACTCAAGCTAGGCAGCTGATTTCTGTTATTCTAAAACTTATGCTCTGCAGGAGGTCCTGTTTCCTGAGCAATGTGATTCAAACAGTGCAGAGATCAATTCGATTGAGAGTTACCGTCAGTGCCCAGCAGGCCACAGTTTTCCCTCTCCCTAACCCCTGCCTTGCTAGGTTGACTTGATGCTTTCCGTGTTCTTTGTGCTCGGGTTCTGTATTACTTGAGAAAGCATGGCGGTAACTACCACCTGCAGTGCACTATACAAACACTTCTCATAGCAATCTTGCAATGTAAGTATTTTGATCCTCCAGAGGAGCATCACTTAAGTGTCTTATGCAAAGCCACTGGTAAATAGTTGAACTAAGTGACAGATTCTGGTCGGTCTCAAATGGCTTTGCTCCCTTCCCACTGCATCAAGCTGTTGAAAAAGAATTAGTAATAGCCTTGAGTAGAACTGGTCATACTCTAGTCTTCCTGCATTCCAAGGATCAAATGCCATGCTTTCTTATCAGCAGAGAAAAGGGCTCTTAGAATGTAAGCCCCATGAGGGTAAGGACCTTGTCTGTTTACCGTGTGTTCCTAGACCCAGCCCTTTGTCTGCCCTATAGTAAGGGCTCCATAAATATCTATGGAGAGAATAAATGTCAAGCCTATTTACACAGATACATAAAGTGGCAGAATATTTAAAAGAAAAAATAAACTTTACTAATAGGAAGTTTTACAAACTATATCCCAGGACACCCTAGTTTATATGTGTTATTGTGGCGTGGTTATTAATAGCACCTCCTTTCGTTCTCAAAAACGCCTCAGTTTGGAAGATCAATTATATGGTCATCCACCCTAATTGTACTAGATGGGTTATTTTGGGGCATTCATATTCACTTCAATTAATCAGGTTAATTAAAAAACAAAACTAGAATTGCTCCTGTTATGATCACTTGTTAATGATTGTTTCATTGTTTGGCTTTGCATTCACAAAGAATATATTTATATAGAAGAAATCATGTGCTACAGTGGAGATTCGAAAACTGTCTGCACTTAGAGACATCACAGAGGCTTAGCCTCCCGTACTGCTCCTAAAGTGCGGCTGGAAATGAGTGTTTCTAAAAGGCAAAGGAAACAACTAGTGGGGCCCCAACACTCTCTACTATAGAAATTCCATATTTCAAAGCGTATTTAAAAGTGTTAAGCTGTCTTCTTGGAACATAGACTATTGCGGGAGGTAGAAGGAAATAAGGTTGGTAAAGTAGGTTGGTAGCAGGCTATGAAACACCACGCTAAGGAGTTTAAATTTGTATTCTGTTTAGAGTAGGATAGCACAGGTGAAGGAGATTGGCTCATGATGGTGAAATGAGCACACAGGTCCACCGCCCTCTCTACCTCAAACTCCATAGCAGGAGATGTTTTCAAAATGTGATGATTCCTACAAGTAAATATCATGGAACAAACAAATACAATGCATAGTTCTTAATGGGATCTTGGTTTGAACAAAGCAATTCCTCTCTAAACAATGAAAAAAAAACCCACAGAAAAATGTGACATTTAGAAAGCAGATGGGGTCCAAATTGCAACTAAAACAAAAGTAGAAAAACCACAGCTTACAAGACATAAAGAGAAGAAATGCAGTGATAAAACAATTTTAGTGATAGTCCAGACTCAGTGTTGACAGAAACAAAGATGAATAGCCCAAAGGGTGCTCACCTGGTGTGAATTAGCTGGATGCAGAACACCCAGGGCCAGGTGGGCCCCCTTGATTTACCCCGTGGACTCTCCCCTCTCAATCCTGCTACCACAGGAGCAACGATGCTTTTAACTTAAGAACAAAGCCCAGGAAGTTTTCTCTAAAGAAAATGAACTGTATATGGGATGATGACTCTTGGTGTGGGTAATTTCCAGACTTCTGTAATTGAAAAAGGAAAGGAAAGGTAGTTCTTCCCAGGAGGGAAATAAACTAACATGCTTGGTCTTCAGAGTAAAGCCTACCTTGATTTGACAATTAGCTGGCGCCAACCTCTCCGTTCTCCAGCATTTGCATTCGCTCACTCTGCTCACACCAAACCCAAAGTCAGTTGTCTCATTAAAGGAGGCCCCCACTGGGGAAACACCACTGCAAATGCAAGAGAAACTGCCTGTTCATATCCACTTAGTTCTTGACTCATATTTATGTTTGGAAACCAAGGCTTGCCAGACATTAGCAGAACGAGACAGATGCACAGATAGGAAAATTAAAAAGACAGATTTTTAAGGTTCTATAGTCTGAATGTTTGTGCCATCTACCAAATTTATATGTTGAAATCTTAACTGCTAAGGTGATGGCATTAGGTAGGATCTTTGGGAGGTCATAAGGGAGGAGTCCTCATGAATGGGATTAGTGCCTTATAAAAGAGTCCCAAGAACCCTTGCTTCTCTACCATGTGAGGACACAGAGAAATTGCCATGTATAAGCCAGAAATTGTGCCATCACCAGACACTTAATCTGCCAGTACTGTGGTCTTGGACTTCCCAACCTCCGAGCTGAGAAATAAATTTCTGTTGTTCATAAGGTACCCAGTTTATGGTCTTTTGTCATAGCAGCTCCAATGGACTAGGACATAAAGGAATAGAAAAAAAAATTCTTAAAATTTGAATTTGTATTTGTAGAGAGAATATTACATCCTAAAAAATATTAGGTTATGAAAAATTACTAAAAATATCTTAGAAATTAGCAATTTACATTAAATGGATTGAAATTGGAAAAAAAAAAAAACCTTAGAAGGACTGAAGACTAAGCCAGTGATCTGGAAAATGAGGACATTTCTGAGAAAGAATTTGAGGCATGTAGGATCACTCTAAGACAGCCAGCCTCTCACAGAAGATTTACAAAGAGAGACAAAGAAAACAGAAAGGAGGAAATAAAGAAATAATAAAAATTTCAGAGCTAAAGATCCACTGCGGCCAATTAGGATGAATAAAGTATATGCTTAAACACAACCTAGAAACTATCAGAACCCAGAGGGAAGAGAGAAGAGCATCCAAAGAAGAACGAAGCAGCTTATTCTTTTCATTAGCAACTCTGGATTCCAGAGGAAAGTGATTTTGACCTTAGAAGTGTTTGCTGGGTGAAACTTGCACTGAATTGTGAGAGCACAGTGAAGATGTTTTCAGACATATTAGGACTCTGATGCTATCAGATAGTCTTTAAAAGAATTTTCTGAGCCTGTACTGCAGTTCAATAAAATGAATCCAAGAAAGAAGCAAATATGAGAAACAAGAAACTGTAAAAATCAGAGAAACAAAGAATTAAGTATAAATGTTAAAAAGTTAATATTGAATAATGATTGAAACTAAAATTCCAGATGGTCATAGCATGAGAAGTGCATGGGGTGGAGGGAGACATGTTAAGGATGCTGCCTTGTTTAGAGAGAGGCTGTAGATTTAGATTAACTCTATATCTTAATTGAAAATGGCTCTGTACACTTACTAAAAATTATTTCTGAGATTTCAGTGGCCAAAGTGGAATAATTTGAGTAACAAAACAAATGTTAGTATTGGATTGTAACCCAAAGAATAAAATGAATATCCAAAAGTCCTTACTGATTTAAATAAATACTTGACTAAATAAGTAAATGAGGTAGAGGGGATATATCTTCCTCACATGAGATTTCCAAATCATAGATGTAGATGGAAGGAAATAGAAAATCACCAATGGAATGTCACAGTAATAGTTGTTGCAGACAAGCTCCACGAATGAAGGGCAGGAACACAGGGCATAACTTTACGGAGAAATGGGAGGATTTGCAAAGACTCAAACCATCTTCCCCAACATATTTATTAATTAAGATGATGGTCTGAACATACATCCACAATTGTTTGATATTTCTCCCTTCAAGAGGTGGTACTTCAGTCCCCTTCCATTGAGTGTGGCTGGACTTAGTGACTCCCTTCTGAAAACAAGAGTGTGGAAAGGAAAAAACAAGTGACTTGACAATGGAGAAACTTTGCAGATACCATCTTAACCCAGCAACCAGGGTGAACGTCTCTGGCCATCTCCCATTGATACATGACAACATAAGAAGGGGGCACTTGTGTCTATGATGTTCTACCCAAAATCTATAGTCCCAGTCTAATTATGAGAAAATGCCAGACAAATCCAATAGTGGGACATTCTACAAAATGTCTGACCAGCACTCCTCCAAAGCCAGAAGAAAACTGAGAAGCTGTTGCATGTTAGAAGAAACGAGGAGACATGAGGACCAAGTGCAGCCTGTTACCCAGATGGGATCCTGGGGTAGAAAAAGGCTGTTAGTGGAAAAATTGGTGGAATTCAAATAAAGTCTGTATTTTAGCTAATGGTATTATGCTAATATTAATTTCTTAAGGTTTTCTTTCTTGTGGTTAAAACCCCCACAATTTCTTGGTTTTTATAAACATACTGTGGTTGTAAGATGTTAATATTTGAGGAAGCTGAGTCAGGTGTTTATGAGAACTCACCATGCCCTCTCTGCAACTCTTCTGTAAATCTAAAATTAATTCTAAATAAAAAGATAATTAAGCACTTAAGGAATAGAAATTAGGGATTTCACTCTCAAAATATTATAGGAGCAACAGGATGGAAAAATGAAAATTTGATCAGCCTAGGAGTGGCTACGGGAAAAAAGAAAAAATTACAGTAAATAGGAAGCCTGAAATAACAAATGAAAGGGAATAAGGTCATTTCACATTCAACTGTAAATGTTCACAATTAATTAACATTAGCTAATTCATTATATTGCATTAATGAAGTTAGTTAATGTGCACTAGTTAATGTCAGTAATGTAACTAATTATTCAAATTTATAAATTAAAAATTGAAAGGTCAGATTGTAAACTGTATAAATTCAATTAAAAGCTATTTGTAAACGTCAGAGAAAATCAAGATGGTATAGAAGAGTTCAAAATAAGGGGTTATGAAGAACTAAGAGCTGTATGTCAAAAATAAAATTTGAGGCGAAAAGCATTAAAGGGCAAGGAGGTATATTTCATATAGTACTGTTCTCTCCATAGAATCATCTATCTATCTATCTATCTGTACACATTCTTTAATATACTATATAAACAGATAACATATATTGTTAGATATTATAGTTATATATTTATACAAATATCATTATCATGAACCTTTATGTACTTAGCCCATAATTATAACCTATGGTTAGAGAAATTGATGGATTGACAAAAGCATAATTAAGGAGATTTTGATACTCCTCTTTCATAAACTGAAAGATCAAGTAGACCTAATAGATGCAAAGAAAGAATTAACAAGTTTGCTTTAAAACATATAGCTAGAGCTCTATGCACAACAGAAAATAGACATTGTTTTCAAGAACCCATGGGCGATTAACAAAAACTGACTGTGTATTAGGCTATGAAGAAAATGTCAACACATTTTACAATGTAGACGTCATTCAAGACACATTCATTGTTGACAATGCACTGAAATAAGAAATGAGCAACTAACAAATACCCACACACAAAAAACCACACTATCCCCTTGAAAATTAAAAGTATCTTTGTAGAGGTATTTAATAAAAGTCTTAGATTAAAATGGAAATATCAACTGAAATGATAAACTAACAACGAATGAACATGAACTCACTATATATAAAAATTCGTGGTGTACAACGAAATTCCACTAGGAGGAAAATGTAGATCCTCACTATGCTGCCCAGTCAAACTTTCCACAGTGATGAAAATGTGTCGTTAAGCCTGTTAATCCACACTCACCACATGAGGATGCTGAGCATGTGAAATATGGCTAGTGCAACTGAACCAAATTTCAAATTTTATTTAATTTTAATTAATATAAGTTCAAATTTAAATTGCCATATGTGGCTAATGCAGTGGCCCACACAGTTCTATATTCACAATAAAGCATTACCAGAAAAAGAAAAACTTATTTATAGGTAGGAAGCAAAATGAACTCAACATCAATAATAGATATTATATATATTTTAAAATTAAAACATTAAACATAAATCCATATGAAATGGATTTGTAAAAATGTACATGAACAAAATTCATTTAAGAGAAGGTAGGAAATTTCAATTTGCCATTCATCAATAAGGAACTATAAAACGAAGTATAAGATCCACCTCCATAAATTTCTTCAGAACCTGATTTTCTAGACATGTTTTACCAAAACTCAAGATGCAGATAATTTCTGTGTTTTATAAACTATTCAAGACTATAGCTCAATACTTTATTCTTCAAAGCTGGCAAAACCCAGATACCCAAATGAAATAAGACAACAAAACAAAATTATATTGATATTCACTTATGACCACAGATACAAAAATCTAAAGGTGAAAGAATTGAATTTATTACACATTATGAATAGGTTTATCGCAAAAATCTGAAGGTGAAAGATTTTATATAAATGTATAATTACACATTATGAATAGGTTTATCCCAGCAATGCCATAATGGTTTGACATTAGGAAATCTATTAATGGAATTCACTACCTAAGAGATCAAAGAATAAAAAATAATATACTGAAAAAGCATTTAATAAATATCGACACCCTTTTCTGATGTAAAATTCTTAGCTTCCAAATAGAAACTTTTTTAACTGATAAAGGATATTGATCAGAAATCTTCAGTATCATATTTAGTAGTAAAAACATTTGCAATACTCCAAGTAAAGTCAGAAACAAGACAAGAATGTCTCCTATCACTCCTGCTATTCACACTTGTTTTGGATGTTCTAGCCAATGCGTACATTCTGGAAACAGACAAAAGCATCATTTTTTGAAGGTAGTATGATTGCCTACCTAGGAAATTGAGAAGAATCAACGGAAATGTATTAGAACTGAACAGAGAGTACTATAAAATGCATTATTTGAAGCAAGTTCCTTCATACAGAAATCAATAGCACTTCTATATGTCAGCTGTAATCAGTCAGAAAATGTAGTGAGTAAGAAAAGAGATCCCCTTCGCAGTGACCCCCAAATGTTGCAATATCTGGGAATACATTTACCAGGACACATACAAAATTGCTATGAAAGTCCATAAAACCGAAGAACATAATAGAAGACCCAAATTCTCTGAGACACATCCCTCCTAAATACAGAGATTTAATATAGCAACGATACTTTCTAATTAACTGTTAAAATAGAGGCAACCGTAATTAAAACTTTAACAAGGTTCCTTGACAAACTGATTCCAATTTCTGTTGGAAGAGAAATTGTTGGAAAATATCTAATAACCAAATAGAAAAATAACAAGGAAGGAACCATATGCTCTATATCAAAACACACTGTAAAGAGCTAGTAATTAAGCAGTGTGGTATTAACCAGGAATAGGCAAATAGATCAGTGGATCAGAATGAAGTCCAGAAACACACACATATACACACAGAAACACACACCAAGACACACCCCTACCTGGCACTGTGAAAACTTCTCTTATGAAAACACTGAGAGAAGGTTAGTCTGTTCAGTAATCCTGTTAGGTCAATTAGTTCTGCATTTTCAAAAAAATGAAAGCAGATACCTACCTCATATTAATTGCCACATAAGCTCCAGCTAGGATAAAAAGCTAAATGCAAAAATAAACCCTTAAAAGTATTAGAACACTCTACCAAAGCATATTTTAACATAAATAGAGATGGCTTTGAAAACAAGATAAAATTCACCAAAGCCATGAAAGAAACAATAGCTGTGTCACTAAATATTAAATACTTACTAGTGACAAGAGACCTTAGCATCAGAATTGAAGGCAGAGTGACAGACTGGAAAAAAAAAGTAGTTGACTAATATCCAGTCTATATAAACTCCCACAATGCAATAAGAAAAATACAAATCGTAAACAGGAAGGTGAACAAAGGGAGTAAATGGGCACGCATAATAAATACACGATAATCAGATGCAGATTGCCACTAAAATGAAAAGTTACTCCATTCGTTCAAAAAATGCCGATAAAAAGGATAAAGGTTTTTGCTCACAATATTGGCAAACATTTTAAAAGGTTTAAGAATAATCAGCCTTATTAAGCGTTTGGGGAAATGAGAAATATATTGTTTATGGGGATATAAATTTTTGTATCCTTTGGAGTGTGCAAAACAAGTAAAAATTGATTTTCTGATTTCCTAGTTTTGATCGTAGGATATATGCTTATTTGCACAAAGATGTATTTATAAAGGTATTCATTGTGGCACTGAAATAACATCCAAACCCAACACCAGGAGAATGTCTCAGTCAATTATCATCATCGAAAATAAGGAACCGGATCAAGATGACAGATGAGCACATTCACCCCTGATCCCCAAAAATAACAGAAAACATGTTTTTATGAAAATAAATCTATAACAGCCTGGAAAATGAGAATGTTCCCAGTGAATCAGAATGTTTGAGGAATTGTTGAACTATATTGTTAAATGAAAAAAGCAACTCACCTCAAAAAATAGTAACAGCCCATTTATGAAAAGCTATATAGGTGTGTATTGTACTTATATGGTTGACACAAAAATTGTCTGGAAGGATAGATACCAAGCTCTTGACAGCACTTGCTTCTAGAGAAGGGATTGAATTAGGATATGAGAGATGATAAAGGAAGATTGACTTTTTTATAAAAAGAAGGAAGAAAATTAGGTGAGCAGGTAGAAGTGCAGAAGCTTTGCTTACTTTATCTTGCCTAGTTTCTTGCTCCTCACCTGTTCTTTCCTGCAGTCCTCAGGAAACCAGGCCGAAAAGAGAGGGAAGCCCATGGGGGTCATCTGCGCCAGCATCCTGCCCTGTAGAGTTGCTTCTTTGACAAGATGCCTTTCTCTTTGTGCAAGTATTTCCGGCTCTTTCACTCACTCTTTTGGCTTCAACTCTAATCACCTCCCAAATCTGTTTTCTCATATAGGTGTCTATGGCCTGGCATTTCCTATTGTCTTCTACTTCCATTAATTTAAGTGTCCCCATTCTTTGGCATTTTCAGTGGGTCAAGTTCATTAGCTGTAGAGAATAAAACAGAGAGAAATAAAAGGTGAAGATGGGAATGCTTTTTTTTCCTAATTGAATATACTTGAAAATACCTCCAAATGCAAATAAAGAGCCATTTTGTTTCCTAATATTGAGGTTTGAATAGCACATATATTTCACTGAAAGGACTTTATTTCAGTGTTTCTTAGGATTTAGGAATTTAGATCCTTCTCTGTTTCCTGGAATGCGTGTTTCACCAAAATAAATTGTGTGGGAGAGTTACCACCTTGATCCTCAGCAATAAACAGATTTTCCAGCAGGAAAGACTTTTGGGAAAGTGAGTCATAAGAACTTTGTTGTTTAATAGGATGAGAGAGAAATTTGCAGAAAAACTGAAGTAGAATAGCATCAGTAGGCAAAATGTTTTAAAAAGCATGACCTTCAGATTGTTCCACTACTTCTAGGTACTGAAGATGTGAAATTAATAGTTCCTGTCCTTGAGCTGCTTATATTTGACCATCTAGCCAGTCAGACTAGATGTGGAGTCAATCACGGTGTTATTTGTGAGCTTTATTTGTCTTATCCTCTCATGCATGACATTTTCCCTATGCCTAGGTAATAATTATGTGACGCCTCTGCTTCCTTCTCTTTCAGGCAAAAATAGACGTCTTATTAGTTGGAGATGTCACTGTGGGCTACCTGGCTGATATGGTACAGAAATTATTTTCAAACACAGCAGAAGTCGCCATCACCATCAGTGACCTGAAGGAGGCAGCAGCACTTTTGGATGATTGGATATTCAGTATGATTTTCTTGAAGATGCCTTCTTCACTAAGTGCTGAGGAGCTAGAAGCCATCCAGTTAATTAGGTAAACTTCAAAAGCCTTGATCCTGTATCTTTAGAATAGTTTTTCAAAAACCCATTTTTATAAAAATCCCAAAAAGATGATATATTTCTATTTTATGTTTTAAATTGAGGGTCCAGGAAGTGGCTCATGCCTGTAACCCTGGCACTTTGAGAGGCCAAGGTAGGAGGATTGCTTTAACCCAGGATTTCAAGACCTGCCTGGGCAGCATACTGAGACCTCTGTCTCTACAAAAAATTTAAAAAATTTGCTGGGTGTGGTGGCGTGCACCCATAGTTCCAGTTACTTGGGGGCTGAGGTGGGAGGATTGCTCAGGAGTTTGAGGGCTGCAGTGAGCTATGATCATGTCACTGTGCTCTATCCTGGACAACAGAGTGAGGTGCTATTTCTAAAAAAAAAATCAGGGATATTTTCATGGAGAGATTCTATATACATGTTGTTTTTATTTCCGGTTTGTGGCATTTTATTATGAGAATTATTTTAACTTTTAAACTAATAGGTATGGATTAGAATGTAAGAATCAATTGGTCATAGAAATTTATTTAGTATGCAATGCTTACGTTATTTCCACACGTAACACTTTTTTGATTACTGTATCATTAAAATGGTGCATCTTTTCAGAGTTCATTAACTGTAGTGGCAGACACTAAAGGAAGTGAGCACTCGTAGCTCTCTGTCCTGTCAGCTGCAGCCTGAGGTGTCTCCTGGAGCCTTGAGGTCCTCTGGAATCATTGGGTCCAGAAACTACCACCTCCAGTGTTGTCATTTCGTCTTGTAGCTCCATGCAAGTTCTGCTTCTCTCTTTCTTTTTGAGACAGTCTTGCTCTGCCACCCAGGCTGGAGTGACACTATCTTGGCTCACTGAAACCTCCACCTTCCAGGTTCAAGCGATTCTTCTGCCTCAGCCTCCCGAGTAGCTGGGATTTCAGGCGCACACCACCACACCAGGCTACTTTTTGTATTTTTAGTAGAGATGGGGTTTCACAATGTTGGTCAGGCTGGTCTCGAACTCCTGACCTCATGATCCACCCACCTGGGCCTCCCAAAGTGCTGAGATTACAGGTATGAGCCACTGCAACCGGCCAGGTTCTGCTTCTTTTTAATCCACTCCAACTCTAGAAAATTGGAGTCCAGTGGTGGGAGAGTTAGATTCTTCCCTGCCACTTACAATATATTTAGATTGGGCACATGAACTCTAGACACACCAGGCAAACTATCTGCCTAAAAGTGAATTCCACTTCTAAAACCTGTTGTGAACTATCCTCCTTCTGAGAATATGCTTATTTTATTACAGACCTTAAAAAAATAGAGTTTCATTGGCTGAGGACTCATCATAATATCTCATTTATATCGTATTTTAAAATTTTTTACAGCAACTACATGAGGCAGTTGGAGCAGGATTTTATTGTCCAATACTTGACAGATCAGAAATCTGAGGCTGAAGTGACTTGCCTAAGACCACACGGCTCATTTTTACAAAACTCAGGCTAATTTTATAAAACTAGATTAGAACTCGACGCTTCCCTTCATTTTCTTTCTAGAAGTCTGTAATTAATTGACTTTTGTATTGAAGCCACCTCTTTTTCACCTCTGAGGTTCAGTATTTGCCTAGCTGGGTGTAAACCAAACATAGATAATGGTTTTGAAAGAACCCTGGTCTCTATATTTCAAGACTAGGACCCTAGTTATGCCTCCCTCAGTGGAGTAAAGCTTTGCATTTGCTCACTGTCAGAGCTACCTTTTGAACAAGATAAGAATGAAGTTCTATTTAAGAACCAGCTTTATGTTTGGTTGCAGATGTTAAAACCTAGGAGGTTAGAGGAGAGAATTTCTTGTCTGATACTCACCTTGGCAACTTCTGTTGCCCTGAGTAATGTAGCTTAAGATTTCTTAGCAGAGAAAACAAAGTAGATGAAGGTACTGAGTATATAGCTATACAAATGGCAGTTCTGTTATTTTGCCTTAAAAGAAAGCATTTGTTTGAAAGAAAACAAATACTTTGTGGAATATACCTGGATTTGTATTCCTTGTTTGTCCCTGTTGCACTATTCACAATACCCAGCGAAGGTCTTGACTCCTAGCAGGTGTTATCTGTCTTGCTGTAGCTCCAGTGAGTGACTGGATGAGTGGGAGAAGTGCCATCCTAGGCAGGCCATGCCTCCTCACTTTTTTGCTCCTCTCTGAAAAGGGACAGAGTTGTTTGGTGTGTGTGTGTGTGTGTGTGCGCACGTGTGCACACGTGTGTGCAAGCTTTGCTTTCATGGTGCTGTCCTCAGAGACTATGAATGTCCCTGAAGTTCTCTTTCCTGCCCTCAGAATTGTTATGAGTTTATGATTTGTTGAATTGTTTAAACCCTTGTAGAGAGTGTTTCCAGTTTTCAACCTATGATTTTTCTTATAGTAATGAGTCCTGTACACGTACTGCCCCATTTATAAGGAGTTTAAACCTTCATCTATCCTAAAGCACTATACCCTTTGAGTTCGGGTTGTATTTAATGACTAAACCAAAATGAAAAGCCTGGCTCTGCTTTTCTTCTGATGTATTTTAAATTTTTCTCTTTAGATCTTTGTTGTTATCTTGTAATAGCTCAAAAGCTGTGTAGGTCTAGGATAATGTACAACTGCTTGCCTTATTCTTCTTTCTCTAGGAGCTTTATATCTCCTGTCAATGAATGAGGAGTTTATGATAGAATGAAAGTGGCCATATATATTTCCCTTGTTAGAGCACATGATCACAAATCTATATATCTGTAATGTATGTCCTATGGATTTTTATTGCAAATAAGAATGAAGTTTTGTCTGTTAGCCATAATATTAGATTTATTTTAGATAAAATGAAAGCAGCCTCCTTAAAAGATTCTTAAATTTAATCTTACAAAACTACATTTTAGGCTTTGTGCTAATGATTGATTGACTTTAATCATTCATAAAATATCAGTACTTTACAGTACTAATAGCTCAAGAATTATGGTACATGTCACTTACAGGTTAGCATTCCTAATAGTAATGCCTAATTTGTTTTCATCTCATAAATGTATTGAAAGAGTGTATTTTTATTGAGCAGATGTACTTAAACACTACCCAGTGGTGACATATTTTAAGATCATCTTAGGATTCATATGCTTAACTCCAGAATTCCAGGGACATTTTACTTTTGGCTTAGATAAGTTCTCAAAACTGAGCCATACTCAAAGGGCAGATCCTTGATAATTCAGACACATCTGATACTTATCTTCCAAAGACAGGTACAGAAAATTTAAATATGTTTTAAACTCATCAGTATATGGGGAGTTGTGGTTTTCTTTTCCATGAAACGATTCTGCAGTTACGATCCTGTGATTCTCATGAGCTCAGAGCAGTTTAGCAAAAGGAAAGGCTGTGGCTCCATCTGCTCCGCCAACAAATCAAGTTTGAATCTGATTTCATTTCTCCCCCCGGGTAGTTTCAATTGTCTTTCCAGCTAACTGATCATGAAGAAAACCCAATCTTGTGAGCCACAGAGATCTAAGTTGTCCCTTTATGTCTCCAAGACATCCTTGACTTGACAGTGTAACTCATTAAATCTTATTAGGCAGTTTGCATGTCCTACTCCTCTGAATGTTTGACAATAAACACAGTAACAGCAAACCGTCTAAGTAGCTTTACTAAAGCCTTTCTCCTCTAAATTGGTGGAGGAAGTGAGTAGGAACTGAGGGCAACTCTATAACTTCTAGCACCCTGTCACATGGTGAATGCTGCAGCAGGAACTCTTCTGCAGAGAACCGAGTGGGAACAGGGCAAACCAGCCTTCACTATCAGCCAGAATAAACTATCAGAGCCTAATTAAGTAATTAACAAAGAACATTCTTTGTTACAAGTTCTGTATAGGTCATACCAGGCTAGTTGGGCTGCATTTATCCCTTGCACAGAATCATGGATAACTGTACTCAAAAAGGCCACAACCCAAAGATGATACTGGCTTTTGTCCCTTGAAGTCCTATGGCTCTAAGAGCAGTAAATGTAGAAATTTCCGCAGGCTTCATAGGGACTTATAACAACACCACTTTGGCTCTCTTAGATGACGGATTTCAGAGGCCAGGGCTTTTCTGAGACCCTTTGATCAGCAGAGTGTACAAAACAAAGATCACACTTGTATATGATCTTTGTTTTGTCAGCTACCACAGACAGACCCAGGGATGGGGGCGAGACAGCAGGTGGTTGCTGCTGCAGGTTGAGGATGCTGGTTCCAGTTCCAGAGGGCACTGCAGGCAGGCATAGGAAGAAAACCAAGAATACCGGTATCCACTCTCAAAAGTGAGGTGTAGCCTCAGGAAACATTTCAATAGTGCAATCATGAAACATGAGGGAAAATGAATTGTCCCCAAATGAATTGCAAAACACAAGAGACATTAATTGAGAAGGTCTCAGAGCCTGCAATTTGATTTTGGTATATAGAACAGGGAGTAGTATTAGTTGGTGTGGATAAAAGTGATTTTTATTTTGTTTTGTTTTTGCATTGCTTAGTTTTGTTTCAAGGAATATTCATTCATGAAAAAGAGACCATTTTCTGGTTGATCCTGGAAACTAGAACTCTTTTAGCTTATTGATTTGTAGGGAATGTGAATGAGCAGCTGAGCTTAAGACCAGAGTATTGGATTCTGGGAACTCTGTCGATTGCTGGAGTCCCTATACAGCCGGGGGGAGTGTGTGTTTGGTTATTGATTCTATGCTAATAACCAAAGTCCAAGAATCCCACCTCTGTCTGATATAAAGCTTGAAATTTGAAAGTCATCGGGGCCTATAAATTCATATATCCAAATCTAACATATTTTTGTGTCAGTAAAATCAATTTCCAAATTTTTGAAATATCAGATTTTCAAAAATGGACATAGGAAGATTTCTAAAAGCAAACAACCTGTTTTTTAAAAAATTATTTAACTGTATTTAACTTATGATAATTTACTTTTGAATCCACTATAAAGTATTTTTTATTTTAACAGTTAAACTACCCAGTAATTTTCTTTCAGTGGTCCCATCTGCTCAGTCCATTTTTCCTTTCTACTTCTCTTTCCTCATTCTGTTGTCCATACCCCCCTTATAATCCACACTTTCTCATCACTTAAAAAATATATACAAGGCTAGCCACAGTGGCTCTTGCCTGTAATCTCAGCACTTTCGGAGGCTGAAGCCGGAAGATTGCCTGAGGCCAGGAGTTTGAGACCAGCCTCAGCCACATAGTGAGAACCCATCTCTACTAAAAATACAAATAGCCGAGTGTGATGGCACACACCTGTAGTCCAAGCTACCTGGAAGGCTGAGGTACAGGATCGCTTGAGACAGGAGGCTGAGGCTGCCGTGAGCCTTGACCGTGCCACTGCACTTCAGCCTGGGTGACAAAACAAGACCCTGTTTCAAAAAAAAAAAAGTCAGCCTACCTACCTACGTATCTACCTGTCTGTCTGTCAAAAAAAAAAATCTAAATATCTATAATGTATATATTTATTTTCATATATATATATATGAAATGCTGGCATCCTGGCAGGTGTCATTCTGATATCCCTATTCCCTCCATGTCACCACGCCACCCACACCAGTGTAGGAAGTGCCTTTCTTACCTCCACATTTGGTAGTCCAGGCAAACTCTATCCTCCCTCCTGCATATGCCTATTTTGATGACAGTATATTTCTGCCTGAGTTTCTCATTTCCTCATAGAAACCATACATTCTTTCCTTTCTTCCCAGAAGAAAGGATCTGTTGAGATCTATTCAGACTTGATTCTGTGCTATGAATTCTGAGCCTTAACTCCCCAGAATTCATAGCACAGAATCAAGTCGGAATAGATTTCAATGGGGTGTCACCTTTTCTTCATAATCCTGCTACTCCGAAGTAATTAGTTTAGTCAATACTCTGAAATATTTAATTTTGCCAAAGATCTGCGAGTATGCCTGCTTTCCTTACCGTCAGCTCTTGCCTGGGTCACTGCCAAGGGTCTCTCCAGTCTACCCTTGTTACCCTTACCAGCGCATCCTGTCATAGGCAGAGTGGTCCTTCTGAAATGCAAATATAATTGTGTTGGTTGCTCCTCAGCTTCATAACCTTCCATTGCCCATTTATCTTGGATCCCAAAGCTTTCCTGTGGGCTAACAAGTCTTCTGTGAGCAGAGCCCAGCCCTCCCTCACTCTTTGGTCTCCACTCATGCTTTTTGTCCTCAGATGCCCTGTGCCAGAGCTGACCTGGATGTCTTGCACCTTCTCAAACTCACCTTGTTCTCGAACACCCCAGGGCTGCCGCATATGCTGTGCCTTTTGCCCAGAATGTTCTGTGCTGCACATCTGCTTTCCGCCCTTCCCTTCTCCCTGGCCTTTTTTGTGTCTAGCCAGCACCAAGTGTTGTCTGCCTGGAAGCCTCCCCCAAGGCTGCTGAGGCAGGTTGTTGCCCAGGCGTGGGCCCCTATTGGCCCCTTTGGCTTTGATTCCCAGCATTGGACACACTTTCAGCTACAAAATTATCTAGAGTGATTTGTTTAATGTCTTTCCTCCCTAAGACTGCTAGCTGTGTGAGAGCAGGAACCTTGTCTGTTTGCCATGATATCCCCCAGAGCCTAGCACAGAGCTGGCACAGAAGAGGTTCTCAATATGTGTAACTCAGATATATAAATCATATTAATATGTAATGTAATTTGAAATATAGAATGTATACTTCCTAACACTGTTGTACAGTGGGGGTGCTCCCGGTTCTTGTTTTAATGAATAAATAATAACCATATATAACCACATGCCAGTAAACGATGTTTTTAAGTATTTGAGAATAGTTTGTTTTTCTTAGGTAGTTTTAAACTGTTCTCTTTAGAGTCTCCTTCACAGTCACATTCTCCTTGAAAATCATTTTCTTTTGTCTAATGCCAAGGCTCAGTATTTATTCAGTTATCAGAATTCCAGACTTACCGTACTGACTTTAGTAAACTATAAGGCCACTTTAAGAAAGAGTTTTATTTGAAAAATTTCGAGACATAAAAGCGGAGAGTATAATAATGCACTCATAATGTAGCCTCAGCGGTTACCCACATCTGGCTCATACTGCCTCTCTCTACCTTCCCACCCCTGCCCACCAGTGGATTATTTTAAAACAAATCGAAAATACCATTTTATTTCATCCTAAATCCTTTGGTACCTCTCCAAGGTGAGGACTCAAAGAATAACCACAAAAATCATATTATACCTGAAAATTAATAATCACTTCTAGTATTGTCAAATATCCCATCAACATTCAGATATCCCTGCTTATCTTATAATATGATTTTTTTTAAATCTGTGGGTTTGGCCAGGAGCAGTGGTTCACGCCTGTAATCCTAGCACTTTGGGAGGAGTTCAAGACCAGCCTGATCAACATGATGAAACCTCGTCTCTATATTTAAAAATTAAAAAAAAAAATCTGTGAGTTTGTAAAAACCAGGATTCAACTTTCTCTTTTCTCTTTCTTTTTTTGTCTTGTTCTTTAAAGATATATATATATATTACATATTAATATAATATATATATCTAAGTCATATATATATGAATATATACATATATTTTAAAAGGAGTCATTTGTCTTACAAAATTCCTCCCATTCTAGATTCTGCTTATTCATTCCCATGGCATCTTTAAAATGTTTCTTTCCTTCCAGAAATTTTTTGTAAACTGATGATCTGATCAAAAATTTGGATAAGGGTTAGGCTTTTTTTTTTTTTTTTTTTTTTTTTTTCAGAAAAAGTGATTCATCTTTTTCCTCAATGATTTGAGATGCCACTTTTACTAAATTTCCATATTAATGATATTACTTTAAATTCTAAAGAAATGAAGAAAATCACTATAGTTAGTTCCTAGTAAGTTAAACTCTTGAATCCCCTTTTTTTGAATAATGATTTTGCTTCATTTTAACATTTTTTTTTTTCCTCTCTCAGATTTGGCAAAAAGAAAAACACACATTCGCTGTTTGTTTTTATAATCCCTGAAAATTTTAAAGGTATGTACCTGCTACATTTAGTATTTGTTTTTTTCTCTAAATAGAAACCATAAGGTCAATATTTAATATAAAGATTCTTAGGTTGTATTTCAGGACATGCAGGTGATATGACTTTAACTGAACCACTGACAATGGAAAAATTGAGTATTGTGGTAAAATACTGGAATACATGTCTCTCAAACACTGGTGAGTAAAAAATTTCTAAAGGTTTGAAAATTCTAATTAAAATCTTTGAAAACTATGCTTACGCAATCTGACAAAAACAAGCATGAATAAAATAAAGGGAGAAATATATGTTCTTTGCCTGGAAAGAAAAAAAAACATCTTCAGAAGTTTAGAGTGTGTTGGCAAATACCGTGCTGCGGTAGGCACAGGGTTTTGGGTGGGGGGTTGGGAGCAGAATTGTGTCACTATTTTTTTCTATTTTGGTAGCTTAGCTGCCATCATTTCTTACTCATTAAAATGGACTTAACCGTGCTGTGTCATTGTGTGACTATCTAAAAGCCAGGGCACTAATGTACAATTGTATTGTACTTTCTACTTTGCCAAACACTCGCATATAAATTATTTTACTTCTTAAAGTTAATAGGGTGGTTGTCCTTTCTGTTTTACATTTTAGATGCAGAGGATTAATGTCAAGGCTTCAATTAGACCTCACATTTCTAAACTCTTTGCCTATTGTACTATGCGGATCATCAGTATCTAAACACTTAAACTAATTAAATTAACTTTCATTTGGCTTGTAAAGGACAGACTCCAATTATGGAAATTAAATTCTACTGGAATCATTATTGGTCTGTGACTATTTTTGGTCTTTCTAGGCCTGGGATACTAGATAAGAAATCTTTTAAAATTAAGATGATGTTAAATTGGGACGATTATTGATCAAATGGTACAAGGTTTTGGTTATGTAAGATGAACAAACTCGGTGGCTCTAATATCCCACAGTGTGGCTGTAGTTAACAATACTGTACTGTCTACTTGACATTTGCTAAGAGGGTAGATCTTATGTGTTCTCATTGCCAAAAAAGTTAACGAGGTGACATGTTGGATATGTCAATTAACTTGATTGTGGTGATTATTTCACAACGTACTTGTATATTATCAACTCAAGTTGTACATCTTAACTATGTGCAATCTCAAATTCTTAATTATACTTTAATAAAGCTGGGAAAATTTTTAAAAATAAAATTATTAAGATTTTTTCTTTTTCTTTTTTTTCTTAAAATGGGTCTGAGAGACACTTCCTGGATCATCCTGTGAGAATGATGATGCGGGATTCAGTGTAACACTTCTTAACGTTCTTTTTAAATATTCAGATGAATGAGTGTTTGTGACATTCCAGTGGCTCCCAGTCCTTGCATTTCCTCGTGGAAATGGCCAACCATGGTGACCAAGGGCTTTTGCAACCTCTTCTTATTTGGTTGTCAGTGAAATAGAGCAGCTGCTCATCACCCGCCCGTGTCCTTCTGTTGGTTATCACCACGTCAGCTTCCAGTTGTCTTGTCTTTGCTCCACGGATGAGCAGCTGCAAAAAAGGAAAAAAAATTTTCAGATGCTATATTTTGACATTGCAGCTGCTTATTGAAGACTCATGCATGGTTTTTGTCTCCTGACATTTACCTATAAATAGGAACTTGATAAATAAACTCAGTTGAATGTGTTTTAAGCACACCTGTTGCTAAGTTACTAGAATCTGGTTTAAAGGTATGGGGGTCAATAGCGTATTTTAGTTTTTGCTTTCTAACCTAGGTGGTTTTATGCTTCACAGAAATCTGTAAATTGCTTTTAGTTTTAAAAGTACTGCTTTGTAAAATCTATTGCGTAAAAGACAACAATCGCATTAAGGATTAGGGCTTGTGTGTTTGATTAGCATCATCTCCTTAAGCAATTTTATAAATAAAGAGTCCCCCTCTCAAAACTTTCAGTTAAGATTGAAAATGCTACTGGGCCAGAAGAACCTGGATTGCCCCTGCAGAGGTCTTACAGCGAACACCTGGGATATTTTCCTACTGATCTATCTGCCTGGTTAGTTTCTTGTACCTTTTCATAATAGCAATGTTTTTAGAGGACTTATTGGTTGTGGCTATTTTGTGGAAGAGGGATGCAGTGTTTGCTGTACTTAAGGATCCTGAGTTGGCACCATGGGTACACATTGCAGAAGTATTCACCTCAATAAAAGGAAATACTTCGTAAGCAATTAGAGTTGACCACAGGGGAGCAGGTCAAATTGTAAGGTAGTGAGTTCCCCATCATTGGGGAATATGATCAGTATTAGCGTCTGTGTTATCACTAAGCAAAGTTAAATCGCAACAGTGGTATTTAAACTTTGTAAAAACAGTGAATTCCTCAAGCAGAAATTTTACATGGAACCCCAATATTTAAACAGATAGGAACAGTCTCACTTGTTATATACTTACCACTCAGCTTCTTCCTATGATCTTCCTTGAATTCATGAACCTATACCCCCAGTTACTGAAAATCATCCTTTAAAAAGGCTTCAGTTTCTTTTCCATACCTCATGTAGCTTTTGGAATAGCCTTCTTTGGTATACAAGGCAAGTTTTAATGTGTGTCTCTGTGTCTCCTTGTGTGTGTCTGTCTGCCCGCCCCCCCGCCACACACACAGAGATATTAGAACTGGCATTCAAACCTGCTTTGGGTAGACAGTTGAACTGGGGATCAGACTCTTCCAATGCGAGTATTCTTATAAAATTGAATTTTAATGAGTTTCTTCCCTTCACTTTAAGCTGATTTCCAAGGAGGTTTTAAGTACAGCCTAGGGATACAAAGAATGGACATAACTGCTGAGGGCATGGGTACTGATGATGGTGAGAATTTTAAGTTAGTCACTTCCAGAATTTGTAGAATGTGACCATCTGCTGTTTTGAACAAGAAAGGGACTTGGCAGTCAGTAAGTGCGGTTAAACCAAAGCTGACTTTGGTAACGCAGAGATACCAACAGCTTTCTTGGTCTTATGTAACATTTTAATCTTAAAGAGGCTTGCTGTGTTAACCCTTATCTAGGATATGGGGCTGGGAAAGGTTTTGGAAGGCTTCATGATTTTCTTACATTACTTGCAACTGCTTTTCTTTTTAAAAAGGTTTTTATGACTACATAGTGTGCATGTGCTTTTTGATCTCTACTCATCTTGAATCTTTCTGTCTTTCCTCAGCATCCTACCTCTATAAATAAAGATGTCAAATCAAATTATGTATCTTAGGATAGAGGAAATAGGATTAGTTTGCAAGTTTCTTAGATTAATATGTTTTTAAATCAGAATGCCTGAAGAAGTTCTGCAAAAATAGTAGAGCCAGAAGATGTCCATTAAATGACAGATTTTTAAATGGAGGGAACCTGGGCTTTGCTGTTTGGGTTGGACTAGGGTGTATCTTGACCTTCTAATCCTTTGTGCTTTTTTCCTATAATGTAATCTTCCTCCTGAAGGGTGGATAAAGTCTATATGACTTTATATATATGGGGTGTGTGTGTGTGTGTGTGTGTGTGTGTGTGGTATAGTCATAATTGATGAGGTCAGAATGTTTTAATCCTGCTTGTATCTATTGTTAACAATTTATTTTAGAATTTTGATCAGTCATTGAATTTAGGATGATTTTGGTAATATATTCTTTTGAAATTTTAAAATAAACATTCTGCACCAAATATATAAGATAAGGTGCTTTGACACTATTGCCCCTTTGTATGAAGCAAGAGACTTAGAGAAGTGTCTTTTGTTTAGTATATTGGTGTGTATTGTTTAATTTTACCTGACAATTTTCCCTTTTAATGTGTGGTGTGATTTTTTTCTTGTTTCTAGCCCTGAATCTCTAGGAAATGGCAATGGGCTTGAATTAAATGCTTCATTGTCAGAGCCCGAGAGAAGCAGAAAGACTTCTCTTCTTCATTCAAGCAAGGAAAAGCTAAGAAGGTGAATTTTAATATAGCACTTTTTAAGCACTATTGTTTTGTAGGGAGAAATTACTTTCATGCATTTTATAATTTTTTGTAATATTGTTAAAGTATAAGTGAAACTAGTAAATTTAGCAAATAAATAGATGCCACTCACTCATTCAGCCATGTAGTCATTCAGTAAACATTTCTGAGTCTGCAGTGCGTGCCAAGGAATTATTGGAGAACTGAGATAAAAATAAGTCTCTACCTTCAAAGGTGTTCTCAGTCTGGTGCTCAGACCGACTTTTAAATAGGCTATTAAGTAGAAAGTGATACTTTTTAATACATCTCATGTTGAGAACACAAAGGACATGAGGAAAGTTTCTAAGACAGAATAAGGGGACATCAAAGGCTTTCTTGAGATGGCAGTAACTAAATTGGGCTTTTGACAAGTTTCTATTAATTTGGTTTGGAAGTCAGGGAAGGGTATTTTATTTATATGGAGGGAATAATAGGTACAGAGGTTGGCAGTCTTAGAGAGTACCGTGACTTTATGGAACTGCATGTATGTCCGTATGGTTGGCTATCAGGACACCAGCAGGAAGAGGCAAGAGATGAGAAGTAGTAGGTAGGGGCTTGGCATTTCATGCTATGAAATTTGAATTGCAACCTGGTCTGTTGGGCAGTTACTAAAGGATTTTAGCAAAGGAGCAATATGAGATTTATACCTTAGAATGAACACTCTAATAAGATGTAACAGTGAATTGTGTCTGGAGGCCAGAAGGAGTCTGTAATAAGAAATGATGATTTCACTTGAATAGAAGGGAAACTTGAGCTTTGCCATAAATAAAGACTTTTCCAGGACTAGACAAGTCTTAGAAATTCAGGAAAGGTAGACAGGCAGTTCTCAGAGGGTTCCAAGTTGTCTCTGGCCCAGATACCTTTCCCTGTGAGTCCTTATTTGCTTGAGACACATTTGTACAGAGGAGAGCCCCAAGTAGACATCTGTGCCTTGTTTCCAATCTTAGAGGGAAAATGCTGTCTTTACCATCACATATGATGTAAACTATAGGCTTTTGTGCATGCTTTTATATCAGCTTAAAAAAAATGTTCCCTTTTAGTCCTAGTTTAGGATTTTATCATGAATGGATGTAAAATTTTGTCAGCCTTTTTTTTCTAGTAAGATGATTATTTCTCGTCTTATTTAACGTGCTGATTATGACTGATTTTTTAAAATGCAAAACTCTACTTTGTCTTAAGGTATAGTTAATTTTTATTTACTGCTAGATTCCATTTGCTAATATTTTGTTAACAATTTTTGCATCTGTGTTTATGACAGATATTGGTTTGCAGTTTTCTTACAATGGCTTTATCTCATTTCTGTATCAGGGAAATGCTGGCCTTATAAAACCAAATGGAAAGTCTTCCGTTTCTGAAAGAATTTGTATAGAAATGATATGTTTGATAGAATTCAACAATGAAGTCATCTGGGCTTGGAATTTTCTTTGTGGGGAAGTTTTGATTGCAAATTCAATTTCTTTAATGATTATAGGACTAAACGGCCTATTTTTTCCTATCTCAGTTTGGTTAATTTATGTTTTTCAGGAAATTTGTCCATTTAATCTAAGTGTCACGTTTGTTTGACAACATGATCTTATTGTCATTTTAACACCTATAGTTCTGTGATGATGGCTTTTTCATTCCTGGTATTGATAAATTGTGTTTTCTGCCTTGCTTCTCGATCAGCCTAGCAAAAGTTTTCTCCGTTTTATTGATTGTTTTTTCAGTGAACCCGATTTCGAATCATTGATTTTCTATATTAGCCCATTTCTTCTATTTCATTGATTTCTGCTCTTTGTCTTTCTATGCTTTGCTTTTATTGATTGATTGAGACAGAATCTTGCTCTGTCACCCAGGCTGGAGTGCAGTGGTACAATCTCAGCTCACTGTAACCTCTGCCTGCCAGGTTCAAGCGATTCTCCTTACTCAGCCTCCTGAGTAGCTGAAACTATAGGCGTCTGGCACCACATCCGGCTAATTTTTGTATTTTTAGTAGAGATGGGGTTTCACCATGTTGCCCTGGTTGGTCTCAAGTGATCTGCCCATCTTGGCCTCCCAGAGTTTTGGGATTACTGGCATGAGCCATCACTCCCGGCCTCTGTACTTTGCTTTTTTAAAAAAAGGTCTTTGAAAATATGGCAAATATACACCATAAAAAGGTCTTTGAAATACATATTTCAAAAGGTCTTTGAAAATATGGCAAATATACACCATAAAAAAAGGCATTCATGCCTTTTGCAGGGACATGGATGAAACTGGCAATCATCATTCTTAGCAAACTAACACAGGAACAGAAAATCAAGCACCACATATTCTCACTTATTAGTAGGAATTGAACAATGAGAACACATGAACACAAGGAGGGGGATATAACACACCAGGGCCTGTGGCAGGGGGGTGGAGGGAAAGAGGAGGGAGAGCATTAGGACAAATACTTAATGCATTCGGGGCTTAAAACCTAGATGATGGGTTGATGGGTGCAAGCAGACCACCATGGCGCATATATACCTATGTAACAAACCTGCACGTTCTGCACATGTATCCCAGAACTTAAAATATATTTTTAAAAAGTCTTTGTAGATAGAAACTTAGATCATTGATTTTAACCTTTTCTTCTTTTCTAAAATAAGCACTTAAAACTGAAACTTTTCCTTTACGAAAGTTTTTCTGTAAGCATTGCTTTAGCGGCCTCTCATCAACTTTGACATATTTCCACGATCATTCAGTTCAAAATATTTTCTCATATCCCCCGTGATTTTTTTCTTTTCATTAGTAACTGTTTAGAAGTGTGGCACTTGAATGTTTGGAGACTTTCTAGGTATCGATTTATGATTTAATTCTTTCGTTATCTGAAAACATACTTTGTAAGGTTTCTGTCCTTTGGTATTTTCTGAAACTTGTTTTATGGCCCAAAGTATGGTCTCCTTTGATGAATGATGTTCCATATGCATTTGAAAAGACTGTATTCTTCTGTCTGGGGGGTGTAGTGTTCTATAAATATTAATGAGGTAGAACTGCTTGGTAGTGTTTTTCATATAATCTGTACCCTTATTATTTTTTTGAGGGTTAAATTTTTCAGTGACAGCTCTTTTTCCCTTTCTTTCTGAGAGTTTTTGCTTCATGTAGTTTGAGACTCTGTTGTTAGATGACTGTCTTGCTGCATTGACCCACTCATCATGAGGAAATGATAATGCTAATTTATCTCTCCTAGTACTCCCTATCTTAAAAAACCTACTTTGATATTAATACAGGTTTCTTGTGGTTAGTATTTGCCTGGTTTTTTCTAAACTGTATATGTCTTTATATTTGAAGAGTGTCCCTTGTAAATAGTATGTAGTTGAATCTTGTTTTTATTTTTTATTTACTCATTCTGACAGTCTCTGTGTCTCTGTTGTTCATTTGGAATGGTTAGCTCATTTTCATATACTTACTGTTAAGTGTGGTTTGGGGTCTACAATTTTTCTATTTGTTTTCATTAATCTATTTTTTCCCTTTTTTCGCATTACCTGCCTTCCTTTGGATTTATCAAGTATACTTTAGCATTTCTTGTAATCGATTTTATTGACTTTTTAGCTAAAACCAATTTTTATTGGTTGCCTAGGGATTATTTTATACATCCTTAACGTATGATAATCTACCTTGAATTGACATTATGCCCTTAAAAGACAACAGCATATTTCTATTTACCTTCTTCCTCTTTTTGTTACTGTTGTCATACATTTTACCTTTGTTTTTGTTATTGTGTTAGTTTCTTCTTGTGTTGCTATAAAGAAATACCAGAGACTGAGTAATTTATAAAGAAAAGCATTTAATTGACTCATGATTCTGTAGGCTGTATAGGAAGCATAGCAGCTTCTGTTTCAGGTGAGGCCTCAGGAAGCTTACAATCATGGCAGAAGGCAAAGTGGAGCCAGTGTGTCACATAGTGAGAGGAGGAGCAAGAGAAAGAGAAAGGAGAGGCCCCAGACTGTTTTAACCCAGCAGATCTGCATGAACTGAGTGAGAACTCACTCATCACCAAGGGGATGGCACTAAGCTAAACCCCGTGATTCACCAAACACCTCCTACCAGGTTCCACCTCCAACACTGGGCATCACATTTCATCATAAGATTTGGAGGGGACAAAACATCCCAGCCACATCAGTTATCAACCCTGCATCATTAATAGTTTTACTTTAAACAGTAAGCTGTTGTCCAGTTAACTGATACTGTACAACAAATTACTCTAAAACTTGGCAATGTAAATCAACAAACTGTTTATCATATCTCATGATTTTGTGAGTCACCAGTTTGGGCAGGGCTTGGTTCTGTGATTACTCTCTGCATGGTGTTAACCGTGGCACTCCATGATGTTCAGCCAGCAATTGGCCTGTCTGGAGATTCCAGCACAGCATCATCTACAAGTGTGGTCCTCTGGTGGGTATGGATGCAGGTTATGCTCAGATGGGCTGTTCTTCCCCGTGGTCTCATCACTTCTCCACATGGTCTCTGCAGCAAGCTAGAAGGACTTCTTCCATGAAGCCTTAGGATTCCATGAGACCAGTATCAAAGCCACATCTTCTGAAACGCTAGTCCCAGAACTTTCATAGAGTCACTCTCCAGATATCTTTTGGTTAAAGCAGGCACAGGCCAGTGAAGATTCAAGGGAAAAGGAAATGGACCTGACTCTTCATTGGGAAAAATAAGTAATTTTCAGTCCCTGTAATCTTAACTCTTATCGCTTTAATCCAAATTTCAGATTCTTGTTTGCAGTAAAACAGGCTCTTCACTATAGACAAGGTTTTGTCTGAGTTGCAAAAATTCTCTCCCCATGAATTTCCCTTTATTACCATCCTTTGCTCCTGCATTCCCCTGCTCAATCTTGGCTGCCGCAATCAGAGGGACAGAAAGTACAAGGGCACTTTTTTCTTGCTTCTATAATAGAAATCTTAGCAGTATACAGCCGTTTTAGGCCTGTCAAATAAATGTATGCTATTGGTTTTTTTTTTTTTTTTGAGACGGAGTTTCGCTCCTGTTACCCAGGCTGGAGTGCAATGGCGCGATCTCGGCTCACCGCAACCTCCGCCTCCTGGGTTCAGGCAATTCTCCTGCCTCAGCCTCCTGAGTAGCTGGGATTACAGGCACGCGCCACCGTGCCCAGCTAATTTTTGGTATTTTTAGTAGAGACGGGGTTTCACCATGTTGACCAGGATGGTCTCGATCTGTTGACCGAAGTGCTGGGATTACAGGCTTGAGCCACCGCGCCCGGCCGCTATTGGTTTTTAAAACATGAATAAATTAGAAAACTACCCTTGAACGTATGTCACCATATTTATCATGTCTTAGACTTTTCACTTGTTTGTGCAAATTGTATTTCCGTCAGATACTATTTCCCTTTATGTAAGATAAAGACATTTTTCAAATAAAAGACAACTTAGATATTTTGACACCAGTGGACCTTCAGGGTAAGAAAGCTGAAGGAAATTCTTCAGGCTGAAGGGAAATAATACCAAATGAAAGCTAGGACCACCTGAAGGACTACGTAGCACCAGAAATGACAAATTTCTAAGCAAAAACAAGCATTTTCCATGTTAAGCTATTTAAAATACTTAAAACTGTTATTAGCAAAACTTACAGCAATGTATTAGGGGTTTATAATATAACTATAGTACATATGACTATTATTTAAAGAATGAGTGGGATAAATGCACTTGCATAACTTTAGCAGTTAGACATTTTATGTAATGTCATAAAGTATTAACTCCAGACTATGAAAACTTCAGATATATATTGTAATCCTAGAGCAACCCTAAAGAGATAGGCCAAATGCATTGCTATGGAGCCAAAAGATAAATTAAAAATGGATTTTTAAAAATATTCAAAAAAGAGGGCAGGAAGGAGGAACAGAAGAGTAAACACGCAAAAGAGACTACAGAGGGAAACGGCATGGTAGACCTTTATCCAACGACATCCAACTTATAGGCAGAAGTTTTCAGAATAGATCAAAACATGCAAAAGCAAGACCCAGCTATCTACTGTCTATAAGAGAGAAGCTTTGAATATAAAAAAAATTAATAGAAATATATCCATTGTGGAAACACGAAGTATAAGAAGATCAGATGGGCTATGCTAATGTCAAAGTAGATGTGAAGACAAACAGTATTACCTGAGGTAAAGAGGGGCATTTTGTGGTGATAGAAACATCAACTTTCAGAATGATATTAAAATCACAAAGAGCACGGGATGCTAAGAACTTCAAAATGCTTGGATCAAAAATGTACAGAATTAAACAGACAAATAGATAATTTTAAAACAACTGCTGGAGATTTAACACTCCTCTCTCAGCAGTTTATACAACTAGACACCAAAACATTGGTCAGCTCTAGAAAATGTGAACACCGCTCACCACCTTGATCTCATGAATATTCATAGAGCAACACTCGGAACAACTGCAGCAGAAGACTCCTTCTCAATGGCACATGGTACAGTCACTTAGATAGACTGTATATTGGGGGGTGGGGTGTATATAAGAAGTTTCAATACATTCGAAAGAGTTTAATTAATAAAGATGTGTTCCCTGACCACAATGAAATTAAATTAGAAATCAGTAAGAATAAATTTAAAGGGAAATCTTAAATATATGGAAATTAAAAAAAAATCTTCTAAGTAATCCATCAGTTAAAAAAAAATCACAAGAAAAATTAGAAAATATTTCAAAGTGAATCTATTGAGAAGAGAATATATCAGCAAACTACCATGGTACACTTTTAGCTATGTAACAAACCTGCATGTACTGCACATGTGTCCTGGAACTTAAATTTTAAAAAAAGATAATACAGTATATCAAAGTTTTAAAATAAACTACAGCAAAGTTTAGGAAAAACACTGTGGCTTTAAATGCTTATATTAGAAAAGGCAAAAGGTCCAAAAATCAGCGATAGAAGGTTCTATCCTAGGAAGAAAGAGAAAGTAAAACAAAGTAAACCCAAATAAGTGGGGTGGTGAAGGGAGAGGAGGCTGGGAGAGAGACAGACACAATAATCGCAATCACGATTGAAAGAGAGATGATCACAATAGCTGCTATAAATATTTAAATACAGAAGAGTATACTTTGAACAATTTTAGGCTAGTAAATTCAACAACTTAGATATACTGGATACATTCTTGAAAATCACAATTTATCAAAACTGATACCAAATGAAGCAGAAAATCAGAATAGCTCTATATTTACAAAACTGAACTTGTTACCAAAACCTTACCAAAGAGAAAACACTCAGATGGTTTTACCAATGAATTTCAGCAAGGCTTTAAAGAAGTAATAACAATCTTAAACATGTTCTTACAGAAATGGGAGGAGGGAATGCTTCCTAACCCCTTTCATGGGAACAACATAACCCTAAGCCTGACAAAAACATTATTTATAAAGAAAATTACAGACCAGTATACCTCATGAACATAGGAGCAAAAATACTTGACATAATTTTAGCAAATTTAATCAAGAAATATATAGAGGTATAATGTATAAGGTATCATGATAGACCATGTCAGGTTTATCCTAGAAAAGCAAGGCTGGTGTGACATTCATAAATCAACCAGTTGCGCCGGGCATGGTGATTCATACCTGTAATCCCAGCACTTTGGGAGGCCAAGGCAGATGGGTCACTTGAGGCCAGGAGTTCAAGACTAGCCAGGCCAATATGGCAAAACCTTGTCTCTACTAAGAATATAAAAATTTAGCTAGGTTTGGTGGTGCACCTTGTAATCTCAGCTACTCATGAGGCTGAGGCATGAAAATTGCTTGAACCCAGTAGGCAGAGGTTGCAGTAAACAGAGATGGTACCACTGCACTCCAGCCTGGGTGACAGAGTGAGACTCTGACTCAAAAACAAAACAAAACCAAAACATCAATCAGTGAAATTCACCACATTAACAGAACAAAGGAGAAAAACCATGTGATTAACAAATTCTGAAAACATTTCACAACGTTCACTTTACCATTATCATTTCAAAAATACTTTCAGCAAATAGATGTGGAAGATAACTTCCTCAGTTTGTTAAAAGGCATCAATAAAAAACTTAAAATTAACATTGTAGTTAGTGATAAAATGTTGGCTGCTCCTTAAAAAGATCAGGAACAAACTAAGGGTGCCCATTCTTACCATTTCTGTTCATTATCAAATAAATAATTCTAGCCATTGCAGTTAGGCAAGATAAAGAAATAGATATAAAGATTAGAAAGGAAGAAGAAAAACTGTCTTACTATATGGAGATGGCATGACTGGGTATAAAGCCAAAGTCCTAAGACATTTACGAAACAGCCGCTAGAACTAAAGAACCTTATCTTCTGTAACATGGTTGCAGAAGATAAGGTACAAAAATCAATGGTATTTTATATACTAACAGCAAATAATTATACAATGAAAATATAAATATTACAACATTTAAAGTAGAGTGAAATAGCCTTAGTAACAAAGCAAAAAACTGATCTGTACATTGATCATTTTAAAATGTTACTATGAAAAGTTAAATAAAAACCAAATTATGCTTTATACCATAATTATGGTATAAAAGACTCACTATTGTTAAGATGTCAGTTCTCACCAAATTGAAACATAACCTTATTTGAATCCAAATCATAATGCCAGCAAGTGTTTTTTCATAAAAATTGATAAGATGATTTTACAATGTATGAAAAGGACTTAGACTATCCAAAGCAATTTTGTAAAAGTACGATGAAGTAAAAGGACTTAAACTGTCTGACTTCAAGACTCACTAGAAAGCTACAATCACCAGTAGGTAACTGGCATAAAAGTTGACAAATAGATCAATGGAACACAATAGGCTAGCACTGGATCCACATATTTATGGTTATTTGATTTTCAACAAAAACACCAAAGCAAATATTTTGGGAGAGAAAAGTCTTTTCAATAAATGATGCTAGAACAACTAGATACCCATCTGGGAAGAAAATCAACCTTTACCCTTTACCTCACACCATATAAAAAATTAATTCAAGATGAAGCATAGTCAGAGCTGCACTGTAAAGCTAAAATTATTGAGCTTCTAGGAAGACAGCATTCAGTAGACTCTTCTGCTGTGTTAAAAATTATATCTTCATCATCTAATACAATAGCCATTAGCAACCGTGTAGTTATTGAGTATTCAAAATGTGGCTATTGCAACTTAGGAAATGAATTGTAAATATATGTAATATTAATTTATATTTACTAATTAAATTTAAATAGACTCAAGTCTACTGACTACTGTATTGAACAATACAGTTCTACAAGAAAATAGGAGAATGTCTTCATGAGCCGAGAATACGCAGATGTTCTTTAGACAGGACATAGAAATCAATAACCATTAGAGAGAGAGAGAGAGAGTGTGTGTGTGTAAATAAATTGGATTCATCAAAATTTAAAACTTTTGCTATCAAAAAGTTTTAAGAAAATAAATACAAAAGCCGCAGACTGGGAGAAAATACTTGCCAAACAGATATCTGACAAATCCTGGTATTCAAGATGTGTAAAGAACTGCTAAAAATGAAAAATAAAAAGACCTGAAATTCGGTTAAAATACAGGTAAAATGTCTGCACGGACACTTCACAAAGGAAGCTATACAAGCCCAAAAGGCACAGGAAAAAGTGCTCAGTATCATTAGCTGTCAGGGAAACGCAAATTAAAGCGTAATGAGATATTACTATGTATACCCCAGAAAGGCCAAAATTCTAACATTAAAACTGACAGTATTAAATATCATCAATGATTTGGAGCAAGAAGTCTGATACATTGATGGTGGAAGTATGAAGTGGTACTACTTTGGTGTGGTAAAAATTCTGCCCGTTTTTATAAACTTATAAAATGGCCTATCATTTCTATTCCTAGATATTACCCAAGAGAAATAAAACCATGCGTTCACAAAAAGACATCCAGAATGTTCTACGGCCTTATTCGTAATAAGCCAAAACTGGTAACAGCCCAAGTGTTAATAAGATAACAGATAAGTAAGCTGCGGCATATTTATATGTATTCCACAACAGTATTTCACAATATATAAATATGCCGCAGCTTACTTATCTGTTATGGAATACTGTTGCTCGGTGAAGAGGAGCAAACTGCGACATGGTTAGCCACGTAGATAAACCCCAGCAACTTTAAAGCTGCGTGAAAGAAGCTTTACAAAATAATACACGCTGTGTGATTTTATTTACGTGCTGGTTGAGGACAGGCAAAAGTAATGTGGGATGGAAAAAATATCAGAATTGTAGTTGCCTTACATGGTTAGGGGACAGTATTGACTGGGAAGAAACATAAGGGACTTTATGGGGTTGTGATAATGGATTTTCCTGTGTAATTAGAATTTTCATTATATATGTGTTTCAGGTACATACACTTGTATGTATTTGTCCAAACGTACAGAATAGGACTTAGTGTGCATTTTGTTTTATGTAGTATTTACCTGAAAATAATTTGAGCTCTAGCTACTGATACATTTAGGGGTGTAATGTGCTTATGTCTACAACTTACCTTGCTTTAGTATATGTAAATATGTTGACATGTGAACAGCGGGATGACACATATATGATAAAGCAGATACTGGTTGAGCATCCCTAATCTGAAAATCTGAAGTCTGAAATGTTCCAAAATCAAACTTTTTCAGCACTGATGTGATAGCGACACCTTTTCTTTTTGATGGTTCAGTGTATACAAACTTTGTTTGAGGTACAAATACTGTATAAAATTACCTTAGGCTATGTAAATAGGGTATAAAACATAAATGAATTCTCTGTTAAACTTGGGTTCCATCCCCAAGATATCTTATTATGTATATGCAAATATTCCAAAATCCCAAAAAATCTGAAATCTTAAACACTTCCCCAGGCATTTTGGGGAGGAAATACTCGGCCTGTACAGTAAATGTTAACTGTAGCCTCTTAAGTGATGAGTATATAGGTGTTCCTTATATAATTCTTTCAAATTTTCTCTATGATTAAACTTTTTCTAATGTTGAAAAAATTTAATAATATTTTAATAGTTTAAATTATGAATGTGACATATGCCTAGCAAAAACATATGGAAAACATAGAAAATAAAGGGAATAAAAATGATCCATCATCCAGCTATCCGGAAATAACTGTACTGGATGTTTTTGCCTTCAGCCTTTTCTCCTGGGCTTCATTTTTACTTTGTTTAGTGGCTAGGATTATATTTTATATTCTGTTTTGTGTCCTACTTTCCCCCAATAAGCTTTATAACATATCACTTCCACTGCCAGGTGACATTCTGCTGAACTAATGTACTGTAGCTTACTTAATGCATCCTCCTATGTTGTGTGCTGTTTTCCATATTTTACTAAAATAATGCTCTGATGGGCTTCTGTGTATACGCACTGTGCTCTGTGTTTTAGATTCACTCCTTAGGATGGATCCTTATAAGTGGAAATACCAAGTCAAAGGGTATGAAAAGTTTCAAAGCCCTTCACACACATTGTCAAATTGTTGGCTCTTCCATCCTTCCCTTTCCAGATTAGTTCCTGAGACACCCCTGCAGAGCCCCCAAAGCTCCTCAGAGATCAATGAGAACACCACTGAGACAGAATATTTGAGTTATTCTTTGGCTGTATGTCAAACTAGGTTTTAAAATTTAATTTCTCTGCCATTCTGGTGTTTACAGAGGTTTAGTAACTTGCCTAATGTCTCAATAATAACATAGCCACCATTCAACCCTGTAGATGTCAAGGTAGTATTCAGCACAAAACAAGTGCTTAAAAATGTTTATTAAAAGAGCACATGGTTGAATGAAGCCACCAAGGGCTTAAATCAATTACATTTACATTTCCCGTCTATTCTCCTTAGGAGCTGTGAGAGACAGGTTAGTTTCTTTCTGATACCTGCATCCTGGTCTACTGGTTCTGTCCATACCTACCTCATGTAAAGGAAGCAGTCTTCTGATTTTCCTTTTGCTCAGTCCATGAAGCCGTGTGTTGCAAGATGCTAGTTGATCTTGTTGGAAATGCTGTCCAGGGACATGGAGATCCTGACTGCTCTTTGCCTTCTAGGCTTCTAGTGTGAATCGCAAAAGGATTTCTACAGTGTACAAGTCTCTGCCCTCTGGGCAGAGTGGTCTGCACGTTTCTGTGGGCAGCAGTGGGTAGGAAGGGTGCTTTCCTCAGTGACTGGGCATCCTGCACCCTGCAGCAGGCCTGAGGTGGGAGAGCTGGGGCTGCCATCAGCACACACAGTGAACTTGGGTAGTGGTTCTTTGGGCAGTGGGCATATGCGTAGGCGCCCCGGGAAGCTGTGATTTCAGGGACTGTGAGGGCTGCTGGCTTGTAGGAACATAGCCTTTTTCTGAAATGGAGATTAGATAGGGAGGGGGTGGTTCCTTTACAAACATACTCAGAGGAAGGGTTGTTTGTCTTTGGGTACAAGGAAGAAAATGAGACTAATTATTCTTTATGTATTGCAATTCTCTGTCCAGAGAAAGAATCAAGTATTGCTGTGAGCAGCTGCGTGTTCTCTTGCCATATGTAAAGGGGAGAAAGAATGATACAGCTTCAGTTCTTGAGGCAACAGTTGAGTATGTGAAATATATCCGGGCGAAAATTCCCCCAGCCGTTATGGCCCAGGTATTGGACTTCCAAAGCTTTGAATTTTATCATTATAGACAATGCTTTAACACTACAATTTTACTTCTTTTAATTTTTTATCATTGAAAGTATGTGTCTTTGTACATATGTAAAAATGTCAGTATCTACCTAAATATATTTCTGTATATTTCAGATTACAGAAGCACTTCAAAGCAACAACAGATTTTGTAAGAAACAACAAACACCTCTCCAGCTGTCTCTCCTAGGCACTGTCATGGCACAGTGGTATGATAAGGGCTCTTGTGAATGTGAAGTCTGCTAGTTATTTTCCTCCCACATTGATGCTAAACATGTAGAAACTGATTCCATCCACTGTGAAAGCGCAGGGGTTTATTAAGGGTCTGAATTTTTCTCATTGCCAATGTGTATCATTTTGTTACAGTGATAAGCACAGGAAAAAGTCTCAGGTCCATGGACCTTTCATCACGTGACTCACACTCACTTCTCCTTTTGTTATTTCTGAGGTTCTTAAAATGATCTTTGCCCCTTGTGAGTGTAGGGATGGCGGCGGTCCAGCAGGGATGCGATGGCTTCTGGTGTTCCTCTGGAGGTCTCGGGCCCTGGAGCCATCCAGCCCTATTTCAATTAGTGGTTCTTCGAGCAGCTTACTAGGGCAAAATGTGGCTTCCCGGATGATCCTTTCGTAGATTGATCAGACTATGTAAACAAAGAGAAACTGTGGAGAAAAAAGCATATCATTCTTGCACATTCTAAGGAATCATCATGGGTCCTGTGCAACTCTTTGTTCATATGTAAATAATCCATAGTTGAGGCTTTGTCAGTGTTTTTAGAACTTGAATGATAAAAGGGCAGTTGAATTCAGCAATGTTCATGTTGTTTTCCCTGAATAATATGCAAAGAATTTTTTCTGTCCTTTCAAGGGAAAATAGTGTGCCGAGCACTTACTCTCCTGAGAGAGGGCTCCAGTTCCTGCCTAACACGTGCTGGAATGTGTGCTCCACTCCTGGTGCAGTGGGCTCTTTGGATGAAGCTGTGAGAGGTGAGCTTTACCTAACATCTGTGCCACTTACAGGGGGACCTGCATTACCTTACAAACCCTTGGGCTCCTGTGCATTCACCACCATAACCAGGGAATTCAGGGGAGCTGATAAATCCTTCTGGTGTTGTCAGCCTCAGGTACACAAGGTGGCAATGGGTGTTTAAATAGTGTTATGCCAGAAACTGGGCTCAAAATTGACCGTAATTACCAGAAAGCTCATCTTGTTGATGAATGATAAGCACGCTGGTGACTTTGTTTATAATATGAATAGAATCTCAGGGGAGGGGAAGTATTCATATTATTTCAGGACTGACTGTGCCCTGAGCATTTAACATGTTAATTTATTTACCTCCTTCATGCCTTTGCTTCCTTGTCACCTCTCAATGAGCTCTTCTCAGCCACCCGGGTAAAACTGCACATTCCTACCCACCATAAACATGACTCAGGGGACTCCTCATCCGCTTTCCCTGCTGTATTTGTCTTGGTAGCACTCACTGCCTTCTGCTGTTCTTTACTTGTGTGTTTTGCTTGTTGCCTATTTTCTCTCATTAGAATGTCACCTCCATGAAGGCAGGGGACTTTTTTGTCTGCTTTTATTCACTGCTGTATTTCTACAACTTAGAACAATGACCAGCACACAGTAGGAGCTCAAGAAATTTCATTATATGAATATTCATTGTGGAACAAATGCTTTCCCTTTTGTTTTCCTCTATGTTTTTCCATCTTGTTATTTCAAGTACATGGGCATGTCTAGGTTTATGTAACACATATAATAAAAATGCCTCTGCATAACAAAAAATGCCTCACGTAACAAAAATGCCTCCACATATGTGTTATATAAGCCTAGACATGCCCATGTACTTGAAATAACAAGATGGAAAAAAAAATAGAGGAAAAGAACACAACACAGGTTGTGACTTTTTAGTATTCCTGAAGGTAAAGTTACTCTCCATTGAGAAACCAGGAAGATATGGACCTCTTGACCTGAATGATAGGTGCTAGATGACAGGACTGCCTCTCTCCTCAGCCTCTTGGCCCTAGGTGACACTTTTGACTTCCTCCAACAGGCTCTGCTCTCACTCAGCACCTCCCCTGTGCCAGGAGTGCCCTTTCTCCCTCACCTGCCCTGGTTAGCACCAGGTCCATCCCTAGTTCTCAGCTTAAATGTCCCTGCGTCAAAGTTGGGGACACAGAGATGAATGAAAGGCAGTTCTTGTTCTTATGGAGCTCACAACTTACTGATAGAAAGGGTCACCAAAGCAAAATATGGTTTAGTCGTGTAAGTGCTGTAGTAGAAGTACCCTGCATAGATGGGATGTGGCGGAAGCCATGGGAACAAATGGAGGTTATTTGGGATGCTGTCTAAAGTCAAAAGAGAAGGAGCCCCCAGATAGAACCCAGCCCGGAGTCTTCATATCATCAAAGAATCCTCGGGGTGTTATTTGAGTCAACTTAGACTTCTCTCCTGACCTAGAGGAGAGAGGAGAAGAGGAAAAAAAAGTCACCATAAGCCATGGTTAATCTACTTAAAGTAGCAATGGCTGAATGTGACATGGAATGATTAAATCAGCCCAGATTAAATCAGATAGAAGTCAGGCCACAGGCATATGCCTGTCAATGTTACTTTTTGTACATACAATACTATTTATGTCTTATAGAAACTCTGAAACACTCCTTTTGTGGCAGTGAGTTCAGGCCTGTCTATGCCCCAGCATTTCAAGGCACTGCCTTCCCTAAGGAGACAGATCTTGGGAGGCCAGAGATATGCAAGGACCACAGACCTGTGGCTTATTCAAACCCTAGGAGGCCTTGAAGGTTAAGGAGGCAAAACTTCCATTTTTATTTGATTTAAATACATTTTTGCATTCGAAAACCAGTTCAGATCCTTTACTAACCTGGCTAAGATAATCACTGTGTTCATTTTTTAATGTATTTTCTTCAAGCCTTCTTCCAGGTGTATTTTTCTATAATAGTACTCATTGGACATCCCATTTTGTTTCCTGAATTTTTTTGCTTGACTTTGTGTCATACATATATTTGTTGTGACGCTTCACTCATCATTTTAATGGTTTTAATTATTTATCAAGTGTATAGAGTACTTTTCTTAGCCATTTTCCAATCGCTACATTTAGCATTTCCAGTTTGAGGGGAGAGTGATTTTTTACATCATGTGATAGGAAATATTTTTCCATAAATGGGGTTTTCTATATTTTGGACTTTTCCTTGAACTGGATTCCTGGAAGAGTGACGGGTGAGTTAGAGAATAGAGAACATGAATGTATGTATAGCTCTTAATGCATGTTGCCAAATTGTTTTGGAAAGAGGATCAGAGAAGTTGCAATCAGTTAAGTCTTCCAAATTTCACTTTCATCACCCACATTAGAAAATGCTAGAGAAGTTAAATGACCACCCAAAGTCCCAGGGTTTCTGTGCTGAGCCTGCTCTGTAACGCAGGCATGTTATCACCTTAGCGGCTTGCGTTTTCCTGTTATTTTTTATAAATCTCTGTATACATTTGCTTAAATTATTTTTTCACAAACATTTCAGGTACATCTATGTTTAAAGTAGACATATTATTACATTATTTTACTTTCGATATTACTAATATCCAGTAGAAAATAAATATTCATGGTATTATTTGAGGTTACATTGTTCATATTATATATTAATTTTTTTCTTCTAGTTACCATGTAGAATATAGCTATATAATGATATAAACAGTCTGCTGAATGGAATTGTTCTTTCCAACCTTTTTACTTGCTTCAGAGAGAGTCAATTTTGATTGACATGCACGTTCACATGCATCAAAAGGCACAGGGATCTTCTGCTTCTCTAAAATCTGTCTTTTAGTGGTACACGAACCCTAATTTATAGTGTGTATATTGCACTAAATGTCACAATTAGAAAGTTCCTTTTGATTTTCCATCAGCATTCGAGTGTAGTGGTAGTACAAATTTATAATGCGAGGAAATGAAATAGCAGTCAGTTTATGCCAAATACGGTCGTTCCAAATTACAGATTTATGGATACTCACCCATATTTGTTTTCTTTCTCATTAAAGGTCCGTTAAGCTCCACCTCAGAGAATGCTATTGGTGATCAGTATAAAACTCAGATTCCCAATGCAGCGCCCTCTCTGAATTCCTTCCATACTGTCAGATATTATTCTAACGTCACCCCTTCCTATGACGAAACTGCCGTAACAAATCAGAACATTTCGATTCATTTACCTTCAGCCGTGCCCCCGGTCTCAAATCTTCTCCCTCAGCACTGCACTTCTGGGTTGGGCCAGACGTGCACTACACATCCCACCTGTCTGGTAAGTTTTCAGGGGTCCATGCATCAGATTGGACCTTTTCACTCCAGCCAGCAGAAACCCCTGACCTGCATTTTGTTGTTGCTACTCTGGTTGGAAGGCTGGTACCTAAGAGCTTGATTCTGAGTCTCTCTACCCTGATGGGTGAAAAGGAGGGGCAGTCAACCCAGGCTCTCCCTCCCCATGCTGCAGGGCTGGTGTCTCAACATCCAGAACCAGTGAAGCTGGATGGGACTGTGCTAGTCTGACCGTGACCAGGTGGAACCTGATCTCCCCTAGCACTGATTCCCTACCCCTCTGTCCTCTGTCCCCCTCGCCCCCCCCCCCACTTCTACCCAGAGCTTCTGCAGCGGCACATCCCATTTTACCACCCTCATCCTCATCTGGCCCCATAGCCAGCCGCTGCTTATCTCTTAGGTGGGCAGCATCACTCACACTGCCTCAGAAAGTGCTCTTCCAGTCAGTATCCTGGCTGTTTTCAGATACCACACGTCCTCCTACAGCAGATATTTACAGAGCACCCATTATGTTCTGCCATTGAGCTTGCCATTGTGCTAAGAATGTAGTATACTAAGGTAGACACGACCCTTGCCCTCATGCAGCTTTGGTGTTAACGGGCTGCAGACAAAGAAGCAGGAATTACAATATGGTTGAAGCGGGTAGGAGGAGTGCCCCACATACATATCAGCTAGACGTGGATGAGGTTAGCGACTGCTCGCCCCTGGAGAAATACCATCCATGCTAATATCTAGCCACTAAGAATTAGCCAGGTAGAGGGGTGAGGATGCAGGAGAGAGGAGGCAAGAGCATCTTGTCAGATGGACTAGCATATGAAACAGTCATACCTGTATTGTTTGGAAGAACTGTCCAGTGCTAGAGGAAGACTCAAACCAGATTGGCCTACGCAAAATGGACTTCTGTTAACTTTAATATAGCTGCTAATGCTTTTGCATATTAACAAAGCTAACATGTTTTGAGCACTCAATAGCTAATAGTGCCAATTACTCTATGTACTTACTGTACATGATCTAATGAGGGTCCCGGAGGTGATCCTTTGAAGGTAGTTATTGTTATAACCTCCATATGACATCTTTAAAATGGGAACAATAGTGACCTTCCAAAAGATATTTGCAAGATAAATATTCTAAAGAGAATTGCAAAGAAATGTTAAAATATGCAGTGTCTACAGATACCGTAATTTTGCTGATGATCATTAGTATCCAGTGGGAAGACGAGGGTCAATGAAAGAAAAGATTACAATATTATTATTTTTTAATTGTTGACCTCTACTTTGTGTGGGTTCTGTTGGAGAATTGTTGTGAGAAAATAATTATTTTTAATACAAATACGTATTGGAAAACTTGTAATCTTATTCACCTGAGGGTTTCACATAGTTTTGCAAATCATTTCAGATTGCTTTGGGATATAGAAAATACAATTGTGACATTATGAGTAAGAATGGGCGAGGATTCAATTAATGTGGGTTTTCCCCCTTCTTTGCAGCAACAGTTTTGGGCATATTAAAAGCACTTGTTTGAAATTCACACTTTCAACCACCTACTGGGCGCAGTTTAACCATCTAGGAAAAGTGGAACAAAGAATGATTTTGAAAGCTCCACCCAAAGACCTAATAACAAAAGAGTTAGCATGGTCTGGCTTCTGATCAATGCACTCAAAGCTTCCGCAGATAGAAAAGCCAGCAGTGAAAAGCTGGTCGCACGCTGTCACTCATCTTCATACACGCTTGGATCCCTGCCAGCCAGAGAGCTACAAGAACAAATGACCTCAGTGACCTACACTCTCTCTTCTCAAAAAACGTTCCACAATTTATGAAAAAAAGCATGCTCTAAAGAAGATCCATGTAGATGTGATAAAGTGATAAGATTGGGAAGGTGTGTTGATACCTCATGTCACTGAGTGCAGATACCACAACTTGACTCTTATTTTTAGTGTCCCCGTGAATTACTGTCACTCATTTCTAGGTGGTGTGTTTTCCTTATTTGACATTTTAGAGAGTTTCCTTCTTCACTTACCATCCAAACTAAGATACCCAGAGAGATGCTGCAAGAGGGGTTTACCTCCTCACTTGACTACTATGAATAAATTGATGTGTGTTTTTGCCTTTCACAATCCCTTGAGTGAAACAATGGCTAATAGGTAAATATTTCTTTCAGGACCTTTAGTTACAGACTAGCAGGTCTTTTGTTTTTCATCTCTTCCTCCCTGTGGGTATTAGAAAGGACTGTTGAAAGTAAGGGGGAAAAAAAGGTTTGTTTTATATTTCACTGAAATGTTCTTATACATAAGTTTTATTGTTAAATAAAATAATCAGTTTTCACCCTGAACATTGCAATCCATTTTTGTTTTGTTTAATAAATATATGTTCTCTCTTTTAGTAGTACTAGGTAGGGAATTTAATTTCCTAGAGTTTTGAGAAGCTTAAAAATTACCGTAGGCGTAGCCTAATTCTCATGTCAGGTTTCACAGCTTTTCTTTGAGGTTGCCAAAATGATGGAATCTGTAGACGTTTGACATACTTTATAAAGGAACAGGAAGTTTCCAAATAAGGTTTTATTTTTATTATTAAAAACAGGTGCTTGGTTCTTCATCCCCTTTCCTTTAGGATAATTGCTTTGACATTGGAAGAGAACCTGCTGAGGTATTTTGGACACTGGGACTAATGCCTGTGTTCCCAGCTGGTCTTCATTGTTGCTGGGGCTTTTACTTTACTCTCCATCTTCATGTGGGCTCTGAGAGAAGCCTGCGACTGGGAACTCTTCAACAGAGGACCTAAAAAGTCCGACCCCTAGAGCCATCTCTCTACTTGCTCTCTCATCCCCCTTTTCCTTTCAGCACAAACAGGTGGCTACCAGATCCATCCTTAGGGCCCTCTTCTTTTCAATCCTGGGTCCCATGATCCTAGACTTCATGCAAATGTCCAAATTCATTTCTAATGTGAGAATTTCATTTTTAATGAATTCTGCTCTTCCAAGTAAGCTCAACTCTTAGCCAAGGAAGAAAGGTTAGTTGGGTTACACCTTGTAGAAAAAGAGCAGGATTTTCCTTGTAAAATCAAGTTGGCTGGTCATGGAACAGTTGCGGTGTTATTTTCGCAATAAAGAAGATGCAAGGAGCTTGCCTAGAAAAGGTGACAGCTTGTAGGTTTCACATTGGTGGAGGCAGAATGAGTGAAACATAGTAGATGATCTGATACAGGGCTATGAGGAAGGGCAGAGTTAAGGATGCCCCCAGGCTTCCGGCTTTAGCAGTTAGGCAGACAGTATTGCTATCCACTGAGAGAATGCAAGGAGAACACCTGGAGTCGTGGCACTAGAACGTGACAATTATATGGGGACACGTTGCATTTGAGGTATTTATATGATATCCGAGTTGAAGTAGCCAAAATACATTCAGATACTGCAGCATAGGCAGGAGATACAGATGAGAGACGCGGTTTGAGGTATCATCAGCACTGGAAGGGAAGATCAAAGTGGGGGGATTAAACATTAAACGGTGGGAGTGGCCTGGATGACCCAATAGGAACTTGCGACTCTGCAGTTTTTTCTTTTCTTTTTATTATTATTTAAGTTCTGAGGTACATAGGCAAAACATGCAGGTTTGTCACATAGGTATACATGTGCCATGGGGGTTTGCTGCATCCATCACCCCATCATCTACATTAGGTGTTTCTCCTAATGCTATCCCTCCCCTCTTCCCCCACCCCCTGCTATCACTTCCCTAGCCCCCCAGCCCCTGACAGGCTCTGGTGTGTGATGTTCCCCTCCCTGTGTCCATGTGTTCTCATTGTTCAACACCCACTTATGAGTGAGAACACGTGGTGTTTGGTTTTCTGTTCCTGTGTTAGTTTGCTGAGAATGATGGCTTCCAGCTTTATTCATGTCCCTGCAAAAGACATGAACTCATCCTTTTTATGAGTATTTCTAGTTCTAGATCCTTGATGACTTGCCACACTGTCTTCCACAATGGTTGAACTGATTTACACTCCCACCAACAGTGTAAAAGCATACCTGTTTCTTCCACATTTTCTCAGAATCTGTTGCTTCCTGACTTTTTAATGATCACCATTCTAACTGGTATGAGATGGTATCTCAATGTGGTTTTGATTTGCGTTTCTCTAATGACCAGTGATGATGAGAATTTGTTCATATGTTTCTTGGACACATAAATATCTTCTTCTGAGAATTGTCTGTACATATTCTTCGCCTACTTTTTGATGGGGTTGTTTGGCTTTTTTTCTTGTAAATTTGTTTAAGTTCCTTGTAGAATCTGGATATTAGCCTGCTGTCAGATGGATAGATTGTGAAAATTTTTTCCCATTCTGTAGATTGCTTGTTCACTCTGATGTTAGTTCTCTTGCTGTGCAGAAGCTCTTTAGTTTAATTAGATCCCATTTGTCTATTTGGGCTTTTGTTGCCATTGCTGTTGGTGTTTTGGTCATGAAATCTTTGCCCATGCCTATGTCCTGAATGGTATTGCCTAGGTGTTCTTCTAGGGTTTTTTATGGTTTTAGGTCTTACATTTAAGTCTTTAATCCATCTCAAGTTCGTTTTTGTATAAGGTATAAGGAAGGAGTCCAATTTCAGTTTTCTGCATATGGCTAGCCAGTATTCTCAACACCATTTATTAAATAGCAAATCTTTTCCCATTGCTTTTTTTTGCCAGGCTTGTCAAGAATCAGATGGTTGTAGATGTGTGGTTTATTTCTGAGGCCTCTGTTCTGTTCTATTGGTCTTTATCTCTGTTTTGGTACCAGTATCATGCTGTTTTGGTTACTGTAGCCTTGCAGTATAGTTTGAAGTCAGGTAGTGTGACACCTCCAGGTTTGTTCTTGTTGCTTAGGATTGTCTTGGCTATGTGGGCTCTTTTTTGAGGTCCATATGATATTTTAAAGTAGTTTTTTCTAATTCTGTGAAGAAAGTCAATGGTAGCTTGATGGGGATAACACTGAATCTGTAGATTACTTTGGGCAGTGTGGCCATTTTCACCATATTGATTATTCCTATCGATGAATATGGAATGTTTTTTCATTTGTTTGTGTCCTCTCTTATTTCGTGGAGCAGTGGTTTGTAGTTCTCCTTTAAGAGGTCCTTCATATCCCTTGTAAGTTGTATTCCTAGGTATTTTTTTTTTTTAGCAATTGCAAATGAGAGTTTACTTGTGATTTTGCTCTCTGTTTGTCTGTTCTTGTTGTGTAGTAATGCTTGTGATTTTAGCACATTAATTTTGTATCCTGAGACTTTGCTAAAGTTGCTTATCAGCTTAAAGAGATTTTGGGCTGAGACTATGGGGCTTTGTAAATATACAGTCATGTCATCTGCAAACAGAGCAATTTGACCACCCTTTTTCCTATTTGAATACCCTTTATATCTTTCTCTTGCCTGATTGCCCTGACCAGAACTTCCAATACAATATGTTGAATAGGAGCAGTGAGAGAGGGCATCTTTGTTCTCATTGGTTTTGAAGAACATCTTTATTTCTGTCTTCATTTCATTATTTATCTGGTAGACATTCAGGAGCAGGTTGTTCAGTTTTCATGTAGTTGTTTGGTTTTGAGTGAGTTGCTTAATCCTGAGTTCTAATTTGATTGCACTGTGGTCTGAGAGACTGTTTATTATGATTTCCATTCTTTTGCGTTTGCTGAGGAGTGTTTTACTTCCAATTATGTGATCAATTTTAGAATAAGTGTGATGCAGTGCTGAGAAGAATGTATATTCTGTGTATTTGGGGTGGAGAGTTCTGTAGATGTCTATTAGTTCTGCTTGGTGCAAAGCTCAGTTCAAGTCCTGGATATCCTTGTTAATCTTCTGTCTCATTGATCTGTCTAATATTGACAGTGGGGTATTAAAGTCTCCCATTATTACTGTGTGGGAGTCTAAGTCTCTTTGTAGGTCATTAAAAACTTGCTTTATGTATCTGGGTGCTCCTGTATTGGGTGTGTATGTATTTAGTATAGTTAGTGCTTCTTGTTGCATTGATCCCTTTACCATTAGGTAATGCCCTTCTTTGTCTCTTTTGATCTTTGTTGGTTTAAAGTCTGTTTTATCAGAGACTAGGATTGTGACCCTGCTATTTTCTTTTTCTTTCCATTTGCTTGGTAAATCTTCCTTCATCCCTTTATTTTTAGCTTATAGGTTTCTTTGTGCATGACATGGGTCTCCTGAATACAGCTCACCAATGGGTCTTGACTCTTTATCCAATTTGCCAGTCTGTGTCTTTTAATTGGGGCATTTAGTCCATTTACACTTAAGGTTAATGTTGTTATATGTGAATTTGAAACTGCCATTTTGATGCTAGCTGATTGTTTTGCCCATTAGTTGATGTGGTTTCTTCATAGTATCGTTGGGTCTTTACAATTTGGTATGTTTTTACAGCGGCTGGTACTGGTTGTTCCTTTCCATGTTTAGTGCTTCCTTCAGGAGCTCTTGTAAGGCAGGCCTGGTGGTGACAAAAGCTCTCAGCATTTGCTTATCTGTAAAGGATTTTATTTCTCCTTCACTTGTGAAGCTTAGTTTGGCTGGATATGAAATTCTGGGTTGAAAATTCTTTTCTTTTAGGATGTTGAATATTGGCCCCAACTCTCTTCTGGCTCGTAGGGTTTCTGCATAGAGATCTGCCATTAGTCTGATCGGCTTCCTTTTTTGGGTAACTCCACCTTTCTTTCTGGCTGCCCTTAGAATTTTTTTACTTCATTTCAACCCTGGTGAATCTGGCAGTTAGGTGTGTTGGGGTTGCTCTTCTCAAGGAGTATCTCTATGGTGTTCTCTGTATTTCCTGGATTTGAATGATGGCCTGCCTTGTTAGGTTGGGGAAGTTCTCCTGGATGACATCCTGATGATCGTTTTCCAACTTGGTTCCATTCTCCCTGTCACTTTCGGGTACACTGATCAAATATAGATTTGGTCTTTTCACATAATCCCATATTTCTTGGAGGCTTTGTTCATTACTTTTCACCCTTTTTTCTCTAATTTTGCCTTCTCACTTTATTTTATTGAGTTGATGTTCAATCTCTGATAACCTTTCTTCCACTTGATCAATTTGGCTATTGAAACTTGTGTATGCTTCATAAAGTTCTTTGTTTTTCAGCTCCATCAACTCGTTATGTTCTTCTCTACACTGGTTATTCTAGTTAGCATTTCATCTAACCTTTTTTCAAGGTTCTTAGCTTCCTTCCATTGGGTTAGAACTTGCTCCTTTAGCTCGGAGAAGTTTGTTATTGCCCACCTTTGAAGCCTGTTTCTGTCAATTCGTCAAACTCATTCTCCATCCAGTTTTTGTTCCCTTGCTGATAAGGAGTTGTGATCCCTTGGAGGAGAAGAGGCATTCTGGTTTTTGGAGTTTTCAGCCTTTTTGCACTGATTTCTTCCCATCTTTGTGGATTTATCTACCTTTGGTCTTTGAAGTTGGTGACCTTTGGATGGGGTCTCTGAGTGGACATCCTTTTTGTTGATGTTGAAACTATTTTTTTCTGTTAGTTTTCCTTCTAACAGTCAGGCCCCTCTGCTGCAGATCTGCTGGAGTTTGCTGGAGGTCCATTCCAGACCCTGCTTGACTGGGAATCACCAGCAGGGGCTGCAGAACAGCAAAGATTGCTGCCTGTGCCTTCCTCTGGTAGCTTTGTCCCAGAGGGGTACCCGCCAGATGCCAGCCAGAGTTCTTCTGTATCAGATATCTGTCAGTCCCTGCTGGGAAGCATCTCCCAGGCAGGATACACGGCAGTCAGCGAGCCACTTGAGTAGGCAGTCTGTCCCTTAGCAGAGCTCCAACTCTGTGCTGGGAGATCCGCTACTCCCTTCAGAGATGCCAGACAGGGATGTTTAAGTCTGCTGAAGCCGTACTCACAACCGCCCCTTTTCCCAGGTGCTCTGTCCCAGGAAGGTGGGGGCTTTATTTATAGGTCCTTGATGGGCTGCTGCCTTTTTTCAGAGATGTCCTGCCCAGTGAGGAGCAAGTCTAGTGACACAGTCTGCCTGAAGAGGCCTTGCTGAGCTGCTGTGGGCTCTGGCCAGTTGCTGTATAAAGTTTCCGGTGACTTTGTTTACACAGCGAGATTAAAATCACCTACCCAAGACTCAGCAATGGTGGACGCCCCTCCCCCCACCAAGCTTGAACATCCCAAGTTGAGCTCAGACTGCTGGGCTGGCTGCAAGAATTTCAAGCCAGTGGATCTTGGCCTGCTGGTGATGCTGCAGTTCTGTCATACTGTATAATTCACCGTACAAGATCACTCGGCCAGGCTCCTGATGACACATGGCACTGCAAGTCACCAGAGATCCAAGGTACGTGGGTAAAACCCTCAAAGGGAGAGGGTACAAGTTGCCTAGCTTCTGAAAAATGCAAAACCTAGACAATACTGGCTCTATTTCTAGTATGGCAAAATAGTGACATCCTGCTCAGGCAAAGCAGTTCCTCCCCCTTTACATGGGGCGTTGGCTTCCCTTCGGCCCCTCCCCACCCAGCCTGCCTCATTCATTGAATAGATGTTCCAGTTTGGTTCCAAAATGGGTAGTGTTTCTCTATACAAGGAAATCACTTTGGGATGGGAGGATCGAGAGGTTTGTTAAATTGCTGATTCCCAGCTGTACTCCCACAAGGTCAGATATGGTATAAGCCTTGCTCCCTGGTGCTTTGGAATCTGCATTTTAAGAAACACTACAAAATGTGCTTGCTGTTATCTGATTATTCCTCTTAAACACACCCAATTCACATAAAGAGATTTAGATGTCCATAGGGACAGAATAGATATAAACTAAAACCGTATGTCATTGACTTCCAAACCTGGCAGGACCTCAGAAGCACTTGTAGGTTGATTAAAACCATATATTCTAGGACTTTCTCCCAGAGATTCTGATTCCATAGCTCTGGAATAAGGCCCAGCACTCTGCATAGGATGATTCTGATGCACAGCCGAGTGTGGGAGCCCCTGTTAACTTACAGCACACTGATCAGGTGCATGTTAAGGGCTGGGGTGGAGCACAAGGAGCACCACCCTCCTGAATCCAGGCAGCCAGCAATGGAGAGACTCATTCATTACTCCCACAGCGATTGATTCAGAAAGGGTTTGCCGAGATGGGTTCCCGAAACTGCTTTGGTAAGTCAGGAAGATGAATAGGTAGTACACTTGTGGGGACACTCAAAGGTGGGAGTGGACCCCCTGAATTTTGAGTAGGTATTCCCAAGAAGAGTGAAAACCAGAAAAGTGAGGTGGGGTTTCACTCTTTTTGGTTTATCTAGATGGCAATGGAAACTGCCATGAAGAGAGGCGGTTCCGAGTTTTCCTCAAAGCTTTCATATTTTGTGAAGATACTCTAAAGGTATTGTTAAAAACAGAATGCCACTTTTGCAAAAAAGAAAAAAAAAATTGGGAAGGATCTGTCTTTTCTCTGAATGGCATTGACGTAACAAAATCTTAAGATCCGAACTGGAACACCATGGTATTTTTCTACCCACATATCATGCTTGCCACTGGTCTCCCCTTTCCTTCTGTGCATCTCCCTGTTACATGGAAGCAGGAAGCAGGAAGCCCTTAGATCACCTTGATTAATCCGGTATCAGGAGCTGGTTTTATCACCATGGAAACATAACACTCCTATGGAAAATGGAGAAACCTCTGATCTTTGTAGTTTCAAAGGCTTTTTGTTTTGTTTTTTTAACACCCTAGAATAATGTTCTTTCTAAAAACAACAAGATACACATACAAACACAGGATTATATTACATACCTTGTATGCTGTTGAATTTTACTTATCAGGCTTGTAAAAATACTAATTTATGCTCAGAGCAAAGGTTTCTAGACATGAGATTATAAAATGAGAGGGCTTAAGTGCCACTGGAAGAAACTTCAGGGAAATAGACTTCTAAAATGCACAATTGCTCTAAGAAGAATGTGGATCACAAGAAATCTTTACAAACAGATATTCCTCTATGCTTATTTCTTACCCAGGTAGTGTCGAGACTGTGTAAGGGTGTTGGGAGTGGTGCATTTCATAAAAACACTAAATTTTTCCTGCTTTCAAATTGCATCAAGCTATTTCTTGGTGTCCTTCAAAATAATAGCCAAATGTTTAAAAATTCTCTGTTTAGGACTTATGAGACTCCATGCTATTTTAAACCCTCAGTAACAGATCTCAACATTGCAAGCATCTTGTAGATTATTTTCCACATAGACCCAAAATAGGACTCATTTTTGAAGTAGCAGCTATTGAAAAGTAGAAAATCTTTCCCATAGTTATGTGTATATTAGGATAGGCACACAGAAACAAGAATAAACTCACTGATTTCTTTCCCTACTGCTTTGGGCTAATACTGGTTCTCTCATGTTGTGGTATTCTAATGTGGCTGACTCTGGTTTATAGAACATTAAGGAAGGGGTGAGAAACCTACAGGACTCACGTCCCAGGGGTAGTTACTTGTTTCCTTAATGTTTTTAGATTTTATTTACTGTAATCAAAGAAGGCCAATGAGGTTGGAACACTGATTTTTATCTCCTAACAGAGAATTGTAATTGAACTATGACATTTAACTGGTAAACTAAAGATGTTAAATATCTTTTTCTAAAGGAGATATTATAGGCTTTTTCTTTTTTTCAGTACAATAGGAAATTCTACCTTTTTATAGGGTTAGAGAGTCAGGAGCTGGATGAAAACACCCCTAAGCCTTTGATAGAGTTCAAAGAAAGGGAGAAAGACAAAATACCAGTAGAGCTGCTTTTTTTCCTTTAGAAGTAGAAAATAATATTTGGAAAAATTTGAATATGAACACATTGTCATGAGATAAAGGCACATTTTGAAAGGGTTATTAATTTTACTCTTACGCAACTGAAAAACTAGTGCAGGATTTACGCTAAGTTTAAGGTAACCCTCCCTTGCTTTCCCAAATCATGTGAGAAGCATCGTATATGGGGAAGGGAATTCCTTCCTTGACCATCATTGCCCTCACCCTGTGAAGCAAGAGCTATGCGTTTCAATATAAATATTATTGTTGGCCACAAGACTTCCCAGATCCTTTTCAAAAACCTAGCTGCAGAATTGGACTGGCAGAGAATGTGTTTATACTTGGTCTCACTATCCTCCCTAAAATGGAAAACCTGTAACAAAGGACGCAATAAAATGCTGCTCCCCAGGGCAGGCTTGCTCAGCACAAGAGGCAGTTACAGGGAGATCATGTTAAAAGATTTGCACTTAGAACCTTGGCTTTGGTCCAGCCAAGGCTGGGAAAAGTACTCCCAGTTCTCTACCCCAGAAGCAAATGATGAAATTCACACTTCAAGAAGGCGCGTCCACTGGCCTGGCTTGGCGGAGGTGAGTGTGAAGGTGCTTGTATAAATGGTTTGCTTGTTGAGGCCCAAAATGGTTTATGAAAAGGAAATGCTTAACCAGCATTTTATCACAGGTTAACTGCATTAGAGAAATTGGGTTAAAATGTTAAATCTCAGCTGCTAGAACCGGCTTTGTGTCATTTGAGTATTTCCTTCAAATGCTAATGAAAGCTCAAGAATACTAATCAGATCCCATTGGCAAAGCCAAGCCAGTCACGGCAGGTTTCCAGCTGAAAATTATTTTTCACTGTCTACACTTGGATATTCTGCTTCTACTTGAACAAGGGCAAGGCAAAGTCATTGGTGATTATGCTCCTCCCATGCCCAGTCCAGGCCTCCTGCAGCATGTCCCTACGACTGCTCTTCACAATTCTCAGGCCCTTGCCTCTATAATAGATAGAGCTCTGCTTCTACACCCTCAGTGCCTGATGCTAGGCCAGACACTGCTTGCTCACTGCTCAGGCCAGGGCACTGATTACCTTACCCAGAAGAGGCAGCTGAGTGTTGTGGGAAAACCCTGAGATCAGAAGTCAGAATGGTGTCAATAGGGCCTAGTTCCAATACCCATTCGCTGCGTGTATTTGAGTAAATTATTCACTTTCTTGCACTTGTTTCCTCTTCGGTAAAATGGGAGTAATGAAATTCATTTATTCATCCAGGGTCTGAAGATTAAAGCTCATGCTTATGAGCTTTAATTGGGCGTGTGGTAGACCTTGCCCAATGGTAGCTGCTGTTCTCATCTTGCCACCTTCCCTTCCTGTAGCTTGTCTACTCCCCAGTACACGATCTGCACGGAGGAAGAAAGATCATGGTTCTCAGTGTCACCTCATATCACTCTTCCTGGCTCTGTAGCCTCCTAAACAAGGAGGGCTTTTGGTTTTTGAGGGTGATAAGATTTTCTCCAGGCAGATTTGGCTGCCTGGCTGGTGCTGTTTTATAGGCAGAGATTTAACTGGGGTTTCACCAAGCACATTTGACAGAAGATAAGGGTTAGGGAGTTGAATAAGTATGCAAGGCAGTTATGATCAGGAAAACCCGGGGAGGGGGTGGGATCTTGGCTTTACAAGTGAGGAGGGTGATTAGCCCTGCAAAGGATCAGTAGATGCAGGCCTTCACCTGTGTGATTAAAAAATTGTTGATGTCAAAAGTAGGTAGAGGGATGAGATGTGAGGGTAAGGTGGGAGTAAAAGCAGATGTAGCAGCTAGTGAGTGGTGTACTCAGAATGGTGGGAATGGAGGGGGTACTGTTCCTGGTATGAGCATGGGAGTATTCTTTCTCCTTTGTGGAAAAGAAAACTGATCATACAAGGCTACGGAGAGAACATGGTAACTCCAGAAAGACCTCATCTCTCCAGCACCGCCAGCCTTCGAGAATCCTATTCATACAAACCTTCCAGACAACAAATACTTAGAGCACATACTTTATTTTAAAGACTTTGAGATAACTCTTACTAATGACCAGTTGGCTGAACGCATCAATTATATACTAAGAGATATTGTACTTGCACAGAGAGAAAGTGCACGAGCCAGGGAGAGGATGTGTGAGCACTTTAAGGAAGAATATAACGTGTCAGTATTTTCAAAGATAACCATTTCCAGGGAGTTACAAAGTCTTCATAAAGTCATACATTTCTATTTTAATAACAGGAAGAGGACGGGACTGTTATTTGTTGATCACTTGCTTATTTCCAGTCAATAGCACAAGTAGAAACTTCATGTAATTTTCTACAAAGAAAATAAATATATGAACAGATGTTTATAATTGAAAAAACAATGGAGCCATTTCTCACCAACTAGATATGACAAAGATTATGAACTTTACACAGTGTTGGTGAGGGATTGAGGGGAAACTATCATATATGTGGATAAGAATTAAATTTGCATCAATGATTCGGCAACATCCATCCTGATTGTAAATGTACATACCTTTTGTATTAAAATTCAGAGACAAAGAGGCTTAGATGAATGTAGCCCCAGACGCAGAGTTCAGAACTATGGAGTAAGTGTGAAGTGCTTGATATGCTGAGAGAGAAAAAGGAAAGGTTTTCACACTGAGGGGGTGCAACAGGATCCAGATGAGCCCTCTCCTTGAGTTGAATCATAAGTACTTTTTAAACTGGGTACAATAAAGTTAGCATTTTAAGAATGTTAGGAGAGGGCAGATTATTCCAGAAACAGGAATGGGGAAGCAATTTGAAATTTAAAAAAAAAACAGAAGTAAAGCTGCATTCCTACATCACCCCCCAAAAATACTATAAAATAAACGTATATTTTTATAAAAATGACATGATGACTTTTTTTTAAAGAATGACAATGAAAACCAGACCTATATGATTAAACACTCCTCCCCCTATATTTTCCATTAATATGACTGGCAAATGGCTTGTTTCCCTAATATGCAAAGGGATTGTCAAATGAATAAGGAACACACGAGCAACCAGGGAAAAGGTGGTTAATTTCAGAAAGACAAAACAGTAAGAAAATAAATATGTGAAAAGATATTCATAATATTAATTGATAAAGCAATGAGCTGTTTTTCACAGACTAGATATGACCAAGATTCTGATCTTTAACAGGGGTTGAGGGAAACTGTCATATGTGGATAGGAATTTAAATTTGCACCAATTATCTGGCAACATCAAGATTGTAAATATACCTACACTCATTCCACAATTTCTTATTTAGCTGAATTCATTATGAGTCTTCTGAATTCATTATTCAGGACCTCCTCCTCCTCTAGAGGTGACATGAGGGCCACAAGGACAGCCATTGATTTTTCTTCCCCCATCACAACACAATCTGCCCCACCATTATAAGCAGAATCCAATACTCAAAAAGGCTATAATTAGAAATGACTGCACACCTTCTCCTAAAAGGCCATGGGAACTAGCCTCATCACTCTTTTCATGCCTGTCACTTGTCACCAGAAGTCAAAGCTTCTCATGTCTCTACCACCACCCTATTGTTGGACAGCTGCTATTGGAACCCAGTGTCCCAGCCACCCTGAACACATACATGCCTCTAGTATTCAATCATCATCAAAATCATTTGTACTTTTCTCCTTTCTAGGCCAGCCCCTCCACTCCCAGCTTGGGTCTCAGCCCCTCTTGACTACTCATGGACATTCCTCGAGCAATTGTCCCTTGTCTCTCTTGAACACTGGATTGTCCTTTAATCCAAGGTCAATTCCATTTCACAATAAACATGCTTTAATATCTCCCACCTAAACAAACAAAACCAAAAATCCTCTTTCCACTCCACCTCACTTCCAGATACTGCTTGATTTCTCTGTTCTCCTTTGGAGCAAAACTCCTTGAAAGCATAGTGTTGTGTCTGCGTTCTTCACTTCCTCACCTCCTATTCGCTCTCTTCTGACAGTTTTTACTGAAGTGTAATTAGCCTACTGGAAGGTGCACAAATCACAGGTATGCGCACAATGGATTATCACAAAGTGAACACTCCCTGTGCCAATACCCAGGTCAAGAAACAGAACATTGTCCACACCCCAGAAACCTAGTTCTTTCTTTTGACTGCCACTGTTCCCTCTTCCCCAAAGACCGTTACCATTATTCCTTTCAAAACAACACATTATTTTGCCTATTTTGAAAAATTGCTTTGGAATATTACTGTATGTATTTCTCTGTGCGTGTTTTCTTTTGGCCAATGAGATGGGCAGTTTGTGAGATTGGTTCAAGTTATTACACAGCAGGGACCAGACCACACAATATAAGCACTTTTTCGGTTTTTTGGAGTGAAGCCCTTGGGAGGTAACAGAGGAGTGACATGATACGGTCTTTGCACTGAAGGTTCCCTTAGCTGCTACCTTGAGAATAGAATATGGGTCGGGAGGTGAGGATGAAGATGAAAGCAGGGAGACTGGTTAGGGAGCCGCTACAACAATCCAATCACAGTATTAAACTCTGCGGCTTTAAAAAGAAGACATTTTAGGTCAGTCCCTCAGTGGAGCTAAACCAAAGCAATAATAAACCAAGTTCACGGTTGGACCTGCAATAACTAGGCCAGCTATCACAGTTTAGCCCTGGAAAATAATTAACACCTCCACAACAAAAATAGCCTTTGCAAACAACTGTAATTTTCCAAAATTAAAATAGAATAATGTATGGCTGAGAATAAATAGAAGCTTCAATATTTAGAAACCTTGAGTCTTAAAAGTAATACTTCATCAAACACAGAAAGCATTCTCAAGGCCAGAAAACCAAAATAATTTCAGGCCTTGGGGGAATGACAGGGAGGTAACGAGTCATCAAAAGCAGACCGATAGGCAGGGGAAAAGTATGGGTTTCCTGGATATAAATAATTGGAAATACAGGGATGCCCTACCTCGCTACAAGTGAATTTCCCGTACTGTTTACATTCTTTCTCACAATTCCTAACACTTGCGCATCACAAAGGTGTGTTTTCCTGGTGACGAGTGTTTTTACATGACTCAGTTGGACCCTGAGATTACGTGTGGTTGGTTTTTCTTCCATCACTACACATTTGTCTTGCTCTCCAGAATTCCCAGCTTTTCGAAATGAAAGTTTTAACATTTTTGCTCAGATCCACATATTTGATTCTGTGTTGGTTTTCACAGCACTCTGGGCAAAAGATGGGGCTGGAAGTTGGTGTATGTTAAATCTAGGAGCGTGGCAAATGATGCCAGCCTCTGTTCAGTTTGTCTAGGGGAGTGGCCCCATCCCACATCCCCTTCTTCCAGTGGAAAAGTGTGGCTGCCTCATACGATATCAACATCAAAACATTAGCATTGTATTGAATATAGTCTCACTTATTAACCAGCTAAGATCTATTGCTAATGCATTTACCTGGGCGTTTTCTTTTAGCTTACTTTGTTTTTCGCTTCTATCACCTTTGAAGGAATGTTCCCCCTTGGAACAAAATTTTTCAAAATAGTTCATACTTGTCTCCAATTCCCCTCTTGAATTCTTTGTTAAACCCACTCCAAGAGCCTTTGTTTCTAATAAAGCCTCGTCGAGGCAACCAAAAACCTGTGTGTTGCTGTGCCTACACCACCCGTGCGGAATGTTTATTTTTCCTACCAACCTTCCGAAGGTAATTTCTTTGCCTGTATGTTCCGACCAAAAAGAAGTGATTCAAAAGAGAGTTTGAAGCCAGGCTGGGTGTGAAGCCAATAGCACAAGAGCTTTAGAGTTAGACAAACCTCAGTTGAAGTGCGACCTGCATCACATACTAGTGGGTGACCGTGAACAGCCTCCCTGATCCCTCTGTGCCTCAGTTTCCTAATCTGTGAAAATAAGGAGTTAATAGAAGCTGCCTAGCAAGGCTGAGGGAAAATGAAACGAGAGAATGGGGCTGGGACATGGTAACCATTTATTATGCATTAGCTGCTGTTATTATCGTCACTGATTTTGTTCGCATCTGAAGCCAATGAAGGCAAATATGTCTTACGCCAGTAGGTTCCTCCCCACAAATCCTCCTGGGTAAGCAGCTGCCTCTGCTGTTTCTCAGGCTGCTTTGTTCGACTTCCTGCCTGCTTGAGGCATAAATCAATAACTTTGATGAGAGCCACTGCTCCTATGTGTGAGATGAGGCAGGAGGAAGGAGGGTTATAAGAGGGGGTGATCGCTGGAAAAAGTAATGTAAGTCTATAACCTCAGCACCCCACAGACAGAGGAAGTGCTACCATTGCATTCACCTGTACATCTGGATAACATTAAAACAATAAGCTTTATTATAATTAGATCATAAAACGGCAAGCTTTGCAAAAGCAGGAGCAAGGTCCTCCATTGCCTCTGAGTCCCTCCACTCTGCAGTCCTTAGGTAGCTAAGTCAGCAGCCTTCAATCTTTTTTTTTTTTTTTCTGATCCACAAAAATGGATGCCACTCACGGGAGCGGTCACTCTCGTGGGGATGCCCAAGATTCTGTGAAATTCCCAACACAAGCAGCAGTTCCTCCCTGTTTTCTCTCTCAAATGCAAGGGCGAATGACAAAAATAGAGGGGTACATTTAGCTCCAGTTCACTTGGAAAAAAAATTACGAGCTTTATTCATCATCAGTTTCTCTTGACACCTCACACTGTTCACCTTCGCCGTTTTAAGGGGCATCATTTCAACAAGCTATCATCAAACAGTGGTGCCAGGGAGCCACTGGGAAATGGGATGAGGAGGGTCTGGGGTGTCTATCGGTGCTTCCCAGTGACTGTTACAGGCCCTCTGTTTCAGGCGGACCCTCCTGCAGGAGCGGAAAATTTCTTGCTAAAGGGGGCTTAAAGGTCTTTTCCTTTCTCCTTAGTGGATCAGAACCTGTGTATAAAAGAGAAATGAAATGCTCAGGTGACAGCAGTGATTCTCAATGGCTGGCATCTAAGACACAAAAAGAAAATCCCAATGTGTTTATAATACCAGCTTCTGAAGATCATGTTTGGCAAATTTTTCCTGATTTTTTCTTCATATTCAAATGGGGAATATGAAGAAGACCGAAAATGATCATAAAGGGGAGATTTTGGAGTGTGTTCTGTTTCAAGGCAAATGAGAAAGTGGTCAAGTAGCTTGGGGGCCAATTACAATAGTGGGTGAAAGTCACTGTGTTAGTGAGAAGGCTCTGGGGTCACCACATAAGACAAAAGTACTTTGATTACCTTTCCCCACCATTCCTGTCCTTTCCTTTTAGTGAATGGCAAATCCATTCGTCACCAAGCCAGAAATCTTTGATTCACTGGCTCCTCTCTCTCTCTCTCTTTCTCTACCTCTCTCTCACTCTCTCTCTCTGTCTGTCTCTTTCTCTCTCTCTGTCTCTCTGTCTCTCTCTCTCTTTCTCTCTCTCTCTCCCTCTCTCTCTCTGTCTCTCTTTCTGTCTGTCTCTTTCTCTCTCTCTGTCTCTCTCTCTCTCTCCCTCTCTGTCTCTCTGTCTCTCTCCCTCTCTCTCTCTGTCTCTCTCCCTCTCTGTCTCTCTGTCTCTCTCTGTGTGTGTCTCTCTCTCTCTCTCTCTCTGTCTGTCTCTCTGTCTCTCTCCCTCTCTCTCTCTCTCCCTCTCTCTCTGTCTCTCTCTCTTTCTCTCTCTGTCTCTTTTTCTCTCTCTGTCTCTTTCTCTCTCTCTCTCTCTGTCTCTCTCTTTCCCTCTCTCTCTCTCTCCCTCTCTCTCTCTCCCTCTCTCTCTCTCTCCCTCTCTCTCTCCCTCTCTCTCTCTTTCTCTCTCTTTCTCTCTCTCTGTCTCTCTCTCTTTCTCTCTCTCTCTGTCTCTCTCTCTTTCTCTCTCTCTGTCTCTCTCTCTGTCTCTTTCTCTCTCTGTCTCTCTCTCTCTGTCTCTTTCTCTCTGTCTCTCTCTCTTTCTCTCTCTCTCTGTCTCTGTCTCTCTCCCTCTCTCTTTCTCTCTCTCTCTGTCTCTTTCTCTCTCTCTGTCTCTCTCTCTTTCTCTCTCTCTCTCTCTGTATCTCTCTTTCTCGCTCTCTCTCTCTCTCTCTCTCATACTTATTGAGTTTCAAAATGTCATCAGTACCTGACCACTTCACTTCAGTGAAGGACAGTACTCATCCTGGTCCAAGCCACCAATATCTTTCACCCGGGTAACGGCCTCCTAACTAGTTTTCCTTCTCTCACTTTTCCTGCTACAATCTGTTTCACACTGCAGACAGAACAATCTTTTTTTGTTTGTTTTGTTTTCGTTTTCTGAGACAGAGTTTTGCTCTTGTTGCCCAGGCTAGAGTGCAATGGCGCGATCTCGGCTCACTGCAACCTCTGCCTCCTGGGTTCAAGTGATTCTCCTGCCTCCAGCCTCCCGAGTAGCTGGGATTACAGGCATGCGCCACCACGCCCGGCTAATTTCATATTTTTAGTAAAGACAGGGTTTCTTCACGTTGGTCGGGCTGGTCTCGAACTCCTGACCTCAGGTGATCCACCTGCCTCGGCCTCCCAAAGTGCTGGGATTACAGGCATGAGCCAACATGCCTGGTCAGACAGTCTTTTTAATCAGAGTTTGTCTTTTTAATCAGTTTAAATCAGATTTTGCCATTTCTTTGCAAACCTCCAATGGCCTCTCATCTCATTCATGGAAAACCGTTCTTTACTGTGTCTATGAGCCCTTTTAGGACCCCATCCTTGCAGCCTATCCAACCACATCATCTCCAACAGCTCCTCCCCTCTGTCACTCAGCTCATTGACAGTGGTCCCCTGGGTTTTAACTGAACAAGCCTACCTCAGGGCTTTGCCCTTGTGGTTCTGTCTGCATGAAGTATTTTATTCCAGAAATTTGCTCGGTGTGAAAGAAGCCGTATTCTTTCTCATGGGCAACTCGATCGTCGGCATCTGTTTCAGCAGTCAATGACTGTGAGCAAATTGGCTATGTCAAACTCTGCAAAATTGCTAGATTTTTTTAAAAATGACCTAAATAGAGAGTTTATTTCTCAGAAATTTGTTAAGGTCAAATTTTTTTGTGTATTATCCTCAGCATATGGTTGCTTTTCTGTTACAAACTTTCACTTGTTTTAAAGAATGAATAATTTGGGGACTTTGAGTATTTAAATCTATTTTTAAACATGGTATATGTTCTCGTAACTGTCGTTTCTCACACTGGCACTGATTGTACCTTATTAGTTAGTTCCGGAGACCCTTAATTACAGAAAGCTGCCTGGGGAAGTACACGATGGAGTCAATTGTATTGATGAGAAAAGAAAAAAGCAAACTAATAGAGCTAATGACTCGGAGTCTGAGACAATCATGAAAGACTTTCCCCTCCACTTCTTCAAAACCTAGGTAGTGCAATGTTAAGTAGAATCAGGGAAGGCAGTAACTCGTTGTGCCAATTTAAACCCCCAACGCAATTTATTTATGAGGCTCAGGGTATTTTAAATTCACCCAAGTCAATCACGCGGTGAAAATCATGCTCGGGTGTGAATTGCTGCATGGAAATATGCATCCCCTTCTTGTACTCGCACAGACTTTTTGCACCTCAAGGGGAGTGAGCAGCTGTTGCGGAGTCAGTAGAGTCTGGTCTGAGTAAGGAGGAGCCCGGCAGGGCCCTGGTGGGGTCCGAGAGAGGGCACTAGGGCTGTTTCTATTCGGGGACCTGGGGGAAGGCGCCGCCGCCGGGTCATTGCAGCGCCTACCCAGAGCGCAGAGCTGTGGATCCCACAGCAGCCTCCGGGCCAGGTTCCAGGATGCTCAGGGATGGCGCGGCTGCACCTGTCACCCGCCGCTCCCTCCTGCTCCGGGGAGACCCCGCGCCGACCTCTGCCCTCGCGCCTGACAGCTGGGCCCCGAGCCTCCCCTGCCTCTGTTGTCACTCGGAGGTGGCTGGTGATTAGTAATCGTCTCCATTCTCCACGCGGGAGGCGTGACCACGCAGCCTCTGAGCCAGCGCCTGGAAATTCCTTTCAGGGACTGCTTTTGCATCTGGAAACCAGAAGTGATTCAAGGGATATGTTCTGGGGAACTATACTCCTGCCCCTGGACTGGGGAGAGTGTCACAGCTCATGAAAGCGCTGCTCCCAGGGAAGAGCTGTCTCTGCCCCCATAAGATAGTTCTTTTCCCTTTCCTGATCAAGGAGACAATGACGGAAGTATGACTGTCATGGCTGATGATAGCCAGACTAGAGAGACATTCACACTAGGGTTTGGTTTTGTTTGTTTTTGTAGACAGAGTCTTACTTTGTCGTCCAGGCTGAAGTGCAGTGGACAATCAGGGCTCACTGCAGCCTCAACCTCCCCAGTTCAAGTGTTCCTCCCACCTCAGCCTCCCAAGTAACTGGGACTATAGGCACATGCCACCATGCCTGACCAATTTTTTTTTTTTTTTTTGAGAAGGAGTTTCGCTCTTGTTACCCAGGCTGGAGTGCAATGGTGCAATATCGGCTCACTGCAATCTCCGCCTCCTGGGTTCAGGCAATTCTCCTGCCTCAGCCTCCCGAGTAGCTGGGATTACAGGCACGCGCCACCATACCCAGCTAATTTTTTGTATTTTTAGTAGAGACGGGGTTTCACCATGTTGACCAGGATGGTCTTGATCTCCTGACCTCGTGATCCACCCGCCTCGGCCTCCCAAAGTGCTGGGATTACAGGCTTGAGCCACCGCGCCCGGCCTTTTTTTTTTTTTTTTTTTTTTTAAGTAGAGATGAGGATCTCACTATATTGCCTAGGCTAGTCTGGAACTCCTGACTTCAAGTGATCTCCCACCTCACCCTCCCAAAAATACTGGCATTACAGGCATGAGCCACTGCGCCTAGCTCCCACTAGTTACCACTAACACACTTCCTCAATTGTAAAATAAGGCATTGAACAAGTTGTTTACATTTAAATCACTTTCCAAGTGTTCATCAGCCTCCAAATATTGGGGCATTTCTCAGACTAATATCAGTCGCAATTTTATCACTATTTCTACCTGGCAATATCTTTTTCCATGTAAGGGAAAATTGATTTTGACCAATTCGCCAGATATCAATGTTGGTAACATTCCGACCATCTTGATTTGACATATTGAATTGCAGTTCCCCAAGTCACTCCAGCTGGGACAGAGGAGGCAGCTTACACAGAGCACAGTCACTGTGGGCAGTGACTTTGAGCTCTCCAGGCTCATGTGCTTAGTCCTTGTCACTGGCTCTGCCCCTGCCCTTGGTACTTGCCCAGCCCAGGCCCCAAGGGAAGAATGCTTACAGATCGGGTCAGGGATTTTACCTTCCCCATTGTTCTAGGGAGTGGTCTCCATCTTCTTTCCATGTTTGTCTATTTTACTAATTTCAGGAACCCCAGATCCTGGTCCTGGCCCTCCTCCACCAGACAAAAGGAAGTCAGAGCCGGCTCCAAAGCAATTCTTGCAAAGTGGCTCCACAACTGCTTGCCTGAGTCAAGCCTCAGGGGGAAAAAATCCCTGTATCCATCATCTTTTTCTCTATTTCTCTAGGAATAATTTGTCTCATAGTTCATAATATTCCACAACATCTGCTTATGGTAACTAAGGCATTTAGCAGCTTGACCTGCTGGAAAGGACATGGATATGGGACTTTGAGTCTCAGATCTACTTCATACAAACTTTGTGACTTTGGAAATAGACACTTTCTTGGTATGAGTCTTAGTAAGCTCACCTGTAAGGTGGGAGTTATAAGAATTTTATAGTGCCAGGCACAGTGATTTACACCTGTAATCTTAACACTTTGGGAGCCAGAGGCAGGAGAACCGCTTGAGCCTAGGAGTTTCAGACCAGCCCTGTCAACATAGAGAGACGCTGTCTCTCTAAAAAATTTTAAAAATTTTAGCCAGGCATGGTGGTATGCTCCTATCATTTCAGCTCTTTAGGAGACTGAGATGTGAGGATCCCTTGAGTCCAGGAGGTCGAGGCTGTAGTGAGCCACGATGGTGCCAGTGCACTCTAGCCTGGGCAACAAAGCCAGATCCTGTCTCAAGATAAATAAATAAATAAGTGAATAAAAGTTGTGTAGGAATAATGTATGACAAAAGATTCTGTGAACCTCACAACGTTATATAATGGTTTGTGTGTGTGTGTGTTTGTTTTACTGCAGTAGATTTTCGTGGTTAGGAGAATGAGTTTTTGGAGTCAGACTTCTGTTTAAAGCAAGGCTTCACTAATTACTGGCTCTAAGACCACAGACAAGTGACTTTAATTTTTTTGTACCCCAGCATCATCATCTGTAAAGTGGAAATAATAGCTATATTTTAGGGTTGTTGAATCATTAAGTGAGATAATGTATGTTAAGCATTTAGTGTAATTCTTAATATGTCATAATAGTAGTTGCTGCTGTCAGACCCCAAGGATGCTGTCGGCCTGAAAAAATATTGTACCCTTTAGACTTTTTTTTTTTTTTTGAGACAGAGTTTAGCTCTTGATACCCAGGCTGGAGTGCAATGGCACGATCTCGGCTCACTGCAACCTCCGCCTCCTGGGTTCAAGCAGTTCTCCTGCCTCAGCCTCCCGAGTAGCTGGGACTACAGGCATGCGACACCATGCCCAGCTGATTTTTGTATTTTTAGTAGAGACAGGGTTTCACCATGTTGACCAGGATGGTCTCGATCTCTTGACCTCGTGATCCACCCACCTCGGCCTGCCAAAGTGCTGGGATCACAGGCATGAGCCACTGCGCCCAGCCCCACTGTAGACTTTTAATCTAGCTCTGGGGTTCCTCCTTCAGATGTTATCCACATCTGAATTTTTATCTTTAGAAATGAATGTGTATAAAATTGCCTTACTTAATTTCAGTGTTTAGACAATATTTTTTTGTAGTTTGAAAATGTATAAAATTCTAGTGAACCAGCTTCTTATCTCAGCAGTTGAAATTATTTCATCTGACCATTGATTCTTGAATTCAACCAAGATTTTTCCAGAAAAATCATGAAAGAATCCATCTTCAGAGACTGATGTTCCAAAAGAAGGCCTGTCTTCCGGGATAACAGATCTGATGTGAGTATTCTGCCAAAATAGTTGAGCAAATGAAACAACCTTAACAGCTTTTGCCTAATTCGCTAATATACCAAGAGGCTTCACAATTAGGTATGCATGTCAGGTGTATTAGTCCATTTTCACACTGCTGATAAAGACATGCCCAAGACTGGGTAAATCATAAAGAAAAAGAGGTTTAATGGACTCATCGTTCCAAGTGGCTGGGAAGGCCTCACAATCATGGCAGAAGGTAAAAGACACATCTTATATGGCAGCAGGCAAGAGAGAGAATCTGTGCGGGGAAACGCCCCTTTATAAAACCCTCAGATCTCATGAGGTTTATTCACTATCATGAGAATAGCATGGGAAAGACCCACACTGATGAATCGATTATCTCCCCCTGGGTACCTCTCATAATACATGGGAATTACGGGAGCTATGATTCAAGATGAGATTTGGGTGAGGACACAGCCAAACCATATCAGCAGGGTTGTTCAGGGAACTCTTTGGGGAGCTGTAGCCCTGCATTAGGATGGGGTTCCAGGGGGTGTTGCCATGGAGCATCCCTTTTATGTCCACAAATGGCCCTTCTGAGGAACATAAGGTTCCTGAACATGAAACATTTGTTCTGGGCTAAAGAATTTGTAGTTACTTTTGCTCATGCACCTGCGATCAGCTGCTAGACTGGCTGGCTGGTCTAGCATTGCCTTAGCAGGGACAGCTCATCTCTGCTCAGTGGGCCCTCTCTTCTTCAGCAGGCTTGTTCTCATGGCAGTTGCCAGAAGCAAGAGAGTTAGTCAAAGAGTGCAAGTACTCTTGAGACACAATGACTCTCCTGCTGCAATCTATTGATAAAAGCAATAGAATGGAAGGTCAACCTAGACAGAAAGGGAGAAGAAATGGACTCTACCTCTTGATGAAAAGATGTGCAAAATCACATTACAAAGAGTATGGAAACGGGAGAAGTGAAGGATCATGGCCATTTTTGCAACCTTCCACATATGGTACAATTGCTGTGTTGCTTGCTAAGTAAAGCTGTAAGGCATTTATGTTCCCACTTTCAGTGTGTGAGTTTCTGTTTCTCTGCATTCTTGCCAGCACTTGGCAGAATACACTCATTTTTTTAAATTGATCTGATAATTTAAGGTAAGTGGTGTCACATGGTTATTATTTTTATTTCATTTTCAGTTTCTTATACCTACTGAGGTTAAACATATTTTTATATATTCATTAGCCATTTGTATTTCTTCTGAAAATTGCCAATTCCTATCTTGCTAATTTTTCTATTGGAATGTTTTCTATTAGAACATTTTATGAATATTTATATATTTTAATTCTTTAAGTGTCATTTCACTGCAAATTTATTTCCATTCATTTGTCCTTTTTTTCCCAAAAGTTTTTTGAGGAACAGCTGGTGTTTGGTTACATGAATAAGTTCTTTAGTGATGGTTTCTGAGATTTTCATGCACCCATCACCCAACAGTGTACACTACACCCAGTGTGTAGTCTTTTATCCCTTACCCCCCACCCTTCCCCCTGAGTCCCCAAAGTCCATTGTATCATTCTTATGCGTTTGTTTCCTCATAGCATAGCTCCTACTTACAAGTGAGAGCATATGATGTTTAGTTTTTCTACCTCTGAATTACTTCATTTGGAGTAATGGTCTTCAATTCCATCCAGGTTGCTGTGAATGCCATTATTTCATTCCCTTTTATGGCTGAGTAATATTCCATGGTGTATATATATTTATAACATTTTCTTTATCCACTCATTGATTGATGGAAATTTAGGGGGCTGGTTCTGAATTTTTGCAATTGCATACTGTGCTGCTAGAAACATGCATGTGCAAGTATTTTTTTTTATATAATAACTTCTTTTCTGGGTATATACCCATGAGTGAGATTGCTGGATCAAATGGTAGGTCTACTTTCAGTTCTTTAAGAAAGCTCCACACTGTTTTCTATAGTGGTTACACTAGTGTACATTCTCACCAACTGTGTAAAAAAGTGTTCCCTTTTCACCACATCCACACCAACATTTATTATTTTTTGTTTTTTTGATTACTGCCATTCTTGCAGGAGTGAGGTGGTATTGCATTGTGGTTTTGATTTTGCATTTCCTAGATAATTAGTGATATTGAGCATTTTTCCATATGTTTGTTGGCGATTTGTATATCTTCTTTTGAGAATTGTCTATTTATGTCCTTAGCTCACTTTTTGATGGGATTGTTTGTTTTTATTCTTGCTGATTTGTTTGAGTTTCTTGTAGATTCTGGATATTAGTCCTTTGTTCAATATAGATTGCAAAGTTTTTCTCCCACTCTGTGAGGTGTTTATTTACTCTGCTGATTATTTCTTTTGCTATGCAGAAGCTTTTTAGTTTAATTAAGTCTCATCTATTTATCTTTTTTTTCTTTTGGTTGCATTTGCTTTTGTGCTCTTGGTCATGAAGTCTTTGCCTATGCCAATGTCTAGAAGGATTTTTCCAATGTTAGATTTAAGTTTTTGATCCATATTGAGTTGATTTTTGTATAGGGTGAGAGATGAGGATCCAGTTTCATTCTTCTACATGTGACTTGACAATTATCCCAACACATCTGTTGAATAGGGTGTCCTTTCCCCAATTTATATTTTTGAGTTTGCTTTGTTGAAGATCAGTTGACTGTAAGTTTTTGGCTTTATTTCTGGTTTCTCTACTCTGTTCCATTGATCTATACACCTATTTTCATACCAGTTACCATGCTGTTTTGGTGACTTTGGCCTTATAGTATAGTTTGAAGTTAGTTAATTTGGTGCCTCCAGATTTGTTCTTTTTGCTTAGTCTTGCTTTGGCTTCATGTGTCTTTTTTAATTTGCCTTGATGTCTTTTTCCATAGGCAATAATGAATTTTTATCTAAAAATGATGTCCACTTTTTCATTATGAGTTATATTTTTTGTGACTTAAGCTATCCTCAACTTCACAATCTTTAATATGTTACCCCCAGTTTTGGTAAAAATAGTTTTAAAGTTTGCATTTTATATTTTGTTATTTACTATATCTGGAATTTATTTTTATGCATGACACGAAGGAAGAAATCTCCTTTTATTTTTTCTATGTAGTGAACAATTATTCTCACCCACTTTTTGAAGACTGTGTCTTTCCCCACTGATTTTTGGTGCCATCTTTATAATATATCAAGGACCCATGTATGAGCAAGACTGTTTCTAGACACCCTAAAAGTTCCATTGACTTATTTATTTGTTGTAGCACCAAAAAGCTTGCTGTTTTATTTATGATGACTCTGAATATGAACTAGTTTCTAATGAGAAAATATGCTTTTAAAATTATTTTTCATGATTTCTTAGCTGTATCTATACTCTTTTAGATGAATTCTATATGGACCAAAACTTTAAAAAGTAGACACTTTACGTTTAACTTTTCTCCTTTATTAACTGAGCACATAAATCTTACTCCTCCGAAATTCATCGTCATTCCTAGGCAGGGCAACGTGTTCCCAGTGGTAAAGGCCTGAGGTTGTATTCTGCTTTAATACTTCTTATGTGGTAGAATCATTTCTCTGTTTCTCAGTGTTTTAACTTGCTGAGTAATACTGTTAATGTAGAATCTTAAAAACTGTAGGAGTGTTTTATTAAAAGGTAAGAAGGTAACATGAGGCTTATTTTTAGTTAGAGCTCTGGTACTTTTTGAGTTCTAAAAACCTCAAATACAATGCCTCATCTCGGATATCTTAGAATGTAGCCTCTTCACTTATTCATTCAGCAAATATTTACGAAGGTCCTATTACATGGCTGTTACTATCTTAGGTGCCAGGGATAGAGTGGCTTACTCACCAATTCTTTAGAAGAGAAGAGACAATGATTATTTTTATTTTATAGGTGAAAAAACTAAGGCACAAAGCCTTCGTTTGATTTGATTAAATACAAGTTGCATTTGCTGAGAGCTTACAGAGGTCCCAGACTATAGGGTTATGTATTAGGTGCTCTGGATGATAATATCAAAGATGAGGAAGACAGATGGGTCTCATCCAACATGACATATTACAGTCAACATGAAGATATTACACTTGAATTAATGTAAGACCACTTGCCTCCTTTCTAAGGAGATTTAAATTGCTTCCTCAAGAAAGTAGACTGTAAGTTGGCTTTTGAAGAATGGAAGTATCATTGTCTGATTTCTAGTGAGATTATTATGTAGACAGATTGAAGCCCAGAGGAGATATTAGAGCCAAAAGGGACCTGGAGAGAAAGACAACATTGCAGAGACAGGGGTTAGGCTGGTTGGAGTAGAGCAAGTGTTTGAAGTGTACAGAAATGGAATGAGTAGTGAATAATACTCAGGTCTCCTGCACTCCTGGCTAGTAGAGGTCTGTAGATTAGGAGGCCTGACATAAATTACCATCACACGCAGGCTACCTATGCCTTCTCATTTGGGACTTATTTCTTTCTAGTAGTTCCCATACAGATTTTTTTTATAATTCACCGCTAAAACTTAATCATTGTTCCATCTATGCCCCCTGTACTCTGTGCATTTTTAAAGTCACAGCATCTGTAATCATCAGCATGCTTGATAAGGCATCTGTCTGCCTGAGAGCAGCGCCCATGCCTTTGGCCTCTGTGACCTCAACAACTAGCACAATGCCTGTTAGTTGAGAGAAAATTGTTTGATGGAAGAATACCTTTATAGCCTATTCTTTGTGGGAGGGCTAGAGTTCCTTGGGTTTCTTGTTTTGTTTTGCTTTTTAAATCTGTACATCTAATGAATCTTATGAGGTAGTAACCTGATGCACTGATATGACATGGGTCACAGAATTTTGCGATTATGTGGGAGTGGGGTTACTGATGCAGAATATGACATGACCCTGAAAGGGTTCTAGAGAGAGAAGCTGTAAAGGGTTGACTCATCTGACAGTGCAGAGTGAATGGGCAGCAAATCACACATCTGGAAGTAGTTCAGGCCTTGTTGAGATTTACAGGAAAAACATTTTCCTAGTTATTGGAAGTTTTCCTCCTAAATCAGTGTAGTTATATTGTTCTACAAACTTGGGACTCAACTAGAAGTTGTTTTTTTTTTTTTTCTTTATTCTTTGCATCTTCTGTGTCTTTTAAAGAAATACTCTCTTATCTTGATGTTGAAAAAAAATATTCTTCAACAAATTTGATTATTATTTTTCTGTTCACATGAAAGTCTTTAATCCATCTGGGATTGCTTTTTGAGTATGATATGATCTAGGGGCTTAATTTTTCCCCCCATTGGGATAGCTGATTCATTTACTTAAAAAAAATCCTTTTTGTCCCTTCTGGTCTGCAGTGCCTACTCAGGCATAAACCAACTTTTTATATGCATGTTGTTCTGTTCCTGGGCTGTCTTCTATTTCATTTTTCTATTTGTTCACTCTTACATCAATACCACAGTGTTTTAAATAATATAACCTTATATGGTAATGCAAATCTCTCTACTTCATTCTTTGTCTTCAATAGAGTTTTCACCATTTATTCTTTGCTTTTTGCTTTCCAACAAAATTTTAGAATAAGCTTGTCATACTTCACAAAAAATGAAAACACAAGCAAAAATATGGTTGGCATTTTCGCTGCAATCACACTGAATCAACAGATCAATCTGAGGAAAATTTATATTTTTATTATTTGATTAAATCAATCCATGAACATGGTGTATCTGACCATTTATTTTGTTTGCTTAATGTCTTTCAATATAATTTCATAATTTTTTCATAAAGGTCTTATATATCTTTTCCAAGGCTTATATTCCTCCATACATTGTATTTTAATGCTATTATAAGTGATATCATTTAAATTGCATTTTCTAGCTGTTTTGCTAGCATATAGAAATGTAACTAATGTTTGTATATTCAGTTTGTATCAACCTTGCTAATTTTTTTCATTAATTCTAACAATTTGTCATTAGATTTACTTGAATTTTCTATTCAGATGGTCATATTATCTAAGAATGACTTTCTAATCCTTGCACTTTTCATTTCTTTATCTTTCCTTACTCTGTTTGAACAGCAGTATAACAATAAGCATCCTTCTCATGTCCCTAATTTAAAGAAAATACTTCGATATTTCTTGATTCAGCAGGATGACTGCAGTAGATTTGCAGTAGTCCTATTTTAGGACTTCCCTTCCATTGCCAAGAATTTAAAAAATCATGAATGCATGGTGAATTTTTATTTAATACTTTTCTATATCTGTTGAAGATTATCACATGATTTTTCTCCCTTAAGCTATTTTAGTGATGAGTAACATCGGCTGATTTTCTTTTGTTAAGCCAATCTTGCATTCCTTGGATAAACCCTACTAGCTCAAGATGTGTTTTATTTTTTATATTTCTAGTTTGTCTTGACAATGTTTGCAACTATTTTTATAGATGAGATTGGGTTATAATGATCTTTTTTTTAAAAAAAACACTCTTCTTGTTAGATTTTGGTATCATGCATTTGCTAGTCTCTTAAAATAAATTGAGGGGAATGTTCTCTTTACTTATCCTTAAGAATAGTTTCTGCAAGATGGAAATTATTTGTTCCTTCAATATTTGGCAGAACTCACCTGTTTTTTTGTGGGCTTGTTGTTTTCATTATCAGAAGATTTAAATTCTGATTCTGTATCTATTTCTTCTCAAGTCAGTTTTGGTAAGTTATATTTTTGAAGACTTTGTTTCATCTAAGTTTTAAAATGCATTGTCATAAAATTGTTTATGGTATTCTTTTATTATCTTTTAAATAACAAGCATGGGCAGTTAGATTTGATTTTTATTTTTAATATTATTCACTTTTGCCTTCCTTATTTTATTCTTACTTTTCCCATCTATTTTATTAGAGTTTTTAAGGAACCAGCTTTTGTCTTTGATGATTCTCTATACTGTATATTTGTTTTCTAGAACACTGAATCAGCTTTTATTAGTTTTTTATTGCTGTGTGACAAATGGCTGCAAGCTGAGTATCTCAAACAAAAGAGACTTATTGTTTTATGTTTGGGTCTGGTTAGCTGTATGCTCTGCTCAAGGTCTGACCAGGCTTTAATCAAGGTGCTAAGGTGCTGGCTGGGGCTATGATGAGGCATGAGCTCTTCTTCTAAGCTCACTTGTTTTGGCAGAATTTGTTTCCCTATAGTTATATGGCTGAATTCCCCATTTTCTTGTTGGCTGCTCAACTTCTACAGCCAAACACAGTTCTTTGCCATATGGCCCCAGTTTACAGCATGGCTATTTGTCTACCTCCAGGACAGAAGAAAAACACCTGCTGAACCTTTGAATTTCTCAGACCTCTGTCTGTGACCTTTAAACCCTCTTTAAAAGGGCTCACCTAATTAAGTCAGGTGCATCCACACTCAACAGAAAGAGATGATCCTGGCTGTGTTCTCAAGGATGCAGAAATCTTGAAAGCTATCATGGAACATTTTCTGCCAGTAGTTCCCTATATTTATCTTTTTATAAATATTATTATGGCTTTATTCTGTTGTTTTCTTTCCAACTTCTAAAGTTAGATGCTTAGTTCATTGGTTTTCTAAAGTATCTTCTAAAATCCATTATGATTTCCTCTTTGAACAATGTACTACTACAAGAATATTTCAAATACTTTAAATATGTAGATTTAATTTCTTTTCTGTAATTACGCATTTCCTACTTAATTGAATTGTAGAGAAGAATATTGACTGTCTGAATCAATATTTGGAAATTTGTTGAATTTTTTTCTATTTTCTTTTTATAATTCTGTCAACTCTTGACCTATATTATTAAGGTCATATTATTTTGTGCTGGTACATAGAAATAGATTGTATGTTCTTCATCAATTAACTTTTTTATCATTGATATAAGATCTATTGAGATAATCATAGGTTTTTTTGTCATTCATTCTGTTTATGTGATGGATCATGCTGACTGATTTGTGTATGTTGAATCAGCCTTGCATCTCATGGATGAAGCCAACTTAATCATGGTGGATAAACATTTTTGCCACTAGATTTGGTTTGCCAGGACTTTATTGAGGATTGTTGCATTGATGTTCATCAGGGATATTGGCCTAAAACTTTTTTTTTAGTTGTCTCTCTGCCAGATTTTGGTATCAGGAAGATGCTGGCCTCACAAAATGAGTTAGAGAGGATTCCCTCTTTTTCTATTGTTTGGAATAGTTTCAGAAGGAATGGTCTCATATCCTCTTTGTACCTCTGGTAGAATTTGGCTATGAATCTGTCTAGTCCTGGGCTTTTTTGGTTTGTAGGCTATTAATTACTGCCTTAAATTCAGAACTTGTTATTGGTCTATTCAGGAATTCAGTTTCTTTCTGGTTTAGTCTTGGGAGGTTGTATGTATCCAGGAATTTTTATATTTCTTCTAGAATTTTTCTAGTTTATTTGCAGGGAGGTGTTTATAGTATTCTCTGATAATAGTTTGTCTTTTGTGGATCAATGGTGATATCTCTTTTATCATCTTTATGGTGTCTATTTGATTCTTCTCTCTTTTCTTCTTTATTAGTCTGGCTAGCAGTCTATCTATTTTATCGATCTTTTCAAAGAAGCAGTTCCTAGAATCACTGATTTTTTTTGAAGGGTTTTTTATATCTCTGTCTCCTTCAGTTCTGCTCTGATCTTAGTTATTTCTTGTCTTCTGTTAGCTTTTGAATTTGTTTGCTCTTGCTTCTCTAGTTCTTTTAATTGTGATTATAGGGTGTGATTTTAGATCTTTCCTTCTTTCTCCTGTGGGCATTTAGTGCTATAAATTTTCCTCTAAACAATGCTTTAGCTGTGTCTCAAATATTCTGGTAAGTTGTGTCTTTGCTCTCATTGGTTTCAAATAATTTATGTATTTCTGCCTTCATTCTGTTATTTACCCAGTAGTCATTCTGGAGCAGGTTGTTCAGTTTCCATGTAGTTGTGTGGTTCTGAGTGAATTTCTTAATCCTGAGTTCTAATTCGATTGCACTGTGGTCTGAGAGACTGTCATAATTTCTGTTCTTTTGCATTTGCCAAGGAGTGTTTTACTTCCAATTATGTGGTTAATTTTAGAATAAGTGTGATATGGTGCTGAGAAGAATATATATTCTGTTGATTTGGGGGTGGAGAGTTCTGTAGATGTCTATTAAGTCTGCTTGGTCCAGAGTTGAGTTCAATTAGTGAATATCCTTGTGAATTTTCTGTCTTGTTGATCTGTCTAATATTGACAGTGGGGTGTTAAACTTTCTCACTATTATTGTGTGGGAGTCTAATTCTCTTCATAGGTCTCTAAGAACTTACTTTATGAATATGGGTACTCCTGTATTGGGCGCATATATATTTAGGATAGTTAGCTCTTCTTGTTGTGTTGATCCCTTTATCGTTATGTAATGCCCTTCTTTGTCTTTTTTGATCCTTGTTGGTTAAAATCTGTTTTATCAGAGTCTAGGATTGCAACCTCTGCTTTTTTTTTTCCATTTTCTTTGTAAATATTCCTCCATCCCTTTATGTTGAGCCTATATGTGTCTTTGCATGTGAGATAGGTTTTCTGAATACAGCACACCAATGGGTGTTGACTCTTAATCTAGTTTGCCAGTCTGTGTCTCTTAATTGGGACATTTAATCTACTTACATTTAAGGTTAATATTGTTATGTGTGAATTTGATCCTGCCATTTTGATTCTAGCTGATTGTTTTGCCCATTAGTCGATGCAGTTTCTTCATAGTGTCAATGGTCTTTACAATTTGGTTTGTTTTTGCAGTGGCTGGTACTGGTTGTTCCTTTCCATGTTTAGTGCTTCATTCAGGAGATCTTGTAAGGCAGGCCTGTCTGTAAAGGATTTTATTTCTCCTTCACTTATGAAGCTTACTTTGGCTGGATATGAAATTCTGGATTGAAAAAATTCTCTTCTTTAAGAATGTTGAAAACTGGCCCCCACTCTCTTCTGGCTGTAGGGTTTCTGCATAGACATCTGCTGTGCATCTGATGGGCTTCCCTTTGTGGGTAACCCGACCTTTCTCTCTGGCTGCCCTTACCATTTTTTTCCTTCATTTTAACCTTAATGAATCTGAACAAATATGTGTCTTGGGGTTGCTTTTCTCTAGGAGTATCTTTATGGTATTCTCTGTATTTCCTGAATTTGAATGTTGGCCTGTCTTGTTGGGTTGGGGAAGTTCTCCTGGATAATATCCTGAAGAATGTTTTCCAACTTGGTTCCATTCTCTCCATCACTTTCAGGTACACATATTAAATATAGGTTTGGTCTTTTCACTTAGTCCCATATTTCTTGGAGGCTTTGTTCATTTCTTTTCATGCTTTTTTCTCTAATCTTGTGTTCATGGTTTATTAACTCATGAATAAACTCATGGTTAATCAACTCATTGAGTTGATCTTCAGTCTCTGATATCCTTTCTTCCACTCGATCAATTCAGCTATTGAAACTTGTGGGTGCTTCACGAAGTTTTCTTGCTGTGGTTTTCAGCTCCATGATGTCATTTACATTCTCTAAACTGGTTATTCTAGTTAGGAATTCCTCTAACCTTCTTCCAAGGTTCTTATATCCTTCCATTTGATTAGAACAGGCTCCTTTAGCTCAGAGAAGTTTGTTATTATCCACCTTCTGAAGCCTCTTTCTGTCAATTCATCAAACTGATTCTCCATCTGGTTTTGTTCCCTTGCTGATAAGGAGTTGTGATCCTTTAGCGGAGAAGAGGCATTCCGATTTTTGGAACTTTCGGCCTTTTTGTGCTGATTTTTCTTCATCTTCATGGATTTATCTACTTTTTGTCTTTGATGATGGTGACCTTCAAATGGGATTTCTGTGTGGACAGCCTTTTGTTGATGTTGATGCTGTTTCTTTCTGTTTGTTAGTTTTCTTTCTATAGTCAGGCCCCTCTGCTGCAGTTCTGCTGGAGTTTGCTGGAGGTCCACTCCAGACCCTGTTTGCCTGGGTATCACCAGAGAAAACTGCAGAACAGCAAAGATTGCTGCCTGTTTTTTCCCTGGAAGCTTCCTCCAAGAGGAGCACCTGGCAGATGCCAGCTGGAGCTCTCCTGTATGAGGTGTCTCTTGACCCCTGCTGGGAGGTATCTCCTTGTCAGGAGGCACAGGGGTCAGGAACCCACTTGAGCAGGCAATCTGTCCCTTAGCAAAGCTTGAGTACTGTGTTGGTGGGAGATCCGCTGCTCTCTTCAGAGGTGGCAGACAGGAACATTTACGTCTGCTGAAGCTGCACCCATAGCTGCCTCTTCCCCCAGGCACTCTGTCTCAGGGAGATGGGAGTTTTATCTATAAGCCGTTGACTGGGGCTGCTGTCTCTCTTTCAGAGATGCCCTTCCCAGAAAGGAAGAAGTTAGAGAGGCAATCTAGCTACAGCAGCTTTGCTGAGCTGTGGTGGGCTCTGCCCAGTTCGAACTTCTTGGCAGCTTTGTTTCACTGTGAGGGGAAAACCTCAAGCCTCAGTAATGGTAGACGTCCCTCCCCGCATCAAGCTCAAGCATCCCAGGTCTACTTCAGACTGCTGTGCTGGCAGCAAGAATCTCAATCCAGGGGCTCTTAGCTTGCTGGGCTCTGTGGGCATGGGATCTGCTGAGCTAGACCACTTGACTCCCTGCCTTCAGCCCCCTTTCCAGGGGAGTACACAGTTTTGTCTCAATGGCATACCAGGTGCCACTGGGGTACAAAAAAATAACTCTGGCAGCTAACGTGGTATCTGCCCAAACGGCTGCCTAGTTTTGTGCTCGAAATCCAGGGTTCTGGTGGAATTCCCTTGGCATCTGATGGAATCTCCTGGTCTATGGGTTGTGAAAGGGAAAGGCATAGTATCCGGGCTGGAGTGCTCTGTCCCTCACAGCACAGTCCCTCATGGCTTCCCTTGGTGAGGGGAGGCAATTCCACAACCCCTTATGCTTTCCAGGTAAGGCAATGCTCCACCTGGCTTTGGTTCACTCTCTGTGGGCTGTACCCTCTGTTTAACCCGCCCCAAAGGGAAGAGCTGGGCACCTCAATTGGAAATGTAGAAATCACCCACCTTCTGCACTGATCTTGCTGGGAGCTCCAGACTAAAGCTGTTTCTATTTGGCTATCTTGCCAGCCACCCTCAATTTTTACAAGTTCTTTTTTTTTTTTTTAAGACGGAGTTTCGCTCCTGTTACCCAGGCTGGAGTTCAATGGCGTGATCTTGGCTCACCGCAACCTCCGCCTCCTGGGTTCAGGCAATTCTCCTGCCTCAGCCTCCTGAGTAGCTGGGACTACAGGCACGCGCCACCGTGCCCAGCTAATTTTTTGTATTTTTAGTAGAGACGGGGTTTCACCGTGTTGACCAGGATGGTCTCGATCTCTTGACCTCGTGATCCACCCGCCTCGGCCTCCGAAAGTGCTGGGATTACAGGCTTGAGCCACCGTGCCCGGCCTACAAGTTCTTTTTGATCCTTTTTTTTTCAAATATTCTTGGTCTTTTAAAAAATCCCTTGCTCTTGGCTTAAAATATTTATTCTCTCTTCTGTTATTTTAAACATACTATATATGTACATATATTTTTATATCCCATGTCTGATAATACCACTATCAGAAGTCATTTTAATTCTGATTCTGTTTTTTACTTTTTTCTAGCTTACACTCATGATGCTTTCTTTATTAGTGTATTTAGTGTTTCCTCCTCCTCCTCTTCCTTCTCCCCTTTCTACTTCTTCCGTTCCTCTTCTTTCTCCTTTCTTTTCTTCACCATTAGCCCATATTCTTTAAAAGTATATTTGTAGCAATTTTTTGAGACTTGGCTTGAAGATGTATTTCTTCAGTGAGGAGTTAGTTCACTTTGTCTAAATGCCTGAAAACCATTTTAAATGGAATTGAGAGCTTCAAGGCTTTTTAGGTCACCAGAAGAGTATGACTTTAGGCTGCAAACCTACATGAGGCCCAGCCTATATACCTAAATTTTTAGGGAATATTTTCCTCCTTTACCTAAAACTTTTCCTCTCACAGTTTTGAGATAGGCACCCTTTCTCTGAGAGAGCGTGGGGTTTCCTGTTCAGCATTTTATCATGAGCATATTTGAGGTTTTGTCTCCAATCTTCCTGCATCGGGAGGCTGTGGAAACTAAAGCTCAGACTCTCGGGGTAAAGCCAGCTTTGAGTTCCTTTTCCCCTGTGTGCATTTGTTACTTGAACCACACCCATTAATCTTTATAAAAACAATACATTCTATTATTTGGCCTCACATTTTATTAGAAGTAAGAAGGGTAGGAGGGTTTTTCAGAGTTTGTGTTGTGAAAGTTCTGAACACTGGGTGGGGGGCCTTGGGAGAGGAATATGCTTCATTCTTTGTGCAATCTGTAGAACTATTTTCTTTTCAAACTACAAAAACAAAAAGTGTTCATGCAAAGGGCATTAGCATAGAGATACACAAAGAAAAGGGCAACAATGTGTCTCCCCGACTACTCCTTAGCAGCCAGTGTTTATGGTTTGGATGCATGTTTATCCTTAGCTCTGTAAGCTCACACAATTATATGCAAGCAGATACACAATATAGACTCTTTCTCTTCATTACCAAATAATGAGATCATACTATAAATATTTCTGCCACTCGCCTGTTCATATAACAGCATATCATGTTCCTCCATGTCAATATATATAGCCTAACTCATATGTTATTAATAGAAGCATGTTATTCTGTAGTATGTATATATGTGCTCCAATTTATTCAGCCATTTCTCTATTCACAAACAGTAGTTTTCCTGCCAAAATTTTACCATTGATGGTAGGGAATGACCAGCAATGAACATTCTAGACACAAATGCTTATGTACTGATGCTTTTATTTTTGTAGAATAGATCTTGCTGGATCAAAGACTCTGTTTGTGATTTTCTTTCCAAAAAAATTATAGCTGTTGTATAAGAGTGTCCTTTCCTCCATATTTTAACTAACAATGTATTTTATCAGTCCTTCTAATAGATGCCAGGCTGATGAGGGGAAATGCATCCCATGTTTGCCTTGTTTACATCGACCTGAATTTTCAATAAGGTTGAGCATCCTTCCATATGATTAATAGCCATTTGCATCAACTCTAATGTGGAAAACTGCACACATTTTATTCATTTTTCTACCAGATTGCTTGATGTTTACCTATAAATTTCTATGTCTGTTTGTAAGCTAGAAAGAGTAATCTTTGTCTGTCATATATATTTGAAATATTTTTTCCCAGCCTATCATGTGTTTTTTGACTTTGCATTTGGTGTATGAAAATTTTTATCTGTTTCATTGAGCTATAATTTACATGCAATAAAATTGACCTATTTTATGTGTACAACGTAATAGATTTTGACAAATGAGTGCTGGTATATAACCAGCACCACAATGATGATATAGAAGTTTCATTATCCCACATATGTTACCTTTACCTGTGCTTCTTTTTAGCCAATCTTTTTCCCAACTCTAGCCCTCTGACTACTGCTTTTCTTGCCTTTTCTGGAATTTCACATCAATGAAATTATGCAGCATGTAGTCATTTGTACCTGTCTTTTTTCACTTAACGTAATACCTTGAGATCCCATATTGTGTGTTTCAGCAATTCCACTTTTCAAATAGCTGAATAGTGTTCCATTGTATGCATATTCCATAGTTTGTTTATCCATTCACCAGTAAATGTTTATTTCAGTTGTTTTATCTAATTTGAATAAAACGGATAAAAATTTAAATATAAATCTTTGCATAAACATATTTTTCTTTTTCTTGGGTATGTATTCAGGAATGGGATCGATGGGTCATTGAGTAGGTACAAAAAACTGGCAAATTATTTTTCAAAATAATTTGTATTATTCAAATATTTTTTGAATATATTTTGAAAATATTCAAAATAATTGTATTATTTTGTATTCCAAACAGGGATGATGAAGAGCTTTAGCTGCTCAACCTCCTCCCCAGCACTTAGTATCATCAGTCTTTTTATTTTCAATTATTCTGTTGGGTGTTCATGGTATTTCATTGTAGTTTGAGTTTGCATTTCCCCAATGACTAAAGATGTTGGGCATTCTCATGTTTCTTTGTTGATGTGTCTATTCAAATCCTTTCCCTTTCTACCCCTCTTTTTTGTTCTTTCTATTGAGCTCTAAGGGATCTTTATTCTGGACACAAGATCTTTATCAGATATATGTTTTGCAATTACTTTTTGCTATTTTGTGGCTTGCCTTTTTATTTTCTTAACAGTGTCTTTTGAAGAGCAAAAGTTTTTTAATTTCATAGAAGCCAACTTAACTAATTCTTATTTATGTTTCATGTTTCTTTTGTCTTCTCTAAGTAATTTTTGTATAGCCAAAGGTCACAAAGATGTTTTTCCCATATTTTCTTCTAGAAATTTTATTGTGTCAGTTTTTGCATTTAGATTTATATGTTTGAGTTAATTGTAAAGTAAAAGAAGCTATAATGCAATGCATACATTAGCATCCTACTTTTTTTCTATATAAAGCTACACTTTTGGTATATATACATATAATAAAAAGTTTAGAATATGTCCATGGTAAAAATATTTTGATTTTTTTCCACTTAAAAGATTATCAACAGCAGAAATGTAGTAAGCTTTCTCTTTGTTTAAAAGATACCTTTTAAAATCCACTTCTACAAATTAAATGAAATTAAATTTTAAAAGACTAATTGGGATATAAGAAAAATTGCTAATGAGTCTTTGACTTTACTTGTGAAGCTATTCAGTTTACATGGATATTGTATACAAGGACAAGCATTATTATTGTCGGGGCCCCCAATTTAAAAAATCCCACGTGTTTTAGGTGAGGTCTGCTACATGCTTAGAAGGCTAACATAGCTATTGTGACTTCTTAAATATCTGTGCTCCATAGAATCAGTGAGAGTTCTGAAAAGATTACATAAAATATAATTAACAAAGCAGTATACAGTATTTTAACATAAGTATACATTAATAAATATAGAAAGTAAATTATTTGTCTCTAAAAAAAATCTCTGGGACAAAGAGTGTGGCTAAATAAAATTCTATTGGAATGCATTTTAGGACTTGGCATGGTGGCTCATGCCTGTAATCTCAACACGTTGAGAGCCCAAGGCAGGAGGGTCGCTTGAGCCCAAAAGCTTAAGCCATGTAGTAAAACCCCATCTCTACACAAAATAAAAAAGTTACCAGGTTTGGTGGCAGTGCCTGTAGCCCTAGCTACTCTGGAGGCTGAGGTGGGAAGATCACTTGAGAGTGGGAGGCTGAGGCTGCAGTGGGCCGTGATCATGGCATGGGTGACAGAGTGAGACCCTGTTTCAGAAAAAACAAAAAAACAAGATGTATTTTAGCAAAGTGACTGTTTTTGAGGTAATTTTAGGATCCTTAAGTAAAATTTTTGTTATTTGGGGGGAATTGCTCCATGCCTTGGGGCATAGATAGAAAGTATAAATATACATTTTTAAGTTATTTTTCTGAAATTCTTGTATCAAGAATAATCTGTAATTTTACATAATATTATTTGCACTTGGAGATGCCATATTTAATCTATGGACTTAAAGGACTCTGCAGATTTGAATACTTTACTAAGTTCAGATTTCTGTTACAACAAGAGAACTATAGTGCACACATAAGAACTCAAAGCTTCCCGGTCGCCTGCTGTTCTCTCCTGCCACCCTCTCCAACCAAGGTCTTGTTAGTAAACTTTTCCTTATTCCCTGTCCTTTCCAGCATTCTCCAATAGCAGCCAGAAACGCTAGAGGAGATGTTAAACATGCAAATCTGATTTCGCTTCTCTGCTTAAAATCCCTCAGTGATTTTCCTTTTCTTTAGGACAAGTCCACATTCCTTAATGAGGCCCTCAGGAAGTGGGTGCTGGCCCCTGCCCACCCTTGCAGCTGCCTCTCTCCATTCTCTCTGCCTGTGTCCCAGCTGCTCTGCCCAGCTCTTCTTCCTTGAACAAGCTGCTTCCCACTCAAAGTCTTCACTCAGCTATTTCTTCTGCTTGGAGTAATGCCGTTTCCCCTTGTTGCCTGGCAAACCTCAGGCCTCTGCTTAAATGTTACTTCCTCGGGGAAGGAAAGCTCTCCTTGAAGCTCTTTGTGTTCTTTTCCTTCGTGGTACTTAAATAATTATTTGTGTAAGTATGGGGTTAAAGTATGGGTTTAATCCTGTCTCCTGACAAGCTACCAATGCCTGGACACAGGATATTTGTAACTCTATCTCATGATTGTGTTACTTCCACCTAGCATGGTGCCTGGCACATTGGAGACACTCAAAAATTACTTATTGGATGAATGGATGAATGAATGAAAATTAATGTGGTCTATAAACACTCATGACCTTGAAATGGCATTGAAGTCAAGGATATAATCCTTAACGTAAAAATGTGACTTTTTTCTATCACTGGATCTCTAGATAATTATTTTCTGAAGAGAGCATGTTAACCTCTAATTGCTTGAGTACATTGAGAGAGTCATTGGCCATCAGCCATCAGCCTAGAGAGAGACTGTGGCTAGTAAGGTGACGGAGCCTGCTGTGACCATGTTCTGTTGAAAGCTTGTATCAGCCACTGAGATGATGATGCTGGTGCAGTGTTTGTCAGACTGATAGGATGGTGGAGGGATTGTTTAGGTATGATGTACCATCATTAGGATCCAGAAGGACCTCACTCCACAGGTTTGAATGGGGGATCAAATGACAATATACAACGTAATAAAGGAAAATTCCAGTGGGCGCTGGACTTAGGTCCTCCAAATCTAATTGAACAAATGCAGAATGAGGGGCCTTAAGAGCAAAACATGTGAAAAGCATGGAGATTTTTATTGACTGAATGAGTCGTTAGCATGGCATGCCTGTCAGAGACATTGATTACTCCTGTAATGGAAACACCGTGTCAACAGCCAATGAAGTCATGGAGCTTCTCTAGTCAGACCACCCCTGCTCTGCCATGCCAAGTTCCTGGAGGCAGATGTGGAGGGAGATGCTGACAGTTGCACTGCTGTGAGCATTGCTAAATATGTCAAATGAGACGCAGTTGAAGGGCTGAGGATTCCTAGTTAACAAGGAGTCAAATTTGGGACAATGTAATGAGACGTCAAGCAAGAGTCAGGATCATTCACTTTGTTCTCTGCAGGTCTAAAGGGTAGACACAGGGTGCACAAGGAAATTCCAGGGAAGTGGATCTTAGTTGAATTTGAGCAGCTGTCCAGCAGGAGAGTGGGCTGTGCAGAATTCCCCTTTATGAAAGCAAATTACCACTTATGCAGGAAACGAAGAAAAGAACTTTGGGAAGCTGTCTGCTAGTTGATGGAGGTTCTATCAGAGTTGTAGGGGCCTTTCTTCCTCTGCGCAGGTAGGTCCAAAATCTCATGTAACTTGGACCTCAGCATGTTTGCAATTCCAGCCCAGAGATAAATGGCCAGTTAAACCAATTACTTTTAAAGATCTCATTTAGAATTCCGTGATTTAGCCTAACACTCCAAGGGATAATCTTATTCCTCTTGGCTTTTGCCACAGAAGCAACAGAATGGAGGGTGGAAGACACACTTGTTGTGGAGAGAATTCATGCACCAGGTAAGAATTGGATAGGCTTCTGCCAAGGTCCCACATCACTGAGTTTCTGTGATTCTAGTAGAAGCCCGAGAAGTATGTTGTCTGTAATTAGAGGGAATTAGATAAGCTATCAGGAAATGTCATAAAGAGCCTTCAGAAGAAAAGAAATGCCAAGGAAATCAGATTGATGATTATATTCTGTAAAGCTGCTCCTCACAATTGAGGCAGCCACTGCATAGGCACAGTCCCCCAACCCAGGAGCCCGTAGCCACAGAGGAGAGATTATGCATGAGCCAGAGCAAATTCTTCCTCCTAGAGGGAAGAACAGGCAGTGTATCTCTTCCTGCTAATATGCTTGTTCTACGCTTCTCCTCGAATCTACATGATTAAGTATATTGTTTATAAAGAAGCCAATGAAATGAACCTGAAAAGACATACATGGTGAATTAAAAAGCATTATTGCAAAGAATAATGGTTCTCTGTCTCTTTCCTGGTTTGCACTAAAACCTTACATTCAGGAAGACAAGCACACGTAGATAAGATTGTCCATCTGCTTTGTTGTCAGAGGTTAAAGTGCAAATGTCCACGAGAAGTTTAGTCCAAAGTAGACATATTTGAGGGGACCCATCACTCAAAGAAGCAGTGTTCACAATAGCAAGGAGTTCATTCTGTTATGAAGTAATAAACTCTTTGATTAAAAGACTGCATTTTCCAAAAAAGATTACACTTTGCACTAGAATTTGGTATTGCTTTATAAGCATACGGCCTTAGCAATTGAAAAACTGACTTGAGTTTTAAAACATAGGGATTTTAAATATTGAAGTTGGGCTTGACATTTTTAAGCTACATGACTGTGGGGAAATGATGTAACCTCTCTGTGTCTAAATTCCTTCATCTGTAAGATAAGGATAATAATGGGAAGGCCTACCTTGCATGGTTCTTATAAGAATGAAAGAATCAAATGTATAAAAGCCGCCAGCATGGCAAAAAGCAAGCACCGAGTTGATGGAGCCACTGATAGAGCTGGGGCCTAGTCATTGTCAACCTGTAGAATACAGAGCTGGGTCTGCATAAGGCTGCAGTTGGGGTACAGCTTAAATAGCATTTGCTGTAGGGGGCTACAGTGAGATCTCCAGTAACTTCAGAAAATCCTGGGGAAAAGAATATGTTAATTCCTGTCACTTTTCTGATCCATACCTTAGTGATACCAATGAAGTAGCATTCGTTTTTGAAAATTACTTGAATTAGGAGTTTTCTAGTTATAAGAAATTATTGTTGAATATGAATTAGATTTGCCAAAGGCGTATGCTACTCTGGAATAAACTTTAGTGCCAGCTGCTGTCCTGGACTAAATGATAGGACCATAATGTAGTGGCCAGTGGGTACTGGTTAATGTCCTCATCTACTTAATTATCAGCTGTCCCCCGGTTTCCCTGAAGAGTTAACGATGCTCAACTATTTCTAGTGAGAGCACTTTGCTACCGAGAGAGTCCAACACTAAGGTGTTTCTTGAACACATTATCTGCATGTGCTAGGTACAACATGCTGGTGAGTTACTTAAAACTCTTCAGAAATGACCCTAGTAGAATATCCATACGGGTTAAGAGATGAAATTTATTTCTTGGCTTAGCATTTTGGAAGAAATCACTTGGCATTTGTCATTGGCAAGATAATAAGAAGCTCTGGTTTCTATTCTCCAAAAGATGCACTTGGCTCCTTCCCTTCTCTGAACTTACACCCATGGCTCTCATTTTGCATCAGAACGTGAAATAATAGGCTTAGTACTTTGCATTTAGTTAATTTGGTGAATTGATTGCACTCTCATCTCTAGGCTATTAAATAGTTCAAAAATAAATATTGCATCACTTGTGGAATATGTAACATGCATGTCATATGAGCTGTGTTTTAAAACAAATGGCAATTATTTAGCATTTACATCATCCTTGGAAAGTATTTCAGAATAGTGCTTTTTAATAATAAGTAGTCAAACACATAACTGGGCTCAATGGACAAGAGAAAAATAAAATTTTAATTTTCTATTGAAAGGTGTGGGCTCGGGAAGAGAGAAAAATACTTATGTGTATTTGTATACATATGTGTATTTGGGACAAACACAGGTCTTGGGGGCAGGATCGAAAGTCAGATTAACTGGATCAAAATTCAGGCTGCATACTGAGCCAGTCTAAGATTTCGCCGAAATCTGGAAGCTGCTCCCACTCCCTGGACTAAGTGCAAAGACTGGAGGAAGCTGTGAACAGTCTGGGCTGGGGTAACATTCCCACTCTGGGAGGAGAAGCTTGCATGAGCTCATGGGGCTTTCCGCCGCAGACCCAGCCTTGGCAACCGCAAAGTGTCCGGTAGTGAAACCCTGGCCGTTAAGTTCTCAAGGGCCTGTTGGAACATACTTGACTCTAAGCAGAGGTCACTATTCCAAGGGTGACTCACGTCTTGGGGTTAAGTGGAGACGATGGGTGGGATCCATGAGCAGATCCAGCTGGTCCCAATGTGGGGGGCTGAGGGAACCACCAGAGTGCATAGCTTGGGAGGGTTGGTCATCTGGAGAGGCGCTGCGTGGGTGCATCCCGGGCAAGAAGGATGGGAGGGTGATCCACTGTCTTCCATACCCTGGGAAAGGTGTCAGACCGTGAGGTCACATTGAAAGGTGTGGGTGTGGGTCCCTCCTTCCCTCCTCCGACGGCGGGGGCCTCGTCTCCGGGCCGCATCACCTCTCTGCCTTGCACACTTCCTGGCTCTGACTCAGCCCTGTCCACGTTCTCTTCCACCATCTGATCTGCCCTCATCTCCCAACGACCACTTCTGGGGACTAAGGAGGTTTAGGGGTGTAGTCAAGTCGGATGCACGGAGGTCGCTGCGGTGGGAGCAGGACGCTGGGAGGGAAGAGAACCTGGGGCGCAGCCGTGGTGGGTGCGCCCTGCCAAGAAGGGCGGGGGCGACGGGGCGCGCACGCGGAGGAGGAGGAGGAGGAGGGAGAAGGGAGGGCGTGTGAGCGAGTGAGACAAGAAAAGGGAGCGCGCCCGCCGCCGCCGCCGCCCTCCTCTGGAGAGAGAGGCTGGAGTGAGGCTGTGCGAAGCGCCGCATTTCAATGAGGACGGGCCGAGGCACATCCCTGCACTAGTGGCCGCAGCCGAGACGCCGCGCTCCAGCAGCTGCCGCCGCCCAGCCCGGCCCCGCCGCCGCCCCCGAGCCGCGCAGCCCCGCAGCCCCGCAGCCCCGCAGCCCCGGCCGCGCCCAGCCCGGCGAGGACAGCACCAGGAGGCAGCCCCCAGCACGGCCACAAAGACCTCCGGCGGCGTCTCTCCGCGGACCGGTGCGTGGTTTGCCTTCCCAGGGGACCAGAGCTGCGGGGAGGGCGGCCCCGGGACCCTGCAGCGCCCGCTCCGCCCGCAGCCGCGGGGCGCTTGGGGCAGGGCGGGCGCTCAGCTTGGCCCCGCCGCCCCGCCCGCCTTTCCTCGAAAGGCGGCCGCCCTGCCCTGGCCAGCGTGGCCTGGCCCGGGGGCGTTGCGTGCGGGCGGCCCCGGGGCTGCTGGCACCTGGCTCTTTTGTCTTGTGCCACGGGGCTTTAAACCTGGAGTCGGGCGAGCGGGCCCCCCCCCAGGCTTTTCGCGTTGTTAGTGGAGATGCAGAGCCAGGGCGGAGGAGCTGGGAGAGGTGCTTGTCATTGTCAGAACTGGCTGTGGAGCGGGAACCAAGGAAGGAGTGGCCGAGCCCGGCCTCTTATTGTGTGTGTGCTTTCCAGTGTCCCCGGGCCGGTGATGTGTGCTTGTGGATGGGGTCGATTCGTGCGTGGTGGTGGCTGCAGCGTGGGTGTTGCAAGTACGTTTGCAGGGTCTCAAGTTCCTTCAGGGACAGCGAGGCTGCCTCATGTTCAAATTAGTACCTGCAGTGCTAAAAGCATGCGGAGAGGAAATGGCATTTTTCCTCCTAGTGGGAGTGCACGCACAGCCCCGCAATGCCCCACAAAAGAGGCTGCTTTTGAAAACCAGGTTTGCGCGGAATTGCTGCTGGATTTGGCAAGGAGATGCTGGTTGGCGAGAGAGCAGATGAAAGGTTTCATTCAAACCGGCTCCCTCTCTGCTGCACCTGCGAGTGTATCCAGGCACGGTGCACACACGTTCAGCGGCCACACTGCAGGGTGTTCCGTGAATGCATTTTATGACTGTTCCTAAATATATTGCATTTCAGTGGGAAAGGAAAGTAGGACAGCGTTTAAAGTATGAATTGTCACATGGATTCGGGTCAGAAGGAATTTTAAGAGAGGTCATATAGAGGAAAATTATAAAAGATAGGCACACACCCTGTGATGTCTACGTCCGTGGCGGTGCACGGGCCTGGAAGGTATGTGTGTGCCTTTTATTCCCTGCCAGTCCTCCTGAATCCTAATCCTACAGTTAAAATATGCTTTGGGACTTCAAGGTCCAGCATCTATTTAGATGTGGTAGCATTTATGTCATTTTTTTCTTGGTATGTGCGTGTGTTTGTAAATTTCTGAAACAAGAACCATGTGCTCACCTAGAGAAGGATGAACAGAGATTCCTCAAAATGGTGAGAAATCCCACTGAGAACAATCAGGGATATTGGTTTCTTGAAATGGCAGGATTTATAGGAAAAGCTCTGATGAGAGACAGTCGCCCTTCTTCCCTCCAGTATCTGTGGTCGCTGTGGTTGAGGCGCTGTGGTTACCAGCTTGGTGTCACTGCACATGTGCACTCAGGCCCTTGGCCACCTATGGTCTCTGAACATTGAGCTGTGTGTTCTCACAGGCTTCCTGTGCAGAAAGTGTAAACCTATGGAAGACCAGTGGATCTTCTTCAGAAGCTCATGTATATGACTAAGCCAAGGCGAGGGAAAGAACACCTATTTTGATGCCACGAATAATTCCCGGCACACCAGGGTGTGGAGGTAGCTGGAGCCTTGAAAATGATTTCACTCTGAGTATGGTTTCTTTTGTCGACACCATTGCCCACTTTTGGACAGCTTCAGGGAAGGGAAGTAAAAGGTGTAGCCCTGTCCTGGATGAAACTGTGATCCTCTTTGAGGAAAAATGCAAATAAAATGAAACTAAGTAAACTTTTTTTTCTATTTTAAATTGTTCTTTTCTTCTTTTTTCATCTGGTGTGGGAATTCCTGGTCATAAAAGCCTGTTCCCCCTGGGGAATTCAGACCATTGCCAAATTATTTGGCCTTTGCCAATTGTCGGTCACTGAGAGGTCGATGTGCACTCTTTCTGGTAACGGGGCTATGCCATCCTTCCCTACCGCCCTGTTTGTTTTCTTTTAGTTTACGTCAATTTGGAAGGAAATTCCCAAAACCCCTAGTGTTGGAAGAATGATCTCTGCCTTTAAGAATAAAACACAAACTTCAAAATCCAGTTTGGCTTTTAAAATTTACAAAATGTTGAAGAGCTTAGTGAGTTGGTGTGAGTACTGAGAGTGACTTCCATTACACCCCCAAGACACACCCCCTTTTAGAAGACAAGAGAGCTCACTTTAAAAACATATAAATTAAAAAGTAAGGGCAGTTACCAGTATCAGGGGCAAAAGTTGGTTCTGTTACATAAGTAATGTCTACAGGATTGGGTATGAAGTGATCATGATTTTAAAGTTATCTAACTTCAAAATCAATGAAACCAGTTCAGAACTGCCTATATATGGTGTAACTGTTTTTTGAAAAATGCAAATTCTGACTATTATGCTGTAGTAAGAAGCATGAAATTGTTTTCATAGTTGGAGGGAACAAAGTGTGCTGAACTCAACACTTCAAGTTTAAATCACACTTCATTTCTCCCTCCCTAGACCTTCAGTGGGGTCAGCAATAGACTCATAAGCAGGTAGATAGAATCACGAACATGAGGGGTCTGCTGACCACTGCCTCATCTGTGTGCAGACGAGGTCTGGATCATTTATGTGGCCTGCCCTAGGTCACTGAGCTAGTTAGGAGTCAGGGTTTACAAAGTCTTGCTTCTCATGCTGAAGAGGAACCAGTTTCAGATGGGCTAAGGATGGAAACACCAGCTTTGGAGTTACAGTAAATCTGGATTCAAATCTCAACCACCTCAGTTATAATTTTGGGACCCTGGATAAATTCCATACTCAACTGAGTATTGATAATATTACCTAGCTTGTTGGATTAATATGAGGTTTGGAAGAGAATTTTTAGCATATTACACAATGATTGATGAGTAATAGTGTCAGGTACAGCCTAGGCATTCAATAAATATTACTTTCTTCCACTTCATTTCTGGAGTACCAAATCTCTAGCCATGCTTTTGGGTGTGAAATTTTAGCCACTCAGAATGAAGCAGAGGTCAGTTTACTGAGGGTCAAAGAAAGGTCAGGGAGACAGTGGTACTTTGGTGAGTTTGGGCTGACTTTCAGAAAGCCGATGTCCGTTTATATGGTGGGACTTGGAAGTGCTTGTAAGGTTCTTGCTCCAAGTTTTCCATTTCCCTGATATTCTATTTCAACATGCCTGAAATGTTGTCATTAAAATTTCTTTCCTTTGAATGTTTTGGTCTTTCCACTTCCTAGATTGTCCTGTTAAAACACAGACTCCCCTGCAAGACTCCACAAACCTTTACCAACCAACCCCTCAGCAAGGATGAACTGGTTCCCCAGGCAGCTTGTTGTGGGGGCCGGGGGTGCAGGTGTTCTTTCAAGGAGTCATGAGATGGAGATCAGGAAGAAAGCAGGGGCCACTCTTGCCAGAAAAGAAAGATTCTGTTCCTACTAGGTCTTTTTGTGACAGGGTCAGGAACACAAAAACAGATTTTGTTAATAAAAAAATGAGTACTTATCATATGCCAGACACTATGCTAAGAACTTCATGTGCATGAACTTATTTAATAGTTAATGCTGACTATGAGGGGATACTGTTCTCATCCCCATTTTGTGATTGAGGAAATCGAGGCTTAAAGGTGTTAAGTAGATTTTTCAAGCTTACACAGCTAGCATGGGGTCAAGTGTAAACTGACATCTTTTTTTTTTTTTTTGAGACGGAGTTTCGCTCTTGTTACCCAGGCTGGAGTGCAATGGCGCAATCTCGGCTCACCACAACCTCCACCTCCTGGGTTCAGGCAATTCTCCTGCCTCAGCCTCCTGAGTAGCTGGGATTACAGGCACGCGCCACCATGCCCAGCTAATTTTTTGTATTTTTAGTAGAGACGGGGTTTCACCATGTTGACCAGGATGGTCTCAATCTCTTAACCTCGTGATCCACCTGCCTCAACCTCCCAAAGTGATGGGATTACAGGCGTGAGCCACCACCCCCAGCCCCAAACTGACATCTTTCAAGCGTAAATTGACGTTGAGGTTTACCTTGATTTCTTCAATCCCAAAGATAGCCTTAGTGAAAGGAAGCACCAAGAAATGTACTTCCAAAGAACATTTTTTTCCCTTTCTTGTTGTTCCTCTTCCTTCTCTTCCTCCTCCTCTTCCTTTTTCTTTTTTTTTAAACTCAACTTTTCTGAAGTACTAAATGTAAGTAAATGAGGTTTAGTGAATTTGCTTTTAAAAATATTGCATGTGTGAATATGTTAGAAAATCTTCTTTAAGTTTTAAATCAACCTACGGACTGATTTAATTTGCTCTCCATCTGGCCATGGGGTGCACAAACACTGTGGAACTTTTACAATCTGACTGTTATGTTGCCTGCCCTCTCTTTCTGTCCCAGCCCACCATAGCTACTTATCTTTCACTGTACAATGATATGAGAGCTTATTTTCTTCCTGCTACCAGGATTAGCACGCTTGCCCTGCAAGCTATGGAGTCAGGGAAACCTGGGGCAGAGTTGCTGGTACCAGCATTTCTCCACTGTATTACTTGGAGCAATTTAGGAGAAAGTTTTCCGTGCCTCAGTTTCTTCATTTGTAAAAGAGGACACTACTTTGGAAAGTTGTTGTGTCTGCTGGGAATATCTGTTTGAAGCCCGATGCACTGCAGGCAACCTAGGAGTTGCTTCTAACAAATCTGTGGTTGATTAATAAGCTGTTTCCACTGGGGTCAGCCCTTTCTACTGAGAGCGTGCAGAGGAGCCTGTGTTTATTTTATGGGAATTCACATCCCTTTCTCTTTCTGTCCCACTTGATAATTCATATTAAATGTGTCATCAGTTACAGCAATATTTCCACCCAGCTGTTTTGAAGCAGACCCTTTGAAATTCTGATCTCAAAACAATATCATCCCAAAACCTTGGGAGGCCAAAGGGGTTGGGGGGCTGGGGAGGGTCGCTTGAGGCTAGGGATTCAAAACCAGCCAGGACAATATAGCAAGACCCTCATCATTACTACTAAAAACAAACAAACAAACAAACAAAATAATGGAGGAAATTAACAAGGTGTGGTGGCAGGCACCTGTAACCGTTACTACTGAGAGAGACTGATGCAGGAGGATAACTTGAGCCCAGGAGCTCGAGGCTTCAGTGAGCTATGATCGTGCCACCTCGCTGCAGTCTGGGTGACAGAGCAAGACCCTGTCCCTAATTTAAATATATATATATATATATATAAAACCCACATCAATATGTGTGTCTGCTTTTGTTTCTGGGGCTCGTAGGTCCTACTTGAAGTCCATCATGTCCTTCGGTAGAGACATGGAGCTGGAGCACTTCGACGAGCGGGATAAGGCGCAGAGATACAGCCGAGGGTCGCGGGTGAACGGCCTGCCGAGCCCGACGCACAGCGCCCACTGCAGCTTCTACCGCACCCGCACGCTGCAGACGCTCAGCTCCGAGAAGAAGGCCAAGAAGGTTCGTTTCTATCGAAACGGAGATCGCTACTTCAAAGGGATTGTGTATGCCATCTCTCCAGACCGGTTCCGATCTTTTGAGGCCCTGCTGGCTGATTTGACCCGAACTCTGTCGGATAACGTGAATTTGCCCCAGGGAGTGAGAACAATCTACACCATTGATGGGCTCAAGAAGATTTCCAGCCTGGACCAACTGGTGGAAGGTGAGCGCTGTGAGATAACCCCCACGTGACCCTACAGCTTCCAGGCTCAGATTTCCACAGTGTTCTAGCTGGCTCCCATTTGTCCTCTGGCAATTGGCATTCAGCCGAGGGCTGTAATCCTTACGGTTTCACATGTTAGAATGTGCTGTTGTGTACTATAAAAAGGAAAAAAATTAATGGTATCGTCGGGTAGCTTATAATAATGGACCAAGGGGAAAAGTGCCTAATTCTACAGCATTCTCTATTTTCTTTCTCACACTCATTTTGCATTAATTTTAAAAGTCCATTTTTATCTCTTGAATCTCAAATTTATATTCATTTCTAAATGCAAATTAAACTTTTTCTATCACCATATCTGAAAGTACTTGAATTGAAAATGATAAATGGTCATGAAATTTTAGAGCTGAAAGGAACCTTTGATAGCCATCAAACCCATTAATTTTATCTTTGGAGACTGAGGACCAGAAAATTCAAATGACATGTCCATGGTTACATGGTAAGATGGTGATGACCCTGAACCAAAACTTAGGTTTTCTGACAACTCATTCCACTGTGATGCTTCCTTTTGAGTTTAAAGGATTATTGTCTTTCTCAGATATTTGCTGAGATGCAGGCACTAGTCTGTTCAGTTTCATCTTTTTAGTCCAATTTAGGTTAATAGTAATTATCTGTTTCAGACATTTAATGTGGAAATAGGACTGTCTGCATCCGCGGTTGCAGTCTGGTGTCTTATGCAAGCAGAGAAGGTCACCAACTCCGGACTACACTTGCCTCAGGACTGACCCTATTTGAACAGGGCATAAAGCCTGTCATTGCCTTAGAAACCATTGCCAATTAAAATGAGTTGGAGGAAAAGGACCGGGATTAAATGTATACCAAGGTGCAAAGAGGCTAGCAGATCCTCTTTGGAGAGCTGGTTTTCTGAGATTGAGATCTCAAGGCCCTAATGATGAAGAAGTAGATAGCACAAAAGAACCTGGGAGAGGGAGGTCAGACAGAGTGTTGGAAGAGCTTGATTTCGCCTTGAGCTCATCTTTACTCCAGAGCTATCTGCTCAGGCTGTGTAAAACTGGGTCCAGCAGGGATGCCATGTAATCCCCTCCCTCCCTGTGCAGGTAGCAGGAAGCACCCGTTGCACCCCTGTTGGAGTTGGGGGTTGCTCTTCCCTGACTGCACACTAACAGAGCCCTCTTGTCCTGCTTTGTAACCAGTGTTTGTGGCTCAAAGCTGGGGGCTTCTCCCATTTTGCTCCCCTTCATCCCTTGGCAGGAATGCCAGCCTGATCACAGTGTGACTGGCCTTGAGAGCAAGCAGAGGAGCCTGTGTTTATTTTGTGGGAATTCACATCCCATTTTGGTGACTTGACATGCTGCCAACATGCCTGTGGACTTGGCCTTTTTCCTTCTATTCAGAGGGTGGAACTTCCAGTAAATTAAAGGAGAAGAATGAACATGAAATTTTACTGTTTCAGCTTTAATTTTTGTGCCCTGTCCTTTGCATGACCTTGGGAAATTCAAGGTTAAATGGAACATTTGGTGGTATAGTCCAGGGGATCAGGATAAAAGTCATATGCAAAGTCAGGTGCATGACCAGTCAACAAGCCATCCCTCTGAGGGCTGATAGTACTGCAGGGGAAAATATGGCAAGATCTCAAAGCACGTCCTAACACAGCCATGGGTTGACACCTCACTCTGTTCCAGAGTCATTTATGTAGCATCTGTGGGAGTTGGGGGACTTCAATCAGTTTCTCACCCAAAATAATCTTTACTTAGAAGTGGCCAGAGATACTCCAATGACTCCCATCCACCAAGGAGAGGGTCTGGGAGGTGGCACATGACAGTACTCCCTTCACATCTAGGAACCAGCAAAATCGTGGCATACTTGCCACCATCTTCTTTGTCTTTTACTGGAAAATAATGCTGCTCTGAGGGACTGATGTCTTGACTGACGGTAATAATGATAACTCTCAGTTACTGAGCATGGGCCAGGCACTGGTCAAATCCTTGTATATATAAATACATTTAATTCTCACAATGATCCTAGGAGGTAGGAACTGTTATCCTTATACTACCCTGAGCAAAGCAAGGTACAGTGTGTTTAAATGATCTGCTCAGACTCACAAAGAAATAAATGATAGAGTTAGGATTTGAACCCAGGAAGGCTAGTGCCAAAGCTTGAGCTCTTAACTACCTCTAAGATGCTGTGTGCTGTGAATTCAATTCCTATGAAAAGCACCCTTGCGTTTGTTTTAATACAGTGGATTTTTTTGATGTAATGCAATGGTAGATGTTTCATTGTCAAGTTAACTGCAAACCCTAAGTTGTTCCCGTGGCTATTAGTGACATTGAAGTGTTATTGTATTAGCTTCTTCTAGAAAACACATGTTTTTAATCTTGACATAATTCCAGGAAAGAAAGATGCAGCTCCCAGAAACACTTTAATATTTTCATTTGCCCCAAAACACTTTTTCCCCTTAATCAATATGAAGTAACTGCCAATTGAATATTCTGATGTTTAAAAATGACTTTTTGGAGAAAAAAAATTCTCTGATTGAATGAATGGTAACTTTGGTACAGTGTGTGAGTTCACATGTTGGCTGCATTTATTTTTTGAATTTTCATTTAAACAGATTTTTTTCTAATTCATAACACTGACAATTAGCATGCAGCTGCACTTAGTGTTTAAATAGCTGGAAATTCATTTAGATTCGCCTCTGTCAATTACATTTTTTGCTTAGTCTGTTAAAATGCAAACCGTTGCTTCATATTCATCATTAGGCTCATATCTCTCACTTCACATACTAATTTTATGTAAACGTCAATGTGTGTTATTAGCTTTTCATTTTCCCTTCCAATATGATGATGTTTGAGTTTTAAATTAAATCCTTTTAGTGGGTCCAGTGGCAAGTGTATTTGACTTATAATTATTCTCTTGCTCTTTCTCGCTTGTTCTCAGACTAAAAATTCTGAATTACAATGATATTTGTGAATTTTTTAAACTATAACAGTCTTGTGGTCGCTGTCACTGTTTTGTTTATATATATGGATTATTATGCCTAAGTGTGGTTTAAGCATGTTGGTAGACCTAGCTGTATGTATTTAGCCGAGCTCAAATCATACGGTCAGTGTGAATGTGTTTGTCTATGATTGTATGTGTATGTGTGTCACCTATGCACATATATATATATAAATATATACACACACACACATTCACACACACGTACACACACACACACACACACAAGAGCATTCCAAAGGTGACACTCTTGTTTGCTTTCAAAATGGCCTTAATATGTTTTTTAAAAAGATTATGATGCTTAATAAGGAAAGTTGAATTGCAGGCCTATTTCTGCAGGTGATTCATCTTGAGACTTGGCCTCATTTCCCCCAATTTTGCACCATCTATATTCTACTGTAGGTACGTAAATGTTGTGAAGATAAATTAACATATGACATTTAAAGCCTTTGAACTCTTAGGAGAAAGATGTAATGTAAACCTGGAGCATTGGTGGAGTGACTGATTTGTCCTTCTTTTAACATTTTGTGAAAATGTACATGTGAGAGGATCAGAACATTTTCTTTAAGCATTAGGATAAAAACTCTGTAGATACGTCATCTCTGGATATGTATAAATGAATTTGTTCATCAGATCTGCACTGTGAGAGATGAGCCCCTCTTCTTCTTTGGTTCTCATGCATGCCTTGGCTTTTCACTGACCCTCTATGGACATTGCCTGACTCTGGAGCTGTAGTTTGCATAACTTTTCCAAGTTCCCATTATAGTTCCCCTCTGAAGATTAAACCTATGCTTCACCCCACAGTTAGGGAATCTCTTTCCTATCATAGCTTCTGGATTACCCATCTTTTCATTTCCCAATGGGGCATCCTCTACTTTATTTCCCCATTTTACTGGCTTTCTCTATGCCTCTTCTTGCTATATTGAATTTTTAAAATTAATTTTTGAATAGCTATAAAACATACTCTTCCTAAAATTCCCCAGAGGGACCACTTTATTAATTTCTTTTTCTTTTCTTTTTTTTTTTTTCTTGAGACAGGGTTTTGCCATGTTCCCCGGGCTGTTCTTAAATTCCTGGGCTCAAGCCATCCACCCACCTCAGCCTCCCAAAATGCTGAGATTTCAGGCGTAAGATAACTACGCCCAGCCTACTAGTTTCTTGAGTATCCTCTCAGAGATACCAGTGCATGTGTAGGACACATCTACAGCAGTGCCCCCTTATCCTGGAAGGAAATATAGTCTAAGACCCCGGTGGTTGCCTGAAACTGCAGATAATACTGAACCCTGTATATATTATGCTTTTCTATGAATGCATACCTATGATAAAGGCACGTATATGATGTAAGATATGTGATCAAGTTTAATTTATGAATTAGGCATGGCCAGAGACTAACAACATTAACAAATAATAAAATGGAACAATGGTAACAATATGCTGTAATAAAAGTGATATGAATGCGGCATCTCTCTCAAAACATCCTGTTGAACTGTACTTGCCCTTCTTGTGTTAAAGATGGAAGAAGCAGGATGACGTGAGAGTTCATCACACTACTCAGAACTGCCTGCAGTTTAAAACTTATGAATTGCTTGTTTCTGGATTTTTTCATGTCGTATTTCTGGACCTTGGTTGACTGCAGGTAACTGAAACCATGGAGAAGGTGTAGCAGCACTGTACTTTGCCCAGAGGTAACTTTCCATGCCCATGGTTCTGCACCTTGCTTTGTGTACTTAACAGTATATCCTGGAGACCTTTCCACATCACTGCATCCAGAACTACTGTGTTCTTTTACTGACTTCATAGTACTCCTTTATCCAAAGGCCCCATCATGTATTTAACCAGTCTTTTATCAATGTGCTTTCAGGTTGTGTCCAATCCTTTGTTATTATAAACAGTTTTGTGATGACTGTCCTTGGGTAGATGTTTTCCACTCACGTAGGAGAATATCGTTAGGGTACATTCTGAGAAGTAATATTGTTGGATAGAGAGGTACAAGCATTGAAGTTTTAAGCACTATTTGGAAGATTTCCCTTCATAAAAGTGGTTTCAGTTTACACTCAAACCAGTTATGTATGGAAGTGGCTGTTTCTCTACCCTCAATAAGATGGTTTGTAATCAGAGGTTTTGCCATTGACTAACCCATTAAGAAAACTGTATAATGTCTCATAGTTTTAATTTTCATCTTTAAAGGCCATTCGTATTTCATTTTCTGTGCATTGTTTCTCCATCATTTATGATCATTTTCCTGTCAGGTTGGGGCCTTTTTTATTAACTTGTAGAAATTTTTCCTTTGAAGATACTAACTTTTTGTAATAACGATTGAGAGTGCAGTCATGTGTCATTTAATGACGTGGATATGTTCTGAGACATGTGTTGTTAGGCAGTTTGCCATTGTGGGAACATCACAGAGTGTACTTATGCAAACCTGGATGATGTAGCCTACTCCACACCCAGGATACAAACCTATACAGCTATTGTTCCTAGGCTACAAACCTGTACAGCTTCTTAATGTACTGAATACTATAGGCAATGTAACACAATGGCAAGTATTTGTATCTAAACATATCTAGGCATAGAAAAGGTACAATAAGAATATGGTGTTATAATCTTATGGGACCACTGTCATATATGTAGTCTGTTGTTGAAAAACACATTCTGGCACATGACTGTGTTTTTTCCAGATGTCTCTTCAGTGAGTGACTTCATTTATTGTGTTTTTTGCCATGTAGATGTGTAAAACAATTATGTAATCAAATGTATTATTCTTTATTTATAGCTTGATATATAGCCTTTTGGGTTCTATATACACTGAGATTATAAAGCCATTTTTCCTCATTTTCTTGTGGTATTTTTATGTTTTCACTTAAAAAATATTTTAACAGAAGTCCTATTGGTGTAATATGTGAGGGAGAGATTCAATTCAACCTCCTTTCTCTAGGCTAGCTGCTTCATTTCTTTGCCATTATATTTTCAGATTAATTTGGACTTACAGAAGTATCACAGAGATAGGAAGTTCCTGTATACCCTTCACCATTCTTCCTGTAATGGAGCAGCACACACAATCATGGTACAATGAGCAAAACTAAGAAATTAACTTTGGTATGATACAGTAGCTGAACTACAGGCTTCATTTGGCTTTTATTGTTTTCCCCACTGATGTCTTTTCTAAAAAAGAAAATTCCAGAATCACACACTGAATTTAGTCGTAGTGTCTGTTTTCTTGCTCTTTGAAGCTATGACAGTTCTTCAGTCTTTTCTGATTTTTAATGACTGACAGTTTTGAAGGATACTGGGCGGTTACCTTGTAGAATGTCCCAGAGTTTAGGTTTGTCTGACTGATGTTATGCACAGAAGTCACGTTTTGATCTCAGAACTGCATTGCAGGGGGTATGTGATGTTGGTATGTCTCCTTGGTTACCTGTGATCATTTGGTGAAGGCAATGTATGTCAGGTATATTCACTCTAAAGTTATAATTTTCCCCTTTGTAACTAATATTTTGGGAAGAAACTTTGATGCTATGTAAATAATCTTGTTTCTCCTTAAGGTTTTGCCCATGAATTTCGGCATTTGTTGGTGGATCTTGCCCATAGCAGTTAGTTCTATGATGTTCTAATGGTGATTTTCTTTTCCCTCTTTACTTGTCAAATACCTAAACATCACTGTTCTCCATTTTCCTGTCTTTGGATTATCTACTGTGATCTCATCAGCTAGTATTATTTTAACCACTCGTTTAAGACCTATTACTTTCAAATCCGACCTTCTGCACTCCAACTACCTGGATATGTATAACTATTTGTCTTCCTTAGTTCTTTCAAACTCAACATGTATAATTGTGGACTCATGCTTTTCCATTTTCCAGAATTAATTCTTTCTGTCATGTTCCAGCATGTATTACCACCTGCTAGGGTCCCAATGTTTGGGACCCCCTCAAAATTCACGTTTAAGTGTTAAGAGATAGGGCTTTTGGTAGGTGATTAGTTCATGAGACTGGAGCTTTTATAAATGAGATTCATTACTTTATAAAAGAAGCTTCCAGGAGATCGATCCAAGATGGCCGACCACTAACAGCTCAGGATTGTAGCTCCCAGTGAAAGCCCAGAGAACGAGACGACGCCACACTTTTAGACGAATTTTCGTCACTCACCAATCAGCCGATTCCCAGTGGAGGAGCCCCACGGGTCGCCAGCGCGACTCTTGTGGCCGCTGCAGCAGTTTTGCCGGCGTCTTGGCGCAGCAACTCTTCATGCAGAGCCAACGGGACTGCTTCCCCTACTGACCGGAGTTTGGAGCTCTGGGAAATCAGAGCCGCTTGTTGCGGACTCAAGAGGGAAGCCAGACCAGAGATTCCCAGGCAGAAGAGCACCATCAGTCTTATCGCTGCTATTTAGGCTGCCACAGTGGGTTGCTCGGATCCCAGCACTGGGAATCAATAAGTTGGACGTCGACTCAGAAAACTAATTAGAAAGGCGGTTCATCTACAATGAAGGGAAAAAAACAGCCTAAGAAGGCTGAGTATACTCAAAATCAGAACCCATCAGCAACGGAACAAGCCCTGATGGAAAAGGACTCATCAGTAACGGAACAAGCCCTGATGGAAAAGGATTGTGTTCCATTATCTGAAGTAGGCTTTAAAAGGTGGATGATAAGAAACTTCTGGGAGTTAAAGGAACTTTGCTTGTTCTTTTATAAATGAGATTCATTTACATATGAATCTCATATATATTATATATATATGAGATTCATATAAATTGTTCTAACCCAATGTAAAGAAACTAAGAACTTGGAAAAAAGGTTAGATGAAATGTTGAAAAGAATAGACAATATAGAGAGGAATACAAATGAACTTATGGAGTTGAAAAATACAACACGAGAACTTAGTGAAATATGTACAAGCTTAAACAGCCGAATGGATCAAGCAGAAGAAAGGGTATCAGAGGTCGAAGATCAACTTAATGAAACAAAACAACAAGACAAGAATAGAGAAAAAAGGATAAAAAGGAATGAGCAAAGTCTCCAAGCAATATGGGACTATGTGAAAAGACCTAATACACGCTTGATTGGTGTACCTGAATGTGACGGAGAAAATGAATTCAAGCTGGAAAATACTCTCCAGGACATTATCCAGGAAAATTTTCCTAATTTAGCAAAGCAGGACACTATTCAACCCCAGGCAATACAGAGAACACCACAAAGATATTCCTCAAGAAGACCAACCCCAAGGCACATAATCGTTAGATTCACCAAGATCGAAACGAAGGAGAAAATATTAAGGGCAGCCAGAGAGAAAGATCAAGTTACGCATAAAGGTAAGCCTATTAGGCTTACAGCAGATCTCTCAACGGAAACCCTACAAGCTAGAAGAGAGTGGGGGCCAATATTCAATATACTTAATCAACAGAACTTTCAGCCCAGAATTTCATATCCTGCCAATTTAAGCTTTACATTTGAATGAAAAATAAAATCTTTTAGGAACAAGCAAGTACTCAGAGATTTTATTACCACCAGGCCTGCTTTACAAGAACTTCTAAAAGAAGCATTATACACAGAAAGGAACAACCAGTATGACCCTTTCTAAAAATACACCAAAAAGTAAAGAGCATTAACATAAAGAAGAATTTTTATTGACGAAAGGACAAAATAGCCAGTTAATATCAAACGGCAGCAACCCTAAATTTAAATTGACCAAATCTCCCAATCAAAAGATACAGACAAAATCTAACGGTATATCCAAAGATATAGACTCAAAATAAAGGGTTGGAAAAAAAAAAAAAACGTACCAACCAAATGGAGAGCAAAAATAAATAAATAAAAAGGAGTTGCAATTTTCACATTTGACAAAATAGATTTCAAAGCTACAAGGATACAAGGGTAAAAGGATTAATGTAATAATAAGAGATCTTAACACCCAGATACATAAGACCCATAATGAGATTTAGATTCAATGAGACAGAAAATTGATAATGATATCCGGGACTGGAGCTAAGATCCAGAACAAATAAACTTAATAGAGCTCTCCATTTTAAACACACAAAATATACATTATCCACAAAATCTAACAATATATCTAAAGATATACAAAGACTCAAAACAAGGGGATGGAAAAAAACTCACCAACCAAATGAAGAGCAAAAATAAATAAATAAAAAGCAGGAGTTGCAATTCTCACACTTAATAAAATAGATTTCAAAGCTACAAGGATGCAAGGGTAAAAGGATTAATGCAACAATAAGAGATCTTAACACCCAGATACATAAGGCACATAATGAGATTTAGATTCAACGAGACAACAAATTGATAACGATATGCAGGACTTGAACTCAGAGCCAGAACAAATAAACACAATAGAGGTTTCCATTTTAAACACATAAAATATGCATAAACCACTTTAAACACTCAAAATATTGATCGGCCATTATTGAAACCCATTTTAGGAATGAAGTAATATTCCTTTTTCCCTCTTTTTCTTTTTTTCCCCTTCTTTTTCTCCTTTTTCCCTCAAAAAATAAATAAATAAATAAACAATCGTTTAAAAAAATAATTTAAGAAAAAATTTAAAAAGAAAAGAAACTGTGGAAAAAAAAAAAAGAAGCTTCCAAAAATTGCCTTGCCCCTTCAGCCCTGTGAAGATACAATAAGAAGGCACCGTCTGTGAGGAAGTGGGCCCTCTCCAGACACTGAATCTGCCTGTGTCTTGATCTGGGACTTCCCATCCTCCAGAACAGTGAGAAATAAATATGTGTTGTTTACAAGCCTCCAGCTGATGGTCTTTTGTTACAACAGCCAAAGGACTAAGACATCACAGAACTTCTTTCTCTCTTATTCCCTCAAATCCAAGCTATCACCAAATTTTGTTGATTCTGCTTAAGACATTTCTCCATCTTGTTCTCTCTTCTCCATCACCTATTTCTGTTTGCTGGAAATCTCCAACAGATTGGCCTCTAGGAACTTCAAGTTTAATATGTGCACAGCCAGGTTAATTTCCTTCTTTACCGCCTAATCCAAACCTGTTCCCCTTCTAATTGTACCTAGTGTAGTGTACGGAAAGTAGGCCCCAAGAGAATTGTCAGATATAGTCCCTCTAAGTTATAATCATCACTTCAGTGTCTTTGTTGCCTCATATTCCCTCGGAACCCATAGCCAAGCAACTGCCAATTCTGGCTGGTTGTATCTGCTAAGTACTCCTCATAGCGTCCACTTACTGTCACTAGTGTAGATACGTAACGTTCAGTTCACCTCGTCTCCTGGTCAACTGTAATGACTTTCCAGGGGATATCTTGACCTCTCTCTTCCCATGTGCACTTCAGCCCCTTGTTCACACTGCAGCCAATGTAACCTCTCTCTCACCCAGGGCTGATGATGTGTAAAAACTCTGGCCTTGTTGCCTGATGCAGTTTTATCTAACTTGTCTGTCTGTGGAATCATTTTCATTTAATTTTTTTGAGAAAATATATTACTATATCACAGAATATCCCTTTCTGTACTGTGTAATAGAGCATGTTAGTATTTTATTTTTATCTAGAATGCTGTCCTCTCTGTTTTCTGTCAGTGGTAATCTTACCTTTGCTTTCAAGGCCTCTGTGAATTCCAATTCCCTTTCATTGATAGCCCAGTGGGAAGTGGGAAGTGATTTCTTTCTCCTCCAAATTAGGATGGCTTAGACCACTTTCTTAGCAATTATCACTTACCGCCTTGTGGTGGAATCTTTTCATAGACACATCTTGCTTTCTAAGCTTTTTGAAGACAGGCTCCTGGTTTAGGTTTCTTTCCCTCCCCAGAGTGGCTAAGTTAGGTCTTACACCTATGACTCAGGATTTAGGAGGTGGTGTTTAATTTTTAGGTTTCATTGCTAATGCTGTATGTCTTTGTTACAATTTTGTTATTTGTTTTTCTGTTATAAGGCAAAATTTTTAGCAAGGAGATTATGGGTATAAACATTTTCATGGCTCCAAGTAGTTTTCCATGTTGTTTTTAAAGACTATTACCGATTTAATGTCTGTAGTGGTGTTTTCTAGTTATGCTTTATTTGTGTTTATCCTTTGTCATATATTTTAGTACCTTGTATTATTTTGTTGCTGCAACCTCAACACCACTTTATATCCATTATTCTTTTGTTGCAATTATAATAGGTGCAAGAGTACATCTTAAATCTGCTTTAATTTGCATTTCTTGGTTTACTATTTGAGCATCTTCCCATGTGTTTTTCACATATTCATTTTTATCCTTTGCTATCTATTTTCATACATTGTATATTTGTAAATTATAATAAGCCATGCTTATTTTATTTATTTATTTATTTATTTATTTTTGAGACGGAGTTTCGCTCTTGTTGCCCAGGCTGGAGTGCAATGGCGCCATCTCGGCTCACCGCAACCTCCGCCTCCTGGGTTCAGGCAATTCTCCTGCCTCAGCCTCCTGAGTAGCTGGGATTACAGGCAATAAGATAAGAAAAAGAGTCTCTACTTTTCAATTTCAAAAAGTTTGGATCTCTCATGTTTCTCCTTCATGTTTTTTTCTGTTGCTTTGACAGGTCTGACACACACATTCAAATTCATTTTCTATAAGTTTACTTTTATGTTCCATTACGGAAGACTTCTGTGAAAGAATGACCCATAAGCACCTTTGGGAAATCTTTTTTCTTGCCTTTAATAACTCTGTGAAAATCATCTTAAGCCAGTGACTTCCAGGTAGATTATAAATGTTGCTGTATATCTGAGTTGCCTCATAAAATGCAATATCCAGAAGGCACTTTATGATATTCTATTCTGTAAACAATATTTCGTGTAATTTAATTCAGTTCAGTTGCAGAGGTTTCAGTACATATTTTGAGTTTTTGCCATAACTCACAATAATGAAATTTAATTGCCAGAGATTTTAATCAGAAAGTTTATCCTCTGGAAAAATGAAATATATTACAGATATCCCTCACTTAAGATACTTTGGAATATGCCACATATTGATCTTAAAGAAAGCCTAGAGGAGGTAACAACCAGCTCTAGTAATGTGAAGGATAGAGATGAAGTCATTTTCAGACTGAAGTTAAGTAATGTTAGAACTAGAATTTCCAAGTCACAACTCTTAGCCGATGAAAACACTCCCATCATAAGAGGCAAATTTGTAGAATCCCCCAGTATAGAGTCTTGTGGAGGAACACTTTTATAGCTGACACATCGCAGGGACAGTCACTCAGGGAACTGGTACCACATTGTCAGTTTTTGATAATGCCTAGGGAATTCATTTTAAGTGGAAATATTCTAATGTCATAATGGAAGCTAATGGGAAAGTAGAATTAACTTAGCAGATTTTAAAAATAATAAATATTATTAGAGAAAATGTATTGCTATGCTTTGAAGAATAATGGGAAGTATGATCATTTAAAAATACAGGTCAAATGTGGTAACATGTCTGTAATCCCAGCACTTTGGGAGGCTGAGATGGGCGGATCACTTGAGGCCAGGAGTTTGGGGCCAGGAGGGCCAACATGGTGAAACCCTGTCTCTACTAAAAATACAAAGATTCACTGGGTGTTGTGGTGCATGCCTGTAATCCCAGCTACTCAGGAGGCTGAAGCAGGAGAATTGCTTTAACCTAGGAGGCAGAGGTTGCAGTGAACCGAGATGATGCCTGAGCGACAGAGTAAGATTCTGTCTCAAAAGAAAAAAAAAAAAACCAGAAACATAAAAATAAAAATACATAGTGATTTTTTAAACAGGACTCTTCAATATCTTAAAAATAATCTAATATGGTTACTTAAAAATTATTTCACCCTCCAACTTTCTGAAAATACTGATATCTTTCAGGAAAGAAATTGCCATTTTCTGACATTTTGGTATTAGTTGAATCTAAACATATTTTCATGCTTTATTTCTTTGCCTTTAAAAAAAAAACTGTCATTTTCTTTCTCTCTCTCTCTCTCTACTTAAAAACAAAGATTAGTTTTTGGCCTTTGTAAATGCCACAACAAAATTCAGCCAGATGCTGCTTCAGCAGTTCTTGCTATTTGTTGGGGTATCTTAGACACCCCCGGTATTAAATTTCAAGTGGAGACTCAGTCTTATTCTAGAATCTTTAGGGCTTGAACAAACTGAAAACAAACAAACAAACAAACAAAAAACTCGCTGTATGATAACTAACCAGCAAAGTATTATGTTTTGTAATTTCCAGTACCACCTCTAAGAGCTTTGCAATCATGCCATCCTTGTTCAAGTTCACCTATAGGAAGTAATGCAAAACTTTCAAAACAAATTTTGGGCTATTTTGCTCAAATATGCTTTAGGGTTTTTTGTCGTTGTTGTTGTTGTCATTCGTTTGTTTTTTTAGATAAATTCACTTTTATTTCATTGTTGCAGAAGTTATACCAAAAGACTTTAGGGTGTGAGGTGGCTTAGTGTATGTAAGAGGAAGTATACTACAGTAATTATAAGCTTACTTTATCTTCTGGGGTTTTTGTTTGTTTTCTTGTTTTTTAAATAACAAAAGACAGGATCTCACTCTCTGGCCCAGGCTGGAGTACAGTAGCACAATTATGGTTCACCGCAGTCTCATTCACCCAGGCTCAAGTGATTCTCTCACCTCAGGCCCCCAAGTAACTGGGACTACAGGTGCGAGCCATCATGCTTGACCCTATCTTGTTATTTTTGAGTGGCACTTAATACACATACCTCATGTCAATACTTGAACGCACCCTAAAAATGATTATTTAAACAAGATTGTAACTTATCTCTTAACTCTCAGTCACATTAAGGAAGAGATTGAACACTGGATATCCAGAGCTATTTGACCAAATCAAAACTAGGTATTATTCTCATTCAGAAAAATCACATTTGTTAATTGATGATGATTAGCCTATTAATTGAAAAGGTATTTTTTAAAAAATCAGAAAAAACAACCAACTTTATCTGTGTTAAAGCAGGAACCACATCTCTTGTGGCACAGAGAAGTTCAGTTTTATGATTACAGTAAAAATAGTTAAAACATGGATTCAAATAGATTTAATGGAAATTTCTTTGCACAATAAAATGGAAGCTTATTAGCATAAGGAAATCAATGGAAATTTATTAGCATAAGGAAATCCATCTGGGCTTTTCCTGAATTCCTGAATAGCGTTGCAGACTCTCAGTGACTGTGGTGTGATCTTGGATTTGGTGGCAGCTCCTTCTCCTCCCTTTAGCGGTTGCTTTCCTGTTAGCACAGTATCATCTGTTACTAGAGTCTCACATCCTTCTCGAAGATTCTCATTCCAGTCTTTAAATCTGATTATCTAGGCCGAGGAGCCTCACACTTACAGCACAGATTAAACACATATTTCTTCTCATCATTGTTGCTTGAACCAAACCATCAATACCTTCTCAGAGTTGTCATTGGAGAACTTTCTTATGCTTTTAAACATTTTCAAGGTGCTTTATCTAAGAAGATATTTTTAAAAAGTGTATCTTTTCCCTTTTAACAAACTCATTCCATGTTGCTATCTTCTTTAAAATTGCTCCCTCTTCTAACTTAATATATATTTTAAATATATTAAGTTTTTGTTGAAACGTAAACTCTCTATATCTTTGTTTTGCTTTTAATTAGCTTAGTACATAAACTTACAAATAATCAGACAATTGTATATGTTCAGTTAGCACAGAATTCTGACAAAGGCTGGCTTTGCTAGCTCAATTACATGCTGTGTGTCTCACTCGGGAGCGTTGGGGCATTCTCACATTGACATGGACCCAACGTAGTGTCCACTGGTAACTAACTGTTCAATATAAGATCTGCTTACCGATTTCTAGTAATTTTGTTTTTGAATTTTTCTTCAGTCTTACTGCATGATCAGAGTAATATAGCCTCAGGTTATTTTCACTTAAATAGCAAGTTTGCATTTGAGATCACTTTGATTTCCATCTTCTAATTTGATCTTCATAAAAACTTAGTGGGGTTTTGTTTTACAGATAAATAAACCACCACCCAGAAATCTGAGGGACTTGTCCAAAGTCAGGTGCTTGGAGAGGTCAGGTCTTGAACCTGAATTTCCAATTCTCTCTTCCCACTATCACGTTTAGGTTATCATGTTGGCGGGTTTTGGGATGCAAGGGAGCGCTTAGCTCCCCTGAGAGGAAGTTTTTCCAGGCTTTTGGTCTCTCACTTACCCAAGAATAGGAGAGGGGACCATGGCAGGTGCGCTCATAAGAAAATATTGGACCCCAAAGAGTTTTTGCAGAGAAATAACTTAGGCAGAGAAAAAGAAAAAGGAGAGAGAAAAAGATGAGAGAGAGAGAGAGCTTCCACGAAGAATGTGGAAGGGGACCCAAGTATGGAATCCAGGAGGGGAAAAACAGCTTCCACTAGGATGGAAGGGAACCCTACAGTGGGAAATCCACCCGGATGAGGGAGACAGGGACTTTTAATCTGAGAGGAATTCCCTCCCTCTCCAAGCCCACTGGCCAATGAAAAGAGTTCCCTTAAACTTCCGCTGGAGTGATTGACTTCTGATTCTTTCCCACGCCCGCGAAAATTAAAACAGAAACCGTTAAATCTCCCAGATGGAGAGGCATGGGAGTGGGGCACGGCTCTGGGAAGTTCTTGCCCTTAAAACGACGCCCCCTTGTGGACCCGGAAAGAGAACACATTCCCTCAATCACTCCATAAAACCTCCCAAAACACTACTGTTTCTGTAGTACCCAAATGTGCCTTTCTCAGGACTTAAGCAAATACCAAAAATATGTATGTGTTTTGATATTTGGTTAAATCCTGAGAAAGGCATAGCTGAGACAAGTCATGATCTGCCAGGTGAATAGAAAGGGGATTGGTTGGGCCAGGCGCGGGTGGCTCACGCCTGTAATCCCAGCACTTTGGGAGGCCGAGGCGGGTGGATCACGAGGTCAAGAGATCGAGACCATCCTGGTCAACAAGGTGAAACCCCGTCTCTACTAAAAATACAAAAATTAGCTGGGCATGGTGGTCCGCGCCTGTAGTCCCAGCTACTCGGGAGGTGGAGGCAGGAGAATTACTTGAACCCAGAAGGCAGAGGTTGCAGTGAGCCGAGATCGTGCCATTGCACTCCAGCCTGGGTAACAACAGTGAAACTCCGTCTCAAAATAAATAAATAAATAAAAGGGGGTTGGTTAAACTTGCACTATTCATACAACTTCTAGTGAGGCATAATGTGTATGTATACACCTTAGAGGATGTTTTAAGAACATCTGCAAAATAAGTGTTCAATAACATGTATAACTGTTCTTTCTAATTTTTGAAAGTGTGCTTTAGTTATTATTTACTTTTTATTTCTGTCACCCAGGCTGGAGTGCAGTAGCGTGATCTTGGCTCACAGCAACCTCCGCCTCCTAAGTTCAAGCAATTCTCCTGCCTCAGCATCCCAAGTAGCTGGGACTACAGGCACATGCCACCATGCCTGGCTAATTTTTGTATTTTTAGTAGAGTTGGGGTTTCACCATATTGGCCAGGCTGGTCTCGAACTCCTGACCTTGTGATTCGCCTACCTCTGCCTCTCAAAGTGCTGGGATTACAGGCACGAGCCACCATGCCGGGTTGCTTCAGTTATTTATATAACACTACTTGTTCTGTGGCCTTGGATGCTTGCACTGTTAATTTAAAAATAATATAAGGACTTAGATAAAAACCAATGGGCTGTGTTATATTAGGCCTAGGTGACTTCACCTGCAATTATGAAGGCCTTTAAGCATTTTTACCTATTCCTAGTTACAAAAACTTATTAACACACAGAAAAAGCCATTATGAAATCTTTAATTTCAAAATGCTTTGACCTAACTTTATGAAATATATATTTAGAATCCATCATTTTACAATTAGTTGTCTCTTGGTTCGTGTTTTCTTTCTTTTGTGTGTGATCCACATCTACTTTATAGTCTGATTCTTTTCATTAGAAGATTTCCTGCTACGGAGTCGTTTTTAAATAAAAATTTGATTATATGTATTTATGAGTTCATTGTTGAAGCTGTAGTCTGTATATTGAACACTTCTAAAACCTTTTACTTATGAACAAGTATAAGTTGGCTTTATAGTATGTGTGGATCCCTGTGATCAGCACTATATAGATGAGAGAAAAGGAAGGGGGATTATTTGCTTGCTTTTGGAATTTTACTGGGCTTTACAAAATCTTTAGCATCAACTCTCATCAAATTTGTGAATTACACGACTACTTTAAGATGCGGTATTCTGATTCATTCTTAGTGTTTACATTATCTCAGGTAGCAAATGTAGATACTTCCAATTTTGAAATTTTCTGCAATTTTAAATATCTCTAATTCCCAAAGAATCTTTTTTATTTTAAATTCACTTTCGTACTTCTCTAAGGTCTTTTCAAGCAGAATCAATGTTTCTATCACCAATCTTAAGATGTGGAAATGGAGGAATAATGTTTTGCTTTGTTTTCCAGGATGTGGAGCTCTTGCTGACAGTGTCAGATTAGCAATCCGAAATCTTTTTCCCTATTTATTAATCATACTTCTGTTTGAAAAGTCAGAGCTAGCTGTTGCCCCTAAGTAGAAAAGGCAAAAGGGAGGATAAGTAGGAAAAAAGAAATGGGTATATTTTCGTGTAAATTTAAACATATTTCTCTCTTCCTTAGGAGAGAGTTATGTATGTGGCTCAATAGAGCCCTTCAAGAAACTGGAGTACACCAAGAACGTGAACCCCAACTGGTCGGTGAACGTCAAGACCACCTCGGCATCTCGGGCAGTGTCTTCACTGGCCACTGCCAAAGGGAGCCCTTCAGAGGTGCGAGAGAATAAGGATTTCATTCGGCCCAAGCTGGTCACCATCATCAGAAGTGGCGTGAAGCCACGGAAAGCTGTCAGGATTCTGCTGAACAAGAAAACGGCTCATTCCTTTGAGCAGGTCCTCACTGATATCACTGATGCCATCAAGCTGGATTCGGGAGTGGTGAAACGCCTGTACACGTTGGACGGGAAACAGGTAAGAGACGTGTTGTGATGTGACTTTGACTTTAAGGCAAGAACTGAGGGGTTGGAGGGTATACGTGGCTAAAGCATATATTTTGCTCAAGTTGTTAAAGGACCTGGGTCACTTCATCAACAAATATGTGCTTACTGGACCCAGAACAGTCGGAAGTTTGAGTTGAGCAGGATTATTCATAGGAATAAAGTAAGAAAAACATCTTTGAAGATTAAATAATTACTCAAGGATTTCTACTTTTTCATTTATTATTTGCTTAGCATAATGGTTCTTTTCAGTCATCTGTTTTCTCATACATCTTATAGCGTTAGGCATGACTGAGGTGTGGAAGTGGACTGTGACCAGTGGGGAATATTCTAATTTATTTCTTTGACCTAAAGATTTTATGATTTTAAGTCTTTGTACTGTTCACTAGTGAGATTTACTTATAGTTTTCTAGATTTTAAAATATGTAGCTAAGAAATGACATATTTCCATCTGGATAGCTTTAAAGACATATTTCTAGAATAGTATGCATCTCATAGTTTTCAGTATTAAAAGGGAGGGTTTTAGGTACAGAATGAGCATCAGTTGACTTGGATGCGTGGCCATTTTAATGTGAGTTGATCAGATGAACCTAAAGGAAGCATCACCTTTCATTTTCTTGGGTGGATGACTTTTGTAAAGGTTTCGCAGAACCCTGATGGTGAGTTGAATTAAAAAACATTGATTATATGTATAGCATGATTTGCTAGTTATTCAGAGTTTACCAGATTATATTTTTGAGCCCACTATCTTTGCTGGAAGTTTAGTTTTTAATGTTGTGCTATCAAAATGCTTTTTTAAAAATTTGAGGGATAATTTGAATGATTTGTATGTATAGTAAATACTAAAATTAAAGTGATTCATGAATTAAGAGATTGATCTTATTAAATAGAAGACTCCTACAAGTTTTCAAAGGTAGCACATTCAGACTTCACGAATTAGAAATAGATGCTAATCCTAGAAAGAGTATTAGTCATAAAAGAATACTTCCCTTAGGGATCCATTCAGAAGCTCTAAATTATAAAATTCTTTAGGAAAGAAGGAATACCTGCCAGCTGTTCATTCTTATTTACTATCTTCTCTTGTCTTACAACTCTTGCCCTAAGTGTCATGTGGATAAGGATTCTAATGGATGAGAGTCTCTAATGGATGAGATCTAGCCTTCCAGATGTAAGAGTCTACAGCCTAAATGTCATCAGTGTGTCAATGACCAGAAAGTTCATGATGGCTTGGGCATTATACTAGCAATAAGATGGCAAGCTTCACATTTACACGTTTAAGCCCTTCACTGGCTCCATTTCTAATGAGTGATTTAAACATCTTATAGTTCTGCATTTTCTCAAGATGGGAGTTTATCTATTTTCATAAATATTTACCTATTCAAATAAATATTTTATAAATTGTTTCATTAGAGCAAAGAATGCATATTGATAAATGTTCTCTCTCCCGACCTCACTTCAGAATTTTAGGAATTCCTAAAAGCTACATTGAATCTAAAAATCAGCTTTAATCACTTTAGCTAACATTTGCCATCAGCTGATTATTTAATTTTGCTTATGTCAGGAATAAATCCCTAGAATAAGTATGATGTTCTCAATTGTTTTCTTCCTTTCTGAATTTGTCTACTATCAATATTTGATAACAGCTAGTTTGCTGTGGTTTACATGTAAATAATCCAAGGTCATGGGAAAGAATCCCAGGTTTAATGTCAAAAGACAAAGATTTAAGTTTTGGCTCAGCCATAGATTCCTTATGTTTTGAGCAAAACACTTAACTGAGCCTCATTATCCTCATCAGTGAAACATAGATAAAAAGATTACCTGTGTAATCCCAGCACTTTGGGAGGCCGAGGCGGGTGGATCACGAGGTCAAGAGATCGAGACCATCCTGGTCAACATGGTGAAACCCCGTCTCTACTAAAAATACAAAAAATTAGCTGGGCATGGTGGCGCGTGTCTGTAGTCCCAGCTACTCAGGAGGCTGAGGCAGGAGAATTGCCTGAACCCAGGAGGCAGAGGTTGCGGTGAGCCGAGATCGCGCCGTTGCACTCCAGCTGGGTAGCAAGAGCGAAACTCCGTCTCAAAAAAAAAAAAAAAAAAAAAGATTACCTGTGTTTTATAGAGTGCTTGTGGGTCAACTATGATGATACATGCAAAAGCAGTTTTGAACTATAATGATGATAGCTTTCTTGAGCATCGTTCTAAGTGCTTTGCATGTATCAGCATGTTTAATTCTCATAATAGCTTGTTTATTATTCCCATTTGACAGATTAGAACACTAAGGCACAGAGCTCGTTAAAAACATGCCCAAGACCACAGAGCTACAATTTAAACTGGTCTTGGTCCAGAGCTGGTGCTGGTAACCACTGTACCACTGCAGATTATGTTAAAGCACCAAACCGATGTAAATGTGTTGAGAAAGAATTGTCAGGGGAGTCATGTGTCTAAAGAATATCACCTGAACGCCTGTAATCCCAGCACTTTGGGAGGCCGAGGCGGGTGAATCACGAGGTCAAGAGATCACGACCATCCTGGTCAACATGGTGAAACTCTGTCTCTACTAAAAATACAGAAAAAAATTAGCCAGGCATGGTGGCACATGCCTGTAATCCCAGCTACTCAGGAGGCTGAGGCAGGAGAATTGCCTGAACCCAGGAGGCGGAGGTTGTGGTGAGCCGAGATCGCGCCATTGCACTCCAGCCTGGGTAACAACAGCGAAACTCCGTCTCAAAAAAAAAAAGAATATCACCTGAAACATTTCTGCTGTGTACTTTGTTTCCCTGCAGTCATTCTGCTGACTGTTGTACTCAACTGTTTTTTTGTCAAGCATTCAGTTTGCTGCTGTGGCGTTTCCCCTCCTGTTGGCAGGTTCTCTTCATAGCAGGAACAGTGAAAAGCTGCAGAGCAACTGGATAAAGTGGAAAGAACATAAAGACTTATTCCTTGGGTTCCCAGTGGGAACAAAGATGCTTCCTCATGAACCCCAGGAGTCTTTAGAATCACTTTGGCTCAAAAGAGAAATCTGCCCCATAAGCAGTTTGTTAGAGTAGAATTTTTGACAACCTGCAGAGACTCGGGCTTGATAAGCCTCTGGGAATGAACCACTTTCCTCCATGCTGTCCTATGGAATAATGCTTGGCCATAGTGGGGTGGCACTGGCACTGCTACCACCTTGGCCTGCCTGTGGTGGCATCCAAGTCCATATACAAGATGTCACCCTAAGATCACTTGTCCCACCTCTTTTTTTTAAAATAGTTTAACTGAACCCTCACATCAACTCCACAAACAATATGGCAGTTCCAATGCCCAGTAAAGTATTTCATGTTTTTGGGTTGAGAAAATAGAATTGTTTAAAAAATGACTTGCTTGGATGCTTTGAGTAAATAGGTAGAGAGGAAATGGTTTTGTAGAGTGCCTTCAGGCAGCCTGCAGATGTATGCGTCACATGGAAACTGTTGATGCTGAGATTTTGGAAAATGGAATCATGCAAGCCTGAGCCTACTGTTTAATACGTTACCCAGAGGAGGTGGACACTGGAGGGCGCAGACCACGTGCAGTGCTCACGTGTTTCTACCACCACTTCCTTGCTCAGTTGTCTCTTGGGTTTGTGTTAGCCCTAAGCGAAGAGTTCACTGTACAGTACCTTTTTTTTTTTTTGCTGTTTTTAGGCTGAGATAAGAAAATCAACGTTTTGTGAACGCTGCACAATCTAGAAAAGATTTTGTAGGAAGCTACAAGTTGGCCAAGATGACCGCTGTGGTTCATAAGCAGCCTGTGTGTGAGCAAATCCTTTCTAATGATTTCAACTCCATTCTTTATTCAGGGGCACTGAAGCTTCAGTAAATGGTTGTCCTGACCTTCCTCCTCTTCCTTGCAACTTTCAGGGTGACTGCTCACCAGGTCATCAGTCCTTTTGCTGGCATGGCTGGGAGTTCAAGGAAGCACTTACCATGCCTTAATTTCAGTGATGCATTTTTTTAAAAATCTGGGCCTCGGTTAACGGCCTCCAAAGAATAAAACAGGACATTTCTAGCTGACAGTTAAAATCACGTCCCCGAACCCACGTCCAAGGGGAGGATTTGCAGGATCTGAGAGTTTGAGAGTCTCTTCCTCTCGCCCAAGTCCAAGCTCTGGATGTTGGAGTTTTGCTGTGGGTTATTCACTTAACCTGCCAAGCAGTTACTCCCAGAGGACATTTGGAGTATAACTATTTTTTAAGTGCTTAAAATAAGCCTAAAAGTTACCGGATTTGCTACAAAGATACCCTTGCATATCTCCTGACTCCTTTTATGGAAAAGCAAATCTGGCTGCCTTGAACTGCTAAATCTGCTAAATCTGTGGTTCTTGAATCCTTCCTTAGAAACACAGAACTGCAAGTCTTAGAACAGCTAGTGTCTAAGTAGGTGATTTATACTATAAAGAACGTAGATAAGGCACTTCCCAATGATCCCCTTCCCACTAAAATATAGCAATGACAAACTAGATTGCTCCTTAAGTAGAAAATGAATGCACATCCCTATCTTATCTACTTTTCAGCATCAAAGATCTGTACAACATTCGCAGCATACTTTAGTAGAGAGAAAAAAATTGAGGGATGTTATATTTTTATCTCATAGACATTTCACTTTATAAAATCTACCATGTACTTTATAAAATCTACCACTGCTAGCATGCTAGGGTGAGCAAAGAATTTATTGTTTTCCCAATATGGAAAACATTAGGTATTACTCAACTGAAGTAAGGGTAGCCATAAACTGATTCAGTTGGTAAACCATGAGAAAGGATCATAACTGCCATTTTGAAGACGTCCCTCCCAGTAGATGTTGATAAATTTACCTATTATTACATTTTCTCTGTATCTTTTGATCATGAATCCTCATTGCCTGTTATAAACATAAAGCTCAAAAGATGCTTGTAAATGACTCATAATAATTGCCACTATTTATTTTAGGTGTTTAATACAGGAGTTTACTTGACTGCAGGAAATGGTAATGATGATTAATAGAATATTACAAAATAGTCTTTATTTTCTTCCTTTTGGCTTCTAATACCTAATTCTAATCTGAAGTAAAAATATTTTGGTTGGCCGGGTGCGGTTACTCATATCTGTAATCCCAGCCCTTTAAGAAGCCAAGGCAGGCTGATCACGAGGTCAGGAGTTCAAGACCAGCCTAGCCAACATGGTGAAACCCTATCTCTACTAAAAATACAAAAAATTAACCAGGCATGGTGGCGCACACCTATAATCCCAGCTACTCGGGAGGCTGAGGCAGGAGAATTGCTTGAACCCAGGAGGAAGAGGTTCCGGTGAGCGGAGATCACACATTGCACTCCAGCCTGGGTGACAGAGCAAGGCTGTCTCAAAAAATAAAAAAATAAATAAGTAATAATTTGGTCCACTCTTGAATTTAGAGCATTTAAGATGTGTCTTCCTCTTCCATGTTAAAAAAGTGGTACCCATTATTTACATCTGACCTTGGCTGTAGGAGTCAATAACCAAACAAAATGTGAAAAACTAGAGGATTCCAGATAAAGTATAAGAAATGTAGAATCTGATAGGATTTATTTGGAATGGAAAAGGAGGTTTTCTGTAGCTGCTAGTAGTAGTGGTATTTTTCCTTTTTTATTAGTAGAACTTTTTTGTGACAGTTCTAACTAACTTCTGCAAGCGTTTTAAAACCCTTTATTCTTGGTATAAAGAGTGTGTGCTATTGATTTGCTACACTACCTATGTAGTAAAAGTGAATGTAATACATTTTAGTTTTGCTTGCAATTGGAGTAAAAAACAGTTGATATAAATAATTTAGCATACACTTTAAAATGTCAAATTAAAATTTTCTACAAAAGCTCAGAGCACATGTTAAACCATCCTCATGATTTATTAGAGCTATGATTTGATGGAAATAGATGGTTTCAAAGAAACAGAAGCTTAAGAATCATTACGACACTTCACTTGCGGAATTAAAATGTTCAGAATAGAATGTGCTATTTTATGTTACATATCTTTGGTCAATATTCAGGACTTATGAGTTATACCTGTCCTTATGTAGATATTAGTGCCTCCAAATTGGGAAGATTTCAATCCTTTTTTTTCACTTTGTGCTCCTCTGGGGATGTGATCGATTGTAGGTACCTGCAGTGATGTATATTTTAAGGCTTAGATTTGTTTCAGCAAAAGTCAGTTTTCTCTAAGTTGCATTCTAACTTGCCGTAAAAGGAATTCTAAGTTCCCTTACTATTCCGCTGCAGTACTGAAGATAAGTTGTCTAAAGCCCTTTCCGTAGTGTATTGAGAGCATCTGGGGGATGTTTACAAGTCTGCTGGCTTTGTGATTGCCTTCTAGTAGTGACTTCTCTTGACCTGGCTGGAGCCCTGACCTGGCCTGTGAGCCTTTTCTGTCCATCAGGAGCATGTTGGGATAATGGAAAGAACTTAGACTTCAAAGTCAGCTGGTCAGTCAGTTATCCCTGCAACGAACAAACAAACAGAACAATTCAGCAGGGGCCTAGACTGAGGTTTCAGTCTGGAAAATCTAGCTTGCGATTTTTCATCCAAGCTTGGAAAATTAAGTTAACCTATCCAACTTATTGATTAGTTAAGTTCAAAATTTCTGTATATTGAATTTACTTACAATGAGGAAATTTGCTTATGAATGCTATAAATTTAGCATAGATATATGCGATAACATGACACAGAGAAACTACATTAGTTCCATAGACTTACAGACCTGAGTTCAAATCTGTCCTCTACCCTGGGCACAGTAAAATTTATCCTCCTATTGGAAGGAGTGCATGCTTTGAAGATCCTCCGTTTCATCATCTGCATATTGTGAATAATAATATTAATAATGCCTGCTTCATAAGTTGCCATGAGGACCAAATGAAACAATTCACATGGCAAATTTGGCCTATGATTGGTACCCAATTGTTGGCAGTTGCTATGATGGAAAAGCTGACACCTCAGTTGTTTTTGGGGAAAAAAATATTTTAAATGTGCCAAAGGGACTCACTATTTTAAATTATCCCTTTATAATGACTAATCATATTTTCCTTTGTAAATGTGGCTTTTCACAAGGAAATGCTTCATGATGTAATAAGAAGAGCATGGAATTCGAAATGAGACACTTAATACAAAGTCAAATCCTGCCTCTAATACTCATTAGTGGTGTGACCCTTGGGAAGTCAGATGAACTCTCTGAACCTCAATTTCTTCTTCTTTAAGATGGCATAATAATGCATACCTCATAATATTGAAGTGATAATTAACTGACAAAGTATGTATATAAAAGCCTTGGCTTCACACATGGGAGGTCCTCTAAAAATATCAGTCCTCCTCCCTTCTGTTCTCATGTTCTGGGCTTTCTTAAAAACATAAGAGCCTTGTAGTTGTATAATACCATGAATATAGAATTGGTCATTTTGCATTTTTCCATTGTGACCAAACTATTGTTTAGTACATGAACTACTAATGACTGTATTTTCATCATCCCCTTTACTGTCAGTCAGTTGTGAATGCAATTCAGATATTTTATTCAATTTCTTCTTCAATGGTACAAGTCATCCCTTAAAGGCATCTATCTATTGGCAATCCATCGCACCAAGAAAGTAGTATTACCATTACTATCATTTGTTGAACACCTTCTCTGTGCCTGGCACTGGACCCGTTGCCATATGTATATACATTGATGATTACATTGATGAAGGTAATCTCATTGAACCCCAGCTCTGCAAAGCAAGAACCTACTCATTTCTCAAGATTCAGCTCAAAGGTGGCCTTGTCTATGAAATATTTCCTATCTTCCTCATGTAAAATTGACAACTCCCTCTCTCGGGCCTGTTCACTATACATTGTATGTAGCCATGCAAATCTTCATTAAGCTGGTCTATTGTAATGCCTGTCTCCTCCTCTCAATTTTATAGGATGAGGCTAGGAAACGTGTCCTATTATTGGCCTTTGAGTCTTCAGAACGTGACCTGGTAAATGATAAAATGACTAAGTGGCTGATTGACCAGTCTGCTGTGGTCTATCCACTTGGCCTTAGCACATGGCTCCAGTATTCAGCAAGGTCCTTACAGGTCATGGTCATGTAGGAGCTGCCTTGGTCACCCTGGGCTGTGGTCGTGTGTAGCTGTCAATGATGATGGTGCCCTCTGCAGTGTGATGACACATTACACTACCATGCACACAGCACCATGGTGGTTGTTTCTAGCTGGGACTTCTTCATGAAAGACTGTAGTGTAGAAAAGAAAAGGAATGCATCTGCCAATTTTAGATCATTTTTGCTATTGAAAGCACTTTCATTTTGTGGGGGAACAATAGATATTCTGTTAGGAACATCTTGCTGTCTGAGTCAGGAGAATTGCTCTAAACCTTCCTGACATTGCCTTAGCCATCCAGTGAATAAAGAGAAGAGCTAATCAATATGTCCCATGAATTTAAAAATTGGTGATGGGCCAATAGGAGATTTGCATAAAAAGCATCTGGCCTAATTATTGCAGAGACACAAACCTGCAGTATTCAAGGGTGTTTGTGGTGGCAGAGTATAATATGTTGCAGCAGAATTTCCTGATTAGTTTTTAAATCCTTGAAACTAAATGAAAGAAGTCTGTTTCAGAAATTAAATGGAACTTTAAAAATCCAATTTTAAATAGGAACTATGTTGTAAACAACATGCCTTAAAAACAAAAGGACATATGGGAGATTTATTTTTTAATTGGCCTTGTCCTTTGTAAGACTAATACATAATCAACATAAAGAAGGAAATGGGGAAAATATTATGATAAATTAAAATTACCCACAGTTGAGTTGGGAAGATGGCCCTTACTCATATTTTGGTCTTTTTCCTTTGTCTTTTTCGAAATGAAGTCTTGCTCTGTCTCCCAGGCTGGAGTGCAGTGGCACAATCTCAGCTCACTGCAACCTCCACCTCCTGGGTTCAAGTGATTCTCCTGCCTCAGCCTCCCAAATAGCTGGGATTGTAGACGCCCACCACCATGCCTGGCTAATTTTTGTATTTTTAGTAGAGATGAGGTTTCACCATGTTGGCCAGGCTAGTCTTCAACTCCTGACCTCAAGTGATCTGTCAGCCGACCTCGGCCTCCCAAAATGTTGGAATTACAGGCCTGAGCCACTGCATTTGGTCCTGTCTTTTTCTAAAATCAAACAAACAAACAAACCCCTCGGATCCCACTCTGTGTGGTTTGGTTCCTTGCTGGTACCTTCACACGATAGTCTGCACATTCATGTGGGAAATGTATCAAACCATTTCCTCTCTAACTCTGTTATTTCATTGTCCCGGGTCAGATCCCCTGACGCCAAATTTCCCAGTGTGCTTTCCTCTTTGTTGACTTGTCTGTAGAGCCTCTTTTGTCTGTCTTCTAACTTACGTCTGATAGTAATCGTGTTCCAAAGTCCGATCAATAAACAAACAGCATGCAAAGTAGCATTTCTTGAGGTACTGTTGAGTGTAATCAGTTATTGGAGGTTAAAAGTGTCTCAGAATTCATTCGCTCTGTAGAATCCTCTTAGAAAAGAAGTCACATTTTTCAAAATATGTCTGATTCCATAAGTCCAGTCTTGTTTTTGTAAATGCCAGGTAATAGGCTTTTTAGGTCAATGAGAGCATAGTCACCATCATCTTTTATGAGTTTCTCCCTGAGGGAAAAACACAAGCTAGTTCCCTTTCTGTGGATAATCACTTCTACTTTGCATTAGAACTGTTTGCACACCTGTGTGAGACAAAAATATCCTGAAGAAAAAAGGGACTGCTTTGTTGATTTCTGTATTCACAACTACCCTCATGAGATGCTTACAATTTGTTAAATGACATTTCTTAGTTTTAACTGTGGTTCATCTTTTGATGAGTAGATTACAGGGCTAGGAGTGCCCCTACAAGAGATCTTTCTATTCTTTTTTTCTCTACTTGGAAGACCATAAACTAAACTTGACCATGCAGATAGTAACATAAAATTGATTTTTTATTTAAAAAAAAAAAAAACAAAAACCTTCCAGAAAGAAAAGAACTCAAGATAAGCACTAGCTTAAAAAAAAAAAAAAAAAGATTAGACATTTTACTTCTGATGCTTTTTCAGAGTGAGGGTCTGGGACCTAGAAACTGCATACACAACAGAAGCAAGTTGTAAAGAGTCCTGCTGTGTGCATAGGTGTATGCTTCATCTGTGTTCTTAAAAACCTCACTACTTCTGGGCACAGTGGCTCAAGCCTGTAATCCCAGCACTTAGGGAGGCTGAGGCAGGCGGATCACTTGAGGACAGGAGTTCTAGACCAACCTGGCTAACATGGTGAAACCCTGTCTCTACTAAAATACAAAAATTAGCTAGGTGTGGTGGTGCATACCTGCAATCCCAGCTACTTCGGTGGCTGAGGCAGGAGAATCACTCGAACCCAGGAGGTGGAGACTGCAGTGAGCTGAGATTGTACCACTACACTCCAGCCCAGCCTGAGCAACAGAGTGAGACTGTGTCTCAAAACAATAAAAATTTTTTTAATTAAAAAATAAAATAAATAAATAAATATAGACCTCACTACCAAAAGTGGTCCCGGGACAGCAGCAACAAGCCTACCCTCAGGCCCCACACAGACCTACTGAGTCGAATGTGATTTCACAAGAGTCTCAGGCTGTGTATATTCACATTAAAGTTTCAGAAGTGCTGCTCTGGAGACCGAAGAGTATGAATGGAACATCAGAATCCAAAGCCCCGAAAATGGCACACCCTGGCTGTTGCTGCATGGTAGATGCATTAAACACTAATTTTAGCTGATTTCGTGGTTTTATTAGCATCCTCTCGATGCCAATGTTGACATCAGATGGCAAGATATGATTGGCAGCAACAATGTTCTGGAAAGCAGCCAGTGCATTCGTGTGAAGTGTGTTCCCACTGCAATCTAGCCTCAGTGGGCTGCCTCCTGTGGAGAATGGGTGGCTTCCTCTATGGAGAATAAACTTAGGTTGAGGCAGGAAGGCTGAACGAACACTATGGAAACATGGACAAGGAGGGAGAGATTAATGCCACAAAGTGCACATGTGTGCTGTTAGAAGTTGTCTGTATCTCACCTCAATAGGCTGCACGAACTGAGTGTGATCCCTGTGCTGCTTCCCGGTGTCTTCCGTGGGAATGACTGGAATTCATTAACTGCTCCTGAGAACTGACTTCAGATCTTCAACTGTTATCAGTGGAGGCCCTACGCATCAGACACTTCACAATATGGACAATGCCCAGAATGATGTGGGCTGTTTTTACGGTGTGCAGGACATGGAGGGTAACTTTTGAAAATAATTCCCAGCAATAATAATTTCCTAGGCATGCCCAGGGATTTAGTGGCCAAGAGTCTTATGTATCACAGACTTGACTGTGGGAAACAACAATGGATGGGATAAGCTGGAGTGAAGGAATCACCTAGTAATCAGAATTGAGTGATTTTCTTATAACACAGCCTGGGAGATTAAGAGACTGAGGTGGTGTCGCCTACTTAATTCAGCAGCCCTGACAGCAGGGCCTTTTTTAATGGGAGGGTCAACTCTATCTCTGAGGTTGTAGCTCTGAATTAGGGAAAAAATAATGAGCTCTAGAAATAAGTGGGGTCTGTATACAAAGAACCAGTAAAAGGTTCATTTCTGTCATTGGTTGATATAGCAGCCCTGGGAGGAGTAAAGGTAGAGTAAAATATTTCTCAGGCCCTTTCTGGGATTGGTATCCTGTGAAGGGAATAAGCACAGGCTTACTGTATTTTGTTTCTTGGTAACATCATCATTTTGTTTGTTGGTTTGTTTGTTTGAGATGGGGGTCTCCCTCTGTCGCCCAGGCTAGAGTACAGTGGCACAACCTCGGCTCACTGCAGCCTCCACCTCCCAGGCCCAAGCAATCCTCCCACCATAGCCTCCCCGGTAGCTGGGACTACAGGCATGCAAACTATGCCTAGCTAATATTTTAGGTTCTTTTTTTGTAGAGACAGAGTTTTGCCATATTGTCCAGGCTGGTCTTGAACTCCAGCAATCCTCCCACCTCAGTCTCCCAAAGTGCTGGGATTACAGGTATGAGCCACCATGCCTGGCCAGTCATTTTCTTATATAGCAAAAATTACTTTTCTCTTTATTTACATTTTATTTCAAATCGGTAGACTTAGCCACTGTATATTGAAATAAAAATACATCCATTGATTAAATCCTTGTTGCATTTGGCAACAGTTTACAGGAAAAGGGAGAATTTCTGAAGATCATGCTCTGATGCCTCTGGGACACATTCAGTTGGAGAAAACCCAACCTCATGCCTTGTTGTATTGTGCAGTGCCAATTATTGACAGTGACCATCAAAAACAAAGACCTGGTACAAAGCCTGTTAGGTGAACGGGCTATTCAGAGTTGTCTTTGGTTTTACCAAATTAGATCAAGAGTTTCACCTGGGTTTTATTAAGAGCATTGTGCTTTAGCTTTTTAACAGGAATGTCCTTTAATGTTGAAAATGTGCATGTCCTTGTAGACTTGTTGGATACGGAAACATCTATTCAGCATGGATTCTGTGCCAGGCATTGGGAATACCTTAGTTTTCTTTCAGTGGGTAGTAGGAAGACTTGGGAGAACTCCTCAGTAGAATCCTAAGGGAAGAGTCCTTTTAGACTCACTGCAAGTTTCGTTAGTAGAGAAACTTGCATTTTCACATTTGTATGTTCATGGGAGTAGGAGATGATTGATACAGTTCATCCTATTTGAGAATGTGCTTGTAGCATTTGGAAAATGTGACCGCCGAAACACTGTGAGTAACATTGCCTTCAGACTCTAAATACCTGAAAGATGTGTTTTCACTTTAATGTTGGATTAACAGTTCTAGCACATCAAGAATCTGAATAATGCCGGGTGTGGTGGCACACACCTGTAATCCCAGATACTCAGGAGGCTGAGGCACTAGAATCGCTTGAACCTGGGAGGTGGAGGCTGCAGTGAGCTGAGATTGCACAACTGCACTCCAGCCTGGGCAACAAGAGCAAAACTCCATCTCAAAAACAAACAGACCAAAAGATACCAATAATATTAAAAGCCTACTTTTGTGTACCAGCATGCTAGTAAACAGATCTCCATTAAAATTAGTCCCTGTACTCTAAGCTTATGGCAGTTCAGAAGCCCTGAAAATAAATACTAAATATCCTAGCCCCCAGTTGTATGAGCCTGCACTTTCCCATTGAGGTGTGCTGGCAATCAGGTGTGTAGAGTTCCCATTCATTTTCTACCCTCAGTTAAAGAGAGAGGGAGGTTATTTTCAAAACTTTACAAGATTCTGAAAATGCATGAGAATTTGACTTTGGAGATGTTTACACCCACATACATACATTTTGGGGCACAAAAGACATAGAGGGAGAACAAGAGGAAATGTGAATCTATTTTGAGGGTTGGCAACATTCATGATGCTATCTTTTCTAGGTCTTAAAATCATTTTTTTTTTTTTTGAAGAGAAAAATGAAGCCTTACCCTATGTATTTAAGTCATTGCCTCTCTCTCTCTCTCTCAGTGCTTCTTTCACCTGGCAGAACCAGTGTGAATGGCCCCACTGTAAATGGATTCTGTTCCTGTGACTTTTCCTGTGTCCTATTTGCCTTATAATTTGGTTTGACATCAGCTGAAGAAAGTGTGTCAGATCATTTCTGGGATACCTCACCAGCACTGTGCCAGAAAATGAGTGGTAACACCTTGTGTAATGAATCAAAAGTTGGAAGACATTTTCTGTTACAACAGCTGGAAACGTTTTCTCCAGTTTGCATGAACATTGCTGAGTATTTGGCATTCCAGGAAGGTAAAGGACTGGAGCTGTCCCTGGGGGTGAGGCTTTGTAGAAAAGAGAATAAAGTCCTCTTGTAGAACGCAGCCCAGGCATAATAACATCAATTAATGTAGAACAGCAGCTAGTGTTTCTTGCATGTTTACCATATGCCAGGCACTAACTCAAATTTCTCTCTTTTACCCCATTAACAGTATTATGGGGGTAGATACTATTGTTATCTCCATTTTATGGTTGCAGAATCAGGGGAAAAGTAACTGGCCCAAGTGATTAGGATCTGGTCAAGGCAGACTGACATTCTTAACCACAGTGTCATATCTGACATCATATAGTGTTTTCCAAATACTTAAGTTTATAAAATTCAGGTGGCCGGGCGTGGTGGCTCTGACCTGTAATCCCAGCACCTTGGGAGGCCAAAGCGGGCAGATGATGAAGTCAAGATATTGAGACCATCTTGACCAACATGGTAAACCCCGTCTCTACTAAAAATACAAAAATTATCTGGGCGTGGTGTTGCATGCCTGTTGTCCCAGCTACTCGGGAGGCTGAGGCAGTAGAATCTCTTGAACCCATGAGGTGGACATTGCAGTGAGCTGAGATCACACACTGTACTCCAGCCTGGAGACAGAGTGAGACTCCGTCTCAAAAAAAAAATTCAGGTGCATCTTTTTTTTTTTGTAAGAATGCTCCCAATTTATTGCTAAGCTCTATCAGTGTGCCCAGTGGAATTTTAAAATACTTTTCTTCCTCTGAAATTATCAAATTCCTGTCATCTGTCAGTCTTTACACACATTAACATTAATGTACTGCCCTGTTAAGAAGGCTACACTGGTTTGTCAAAAGAGAGTCAACGTTGAGAAAACTACTGAAATGTCTTCTTTCAATTTCTTCTACGTGTTTCTTGCTATTTCGGTTCCTATTTGGGTTGTTAATGATTATGAAAATAATTTATTTAGAGTAATTTTTAAAATGTAAGAATCTTACTTTAGATTATTTTAAAAGTTTATATTCCCAATAGTGGAAAAGAATGTTTTTAATGTAGCACATCAGAGAGATATACCGTACAACTATTTTATAGAGAGAGAAAAATGCGGAATTTGAAAACACATCAACTATAAAATAACAGATGATTACAGCTTTATGAAGCTATAATTCTCATACCACAAAAGTACCCATTGTAAGTATATTCTTTAATGATTTTAATAAATCCAGAGAATCATGCAGCCATCACTACATTCCAGTGTTACACACTTTCATCAAGGAAGTTCCCTCATCCACACTTGCAGTCAATCTGACCTCCCACTTCTAGCCCAGCAGCCACTGATCTGCTTATGAATCACATCAACTTTTAAATGTTGACCTCATTTTTCTATCTGCATTTATAGAAAAGTCTCTTTTCTACCTGCTAAGTCATTTGTGTAATTATGGATTCACAAAGTTCGTCGCCTTGAACCTGTAACTCTAACCTCCCCTCCATCCTTTCCAGCAGGGTTTGACTAGCTCTGGGTTTTATTGAGGTGTTATAGGTAACTTATTAGAGGTTATACAGCCAGTTTCAGCACTGTGAACCACTTATTATCTTTGCGCTCTTTGCACATACGCTATTTCTGAGCTTGCTGCAGAATTAGGTAGCCAAGAGAAGAAACCTTTCATGTTCATGGCAGGATGGAATAATCGTTGTCTTCTAAGCCCTAGGGTTGCTTCCTTGGGGCCTATTCTTCACTCCTACCTTCTTGGGGCCCCATTTGGTGATACTTGCTTTGTTGCAGTCCAAAATACCAATTATAAGCTGATTAGGTTTCACGTGATATTAACATATTTCAAGCTGTGTATATCTTTTTGCACTTCATAGTTAAAATATGGCTTCCATGAGCTTTGTCTGTTCCTTGGATGAGATCCAATTATTTCATAATCTCTGTCTTTCCCTCTTCATGGTGGGTTTCCCACTTGTCCTTTCATTACTTTGCTATTCAAGATCTTTGAGGACTTTTAAAAATTACCAATTTCTCTCTTCTCAAGGAAAGAGACTTAATTGTGCATTTTAATATCCTGCCATACAGAAAAGCTGCACCTGGGGGATTATGTTCACTGAGCCGTCATTGAATGCCTTTGTACTGCAGTGCTAAGATGCTGCTGGCTTTTGGATTCCAGAAAAAGTTGTATATTCAGTGTGTGCTTATCTTCTTTTTCTTGTTCAAAGCATTTCTAAACCAAATCCAAGGACTAGTCTCCCCTCTGAAGCCTCTTACAAGACAGGGAAGAAAAGCTGGTCTCTGGCTGAGATTCAAAGGCCTTGGGCTTATGTCTAGGCACAATTCTGAGGCTGGCGAGGAGCTGAGATTGCGTCCCAGATTTTTCTCCCTTTCTAACCTCCTTCCTGGTAATCTGTTTCTCCAAAGAACCAAAGGAGTTTTGGTGGTAGGTAACTACCTTAAAGAAAATTACATACCCGAAAACCCTTTCCAGACCAATGGAACTGGTTTACAGTTTTCAACTCTGTCTTTTGGGGGCTTTATTATATAGGTCTTATTATTAAGTTGAAATTAAATAAAATAGAGATTTACTTGTTTATTATATGGTTAATTGTAATGCCCTTTAGCTAAAGCCAACAACAGAAAATAATATTGATGAAATGGAAAAATGCTATTAATTCCAGTAATTTAAGACAAACCCTCTATCTTTAACTTAGTTTTTCTTATTTTGTCTACAACAATAGCTCTTAAATTTTGAGGTTTGCATTCCCCTTTGGGAATCTTATGACTGCTATGGCCATATCCTCAAGAAAGTTATGCTTCTCCGATGAGGTTGCATTTAACTTTTCTATTATGTTCCTAGCAGCGTTCAGTCTTTGACTTTCGTATTTTGGGGGAGAAGGTGGTGGAATTTATATTTCCATGATATTTACTCATCTGATGACATAAATAAAATCTTGCTTTAGATCATCTTTAATTTTCTTGCATTAAGTAGTGCTTTTTTGGCAATATTTAGGAGTTTGAGCCGAGAAAGATATGAGAGGACCGGACGCAGTGGCTCACACCTGTACTCCCAGCACTTTGGGATGCCAAGGTGGGCAACTTGACTGAGTGCAAGACCAGCCTGACCACCACGGTGAAGCCCATCTCTACTAAAAATGCAAAAAAATTAGCTGGGTATGGTGATGTGTGCCTATAGTGCTAGCTACTCAGGAGGCTGAGACATGAGAATCACTTGAACCTGGGAGGTGGAGGTTACAGTGAGCCGAGATCACGTCACTGCACTCCAGCCTAGGTGACAGAGCAAGACTCTATCTTGGAAAAAAAAAAAAAGAGAGAGAGAGAGAGATCAAAGGATACATTCTGCCACCTGTGTTCACTCACAACTGATTATCAAAAGAAATTTCTGGTTGTTGACAAAACGTTTCCTGTTCATAGAGAAATTGTTCATCAAGTGGGCATAAGTGTGCTTTCAGTCACTTGCTAGAACTTCTTTACGGATCAAAAAATCTAGTGCTTCTGCACAAGAGAAGACACAGACATATGTTCCTTCTTCAGGACACTCCTGCTTCCTTTTTGCTCCTCATTTTTCCTTTCCACCTTAATTTTTTCCCATCATTTGAGCCTTTAGTAAGTGTGCGATAATTTCACTTTTCTTCTCATGTGATTATTTCACTTACAGGAAATTATATTCCTGGCTCTAACGTGTTTTTTCTTTCACAGCAGATGCTCTCCAGGGCTCTTCACCATTTTGTCCTGGGCAATACAGTTTCAAAATGTAAAGTGCTTCCCAGCTGATAGTTCCGGAGCCACTAGGGGGTTTAGGAATGTGGTACAGTAACGGCATTTGTCTTAATACCCTTTAAAAACTATAAGTAAAGTATAATTATTGCTTAGACACCTTTCCTTCAAAAGGAATTGATTTTAGAGCCACGGGGTGTATAGCGATTACCCATGACTGGCAGTTAGTGGGGATCCAGTAAGAGTCCCCATTTCTGAGTTGGTTTAATCACGCAACAGAACGCCAACAGCTGGTAGCTCCTGGTTTTGACCATTACATTGCTTTAAATTGGTTATATTCTAATCTATCTATTGATAACTTTGTATTCATAACCATTGGTTAAATACAGGAAGTGAAGAAGGAGCAGAATATAAACGATGATAATGCCAGTTTTTATAAAGCACATTATGATGTTTCTTGTACTTAAGAAACTAATATTAAAAAGAAAATACAATGATAATTCAATCCAATGTAGTTTTTATTTACGGCGATGAAAACTTTCTACTCTATGACTAAACAAGATGATTTGTGGAGGGGTGCAAAATGTATATTGGGTCAAAAAGGCAGATTTTTAAAAATACTATAACATATATTTTAATTTGTCTACATTTTAATATAGATTTGACTCTAAAGCCAAATAAGGACTAGTCATTAGAAAGAATTTTTGGCTGGGTGCCTATAGTACCAGCTACTCAGGAGGATGAGGCAGGAGGACCACTGGAGCCCAGGAGTTTGAAACCAAACTGTATAATAGTTTGGTAGTGAGACCCCCATCTAAAAGCTAACAATATTTTTTGTGCTCAAATCATATATTTGCCATATAAGTTAAAATGACTTTAAAATATGTAACACAGGTTGATTGGGAAGAACAAATTTTGTCTTTATATTCTACAAATATTTTCTAAACTCTATTAATGTATTTTTAATTTAAAATATTTTATTTAAAATAACAATGATTTTAAAATATCAGAATTATTCTAAAATTCCTTAGCATATTTGAGAGGCTGAATAGTTCTATGAAGGAATTCTTGGAGAAAAAAAAAAAGGACTGGGAACATGAGGACCTGGACTGTAGTCAGGTGATTGAATGATCATGTGCTGGCAATGACTTTGGGAATGTCAAGGTCCTCAGGGGTCTCTAGCATGATACTTTGCTTGAATCAGGTGCTTGGTAAATGTTTGTTCATTAAAGGAATTTATGTATGTAATATATGGTTCTTTAATCATAGGGTGCTGTTTTCATTTAAAAATATGGAAGTTAGCTGGGCATGCTGGTGCACGCCTATAATCCCAGCTACTCAGGAGGCTGAGGCAGGAGAATTGCCTGAATCCAGGAGGCAGAGGTTGCTGTGGACCGAGATCGCGCCATTGCACTCCAGCCTGGGTAGGGGCAGCGAAACTCTGTCTCAAGAAAAAAAAAAAAAAAAAAAATGAAAGTCATAGTCTACTATATGGAAAATTAGGTAGGTGATTTGTAGCCACCATGGGAGCCCTTGGCTGGGAGATTCATTGTAGCAAATATCCTTTCACAGATCCATGACCTCGTAGTAATGAATGAAGTGATGGTTTTACCCCCATGTGTACTTCTGTCAATCAAAATGAAAAACTTCTTTTCACTTTTTTTTTAATCACTACTGGCTTGTTAAATAATTTACTGATCTGTTGTGAATATGGTACACTGCCAGTTTTCAAAGTTAGCTATGTGAGCAGTCCTTCCTCCAAGTGCGGACCAATTAAATAATGACCGTTTGATGTAGAAGTAAGGATTTCAGGAACGGTCTGATGCTTGGCATAGACCTAAGGATTTCAAGCTGCAGTCCGTTAACAGTTTTGAAGCATTATTACTGTTTTTGTCTCTTATTCAGGAAGGCCTAATTATCAATAATGTTAACAATACTTTCCTCTTCAAAGCAACTTTTTTTTTTGACTTGTCTTATTTTCAAGCTTTTTAAATTCAGTTTATATCTATTTTGTGTGGCCTGGGCTTTTGCCCAATATGCGAGGGATATTTCAATGGTAGAATTTATAGAATTTAGTAACTTATTGAATATGGGAAAGAACAGGAAGAAGTGAAGAAAAGGAAAAGAAAATGCCTCTCAAATGGATAAGGGATATATGCCTTTGGCAGCAAGGTAGAGAGAGAGTAGTGATATTAAAAGTTAAATCACATAATATGCGTAAAAACTACTAACAGCTATCAGCTATCTGCCATTGTGCCAGGAACTGTGACAAACACTTCATATACGTCATAAAATTTAAAATTTTTAAATCCTCACCACAACTCTAGGAGGTAAATACTATTTTTTTCTCTTTTACAGATGAGGAAACTGAGATTTAGAGGGGTTATATAATATGTGTGATATCACACAGCTATTTAAAAAAAAACTCAAGAGCCAGATTCTTAGATACTAATTGCCTTCTAGTGGGAAAAATAAAGCAGATTTGGAATTGTTTCCAGTCTGCAGTATCACATGCTGCTAAGTAATTAAATAAAATAATTCATTAAATACAATACTGTAAAGTATTGGCTAGTAGGAAAGATGATGAGAGGACATTCTAAGCAAAAGAAACAATGTGGGACATTGCCCTGGGCTAGGAAAGCAAGACAGTTTGTCCAGAATGATAATAGCTGTATTGGATTTGGGGAGGGGTGGTGCTGAGGGCATAGGAACAAGAAACACAGATAAATATGAAAAAGCAGGTGGAAAATGATGCCAGTGGTGGGGGAAATGGATAGCTGTCAGTGGAAGTGGGAGGGAGGACCTAGATGAGCAAGACCCACAGCAGCCTTCTTACTGTCAACCTCCAGTGCTTTCTCATATGACACATATCACTCTAGGAGTGGTGGCTATTTTCTTTATCTACCTTGACTCATATATCACATATATTTATACCTCCGGGGTGTCATGACTAAAATAAATTTTCTGGACTAACTTTATAAATGTATAGAGAAGCCAACAGAGGAAAGAAGCAACTTCTCTGAAGTTTGGGTTATTTTCCATTTTGATGGCCAAATATAGATTAAAAGTTGAAAGTCAGCCATTTGGCACATAACAAGCCCTTATTGCCAAGTATTGAGGATATGCAGATGGGTGAGTTATGGTCTTTGGCCTAAGACACTCAGAGTACAGCCCAGGAGACCAGCATTTAAAAAAAAAATTTATTAAACTTTTTAAAAATTTTACTTTAAGTAAGTTCTGGGATACATGTGCAGAACACGCAGGTTTGTTGCATAGGTATACATGTTCCATCATGGTTTGCTGCACCTATCAACCTGTCATCTAGGTTTTAAGCCCTGGATGACTAAAACACCAAGAGCAATTGAAACAAAAACCAAAATTGACAAATGGAATCTAATTAAACTAAAGAGCTTCTGCATAGCAAAACAAACTAGCATCAGATTGAACACTCAACATACAGGATGGGAGAAAAATTTTAGAATCTATCCATCTGACAAAGGTCTAATTTCCAGAATCTACAAGGAACTTAAACAAATTTACAAGAAAAATAACAAAAAACCCTATCAAAACTGAGTGAAGGATATGAACAGACACTTCTCGAAAGAAGACATTTATATGGACAGAATTTTAACCAGTGGTTTATAATGCCATGGGCTAGTGCCTAAGGGGATTGTACTGAGCCACGTGACAACAGTGCAAGAGAGGGACTGGCTGTCACGTGGGGTGGGGACTGGGACACAAGATCAAGCTCATGATTATGAGATCTGCATTGTGCTCTGCTGCTATTTCTGAGCTTTCACTGACCTCACCAGAGCATTCACCCCTGTGTCCAGTAAGTATTCAGTGACTCCTCCAGTCTGGCCAGGAATGATTTGGGAATCCAGTTACCCTTCTCCAGGCATGTGCTCAGGCTCTCATGGTGGACCCTTGCTGAAGTTCCCTAGCTGTTCTTTTTGCTTCCTGTCTCTTTCCTCTCCTACTTTAGTCTGTGCTGCCTCCAGAGGGCTGTTTCTAAGAACAAAGCTTTTGTCCCAGCGTGGTGTGTAGCATCCTTCGAGATGCTGGCCTCTTCTCCCTTTCTAGACTCATTTCTTGCCATTTTCTCCTGTATACCCTAAATCCTAGTTCTCCAAACAACCCATTGTTTCTAATACCAAGTGTCTGTGCCATCCCATTCTCTCTGCTTGGATGCCCTCCAGCTGGTCTTTTCAGTGACTCCTCTGAGAAGGGCTCCTTTGGTGCATCTAGAAAACATGTTTGTGAATAGAGGATGTGCATCCTTACTGGGCTATAGGCCCCACATTTCCTGCTCTGAGAGTTTTCATCCAGAAAGTCCTGAATGTCCAGACCCAAAGAGAGCTATTTTTCTTTTTCTCTTTATACTTTGCCAGAACAGTAAATATCAAATAACTTTCATTACCACATCAATAAGCCTACAACTGCTATGTCACCCCACTCTTAAGCAAGGCTTGGTTCATAATGTTTTGGAGGGCATGTCGTGATTTACGAAGGTAAAGTGCATTAAATTTTTAAAAATAGTGCTAGTTTATCAACCTAATGCTCATTCCCACAATGCATGTGGCACACTTGGGGACCACAGGAATGGAAAACGCACATCTGGCTTACTAAAATTTGTTAATCCTCTCCAGTTGATCGGAAATAATGATTAGTCACCAGGAGAGTAAAAACTCTGGTTCCCTCATGCTGCCAGATGGAGATCAAAGTGCCATCAACCCTTCCCACTAGCTATGGTTGGAGTCACTCTTGTACCAAAGGAAACAAAATTTTGTCTTGTTTTGTATTTGAAATATTGGAGAAAAAAAATCAAATTAGGCTTGATGTTATTGGTGTGAGACAAGAGTGAGAAACGTCAAAGGAAGTTAGAGAAATCAAGTGACCAGAACTGCCTATTGTATATTTCTTGATGCAAAGAGAAAAGAAGATGCTTTGCCAGAGAATGGAGGTGGAAAGAGGAGAGTGATGGAAGAAACTTTAAGTAAATGGGAACACTTTGCATTGGACAATGTGGAGTTCCTAGTGGAGGATGGTCCCTCAGAGAAGTGTCACGGGAGAGCGGAATATTGAGTGTTGCACAGGAAACAGACATGGGCTCAACTTGGAACCAAGATTCTGTTTCCAAACTAGAGTTATATTAACTGGGCAAAGTACATAGATCGAGGAAAGCCTGTGCTTCTGTTCAGGCCCAGCAGGCCAGTAGGTCTCTAGGCCATCTGGCCTATTTCTCCTGGGTTGCCCCACTGTTTATAATGCGAGGTTTTCTCATCAGCTAGAGGAGAGCTTACACATTTATCCGCAGAGAGATGAGATTGTACAGAGGAAGAGAGATTTGAAGTGGGGCAGAAATCAGGCCCATTGAAGATATCAGAAAAAAAATTAAAACAGCTTCTGAAGCATTTTAATGAGTCTGGCAAGAGCCATTTTGAAGTAATTTCAGACTTTTCGCCTCCAACTTGCATATAGAAATTGCACCAATGATGATAAGTAGATTGAGAGAGTTTTTTTAAAGACAGAATAAAATTTTGTTTCTTTTATTGGTTATTGGTATTTCATCTCTTTTTAAAAAAGTATTCAGAAAAGTTTATAATCCAGAAGATCACTGAAACAGAGATTAGAGGTGGGAAGGAGTATAATGTCTGAAGAAATGGTTGCACTAGAAAGGTAGGCTAAGAATAGTGAGTGTTCTTGAGTTATTATGAGCTAAGACATAAATGGAAATGTGGTTGTCATGGGGACTATTTGCAGTAGAATAAAGTATTTTGGTTTGTCAAGAGAGAGATCTTTTTCTAGCACTAATGATAAGGTCCCACCCTCCCTGGATTCTCAAGGTACATTGGGAAGCCCTGCACATCCCGCAGACCCGCTTCTGGGCATGACGCTGCTGGCTGGCCTGCCGGGCGCACTTGCCATCTTACAACCTGCTTTCCAGGACGTAGTTTTCTACCCTATGCCACTTTTTGTTCAATGCAGAAAAGAGCCTGTCCTTTCATTCCCCACAGCATAGCTGAGGCCAAATCATGACATTTAACTAAGCTTTCCAGAAAGCTTTTACATAAAGGAAGGGTAAGGGAACAGCCTTAAGACGGGACCCTACATGGGGCTGCTCCTGAGGTACAGAAGCCAGCTTCCTCTCTGGCACTGTCAGCAGACAGCTCACCTGCTCACAATGGGAGTGCCCTTGTCATCCCTTTCTGGGCTCAGGCCCCAGCCCTCAGTGCCTCCTCTTCAGCTGCAGAGGGAGTCTTCCTCAAAGCATACCGTTTGCAGCACCAGCCACACGTCCTCTGAAACACACTTTAATTATTATGCGGGCAGCTCACTCCTCCTAGTCATCAACCTGCTATTGAAGAATCCAGCAGTCACTTAACCTTTGCATAATCACTAGGAGGACATAAAGTGTTTTCCCACCATACATGAGAGATCGCTTTCCAAAGGTGGATTTTAGTCTTCAATAATGAAGAAACAGGAAAACCACGTCTAACTTGGCCATTTTCCCACATCATGTTTTTAAAAATGTTGTTTAGACACAGCCAGAGCATCCTAGGCTCATGGACACTCTGGTGCTACCCAAAGACTTCCTTAACATTTTTGGTAAAAACAAAGCCACAGGTTTTGTGCCTCTTGCTCTCCTCATCTCTGACCTCCTTCCCTGTTTTCTCCTTGTTTCCCAGTGGTGGTGGTGGGGTTAATCTTATCCTTGGCTTGGGAGAATAGTGTATCCACAACAGGATAGGTGTTTCTAGTATTAAGTATCCAATTGACCTTTGCCCTCCCCCAGTGAAACCTGTCTTTTGTTAGAAGAGAGTGGAGAGGAGAGAGAAAAGCCTCTAGGAGTCTTCGCAGAGCAAAAAAGATATGGATATCATCAGAGCACCTCCTGTGTGCCGACAATACACACGGCCTGTTTTCCAATCACTTCTTTGCACATCCAAACTGTCACTAGGCTGCAAATTTCTCACAGTCACAGGATGGGTCGTTTCATGTTCCTATGCCCCATAATGCTTGCCTCTAGGAGATGCTCCGAAATGGATTACCAATCTAATAGCTAACACTATCTCCTAACTCTGTTAATTACAACATGGGCGAAGAGAACAGGTTCCTTTGCAAGGGCTTAGTTTTCCTTTGAGCAATACCTGTGCTGGAAGATCAATGCCCTGTTCTGTTGCATACTTTGTAGTCCACCTGTGTAGACATGCAGACAGTCTCTATCATGTACAGTGTTTAAAAAGCTGTCCAGGCATTTCTCAAAAGAACACATTCATGAAGCCAACAAACATATGAAAAAAGGCTGATCATCACTGGTCATTAGAGAATGCAAATCAAAACCACCATGAGATGCCATCCCACACCAGTTAGAATGGTGATCATTAAAAAGTCAAAAAACAACAGATGCTGGAGAGGTTGTGGAGAAATAGGAATGCTTTTACACTGTTGCAGGTAAATTAGTTCAACTATTGTGGAAAACAGTGTGGCGATTCCTCAAGGATCTAGAATCAGAAATACCATTTGACCCAGCAATTCCATTGCTGGGTATATACCCAAAGGATTATAAATTATTCTACTACAAAGACACATGCACACATATGTTTACTGCAGCACCATTTACAATAGCAAAGACTTGGACAACCCAAATGCCCATCAGTGATAGACTGGATAACCAAAATGTGGCACATATACACCATGGAATACTATGCAGCCATAAAAAAGAGTGAGTTCATGTTCTTTGCAGGGACATAGATGAAGCTGGAAACCATCATTCTCAGTAAACTAACACAGGAACAGAAAACTAAACACCACATGCTCTCACTCATAAGTGGGAGTTGAACAATGAGAACACAGGGACACAGGGAGGGGAACATCACACACTGGGGCCTGTCAGGGGGTGGGGGACAAAGGGAGGAAGAGCATTAGAACAGATACCTAATGCATGTGGAGCTTAAAATCTGGATGACGGGTTGATGGGTGCAGCAAACCACCATGTATACCTGTGTAACACACCTGTACACTCCACACATGTATCCTAGAACTTAAAGTATAATTTAAAATAAATACATTTTTTTAAAATAAAAAAGTTGTCGAGGAAACGTTTTATTTCCAGCTATAGTGCCAGCCAATAATGTTGCCTGAGGTGGACTTTTCTTGGCACTGATTCTCTCTCCTGCAAGCTTTGTCCTGACACCTGAGTTCAGCTGAGGTTTTCTGGAGCCCAGGGGACACCTGCTGATACAGAGCAGACTGTAGAGGGCTGGTGTAGGTGGTGTTTTAAGTCACAGAAACAGCTCCTGACATTGACTTGGTTTGTTGACGGAGCTGATTAAATAATGCCATGATGTCAGTTGGGTAGCAGTGACCCTGGCTGCTGAGTTGGATGGGGGAAGGAAGAAAACAAGGGAGAGCACCTGATTGTAGCCAATGAAGGACGAGCCTTTTATGTCTCATACCGATTAATGATAATTTTTATTAAAAGTGTCTGGTCCTGTGGTGAGTGCGACAAGATTTGGTTTGTGTAGATACTTTTCTTTAAAGATTCCTTCACAGAAGTAATCTATTTAATTACTGGGTAACTAATTGAAAATAAACACTATGCAATGAAATATTTATCCAGGGTTCCTGTCTGTCTATTTAAAGTTGCCAGAATGCCAAGAAGGAAGAATCCAAGGCTAGATAAAGGGAGAGCTTCAGGAGTCAGGGCTCCCTTGGTCTGCCCATGTGTCTCTCTCTCTTCTCTTTGCCCTTTTCAGGTCCTCTCCAGCCTTCCCTCCCAGGCAGCTCGCTGTGCTTAATGGCAGACTGGTGTTCTCTTGGTCTACCCTAACTATAATTCGCTTGCTAACATTCAGGGTATTGGTAGCTATTTCCTCTGTTATAAAAAAATAGTGTGCCGTAATTTAGAAGCTTGATTTCTGATAGAAAAAATCGGAGAAAATTATTGCAAACATGAGCAGTTGTGGGAACTTCCTGGTTGAAGCTTTAAAGCTAGTTATTGATGGACATTTTTGTCTTTGGGGATAGTGGTACAGAGCTGGCTCCCAAACTGTATTCAGGTTAGTGATTTTTATCTTTACCAAAGCAATTTGCAGAATATGTGCAGTACAGTGTCTCACAACTTAAAAAAAATCCAACCTTTGGATTATATAAATTACAAAGTTCTGGAAAGAAAACCACAGTAAATTGAGAGGAGATGTTGTTACCTCTGAGAAAGAAAGTGGGACTGGAATCTCCGAATTCCAGTCTATAGTCTATTCCAAATGGAATCTACACATTCCAGTCTACAGTCTATTCCAAATGGAATCTCCGAATTCAGTCTACAGTCTATTCCAAAGGGAACCTAGGGATTCCAGTCTACAGTCTATTCCAAATGGAACCTCCGAATTCCAGTCTATTACAAATGGAACCTAGAGATTCCAGTCTACAGTCTATTCCAAAGATACCAGTCTACAGTCTATTCCAAATGGAACCTAGGAATTCCAGTCTACAGTCTATTCCAAATGGAATCTACAGTCTATTCCAAATGGAATCTATGAATTCCAATCTACAGTCTATTCCAAATGGAATATACAAATGCCATTTGCTTTATATTATTTGAATTTCTTACAGTAGAAATGTATTTTAAATATAAGGATTAAAGTTAAAAGAATCCAAAGACAACTTTTAGAGCAGATAGACATTTGTTTCAAACTTCTCTGGGGAGAAAAAAGTCAGTATCTTTTATTTACATAATTTGAGATAAAAAATATCATTTTAATAAAATATTGCTTTGAGTTTCCTTGGACATATTTATAGCACCTAAATTTTCTAAAGTCGATACTTAAAAACATCAGTTATTAGTAATTTGTCTTTGACCACATGGTGATAATGAGAAACTTGTTTTCCTTGAAAGACGACATATGTATTTAGGGAGTAGTTTTGTTTTCAAAGTCTCATCTTGATTTATATAACCATATGATATCTTTTGAAAATGGTACAACAATTTTATTTATGATGGGAAAGTACTTTAGCAGGGTGAGGGCTAGCAGAGGGATAGCATTAGGAGAAATACCTAATGTGGACTACTGGTTGATGGGTGCAGCAAACCACCATGGCATGTGTATACCTATGTAACAAACCTGTACCTTCTGCACATGCACCCCAGAACTTAAGGTATAATAAAACAATTAAAAAATAGACTAAAGAAAAAATGCTAAACCAGGTGCTGTATAACCAGTAGCGAAGGCCATTTCCATTGATTTCTTGTTCTTTCGCCAGTTCTTACACACTTGCTTGGTTTTGTCTTTTTTTTTCTTAATGTGACATACAGATCCCTTGTTGGTAGCCTTTCTAATAGAGATTGAGTGGGAGCATAGATAATGGCAGAATGATTCTAGCTTTCACAAGTGTAATTAGCTTCTTGTAAAGTACAGTTCTTCAGGACAAATCTTGAAATAGAATGACTATTTCCAGATCTGGGCTTTTATCTCTCTACTTTATAATTCAGTTACTTTTACTTCTGTGCTGTCAGTTCAGTGCTTCTTCATCAAGACCAAACTTCAAATTTGTTTATTGTCTTTTCTGTTTAGCTGTTTCTTTTCATCAGATTATACATAAATGTTTTTGAAATAGCTTCAGCGTTTGACCCCTATGTGCCCAGTGATTGTACGTCAGTCATTTGAAAAGTCAGACACTCAGCTGTCGTCCCTGTGGTCCAGTTTCTAAAACCAAGAATTGTGAACTGTCTGGGGATGCGGGGAATGGAAGACAAAACTAGCTACTGTCTGTCTGCTGATTCTTGCATCTAGTGTTTTTCTTTACCCTTTTCATTCTGCCAGGACAGGGAAGAATCATTCTAGGGTGTTTGCTGACATTTCTGCATATGTTTTTGAATGCCTCAGGAATTATTTGACGTTTCCTTTGTGATTGTGCAGTCCTAAGTGTCTGCTTGCCCCAGTGTCTTTTTAGTAGCCAAGAGACAAATAAACTTAGTTTTCTTCCTTTTGATAAGAAGTTGTTTGAGAAAGAAATGTGTCCATTTGACACATTTCTATTATTTTTCTAGCACATTCTAATTATGTTATAAAAACAGCAACAACAAAGAAACTTAGAGAAATCCAGAAGGAAATGAAACTGTTGACTTGGAGGATATATATATATATATTCATATCCCACTAATTCTGTGTTTAATAGAATGTTTCTTAAAGCAACCGGTTTTATCTTCCCAACTTAGAAAGCAAGACCAACGGTAGGGGTAACAAGCTCCTGCTAAGCACCCGCACCACAGTGGATAGCACATAGTGGGTCCTCCATAAGTATGTGTTGAATTTTTAAAAAAATATATGGGAAAACTTGAGGAAAAAGATTGTTTTTGGAGGAATTCTGTGGATTATCTATGTGTTATTTGGCAATATTACAAATCAGCTGGAATGTGAATAATACATTGTTTCTCAGAATTGATTCCACTTTCAATCTTTTTGAGTCATATTTATAAGATTCGACTATGTTTTGATGATTGCATGGGCACCAATAAACAGTATAGGACTTGTTTTCTTATAGCCATTTACATTTTAATTATCACTGGGTGATGAATGCCATCCCATTTGTTCCACAGGCTGATTTACCAAAGTGGGAACTGGAGTTGAACTGAGGAGGGACCCAACAGAGTAATCAAGATGAAAGAGAAGTTTCAGAGATGTGAACACACAGTACAGTTAAAAGCAAACTGGACATGTTTAGTGTATTTTAGAGAACTTCCTATGAGATCACTAGGACTTAAAGGCTCTGATCAGAGGCAAAGACTAGAGGTTGCTAGAGGCCACCATCTTGATCTGTTAAGATAGCCTGGTCTTTTTCTCTTTAAATATGGTGCTTTTTTATAGCTAATAAAGAATGGATTGTTTACTTATTGGCCCTCCATCCCCTAAGGACTTTCTAAATAGCAGTTTGGAATGTGTGGGTACATTGTTTAACACTGAACAGGTGTTTGGCAAATTCAAATGAGATTTCAGAGATTCTTATGCACAGAAGATATTTAAGGAAGCAACTTTTGTGGACAGACCCCATTCCCTGTAACCATAACTTTGACTCACCAGGAGCTGGGTTTCTGAGGCAACAATTGCCTTTTTCTAACTGCAGCCATCTGTTTGTATATTCCCTTCTGTCCACCAGGAGCAAGGAAGCCAAATGAGGAATGAAGATAAAATTCTAGATGGATAGCTGGGGCCATTCAGCTCAGGTTTTCATCTAATCCAGTGGGTGGATTTGACTCTTTTCATATGAAAGTATTTAGCAACTTTTAGTGCTTTCTAGAACTTCCATTTTCACGAGGTTTACGAACTCTCTGAGAGTGGTCTAAACCAGGCCTTGCATCTGTTCAGTTGACGTTGCAGGAGAGGAGTTGGTGACACCGTCAGACCTTCATGATGCAGTCAGTCTAAGGAAAGCGACTTGTCCATCCAACTCTTTGTTGAGAATTTAAATGTTAAATGATATATCAAGTATAGTTGGCCCTTGAACAATGCAGGATTAGAGGAATCTGTCTCCCACACAGTTGAAAATCTGTGTATAACTTTTGACGCTTCCAAAACTTAACTAATAGCCTACTATTGACCAGAAGCCTTATCGATAACAAACAGTCAATTAACACATATTTTATGTGCTGTATACTGTATTCTTACAATAAAGTAAGCTAGGGAAAAGAAAATATTATTAAGAAAACATATAATTACTATTCATTAGTTGGAAATGGATCACCATAAAGGTCTTTATCCTCACTGTCTTCCCCTTGAGTAGACTGAAGAGGAGGAGGAGGAGGGGGAGGAGAAGGAGGAGGAGGAGGAGGAAGAGGAGGAGGAGGAGGAGGAGTTGGTCTTGAGGTCTCACAGGTGGCAGAGTCAGAAGAGGTGGAGGAGGTGAAAGGTGGAGGCAGGAGAGGCAGGCACACTCCTAACTTTTACTGAAAAAATTGGAGTATAAGTGGACTCACACAGTTCAAACCTGTGTTGTTCAGGGTCAGCCATCATTGCTAAAATAGTAAAGCTGGAGATAAGATTATCTGTGGGGGCAGATTGCTGGCCTCTTCACCCTCATTAGATAATGCTTATCCAATGCCTTGGTTTGCAGGATGCTATAGTTCTTTACAAAGCACTGTGGCGTTGTTCCTTACTCCCCTTGACTAGAGCAATCGAAATGTTAAAGAAAAACAGGAGTTTCTCTAAAGAATGCCTGTGTAAATTGGTCCCTCTGTTTAATTTTCACAATTTTTCTACTTAAGTTGAATAAACGTTATTTTTCTCAGAAGTCAGAGAGCATATTCAAGCAATGGTTTGATGCAATCCTTTATAAATTGTGAGACCCTGTGTGCATGTGTGGTGGGGGTGGGGGCAGGAAGTAGAGATGACAGTTTCCAGTGCTTTCTACTTGACACAGATTAGAATTCCAGAACAATGCAACTTTCCAAGAATGCCATTTCTTGGAAATACCTGCTTTTTAAGGCCCCCTTAGGCATGACTTTTAAAATGGAACAATTAAAATTTGCATTTCAAAGCCATCTAATTGGCCCTCTATTCTTTTGAACTATGGGTGGTCTTTTTAAGTAGATTTCAGCATACTTAATTTTTTTATATATGTGACTTTGAATTTTTTTTTTTCTGCCTCATTAGATCTTTTTACAACCTGGCCAAAAAGTTACTTAATGATGTACTAAGTGATGAGATTCTGTCTTCAAGTTTCACATTGTTTTTGTCAGCCTTCATATTAGACTGTATTTAATGAGATGTTAGGAAAAGAATAATTTTGGAGGAATTATACTTGAATCAAATTGAATTCTTAGCTTCATTATGTTAATAATTATTTAATTCTGACTTTTTTCTTTTAAAAGTTGCTTTCATTTTAACCGTTTAATTAATGTCACACTAAATTTTTACATGCATTGAAATGCTTGTTTTGTGGTATGAGTAATGCAAAACTTGCACCAAACACCGAAGTCTGTAATTATTGAAAGCAGAGTTTCTGAACCTGCGCTATGGACATTTTAGGCCAGATAAACGTCGGTATTGTAGGGGGGCCTGTCCTGTGCAGGGCAGGCAGGGTGTTGGCAGCGTCTAGCACCACCTACTAGATGATAGAATGCACTATTCCTTCCCCCAGTTGTGACAACTAAAATGTCTCTAGACATTGCCAAGTGTCCTCTGAGAGGCAAAATTACCCCTGGTTGAGAAGCACTGATGTAAGTCTAAACTCTTTTTTCCCAGTAACAGAAAGGGATGCCTTATCGTGGAGAGTTAACGCAGAAGCAGTGCATGTTGAAAAAATAACTGTGAAAATCCCACTGGAAACATTATATTGTAGATTATTGTTCCAGGTTAAGTAAAACTCAAAATCAAAGGCAGGCTAAATATTGAAATAATGCAAAAATCAAGACATTATTTTTATATAGAATACTTCTGGACCAAGATGGAGGTAGAATGAAGTACAATACAGAGCACTTCCTGGAGCAAGGTAGCAATTGAATTTCAGCCTGCTGGAGGAAACTGACAGATCAGATTCAAAATGCTGTTGACCTTGATGAATATTTCCCTTGAATATGTGTAATCTCCTCCACCTATGTAAGATAATCCAACATAGACCAGAAGCTTTCTTGAGTCCCTAATTCCTATATTTTAATGTTTTGATTTCACAGGTATTTCCAGCTTGGTTTTCTCTCTCCTTTGATCTTCCATGACATCGTGTTCTCCTGCTTTTCTTGCTGCTTCTTTGTCTCACCATTTGGCTTTCCTTTCTTTTACCCTCCATCCGGAAACTGGTTATCCCCATAAGCTACGTCTTGTCCTCCTTTTTTTAACCTTCCTTTTTCATTAACTCTCAGTTACCTTAAATACCAACTCACAGTTCTATTCCCAAACTCCAAAATCTGTAGAAGCAGACATTTTTTTCCCCATAACTCCTTTGTTAGTAAAACCTGACCCAATTAACATGGAGCTTATATAGTAATTATTGATCCCACCTAATGTGATCCCTCCTATTGTGTATGTCACTGCAGAATTGTTAATGTGCTGATCACAGGCCACTGCCCAGATGTCAATGGGTAGGGATAAGTAATGTGTGATGTATGTGCTGCACCATTTTTCTAAAATCTGAAAAATTCAGAATTCTAATGTATTTGGCTCCCCACGCATTGGGTGTAGGATACAACTCCTACTTTTACGTGCAGCATCACAAGTCAATAGCTCTTAATGATCACTTCATTGCTTTCCTTTTGGATATCTTCAGCTATTGATGGAGCGCATTCTTTCGATGCTTGAAACAATTTTTTTAAATTATGGCAATTCATTTTCCTTGCTCTAAGAAACAGAATATTCCTGATGGTGTTGTTGGTACTAAGTACTCTAGCCTTCAGAACTTGAGGTTATCTTTTTTTTTTTAAGATGGAGTCTCATTTTTATCCCCCAGGCTGGAGTGCAATGGCATGATCTTGGCTCACTGCAACCTCTGCCCCCCAGGGTCAAGCAATTCTGCCCCCCAGGGTCAAGCCTCCCAAGTAGCTGGGATTACAGGCACCCCCCACCATGCCTGATGAATTTTTTTGTATTTTTTTTAGGAGAGACAAGGTTTCACCTTGTTGGCCAGGTGGTCTTGAACTCCTGACCTCAGGTGATCCGCCTGTTTCGGCCTCCCAAAGTGCTGGGATTACAGGTGTGAGCTACTGCGCCCGGCCAAGGTTATCTTAATGTTTCCTTTTCTCTACTTGCCCAGGTGGCTGAATTCTCAAGGCTTCTAGATCCTCATGCACAAGTTTCTTTTCAGCTTTGTTATCACCTGCAGTAGGTTTAGTCTTGAGCTGCTGCTTCAACCTCCATTTGTGCCTGGCCAGCATACCTGTTGTTTCCTCTCACTATGCGACTTTGCAGAGTGACATTCTAGGCATTTCCGCAACTGCGCTGACATGGCCTCATCTCTAGCCATGTAGCAACAGGGGCTTTTCTGCATGCTTGAGACCCCTGGGTTCTTTAATGTCCAGTGTTTTGATGCCATATTCTGCTCTTTGGTTGATTTTCTCTCTGACTGCAGACCTCCTTTTCTGAGCTTCTGTCCATCATCCCTCTCCGTTTTGTCTTCACGCAACCATCCCTCAGTGCAGTGAGTCACATTTTAGAGGGGGTTGCATTCCCAAGTCCTAGTAAAAATGCAAAATTCACAAAAATTAGACCTATTTTTTTGTAGGAAATGATTCACATTACATAAAATTATAAGTGTGAAGTGACAAACTTTTAATGTTTTATGTCACTATTTTAAGTTCACATAAAATAAGGCCATTTTGGAAGTCTGCTAAGAGCTAACCCGACTTTGTCTTTTCATCTGTACTTAGACTGCAGCTTTCCCCATCCTCTTGCTCCTGGGCTCAGACACTTCATGTTCATTTAGAGATATCTCATTCCTCTGGACACCCTTAAAATGTTTCAGTATCTACAACTTGTAAGCCACTTTAAATAATAATGCATTATAATATTGTGGCTTTCTGGTAGCTGAGATGAAAGAATAGTGGGAGACTTCTACTAAGTTGGAGAACTCTACCCAACTGGTACAGATCACAGATCATTGAGAGCTTGGAGGGGCTTCGGTAGCACACCCCAGACTTTGACCCCGTGAGCATTATCTATGGCCATACTTTAGTCTCTGTGTTGCAAGAAGACATAAGAGGTATGCTTATTGTCTTAGTTAGTTTGGGCTGATGTCCTAGGAAACTATAGACTAGGTGGCTTTAACAGCAAACATATGTTTTTCATAGTTCTCAAGGCTGGGAAGTTCAAGGTCAAGGTGCTGGCAGATTCAGTTCTCATTCAGGGCCCTCTCCTGGTTTGCAGATGGCTGCCTTCTTGCTCTGTCTTCACATGACATAGAATGGAATCTCTGGGGTCTCTTCCTTGTCTTACAGGGAACACTGATCCCACAATGGGGGCTCCACCCTCGTGACCTTATCTAAACCTATTCACCCCAAAGGCACCATCTTCAAATACCATTACATTAGGGATTAGATTTTAACATACGGATTTTGGAAAGACACAGATATTCAGATATTCACTATCTTACTAAAGTACTGGTTACTGAGAAAATCTAATGATTACGACACACCAAAATTATGGGTCAGAGCTCACAAAGTCATATCAATGTTTGTGACATTGCACATTCTCCATATATGTCCCCAATATCAGGTACATAAGCATTGATCAGAGCAATAGCTTGACATTAACGAAAAATAATGTAGGTTCTGATACAGAATAAGCTAGCCTTGTGTTATCACTCATAAAACAAACAGAGAACAGGGACACGTGTAGCACGGTGTGTGGCCCATGGAGGTGGTGGTCTCACTGCATTCCTCCAAGTCATCAATCTGTTTGCTGTGTTGACTGCGTCTGACTCTTCTTTCACCTTCTTACCATCACATCTTGTTTGAGGTTTATTACAGAAATTTCCTTTATAATATGTATTTTTCTGCTTGCAATTCTTCAGCGCTAATAAACTTTTAGCTGCCTAAGAACAAGGCCTATCTGTTCATCTCTCCTGTCTCCAGCTCTAGCAGAGTACTTGGTATTTAAACCCTCTTAGTACACAATTGCCAAACTGCCTTCGTGACCCATTTCCAGGGGGATGCTGGCAAACCTGGTGACATCTAGAAGGGGACAAGTCGATTTCTGAGAACTTTTTGAATCCCAATGACATAAGGTAACATAATGAGTAGTTCATGGAACTGCAATTGTTTAGGCTGGAAAATAATTATGTTTGCAAAATGTGTTATAATTTTTGGCACACAGAGCATAGGATACAGAAAGGAGATAAAACAATGGTTAAGAATTGACAGCAGTGTCACTTTGGGCAAGACTTGGTGTGTCCATTTGTAAAATTGGGGTAGAGCAGAGTGATTACCCCGTTAGGTAGTTGAGAAGCATTAGTGCTTGGTGAGGTACTGATACTAAGTGCTCAGTAAGTGGCACTACTTTCTCTATTCTTCTACCTATATTTCCTCCTTCTCTTCTCTTTCTCCTCCCCCTTCTCATCTCTAGCTTTCAACTGGGGTCATTATCATATCTATTATATAGACAAAAAAGATAAGGTCAGAAGGGTTACATGAGATTTCTTTAAAATATGTGAAAGAAGAAACTGTAATTAAGTTTTGGCCCTTTCAGAAGAATTGCTTGAACCCAGGAGGCGGAGGTTGCAGTGAGGGGAGATCATGCCACTGCACTCCAGCCTGGCGCCTGGTGACAGAACGAGACTCTGTCTCAAAAAAAAAAAAAAAGTTTGGCCTATTATTCTTTTTTGAACAGAATGTTCATCTTCAAACATTTGGGAAAGCATCATGTAGAAGACGGAGAAAATTCAGCCTGTATTGCCTCAGAGGGCAGAGCCAGGGCCAATGGGTAGATACTACGCACTTCAAGTATAAGGCAGCAGGTGCAATTGGAACTTCTCTCCTTCCCTGGCATCAAGAATGGCACCGTGCAGATTGTAAGGAGTCCACAAATCATTGAATTAATAAAATTTCACTACTGAAACAAGGGCTAGGCTCTTATTATATTCCACCAGGGAAAAGTTCTTCTGGTGTTAAAATATGTAGAGAGAGAGTTCTCAGGGGTGATCAGAAGGCCGCGCCATAGCAGAGATGGAAGGAGAACTCAAGTGCAATCAGAGCTTTTTCAGGAATTCAGCAAATGACTAGTTGCATTAATAGTCAAGTTAGTTTTGAGACCTGAGTGGTCAGCAGTTTTCAGGAACTGGTTTGATTCCATCAGGAAGACTGGGGAAGTGAAGATGATATTTTAAAATAAGATCTATGATAATCGTGAAAGTGCCCATGAATTCCTGGTGCAAGGACCACCTAGTCAAGGAGACAGGAGAAATAGGCCATCTTTTACGTTATTAATACACTAAATGGGTAACCTACCTCATTTGGCATTTATTCGCATACATTTTTTAACATAATTTTCTCAAGGTGAAACACTTTTTATGCAGTGATTTCTATCCATTCTGTTGACTCTTAAGAAAAATAATCCTGTGGGTTATTTTTTTAAAAATGCATGATGAGAATAAGAAATACAAGCTATATTGAAGGAGGGATCAAGAAGGCAACACTAGCATTTTTTAGTGCTGCACTAGAGCCAGGCTATCATGCTTATCATCTCACTAACTCTTCTTGGTTACGTGCACATATTGCAGACAAGATTTTGAGGCTTTAGGTTAAATGATTCACCCCAGCCTCTGCAGTAAAGAAGTAAAGATCTGTCTTAAGTGGCAGTCAATATAAATTTTTCATAGAAATGGTTTTTTACTTCTTTTGAAATTGTCTGGGAGCCCTAAATTATAAGGCAGTTGGTGGCATCTGACATATGCTTGATTTCCCAAAATACTCAGATGTCGCTTTCAAGATAAATAATATCTCTGCTTTATTTATTTCATCCTCATTCATATTTTCCCCTAACTCTGTGCTTCCATCTATTACTCCCTGCGTGATAAAAGTGTGTTATTCAGGAAGCCATAGTAATTGTGTATCCGAACTAATGGAAAAGTGCCAGGCAAATATGTCTAATTGCTTTATACAGGAGCGGAGGCAATAACATTCTCCTTGTGATCTGGAAGGGATTTTATACCATGCAGATGATTCTGAAAATATTCTTCACCTTCAAGAACCCATCTAATTTTTTGAGACACAAATTTTTGATGCTGTTCCTCATTTGAATCCTAAAAATGTATTTGCCATCCTGCTATGGAAACATGTGGAGGTCAGGGAGTAATGTGGTCTACTTTAAAGATTAGCTTTTTTTCCCCCTTAAACATTTGGAAAGAAAATATTGGTACCACTTCACTAGCAGAAATTCAGTAGCAATTATAAGAATAGAGTTACCTTCTGTGTCTAGTGTTGCCTTTACAGTTGCTTTGTTTCATAGTTTTATAAATTGGGCTTTCTGGTTTCCTTGGAAACCCAGTTGTCGACATTGGTTGCTATGGAGCAGCCTTGGCTGCACAAAACATAAGGAGCTGCGAGTCTGCTACCGACTGACTTCATTCTTGGCAGTAACAGGCAGTGGGACTCTGAGGACCTGCTCACGGGGGGCCTCCATCTTGATTTTTAGCCTGAAGGATTCGAATGGCTTTTCCTGACCTTTATTCTCCTGGCAGTTACCAAAGCTATAGGTGCCTATAGGAGCTGAGAATTGTGTAGCATTTTAGAGCATTTTTGTCCTCAACTATTTCTTCAGTCACTTGATATCAATGATTTATGCAATAACAGAGAATCTATGTCTGCAATTATAAGATCCCAAATAAACTGTACTGTCTTCTCTTTTTCTGAGATGGTGCGGGGCGGGGGGGGGATCTTCCTTCTTAAATTTACCAGTGAGCAATAATGAAAGAAGCTAACAGTTGTTCATCTTTGCAAATCAGTGTGGTAGCATGACACTGATACTGGACTGTGTCTGTCTGATCTACATTTTCTAATATTCCGGTTTGAAGAACTAGAGATTATAGTACATGTAACTATAGCATAACTGAATGGTTATCCAATTAAAGCAATAAACAGAACTGTAACTTACATTTTCTGTATTGGCATACAACAGATATTGTAGTTCTCATAGAAATACATCCCTAACGGGTTATACCCATTTTTGAATATGTCTTTATAAGCTCTTTTAGGTGTAGTAGTAGTTCAGGTACATATCTGTCTGTGGTCATGGTCCACATGTCTGTTTCATGAGTGTATGTTGCACAAGGAAGTCAATGATGTGCTAATCTTTGAGATCAGAGGTAGCAAGGTCCTCATTTTTTGAATAAGTGCCAAGGACATGTGCAAGCTCCATTTCCGTAGCTCAGATGTGAGCCAGACAGAGCCATCCTCCTTGGCTGTCAGGCTGTCAGGCTGATTTGTGTTACAGTGGGTAGTGATGGAATTAAACCTTGACAGAACACCATTCATCTTCCTTGTTTGTTTTGGATGATAGCATTCCGCAAATTCATCAGATTGTTTTATCTGTCGGCTATCTTCAGATACCTGCTTTTAGAGGTAGTTTTTGTTTGTTTGTTGTTTTTGTAAACCCACATATTTAAGTGAGACTCTTGTCTTACCCTCCCCAAGCCTCATATTTGTTATCTTTGGAATTGGGCAAATAATAATACCTCGTATAATTGTAGGAGTGAGATAGCATATGTGAAATGTATACTTAGATAGCTGCTATCCCATAAGAAGACCTTAAAAATAGTATCTGTTTTCTAGAAAAGGCAAGTCTATAAAGATAGATATATTAGTGATTGTCAGGGGCTGGACATAGGAGGATAGCATGACTGCAAACAGGCATGAGGACTCTTTCTGAGGTGATGAAAGTGTTCTAAAACTGAATTGTGGTGGTTGTTGCCCACAGTATGAATTTACTAAAAATCATTGAATTATACAATTAAAATGAATGAATTTTATGGCATGTAACTTATACCTCAATAGAGCTGTTTTTAAAAAGTAGTAGCTGTAAGTGGTACAGTAGAGAATTAAACTTTGCTTCTCATAGGCTATTCTGGATGAGCTAGTAATATCTTAGAGGATGCTGTTTAAGCTGAGATATCCCAGAATCCACATAATGATGAGCATGAATTATAATGAGATCTTGTTGATGTTATGTATTATGATACAACAGAAAATGATTATTATTTGTGATTACTTTACATTATATAATTTCAAGTTCTATAGAAACCTCCAACTTTCATGACTGTAACATAATAATTACTGTGGTTTTCTAATGGATCTGGATGACTCTTTTGAACAAGGTAGGGCTGCTGGTTGCAGGATGTATGGCTGTGATTCTTCTTTTGAGACTCTTTGTCATCTGGCTGGACTGTATCGATTCAGCCCAATAGAATTATTGATCACCTAATATGTGTTAGTGATTTTCTAGAGGTTGGGGGTAGAAGAAGAGAGGTGCTCAGTTTTAGATATGATAAGTTTGAGGTCTCTTGTTAGTTGTACAAGAGGAGTTACTGTATAGGCATTTGGCTACAAGTCTGGAATTCAGGAGAGAAGTCTGGCTTGAAGATATAAATCATGAAGAAATTAGCATATAGATAATATTTAAAGCAATAAAACTGGATGAGCTCACCAAGGAAATCAGTGTCATTAGAGAAGAGAAGATTTTCAAGGACTGACCTTAGGTTGCTTCAAAATTAAGAGATGGGAAAAAGAAAGGGCACCTGCAGAAAGGACTGAAAAGAAGTGACTGGTTGGATATGAATAAAGTCAGCAGAATGGGATGCTCTGAAAGCATATCCATGGGGCACAGAGGGATACCTGTGCATCTGCTGCTAGTGGCTCATATAAGATGAGTCCTGAAGATGGGACGATTGAATAGAATAACCTGGGGGTGATTCATGATCTCGACAGAAGCAGTTTGGTGGCAATAGGTGAGAGAGCTAGTTTAGGGAAAAAATGAGAGGAGAAATCGATGCAAACATAGACACGTCTTTTGGAAAGAAATGGAGAGGAAGCTGGGGAAGGAAGTAGGATAGTAAGAATGGCTTCAATCTGATATTTGAATTATTAAACATTGAGAATTCGGTCTACATGGAGTCATTTAGATTTTAATTTCTTTGGCATGCCTCTCTCAATCAATATGTCTTCACTGGTGTTTTTCCAGTTTTGATTTGCAAGCTCTCAGCTTTTACAACAAAATTCAAGTTCTGTTGTGTGTGAATTAATTATTGTAAGATTTTTTTTCCCCTACAACCAAAAAGCAGTATAGTCTGGTAGCAGAGACCATGCACTTTATGTCAATCAAATTGGAGTGTCTGTCTTCTGCTCCTTGTTAGCTGTGTGAGCTGGGAAAATTCTTCAGTGTTTCTTAGCCTTGGTTGTCTCATTTGTAAAATTTGGATGGTAGCATTCTTGCCTTTTAGAGTTAAAATGAGACTTAAATAACACAAAGTGCCTGGTCCAGCATCTAACGTCAATACAACCTAGTAAAGCTTAGCTTTCATGATAGCTACTAATTTATATTTTGATACAGAGTAACAGTGTAGTAGAAAGAATGTGGGATTTGGAATTAGCCACACTTGGGGTTCTACCCCGTTCTGTCTCTCACTATCTGTTCATATTACTTGATATTGCTGAATTTGTTCTTGTATCTGAAATGAAAATAAGACTTAACAGAATGAGGATTAAATGAGATATTCATAAAATCACATAGAAAGTGCCACACAAACATTAATTTTATTTATTTAAAATGAAGTTGCATTTTATAGCGATTGCATCTCTTATTACATGTATATACTAAGAAAGGATAAATCTTAATATACTTTTGCAGTTTTAAGTGTAATTTAATGGGAAATTGGGGTTCCAAATAGAAAGAAGCACTCCAGTGGCAGCGTAAGGAGACATGTTCACATTATTTCTGGTCATTCTGAAGTGTTAAATGCTATAAGCAGAAGGATAGAAATGTGCATTCTATTATGCATATATGCAATTATATAAAAAAAATTTCCATGTAGACTGACTCATTTTGCTCCAAGTGACCTAACTTGGAGGCCAAGCAAGTATCTTTTTCTCTTTCTGCCAGAGCACCCTCGCTTCTAGGTCTCTTTATAAAGATGAGGGCTGGGCGTGTTGGCTCACTGTAATCGCAGCACTTTGGGAGGCCAAGGGGACGGATAACCTGAGGTCAGCAGTTCGAGACCAGCCAGACTAACATAGTGAAACCCCATCTCTACTAAAAATACAAAAAATTAGCTGGGTGTGGTGGTGGGCGCCTGCTAATCTTAGCTACTCGTGAGGCTGAGGCAGGAGAATCGCTTGAAGCTGGGAGGTGGAGGTTGTAGTGGGCCAAGATTGTGCCATTGTACTCCAGCCTAGGCAACAAGAAAGAAACTCCATCTCAAAAAAAAAAAAAAATTAAATTAAAAAAATAAAGATGGGAAAAAATGATGCATAACAGCTGGTAAAAACCAAAAGTGAGGGAGAAGGAGGTCAGCTAATCATTGAAGAAACTTTCCAAGTAAGAACAACCTAATGGTAAAAAATTGAAATTAGTGTGATCTTGTTTGACAAAAATCTAACTTAACCTCATACAAATTCTCTGACCGAAAGCTGGGCTGACTTGGATCCCTTTTGAGTCCTCTTGGTCACCCGTTACGGATGTAGAATAGCAAAGACCTGTGCTGTTTCTACTGGTTTACGTTTATAGAGTACTCAGTCCATTTCAAAATACTTTCATGGGCTTTGTCGCTTATAATTCTCAGAACCACCCAGTGAGATAAGTTTTGAAACTTGTATTATATTCTTCTCAAAAAGAAACAAATAGTTTCTTTGGAAGATGTTGTTATTGCCTCTGGGTCGGGACTGGGACTGCAGCCATTTGAGGATGTTTTTGGACTAAAAACAACCACTTTTTTCACCTTTCAGGCATTTATGCAACACATGTGAATGGCCACATTCTGAGCTTCCTTGGACACTTAAGGATTTTATTTGATTTTTCATAACATAAGCCTGTTGAATCAAAATTCGTTTCTGACCTCGCTCTTCTCACCAGACGTAAAGTTGGCCCTCAAAGAGTTCTTTGTTGACTGGCCGATTGTAGCAAAGGCAAGGTGTCCTGCTGGAGCACGTGTGATCATCCTACTTCCTTTCTCCTGCTGATGGATGCTGTTGTTCTGCAGTCATTTTAAAGGAACAGCTCTAGGTTATAACAGCTAAAATGTTTAGATTATATGCACTGCGGTTCACTATGGCATATACCTAACAAGCTGAATACTACCCCTGCTCAGAGAGTAATGAGGGGGACATCCAAACAAGAGACATTTAGGTGGCAATTCCAAAGCAACAAAAAGATAGGGCTGATGTGTGACTCCATCTGATGAAGGCAAGGATCCAGGTGCAAAGAGGGGGGTCTGGGACAGGTGGACTGTCTTGGAGAGAGTCTAAGTTGATGGATGGAGACGATGGGAAGGAAAAATAGCATGAATACTGGGGAGATGAAGCAGGTCGTTTCCTGTGGCTGCCTTAGTGACTTCAAGTTGCCTTATGAGCAAGCATTGTTGCTATCAAGTGGCCTAATATGTGGAGCCTCAGGGTAAAAAACAAAATCAGTTTTAACAAATTAAGGAATGTTCTCATTGAAGAAAGAACCATGAATAGTGGTGTCTTCTTGGTTTCTTCACTTCTTGTCTTTATTTCTGTTGCATGTTGGCATAGTTACTTAGCTTACTTAGCTTAATTTAAACTTAATTTAATATGGCTTGGATTCAGGGAGAGAGGATTGTGTTTTAAAAGAATAAAGAGCCCTTGAAGCCTTTTTTTCGTTTCATAGAGTTCAGAATAATATTTTCCGGGCATTGTTTTCTGGACTGTACTTTTCCAAAAGCTTTGTGCCTAGTTTCTTTCTTCATCAGCGATCAATTCCTACAAAACTTTAGTTTATTCTTCTGACAAATGGAAATTAATGCTAAGTGTCTCATGAGATTATTAAGATTAAACTGCTATAATGTAATGTGAAAACCGTGTTCACTGAAAAATGCATTAGACTATGCTACAGTGACATTATATTATTAAATGTGAAGCTATATCTTTTATCTGACTGCTGTATTTGGAAACAGTAACAAATTTTATTTTATTTTATTTTTCCTTGGTCTTGGCTCACCTTCACGGTATCCTGGAGTTTTTAACTCATCCAAACCAGTTCACTGTGTTTTGAAAGACTATGTACTTCGTAGCACCCATCACTTATGCTCTTGGAAAGAGGATTTGAAATGCCCTGTGTTGAAACTAGTGAGATGAAATATGGATTTCCACCCCCGCATCTTCTTAGAGCATTCCAGAAGTTTATTGTGGAGAACACATTTAATCTGAATTATGTGTCTTAGGCCCTATTGTGTCCTAGGTCATGAGAAGTGTCTTTAAAACTGTCTTTGTTGATCAGATTAACTATTTATTAAATATAGAATTTTTGGAAAAGAATTATGAGAATTAAAAAAAAAACTGTGCTTTACCAAGATTCAGCCAAAGAAAAAGCTCAAAAGTAGAATTTGTTAAACCTAAGGATTTAATTTTTGGCCTGTAAAAGCTATATTATACAAGTTTTACATAGAAGTTCTCCAAAGCTGAGTTTAAGATTTATTTAGAGAGACTTATATTCACTGAATACCAAGCAGTTCTTTTTATTGTGGCCTTGTGTGTACAGTTTAGGATTGATTTACATGGCCTCTTATTTATAACTTGAGACCAAGATAGTGTAGCCAGCCAAAACTATGTACAGTGTCAAGCACATTTTAACTAGATACAGAGAAATTTATCTTTGTTGCCCAGCATGAAATCAGCCAGGTCATTTGCTGCCAGAATAACAGGAACAGAATGACTTTACAGGCTTAGCAAATTTGGCTGTTTTTTGATAACCATAAATTTTCAGAAATCACAATGTAAAATGCTAGAACTCAAAGATATCTTGTGGATTTTAAAAATATTAATCAGTGCAGTCATAGTGCATGGTTATGTTCTTCTTGATACTGAATATTTTTTCTTTCTATACTGGAAAAATGTGAACACTTTTATACATGCATTTACACTGTACCTTTTTGCTCCCTAATATCTAGACTGGTAACTTTTTGTTTCCATCTAAACAGATGCCCCCTATTAAACACCTGGCTGAAGACAGAGCAGGATTATGTTCTGCAGGGGGCAGTGGACTCTTCTCATTAAGCACAGGGATTTGGGAGGGTGTTGCAGGAAATGCTGCCTGCTGTGTTAGCTCCTAGGGCAGAAGGGAATACTTCTAAGAAGCAGATTGGAAACCTAGTGGAAAGAAACCTGGCATCTCAGCGGCACCATGATTGTCCTCAGGGAGGTACAGCTGAGGTCTGGCACCAAGACCCACTCTCCCCAAGGCTGTTTAATGCCTTGATTTCTGAATTATGATGCAAAAGAAAAGAAAAGAGGCCTGTTAGCACAGGTTCTTTCCATACTTACCCTCTCTGATGGAAGAGGATGTTTGTGCCTAATTTACTTGGGCCATGCTCAATTCATGACAGCACCTCTAAGTGAATGAAAACCATAGAGAGACATGTACCAGCGGTTACTTCAAACAATATCTTGTTTCTCATTGTAACAAGGTTTGTTTGGGAAAGTGATGTCATTTAGACTCATTTTACAGCTCAGGAAAGAAGTACCGTGGCCAAGGACTGACAAGGTAGCTCTACCCATGGATTCTAACATTCCAAGACCGTTCTGTTCCAGACCACCCTCACAGGAAGCGGGGGAGAGGCCCTGGCTTGATTTTAGCTTCTCTCCCTTCTTGCTGCCAAAATATGGGAAATGACTTGACCTTCCTAACTCTCAGGTGTCTCCTCTTGCAGGAATGTTATGTGCTCAACACACTTGGTAGGGTTATTTGAGGTGCAAATGACACCTCAAATAACGTATATCAAATATCAATATATCAAATATTGTAGCTCTTAGCGTATTATAAAATACTATTTAAATTTGACATGATGAAGTTGTTGTTATTATGATATCTGGGACTTGTATTTTTTATTGTATGTTTTTAGAGGGTGGAAAATATAGCATTTGGTACAAAGAAGAAAATAAAAACCAGCCATAAGTTTACACCTCAGAGCTTTACAATTGCTGTTACCATTGCTGTTGCGTATAAATGATTCAGAATGTACATAGATATTCTATCACACGTTTAATTTTATGTCTTCTATTCTTTTGATGTAATATAATGGTGTAAGTGTTTTTTCCATTTTACAACATAATGTCAGTGACTATTTGTTGGCTATTTAGATTTCTGCACAATTTTAAAACAATGTGTCAAATTAGCCAGATGAGTCTCTCCTTTGCCCAGTCACGTTTAGTCTCAAAGATAGGTTCTTAAAAGCTAAGACGCCTTGGATCTCCACACCAGTCTTTGCAGAGTTATCTTGCCGAATTTTTCTTCCTTTCTGGTTTTCCATTTAATCTTACAGGAAGAATGACCCAAATTCCAAGTAACTGGAATATCAGTTAACATTTACAGAGTCCTTATTCTGTGCCCACATGTTTAACATCATGTCTCACTTACCCTTCACAGCAACCTTGTAAGGTGTATGCTGTTTTTATGCCCACTTTATAGATGAATAAATGGAGGCACTCAAAGGTTAAGTAATTTAAGATCATGTAGTATGTAGTAGAGGTGGGATATCAACTCAGATAATTTCTCTGGGAAATAGGCGTTAGATGGCACAGATAGCTAAGAAGCCCATTCATTTTGCGTTCATGCCTCCCATAAACTGCTTATTTCCTTCAATGATTCTCATATATCTGCAGTCTGTTTAAAGTCAAGAATTTCAGAGAAAGCATTTTTTACAGAAGAGTGCTTAGCGAACATTTCCAGCATCGTTTAGGAATATCAGTGAATTATTAGTACCATTGCCTTTCATTATTTAATCATGTTTAAGAAAAGCTAATGCACTTTGGGAGGCCAAGGCTGGCAGATCGTGAAGTCAAGAGGTTGAGACCAGCCTGGCCATCTGAGGCAGGCAGATCACCAGGTCAGGAGATTGAGACCAGACAGCCAAACCTCGTCTCTACTAAAAATACAAAAATTAGCTGGGTGTGGTGGTGCACGCCTATAGTCCCAGCTACTCAGGAGGCTGAGGCAGGAGAATCACTTGAACTCGGGAGGCAGAGGTTACAGTGAGCCAAGATTGCGCCACTGTACTCCAGCCTGGGCAACAAGACTGAAACTCCATCTCAAAAAAAAGGTAATGAAGGCAAGGTAATGGCATGGAGACCTGTTTTTACTTGAGAATAAAATGTTGATGACGGAAGATAGGTCTCCTTATTATAGAATAAATGTGAGATTTTACACTAAACCACTGAACTTTCATATTTCATTACCTTTCTTCTTCTTTTTCTTTCTTTTTTTTTTTTTTGATATGAGAGACCCTATTATTCCTGGTAGACTAAAGATGAAGTTATCCATTTCCTGCTTTCCTCTCTACTTTCTTATGGACTAAAGGTAAATGGACCTTTGTCTTCGCTGCAGGAAAATGGCATTTGTATTGCACAAGAGCAAATTTATGATGAACAGTTCACCGTGACTATATCCTTCTGGATATTAGCTACAGTATATTCCTTGATGCCTTAAGCTTTATGAGTTTTCAGATTAGTGGATGCTTCATTTTACCTTATATGTTAAATTCAATGAATGCCTCTAATAAAAATCTTGTTCATAGCAAGAATATGACATATGAATAGTATTCATCAAATACTGTGGTGCCCTCCCAGTGTTCGCTTACTTTTAGTGTGAGATGTTTATTACTTCTCATTTTACCTGATTATTATAGATTAATGACAGTTGTCAAAGTGCCAGAACCTACCCTTCAGGTCATGTTTTAAAAATGTAATAATCTGTTTTAATGGATTGTGGAGATTACTTATGACAATTCCACCTCATCATTAATTCATTCATGTACTAAATATTTATTGCCTGCATTCTCTGTGCCAAGCTGAGTACTAGGAACCAAGTACATACTAACGAATGAACCTGTTATTTCAAAGCCTTTTAAGAAGGTTGAATTCCTGACTAGCTACTCTGAAAAATACACCAAATATTATTGTCCAATAAGAGAAAAATTCAATTCAGCTCTTTTCACATTTTCTTAAAAAGGGGCACCTACAGCCTTTCCTCTTAAGGTAAAAGGAAACAAATTCTCCTATTCTGACCATTTCCTAATTTCCATCTAGCAAGCGGGGTGAGTGGTCTGGCAGGTGTAGTCACTTCTGAAATATTGGGCACACCTGTACGCATCTTACGTCTCTTTGCTTCTTTCTTCTGTAACTGAGGCCAGACTTACTCCAAAAGCAAGAGCCTCAGGGCCTTGAAGTTACTGCGAAGCAGAGTAAGTGTGCCTATTTTTTTTCCTTATGTATTTTGAAAATGGTCAGAGCCTAACTGAAGCCATGGTCTAGTAACCTAACTTCCTTGTGAGGCAGAGGTTGTTGAAAGGGAAGAAGTTCCCACATTCTCTCTGATTCTTCAGCTCTTTTATCGTCTTCTCTTGTAATATCCTTGGGACCCCAGGATAGGAGAGGAAGAACTGGACCTCCAGAGTGATCATCTAGACTTTTCCAACGTATCTAATAGGCAAACCCAAATGCACTTTGTAGTGTTCGAGTGACATTGGAGGAGCTTTCTGCTAAAAGTTAATAATTTCTATCATAACCAGAGATGACGAAAATCATGATCAATATCAGGATCAGTTCATTTCCACATGCACGTGGTGCTGTATTGGCTCCAGGTAAGTGGAATTAAACAGACGCTGGTCTTGTTCTCATGAGGCTATTGGCAGCGTGTTACATACAAGCAACCAAAGGACATCAGATGCAGACATCAGCAAACGGGTACACAAAGACCTTGCATTATGATCTCAGGAAATATACTCGTTAAGTTTGCAGATGACACTTGGGTCAGGATTATCGACCTTTTGACATTAGTAGACATCATAGGGACCTGAATATATTGTCAAGTTGGATTATCAAATTGGAATGACGGCTTGTATATTCAATGTTTATTTAAGGTAGACCCAGTCCCATCTGGAAGAAGTTTCCACAATGATGCCCATCTGTGGTCAGTTCTCTTTTGTCTTGCTTTTTAATCTGCAGCATCACAGTAATCACTATCAGATCATCATCCTCAGAGCTATTATTTGGATATCTTTATGTGTAGGGCAGGCACTTTACATAATTATCTCTAATTCTCACAAAAGCTCTGCTGCAAGTTATTATTTTCATTTTAAGGATCCATCAACAAGTTTAACTTTTAAAGAGGTATATTAAGTGATAGCTGTGATTCAAACCAGAAACTGTCTGGACCCAGTACCCAGGTGCCTTTCCCTCTAGGGTAACAGGTAGGTTGTTCTTCACCTGTTTTCTATTTGATTGTGAACCTTATGTTCTCAACACTGACAATAAGGCAAAAACCAAGACAGTATGTCCCTGCCCCCATCATGCATATTCCAGTGGAGACCAGGCAACATCCATGTGGCCTTCAGGAGGCTTGGAGAAAGGGGGCTGATTTAGGAGTGTTTGATTCTTTCTATGTAGATCATTAATGCATGAAATTCAAAAACAGTCTATAAACCCTGAGCATCTGAGCATCTCAAAATTAAACAGTGTTTCTTGAACATCAAAGCCACTATATAAATTAATGTAGGTGTTCCTGTTTATAAAATTTACAAAATGGGAACACCCACATTTATTTATATAAAAACCCACAGGGTGACATTTTAAAATGACAGGAAGCTCAACTGAAGTGTGAATCACAACCAGGACTCGAGCAGAATTGTACCTGACAAGCACTCCAAATTTAGACAGGGTTCTCAGAGGGCTGCTTAATAGCTGAAAAGTCAGAAAAATGAAACTCTGGGGTTTCCAAAGAGTTGTGGTGACTTCAGTGGTATCTCATGAAAACAACACATTGATGGTGGATACTGAAATTTACCATGCTGTGATTTCACGCCAGAAAAATTTCTGGCTGCCACTTAGTTTTGAGTAGATGCAGGGTGACTCTAATAAATGTTTGGTTGTTTTGGAATATTGATTTGTTGGGCTCTCTGTCAAGCACTAAGTTGAGCCAAACTATATTTACACCTCATCATTTCACTCCTATCTGTTGCAGTATTTAAACTAGAAACTATTTTTGGCATTTTTTCCAGATATATTATTTTGATTAAGTGTCACGTGGACTGGTATATACTGCTGGAATTATTTGTGAGTCACTCTTTGGGTGGAAGGAGAGACAGTAGCTAAAACAAAAGAATCCAAATGTAAATTTGTGGAGAATTGAGGCTTTTTTTTTTTTTTTGAGACAGAGTCTCACTCTGTCACCCAGCTGGAGTGCAGTGGTGCTATATTGGCTCATTGCAACCTCTGCCTCTCAGGTTCAAGCAGTTCTCCTGCCACAGCCCTGAGTAGCTGGGACTACAGGTACATGTCACCACACCCAGCTAATTTTTTAATTTTTAGTAGAGAGGGGGTTTTACCATGTTGGCTAAGGTGGTCTCGAACCTCTGACCTCAGGTGATCCACCTGCCTCGGCCTCCCAAAGTGTTAGGATTGCAGGTGTGAGCCACCATGCCCAGCCGAGAACTGAGGCTTTTTAAATGTTTTGCTTATAGTTTTATTGCCCTCTCAGCCATCAGAAGTGAAACAACTTATGTGATTTGAACAGGAGCTACCTATCTAATCTCATTTTAGAAAATTGAGTAAATATTTGTCTTTAGATACTTTATTGTTACTTATCATAAAAATACATGTGTAGTGGGGTTATGTTTTCTTCTTGAGTGGGCTGGAGCTTACTTCAAGATTGGAACTCGAAATTGGCCATAGATGAGAAGAAACACCAGTTCTCAGTTTAGGAAAGTCAGAGTGGGGTTACTCAGTTCTCTGTTGCTCTGATTGCACTGTTTTTGTGCTCTGTTGATTTCGGTTTTAAGAATTCTGTCCAGACTCGTGACTTCACAACTTCTCCCTCAACTCTACCATCATCATCACCATCACAGGCTTTCCCTGAATCTTTTAAAAGATCTGTGTGAGAAGATCTCCCCCTTACCTGAGACCAGGATTGTGTTCTGATCAATCCCATATGCTTCCGTCCTCATATGGCTGTGCACACGTCGTTCCTGACCAGATGTTGCATTCATCACAACTGACATAATGATCATTTTTCTTCCAGCCTATGGATCATTGCTGCATCCTGGGGGTTGATGGGGCACAGAATAAATGCTCTATGGGTCTTCCTACCTGCATGCTTGGTTGTCTGAGTTATGGCCACAATTGCACAGTTCTTTGACTGGTATCTTTTTACCAGTTTATGTTACTAATTTTTTGAGAGAAAGTTTTGTTGCAGTCTAATTTTTAACCAGACATCTTTTAAAATTAACTCATTTAGTTCATTATTAACTATTTATTTGTTGGTTATTTTGCTGCTGTGTGCACTTGCAGAGTACACACTGAAGTATAATACAGCAAGATTTTAAAGAATTTCTGCCACTCAACACACACACATGCACGGACAGACTCAGCAGCATGTAAATCAAAATTAATGGTTGGGTATTTGTCAGTCAAGTATAATATGGAATGTCTGTGTTTGATAAACATCTATAAGTCTATTTGCATACCCACAGAAGACTTCATTAATTGTTCTGATCATGAGGCTGATATAATTGGAAAAAGTATGCTTTCTGGCCACTATACCACCGAGAATGGGAAGTTAGTATTTAAAAGACAGACAGTCAGCTATGAAAGAGTGACCTGGTACTGAGTAGATAATAAATGATTGAATGAATTGTTCATTAATATTTTATTATACTAAGAAAATGGAATTTAGACCAAAAACACATGTTCATGTATAGTTAGCTCACGTGAATTGAATATTGATATTCTAGTTATATTAAGAAGATTTCATTGGGCGCAGTGGCTCACGCCTGTAATCCCAGCACCTTGGGAGGCTGAGGCGAGTGGATCACCTGAGGTCAGAAGTTCGAGACCAGCCTGGTCTACATGGCGAAAACCCATCTCTACTAAAAATACTCGGGAGGGTGAGGCAATCTCCCCTTCTGGGAGGTGAAGGTTGTAGTGAGCTGAGATTGCAGCACTGCACTCCAGCCTGGGTGACAAGAGCAAAACTCTGTCTAAAAAAAAAAAAAAGATTTAAGTGAAGTTGTCTTTGTTATGAAAAACATGATGTATTAATATGAATTCTTCTTCAGCCTTTAGGGTATTCTGAAAATCAGAAGGGAATAACTGCATTAGAACAACATAAGCAAGAGGAGTTTCCTTTTTCTTTTTCTTTCTTTCTTTCCTTTTTTTTTTTTGAGACAGAGTTTCACCACCCAAGATGGATGGCGCCATCTTGTCTCATTGCCTCCTGGGTTCAAGATATTCTCTGCCTCAGCCTCCCGAGGAGCTGGGATTACAGGCATGCACCACCACTCCCAGCTAATTTTGTAGTTTTGGTAGACACAGGGTTTCTCCATGTTGGTCAGGCTGGCCTTGAACTCCCAACCTCAGGTGATCTGCCTGCCTTGGCCTCCCCAAGTACTGGGATTTCAGGCGTGAGCCACCGTGCCCAGCCGAGGGTTTTTTTTTTTTTTTTTCCAATGACCTGTATCCTGTTTATTTAAGTACTACCTGTGGTTTTTCAGGTTAAGGATTATACTGGAAAACCAATCAGACTCCATTGTCAGTTCTGGCTCCCTACTTTCTGTGGTGCAGGCTCTCTATGGTCTAGGGTCAAATTCCTCAAGTCAGGGTAAGTGGTTTTCTTTCATACTTGTACTTCTTTCCCCTGATGCTGGCAGTTGGCCAGTGGGGTCTAGTGGAGAAAATAGTTTCTGGATGGACAAAGATCTTGATTTTATTTCAAGGCCCACAGTGATGATTTCACAGAATAGTGACTGATAAACTGCGTTTGGCTTCTTGGGAGAAAGGTATTATTTAAATGCCAAGTTTCTAGCATTAATATTTCTCCATGTAGCAGTAAAGCATGTGTTTGTATTACTATGTGAAAGAGGTAATGGATGAGAAAGTGGAGCAGTACTGTAGGGAATTGCACAGAGAAAGCTTTTATCCTCATCTGACTTAAAGAATACTTTTATACACAGTGGCACTTTCCTGAGGTGCAGACACTAATTCTGTTTGTTTCTCACTGTAAGTGAAGCTGTATGACCAAAGCACTATGACGGATGGAGCACTGTGTTGATGGGCTTTGCAAAGTGTGATTTGCCATCTCATTTGGAGAGGTCATTCCAACCATTTTTAACCCACAGAGTAGTATTTTTTACATAAAGGTAGCATTTATCAGGTGGAAATTTTTTAGAGAAATATTAGAATCAATTTTATGTTACCATAGCTACTCTCTTTGGCCACGAACGTCGATCGAGAAACCAAGTAGATATTCTGATCATTATTAACTTATTCCTGAGAAAAATAAGGGAGATTGGATTTCGTTCCTAATCTATTCAGGGAGCTCCAGCTCTGTATTAATCCCCACTGAACATATAATCCCCACTGAATTATATGTTGGCCTAGATGTAAAATTCAACATAAGCAAAATCAAATGCCCAATCGAATTCTCTCAGTGGCCTTCCCTATCAGTGGGGTCTTCACTCTTCTGAGCCTCAAATCCTTCAAACAATTTTTGCTGCTTCTTTACCTTCAGATAGCCCCTCAAATGGCAAATCTTGGGTCTAATTTTATAACATCTTTACATCTCACCTGGCTGCCGCAATCCCATTTTAGATGTTTCTTATAGCTGTGGACCTCTAACATCCTCACCTTGCTCTCAGCCTACATCTAGAATTGCTTCATCCTTCCTCAATAAGTGCCTTACTCCAGACTTACTTGTGATGTTAGCTTCACATTTCTTAATTTGCCTTCTACTTAGATCTCCCTCTCAGTCCTGGGTCTTGATACTGCCCTTGGCACTAATATCTGGTTCTCATTCCCTACAAAATTTCATTCTTGCTCCTCACACAGCCAAACCCTTGGTTACTCTGGGAAAGATTCCCTTTCTCAGTCCATCAGGCTCTCAGAATGCTGTCCTGGCTCAGACACTTGTGGCCAGTGTTTCAAGGAGGACAACCCTGTCCAGTGAATGGCAATTTTCCTTCACAGAGGTGGCTTCTTAATGTGTGCTTGTCAAAATTCCACTCTTTTTTAAAAACCTAGTTCTAATCCCATCTGCTTCATTATGTTTCTCTGTACCACCAGCCCACGGGTTTCCTCTCTCCTCTGAATGTTCTATAGAGCACCAATGAATTATTCTTTTGATATTTATTGTTATTGTTCAGAATATGTCCATATGCAAAGATGAAAAAACAGTGACTATTTATATACAATTTCTCTCATCCCCCCAAAAATCTATAAGCATTTTGAGGGCAGAGGTCATAGTGTGCATCCTCACATTCTGTGTGGCCTTTATCTCAGAAGTATACATTTAACAGACAAGCATTCATGACTGGCAGACTTTCTAAACTCTTCTTAAAGCACAGTGGTCATAGGAAAAAAGATAAGCTCAGCCTGAATACAGGGCTTTGAAATACCTCTCTCTACACCAGTATGTTTCATTCTGCAAACTAAAGCCATTCTGGCTGACTGCACATCATGGCTTTAGTTTATTCCATAAATTTAATATCCGGAATCTGAACCTCAACTGAACCCTGCACAGGCTGAAAGTACAAATAATTTTTCATGGGTGTCTCACACAAAATAAGGGCTGAGCAAAGACCCAGATCTCTTTAAAGCGGTCTTACTAACAAGCAAAAAATTGCAGCTCATCTCTCTACCCCAAGAGCTTTACAATGGAATTTTTATTCTTTGCTTATCAACCTGATTGAATAATTGATTGATGTCTGCCTTAAATAGTGCTCAATGCCAAATGTGGTGTTACATACATTTAAGTAACAGTTGCTAATATTTTCAAGATTAAGCTCTCTAGAGCATTTAAATCCTCACGTGTGCCTTCAGGTTTTTTAAAGACAGGAAAGTAGAGGTTGGAGTGAAGTTACTTCTTTGAAAGAATAAATCATTTTGAAGGGAAAGAAAAGGGTGGGGGTGGGGCGGGAAGACTGGTGTTGCTGTCCATGGTTCTGATTTATGTTACTGTAAGGCAGTATTCATTTGGAGAACATATCACTGATGTGGTTTACAGAGCCTTCATCATCATCATCATCATCATCATTAAATGCTAAGATATAATTATTTTAGACTATAATAAAATTTTAAATATTGATTATATCATATGTATGTGTGTGTGTGTGTGTGTGTGTGCGTGTAGAAACATGTGCATGCCTACCTATGGGTGAGTCCTTGGTAATAGTTTTAAAATAGTATGTTCTAATCTTCAAAGTCTGTATAATATAATGCCATTTGTATAAAAAGTAGAATATATTATATACACATGCATACATATTTATTGTTATGCATACATGTAACATATACATATATTTTCATTATACACTTTCGAATATGATTTGATGTTTGAACAATATAACTGGTTTATGTATTCAACAGTTGACTTATTAGAAGTTTATGCCTTTTTCGCTGTGGCTCATGCCTGTAATCCCAGCACTTTGGGAGGCTGAGGCAGGCGGATCACGAGGTCAAGAAATCAAGATCATCCTTGCCAATATGGTGAAACCCCGTCTCTACTAAAAATACAAAAAAATTAGCTGGGCATGGTGGTGTGTGCCTGTAGTCCCAGCTACTCGGGAGGCTGAGGCAGGAGAATTGCTTAAACCCAGGAAGCGGAGGTTGCAGTGAGCGGAGGTTGCAGTGAGCCGAGGTCGTGCCACTGCACTCCAGCGTGGCACTTGGTGACAGAGTGAGACTGTCTCAGAAAAACAAAACAAAACAAAACAAAAGAAGTTTATACCTTTTAAAATTTTTAATACTATTTTTAAAATCTTATAATAAACCAGAACTGTTTAAAAATAGAAATAGAAGACCTATTACTGACCTCAACATCAGTGCACTCTGGCAAGCTTTAAAGAAGTTAGAATGAAGTTTTGAAAATCCTGCAGTCACCATAAAGGGATAAAATGTGACATGGATTTATGACAGTGTGGTGTCCGAATTTGTCATATTTAATATAAGTAGAAAAGATAAATTGAACAGCATTACATTGGTGTTCTCTAGAAAACTAGAAAAAGAAGCACTGGGGAAAATGCTGGGAGCGTTCCCCTTATTCTTCCAAAATCTCCAAAAGGAATGACAAAATGGAAACTTTAGTAAGAAAGAATAGACACTAATTTCACTCCCTGTTTATTGAAAGAAAGGGAGCTGGCTGGTTAGGAATAGCTAGCATGAGACAGTTCATTTTCTCTTGCTGGTGTTTTAATACGACCCAGGGGCTAGGCTAGAACTAGAGTTGGCAGATTGATAAAAGTCATGACAGAGGGCAGAGAAGCAAAGTCCATGATATCTCGAATCTGAGGGGAAGTTTCAAAGGCTATTCTGCTAATGCATCCAGGTTGGTATGTCAAAAATCAAGTCATTATTTCTCCATTTAACCATGCTCCCTCTCTCCCAGCCCCACCTCCTTGAGCCCTGGTTTCTGGCCATTCGTGCTTAAAGGCTCTGAGTCCTCTCTAATCTCTCTCTTTCTTTGCCTTTTAAGTGAATCCAATGACCAGTTTTGTGAAATCTGTCTCTTGCTGTTTTTCGTATCTACTCTTTCTCATAAATCCTACTGCATTCTCCATAGTTTGGCTGCTTATTACCACTTAGAGATGAATATATACAGAACACATAGTGTGGCAGGATTCATGATGCCAAGGTTCATATCCCCACCCCACTACTTGTTAGTGTAGAGGAAAGTATACAACTTGTTAGTTGTGTAACTACTTACTTGTATAACAAGTACACAACCTGTTAGTGTGGAAAAGACCTCAACAAGATACATACTCCTAGCTTCATTTTTTTTTTGTTTTTCTTAAATAGACATAATCATAGCAAGCAGCTGCCTCATTTTATTTTTCAGGTCTCTGCTCATATTTACCTCTTCATAGAGGCCTTTCCTGATCACCATATCTAAAATAGCATCCCCATTATTCTGTCCTTTTACCTTGCTTTATTGTTCATTTGTGACTACCTGACATTCTATCAAGTGTCTTTTTGGTTGGTTATTTCTCTGTACTTCCACTACTCCTCTCCCAAGTAGAATGAAAGTTTCTCAACTCAGTGTTTAGTTATTAGCATAATAATAGCCCAGCTATGTTGTAAAGGTGCTGAGATTTCCTTTATTTGCAAGCTGAAAAGTTAGACTGTCACACTTTAATGAATACTGGCAAAAGATAGAAGACTCCCGGGTCAGAGATGAAGGACTTTATTACTCATAGCACAGCAGGTAACATGAGCTCTCTGTGTATTTTGGTTTTCCCCATGAGTCCCATGACGGTGATGTGCAGTAGCCTTGAGGATTCTTGGGCATATACTGATGATGTATTATTTCTGAGAAATTTCAAGCTTAGAAAGCCCCCGATCTTATAAGGGTTGCTAACAAATCTTTGCCCCAGTCAAGGACATTATCCTGGTGATGAAACAAATATGCCCTCTATTTTCCAAGGCTGTTTGCTCTACACACAAATTTGCAAACATAAGACAAAAGCTGTCACCAGACATGTAGAAGTGTCATGAATAATTGCTATTTAATTCTGCTTTTCTATCCTTTGTCTTCCATAGCTTTTGCACTAACCCTGCCTTACACCGAATAGCACATGCTATTTCCCTTTGTGTCATGTAGCTTCCTCACTTTATGCCTCAGTGTACACTTTTCATTCCGGAGTCTCCTGGGGAACACCACATCTCATCTTCACGACCTATCCCTTCCCTAGATATCTGCATAGCTTGCTTATTCACCTCCTTAAGGTTTGTGCTTAGAAGTCACCATTGGAGGTGTTTCTCTTAGCTGAAATAGCCCCGTCCAGCAGCACTGTCCCCTTTATCATTATCACCCTATGACATATGTATGGCACAATATATAATATATATTTTTTTATATAAATTGTGATACTGTATATATACACACACACATTGTGACATACATGTCACACTTGTCTATGGTCTGTCTCCTCTGTGTAAAACTGCATCTCTTTGAAAGTAAAGACCTCAAACGTTAGATGTGGGGCTGTAACCTCAGTCCCCCAAACAGTACCTAGCACATAGTAGAAGGTAAGTATTTGTTGACTCTGTTAATTTTGCATTTTCCTTTCTCCATGGCTATTTCCAGGTTTACTAAGTGGAAAGTGATCTCTGCATCTGCTGAGCCCTTGTTCTACCTGACTTGTCCTTCTCTGTGATGAGGTCCTCTTCTGCCCCTTATTATGAATGTGCATACCTCCCACCTCGCTAGACTGTGAGCTTCTTGTAGGCAGATTTCTTCTCTTATTCCAGTAGCTGCCTAGTACTTCACACAGTTCTTTCATTTAGTAGACACTCAATCAATGTGCATTGCATTTCATAAGTAGATAGGCCAGGCAGCCAGAAATATAGCATTCCTTACTTGTTTACTTGGCATCTTGGGTAATTGGAATGTACTCTTTAACAGAATTTGGAGGAAATAACTGATGCCAGTTGGTTGAAGCTAAGGGAAAAGGGATTTCAGCTAAATACAAGGGAAAACAAATGTAACTTCCCAAGGTAATGACTGCCTCAGAGATTGTAAGCACCCCATCCCCAAAGAAGCTCAGTCATAAAATTCAGGCTGAGATGCTACTTAACAGAAGATTGGCAGCAGATTCAAGGACAGAATGAGCGTGGGGGTGGGGAGTGTGGTTTGTTTAGAGGTTCATAGACATCTCTCCTACAGGCTAGCTTCTGTGACTTCTGTGTGCATACGCACTCACTCACCCATCCATCACATACTTACCTGGAGCAGTGCTTTCTAGGCCTAGAGGTATCGTTTTGGGCTGGGCTTCGATTCTTTTGGCTTTTCAATTTCACAGCAGTTTGAATACATCTCCTATACTTCTTACCTTTTCAGTGTTTGTTCACATGCCTATCTTTCTTAGAGACTGTGTACCCCTTATGAGCAAAATCAATGTCTTATTTAGCTAGCTATTCCTAGTGCCTATCCTAGAGCCTTAGAGCTCCTTGGATTTTCATAGAATGAATGAATAATCAACCTAAGGTTGGTCACGTCTATATTATTAGTACTCAGATGTTGGGGCTCTTTGCTACCTGGACTTGCTGAATGATCCAGAAATACCGCCTTTCACTCTCACCTGATATCCTCACTACTTTCCTCCTTATAAAACAATTTCTTCTTTGAATTTCTGTAGGGTAATGACCTTGTCATTGCTAAGAGTAGTAAGATGATTTTCTCATCATCTAATACAGTTCTGTTATCATATCAAGCAAGAAAACAAGTTATTCAGTGTCAAAATAAAAGGAAACACCTCAAGATGCAATTATTAATTGCACCATATACGCTCAGTGATGAGACCAAGTTCAGCAATGAGATATAAGTTGAGTTTCTCAAGTAGAAAGAGGTTTGAATGGTAGAGGATTTTTTTTTTTAAATAAAGTAGCAGCTATTACTTGCTATCTCTAAAGTGATAGTGATGAAAGTGGAGTTATATTCCAAATCACCTGGGGGACTCAGGCTTCCTGTGAATGGCAGCCTTTAATTTTAAGAAGGTAATTTAACTTTCATTAAAGATCTTTTCCCTCCTACAGAGCATAGGGCCTCTTTCTGAACAGATTCATTCCCTTCTAAGGTTCTTTTTTTTTTATTAATCAGTAAACATAGCTTTCTAGATGGCTATCACTATAATAAGGAAAGTATTGAAATTTAGAAAGCTGCTACTGAGAAAAAAGGGGCATTGTACTTTCAGTCCAAAAAAAGGTGAGGCTGAATAGTACCTTAGTGTTCATTCTCAATCTTGCTCTGATTTTTCACTACTGTAAAACAAGCTACCATTCTTCGCTTAAATCTGGGTAATTTCAGAGAGAAAACCAGTGCCATGTGTTAGATGAGATTTAGTGAATGAGTGAACAGAATGAAAAGACCAGTGAATTTCAAAAAATGGTCATGGTTATTAACAAAAGAGAGAGCACATGAACATGAGGGTAAGGATTAAAAGACCACACAGAGGGTTTCATAATCTAAACCAGCAAGAATCAAGCAAGACAAATGGACATATGTGTTATTAAAGAAATTTTAAAATTGACTTGTACATAGAGGAAAATAATCCTTTGGCACCTGAAAGTGTGAATATGGTTGAGCAGTGAGGTGATTATGAGGCTACTTATTCACGCGAGATGGCTGTTGAGGTTTGGTGATTGAGAAGTCATCAGTCCTTTTCATTACAATGTATTGAAGCACTGAAGAGTCTCCAGAGACCTTGATGACCAGACAGACAAAAATGAATCCTTACAGATTATGAAAACATGAGCCAGAAGGATTAGTGTCTAAGGAGAGGAGATCAGAAGTATGTTTTGACTATGGGTGCTTTTATCTTCTCCTCGTTTTTAAGATTTCTTAAATATCTGTTCATTTATTTTGTAGTAAATAATATGAAACGAAACCGGTTGTACTTTGGCCCTTAAGTACTTTTAGTGTTTTGGGTGGAGTGAAATGTGTTTTAGCCTCTGTAGCATTGTTCATTGGCTGATGTATCATCGTTGTGAATGGCTTGTGATATGTCACTGGGCTTACAGGCCACGTTAAACTTTTTATGTTTTGTATGTGACCTACTGACACTCCTCATTGCTGACTGGTTTCAGAACCAGTCTGCTAGATGACCAGAGAGCAAGGGATGTCCTTGAGCATCTTTGAATCCTGACACAGCTCCTGATAGGTAGAAGGCGCTCACACAAAGTAAACAGAGAAATGAACTGAATCAGGTTAATCACAAGGGACACTAGTGGAGATGGTGTGCACCAGTGCAAATCCTATAATTTGAAGGAGAACTTGAACCTCATGCATAATGAAGGACAGAATTAAGTTAATCCTTTGGTATAAAGGGAAAGCACATTTAAAAAACAAATGAAATAATGGGCCTAATCCTCACATGTCACAACGGCCTTGAATGGGTAGATTTTATGGCAGGATAAGGGAATTGGCATTGGGATTCTTAAAGCTTGCAAACCAAATTAGGATTTTGTGATCTTCTGATGTTGGTTGGCATTCAATTCTCCCTGACTATCTCTGTTGAATTTAATTTCAGCTACATCATTGTTATCGTCCAAGTCCACCAGCAAACATACATTTAACATCCATCAGCAAACACCAGAGTAGTACACTATGCCTGTGTTAAAAATTCTGTTGAATGATGTGCTTATTTAACTCATGTTTGCTTCTTCAGTTGGCTTTTTATTATATCAAGATATTTGAGGTTGACTAAGAAATATGAATTTTTCCCCACTCCCCAGAGATATTTATTTAAAATATATAATTAAACATCAACTATGAATAGGCCCAAAGATTCTAATGATGATAGCAGATATATTCAATTATAAAATGAAAGTTTAACAGTGCTTTAAACATAGTAGTCTCCCATTATGTGCTGGAGCTGGAATGTACCAGCTAATTTGAGCTGATTGTTAAAATTTCCAGAATTTTCTGAGCCAGTTAAACACTTGGGTAGCTGTAAATTAGCCATGGATGTCATGGAAGGAGCGTTTATACCAGGAAAATCAGCAGTCATTACAAATCAGGGATTCCACCCATCCTGGCAAAAACCCAGTTGTTAAATATTTTTCAGCCTTTTGCTCGTAGTCAGTCAGATTTTTATTAAATGATTTTAACATAATATATTAGAGTCATTATATTTTATTTTTATTCTGACGACTCCACTGTTATTGATACTTTTGCTCTTTTTCCATAGCCAATTTTGTAAGGGTAAGGACTTATACATATTTTTTTTAAAATACTTGTAAAACTACAAATATGATTTCAAAGAAAATTAAATAAATTATGAACTTGACTAATGTAGCAGATTTTTTGCCATCTTTAGGATAAAATTTTTGAGATGTATAACAAAGATCATATAAAAGGATAATAGATAATTAAGATAGAAAATATGAATTTTTATCTAATTTAAAAAATAGTAACTGGAAAAGGATTCTGTTAGACCACATGGGACAGCCAGGAAATGGTCTTAGAGGACTTGGAATATAGGAAAATAAAATGGACAAAGAATGGGAAAGTTTAAATAATACTTTAATGGAAGGAATCTGTGCAACAACCAGACTGCCAATTGCCACGTGCATTTAATACACTTGCCAGATTGCCAAGTGCATTAAATGTCTCCTGAAAGTTTGTTAGATGCTTTCAGATCTGCATGTACTCTTTCAGTTCATTAGAATTTGGGGCTGGATTGACAAATTCTTAGGAAAAATCAGAATATGCTCATGTTTCTTAAGCAGCCACATTTACTTGATATGGTCAGTGAAGTACTAAACAATCCAAAATAATACACAGGCTCTTGTTTTCAATGCTGCATCTCATAATCAGGCAGTCCAGAAAACAAAGGCTTCCTTTTTTCTTCGATACTTAGTTTCATTTTCTTGGGTTTTCTATTGTCTTTGGAAACTGATGTGGAGTAGAATAAGATGGAAAGTGCATGGATGTCATGAGATAGAGTTTAAAGGGAAAAAAAGAAACAGAACGAGGTAAGATGAGAAGATAAGGTAAATCATCATGTGTAGGAAATTACATGTAGAACTACTGCCATTTCCCTCCACTTCGAACCCAGCAATCCTACTGGATAGATTTCCAAAGCCAAGGCTATTTCCAGAGTGGAAGGAGACAGAGAATCCGGAGTCCTGAGGCCTTTGCAGCAATTGCCTACAAGTGCTGTGACCCCAGCTTACCAACACTCAATGCAGTCGTAAACTTGTACACTATGCAGGATCTTGTCCATCACTGCCAAGAAAAGAGAGACGCTGACTTTCCCAGGAGCACACAGCTTATTAGCAAAGCTGAAAGTAAAGTCTCTTATTTTCCAATTTAGTGCTATTTCTGGTGTGTTATTCTTGGATATCACTGAATTGAATGTATAGCCTCATTTGTTTTAAGGTGACAAATAACCTGGAAATTATTGAGTTGAGTGAGACAGTCTGCCAAATGGCTCAGAAGGACTCAGAACTTTACCGCATTGAGGGAAACACAAGACTGAGAATACACAATCTTTATAATAGGGGTATACTCTGAGATGAGAAAGTGTAAATGTAATCTACATTCCATAAACTTGCAAAGAAAAATATAAACAGTATTACTTTGTGTAAAGGAAAATAATATTGTCTTTGGGTGCCTATTAAGATATGTAATAGTTATTAATTCCCTAAACAATATAAAAGAATATTTTACACTGTTTTATTTTAGTTGTTTCTTTCTTGGGCTAATATTTATAATAGTATCAAGAACTTTATCAGAAATGCTTTGTCCCTAGTTTAAAGTTTCCAGTTTTAGCATATATCCAATGCTAAGTTATCAGTTGGCTCCAGCTTAGCATTCACAGACTACTTTTTAATTTTTAATTGACACACAAAAAATTATCTATGTTTATGATATACAACATGATGTTTTAATATACACATACATTGTGGAATGACTAAATCTAGCAAATTAAAATATGCATTATTTTACACTCATCATATTTTTGTTGGGAGAACACTTAAAATTTACTCTCTTAGCAATTTTTAAGTATACAATATATTGGTTTGGGGTTTTTTTTAGAGACAAGATCTCACCCTGTCACCCAGGTTGGAGTTCAGTGGTGCAATCCTAGTTCACTGCAGCCTCAAGAACTCCTCATGCCTCAGCCTCCGACAGTGCTGGGATTACAGGCATGAGCCACCACACCCAAGCCTCAGGTATTGGGTATATTGTTATTCTTTACAGTCACTAGAATGTACAATAGATCTCTTGAATGTATACTTCCAGCCTAACTGAAATTTTCTATCTTTTTACCAACCTATTCCCAATCTCCTCCTCCAGCCTCTGGGTAACCACCTTTCTACTCTACATTTCTGTGAGTTCGACTCCTATAGATTCCACACGTAACGGAGATCATGCAGTGTTTGCTTTCTGTGCTTGGCTTATTTTACTTAGCATAATGTCCTCTAGGTTTGTTGATGTTGTTGCTAATGACAGGATTTCCTTTTTATATAAAGCTAAGTAGTGTTCCACTGTATATAAGCAATCGAAGTGTCAATCAATGGATAGATGCATGTATTTTAAAAAGCCACATGTATGTATATATTCTAGTGTGTTATTCTTGGACATCACTGAATTGAATGTGCCCACGAGTGCTGTGACCCCAGCTTACCAATGCTCAAAAATAATGCAGTCGCAAACTTACGTTTTCCTTTGTAAGTTTAGGGAATGTCGATTACATATAAATATATATATATATTTAAATATTAAAATGTAATATGTGTATATATGTATTATATTTTAATATATAAATTTAATATAATACATACTTTAATGTTAACATATATATTTAATATAATATATATTACATTTTTAACCCATGTATCTATCAATTGATTGACACTTAGATTGCTTATATACAATGAAATATATAAATATATATTAAAATGCAATGTATGTATATTACATTTTTTAACCCATGTATCTATCCATTGATTGACACATAGATTGCTTATATACAATGGAATATATAAATATATATATTAAAATGTGATGTATGTATATTACATTTTTTTTAAACCCATGTATATATCCATTGATTGACACGTAGATTGCTTCCATACCTTGGCTACTCTGAATAATGCTGCAGTGAACATGGGAGTGCAGATCTCTTTGACAATGGATTCATATCCTTTGATACATACAGAAATGGGATTCTTGGATCCTAGGGTGGTTCCATCTTTAATTTTTTTGAGGAACCTCCATACTGTTTTCTATTAATGGTTGTACTAACATTCCCACCAACAGTGTACAAGGGTTCCCTTTTCTCCACATGGTCGCCAAATCTTGTTATCTTTTGCCTTTTTGATAATAGTCATTCTGTCAGGTGTGAGATACCTCATTGTAGTTTTAAGTTGCATTTATGACAATTACTGATGTTGAGCATATTTTTCTATTCCTCCTGGCCCTTTGTATGTCTCTTTTTGAAAAATGTCTTTTCCAAGTGCTTTGCTCATTTTTTAATTGGTGTATGTGGTTTCTTGCTGCTGAGTTGTTTGAGTTCCTCTTATGCCAGACTATTTAGGCTGAATGAAGTGTGATGTGGGACATGAAGTTCAGCTGCCCAGTAAACAGCTGATTTTCACTTATGTCAACTTGGTTGTGACTTCACTCACTTGGCCACCACTGCTGTCCTTTTCGGGCTATATTTATGGCTTTGGAGTTTCAAATTTCAATTTAATTCTGTTGGTCTCAATTTTTGTATTGTATTTATGGCTTTGGAGTTTCAAATTTTAATTTCAGTCTCATTAGTCCCAGTCCTCCTTCTTGAAGTTAGTTATTTCATATATTTTGAGTCGAAAGTTACTAAAGATAGGACATGAAAATCATTAGCTTTACAGGAATGAGGTCATAACACACTCCGCAAAGGGCTCTGAGTCTTGGATTTGCCTGTGAGGAGATTGGATGCAGCCACTTTGTAGAATGTCCTGCTTCAGTTTCTTTGCCATTATGTGTCCCTCCTGTGCTCTGCGCTGGCACAGCCATCAGATTTCAGAGCAAAGGGTTAATGAAATTTCAACCAGTTTACTTTTTTGGTTTCCTTGACAATGTGTGTGATGTATGGATCTGGAAAGTATCACCAAGTCATGGAGGTATTTTAAGGAATATGTTAGATTTGGCGTTGTCCGTTAAATCACAGTCATCAAATTCTTAATGTTCAGGCACTATTTAGCTGTGTATGTTAGTGTATACATTAATTCAGATGGTGTTGGATGATTAGAGGCCTGTTAAGTACCACTGCAATTACTTCAGTAGTTTACATTGTGACGTTTAAGTTAGTCATATAATCCTAAGTAAATATTAAGCCACAATAGAGTGTATGTTTGCTTCTCCAATCTTATTAAGCAAGGAGATAAATTCTTATTAGAAAAGAAAGTAAATATTCATCCTAACCAGTTCTCATAACTTTCTTTACCAAAATAATATTTAGGTGTTTCTTTTTTTAAATACTCGTCCTGAATCTTATTTAACTGTAAATCTGGGGTTTGTTTAAAAAAGCAATGACAAAATAGAAGCCAGTCATCTTTCCTAGAATTGGGTCATGAACTAACCTGAACTGTACAAAAAAGTTAAAATGTTGATTTAGTTCAACATACCTTTACTGGGCCCCTTTATAGAGCACTGAACTTGGCTCTGAGGAACTTTTTTATCTTGACACAGAGCCTTGCTCTGTTGCTCAGGCTGGAGCGCAGTGGTGCGATCTCAGCTCACTGCAACCTCTGCCTCCTGGGTTCAAGCCATCCCCCTGCCTCAGCCTCCCAAGTAGCTGGGACTACAGGCATGCACCACCACACCCAGCTAATTTTTGTACTTTTAGTAGATATAGGGTTTCACCATGTTGGCTAGGTTGGTCTTGAATTCCTGACCTCAGGTGATCTGCCAGCCTCAGCCTCCCAAAGTGCTGGGATTACAGGCGTGAGCCACTGCATCTGACCTGATGACAAAATTTTTAAAGCTCAAATATACAAAGTCAAATTTTGACTGAGAAGACCATACTTTATTGTATTCCAGTTAGCTTTTATTTTGTTCAATAATTTGCTTGATTTTTTTGATTCTTAAAAGTTTTTTTTTCTAAAACATATATACGTATGCCAGTATACTTAGAGGAAAGTTCATTGAAATATATATATATATATATATATAGATAGATAGATAGATAGATATAGATATATCTATATATATATAATTTTTTTTTTTTGAGTCGGAGTTTTGCTCTTGTTACCCAGGCTGAAGTGCAATGGCGCAATCTCGGCTCACCACAACCTCCGCCTCCTGGGTTCAGGCAATTCTCCTGCTTCAGCCTTCTGAGTAGCTGGGATTACAGGCACGCACCACCATGCCCAGCTAATTTTTTGTATCTTTAGTAGAGACGGGGTTTCACCATGTTGACCTGGATGGTCTCGATCTCTTGACCTCGTGATCCACCCACCTTGGCCTCCCAAAGTGTTGGGATTACAGGCTTGAGCCACCGCACCCGGCCCATATATATATATATGATGGATTTTGAATAAATAGAGCAATGGGTACATGGATAGATATGTGATGACACAACTATGGTATATTGTTAATGGCAGGGTCTGAGTGTTGGGTATACAGGTGTTCACTATAAGCATTTTTTCAACTTGATTTATGTTTGAAAATTTCCATAGTATAATCTTGAAAACAAACATGAATCCCTCTACTCCGATTAATAGAATATTATTACTGTTTCTGAGGTCAGTTTGATTTTATTAGAAGGAATATATTTGTTTTTATTTGTAGCAAAGTAAGAAATAATACCCTTAGAAATCAAATAGTACCAAAGATGTATAACAAAGCAGAGGCTTCACCTATCCTGTCTTTCCATGCAACTCCTATTTCCTAGACTTTCATTTTCTCTATTTACCTCCATGTCTCTTTAAAAAAAATGCTTATTCTGTAATTTCGTGATTTATCATGTTTAGATTTTTAACATTTTTGGTAAAGAAAAAATTATCTTCCTTTTATCTTTCTTTTATCCCTCCTGCATCCATATCATAAACTTTTAGTATTCAGTGGTGTTTACATTTTATTGCAGAGTCAAGTAGTATACTACTATTGTTTCATTTGCTGAAAAATTTGCTGTTTTTGCTTGGATTTATTAGTTGATTAATTTTTAAATTTTGCTTAGTTTTCTATGTATCTATCTCACTGTTTCTTGAGATACGTTAATCACTAATCAATATTAATTTACATATTCATAAATGTATCAAATGATCTACCAGTTACATTTCCTTTGGAAAATTCTTTTGGAAGCCTACATTCTCCTATTCACAAGGTAGAGTTGAATGCTTTGCTTTCTGTACAATCATCATCTCCACAGCACAGTTTTAAAAAAAAATAAAAATTGGACTTCCCTTTATTATTTTCACAAAGTGTGTTAGTCCATTTTGCATTGTTATAAAGGAATATCAGAGACTGGGGGATTTATGTGGAAAAGAGGTTTACTTGGCTCTTGATTTTGCAGGCTGTACAAGAAGCATGGCACCAGCATCTACTTCTGGTGAGGCCTCAAGAAGCTTCCACCCTTGGTGGAAGGGGAAGGGGAGCCTGCATGTCACATGGAGAGAGAGAGAGAGAGAGAGAGCAACAGAGGGAAGGGAAATTGCAGACTCTTTTTAACAACCAGATTGCACATGAACTCATTACTGCAGGGAGGGCACCAAGCCATTTATGAAGGATCTGCCCCCATCACCCAAATACCTCCCACTAGGCCCCTCCCCAACATGGGGGATCAGATTTCAATATGAGATTTGGAGAGAACAGATATCCAAACTATATCAATAGGGGACTTCCTTTTGGCCTTTATTACTTTCTAGTTTTTTGGAAATGTATCTCATCTTTTAAAAGAGTTACTCTACATGTATCCTGTACTCCTAACAGGATACATGTAAAATAAAAATTGTGAGACCTTGTTCATCTGTAAAATTTGTTTTTATTCAACACTCACTTGTGATGTTTTATACAATTTAAGAACTTTCATCAGAATTTCAAAGGTCTTGTTGTTTCTAGTATTTCAATTGTAAAATCTAATGCTATTCTCCTTCATATTTACTTCTAATTACCTATTTTTATTTGTTTCCTTGTGGCATCTCATAGGATCTACTCGTTATCTCTGATATTGTGAAATAATTTTGTGAATGATATGTCTTGGTGAGAGTCTTTTATTATTAGTGTACTTGGCACTCTTTAAGCCCCTTAAATCTTAAAACTACTGTGCTGTTCTGTTCATTTTTCTTATATTGTTTCATTGATAGTTTCTTGCTCTTTGTTTTCTCTTCTTTGAAACTTCTATTAAGTCAGACATTGGACCTTCTATATTGATCTTTTAAGTTTCTCTTATTTTCTTGTATGTTTCTTAAATTTTTTTCTGACTTACTGAGAAACTAATTTTGTTTTACCTTTTAATTAAGCTTTTATTGTATATCTTTTTTAATTTCCAAGAGCCTTAAAAGTTCTTTATTTTTTGGTGTTTCTTTTTCGGAATACCCTTCTTCTTTTTATGGATATAATGTCTTCTCTTAAACGAGGAAATTAACATTTTTTATGGTCAATTACACTTTCCCAAATTTACTTTTTATTTTCCCATTTTAAGTTCTGTAAATGATTTTATCTTTACTTTCTAACATTTTCTAAAAGTAGGTTCAATAATTTTTTAAAAGAATTAATGGCTTTCTTATTTTAACTGCTTTCCAGTTAAATAGGATGTAAAACAAACTTTTTTTCCTCCCTAAATATTAAGTGCAGTGATATTACTCCATCTGATTTTTAAGTGGGCCACAAATTTAATTTGAGTGAACAAATAAATGCTTATGTAGAAGAAAATGAATAATGAACTGGATATTAGACCACATTAAATGTATTTGAATATTTTCTCACCGGAGTTCATTTAGAAAAATGTTATTAAAACAAAACAGAAGAAACAAAAAGTGTCTTTTGATTTCTTGCTCTAATTTTCTTTAAAATAAATTACTTGAGTTTCTGTTATGATCCCCTTTGTTTCTTCAAGGATGCAGAATGTGTGAATCACAACTTATATTGGGGCCCCATTAGATACCTACTAGAGACTCTTTCATGAGAGAGTTCATTGAAAGCCTCTGGCTTGGTAATGTTGACCTTAACATTTAGCTTGTTTTATGAACTTGTAGCTGTTTGTACCCTTTGAAAGCCCTGATTATTATATTGTTATTTGAACATTTTCTTTCCTCCATGTTTTAGAGAAGTGTTGGGGGTCATATTAATTGGCAGCTTCGGTCAAAAGTAACGACATGCATAGAAGAGCAATTGTTGTATTGTGGAGGTGGAGAATGTTTCATTGATGCTCCATAATTTTGACTTTCTAAATTTAGGTGGTGGTTTCAAATTTGGCCACTAGATTCTCAACCAATTTAATAGCAAAGATCCCTGTTTTAAATCAGGTTGCAATGAAAACGGAAATGTGAAAGTAGTTTTATCTGTACTGTATATTATGGGAAATACAGACAGACATAATTTAATAGCCATGTTTAATACATTTAGGATATGCATGGAAGTGGCTTATGTCAGTCCCACACAAATTGTCCTCAATCGGTATTAAAACTGGACAGGATGCCAAATATTCCCTCATGTATGACCATCCTTGTCTTGTGTGTTACCATTCCTGTTGAAGTAAAGACCTGAGTCGCTGAAGCAAAGCTCTGGCTTTACACTGTGTTCACAGCCCCCATTTGTCCTGTCCCAAATTTGAATTGTTCTAGTAATGAGAGGAACATAGTAGCCAAGGGAATATTTTCCCCAAATATGGGGCAAGAGAAGGAGAGACAATAAAAAGTCCTTATAGGTGGAGTCATTTTTGAGAGAATGAATTTATATTCTCATATTCTTACTAATGCCTAATTCTTAAAGATATCATTTATCTTACTAGGAGCTAAAATTTGAAATATTTCAGCATTTAGATTATATACAATTTCATTAAAGTGAATGGATTTAAGTATAGGTAAATGTGTATGTGTGCATGTATACAAGTGTGTGTGTATTAAAAGCACTGTGAATAAAGTCCATGGCCATGGAATTGAAGCAGAGTGTTTAAAATACTTGGAAACCTCCTCTAAAATATAATTCCATTTTAAATATCCTGGCATTTAGAATACGATGAAACAGGTTAATATATTTAGCTTCCTTTTTCTTTTTAAAGAACAATGAATGAGACAAAAACAATCTAACTGTATTACATACAATGTATGAAACAACCTCACTCCAGGGGGTGGAGGTTATGGTGCTGAACAAAGTAACTTTGGAAGTGAGTGAAATCTGTTAAGATGAAGGCAAAAAAAAAAAAGCTGTACATAATTATTGTCCTGTAGTTAAAAAAATATTGTTTCCCACAGGAGTGCAGGTTAACAGTTCTGATGCTACTATACATGTCTGCTGGAATTAGGCAGTTAAGTAAATGGATGGCTGATGGCGGAAGCCAGGTGACTCACTGTTGGCGTGAAGTGTTACATATAAGCAAAGGAGGAGACTAACATGATGCAAGTTGTGGATTAGAGTTGGAGACATCAGTATGAACTCAGCCTTAGTTTAGTATAGACACAGATGGTTACATACAGAAATATTTTTCAGTATGCATATGTACGTTTGTTGGTATATTTCCTTGCTCTATCAACTGAGAAGGCCTAGTAGCAATGAACACATCTAATACCCGGATTTTGGTTTTCAGTATCATTCTCCAATGAAAGGAAATAGAGGTCCTTGGAAAAATGGCTGATCCTAGAACTAGGAAAGGAAATATACCTATGAGCCTCAGGTATCTTATAGTCCCAAAAAGGAAGCAAGTGCTAAAATGAAAACAAAATGAAACAAACAAACTCATAATGATTGAGGTATGTCAAAGGGACACAGAAACCAATTTATGCTCACAATGGCCAAGTTGGAACAGTTTGACCAACATATTCAATAAAGTAGCCTTGGATTAAAACTCATAGTTTAAAGTAAATATGAGTTCAGATTGATATAAATAATTGATTGAATAAATGGTGAGTCGGGGAGGAGATACATTTCCAAGAATGTCAAACAATTTATGTAGATGTTTTGCCCTGAAGGAAGTGTAACATAACTCCCCACTCCTTAAGTGTGAGTTGCACATAAAGACTTCATTCCAAAGAGTACAGTATGGAAAGGAGAATAGAAGATTAACTTTACAGTTGAAACACCTGTCAAACACGACTCAGCCAGGTGAGTGGGGTCGGCATCAACAGTGATAAGTCATGCTGATAGTATGTGTTCTTGGCAGTATGCACTTAATGTGATAAGGAGGCCTCTTTACCTCTGTAGTCTCCCTTCCCAAATCCTATAATCCCAGTTTTATCATGAGAAAAACATCAGACAAATCCCAATGGAGGGACATCCTGCAAATCTCTGAGTAGTACTCCTCAAACTGTCAAGGTCATCAAAAACAAAGAAAGTGTAAGAAACCGTAACAGCCAAGAGGACCCTAAGGAAACAATGACTAAATGTAACATGGTGTCATAAATGAGATCCTGTTACAGAAAAAGGACTTAGGTAAAAACGAAAGAAAATATGAATGAAATGTGGACTTCAGTTAATAATAATGCATTAATATTGGTTCATTTTTTGCCCAGATCAGTAAAGAAGCATTTCTCCTATGTTTCTTCTAGAGTTTTACAGTTTAAGATCTCACCTTCATATGCCTTTAATGCGGAGGTCACTTGAGCTCCGGAGTTTGAGGTTACAGTGAGCTGTGATTGCGCCACTGCACTCCCACCTGGGTGACAGAGCCAGACCCTCTATCTAAAAAAAAAAAAAAAAAAAAAATTCTTTAAATTTAAAAAATAAAAGTTATTTGTATTATATAAATATCTGATACTTAGTAGGGCCATCTTCATTTTAAATTTAGGGAAAATATACTTTATTAGACACTGAGTTCAAAAGTGTTTTGCTAATAAATGCATAAAAATACAGCAACATTTATGTCTCTTAATCATACTTTCAGAATTTCATGATTAAATTAGGTGTTTGTTTAGCTGGATCATAGATTTTTTTTTTAACCTTAGAGCTTAGTTTTGGAAGATAGAATGGCAGTGTATTTGTGTGTGCGCGCGCGTGTGTGTGTGTGTGTACATGCATGCATACTAAGCCTGTCTATGCAGTGCTTTCAACAAAACATTTTACCAAGAAAATTGACAGAAATTTAAATAAAAAGGGGATTTTTAAAAGTCAATGTTTGCCTCTCTGGTTTAGCTTTAGAAGAAAGTGGTGCTGAAAAATATCACCGATGTTCGCACATTTTGAAGAGTGTGAATTTTATTCACCAGTTTGCTTTTTATACCAGAGGCCAGCTGCTACCTTTTGGAAGACTGCAACATTTCAGCCAGAATTGCCTGCAGCTCAATATAGCTCTAATGGCAGAAGAAATCCTACCAGATTATGTCCTTTGATTTTCACAGATTTTGTTCAGGGGATCTGGCAATGGGTTGCAGTTTCACACTTCAGAAATACATGGTGGCCAAGAGCTATTTCTGGAGTTTTCTTTTAAAGCCTTATCAGTTGTTGAGATTCTCTGTACTCCTGAATCCATTTCCTACTCATTCGTTACCTGAAATAAGAGTATTTATACCTTTTCTAAGTTGCTTTTAACGTTGAAAACTGCATTTTCTACAACAGCAAAAGATCAAAATGCCAGCTGGACATCTGCTGGATTCTCTGTCGGTAGGCACCGTGACGAATCACTACTAAGTCATGTGAAATGCCTTCTTTAGGCACAGAACATGGTGCTGTGAATCACGAAATGTTAGACATACGTTTTACACACGGGATTACATTCTAAAATGAGTGCTCAAGATCCTTGGCTTTGGAATTAGAGAAACTTCATTCAAGTCTCAAATCTGCTACCTCCTTAGATATCTGAACGTGGGCACATTCTTCTCAACTTTATACCTCAGTTTCCTTATCTGCAAGATGAAAAAGAAAAATAGTGTTTAATACATGAAATGTGAAATGCTGTCTTTAGCCATAGAACGTGTTTTAGTGGTAAAGGAGGTAACTTTGCTGAGCTTGTCATAGCACTTCATAAGATTAAATCGCTATTAACCATTTTCATCATCATGTTGGCATTTATGAAAGACATCCCAGCTACCTCCCTACCTACCTGAACAGCATCACCAAATATGTTGCATCTAAAAGATCAGTTGCTTAGGAACATATACTGGAAAAGCTTCTGAGATTATGCATTTGATTAAAACAAAAACAGGTATATGCCAAAGAATGTCAATGCTCCTTTGGGATCTTGCCTTAAAGTTTTGCCCCATAGGTTCCTCAGTATTCCGTCTCTCACCTCTCTTTCCTGACAAAAGCTAGGTCCTAGGCTTTTGTTACTGTATCTGGTTCTCCAGGATTCTCTGTTCTGCCCCTGGGAGGCGCTCATTCCTATAACCAAGAAGCACTCTGGAAGATGGAACTGTCTCTGGGCCTTAAAACAAGCCTCAGGGGCAGGGATAGACCCATGGTGGGGACAGTGCCCTCTCTTGCCTCTTCACTTCACACCCATTTTGGGGGGCTGTTACCAGCTTAGCAAGCAAGCTAACAAGTCGCTGATCTTTTATGGGACCCAGCTTCCTTGTTCATAAAATGTGAAAGCTACCAAAGATGGTATTTATGGTTTTTTGCTTCTCCATTTTTCTCTTGGATTCAATAAATTATTGGATATATCTAGGAAAAATAGATGTCACAGTCACTGGCTTTGAGAGGCTTTCTTTCTCCACAAAGTCTTCCTTTTATTGCCACTTGGGCTGCAGTGAGCTGTATCTTAAAAGCCTTAATGTGTCTGTGATACATTATAAGCCACACTCATAAAACCTTAGAAGTTCTTTTTTTACACTGGAGGATTAGATTTTCTTTTTTAAAACTTTCTTTTTTTTAATTGAAACATTATCATATTCATGTGATAATTTGATACATTTATATAATATGTAAAGATCACATCAGGGTGGCCAGGCATGGTGGCTCACGCCTGTAATCCCAGCACTTTGGGAGGCTGAGGAAGGAGGATCACCTGAGATCAGGAGTTTGAGACCAGCTTGGCCAACATGGCAAAACCCCATCTCTACTAAAAATACAGATTAGCTGGTTGTGGTGGCACACGCCTGTAATCCCAGCTACTCGGGAGGCTGAGACACGAGAATTGCTTGAACCCAGAAGGCTGCAGTTTGCAGTAAGCTGAGATCGCACCACTGCACTCCAGCTTGAGCAACAGAGGGAGACTCCACCAAAAAAAAAAAAAATCACATTAAGGTAATTGGGATAGCCACCACCTTAAATATACATCTTTTCTTTATGCTAGGAACATTAGAAAAATTCTCTTCTATTTTTAAACATATAATATGCTATTGTTAACTCTCTTCACCCTACTGCTCCATGGAGCACTAGGTCTTATTTTATCTAACTTTGTATTTGGACTCTTTAGTCAACTTCTCTTCATCCTCCTCAATCCATACCCTTTCTGGCTTCTGGTAACCACAGTTGTGGTTTCTCCATCTTCATAAGATCCCTCCCCCTCTTTTTTAAGCTTTCACGTATGAGTGAAAACAGGTGGTATTTGTTTTTTTGTGCTTGGTTTATTTCACTTATCACAATGGCCAATTCCACTCATGTTGCTGAAGATGATAGGATTTCATTCTTTTTTTATGGCTAAATCGTATTCTATTGTGTGTGTGTGTGTGTGTGTGCGTGTGTGTGTGTGTATCACATTTTTTATCCATTCATCCACTGATAGAAACTTAGGTTGATTCTATATCTTGGCTATAGACATGAGCGTGCAGACATTTCTTCAGTATATTGATTTCTTTTCCTTTGGATATACACCCAGTAGAGGAATTGCTGGATCTTACGGTAGTTTTTTAAGGTTAGAGATAATGCTCTTTTTAACCTCCCTAAAGAGACTTGCCAGCAATTACATTCAAAATTAACTTATTATTCATTAAAATTATAAATCTATAGTACATAATTGTTTAACATATACAAAATCTCATAGCTTAATATGTGAATAAAATGTGATTTCCTATGTTATATATATCATATATGCTTCATATGATCTTATACCTACACATACACACATATACCCTTTTGGGTTCAAAAGCACGTGAAAATATAAGGACTCGTTAGTACAATGGGTAGTAAATGGTGGTCTAGTGTTATGTAGAACATCGAGGTATTTATTTGACTTGCCATTCAAGAAGTCCAAGAAACAACATACCATACTGACGCAGGACAGGCAAGCCCCCCAATTGGGGCTTAGCCCTGGAGGATTCCTGGTTTTGCCCAGGAAAGAATTCAAGGGTGAGCCAGTGGTGTTGGACAGCAGTGTTTATTGAAACTGTAGTGCACATCAACAGCAGAGATGCCGGTCCTTGAGGAGCAGGGCTACCCATAGGCAGCAGGCTCAGAGGAGCAGGGCTACCCCATAGGCAGCAGGCTCAGAGGAGCAGCTCAGAGGAAGTTTTGCAGTTATAGTTATACCCACTTTTTATGTGCAAATTAAAAGGCAGTTTAGGCAGAGACTTCCGGGTTGTCGGGTTGTTGCCATGGAAAGGGGCGGTAACTTATGGGTGTTATGGCAATGGTAAATTGACATGGCACACTGGTGGGCATGTCTTGCATTGGGAGGTGCTTCTGCCTCTGTTTTACCTAGTCCTCAATTTGGTCCAGTGTCTAAGTCCTGCCTCCAGAGTCTAGTCCCACCTCCTAGCTCAATACTCATGGAAATATTATCTATCTGGATAATGTTGTTATCTTTATAACTATTTCAATGTGGCCAAGAAGAGAGATAACAGAGATTAATCTCTCTGATACCCTTTTACGTAGTATATAATTCAAATTGCCCTAAAACTTATATTGATTATAAGTGAGCACTGCTTTTCTAGGAATTGTAAGGATACACAAAATTTATGTATGTACTTTTGCCAGTGACAAAAGTAACAACCTGAATTCCTTTTGCAACAAAATTATATAAACAGAAGCCAGGCATGGCGGCTTTTGCCTGTGGTTCCAACTCCTTGGGAGACTGAGCAGGAGGATTACTTGAATCTAGAAGTTTGAGACTGCAGTAGGCTAAGATTGCAGCACTGCACTCCAGCTTGGGCACCAGCACGAGACCCTGTCTTCAAAGGAAAAAATAAATAAGCACAGACTGGATATTAAAGAAATAGTTAGATTCAAGCTTTAAATAATTTGGACCCTTTCCCCTCAATACTGCTTAATAGCAATATAAATACAAAAAAAAAAAATGCTGGGAGCCAAAGAACGAGATAGTTAAAAAATGAGTTATCCAGTTGTTATTTGTGGTTTCAGTGTGGGTAATAAGACAGTTTTAGTTCCAAGTTAAGTTTTCAATCGTAGGAGGGTCAAGGAGGCAGGAAAAGATTATTCAAAATATGATTGTAAAACATTATGAAATAGATGCCATAGAAAGAAAAGGAGCGAGTGAGGCAGGGAGAGGCAAAGAGAGAAAGAGAGAAGATGGACAGGGAGCAGTGAAAGAGAGAGACTTCACTGATTCCAAGAGGGAGAGACACAATAGCAGACAAAGGGGCAGAGATGGGCAGCAATGTGATTTGGTGAGCAGGACTGACTGGAGTTGGGAGGGTCTTGTGCTACCCCCTTGATATTTGGCTGGTGTTTAGGTGGTCAGAGAGGAGAGGGGTTGCAGCAAAGGAGAAAGCCGCAGTGATTTCATTCCCAGCTGGTAATATGCTGCTGCACGTATGACCTTTCCACCTACGTCAGACTTTTCACTTATGTAACTGGCTCATTCCCCGAGCTCCCTTCCTGAACTTTCTCTTTACCAACACCCTTTCTTTCAAATGGGAAGAGGCAGTGTGTGCTGGAAACCGCTTTCCCTGACTTTATTAAATAGAAATTTTGTGAGCTGGTGGTTAAACTGTTGGCAGCCTGAGATCAGTCATGGTGGGAGTATTTACACTTTGGAAACTGTTGAGTGAGAGCTTTTCATTTTCCCCTCAAGAGTCAGTTTACCAGCTCACCATTGAGAGAGGATTTGCCTGGGTGAAATATCCTGAATTTCGTATTGTTTTGTTGCTTATTCCTATTTGTGATTGAGATCATGACTTAAATCCTTCAAAATTTCAAGCATAGAATTGATTATTGGGCTAATTTTTTTTTTTAAGACGGAGTTTCACTCTTGTCACCCAGGCTGGAGTGCAATGGCACAATCTCGGCTCACTGCAACCTCCGCCTCCTGGGTTCAGGCAATTCTCCTGCCTCAGCCTCCTGAGCAGCTGGGATTACAGGCACGCGCCACCATGCCTAGCTAATTTTTGGCATTTTTAGTAGAGATGGGGTTTCACCATGCTGACCAGGATGGTCTCGATCTCTTGACCTTGTGATCCACCCGCCTCGGCCTCCCAAAGTGCTGGGATTACAGGCGTGAGCCACCGCGCCCGGCCTGGGCTAATTTTTAAATTTAAAGCAGTTTGCAAATCTAAGCACCAAACATGTCCATTTAATATTTAATATTAAAAGAATGCACATTACTTCCAGGTGATCATCACAGGTAGAGCTGGGGAAATTTTAGAGAAATGACTTTAGCTATTTCAAAATAAAAACAAAAGATACAGGAAAAATATATTGTACAGACTTAGTCATAATTAAACCAGACTTGAAATGCTGATTTTGATTGATAATAACTTTAAAATTCTAATGTAACTTCTATTGATTCTATTCTGGGAGAAAACAACCAAGAAGTTTTTATTATCCCTAATTCTGGGTTTCTTCTTTATCCTGGTGATTGCATTAATATACATGATCCTTCTTTCTAGACTGAAGACTAATTTGTTTAAAATTTTTTATATTCATGACTTCAGTGATAAAATTTTGAGTTAGTTTTGAGCTAACTACCCAGTTCACTCCTGGCCAGGCCGGGACAAAGACCTTCCCTCCTGGATCCTGCTTTTTCTTTGGCATCTCATGTAGACTTAAAGGATGACCCATTGCTCATTAATGTATCAAGCTTATATTATTTTCCAGAAGTGCGCAAAATACTTCATAGTTGATAAAGGTTTATATTTCTAAGTGTTACTCATAGTTATTGAGTGACAATCCTGTAACAGACTCAGGTTGGCACTTTACACATTTTATCTAAAACCTCGCAGCCGTCCCATTTGGTAAATATTAATTACTCCTCACTCAGAAAAAAATTACTTGTCCAAGGGCACACCGATATTAAGAATAAATGGTTTAAACTATTTGATTCCAAAGCTTAAGTTCTTTACAGTATGCCAGACTGCCTCCTATATATTATATGATTTTAATCTGCCTATTACCTCAGGAAATGCACAGCAGGTATTATTACTACTTTACAGATTAAGTTTTCTTCAGAGAGCTAGAAATGTCCTCTGACTTCTTGTCTAGTGCTCCTCCCCAGATGGTCAAAATTACACTGGCAATAACAAAATTAAAATAAGGTTATCATATCTGACTTAATGTGAAACTTTAGTAGGACATTATTTCAAACTGATGAAAGTTCTGGATTGAACACAAACTTCATGTAAATGTCTTTAAGTGGTTCATATTTTAAAAGCGGGAGTGTAGGCCAAGAAAGAAATCTTCAGTCACTGTTTGCCTGCTTCCATCAGAATATTTGGCGCATACTGTGTTTTGTATATCAATCCTGTTGTTTATGGGAAATACCATTCCTCACCCATCCACCCTCCCCTGTTGCTGGGTCCCAGCTACTCCCTTACGAAAAAGGTGATGTTTCATTTTTGCGTGTTCCTTTGTTTTTGTTACAAGGAATTATTCTTAGCGATGTTATAAATGATTTTTTCTGATCCAAGGAACTTTTAGACACCCAAATTTACACTCTGCATTTGCAATAAAAGGAAGTGGGAAAGTGGAGCAGGAGCAAAAAGCAGAAGAATCAAAAGAACCTTTGCAGAGAGAGTGTCCCACCAGGCCGCCCATGGGCTGCTCCCAGGGCAGGGGCTGAGTTAAGGAGAGCCCCAGCACTACTTTCCTTCCCTGATGTGGCTCAAAGGATCACTGCAAAAATGGACTGTCCCTTCTTAGAACATGGAGAGGCCAAATAAGAGTCAATTTGACCTATATCCTTCGAAACCACAAAACTAATGGCAGATGGTGGTGACGGGGTTTGTTAGAAAGCAGTTATAAAAGCCAAACTGAATGGCATGGCACAAATCTCAAATTTATTTCCTTATGATTACAAAAGTGATAGATACTTGGATGTAAAAGAAAAACTGGCCTGTGTGCAGTGGCTCAGTTGGAAGACTAAGGTGGGTGTATCACCTGAGGTCAGGAGTTCAAGACCAGCCTGACCAACATGGTGAAACCCCCATCTCTACTAAAAATACAAAAAATTAGCTGGATATGGTGGTGGGTGCCTGTAGTCCCAGCTACTCGGGAGGCTGAGGCAGAGGAATCTCTTGAATGTGGGAGGTGGAGGTTGCAGTGAGCCAAGACCACGCCATTGCACTCCAGCCTGGGTGACAGCAAGTCTCAAAAAAAGAAAAAGAAAAATAGATTTGTAGAAACATAATATCTAATTTTCAATTGATAACCCACTGTGGGGTTCTAAGCCACCCAGGGGAGTGGAGGAAAGATTAATGAATGGTTTAAAAGGGGCCCACCCCACAGACCTGTCCCCTTCCCTTTGCTCTCTTCTGCCTAAAGCGTTGAGCTGCACATCTAGCCTGACCTCCCCCGCTGAGCCCTCACATCTATCAGGCGGGGCCTAGCAAGGATCAGGGTGGGAGGTTCGGTCAGGTGCAAACAGCAGCCAGCTGTGTAGAAGCCGTGTGCAAAGCAGCTTCTCACCCGATGACATGACAGCCATGCATTTCAACAACAACCACAACAAATCGCAGAGGGGACCAGCATGCTATTCAACTTTAAACTAACCACTTAGCAACAGCCTCCCAGGAAGTCATCAAATACGTCACTGTAAATAATACCGAGGGTGACAAAATTCATCTTTACAACTTAACAAATGGTACTTAATTATTTAATAAGAATAAGGGACTTTTTATATTATCAAACATATTACCAGAAAATAATTTAAGGCCTGCTGGCAATGAAATCATAGGACCGCTCTTTTAAAATCACATTTAATGACATATGTAGAAACACATAGACACCTATATAATATATATACACACATATAATTTGTGTACATATCTAAATGAACCCCAATGCTTTGACACCATTACCACTGCAGAGTTCAAGCTACTTGCAGCTGTTCTTCAGAAAAGCAAAATACTTTTGAAGCTCCTCTTTTTTTATTTTTGTGGTTGACATTGGACCCGGTCCATGAGCCTCACCAGAAAAATCACTCTTTTGTATTTAAAACTTTTTAGCCTAAATGGAATTATCCAGTTTGATCATACATATTATTTGCTAATTTGATTTTGGCTGTTTTCCAAAGTCAAATCCAGATTCAAAGGATGATGACTCACCACTATTTCGGGTTTTTGAGGAAATGGGCCCACGCTGTGAAGGCCTAAAACTCCAGAAAGAGAGTCTGAGCAATCATGATGGCGCTGGGAAAAGTGTAGGAGTGACTGTTTTGTATAATTTTATACACAGTTTAGAAACAATTCCTGTGGCTTTTGAGTTATACCTGCAGAACACAGGGCAATGTTCTTTCTTCGAGGTGCTAATGGAACGATGCCTCCCAAGACGCAGAGGTCTGAAATAATAAGGTGCTGGGCAGGCATTGTGAGAAGTGTGGTGTAGCACGGGAAAGCCTGAATGGGATGGGAGCTGATCAGGTGGGGAGGTTCCCTGGGGCCCGCCTCTCTGCTGTAGGCAGAAACCTGAGATTATTCTATTAGTTCTGTGCCCTAAATCAATAACTTTTCTCTGTTGAAAAAGTTTGCTTTGAGTTTAATATTTATTTTTAGCGATGTACTGTCCCCACATTTGAATAACAAAGATACTATTCACTAATGGTCAAGTACTATCGAGATTCAGTGTGTTAAAAAGAAATGGGCCAGGTACAGTGGCTCAGGCCTGCAATCCCAGCACTTTGGGAGGCCGAGGAGGGTGGATCACCTGAGTTTGGGAGTTCCAGACCAGCCTGGCCAACATGAGGAAACCCTCTCTACTAAAAAAAAAAAAAATGCAAAAAATTAGCTAGGCATGGTGACAGGTGCCTTTATCCCATTTACCTGGGAGGCTGAGACAGGAGAATTGCTTGAATCCGGGAGGCAGAGGCTGCAGTGAGCCAAGATGGTACCACTGCACCCTAGCCTGGGCAACAAGAGCAAAAACACCATCTCAAAAAAAAAAAGAAAAAAAAAAAAAAAGAAATGAAGCAAAGCAAAAGACCTTTGTTTAGCTAATCACTCAATCCCTCTTGAATGTTTGAATCTGAGCTCTTACAGAGTGGCAGTGGGGTTCAGACAGGTGCATTCTTTTGGTCTGAATGAGATACTAAATAATGAAACAATCTAGTGATTGTTTAATACTGCTTCATTCAACGTTTGCAAGATTTTGAATGGATGAAGCCTCCTTTGGACGTGTTCTATTTTCAAACAATTAAAACTCATTAATGCGTTCCTGGCCTCTGCATTTGTAGATCTGGGTCAGTGACTTAGGTCCATGCTGCGCTCACTGTGTTATCTCAGACAAGATACTTAACCTTTCTGAACCATGTGTGTAAAATTAGGTTAATTATTTTTTGCTTCCCAGGGTTATTGTGGGGGCTACATGAAATTTAACAATTTGTATAAGCATATGACAATATCTGGCATAGAAGAGACCTTCAGGCTGGGCACGGTGGCTCACGCCTGTAATCCCAGCACTTTGGGAGGCCGAGGCGGGTGGATCACAAGGTCAAGAGATCGAGACCATCCTGGTCAACATGGTGAAACCCCGTCTCTACTAAAAATACAAAAAATTAGCTGGGCATGGTGGCGCGTGCCTGTAATCCCAGCTACTCGGGAGGCTGAGGCAGGAGAATTGCCTGAACCCAGGCGGCGGAGGTTGCGGTGAGCCGAGATCGGGCCATTGCACTCCAGCCTGGGTAACAAGAGCGAAACTCCATCTCAAAAAAAAAAGAGAAGAGACCTTCAAATCCAATAAAAAAAATGGAATGTAGGTATCACTAAATATCACTAGATATCACATGAATGCTTTAAAATGTTATCTGTAATGAAAATTCTGTGGAACAGCTCTTGTTTTTCTATTGGTTCCTAATTCATAATGGAGACAAACTTTTCATCAAAATATCCCAAATAGATCTGGGCCTCCTAATAGTCAATCTGACTCTTTTAAGCCTTTCCATTGCTATGATTGTGTCTCAAAATCAGGTTCTTTGAGAACATTGGGATTCTGCTTATATCTCAAAGGTAATACACAATTGCTTTGTTTAGTAGAGTATTTTAACATTAAAAGTGCATTGAATTTACTTTGGCACCACGATCATACAAACTGTAAGGTAATGGAACATTATGAGATACATATTCATTCATCAAATATTGTCTGGTTCACTGCAAGATACTGGGGAATGCAATGAAGAAAATAAGACAGATCCAGTCTCTCATGCTGTGGCACTGACAGAAAAACAGGTGTCCATTGGATAACCACACAAACACATATGTCTTGTCATGTCACTGGGACTCATGTTACAAAGCAAACGTATATGGTGCCATGAGAATGTGCAATAGAGTTGTAACCTGACCAGGGAGGTCAGGGAAGTGAAGAAAGAGTAGGTGTCACTGTTACCGGAACAAGTCCCGATCCAGACCTTAAGAGAGGGTTCTTGAATCTCAAACAAGAAAGAATTCTAGGTGAATCCATAAAGAGAAGCAAGGTTATTAGAGAAATAAAAAGAAACAAAAGAATGGCTACCCCATAGGCAGAGCTATTTTTATGGTTATTTCTAGATTATATACTAAACAAGATGTGGATTGTTCATAAGTTTTCTGGGAAAGGGGCTGGCGATTCCTGGAACTGAGGGTTTCTCTCCTTTTTAGATCATACAGGGTAACTTCCTGATGCCATGGCATCTATAAAATGTCATGGCATTGATGGAAGTGTCTCTTAGCATGCTAATGCATTCTAATTGGTGTATAATGAGCAGTGAGGATGCCCAGAGGTCACTTCCATTGCCATCTTGATCTTGGTGGGTTCTGGCCAGTTCCTTCACCACAGTCTTCTTCAGCAAGGTCTTTGTGACCTGTATCTTGATCTCATATCTCATCCTGTGACTTAGAATGCCTTATTTCCTGGGAATGCAGCCCAGTAGATCTTAGCCTTATTTTCAAGATAGATTTGCTCTGGTTCAGAAGCGTCTCACATCCCTGGGTACAAATAAGATGAGTGCTTCCCAGGCAGAGAAGCAGCCCGGAGGGCAGGAGGAAGCAAGGCAGAGGAAACCAGGAAGTTTAGTGGGTATGGAACACGGTGACCAGGAGCCTCTTAGGAAACTGGAGAGTTCACCAGCCCTGAGGGTCCCTGTGAAGGAGCAAAGGGAAATGTGGAACATTTAACTCCATGAGTCATGTGGTCAGATCAACATTTCAAAAGACCAGCCTGAAGTCTCTGCTGTTTGGAAAATCATAACAGAATCTCGGTTTTGAACTTAGTCAAAGCTCAAATTATAATTTCACTATGCAGTTGGATTTTAGAAAAATCAAATCTTTATTACAGGTGATGTATCCATTACAAGCAGACACTGAGCTGCTATTTCTTATAATCAGTAAAGTCCACAATAAATGCTTATAATATATAATAATTTAAGAAAACCTAGAAAACTGAAAAGCAAGTCTTCTAAAACAGCAACTTGATTAACTTAAAAGTCAAATATGAATCACAACCAACAATAGAATATAGATATTTAGCCCAGGCTGGGTGGCTCACTCCTGTAATCCCAGCACTTTGGGAGGCTAAGGCAGAAGGATTACTTGAGCCTAGGTGTTAAGAGACCAGCCTAGGCAACATGGTGAAACCCTGTCTCTGCAAAAAGTACAAAAATTAGCCATGCATGGTGCCATGCGCCTATAGTCCCACCACGTGAGAGGCAGAGGTGGGAGGATCACTTGAGCATGGGAGGCAGAGGTTGCAGTAAGCTGAGATCACGCCACTACATTCCACCCTGGGAGGGCACAGCAAGACCCTGTCTCAAAAACAAACAAACAAAAGAAAATAGGTATTTGATTACCCCAGCGAATGTACTAGATAAAGAAATGTTTTTCTTCACATAGAGAAATTCATGGCACTTTAAATACTTAACTCACCTCTTCTGTATGCACCCCAGAACTGCAGCAATTAGCTTGGAGGGTCAGCTGTTGACATGTTCATTCCAAATAGGCATGTGCTGAAGCTATTCAAGTTACTCATTCACCAAAGCTCGGTAATAGTTCCCAGATCATGTCTTAGCAATGCATATCCAGTTTTATTGCATTTGATGTTGATATAGAGCAGCAGTCCCCAACGTGCAGGCCTGGTGGCCTGTTAGGAACTGGGCTGCACATTATGAGGTGAGCAGTGAGCAAGGAAGCATTACTGACTGAGCTCTGCCTCCTGCCAGATCAGTGGCAGCAGATTCTTATAGGAGTGCAAACCCTATTGTGAACTGGGCATGTGAGGGATCTAGGTTCCGCGTTCCTTATGAGAATCTAGTGCCTGATGATCTGAGGTGGAGCAGTTTCATCCCCAAACCATCCATCCACCCCACCCCGTGTCATGGGAAAACTGTCTTTCACAAAACCGGTTGGAGGTTCCAAAAAGAATGGGGACTGCTGGCTATAGAGGATAATGCCACAGTGAAAATCTCTCCATGTGAAAATAGTTTGAATCCTTAGATATTAGTCCCACCATTTGTTAGTATTTGAAACAGTGAAGGTAGAAAAACCAATAAAAGAATTTTAATATCTTTTAAAGGTTTTTTAATAAGTAGATTTGATTATAACCCTAGGATGGGTAGGTCTCTAGATCAATATACCTTGTTTTGAGTTAATGAGGAATGCGAATATATTTTACAACATTATATTCATGTTATAAGTCAACCATCAACTGCATTTTCCTGGTTCATTATAAGAATGCCTGAGAAGCTGTTGACTCAGAGTGTGCCTGCTCCTATTGAATTTTGAGCAGTTATGTTTCCAAGGAAACCTGTTCATTGTCAGCAAAAGATGCATCAAAGCAGTACAAAAACATTTGCCAAAAATAATCCAACCTTATTATTAAATGTGACCTCAAATGTCCTCCACAGCCCTCAAGCAATAATTAATAGAGGTTTACATTTTTTGTCAAGTTAACCTCCGTTTAATAAACTCACCATAAAATGGATTTCAAATAAACATTTATGTGGTAGAAAGTAAATGATTTACCTTGAAGATGGATCCAGTTTTGAAAGTTAATGTCTTAGAGATAGTATGGGTCTGTTAATGAAGAATTGATTAGATCTTTGTTATCTCTATTAATAAATCTATAGTTGCATATAGTGAAATCTTATTTGTCTCAAATTTTTGACAGCTGGCTATGGGTTGGGTTGTAATTTGGTTTTGCCTTATCTGTGAAGAAAGTCTTTGCAGGTGTAAAATCGTAACATTTTTAAAGGCATTTTTGCGTGGCCAGCATTCAGTATTCACTGCTCTAGCATATTCTTTTAAAAAGCTGACAAGTGTTAGGTTATTTCTGACTTTAATAATGCCAGATCAACACATTTTCTGCCCAATGTCAAAGGCATTAAAGCAAAGCTCTCAAAATACCTGGTTCACAGGCACGATCGAATAGGCTCTGTTTCTATTGGTAATCATATGTGTAATGTAAATAGATGTATAGGTAACGTGACAGTTTGCTTTACTTAGCATGCTTCGCTTTGGGCACATTTACCACTCAAACTGAACTGATGGAAGTTTAGTAAAAACACAGTGCATCTCTTTTCTGTCTTCCCTCCATGACCACCCTAGACCAAGTCCTAATTACCTCTGATTTAGAATGTAAATTGTTACAGTTAGAGCACTTGCAATTCACCTCTGTGTTGCTGTCACAATGATCTTTTGGAAATAGATTGAATCATGTCCAAATTTTAAAAAATATATTGCAATTCATTTTTCTTAAGAACAACGTCTAATCAATACTTAATCATGGTGATAAAAGTTGTCCCATCTTTCTCTCCCATACCATTCCTTTTACCATCCTTATGAAAGTTCACAACATCGCTATACACGTTTGCTAATTTGGGACATTGCATATAAATGGACCTGTAGGATATGTGGCCTTTGGTCCATTTTGCATGAAAATTTATCATGTTTTCATGATGCATACATGTTATAGCCTATCAGCAGTACTTCATTTCTTTTCATGGCTAAATAACATTCCACTGAATAAATATACCACATTTTGTTTATCCGTTAATCAGATGAACATTAAGGTTATTCCAACCTTCTGACTCTTAGGAATTATGCTAACCATGAGCATTCATGTACAAGTTTTTGTGTGGCCATAGGTTTTCAAGTTTCTTGGGAATATACCTTCGTTCTTTTGCATGTGGATGTCTGGTCGTCCCAGAACCGTTTGTTGAATAGGATATTCCCTCTCCATTAAATTGCCTTGGTATCCTTAGAGAAAAACATTGACCATAAATGTATAGGTTTATTTCTGGCTTCTTAATTCTATTCCATTGATCTATATGTCTGTCCTTATGTCTGTATCATACTCTCTTGCAGGAAATTTAGAAATTGGGAAGTGTGTGTCTCCACCTTTATTCTTCTTTCTCAAGATTGTTTTTGGCTATTCTAAGTTCCTTAAATTTCCATAAGAATTTTAGATCAGTTTGTGATATTTGCAAAAAAAAAAGGCAGCTGAGATTTTCAAATAGGGATAATGTTGAATCTGTAGAAGGATTTGGAAGGGTTATTGCCATCCTGACAATCTTAAATCTTCAAATCCGAGAACACAGGATGTCTTCCCATTTCTTTTGGTCTTCTTGAATTTCTTTCGACAATGTTTTACAGTTTCCATTGTACAAGTCTTACCCTTCTTTAGGTAAATTTATTTCTAACTATTTAATTCTTTTTGATGCTATTGTGAGTGAAATTGTTTCCATACATTTATTTTTACATTTCTTATTGTTAGTTGATAGAAATACAGTTGACTGGCTGGGCACAGTGGCTCACCCCTGTAATTCCAGTACTTTGGAAGGCTGAGGCAGGTGAATCACCTGAGGTGGGAGTTCAAGACCAGCCTGACCAACATGGAGAAACCCTATCTCTACTAAAAATACAAAATTAGCCAGGCATTGTGAAGCTGAGTCAGGAGAATAGCTTGAATATGGGAGGCAGATACTGCGGTGAGCCGAATTTGTGCCATTGCACTCCAGCCTGGGCAACAAAAGTGAAACTCCATCTCAAAAAAAAAAAAAAGTCGATTTTTGTATATTGATTTTGAATCCTGCAACTTTATAAAGGAACTCATTTATCTAACAGACGTTTTCTGAATTCCTTAGGATTTTCCAGATATAAGATCATGTCATCTGAAAATAGAGGGTTTTATTTATTCTTTTCCAATCTGGATGCCCTGCCTATCTTCTTGCCTATTTGACCTGGCTAGAACCTGCAATCTACCGCTGAATAGAAATGAGGAGAGCAGACATCGTCACTGTGTTCCCGATCTTAGGGGGAAAGCTTTCAGTATTTCTGTATTAAGTATGAAATTCTCTATGAAGTTTTTGTGGGTGCTGTTTTATCTGACTGTGAAAAGTTCATTCTATTTCCAGCTTTTCCTTACTGTATTTATTATGAAAGGGTGTTAGAGTTTCTCAAAGGATTTTTCTATTCATACTGAGATGCTCAGGTAGGTTTTTTTCCTTTATTTTTTCAGTGGTATTACATTGATTGATATGTGGATATTGTGATGGCTAACTTTCCATGCCAGCTTGGAGGATGTTTTATATGAGATTAACATTTTAATTGGGGAACTTTGAGTAAGCAGATTGCCCTCCATAAAGTGGATAGTCCTCATTCTGTTGGCCTAAGGCCTGAAAAGAACAAATGACCCACCTTCTTGAGCAAGAGGGTCTCCAACAGACTGCCTTCTGACTTCGTCTGCGCTGTTGGCTATACTGGGTCTCTTTCCCCTGGTCTTTGGACTGGAACCGCACCATCAGCTCTCCTGGGTCTCAGGCTACCAGCCTTTGGACTACACATGCACCATTGGCTCTCTAGGTCTCTACCTGCCAGCCCATACACTGCAGATTTGGACTTGCCAGTCTATAATCACATGAGCTAATTCCTTACAGAAATATCTTTATAAATCTATGTCTGTATCTGCCTATTGAGCTATCTATTTATGCATATCTATCTCTCACTCCCTATAGATATCTGTCCTATTGATTCTGTTTCTCTGGAGAACTTTAACTAATACAGATATTAAACCATCTTGCATTCATAGAAATAATTCAGTTGCTAATGGTATACACTCCTTTTTATAGGTTGCTCAACTTGTTTTTCCAGTATTTGGTTCCGCATTGGTGTATGTCTGTTAACAAGGGATACCTACCTATAGTTTTCTGTGGTGTCTTTGTCTAACTTTGGCATCAGGTTAATACTAGCCTCATAGAATGAATTGCAAAGTTTTATTTCCTCTTCTGTTTTTTGGAAGAGTTTATGAAGAATTGATGTTAATTTTCTTTAAATGTTTGGTAGAATTTATTAGTGAAGACATATGGTCCTGAGATTTCCTTGTGGAACATTTTTGATTACAAACTTATTTTCTTTACTTATTTTAGGGTCTAATTAGATTTTCTTTTACTTCTTTGATAGTTTGTATATTTTAGGAATTTGGGCATTTCATCCGGGTTGTCTAATTTATTGTGGCTTATAATAAGCCGGGTGCAGTGGCTCATGCTTATAATCCCAGCACTTAGGGAGGCCGAGGCGGATGGATCACGAGGTCAACAGATCGAGACCATCCTGGTCAACAAGGTGAAACCCCATCTCTACTAAAAATACAAAAATTAGCTGGGCATGGTGGCGCGTGCCTGTAGTCCCAGCTACTCAGGAAGCTGAGGCAGGAGAATTGCTTGAACCCAGGAGGCGGAGGTTGCAGTGAGCCGAGATCGTGCCATTGCATTCCAGCCTGGGTAACAAGAGTGAAACTCCGTCTCAAAAAGAAAAAAACAAAAAAAGCAAGTATAAGGTATTAGTAAAATATTCATATTTATTCTTAATTTTACTGTGAGTTTTCCCTTTTAATCCTTTTTATTTCTGCAAGGTCAAAAGTGATAACCCCTCTTTTATCCTTGGTGTTAGTATTTTGAGACTTCTCTCTATTTTTCTCAGTAAGTTTTTTTCCAGCTAAAGGTTTGTTAATTTTGTTCCTTTAAAGAAGGAACTTGCTTTCATTGATTTTTCTCAATTAAAAAAATTATGTATTTGATTTATGTCCACTCTGATTTTTATTATCGCTTTTCTCCTACTTGCTTTAGGTTTAGTTTCCTCATTTTCCACTTTGTTAAGGGGAAAGTTAGATTATTGATTTGAGATCTTTCTTCTTTTTAGGTAAATGCTTTCGCAGCTATGATTTTGTCCCTAAGTAATAACTCCACCTTACCGGTTTGTGTTGTGCTTTCATTTTTGTTCATCTTGAACTATTTCCTAATTTCCATTGTGGTTTATTCTTTAATCCATTGGCTATTTAGGAGTGTATTGTTTAATTTCCACACATCTATAAATTTCTCAAATTTCCTTTATTGATTTCTAATTTCATTACAATGTGATCAGAGAACACACTTTGTATAATTTCAATCCTTTTATATTTGTAAAAGCTTATTTTATGGCCTAATACATGGTCTGTCCTGGAGAATATCCTATGTGTCTGCTGAGAAGAATGCGTATTCTGCTTTTGTTGAGTGGAACGTACTGTATAGTTCTATTCATTCTATTGTTTTATAGTGTTGTTCCAATTTTCTCTTTTCTTTTTGATCTTCTGCCTCATTGTTTTATCTATTATTGAAAGTACAGTATTGAAGTCTCCAACTATTATTGTTGAATTACATATGGGTCCCTTCAATTCTGTTAGTTTTTCCTTCATGTAGTTTTGGGTTCTAGTGTTAGGTGCATGTATATTTGTTAATTACCATATCTTCTTGATGAATTGACCCTTTGTTATTATAAAATGTCCTTCTTTGGCTCTTGGAACAATTTTTGCTTTAAAATTTATTCTGTCTGATGTTAGTGTAGTCACTCCAGCTCTCTTTTGGTTACCTTTGGCATATTATATCTTCTCATTCTTTTACTTCCAAACTACTTGTGTCTTTGAATCTAAAATATGTCTTTTGTAGATAGCATATAGTTGGATCATGACTTAACAAAAAAAATGGTCGGCCAATTCTGGTTTCAATTGGTGTGTTTAGCCCATTTAATAACGTAATTACTGGTAAACTAGATTTTTTCCTGCCATTTTGCTATTTGTTTTTATACATTTTAAGCCTTTTTTGGGGTTATCTTGATTATCTTATTCCATTACTACCTTTTTTGAATTATATAAGTTTTTCCTAGTACAAAATTTTAAACCAATTATTTCTTTTGCTATTTTTAAAAATTATTTTTATAGTGGCCATCCTGAGGAATACAATTATCATTGTAAGACAGTCTAGTTTGGTATAATGCCAATGTAATTTCAATTATATACTAAGACTTTGCTCCCATATAGCTCTTTCTCTTTCCCCCTTTTTTGTGCTATTACTGTCACACAAATTATACCTTTATACATGAAGACAGTTTTATAATTGTAGCTTTATGGAGTTGCATTTTGAATCAGATAGAAGAAAAGTGTTGTAAACTAAAACAAATTTTTACTGTATTTTATATTTACATACTTATATATTTGCCTGTGTACTTGGTTACCTTTGCTAATGCTCCTTAACTCTTAATGTAGAATCAAGTTAATGTCTTGTGTCCTTTTATTTCAGCCTGAAAGAGTCTCTAGTGTTTCCTGTAAGGCATGACTGCTAGTGACAAATTTTCTTAGTTTTGGGTTTGTTTTTGTTTCTTGGAGGATAGTTTAGCTGGATATAGAATTTTTAGTTGATAGTTGTTTTTTTTTTTTCTTTCAGCACTTTAATATGTCATTCTGCTGCCATCTGGTCACCATTGTTTCCAATGAGAAGCTGCAGGTCACTGAGGGACTGTTAATTTTTCTTCATTGTCTTTTATTTTTTTTGTTCTTCAGAGTAGATAATCTCAGTTGACCTGGATACAAACAAATGGGAATAAGTCAAGAAAAATGCCACAAAGCTCATTTTTCTTCCCTAGAGTCAGCTGTTTAATAAATGCTCCTTAGATTGGTGCAAGCCTTTGATTCATTTACAGACTTCTCAGAAAAGTATGTTTTGATAACTTTTTGCCATTGTTTTTATTTCTATGGAGGAGCCATTCCGGAAGTGCTTCTTCATTATATACTTTTTGAACTCAGTGACCTAAGGATTGTGGTCATCCTTTATGAATGCTGTTCAATAACCATGTATCAAGTGTCTTAGTCCATTTGTGTTACTACAGAAGAATACTTGAGGGTAGGTAACTCATAGAGAAAAGAGGTTTATTTGGTTCATAGTTGTGCAGGCTGTATAAGAAGCATGGCATCAGTTTCTGTATATAGGGTGGGTCTCACACTGTGTTCAATCATGGCAAAAGGCAGAGGGGCACCATGTATTACCTGGCAAGAGAAGGTGCAAAAGAGAAAGATTAGGGAGGTACCAGGGTCTTTTTAACAATTATTTATCATGGAAACTAATATGAGAACTTGCACACAACTGGGAGGATGGCACAAAGCCTTTCATGAGAAATCCACCCCCATAATCCAAAAACTTTCCATTAAGCCCCACCTCATATAGTAGAGATTGAATTTCAACCTGAGACTTTGCAAAGCTAAACAAATTATATACAAACCATAGCATTAAGTAATACAATGAGCCATATATTAGATGCTGAAGATGACAATGTGTCTCTCATTGTCTTTTAAAACTCAGTACTGCTTACATTAGCTCCTTCTGTAGTTACAGTTTTTATATTGCCAAGAGTTAGAAGGCATTGAGTAATAAGCATATGAAGAAATAAGCAGAAAAAGAAAATCTCTAGCATAATACACCTCTAATGTTACATGAAATGTAGTTAGCGTAATTGTGTTTAGAATTGTGATAGGCTACTACTCTCAGGTACATGAATGCTTCAGGGGTATGAAGAAGAGGTGATGTGAACAAAGAAGTGAGGTCATTATTATGTAAGTTTAAACACACTGATGCATGCATTAGTGATGTATATATACTGTGTAGTAAGTGACAAAATAGGATGACAATACTATTGATAAAACTCATGATAAATAGTTATCTGTTAATCTATCAGTTACACTTTTTTAGGTCTGGGATTTGGGGCCAGAGGGAGAAAGTTTCAGTAGAAGAGTCCAAAGCTTAATGAAACAGTGGCCAAGATATTTGAAAACTGAGTTCTGTTTTCTACCCAGGCTTGGATCTTGGGAATACAAAATAGTTTGTTTTAATCACAGGAACCATCTTATCAGTTTCTATAATAACTAAAAGAACAAATCTGAGAAGGTTAAGGAGAAGCTTAATTAAAATGTTGGGGAAAATGATAGAAATAAATTAATTCAGAGAGTGCCTTTGACATTAATCATAGAAAAAAATGCATCTCATTTTGGTAGCATGCTTAGAAAAAGCAAAATAAGAATAAATTTGCATGCCAATTAGATACAAAGATACCACATATACCTTAAGATAAATTTAAGATCCTGAAACAAGCAATTGGGTCTATAATATTCTATAACATATTCATTTGGGTATGTGTGCTATCTGCATTTTTAGTGAAAGAAAATGCATTCAACCAAGGGCCATGGAGAGCATGCCATCAACAACATTCCAAGTTCTAAACTAAACTTGCAGAAGATAGTCTGTGCAAGTTCACTTATAATATGTATAATATATATGAAAGCAAAGTAAATATGGATGAAAGAAACATTTGAATGAGTAACAAATACACTTTTAAAATTTTGCTCAATATTTTATAATTGTGGATAGCTAATTTTTATTTAAAAATTTTATTCTTCTGTAAATAATTATCCATAAGAAAATCTTTATAGATAGCCTTGTAAAATGTTTACAGTAAATTTACACATTTGAAATCAAAATTGATAGGAACTGGTTGTGTATAAAAGCAGCATACATTTCGATTCATGAAATTTGTTAAATTGAGCAGCCATGGAAAAAATAATTACACTATATTTGTCAGACTCAGTTTTAGGATGACTAAAAGATGATTAATGGTTGTTAAACATGCATAAAAAACATTTAAACTGACTTTTTAGGAATGCTTAACATAATTATTAGTTAACTTCAAGTTATAAACTACACAAGAAAATTAACTTAAGAATTTTATGCCATAAATCAAATTTGCTCCCTTAATAGAAAAGATATTTAATTGAAAAAAAAAGAATGCGAATCAGTAGAAAGGTTAGGTACAAAATTTGATTTATGTATAGCGATGTGTGCAAACTGAGTCTGTAGGGAACACATGACAATTGGTTACAATTTTACAATCATAATTGTGTAATGCAGAGAAATCAATAGCACAGAGGAACTACTCTAACACATTAAGGTACTTGGTGAAATAAAAGAGATTCTTCTGTTGAGTAACAGAATTCAAACATTTTCAGTGGTAGGCAACTGTGTTAAGCTTTCCTGACCATGGTGGAAATAAAGGCCCTAGAAGAACTAAGTGGTGTCATTAGCAGTGCAAATAGAGTTAAAAATTGCCATCATCTAGAACTAATCTCATGTGCTCAGGAAACTGAATCTCCTCACTACAGATGGCTCTCATGAGTCAGGAGGATGGTGCTGGTCAGAGGTCAGTGTTGGAAGTCCTTTCTTATGGCAAAGACTTTGCAGTGTGTGTGTGTGTGTGTGTGTGTGTGTGTGTAAGTGTGTGATGAGGGTTGTAGTTGTGGGGTGTAAGGAATAAAATGCAGCTTCTTTTAGCATGGCAAACAGAAAACTGGATAAACAGTAAATTTTGAGATGTGGCAATGATAGGTAAAGAGGGGTCTCTAATCCTATGTTGTGGTTATTGAAGCATTGCCCTACAAACACCATATTAATGACGACTTTCACAGATTGATAATGCAATTATATACCTGCTGTAAAATGATAGTCAACACCATTTAGTTTTTTTATTGATTCTTAAGTCATATTTGGATCACACCATACTCCCGAGTACTCACTACGACATTAGCTATCAAGTCATATGTTTTTATAAATATGCTGGTTAAGAGAATTCTGGTTTCTCAGAATGTTGGGTATCAAACTATCCCCTGCACTGGATTTTATTTAATTCCAAAGGTTGTGGACTTTCCCAGTTGTGTTACATTCTATCTTCATCAGTCTGAATGACATTTTGCTCTTGACATTCTGTTCTTCTGTGTCTAGTCTTGGAGTTTTGTTTTTCAGTTACTTAAGGATATGATCGCTTTCTTTGAGAGGCTGTGAAAATAATTATTCCATGAACAGATACTGCAGTTTGTAGGTACTGTCAGGAACTCCAGTTCTGTATTAAAAATTGCTATGATCATCGTTTCCTTCCTTTTATTATTTCTAAAAATGTTATTACCTTTCCCAAAAAAGCATATCTTTGCTTTCCCAGGCATTCATGTGTTATTTTATCAAGCTGCTTAGTATTCACCTTCTTAAGGTATGCATTTGCTGGTATTTTTCTGCAAGGCAAATTGAGCAACCTTTCTCACTTGGTTGGATGTTTTTGTTTGGAGTTGTTCTGTCTGATGTGGTACCGCTAGCCGTATGTAACCTAAAATGAGGCTAGTCTGACTTGCGCTGTGTTATAAACGTAAAATACGCACACCCTGTCAAAGACTTCATGCCATAAAATAATATAGACTATTTCAAGAATTTGTATACTGATCGCCTGTTAAAATAACATTTTAGGTATATTGGATTAAATACATTATCAAAGTTAATTTCATTTATTTCTTTTTACTTTAGGAACGTGGCTACTAGAACATTTAAAATTACAGATGTGGCTTGCGTTGTGTTTCTATTGTGACAGGATAGAGAAAATGTGTTCAGGTTATTGCAGAATCCATGATAAAAACTCATGGAGTCATGTCCTTAGTGTATGCTTCTCTGGTGAGACGAATAATGGGGAAGAGGAAACCCTGATAAAAGAAAATGGCTTTTTGGTAATTATTGGCTGTGCTTTTCATTTCTACCATTTTGTGTATGCTCCGTTAGCCTGATTTGCTTGGTTTAATTGCTGGGTTGGGATGGCTTCTTGATGGAGCAGGGACTGGAATCATTGTGCTATTTAGGGCTCCTTTTAATGGTGACCCCTTTACTTTTCAATCATTTATAGTTCACTCATGTGACTGAGAAGGATAATGGCAGGAAGGAAATACAGAAAGTATGCATTAAAATATGGCTAATACAATATAAGACGTGCTGCATTTTAGTGTCCTGTAGGTTAAATTTGCAAACCTATTCTGTAGAGTAAGTATGTAGCAGTTCGTGTTGCTTTCTGTGACTCTGTGCCTGGTGTTAGATGTGTATAGCGGCAGTTCCCCCAGACTAGGGATTTTAGCCATTTGAACATGAAATGTGAATTTTACTGCATAATTGGTCTGGCTGTTTATATCAGTATCTCTTGGCAAGACAACTAAATGAAGTAAATTGTCCATGCTCTAGCCTTCTGGTTGCTAGGTAGTTATTACCCAAATACATATATGAAGGTATTCAGTGTCCTAGCCACTGAGTGATTTGCTAGTTAACCGCTTCTGATTTCTAAACCCGTTTATACTTAGATTTGCAGAAGTGTGACAGAATAAATATGGTCCTGAGGACAGTCTTCTAACAAATTGACAGTTTTCATCTCTAGTTTGAATAAATACAATGAGGGCCTGAACTAGTTAGTGGGAGAGATGAAGAAGGCAATTGGATTTTTAAAAAATATATACAAATAAAGGCCTTTGGGAACGATCACTGGTTGCCAGCAGTGGGTGGTGAAAGAAAGAAATGGATTTCACATAAGCCCTAGATGAGTCGCATGGGCTAATGGCTGGATGTTGATGCCTTTTACAGAGTGAGGGCCACTCTAGGAGGGAGGCAAGATTGAAAATAGGTTGTGGCAGGCTCATGATTAGGCATGTTCACATCATAACATCACAGAAGCTCTGGCTGAAAGAAAACTTAAGCTCTATCTCATCCAATAACTTACGGTAATATTAGTAGTTTAATACAAAAAATATTAAGTGCCTTCTGTTTCCAAAGCTCTATGCCAGATACCAGAATTCCCCATTGAAAAAAATTTAAAAGCTGGCTCATTTGAGGGCGTCCATCCCTAAAGTGCTAGTTTACCCAGGTTTACTGCAAAATGGCTTTGGGTGATTCCCCCTTCCTTCCTTCAGCACTGAGGCTTGTCTATAAGGAAGGATCCCACGTGGGGAATTACTGACCCTCAGGCTAAACAGGAAAGCTTCAGAAGACACAGGTTCAAACTTATTGCAGATGAGAGGTGGCCCTTCATATTTCCTGAAAAAAATTGGAAGCTGTTGGTGTAATTAATCCTCATTAATGTATTGAATATCTGCTAGATGTCAAGGGCTGGGAATATATTGGTGATTGAAACAGACATAGTCACTGCTCTGATGGAGCAGACACAATCACATCAAAAATTGTGTTGGGGGGAGGACAGGGAGAGAGAGAGAGAAATAATTAATAATGGAACATTAGAACATGGTAGGGGAAAAGGATGTTTAAGCCAGGATCCAAAGGATGAGAAGAAGCCACCACTGAATTATGCATGGAACTTTCTTCTGTGGGTTACTGGAAAGGGCAAGGTCAAAAACGTGTGGTTTACTTGAAATTCTGATGAGTCTGTAGCTTAAGTTCAAACATCTATTTTCTTTTAAAATATACATCATTTAAACACACTAATATATTGAATAATTTGATTATTTTTCTCAATCAATCATGATTGGTCTTATTGTAAGACTAATTTTTTTACAGGCTAGAAAAAAATCAAGATTTGTGATCAGTTTACCTGACTTACTTGTTGCTGTTGTTATTTTCCCCGCAACTCCAAGAGGTTGCAAATGCTTTGATAACATTCCTCCTATGACAACGTATCTGGAATCAGTTCATCAGAATTGGGCTTTCGTCTATATTAGATTAGTCATTCACAGGTTGTTAGGTGACAGTCATAGGTTGCAAGCAAGTTTCATATGACAAAATAAGGTAAACAGCTTATCAGCTGTAACTTAAAATTGTAAAAGCAGCAAAAAACGTTGCTCTCTGAAATATAATTATGAAGAAAAATGCAAAGTAAGCTTCATTTGAATTGAAAAGAAGCCAGCCTTTCCAATGGCAAGAATTAAGCCTGTTCAGGTTTTCAAACATACATTTTGTTTATATGATCTTCAGCTCTCTATAGAATTTTAGAGAGTTTAGAGAGAAGGTCAGTGTTAAGAATAAGACCCTGTTAGTAGTTAAATGACTGGAAATGGTTGGCATTGTAATTAGCTATAATTGGAAATAGATTTAGTTCATACGAAGAAACCTAAATATATATGTGGAGTTTTATAAACTAATGATTGTATTAATTACTCCTGAGGATTGCCTTTATAGTCCAGATGATTCACGCTTTGTATATGACACACAAAATAATCCCTAACTTCTTAGAAGTCAAAGATCATCCTAGATATACTAAATATAACATTATTAAATATTTCATTAAGTTTTATCATATGCCAAAAGTGATCAGATGGATACCCTCTTTAGAATAAATCTGTTTCATTCGTTGTTTGAAGGTAGTAACAGCCGATAGATTTATATTTCAAGGTTTATGTTCTTCTTTTGCTCTTTCTCTCTTTACAAGTTTCTCTACTGATGAATAGTATGGATTTGGAAAAGATCCTGAAGGAAATATTATTTTAGGGAATAGAATATATTCAATACTCTTACAATATAGAATATCTTCCGGTTCCCTTAGTGTAGTTCATCTTCCTTCCTGTTTGTTGCTCTTCTTTAAGACTATCTAGAGCTTTCCAGCATGCAATATTCATCTCTACTCACAACCCCAAGATACTCAGGATTCTCCAAGGGAATTTGGCCGAGATTTTGCTGGGAATAGAGAGGGCTTGGACAAAGATTTTGTGAATTCAAGACTGTATGATTCTGTCTTCACATTTGTGTTAACACACCTGGTAGCCCACTAACACTATTCTAGAACACTCAAATTACATGTGCTGGCCGAAGCTTCTGACTGTGAAATATTAAAAATCTCTACTAAGCTTTATTGGTAAGAAAGCACTGTTGGCATTCGTGGATTTGATATTCGTGATTTCAGGTGTTTGACGCTGTTCCCAAAGGTTTGTGATAACAGTCGTTCAGAATTGCTTCGAGGCTCAGCAGGAGTGGTGGTCAGTCAAGCCATGGCATTGCTGGGTGGACACGTGCCGCAGAGCTGACCAATGAGCCTTGCTGGCTGCTGGGCACACTCTTCTCGCATGCACATTTACTTTCCCTAAGTGGTAAAATCGCTATTTCTTTGTGTAAATTTTTCATCAAGATATAAATCTTGATGGAAGTTGAAAGCATTGTGTTATGAATCTGAGTATGGGAAACAGCAATTCAGACATTTCCTTATTTGAAATACTTAAAAGGTATCAAGACAGTCTTTCAAATACATACTCTCTGGTACCATTATCTCATCTTACAGATGGGGAAACTTAAGCTAAGAGCCTGTAAGTTACTTGACTGGGGTCAGCTAGCTTTTGCCCTAAACCTGAGTCCTCTAGTTCCAAACTTCATACTCTATCCTCCACAGTCACTCCTGGATCTAGGCCACCCCAAATAGAAGGCTCTTTGCCCAAGAGCTTGCAAGTCAGTCTCTCACACAGCAAAATGAAGCAATTTTTTTCTCCCCTGTGGCATCTGCTTTCAGGACTGTGTCCTCTCCTTTCCCTCTCCTGGGAAGCACTGGCCTCTGGTGTCTTTAAATATGGAAAGGAGCTAACAGGTTTTGTACAGCAGGCAAAAACTGTTTCATGAGAGGGTCTTGAACTACTAAAATACAAATGTAAACATACATACAAATTCGGTAATGTCATGGTGAAGTGCATCAGGTTTCATGTTTTATTTGATGGTTTCACACGTAAATGTGGCTTTTGGGATCCTCTTTGTTTCTCTTCTCAGTTTAAACCAGAGGTCTCATAGCATTTCTCTAAACTGTGTGTCTGTCTACTCACTGGTTTGCCGATCTCCCAGCTCCTTGGTGCAGCTCCCTGGGAAAGGTGCTTGCCTTCATTCACATTTTCTTCCTTTTTCTTTATGCATAATTTCCCTAAAAGCTTCTGTGTAATCCAGACTTTATTATCTTTTTTCTTTTAAGTTCTCGGATACATGTGCTGAATGTGCAGGCTTTTTACATAGGTATACATGTGCCATGGTGGTTTGCTGTACCTATCAACCCATCATCTAGGTTTTCAGCCCCACACGCATTAGGTATTTGTCCTAATGCTCTCCCTCCCCTTTCCTCCCACCCTCCAACAGGCCCCGGTGTGTGATGTTCCCCTCCCTGTGTCCATGTGTTCTCATTGTTCAGCTCCCACTCGTGAGTGAGAACATGTGGTGTTTGGTTTTTTGTTCCTGTGCTAGTTTGCTGAGAATGATGGTTTCTAGTTTCATCTATGTCCCTGCAAAGGAAAGGGACTCATTCTTTTTTAAGGCTGCATAGTATTCCAAGGTGTATATGTGTCACATTTTCTTTCTCCAATCTATTACTGATGGGTATTTGGGTTGGTTCCAAGTCTTTGCTACTGTAAACAGTGCTGCTGATCTAAACTTTCTTTACCAACTCCAGTAACACAAGCGTGCTGCCGGGCTGCCAGCTCATCTCTGCCCTTCGCTATCACTTTGCCTGCAGTACCTACAGCTTTTGCCATAGAATAGCATATTTCCCTGCACCCTTTCATAATGTATTCCAGAGATACCTATGGAGTGTTAGTTGATATCCTTTTGAAAGCGTTTTCCCGTCTTTTTAGATTTTATTATTGTTTCTCTTTGACCTTAAAATGAAGTTAGTAATAGTTTGACATATGACTTTCGTGATGCAAGATTAGTTGCTAAATTTTCCTTATATGTGATCATCACATTCTTAACATTTGCTGGCCTCCAAAATGGGTGGGATAATGAGTGATAATTGTTTTTTGTTAAATCTTTTTTTTTTTTTTGCATATGAACTTTATTTATTATTCTTTACAGTCAGAATAGATATCTTTTATTAGAAACATTCAGTTACCCTTTCCAAATACTTACTTTTACAAGCACTTTCAAGTTATAATCTATTAAATTAGCTAACACTCAAACTTTTTACTGATGTTTCGGGACACATGTGAAAGTTATCTTATTTAGAACCTCTAAGTCAATGAAGTTTTTTTTTTTTTTTTTTTTTGAGACGGAGTTTCGCTCTTGTTACCCAGGCTGGAGTGCAATGGCGCGATCTCGGCTCACCGCAACCTCCGCCTCCTGGGTTCAGGCAATTCTCCTGCCTCAGCCTCCTGAGTAGCCGGGATTACAGGCGCACACCACCATGCCCAGCTAATTTTTGTATTTTTAGTAGAGACGGGGTTTCACCATGTTGACCAGGATGGTCTCGATCTCTTGACCTCGTGATCCACCCGCCTCGGCCTCCCAAAGTGCTGGGATTACAGGCTTGAGCCACCGCGCCCGGCCGTCAATGCAGTTTTTGCAGTTTTTTTAATGGGAAAAATCATATACAGTGGCATTTCGTTAAAGCTCTATTGGGCTTACCAGTCTCTTTGTATTACTTTCATGCTAGTGATGCAAAATTTCAGAGCCACAGTTTTATTTGTAAAGTTATTAATACTTAGCCAGATTGTTGTGCACATTAAGTGTAAGTAAATAAAGCATTTGACACATGGTAGACAATAATGGCAGCTACTATTACTATTCCTAACTTATGAACAGGCTGAGTGCAGTGGCTCACACCTGTAATCCCAGCACTTTGGGAGGCCGAGGCAGGCAGATCACTTGAGCTCAGGAGTTTGAGACCAGCCTTGGCAACATGGCAAAACCCCATTTCTACAAAAAAAAAAATACAAAAATTAATCAGGCATAGTGGCGTGTGCATATAATCCCAGCTGCTTGGGAAGCTGAGGTGGGAGGATTGCTTGAACCCTGGAGGCCAAGATTGCAGTGAGCTGAGATTGCACCACTGCACTCCAGCCTGTTTAACAGAGGCAGACTCGGTCTCAAAAAAGAAAAAGAAAAAAAAACCCAAAACGACAACAACAAAAAACTTATGAGCAATTTTGTGCCTCACTGAGTAGTCTCTTTTTTAAGGTAACATGAAATTTATTAATTTTCTTGGTGTATCTTCACTTTATATTCTATTTATTTTCCCCACTCCAGCTCTTCACCCCCTTGTTATTCAACAAATATTTATCGAGCCCCCACTGTGTGCCAGGTCCTGTTTTAGGCTATGGAGATTCTGCAGTAAGTGATAAAAGCCACTGCTTTCATGGAGCTCGTATTTCAGAACCAGTCCATGTTACTTTTTTGTTTTTGTAATGTTTAAAGGCTGTTTTTAAAATCTGCCAGGAGCTCCATTTTTAGGTAGTCTGTGGAAATGCAGGCACAGTGGAATCATTTTGTGATCACCTATTGAACTATTAGAGACAGTTCAGAAAATGATGTTTTCCAAAAAGTAAATTCACACTGATTCCCTTCTGACAATCAAGGAAAGGCCCATATTAGGGCAAAATATCAGACAAATGTATGATCTTGTTGTTATCAATTATGTGACTTTTTATATTTAATCCTTGTGTTTTATCTTGCTTCTTTTCAAAATGACTATTATTATTTTAGAACAAAACACTCTACAGTAAAGTTAACATAAAGATATAAAATTTGATTTACTCATTGCTCTTTCTTTAATAAGAAAACTTAAATTTTTAATTGCAGAAGCAATATGTGCTCATTATTAGAAAAATTAGAAAGAGAAAATGCAGGTAATTAAATTTTAAAATCATAACTACTTCTATAAAATATCTATTCTATCCTTCCAAACTTTTCAGTATGGCCATATATCTTTTAGGAAAATAAAATTATGGTGTACATATTGTTTGTAACCTATTGTAAGCTTTGACTTATTTGTAGTTTTTCTGTCAATATTCTTTAACGTAACTTTTAGAGGTTATATATTTTGTATAGTTCTAACTGATATTGCAATGCCCTATTGTTACCTATTTATGTTGTTTCCAGTTTATTTTCAGCTTTTATAAGCAATCTTGCCACGGATCCTAGTTTCAGCAAATATTTCTTATGTCTTCAAATATATCCTTATGATAACCTATAAGAAGTTAAATTGAATAGGCTGTTACGGTTTTAGTTACATGTCATAAAATTGCTTTCCACAAAGATTTTTAAACTTTACATTTACCCAGCAGTCTATGAGGCACATGTTTCTCCAAATCAATAATAATATGAACGATAGTAAATTGGATGGGTTACACACACACACACACACACATGCAATAGTTCTGTGATTCATTGTGGCAGAAGGAAAGTCTTCAAGGTCAGTTTCTTCTCCTTGATCTCCAAGGTTTAGTGCCAGGAACATTCTGAGCCTGGAAAATTTAGCTCACACCCACCAAAATTACATGAGATTGGAATCAGCTTGGCATCAGAATGTTCATTCAAGGGTTTATGCAACTGGCTTTCCCGTCTCAAATGAGATCAGATAGTTCAGAAAATATGGGCAGATCGCTCAGATGAGAACACAGTGCTAGATCTGCCTGGGCTCCCTGGACCACACCCACTGGCTTTGGTCACATGGAGAGGAGAGTGGGAAAGAGCATAGACCAGGGTAGGGGGCTGCCATGGCAAGGCTTCCCCCAGCCCTCAGGGTGCAGCCAAAGCTTTCCTCAGAGTTGGAATGGTGCCTTTTATGATTTCTCAAGAACTGTGGCTCTTTCAGAATTTATAATTTATTAAATTAACTTCCCACAGGATTTAAACCAATTAGCCAAATCATGTGGCTAGTTGTCACGAGGATAGTGGATGGTTGAAAGAAGCAACACCCTAAAAGAACACATATGTGCACACGTGCGTGTGCATGCACATAGATTTTGCAGATGAGCCAGAGACAGTCTTTTTCTACTGTCCTCAATATTTGTTTTTTCTTGACCCTCACCCCCAGCGAGTATGATCTTCTCTCTGTGTCCCAATATAAAACGATACTTCAATTTTCCTTCTTTGTTTATTGCTTAAAAGGCCTCTTTGGAAACAAAATTTTAATGTAGCATTAGCATTTCAATAACTTTTTAAACCCTAAAAAGGATTTCCATTTCTCCGAGAGAATCTGTTGTTACTTAACTTTGTAAGATAAACTTAGCTGTAAGGGTTATTTTAGAATACATTTCAATCTCATTTTATTCTCTAGCACATATTATTCTAGCAAATATTGGTTGCTAGGTTTTGCTGAAGAAATCCTTTGACTTAAATTGGATAACACTAAATTGAAACTCAGAACACTTTTAAAATGTAGAAGTTGCCAGCACATTGAATTAACTGTATTGTACTGTTTTGGAAATGTTTGTCACCTCACTTGGCTTAAAGAAAAATGTTGAAAAGACCAAAAAGCCTATGCTTATGTAGGCTTTCAATTCTTGCCTAAACCCAGCCTTGAGTTGGCCATCACCAAGAATAAAAATTGGATATTTCTTATCATACATTATACCTGGCCTTGTGAATAGAGTCACTGTTTTTAAAGAGAGTCTTTTTTTCTTTAACCCAACCTCATCATCCTCCTAAAAGGGGATAAGGTAGATAATCAAAGCTAAAACAGTTTTTTGTACAACAACAAAAAGGCAAGAGTGCGTCCAAGCTTCATCTAGTTGATACTGAAAAGAAACCAAGCAAAGCTTCCAATTAGCTTGATCTGTACAATGATGGGCTTTCATTCCCTGTTAATTAAGATGGATTCAATAAGGGCAAGGCCAGGGGTTCCGATCGTTCATTTTCCAAGAAAAAAACTACCCACAAAATAAAAACTTAACTAAAAGGAAACCTTTGTTTAGAGATTCTCCAGGGTGATGGGTCTTACATTTTTCTCTTGTGGTCCCACACAGTTCTTCTTTTGTCTCCTTACTGTATTCCTTGCAGGGTACACCTCATATTCCATGTCACACATCCTTTCCATTTAAAACACAAAGTCATGAGATGGCTTCTAGCAGACAAGGGGTGTGGTGTTGTAGTTCCATGCCGAAGAAGTCCTAGCATCCTTGGAAAGTCAGGGAGGGAGAGGACCTAAAAAGGCATCTGGCCTCAGCCCCTTCTTTTACAGAGGAGACTGAGGTCCAAGGGAGTGAAATGACCTGTGCAAGATCACATAAAACAGGAGACTTCTGGAACCCAGTCTCTTGATTCATAGCTGGCTGGTTCTTTCTATTCAACTTTATTACTTTGATGTTGCTGAAATAAATATTGTCTGTTCAAAAAGGTAGCATTGTTTTCTGTTGGATGTTCCTTTCAACCTTGTGTTTTGAAACACATTACTGCTCCTAAAGAATCAGTTATGCATACTACTTTAATAGCAATGTGTGGAGTACGTACTTAATGTATTAAAAATATGAGTATGTGAAAACAATTCATATTTACTCATTCAGTTAACCAACATGTATATTTTTTCTTTTTTTTTTTTTTTTTTGAGATGGAGTTTCGCTCTTGTTACCCAGGCTAGAGTGCAATGGCGCGATCTCGGCTCACCGCAACCTCCACCTCCTGGGTTCAGGCAATTCTCCTGCCTCAGCCTCCAGAGTAGGTGGGACTACAGGCACGCGCCACCATGCCCAGCTAATTTTTTGTATTTTTCGTAGAGACGGGGTTTCACCATGTTGACCAGGATGGTGTCGATCTCTTGACCTCGTGATCCACCCACCTTGCTTGGCCTCCCAAAGTGCTGGGATTACAGGCTTGAGCCACCGTGCCCGGCCCCCCAACATGTATTTGTTAAATGTCATTTATGGGCTAAGTATTGGCAATATCAAGTCAAATAATAGGTAAACCTGCATTGATACATAGGAGTGTATTCAGGGCTTTTCTTTTGCATTTGTTTTCTTGTAAAACGTCATATGCTTAATAGGATGTGATTATTCCCAATGTCTTTATGATGTCTGAATTCCTCAATAAGGCATTTCAAATGATCTTTAACATACCTTGAAGTTAAGTAACTTTCAATGACTTTAGTAATGGTATTTAATGGTATGAAAATGGTATATAATACTAATTCATATGATATTTAATTATGTTATTTGAGATACTAAAATATGGTATCCTGCTCTTAATGCAGCCTTGCAAATGAGACTTTTTACAGATCAAAAGCCATTAGGTGATGGAGCTTGCCCCTCCAATGCCTGGAACTGCTAATATAGCCAGACCCCTACACTTCCTTAGTCCTCACCCCTAGAACTGCCATCAACTGGGACATGCCAGAGAGTGTTCTAGCAGTTTGATACCCAAAGATAGCTGACTTGGTGTCTGTCCTTAAGTTACGATAGAAACTCCAGGACTCACAGCGGGGAAAAAATGACATTAGAGAGTAAGTGCCCAGTGAGAAAGAGGAAGTCATCACTGAGGGGAAGGGACAATAATAAGCCTCTTAGATTGTGTGGGGTTTAAGCTTTGCCTTGAGGATTACATGGAAGAACTGAGGGAATAGGGCAGACTGGCAAAAAATGCTAGTCAAGATTGGGGTGAAGTCGGGGAAAGGCCTCACTTGGCTTAAGGCTTGCAATTACTTACTTTCCTTCCTATTTTAGCCACATCAAGTAGTTAGTCTCTCATCCTGCATAACTGTCCCAGATGCAAACGCTTTGCTCCCTAGCGTGGAAGACTTGTTTGGGTGGATTGGGAGATTTCAGCCGTGATTGCTGCTATTTTTGTATAGAAGTCAGTCGTTTTGTAAGCAACAGTCTAGGATCAGCTCTAGCTGCAGGTCAGCAGACCCCAAGCACCATCCTTCCAGACCATCTCCCACAGGTCTCCTACCAATTTCCTCCAAGAAGAGTTTGATGCTAGGGCATAGTAAGACATCAGGTAACAGTAACGTGGAGAATGGAATTCAGTTTAATACTGCTGTTTTTCAATTCCAGCTTCATAATAGCTCTCTGTTTATGTCAAGAAAACAAAATCAGGAAAACTGAAAGTTGGAAGCCTCAGGAGAAAAAATCTGTTTCCCTAATGGCAGGGAGGGCCTTGCTCAGCCAGGTAGAAGGGATTTTTGTGCTGATTCTGATAGGAAGAAGCAGGGATTTTCTATTCTAAATTGTCCTTGAAGGGAAAGAGACAAAAAGAGAGAAGAAAAAAGAGTAAGACCACCCATATCACTGACTATCATCTCAAGAAACACAGTGTGCCAAACTTCTGGGAAACTTAGAAGGATTCCATTCAGCTCGCTCCAGCTCCGAGGCAGGCATGCAGGCTGTCAGCTGTGCTGAGTGAATGTCATATCCATTCACTACTTGAAAGAAGTGTAACTGTGGGAGCAGAGATTTCTTTGTGGAATTTTTTTTTTTTTTTTGAGATGGAGTCTCGCTCTGTCTCCCAGGCTCGGGTGCAGTGGCTCAAGCTCGGCTCACTGCAACCTCCACCTCCCAGGTTCAAGTGATTCTCCAGACTCAGCCTCCAGAGTAGCTGGGACTACAGGCATGTACCACCACATCCAGCTAATTTTTGTATTTTTAGTAGAGACAGGGTTTTACTATGTTGGTCAGGCTAGTCTCGAACTCCAGCCTGGGTGATCTGCCTGCCTCAGCCTCCCAAAGTGCTGGGATTACAGGGATGAGCCACCACGCCCTGACTATTTGGGGAATTTTTTAATTGTACCTGAAAATCAAAATCCTTTATCACCATTAAAATTAATGGTTATCTTATTCTCATATATTTTGGATTCACTGCCTAGAAAGTAGTAAATGTCCAATACATTTTAGAGTGAAAGCTCTAATAATTGTAGGTTTAACCGAAACTCTTTCTGGATTGCACATTCTCATCTCATCTGGAAATATTTTGGGGTGTAGCTTGAAAAAGATTAGGGCACTTTTTTGAAAAGCATAATCGCAATACTATTACCTTATGTTCAACAAATACTTAGTGAAAGTCTGCAGTGTGCATGACAGCAAGGGAGTTTCTGTCAGGGAAACGAGGAGGGCCTAACAGATAGAGAGAGAGGGAGGAATTTTGGGGTTGCCTATAAAGATCAGGAAGACCACTCTGGACCTCAGAGTTTGGTGTAAGTATAATGATTCTGAGTGGCATAATTGGAGGGGAAGGGAGAGTGTAGAGAGGTACAGGCTGGAGAACAGGGACCAGAGCAGGCAGAAGAGCTATTGCTATGGCTGTGAGGTGCCTCCGCAGAGTCATCAGTATGGGTGTGAGGTTTCTGCATTCGCAGCAGGTATTGAATGGAGAGGATGATGAAAGGGCTCTATTTTTCTTTTCAGGATGATAAAAAGCAAATCTATGGAAGGGCATTTTTACTTTAATGATGATGTTATTTATCAAAATGCTTAGCATTTTCTGACAATAGGAGTGCATTGTGTCGTAGTTTTGTACTTTAGGACATTTTTAGCCAATTTTTCTTCTGAGACTCCTATACTTTCTTATACTTTGTAATTTTATTCCGGATTTTAAAAATCATTTTAAAACTTTAGGGCAGTTGAAGGGATACTAAAATACTCAAAAGGGGGTCAGTAACTAAAGTCACTGAGGAAGGTGGGAGTGGAGCTCAGCATGTCAAAAGATGAATTAGATTGAGTGATGATGCCACTCGACCAATGGTCTGGATCATCAGTCACATCATGGGAAACTGCTGACCACACTTAACAGGAAAAAAGACTAGCTGTGGTTTACATTACAATCAGTAATAAAGCTGGAAGCAAAAATGCTAAACTTCAGATTGCTGCACCAAGCTACCCAAAACACCCCAGGACCTATGCATTCTGATTGGTCAAAGTATTTCTGTATAATGGAAGAAAGTAATTGCTGCTAATGAATCCATGAGAAACGTATTTTGTTCTTTGGGTTTTTTGCTTAGTTTTGGTTTGGGGGAAGTTCTTTTATATCTGATTTAAAGACCACGACATCGCAGTTTCATGACTTACAGCCATAGCTGGAATGTTCTGTGTGAGAAAGAACGTTTTCACAAGGAATCAGTCATGTTTAGATTAGGCCTGAACTAATCAGGCCAACACCACCTCATGATCACCAGTATTAAAAACGACTGATAGATATAAACACGTGATTGGCAGTTTAACTGTGTTCCATTGTCGGAATGAAATTAACCTGTGAAATTAGATCTGTGTATGTTCCATTCACACTGGAAAAAGCCAGGAGAGGGAAAATGTTCCTTGACCCCAAAGCAAGTTTTTGAGCCTTCTGCTCTACCATGATTTTCCCCTTAAAATGAGAGATGAGAAAAGAGATGAAAGATAATCATTTCTGCCTAGGTGTTGGTTGGATTGGGGCCTATCTTCATTAGTAATAAATCTCATATTTCCTCATCCTTAAAAAGAACTTGATCCAGAGAAGATCACAGGATTATCCCAAATGGGCTAGCCTTGGCTTTGCATTTGTGTATGGGCGAAACTGATACTGGATTTAATTTCTAACCACAAGGTGTAGCCCCAAGAGAAAGGAGCCATTCTGGAAACTAATTGGCTTTTTCCATCCTACCTTCAACTCAAAGCGTTATTAAACTCTGTTTCTAGCAGAAGGAGACTTTTCCTGCATGCAAATTTAGGGAAGTGGTTTAGGGGCTTTAAAGGGCTTCACTGCGTGCAAGATAAATAACACAGGAATCTGAGTGTTAAAAATAGAAGCTCTAAGTAAATAGCTATAGCTCTGTGGCCAACAGGTTGGATGCTCACTCTCAGTATTAAATGGGCAAAAATAGTTATCCCGTCCATATCAATGAAAGCAAAACATGTACAAAAGATGATGCACAGAGTGGATAATATCCTTCAGATAAGTGGTGTATTGCCCAGAGTTCTCCATAGAATCAGAACCAATAGGATGTGTATATAGGAAAAGATATTTGTTTTAAGGAACTGGCTCCCATGAACATCAAAACAGGTAAGTTCAAAATATGCAGGGAGGGCTGGCAAGCTGGAGACTCAGGGAAGAGCTGATGCTGCAGAATGGCCTCCTGCTTGGGGAGGTCAGCCTTTTGATCTATTCAGGCTGTCATCCAATAGATGAGGCCCATCTGCATTATGGAGAGCAGTCTGCTTTGCTCAGAGTTAGCGATTTAAATATTAATCTCATCGAAAAACACCCTCACAGAAATATACAGAATAGGGTTTGACCACATACCTGGGCCCTGTGATCCAGCCAAGTTGACACATAAAATTAACCATCTCAACTGGGAATGGGCATTGCACATGGTGCTGTTTGCAATACTAGCACAATGGAGTGAATGATGAAGAAGAGAGGTTTTTATCTATCTCTGACTTCTTAAAGCACTGATGATTTTATTTACAATTAAAATAGATTGGCAGGGTGAGGTGGCTCACGCCTGTGATCTTAACACTTTTGGAGACCGAGGCAGGTGGGTCACCTGAGGTCAGGAGTTTGAGACCAGCTTGACCAACATGGTGAAACCCTGTCTCTACTAAAAATACAAAAATTAGCTGGGCGTGGTGGCAGGCACTTGTTATCCCAGCTACTCGAGAGGCTGAGGCAGGAGAATCACTTGAACCTGGGAAGCAGAGGTTGCGGTGAGCCAGTATGGCTCCATTCCAGTCTGGACAACAAGAGCAAAACTCCATCTCAAAAAAATAAATGAATAAAAATGAAAAATAAAATAGATTGAAAATACTGCTGGCCTTAAGTAAAGTCTAATATAGAAGATATTTTAGAAAAATTGTTTTAATCTTATTGCTTATGTTTGTAACATTTCTGCTAGATTTGCGTGTGTAGGACCAGCCAGGAAACAAAGATTTATAGTAAAAATGTGTGATCTCACATATGTGGGTTAGTTTATCTTTTGTGAGGTTGTCTATCACAGACGGCTGCTAAAAATAAGCAATCTTCTATTATTTGCTCACCTGTGATTTAGTCAGAAAAGCCAGTGTATGCTAATGAACTGTGAAGAGGCAAAATTTCCATTCAGAATGATAATTTTCTGTTAATCACCATTGAAACTGAAGAGCCTCCCAGACTGTTCCTCAACATTTGAATTGGCCTCAGTTAAAAAAAAAAAAAGAAGAAGACAAAGAACATTTATATGAAAGTAAAATGTTCTTATTCTTTCTGGTTTTGCTAATAAAGCTGCCAGATTGGTTTCCTTCTCTTTGCCCTCAGATTTATTTACATTCCTTTTATCATATTTTGATGTGACCCATTAAAAATATTGCCCCATATTAACTAGTGTATTAACGATGGTTAAAATTAGATTTTGTAATAAAGTGAGCTTAGTTCACTCAAATGTTAAGTCACTTCCCCCACTGAATCCTTGTAGACACAGGCATTTAGATTGTATGTTTCCAATATAATATTGGAAAAGATGAGGGAATATTGGTAATTTGAGGTGAAAAAGAAAACTCATAATTGAATGTGGATGCTTTGTCCCTTTTCTTGGAGCAGAGGTTTAAAAAAGAAAAGGAAGAAACTCCACCACTATAAAGCTACTTTGGAGAACATGTAGACAAAAATTTCTCAGCGGATATGCTATTTGGTGAAAATTCACAAATTGCTCTTCATAGCTTTCTGAATTTGGGTCATATCTGCATCTTAAAATTAAATGTGCTGCAGTTCCAACCTGTATGATTTTGAATGAACCTTAATGATGGGCCGTTTCTTGTTGCCATCATCTGTGCCTTTCATTTCTGATTTATGTCAATTGCCTTTAAATGCTTTGTGGTATTTAGGCAGTGGATAAGATAGTAATGCCATCGCATGCTGGTTGCTTAATGATGTAATTGCCTGAAAACGTAAAGCCCATAATAGCTTCAGGTCAGGTTCAGAAGTTCATGTTCCGTGCCAGACATTTGAAGACTGAATCAGAGCCCGAGCACTGCCAAAATCATGCCACATTTGTCAAGCCTGGTCTTGGGTAAAAGCTGTTGGAAGCCTCCCATTCATCCAAACCAATCACTGATAATGAAGCTTGAGGGAACATGAAATATCTTTTCTAAAGGAACAGACAACCTCACCAGTTGGCTGCCTTTTTTTATTTTTAGTATAATTACCAGGGGCAAACTGTCTTGCAAAATTGGTGTCCTATATTAGCTTTGAGTTTGTGTTCTCGAGAGCTGACGGAAGGATGTTTTATTCGTTAAGAATATGTGGTTTGAGGTCAGCTGTACCTGATTCTGTCAGGTTTTTTTGTGTGGGCTGTAATGTGATGGACTATTCTGTGGTGTGGGAAGCTTACAGCTAGAAAAGCATCTTCAGGAGAACCACTTTCCTGTTTTCACGCTTACATTTTTATCTGACTAATTCGCTTGACTCCTGCCACAAACATCCATCAGTGCACAGATTTCTGCTACATGGAAAGTTCCAGAAGAGCTGCCCACCTGGAACACCTCAGTCAAGCCTGAAGCTGGAATTGTAAAGTGTGACTGATTCCAAAATCACCATGCTCGTACCTTCTCCTGCTAAATGGCTTACTTTTTTTTTTTTGGAAGCTGCATGTTGCTTTTCCCCTTTTCTTTTTTTCAAAGGGCTCATAGTATCGGTTCCAGTATCTCAAAAGGATGTTTTGCAGATGAGAGAAAAGGACTTGAAAGTAGTCCGAAATGCTGGAAGGACTGGAGATGTTCACTGGTCACTTTCCCTCACTCTTTCTGCCTTTCATTTTCCACAGTCAGCTCTTTAAAGACTTTGGTTTTGAAGAGAAGAAAGGAAGTATGGCAGCCTCAAGGCTGATACTTGTTCTAGCTTTGTTTTTTCATGAGTGTTCAGAGAAAGGAGTTGAATTCAAATTCTCTGAAACCTGCCCAAGATGCATTCATCTGGGTCCTGATGTGTCTCCGAAGCACCATGTGATAGGTAGTTCTAATTAGGCTGTGGCTAGCTGTCTTTGTTATTACCATCATCAAAAAACTGTTAACTAACGCCTCACATTTGTAAATCTTTGCAATTCAGAATAGACTCACTTTACCTGATTCTAAAGGCACAAGGCATGGCAGCTATTGGTATCATTCTCATCCCCCGATGTGTAGATGCAGAAACGGAGGATGAGAGGTAAACCTTTCCCCGGCATTCACAGCTACCAAGTGGCAAGTCTAAGACAAACCATGCTGAGTCCGGTGCTTTTCCTGTATTTTATGCTGCCTCCTACCTTCTCTGGGCAGACTTTGGTGGCTATTGGAGGAAAGAAAAAGATCCTTGCTCCTGATGAGCTTACAGTCTACCTGGAGAGAGAGAACTGAGGCATGAAAGAGACAAAGAAGAATGCAAGGTGGGCTGTGCTAAGTGCGAAGTCAGTAGCTCTGAGGTTAGATGCTGCAGGAGCGTCATGTAGAAGAGGTGATTGATCGAAGGCAGGGGCAGCAGAGAAAGCCTTCGGGAGGAAGTGAGAGTTGAGTTGGTCTTGAAAGGAGAGGATGTCTTAGATAAGAGAGAGCAGAGCAGCTTGAACAACTGTATCACAGAAGCAGATGCATAAGACAGTGTGTAGGAGGCTGAGCAAGCAACTGTGCTGGGCCCACATATTACATCAGGGAGACAAGGCTGCAGAAACAGCAAAAGGGCCAGGATGTGAAAGATCTTGAATGCCTGAATTTGGATTTAGTCCATTAAATAAGGAGAAGATATCCAGGGCTCCAACGCAGTAACTTCATGTGTATAATCGATTAGAGACTGGAGATCACAGAGCGGGGAGTATATCAGTGTTGTCCATAAAGGCGGTAGAATTAAAATAAAGGAATGAATGACCAGGTCACACAAAGGAAACATGAGCAGGACTTTTTAGGGGAAAGAGGAAAACTAGAGTGATCATAAAATTTATCATCCAATCTAGGACATTTTTCAAGACAAATGCTACACTGGTCGGGATGCTGGGAAAACAGGCACAAACTGGGACTATCCCAGGCAGATTGAACATATGATCATACGGGTCAACAGTGATGCTGAGGTTTTGAGACTGGGGCAGTTGTGGTCATTGATAGAAGGAAAAACAGCAAGGCCAATGATCTTGGATTTGAAGCTTCATGCTGACTGCAGTAAGTCAGGAGCAGATTTCCAATGCAAAGTTGGAAATGCACATGTCTGTATAGCCCTTTGTTACACCTTTCGCTCCTCTTTTAACCCCCAGTGTTTAGAAAGGAAAGAAAAAAGCACTTTCTTTTGAAGGAAGCTAGCAAAGTAGGGAATGGCAGCCACATCCTAGTACTGTCAACATGTTGCCCTGTAATTCTTCATTTTGAAACGTGAGCCTGAGTGTACTGTCAGAACTCATCATCTTTGTCACACCATGGCTTGCAAAAGCAAATCCTTGCATGTTTTCCCACATCAAAGGGAATCATTTGTCTCTTAAGTGGATTCAGACTACTTTGTGTTTCAAAACAACCGAATTGAACGTCTGTCAACCTGTTAACAGTTGAGATTTTCAGAAGGAAGAAGTATGAACTAGAAGGGCTGTGAGTGTGGGAACCCTTATAATCTATGAAAGGACTTGTTCATTAGTTATCTGTTGCCTTGGGACTTTTCGGAGAGGCAATTAAACTAAAATCTACTGAGCCAGCGTAATCATAAAACATAATTTTTATGATTTAAAATGTCATTTAGGCTTTTATTTGACATTTTAGGTGATTCATGTGGCACTTTCAAGGCATTAGAAAAAACTTTTTCAATGCCATGTATAAGATCTTCTAGCATTCCCCCCAAATAGATGAGTAGCTTGTCATGAGGTTAGAACAGGGTAGGCAGTTTCAAGCTCACAAAACGATCTGGAATCAGACCTGGATTTGCTAATAGGAAGAAGAAAACAATCTTTTCCTCTCCCATCCTAGGTTCAAGGCCGAGGCCCATATCACAAGAGGTAGTTAATGAGAAAAGAGCATGCAACTTTACTTAATACAAGTTGTTGTTTGTTTGAGATAGGTTCTCATTCTGTTGCCCGGGTTCTAGTGCAGTGGTATGATCGCAGCTCACTGCAGCCTCGACCTCCTAGGCTCAAGTGATCCTCCCAGCTCAGCCTCTCAAGTAACTGGGACCACAGGCATGCACCACCACACCTGGCTAATTTTTTTAATTTTTCATAAAGGTGAGGTCTCATTATGTTGCCCAGGCTGGTCTCAAACTCCTGGGTTCAAATAATCCTCAGCCTCAGCTTCTCAAAGTGCTGGAATTACAGATGAGAGCCATCACATCTGGCCTTTAATCTAAGTTTAAAATGACATGGGAGCCTTCATAAGGAAATGAAGACATACAAACATAGTTAAACCTGTGTGTTTTTATGCTCGGTCTGTTGAAGAGGGAACAGTCATGGAGAAGTATGATTGGACAAAGTTCTGATCTAATGGTAATAAGCTGGGGGAACCTAGCAAGGCTTGTTTGTTGAGGTTCTTCTTGGTATCTGTGTCTTAGATGCTTTTCTTTAGGTATAGAGAAGGTACCTCTCTCATGGGAGTCTTATGACCCGCTTCATGGAAGAAGGGGAAGTGGGTGAAATGAGAGTGACCATCCCATTTCTGCTTTTTCTCAAATGCCAAGGTTGCATATGTTGGGGTAGCATGTCCTGAACTCCATCACCAAGGACAGGGTACATCCTCTTGCCTTGTAATGAAACTGGTCCACCAGGAAGCCTGAGGCAGTCACCACCCAGAGCAGGAATTTGAAACTGTCTCTCTCTGTAGTCAGTTTTGTATTCTCCAGGCCTACTTTGTAGACATTATGTACAAGATAATTCATCAGATTCAAAATAACTTGGTGGGAATATTCAAAAATACCTCTCTTAAAAAAATTCCCCACTTTGGATGTCTGTTTAAAAACCAACAAAAATAGTCACACTTGAAGTCTTGCTTGGAGTTCAAAATGAGCTTGGAAACCATCTGCCCTGACTTAATCAAGAGCATTCACTGAGTATAGACAGCTCTACATAGGTGCTGTGAGGGATCCAGAGATTCCCAAGCCCAGCTGGAAGCCTACACTCTGTATCTATGAAGCAAGTGGAGAAACGGGTGTTTATTACACCAACAGCCACTGTCTCCACTGCAGAGCAAGTTCAGAGAAGGTTGCGATTGGCCAGGCATGGCCGGGGTGGAGAGGTATCCTGAGAGCCTTGCAACCGAAGGTGGACAGAGGGACCAGGAGAGCTCAAGCAGAGATCAGGGGCCTAAGAGCCAAATGGGACTGAAGTTCTGGAGCATGAAAGAGCACCCCCTTTGGGAGGGAGAGAGGATGTGCTTCAAAGGCCTGGGCAATGTGGAGGATTTTTTGCAGGATGCTGGCAATTTGCCCAGCATTAATAGATGTCATAGTGTAGTACTACAAATTATGACTTAAATACACACAAATATTAGTTATTTTTCATCTGTAATTTGGTATTTAGTATTAGTGCAACTTGTACTCTGATATTCAACCTACATTTATGTCCTTGGGGACAATTAACACAATAGGAAGACATTGCTGGGAACTAGGACCTAGGACCATAAATGTATTTTCTATGCTTTTTACATTCTCATCACGAGTGTGCCACCTTCAGATGTAATTTTCGTATTTTTAGTAGACATATATAAAAAAGTGTAGTTAAGATTGGCTACTCCAGGAGCTGTGCTTTCTTTAAAGAAAAAAGAAAAAATGACACCTACCAACTCTTAGTTTATCACATATCATTTATTTTGAAAAATGAAATATTTTCTTCTAAAGTGAAAAATGTGAGGAAAAGTCTTTACGAAGATGATGTTTTGCTGGGTGTGGTGGCTTATGCCTGTAATCCCAGCAACTTAGGAGGCTGAAGCATCTCTTGAAACCAGGAATTCAAGACCAGCCTGGGCAACATCATCCGACCCCTGTCTCTTAAAAAAAAATAAATAAGCCAGTTAGCAAGGCATGATGGTGCACTGTAGTCCTAGCCACTCAGGAAGCCAAGGAAGGAGGATTGCCTGACTCCAGGAGTTTGAGGCTACAGTGAGCTATAAGCAAGACCCTGCCTCTTAAAAAATTATAATAATGGCCAGGCACAGTAATGAGATTACACACCTGTAATCCCAGAACTTTGGGATGCCGAGGTGGGCGAATCACTTGAGGTCAGGAGTTCAAGACCAGCCTGGCCAACATGGTAAAACCCCATGTCTACTAAAAATACAAAAATTAGCCAGGCATGGTGGCAGGCACCTGTAATCCCAGATACTCTGGAGGCTGAGGCAGGAGAATCGCTTGAATCTGGGAGGCAGAGGTTGCAGTGAGCTGAGATAGTGCCACTGCACACCAGCCTGGGTAACAAGAGCAAAACTCCGTCTCCAAAATAATAATGATAATAATAATAATAAAGTCACATTTTGAAATTCCAAAGTATAGATGTTTTGCAAAAAGCAAATTCACAAGCTGTTCCATACACATGTATCTTAAGGGAGTCTGTTGAGGGGGAGATAGTCAATTCAGAAAAGTACGGCGTGCGGTAGGTGCTGGAGAGAGTGAATATGTTATGGATTCTGCGCCCCCATTATCTTCTAAATCATGGGCTAATTTGTAAAGTTTCTATTTATCGTTTGTTGGAAAGTTACATTTACATTGCTGAGGATGGCCTCCAGGTGAGAGAGCACCACAGGTAATTTCCAGTGGCCGTTTAGATCCTGGAGTCCGCATCCCTCGTGGTGTGTGCTGATGATACCCTGAGCTGTTCTGGGCAGCGGCAACAATTCAAGTCTCCTGAAATGTTCTGGGCGGCAGCCATTTCCTTACAGCAAATGAATAATGAATGAGCTGTGGGTGAAAGCTAATGGTTCAAGATAAAATCTGAAGCTCACTGTAACATGGGAAATATTCCTTTGTCACCTCCATGGAAACTGCTGTTTGTCAAGACACGCTAGTGTTTCAGAAGACAGGGAGGAGTCACCAGTTTTTGTAACTTCAGGTCAGCTGTTGAAAAATAGATTTAAGAAGCACAGATTGAGACAGAATGAATACAGAGAAAACCACCTGCATGCAGTGGGGAGCTCTGTGAGTCCATTCTTTGGGATTTCTAAAAAAACAGATCATAAATGGTATAATAAATATTGAGCTGTAAGGTTTGAATGGAAAATTGAGTTAACCCTTTTTCCCTCCGTTAACGCCATTACTTGACATCTAGCGGGGTCATTACTTGTAACACCATTACTTGTCATGTAGTGAGTGAGTGCGCAGACCTCATCCAGGTGGCCTTCTTGCATCACAGGGGGAGGGCTGGCACCGGCGTTGCAAGAAGGGAGAGCAGCTGGCTGCACAGCACTGGTGCAAAACGGGCACCCTGGCCTCGCGCACGCATCAGGCTATGATGTCGCCGGCAGCCTGGGCGTATGGTCCTCGCTGCGGGGGCTGATGTCAGCCTGCTGAGGTCACATTGGGGAGCAGATCTCATGCTGCAACCTGGCAGTGGGTGGGGTGAGGGCCGATGCATCCCAGAGCTGAGGACGGTGGCACTCCAGCCACTAGGGGTTGGAGGGAGGCAAAGGTGGGGTTGGGAGACGCTAGGGAAAGAGGGAAATAATAAGGGACAAGAAATGTCCAAAAGTGGGGCTCAGAAGTGGATCTAGCAGGTGGCTGGGGCTGCCTTCACCAGCACAGCATGCATGAGACTAGCCTGAGACTGGAGACCTGTGAGGGTGGGGTGCTCCTTGTCTTTAGTGAGAGAGACGTGGGGAGCAGTGAGGACATCGTGTCATAAAAGCTTGAGAAATATCCAGACATCAGTAATATATTAAGAAAGCGACTCTTCACACTGTAAGCTTCTGGCCTTTGGAACATGTAGTATTGGGTTATTCAAATCCGAGGGAAAAGCAGCAAGAGTTACAGACTTGGCTGGCCTGCATCTTGGCTCCCCCACTGTGTCTGCGTTACTCAGGGTGGGTTAGGTGTCTTCTCTCAGCCTGCTCCCATTTCATCCGTGAAAACACCAGGTAGTGGTCCGCCGCAGGGTCATTTTATTTATTTTTTATTTTTGTGATACCTAGTTGGTGAATTTATGGGATACACGAGAGACTTGGATACGGGCATGTAATATAATAATCACATCATGGAAAATGGGGTACCCTGCCCTCAAGCACCCCCTTAGGGTCATTTTGAATATGAAATGAGACAACACCTGTGAAAAGATGAAGCCCAGTGACCGGCACCTCACTGCTATCAGTAGAAATCAAAGCGTTTCTCTTCACTAACGCTGTCTGTAGAAGTCTCCCCTCACCTCAAAAAAGGGGGTCAGGGTTCAAGCCTTCTCCTGCTTCAGCCTCCCAAGTAGCTGGAATTACAGGCATGTGCCACTATGCCTGGCTAATTTTAGTATTTTTTTAGTAGAGACAGGGTTTCACCATGTTGGTCAGGCTGGTCTTGAACTCCTGAGCTCAAGCGATCCACCCATCTCAACCTCCCAAAGTGCTGGGGTTACAGGCGTGAACCACCATTCCCGGCCACCACTGACACTTAATCCTGAGCCAGTCTCAGTCTCTATCTGTTGCCCACTCGTTTCTCTACTCAGTTAATCAGAGAACAAGGAAGGAAAAGTAATTTAAATATTTTTCTATACAAAATATTATCAGGAAAATGGAGCTTTTACAAGAGCCTTAAACCGTCTCAGTGCAAACAGAAATGCCTTTACATGATCGTCCAGGCTTCCTTGCAGTGGGGAAACTTTCCTCCTTCTCTCCAGGGCTGGCCTCCCCTCCCTGACCACGTGTCCTGTGCTCTGCACACATTGTGCACGTCATCACCCGTCACTTCTGAGCCTGAAAAGCTGAAGTGTAGCTCTACTTACAAACGCAGCAGCCTCTTGCTTAGGGAAGGCTCTTGGATCTGCCTGTGAAGACCATGAGGGTCCCACCAGTTTCTGTGTTTCTCCAACTTCTCCCCTACCTCACCCCCAAAGCCATTCACTCGGAGATGCAGAAAGCTGCCAGTGACCGACGAAAGAAATCCTCTCAAGGAGCCAATGTCAGGCAGATGGTGAAAAGTGCTCCTTTTTTTGGTGAAAGAGTTGATCACATCTGTACCCTCAGCATGTACTTTTGATTTTCCACATTATTTAGCTGGCTACTCAGAGCTGATTAAAAGCATGTGTACGAGCCAAGGTACAGCAATGAAAGTCAAACAGATCCATGAGAAGATGTAATGGAAACAAACTATACTAGGAGTTCACTTGCTGGGGTGGGTTTGAGGCCAGATTCTCAACCTCCTGGTTCTCCCCTACCTCCTCCGTGAAACAAGGGTGAGGCTGCTTCGTCAGCCTTTTAAGTGAGGGCTGCAGCTCACCAACTCTTAATATCTTCTCCCACTCTATGATTACGATTGTTTGGACTTTTTACTTTTGCTTAAATCTGGGGGCCAATCCTGCTGTGCTGAGGATGTGGCTTTCTTCCTGACAGAATATCGATTTCTTCCATTGGAATACATTTTTATTTGGGGACAGCATCAATTTTAGAATGAACCCTTCATGTTCTGCTAGTTGGCATTACTACCTGGCCAAAGGGGAGGAAGATTCTGGAAAGGGAAGGAAAAAAGGGCCTGGAGAGGGCAGCCCATTTCCAGCTAATCTCTCCTGGGCCTGCAGGCCACCAAATCCCTCAGTCCCAAGGGCCAAGCCTGCCACGGACTTCTCCTTTCAGTAACACCAAAAACGAGATGACATCAGGTTACCACTTAGTGGTGCCTGGAGAGTTGTCAATTACTTTTCAGTCACTTACCCTTTACTAATTGCACAATCAACAGATTCTGCAGCCTGCCTTCAATCACAGCCTCATCTCCTGTCCTAATATTTACATATTAGCTTCTTATGAATTGCATTTCATTTATCATTTCCTAAATACTCACTCTTCTTCCCTTTTGTGTTTTAAGTACTCCAGTTTTTTTTTAATGCAAAGAGCAGGGATCAGTGTCAGATTTTCTGAAGGGCCTGCCAGTGCCACACCTGCTATTGTTGATCCTCATACCCTGGAGATCCCTCAGGATGGCTAGTCCCCTTGGCAGGAGGCATTGTTTCCATCCAGGGAGAATGGGCTTATTGGCTTTCCACACCTCTGTTAGGAACAACAGCGGGGAGGATGATGTGGAAGGGAAGTCAGCTGGTAGCAGGTCTAAATGCATCTGTAGTCGGAAAGATTTCCAGATTTCCCTAATTGCTGTTTTTATTCCCAGAACTTCTATTTTAAGCGCCCACACTCACATGTGGATTGACAGGCACAGCCACATTAATGGCTGTGTCTGTCTGTAGCGCCTGCAAACGCTTGTTTCCATGGTGACGGGAGGCACCACGGAGATACAATTATGGTGCTGCTGGGACCAGGTCACTGCCACGCCGGGAGGCCTCTCAAGTGTGTGTGTGTGTGTGTGTGTGTGTGTGTGTGTGTGTGTGCGTGCGCTGGGGGCACAGGGTTGCTGTTGAGTGCAGAGTGCAAAAAAGTCAAGCGGGGAAGGGGTTGGGGAGATGGGCAGAGGGAACTTTTGCTCCTACAGAAGCCTGGGGGGCAATGAAGAGAGGTGATTCCTGGATTAGGGGAATAATAGAAAATTGAAGAAGAGAAAACAGATGGGAAAAGGAAAAGGACAAAAAAAAAAGAGGGAGATTCTCTCTGCAGAACATGTTTGCCCCTCCCTTTGAAAGGTTTATTGTGGCAGAATTCGCCCACGTAAATTAGGCAAGAAGAGAAATAGACTTTAGCAAGCAGGGGCAGACAGTTCAGGCAGTCTGGGTGTCAGAGTTCTTCTGACATAGTTGATAGTTTGCTGCCTCCAGCTCAACAGCCCCATCAGGGATAGGAGAGGAATCGCTCCCTCACCCACTGCGGGGTTTTCTGGGCATGCGAAGCCATTGCTTCTCCTCTGGGCTCTGCCTGAGGTGGAGGCACCCAGTATTGTCTCCAAACAATGTCATTTGGTCTGAATGAATTACGTGTGAGGCAAAAGAGGCTTGTCCAGGTCTCACAGAGGGCACCACTGTTTCTCAGAGACCTTGAAAGGATGCCCAAAGGATTCCATTATATGAATGCTGACTTGGTGAACAGGGACTGAAGTCCTGTCCTTAGCTGACAGTCAGACACCCAGCCCAGGGGTCAGCCACCGAAAGGGAACTCTCTGGGGTTATTCTGTGAGGCTCTCGTTGTAAAAAAGAATGGTTCTCTGGTTCCAGATTGAGCACTTACCGACAACCTGCTGCGGGCCAGCAGTTTTCACACAGGCTCGCCTGCACCACTGTAAGTGGCATCATAGCGGAGGGCGTGGAGGCGCAAGGTGGTTGAACAATTTGCCCACAGTCAAGGAAGTCAAGTCAAACCCAGATTTCCAGATTGCAGTTCATCGCTGTCTTCCATATTCACTAGTTCCTCTTTTAGGCCAAGAAAAAACTTTTTAAAAATGTCTTTGGGTACATAGTAGGTGCATTTATGGGATACATAAGATGTTTTGATACAGGCATGCAGTGTGAAGTGGTTACATCATGGAGAATGGGGTACCCATCCCCTCAAGCAAGGTGTTGTGTTACAAACAATCCAATTATATTCTTTTGTGTTACAAACAATATATCCTTTGTGTTACAAACAATCCAATTATATTCTTTTCGTTATTTAAAAATGTTTAATTAGATTATTCTTAACTATAGTCACCCTGTTGTGCTATCAAATAGTAGGTCTTATTCATTCTAGAAAAAAACTTTCTGATGAAAGGATTCAGGCTCAGGCATCCCCCACTGAGCCTGATTCTACTCATGCACTTGATGATAGAAGGACCACATGGTGAGCAGGCCCAGCAGAAGTTTGGCCAAGCCTGGCTCCTGGGCAGAAGTGCTTCCCAGAGATTAACTCTCTCCACCAGCCCTACAAAACAAGGTCTTAGGGAAGGGATTTCCTGTCCATCTCTTGAGTTTTCTGAGGAGTTCTGGGCCAGCTCATGCCTGTAATCCTAGCACCTTGGGAGGCTGAGGCAGGAGGATTACTTGAGGCTGGAGATTCGAGGCTGCAGTGAGCTGTTATGGTACCACGGCACTCCAGCCTGGGCAACAGAGTGAGACCCTGTCTCTAAAATAATAACAAAGAGTTCTGGACCCTACAGGAAACTTGATAGATAAAGCAGACAAAAAAGCAATTCATGGCCGGGTGCGGTGGCTCATGCCCGTAATCCCAGCACTTCCAGAGGTCATGGTGGGAGGATCACTTGAGCTTAGGAGTTTGAGACCAACCTGGCCAACATGGTGAAACCTCATGTCTACTAAAAATACAAAAAAATTAGCCAGGTGTGGTGAGAGGTGCCTGTAATCCCAGCTATGTGGTAGGCTGAGGCAGGAGAATGGCTTGAACCCAGGAGGCGGAGGTTGCAGTCACAAAGATGACACCAATGCACTCCAGCCTGGGTGACAGAGTGAGACTCTTTCAAACAAACAGACAAAAAGCAATTCACACTAGGGAATGGACTTTGAACGCTTCCTAATCATTTGTAACGTTCTGCAACAGATGTGACTTAGCAATCAGGGTTTAGATTTTGAAAAATCCCAAATCCGAAGGCTGACCATGAAGCGTCTGCTTGTGTCATTTATAGAAATTCTTTGTGTTGCTTTGTTAACGTTCACATGTGATCTCACTTTGGCCCACTCTGGGTTTAGAAATTAATGGAACTTTAGGTATTCTGACTTCACTAAGTTGAAATTCACTTGAATTGGTTGCCTTTTCTCCCTCCCTCCCTCCCTCTCTTTCTCTCTCTCTCTCTTTTTTTTTTTTTTTTTTTTTGAGACTGAGTTTCGCTCTTGTTACCCAGGCTGGAGTGCAATGGCGCGATCTCGGCTCACCGCAACCTCCGCCTCCTGGGTTCAGGCAATTCTCCTGCCTCAGCCTCCCGAGTAGCTGGGATTACAGGCGTGCGCCACCGTGCCCAGCTAATTTTTTTGTATTTTTTTTAGTAGAGACGGGGTTTCACCATGTTGACCAGGATGGTCTCGATCTCTTGACCTCGTGATCCACCCGCCTCGGCCTCCCAAAGTGCTGGGATTACAGGCTTGAGCCACCGCGCCCGGCCTTTTTCTTTCTCTCTCCTTTTATTTCCCTTCCCTCCCCTCCCCTCCCCTCCCCTCTCTCCCCTTCCATTCCGTTCCCTTCCCTTCCCTTCCCTTTCTCTCAAAATAGGGTCTCACTCTGTTGTCCAGGCTGGAGTACAGTGGTGCAAATCAGTCATGAACTCCTGGGCTCAAGTGATCCTCCTGCCTCAGCTTCCCAAAACACTGGGATTACAGGCACATGCCACCAAGCTTAGCCTGGTACCCTCTTTCCCTTGTAAAAAGTGCCTACCCCAGGGGGCTGTGACCTCACCTTGACTCTCTTCCTTTCTGGTCCAGGCTCCCTCCCGGTGGGTTGTGGTGAAATCTTAAATGAAGAATTCATTTCTATAACCATCAGATACTACTGCAATATTTCATAATTACAGCTTTTAAAAAGTCATAGAATTTCAGCCTCAGGAAGAGTTTTAAAAAATACATGAATGACAAGTTCTACCTCACACCCACTAAGATGGCTGTTATAAAATAATCAGAAAATAACAAGTGTTGGCAAGGATGTGGAGAATTTGGGACCTTGTGCACTGTTGACAGGAGTGCAAAATGGTGCAGCTGCTATGGAAAACTGCTATGGAAAAACTGTCATCTGACAAGTCCTTACAAAATTAAAAATGGAATTACCTTGATCTAGCAATTCCTTTTCTGGGTTTATACCCAAAAGAATTGAAAGCAGGGTCTCAAAGAGATATTTGTACCTCCATATTCACGGCAGCATTACTCACAGTGGCCAGGGGTAGAAGCAACCCAAGTTTCCATCAGCAGAAGAATAGATAAATAAAATGGATTATTATTCAACTTTAAAAAGGATGGAGCAAAGTGGATTCTTAAGGGCAGTGCAGCTACTCTATATGATACTGTAGTGGCGGATACATGTCATAAGTTTGTTCATAGAATATGCAACATAGAGTGAACCCTAAGGTGAACGATGGACTCTGGGCGACGATGATGTGGCAATGTAGGCTCATTAGTTGTAACAGATGTTCCCTCTGGTGCTGGTTGTTGGTAGTCGGGGAGGTTGTCTGTGTGTGGGGGGACAAGGGGTCTATGGGAAATCTCTATCCCTTCCGCTCAGTTTTGCTGTGATACTAAAATTTCTCTAAAAAAAAATAAAGTCCATGTTTTTAAAAGCAAGAAAATTCTGACACATGTTACAAATGAACTTTGAGGATATTTTGCTAAGTGAAATAAGCCAGTCACACAGACACACAAATTCACGTTTTATGCCACTTATATGAGATAGCTACAGCAGGGGCCCCCAACCCCCAGTTAACTGGGCTGCACAGCAGGAGGTGAGTGAGCATGACTGCTTGAGCATGCCAGGAATCTAGGTCGCTCCTTAGGAGAATCAAATACCTCATGAGCTGAGGTGGAATGGTTTCATCCTGAAACTGTCCCCACGCCCAGCCCGCATCCATGGAAAAATGTTCTTCCAAGAAACTGGTCCCTGGTGACAAAAAGGCTGGGGACCGTGATCTACAGTATTCAAAATTACAAAGACAGAAAGTAGAAGGATAGTTGCCAGGGCTGGAGAACAGGGAGTTCATGTTTTGTTTTATTTTGACACAGAGTCTCCCTCTGGCACCCAGGCTAGAGTGCAGTGGCTCGATTTCTGCTTACTGCGACCTCCACCTCCTGGGCTCAAGCCATCCTCCCACCTCAGCCTCCTGAGTGACTAGGACTATAGGTGCATACTACCGCATCTGGCTGATTTTGGTATTTCTAGCAGAGATGGGTTCCACCATGTTGGCCAGGCTGATGTCAAACTCCTGAGCTGAAGCAATCCTCCCGCCTTGGCCTCCCACATTGCTAGGATTACAGCCGTGAACCGCCACACTCAGCCAGGGAGTTTCATTTTTACAACATGGAAAGGAATTCTGAAGGCCAGTGGTGGTGACGGTTGAACGACAGTGTGAATGTTCTTAACACTACGAAACTGTACACTTGCAAATGGCTTAAGACAGGAGATCTCTGTGTTATGTGTATTTTACCACAGAATAAAAGAATAAAGGTGTGTCTCCTGTTGGTTCCAAGTGGATGGGATTTTGTTATATTTTCAACAGCACACTTTGAGTTGTAATATGTTTCACCCAGAATCACAAAAGAGCCAGTGTGCTCAGGTCCAGCTGACTTAGTGCCAGAGCTGCTCAGAGAACCCTTCGTGTCCAGTTGAAGAGGGACCGGGCCACCTGCATGTGGTTGCCTCTGCAGAGACAAAGGTCATTTTCAGCCCCGATGGCAGGGTAACATATTGTGAAAACTCACTGCTCTCCAGCTGTTCCGATTTGAATAAAGTAAATGACCATGATTGGCCTTTTGCCACGGGGATTTGTTCGCAGTGAATCATCACCACTTGACTGAGGAGCCAGCTCAGCATCTTTTTAAAAGTAAAAAAGAAAATTCAGCTCCTTCCCTTTTAGCCAAGACTGCTATGAGTCAGTAATTTGGCACTGGGAGTAGAAAGCAGTGAGAAACGATGGGCCTTTGGGATCTGACTGACGGGAAAGGATGGCTCTGGGACAATATTGTGTATGGGTTGGCTGTCATGCATTTGCCAAGCAATGGCAGTGGCTGTTTAAAAGCTTTCTGTGCCTCACCCCCTTCACATGTCCTCTTTCTGGTTGTCTCAGTTCTGAACCTTATGCAGAGATCAGCTGACATCCCTCATTCTCTGTGAAACCTTACTGGTTAGTCATTTTCCAAGTCTCCTGAATCCCAGCTGCCTTCTTTTGCTCTTAATAGTCATTGGAAGGTCACTTGGCACTTCCTTTACCGCCTCTGGGCTGTTGCTTTTTTGAGGGTAAGGGCTGTCTTCCAGGTGAAGGCTCTTTCTCCAGACCCAACACATAGCTTCTCTTTTGGCCTCACGGTTTAGCAGAGAACTGTGTGAGACTGGGGACCGGGAACAGCTTGGCACGTTAACCCTGCAGAGCTCGGGTTTCTCATCTTAAAAATAAAGACGAATAACTACCATTAAAGGAAGATCGCGTTTTCAGGATTAGACAGGACAATCTAGGTAAAACACTTAGCACTGTGGCTGGTACTCAATAAATGGTGGTTATTACTCTTACTTGTAAGGTAAGTCATATTGTTTGTGAGTTAACCTGAGTTTACTACCTTTTCAGAAGATAGTTCCATCATTCTGATAATTCACGCCATTGTCGTTTTGTATTATCTTTGCGTGAAATGGGGCATTTAGAGAAAAAAGGTTTGGAAATACAACGCCATGTCTTCTGGCTAAGTTTGAATTTCCTGGAGGTCTAGTGACACCAAGTGGAGAAATGTGATATTACATGTTGGTTGGTTGAGAGGGTTCAGATTCTTATTTCATTGGTAAAATAGCAAATTATTCTGCTGTGTGTAATTTCTGAGTTTTCCTCTGTTAATTGTAATCCAGTCTTAAGGAATTAGATTGAAAAGAAGATTATAAGAGTACTACATGTAGACTTATTGAATGAAAAACTGGAATTCTAAGCCAGGTGTGATGGCTCACTCCTGTAATCCCAGCACTTAGGGAGGTCGAGGCGGGTGGATCACCTGAGGTCAGGAGTTCAAGACCAGTCTGGCCAAAATGGTGAAACCCCGTCTCTACTAAAAATACAAAAATTAGCCAGGCGTGATGGCACATGCTTGTAATTTTAGCTACTCGGCAGGCTGAGGCAGGAGAATAGTTTAAACCCAGGAGGTGGAGGTTGCTGTGAGCCAAGATCATGCCATTGCACCACAGTCTGGGTGACGGAGAGAGACTCCATTTCAAAAAAAGAAAGAAAAACTGGAATTCTAAATTTCACAAAGCAGAAAATCGATTCTTAATGAGCAAGTGTTTTCTTCATGTATTATTTATATCCCGTCAATACAGTGACACATTTGAAATTGACACCAATTTATAGTGGATCGTCAGTAATACTTCCTTAATATTTCTTTCAGTGACAATGACATTCTGCTTATTATCTACCCAGTCTGTAAAGAGAGCTGACATTTAAATACTCACAGAGCTCTCGTTGACAATGTGATTGTGCCCACTGTATAGTGGGCTTTAGTCCTGTTAACCTGCAGTGGCTACTGAACCTTGACTTCCTTCACGGGGAAAGAACTGAACAACTTTCCGTTGTTTGCTGTGCCACTGAGACAACATCTAAGCCTGGATTTAGTCCTGGAACGTGGAGCTGTTCTTGGGTTTATTACACCATTATTAGGTACTGAAGAACAGACCAGAGTCGATGAGCTGGGATTTTCTAAACCTAATCATTTGTTCTTGGCCTTCTCGTCACGGCCAACATTCATCTCTGGCTATGATCTGCCCTTATAGGTATTTCCTCATTCATTATTTGAGGTATTGTGTGGAATAAAAGAAACGCAGCCCGTCAGGCCCATCAGAGTACCCTGGTGATCAGTATTAAATGTGTGCATTTCTGTACTTTAATCAGCAAATACCTAATTTTGGGGCGATGGGGAACCATATGCTCAAGTCAAAAGAGTTTCACGATAGTCATTCACCAAAATGTTGCTCCTCAGAAAGCAGTCCTTGGACCATCCATCCTTTGCTTGCCCTCAGGGCACTTATTTGGGGTGAGCTGGGCATGGCTGATGTATCCTTCCCTCCTGCCCATCCCAAGGGAGCACTGCAGAAATGCAGACAGCTCAGGAGGAAAACTTGCCCAGTCTGCCCAGACAGTCTGAGTCGGGAATGTAATCAGCTGGCATTTATGAAGCTCATGGTTGTGTATTCAGCTTCCTGATATGCACGAAGTAACTTATGTATGTGGAACAGCTGATAAAATGTGAATTAATCTATCTCTATATATACATACACACATACATGAAATACAGCATTTTATTTTTGTCATTTCTTAACATCTGGAGTGGATGAAAGTTTCACAAATGAAGCTTTTTGAATTATTTCTGATGCAATTTCTTAAATAATAAAATCCAGATTCCACTAAGGCTTAAGCTCTCTAGATCCCTCCTGAGGCCTTGCTAATTCTTTCCGGACACTGTGCTGATGATTGTTAGTGCTGTGGTCCGCTCATTTGTGTTGGCTGAAAGTAACTCAGTGCAGCGTCCAGCCTGCCTCGCTTAAAACCTCAGAGAAGCTGAAGTGCTGGGAGGACCTTTCTCATGGCCACTCACAGAATTCTGCCTTGAGCTCACGGGCTTAAGCGTCATCTGCTAAGGGTTCACTAACATCTCTGCACAGAAGTCTTGCTAAGGCTGTTAGGGAGGAGAAGGTGAGCACCGTGCCAGCCTTGGCAAGATGGTGGTAGTGTGGCCAGGAGCTTCCATCTGGGCTGCAGCTGCTCTAAAGTCACCTCTCTCCTCTAGCCCCACGTGCCCATGCTGTCCTTCCTTACTTGGCCACGCCCCTCCTGTCATCCCTGACCAGAGCTGGTCAGGACTGACCTCCTTTCTCTTCCCACCCTGCCTCCAAACCCACCCCTCCAGGGCTCTGAAAAAGAACCTTATCTGCATCTCGTCCTTTTGGGCTGGCTTGGAATCCCCAGGGAAACAGTGAGCTCAATCTGCTAAACAATTGATGCTGCCGGAGACTGAGGAGTTCCCTGGAGGACCAGCCCCCCTCTGCGTCATTTCCTAGTGGCCCAGCGATGAGCCACAGAGGCCACTGTCGTTCAGGAAATAGGTCAGAGGATGTGGCCACCTTACACATTACAGGGAGGCTTGCTTTGGCTTTGCAGCTGGTGGTGCATTGTGGAGGTTTCCAAATCACAAGTAAAGGGCCATTTTCAGAGCAGGGGGGACTCCCTACCCCATTGAGCTGGCACACAAAAGGCGAGGAAAGGTGGCCCAGATGTCATTAGACATCAGGTTTCCACTGGTAAGATCTCATTCTGGAGATTTCAGGTGAGTTAGGGCAGAGCCATGAGGGAATGAAGGGAGGAAGCCCGAGCAGATCCACGTGACGCTCCAACCCAAGATTTCCTGGGAAGACTCATCCTCGTGCTCCAGGTAGACTCCTCCCTCCTCCTTTTATTTCCAGTTCCTGAGCCATTTTATAGAAAGTCACACCACCAGGACTCTGGTAGCATGGGGTGGGGACGGGGTGGCCTCCAGCTCCCCGGTCTCACCTTGGAGCTGGTTGAAGACGATGGCATCCTTAGTGGGCTGTCTGGTGCGGACTTGTCCGGGAACACTGAGTGGACCCTCAGTGTCATCTCCCTGCACCTCGCTGCCCTTGCGTGTCTAGCACCCCACATTGGCACCGTGACCACTGTGAGCAGCTAGAGGGTACCATGAACTGACGTCTCCACCCTGATGCGGCTCAGACCCCCTTTTCTTCTCTTCAGTGGCAAAGGTGAGACTCATCCCCAGTTCTCCAGCACAGCCCGTTATGTGCTTTTTCCTGCCCAAGCCTACTGGTCATTCACACCATGTCCTCTGCCTCGTCCATACCACAAGCCACACTCGCCTTCCTGCTCCTGGCTCTAGGCAACTCTGTGGTGCGGTTTCTGCAGCACAGGTGGACTGGTGTAAGCCTGACTTAGTCTTCGGTCATGTAGTGTTTAGTTGTGGCCTCTGGAGTCAGACTGACAGGTCATGCACAGGCGTTGTGCCCTTGAGGACCTTACACAAGCTCTGCCCTCACTTTTCTCACAGTGCACTAAGTGTGGAAATGGCACCTGCCTCAAAGGGCTGTTGACTGAAACGAGATCATTGAGCTGAAGCTCTTAGCACCATCCCTGGGATGTTCATTTTCTAGGGCCTCCATGACAAAGCACCACATGCTGGGTGGCTTAAACAACAAATATTTATTTTCTCACAGGCCTAGAGGTCAGAAGTCTGAGATCACGGTGTTGGTGGGGTTAGTTCCATCCGAGGCCTCTGTTTGAGTTTGTTCTTACTGCTATAAAGACATACGCGAGGTTGTGTAATTTACGAAGAGGTTTAGTTGGCTCATGATTCTGTGAGCTGTACAAGCTTCTGCTTCTGGGAGGTCTCAGAAAACTTACAATCACGGCGGGATGTGAAAGGGAAGCAGGCACACTTCATATGGCCAGCAGGAGAGAGAGAGAGCAAGTGGGGAAGCGTTACACACTTTCAAAGAATCAGATCTCATGAGAACTCACTATCACGAGAACAGCAAGGGGATATCCGCCCCCAAGATCCAATTACCTCACCATGTCCCTCCTTCAAAATTGGGATTACAATTTGATACGAAAATTGGGTTGGGACATAGAGCTAAATCGTATCACCCTCTGCTGGGCCTGCAGGGGGCACCTTCCCCTGGGGTCCTTACACGGTCTTCCCTCTGCCTGTCTGTGACCAAATTCCCTCTTTTTGTAAGGACAGTAGTAAGATCAGATGACCGCTTACATCACTGACCTCATTTTAAAGTAATCATCATGTCAAGGTCCTCTCTTCAAAGGTAGTCACATTCTCAAGTACTCAGGGTCAGGAATTCAACACATGAATTTGAAGGGGACTCAATTAGGCCTGTGACCTCTAGCAAAGAACAAATATTAGTTACTTTTTCCTGGGCAGTTATTCTAAACTTTTGTTATTTTTTTTCTTCTATTTCTATTTTTATAGGTCTATTTGCGACTTAGTAAATGACCGTTCCATATATATATATGGCAGAAAAATGAAGTACCAGGGCATAAACCCATTCAACTTGCAGACTGTCCTTCCCTCTCCATTGCCCCAAACCCCACTGACATCACCCCTTTCCTTCCGGTCTCAGAAAGGGGGGTTTCTCTGTCCCTGCTCCAGGCTCATCCTCACTCCTCTGTGCTCTGACCTCTTCCAGGACCCCGAGCCAGCCCCTGCTCCCTGCTCCAGGCTCATCCTCACTCCTCTGTGCTCCGACCTCTTCCAGGACCCCGAGCCAGCCCCTGCTCCCTGCTCCAGGCTCATCCTCACTCCTCTGTGCTCCGACCTCTTCCAGGACCCCGAGCCAGCCCCTGCTCCCTGCTCCAGGCTCATCCTCACTCCTCTGTGCTCCGACCTCTTCCAGGACCCCGAGCCAGCCCCTGCTCCCTCTTCCTTGCATCTGCAGTTTTGTGCCACCTTCTCTATCCTTAACCTCTGAGCAGGATCAGGTTCCCCCTTCCACAGACACACTCTCTTGGCCCTGCCTGTCCTTCCAGCAGCTGAGCTCTCTCTGCCTTTTCTCATTGGAGCTTTTGAAGGAAAAGCCTACATTCTGTTATCTCTTTTTTGTCATTCATTCATTTATTCATTCACTTGTTGAGTACTTCTTTTTGCCAGGCACTGAACTAGGCATTGGCAATCTGAAGATGTGTATTCATCGTTCCAAGATCAGAGAAGAAAACAGATCATTACAATACAATGAGGGGTGTGATGTGCCTTGTTAGAGAGGAGCCCTGTGGGCCCTGTAGGAGGACTTAGGCACATCCAGCCAAATCGAGGCATAGACCAAGGTGGTGGTGCAGGGGAGAGTTCCCAGCAGAGGCCCCTGCTCTGAGTCCTGAGAATTAGATGGGCCATGAGCATGGGGAGGTCTTCCCAGCAGGGGCAAAAGCCTGTATGCAGGAGGCCCTCGGGTCCTCTGAGTGGGTGGTATTTTCTTTCCTCCCCTTTGCTCCTGAGCTTACTGGTCTCTACATGTGCCTCGCCATTGAAAAGATTTCATGGGGATTCCACTGGCCTCCCACTGGGTGACCTGGAGAATGCAGTGTATTCTTTATCTAATGGACCACTTCCCCTCCTTCTGTCTCTCCTCTCTTGGCCCCACACTCACCTGCTGTCCTCATTCCTTTCTCATCTTTCTTTCTCTGGCTTCTTCATGGAAGCTCCTCTGCTTTGGGCCCCAGAATGTTCTGGGAGTTGACTCAGGCAAGTGAGTTATCAGTGATGTCAGTGAAGGACAGGAGGAAGAGCAGGCACAGGGAGGTGGGAATAATCATGCATTTGTACAGCATGAGGACTGTGAGTTTTGTGACAGGTCACATGCACTGGACAGTGGAAAGGAGAGAGAAAGGGTGGGACTGCACCAAGAGGCTGGGCATCATCAGGATATAGGGTATGCTTGAGCCATGATGGCCCATGAGATGGGGCTCCCTTTTCCTCATTCCTCACATCAAATTAGGTTCAGAGTTCCCTTGTTTTTCCACTCTTGCCATCCTTTGAGTCCACCTCACTGCAGTGTTCACCATGCTCTCTTCCCACTCTATCTCAGTGGTGCTCCCACCCCAACTCCCTGCTACTTCACTAACGTGCCATCTGCTCCTTGCCACTTCTGTGTGTGTGGCAACCTCTGTTGACTCCTCATGTCAATGCAGAATACCTCTCTTGGACTTTCAGGAATGTTTGTAATCAGACTCCCCATTATTATTTATTGTATCCCTTAATTATTTATCGTAAACTGATAAGCCAATATGTATTGGGCACTATGTGTGTAGCTCTGAGGTAGTGAGTGTCTCGGTTTTTCTGTCCCTTTCTCTACACACACACGAGCTGAGCACTAAGTAAGCAATCAAGACCTCATGTCAATGCTGAAGCAGAGGGATCACTTGAGCCCACGAGGTCAAGGCTGCAGTGAGCTATGATTGCACCATTGCACTTCAGCCTGGGCAACAGAGCAAGACCCCATCTCTAAAAAAAAAAAAAAGGCTACCTGTAAAATAGCTGATTAAGAGTCTACATGAGGGAAGGACTTGCTGGAAGATGTTTGAGAGCCACAGAAAGGACGTCAGAGGAAGGAGGAGGAGAGAATATCTAGGTGGTGGATAGGACCCGTTGGAGGTGTGCTGGTGCTGAGCCACACAGAGGGCAAAGGGCGGAGAAACAGTTCAGCTGTGGGAGAAGGATAGGTGTCCAAGTCTGTGGTCACCAATCAATTAGGTGAATTTTAAGTCTGGAGTTGGAAAAGAAGCCCCTGGGAGTGCAGTTAATGATGAATTGGAAGGATTTCATCTAGACGTAGAAAGGAAGTCTGAGGTAGGATTATCAGCTGGTAGAAGATGGGAATTATTTGTAACTTGCTCCCTGTCCTTGTGCCAAAAGATAACAAGGTCCAGGGATGGGATTTCATCCCAGAGTTGTGTTAGCAGCTCCAAAGCCTAGCATTGGGCACAGAGAGAGTGTTTTTACTATGGACTTTTTTTTTTTTTTTTTTTTGAGATGGAGTTTCATTCCTGTTGCCCAGGCTGGAGTGCAATGGTATGATCTTGGCTCACTTCAACATCTACCTCCCAGGTTCAAGTGATTCTCCTGCCTCAGCCTCCTGAGTAGCTGGGACTACAGGTGCATGCCACCATGCCTGGCTAATTTTTGTATTTTCAGTAGAGATGGGGTTTCACCATGTTGGCCAGGCAGGTCTCAAACTCCTGACCTCAGGTGATCCGCCCACCTTGGCCTCTCAAAGTGCTGGGATTACAAGTGTGAGCCACTGCACCTGGCCTACTATGGACTTTTGATTAAAGCACGCATCTTCCTGTCTTCTTGTATCTCATCTTTTCTCACAGGAGTGTCGTCATCAAGCTCTGAGCCTTGGCTTTGGTGTCATGCCCTTCAACCTAAAAGGGAACAAGTGAGCGTGTGTTGTTCCAAATGGAAGAGTTCCCGGCCGGGGCCCAGAGAACCCCCTTTTAATTCTTTTCTTCTTTCTCAGTGCTACAGTTACCTTGAAGCCAATTGATCATTCTCTGCCTACCTCATTGGCAAAAATTATATAAGAAAATGATATCTGATAACAGACTATCCTGATGTAGCACAGCTGATTGTTGAAGAGCGGAAATCTTATAACTTGGGTTGGTTGTTTGAGCTACACAATGCTGAAGAGCTGGGTTCCACTCACTTTTCTTTTTAGTAGAACTGAGTGTATTCCTGGGGTGTCTGCTCTTGCCTATCGAGCATGTCACATACCAATGTGTATCTTGTTTCTCTGTTACTCCGTGGGCTCTCTGCTGTTTCCATGGCCCTGGATGCTCATGGGCAGCCCAGTCTCATCTCTGTTCTGCCACTGCCCCATGTAAAAACTGAGGTTGGTGATTAACGTTTAGGGCACTGAAATGAGGCTGCTTTTTCTGCTTTTGACCTCACCACTTCTCCCCACAAGGTATCTGTGAAATTAACTGTAGTAGTCTGTTGTGTGCTGGTATAACAGAATACCCAAGGCTGAGTGATTTATAAAGAACATAGATTTATGTATCACAGTAATGGAGGTTGAGAAATCCAAGATCAAGGAGATCAAGGTGCCTGCAGGTTAGGTGCCTGGTAAGGGTCCAGTTTCCACTTCCAAGATGGCACCTTGAAGGCTGCATCCTCCAGAGGGAGGAACACAGTTCTTCACATGGCAGGAGAGTAGAAGAGCCAAGAGAGAAAGAGGCATTAAACACAACCAGGAGGGTGGTGCTATCACTGCCTAATCACCTCTTAGAGGCCCCACCTCCCAATACTGATATATTGATGATTAAATTTCAGCATGAGTTTTGGAGGAGATAAACATTCAAACTGTAGCATTAACTATTTTTATTCTTTTGGCAAAATATTAGAAGTGGGATTGGCTAGAAAAAAAATCCTACCATTCAAAAAATGCTAATATCATTAGCCTGATATGTTAAAGCAAAGTGAATTGTCTCAAATGTGGGAAAGTGGCACCTCTGATATTGCTCTGCACAACTTATTTCTGAATGGAGCCATGAATGGAAAATAATTCTTTAATTGTTAGGAAGATTAGCGAAATCTAGGGAAGCTAGGCAGCTTTGCAAAGAAAAAGTGTGAGGGTCTTGTTGCCCTAGTGGAAAGGAGAAAGAGAGCTTCAGATTGTGAGAGAGACCTCAAACAATGCCATAGACCATTTGGCTGCTATAACAAAATTCCATAGACGGAGTGGCTTATAAACAACAGAAATTTATTTCTCACAATTCTGGAGGCTGGGAAGTCCAAGATCAAAACATCTTGGTGAGGAATCATTTCCTAGATCACAAGTAGTATCTCCTTAGTGTGGAAGGGGAAAGACAACCCTCTGGGGCCTCTTGTATAAGGTCACTAATCCCATTCATGAGGGCTTCACTCTCATGCCTAATCACCTCCCAAAGGTGCCATTTCTCAATACTATTACATCGGGGGTTAGGATTCATTATACGCATTCTAAGAGGAACACAAGCATTCACCTCATAGCAAACAGCTAAGTCACCACTGACTTTGCCCCTTAGATGACTGAGCGAGTGTGTTGGGTGGAGGGCCAGCATCCATTAGGGAAACAGGAGCCCCCGACAAGGAAACATGCCATCTCTGTTGAGCCCACTGGAAAAGTTTCTTAGGGATGCCTTAACAGAGAATCATAAACTTGGCTTAAAACAACAGAAATGTATTTTCTCACAGTACTTGAGGCCAGAAGTTCATAATCAAGGTGTCAGTAGAGTTGTGCCTCCTCCCAAGGCCCTGGAGGAGAATTCTTCCTTGTCTCTTCCAGCTTCTAGTGGCTCCAACCATCCTTGGCTTGTGGCTACCTCACTTCAATCTCTACCTCCATTTTCACATGGCTTTCTCCTCTCTATCTGCTCTTCTGTCTCTTATAAGGACATTTGTTACTGGATTTAGGGCCAGCCTATTAATCTAAGATGATCTTCTCTCAAGATCCTTAACTTTTTCCAAATAAGGTCACGTCTGCAAGTATTGGGGGTTAGGACTTGGATGTATCTTTGTGGGAGCCACCATTCAACCCACTACACACCAATGGAATCAGGACTTCAGACACTCACATGATGTGTCCCAACTGTTGGTTCAAAAACTATGCAGATTATAGTCGCAGGAGAAGTGAAAATTCCCTGAGACACTGCACCCTGTTCCTATGGTGGTCATTTCCCTGACTTTCACCTTCTTTTAACACGTAGCATTTATACCAGACCCAGGGAAAACCGCTGAAGAGGTTGTGCTCTGTTTTGAATTGTAGATAAACATTTGTTTCCTTGTTGGTTGGCTGATGGTTAGGATGCAGGTGGGAGAATGCCATGGGTTGGGAAGGTCAGTACAATCCTGAGAAAAACCTTTTCTTCAATTTGCACCCAAAGGCCACTGTTTGTAGACATGTCCTTTATGCTGGAACTGGTTTTTTCTTCTTGTTTTGTTCTTTCTTTCTTTTTTTTTTCTTATAGAAAGTAAGACTGAGAGCTGGTTCGTGGTGGCTCACGCCTGTAATCCCAGCACTTTGGGAGGCCAAGGCGGGTGGATCACGAGGTCAGGAGATCGAGACCATCCTGGTCAACATAGTTAAACCCCGTCTCTATTAAAAATACAAAAAATTAGCTGGGCATGGTGGCGTGTGCCTGTAATCCCAGCTACTCAGGAGGCTGAGGCAGGAGAATTGCCTGAACCCAGGAGACGGAGGTTGCGGTGAGCCAAGATCGCGCCATTGCACTCCAGCCTGGGTAACAAGGGCAAAACTCCGTCTCAAAAAAAAAAAAAAAAGAAAGAAAAGAAAAAAAAAGAAAGTAAGACTGAGAATCTATGATCCACTGAGAGAATTTTTTGTAAATCAGAAACTTGGCGTGTCAGTACCTAACCTTGCAGCCCACCTTTGTGAGAGAAGAATTGCAGCTGCCACTTGTAATTGAATTTCAGAGACATTTCAATAGATCAACAATCAGGTGGACTATACTATAATGCTATTTTTAATTATCAGTGTGTGAGCTCTTAATGCTAGTTTGACTTTCTGCCAAAGACATGCGGACAGTAGTAATTGCCAGTAGGAGCAACTTCATCTGACGTTCAGGAAAATAAAGCTAAGGGGAACTCTGCGGAAGTGTCAGATGAAGGCGCTCTGTAGAGAGCACAAAGCCTAAAGCCCCTCCCTGGTCACCGCTGCTGCTCATGCTGTGTTGAGTTCTGGGGCATTAAGTGTGTCCACAATGTTGTGGAACCATCACTATCATCCATCTCCAGAACGTTTTCATCTTCAGCTGAAGCTTCAGACTCATTAAACACGACTTCTCTATTCCTCGTTGCTCAAGCCCCTGGCAACCGTCATTCCACCTCTCATCTGTGAATTTCACTATTCTTGGTACCTCATCTAAGTAAAATCATGCAATACTTGTCTTTTGTAAAAAACTCATTTCACTTAGCATAATGTCCTCAGGATTCATCCATATTGCATGTAGCATATGTCAGAATTTTTATTCTTTTTAAGGCTGAATAACATTCTGTTTTAGGATTATATCATATTTTGTTTATTCATCTGTCAATGAATATTTGGACTGTTTCTACCTTTTAGCTATTGTGAATAGTGCTGCTATGAATATGGGTGCAGAAATCTATTCAAGATACAGCTTTCAGTTCTTTTGGGCACATACCCAGAAGTGGACTTCCTGGATCATATGGGAATTCTGCATTTAATTTTTTTGAGAAATCAGCATGCTGTTTCCCACAGTGGCTACATCATTTTTTATTCCCACAAGCATTTCACACGAGTTCTAATTTCCCCACATCCTTGCCAACACTTGCTATTTTCTGTTTATTTGTTAATAATGACCACCCTAATGGGTGGCAACCCATTTGGATTTTTAAATAAATTGCATTTTCAAAAAAGTTTTTTCATATGTTTCTTGTGTGTGTTTCGTTTGTCTCTTTACTTTGAACTTTCTGTTATTCCTCAGCATTTCCTTAGCTCCTGACATGTTGCTTCAAATGTCTAGGAACTCTCCCTATGGCCCCCCTCTCTTTGGAATGAGAAGTTCAGATCCCTTACAGTCTCTTATTGTTCTTGATTTGGGATTTTTGGTCATTTTTTTCTCTATATGGCTCTGAACAGTATTCCTAAGGTTGGACACAGCACAAAACAAAATAGCAGAGAGAGAGAGAGAGAGACAGAGAGAGAGAGAGAGAGAGAGAACGAACACAAGTGCTCTCCTCCACCCCTGGGAATGGAAGGGCGCCTGGAAGCAGAGGGATTCAGCATAGTTGATTCTCAGTGGCTTCCGGTCAGTCCTCCTAGAAGAGGAGGGGAGCAGTGTGGTTTCTTAACTGTTCTTTAGCTGCTTTCTAATGAACTTTTCTTCATGGGAGGACATTTCAAGGTTTCCCTGAGTAGGAATTTTCTCTTTCTGTGCTTTGCACAGCCACTGGTAAACTGAGATCCCCGAAAAAGTAAATATTTCTAAATGTGGAAACATAGCTTACAACCAAGTGAATAACATTTGGCTAACAAAGAGCATGGAACTATCAGATGGAATTAGGGCCACGTGCACACAGTACAAAAGCTCCAGATGCTCGTGTTAATTCAGTTACAGTGGAGTCAAAGAATCAGTGGAGCTGGTCCTTTGGACCAACTGGTCATGTAAATACAGATGGCCAGCACATGCCCAGCTTGACTCATTGGTCAAAAGAGTAGAGATTTATTGACATATACGGGAATATTCTTTTCCTATTGAAAGATGGCTGTGTGTTATACTTATTTCTAAAATTATTAGTATCATGAATGACCCATTCATGAAGCACCCGCCCTGTGTTAGGAAGTGACGGAGTAAAGAACCACACCTGTGATCTCAGAAGAGCGTCTTCTAGGACATGACGTAAAGGAACTTGCTGATTTCATGTCACAGCACTTAAGTATGGCTTAAGTCAGTGGTTGGCAGGCATTTTCTGAAAAGGTCAGAGGGTAAATGTTTTAGGCTTTGTGAACCGTAAACAAATGAGCATGGCTGCCCAGATAAAGTTCCTAAAACTTTATTCATGGGCACTGAAATTTGAATTTCCTACCATTTTTTACCTGACACAAAATGTGATCCTTCTCATGAGTTTTTTTTCAACCATTTTAAAATGTAAAAACCATTCTTAGCTCCAGGCTGTACAAAAAGACTTGGCCCGTAGATTTCAATTTATAAAACCCTTGGAAGTCATAGCTTCCAAGAATGTTTCTTTTTGATGCTCAGATTTTTGTATGTGTAGGAAAACTTGGATGCAGGCAAAATAAAAAGTATGTTCTAGCACGTCGTTTATGAAGATTTGAATTTACGAGATGAAAACAAATATTTCCGGCCGCGTGCCTCAGTGTAATTTGCTTTGCTGATTTAACATCTTCCTGAAGGCAGAATTTTAGGTAGTAAAGTTAATCTGCCAAGTGGGAAAGGAAGATGGAAGTTTAAAAACTCTAGCACTGCCTATGAAATCTTAAATCCTGCGTTTATGCTATTTGCATGTTCATTTCCTCTTTTACAAAATGCTCCTGGGATTCTTACGGTTTCATTGTTAGTGAAAATTGTTTCTTTTTTTTCTCTTCACAATCCTGTATTATAAATTCTCAAAACCTGGCACTTCATGGCACATTCCTTTTGAATGTCTCTAATTCTACAATTTTATACACCCCCTTATTTTCAAAATTTAATTAGTTTCCAGAAGTTCTGCAGAGAAAATGAGCCATAGTAATTCTTGATTGTTTCCACTTATCTTCTTATAATTTGATACAAGAGGATTTTATTGCATTTTAAAGTAGTTTTAATTTGAAAAAGATGGTCTTCTCCAAGTTTAACTTCATACAGTAGAAATAATTTAACTACTATTTTCTAGTTCTAGAAGTATTTTTCTATCTAAAAAATTGCTTTTCCCAAATTATTATACCACCATTGTGTTAGTCTGTTTTTACACTGCTAAGAGGGCATACTCAAGATTGGGTAATTTATAAAGAAAAGAGGTTTAGTTGGCTCACAGTTCTGCATGACACGGGAGGCCTCAGGAAACTTACAATGGTAGCAGAAGGGAAAGAGACATGTCTTACGTGGCTGCAGACGAGAGAGCAAAATGCACGAGAATGCAGGAAAAACTACCATCTAGAAAACCATGAGATCCCGTGAGAATTAACTCACCGTCACAAGAACAACATGGGAGAAGCCTCCCCCATTATCCAGTCATTTCCCACGAGGTCTTTCCCCAAACACCCAGAGATTACAATTCAAGATGAGATTTGGGTAGGGATACAAAGTCTAACCATATCATCCATGATAATAATTTAACTACTTCATGGTTCTAGAAACACCTAGAACACCGAAGTTCTAAGTTATCGTTGACTAGACCAATGCCAGAAATTTCATACCCTTTAACCTCTCAGTATAAACCAATTGTTGACAATCCCGGTCTTTACATTCACAATAATGGCCAAGCAAGGCTTCCTATTATGTTTCCTACTCCACCAAAACATTCAATAACAGCCTCTAGTAAATTGTAGAATTAAAATCTTTTCATTGTTTCCCACTATACTAACTATGGAATCTTCTCCACCTGGTGATAAAGATGCATTTGGTTTTCAGTGCCTCAAGCATAGCAGGCTCACGAGAAAATTCACCTCCCCAGTTTGCCCTTTGCAGGTTTCCTCTGTAAGTCATGAAACAAAAAGAGCTCGAAGAGACATTGCTCATTTATTATAATTTCTTATTTTAAAGAAGACAAAACTGGCAATCAGAGATGTTAGGCTCCCACTGTGAGTGATTTACAGAGTCAAGTTGAGGAGAATCCAGTTCTGCTGATTCACTGTAGTGCGGCGTCCTACCCATGATCTGCTTGTTCTTGGGGCATTATCATGATTCCTTGTTTCTATCTTAGAAGTGAAGAAGTGTCCTATAAAGACTTTCCTCTTCTTAGTTCACTCTTCTGAATATATAATGTAAATCAGCTAACAATGAACAAAGCAGAAAAGACAAAGAGAACATAAGAGAGTCCAGATAGTCAGGAACTGGTCATGGTGCCATAAGTAATCACTAGCATAAACATAAAAGAATGAATAAAGAGCACATGTTTGCCTTTCTTCAGGTTGGCAGAACATATATATATGTTACCAGAATTTCCTGTGCTTTAGAATTTCTCTCTGAAACCCTCTAGAACTTACCTAAACTCAATGGAAGACTGAAGCCATTAACCATTGTTTTGTTGGAAATTTTTTGTTTCTGTATATTTCTGTGTGCATGAAAAATACACACCTGTATTGATTTGCTAAAATTTTTGTGATAAATCACCGTGCTCTGAGTGGCTTAAACGCAAAAATGTATTGTCCCACACTTCTGAGGGCTGGGGGTTCAAGATAAAGACATTGGCAGGGTTGGTTTCTTCTGAAAGCTGTTAGGGAGAATCAGTTCCAAGCCTCTCCCCTAGCTTCTGGTGTTTGCTGGCAATCTTTGGTTTTCCTTAGCTTACAGAAGCATCTTCCAATCTCTGCCTTTGTATTTACGTGCCCTTCTTCCTGTGTCTTTGTCAAAGTGTCCTTTTCTTATAAGGCCACCAGTCATATTGATTTAGGGGCCCGCTCAACTCCAGGATGACCTCATCTAACGAGTTTATCTGCAATGACTGTATTTCTCTCTCTCTCTCTCTCTCTCTCTCTCTCTCTCTCTCTCTCTCTCTTTTTGAGATGGAGTCTTACTCTGTCTCCCAGGGTGAAGTGCAGTGGTGCGATCTCAGCCCACTGCAACCTCTACCTCATAGGTTCAAGCAATTCTTCTCCCTCAGCCTCCTGAGTAACTGGGACTATACGTGTGCGCCACCATGCCCAACTAATTTTTTGTATTTTTAGTAGATACAGAGTTTCACCACATTAGCCAGGATGGTCTTGATCTCCTGACCTCCTGATCCACCTACCTCAGCCTCCCAAAGTGCTGGGATTACAGGCATGAGCCATCACGCCTGGTCCTGCAATGACCCTATTTTCAAACAAGGTATATCCCGACATATTGGGAGTTAAAACTTCAACCTAGGAATTTTGCGGGGGCACAGTTCAACCCACAGCAACTCCCTTCACTGAGATACTGCAAAAAAATAAGATAACTATTTTGTTCACTGTAAAGTTTCATATAGACACTTCTTAAGCTGAAAAAATTTTGTTAACAGTTCATATGTTTGGACACTGAAGGGCAGTATAACACTATGAATAATTGCAAAAAGAAGTTTATGACTTGATTGCTTTAGAAATTACATGATGATGATGATGATTTTGTTTAAATGAATTTATGACTATGACTATCATGTATGGTGATTTTAACCTTATTTTTATCTGATTACACTTTATATTAAAGTCAGACTTAAAACTTGTGGATAACACATTGAAGTCTGTCTAAATCAGAAACGAGGAGAAAACTTCAATTTTGAGATTTGCATTGAATGGCTATGCCTTTTCTGTGATTTTAAACCTTTAAATTGCTGTTCATTGTGGTAGTTCAGGCTGAGATCTCATTTCCTTTAGCGTTAAGGAAGTTACGACCGGCGTGGACCAACGTTTGAGCCTCAAGGGAATTTTCAATGATCTGCTTGTCAAGTACTTGAAAAGAATATTATTTCATGGGATGCAAGGGGAAAGTTTATCTTAATTTCGTTATTGCACTGTATAAAAGAAAAATGGATACTATACAGCAGGAAGGAAAATATGGTTTTCATGCACTGTGGCCAGCGCTCATTGCAGTTCTAATATGCCTGTGGCTGTCTGAATCCGACAGCTGTTAGACAGAATCATTTTCAGTGTAAAACCGGTACAAGGAAAGGACAGACTGGAACCCACTGATTTGTTTTGCTCTCTGTTCCTTGATAGTTGACTCTGAGAGTAATCTTGGAAGTTTATGTTTCACCAACGTTAACTTACGGGCTACATTGCTATTATTTGCTTTTTTCAGAACATTTGCATTGGGCCTGACATGTCTATGCATTATCTTATCAAATTCTTTCAGTCATCCTGGGAGGCAGATGCAATATTATCCTCATTCTTTCTGTGAAGAAATGTGTTGAACAGGTGACCCAAGTCGCCCATTCATGGAATTGACTTTTAAACTTGAGTTTCTCTGACTCTGGAGACTATGCTCAAAACCTCTACCCTATGCTGTTCTATATTGCTGCATTGTTTAAAGTGAATTGGAACATAAAAATATGTAAACATGAGCATGTTCTCATCCAAATAACAAAAGCATCTTCCTGTGCTGGGTAGATGTTCTGTACATAAATGGACTGGACCACTAGGGACATTCAGAGCCAATTATGACATCGTGAGAGCAGGCCATCAGTAATATGAGACAAGTTTGTGGAAGGAGAAAATGATCATGTCAACTCATTCCTGATTTGTGAGAAATGCAATAAATAAAAATACACCGTTAGAAATTATTTGTGAAAAGCTCTGATTTTTTTTTGGCCAGGCATGGTGGCTCATGCCTTTCATCCCAGTACTTCGAGAGGCTGAGGCAGGAGGATTGGCTTGAGTCCAGGAGTTCAAGACCAGCCTGGGCAACATAGTAGACCCCATGTCTACAAAAAATTTAACAGTTAGCCAGGTGTAGTGATGAGTGTCTGTAGTCAGCTTTTGGGGAGACTGAGGCAGAGGATTGCTTGAGCCCAGGAAGTTGAGGCTACAGTGACCTATGATCCCACCATGGCACTCCAGCCTGGGCAACAGAGATCCTGTCTCTAAAATAAATAAATAAGTAAACTAACAAACAAACAAATAAAAGCTCTGATTTTTATCCTTTCACTCTGATGTCTTAAACACATTTCCCCAGATAGCTGAGTTTTATTTACTCTGCTTCCTTCCAACTAAAGCTAACATTTTTAATAGCTTTTCACGGCCCCGGTGATTTTTTCACATTTGAGCAGAGAAGATGTGGCCAAGAGGAAATTAGTGCACATGGTAGATTTTTATTTTTAGAGAGTGATCATTCATTTTTAAGGTGAAGTTGGTAGCTTTTAAAACCATGATTTGCCCTTGCAGCCAGAGATCCTTAGAAAAAGGGGTGAGAAAGGGAAGTAGAAGGAGCTTCTTGGCTTTGCTGGAGGGGTTGAGTTTTGTTCCACCTCTACTGGGCTGGTAACATTCGCTCTAAAATGTCCTGTTGTAAATTCTCCTCTTTATTTCTCTCCCCTTCTTTCCAGGAGTAAGTCATGATGATCAAGCATAGGAAAAGAGAGGAAGGAGACAGGAAACAATCTGTTGACTAATACAACCCTTTCCCAGGACAGGAATGTAAGCACATGTAGACACATCCATGTACACGTGTGCATAAACATGTACACATAAGTGCACACACACACACAAGACTTGCTGTATTGGTATTTTTATGAGCTCTAATTTCTAGGAGTGGTTGGTCTTGACTGTGCCCTACCCTGCCTTTGGAAATTACAAGAGCTAGAGTCTGTCCGGAAGCTTGGTAGTCTCTCCTGAGATCATAGATACAGCCAAGAGTACTGGCTCTGCACATATTAACCATGGCTGCTGGAATTCTCTCCTGGAGACTACAAACTGCCTGCCCACGGGTTGAGTCCAGGACATGGACATGTCTCATTTGGAATACACAGTGTTTCTTATAAAACATGATTTTGTTGCCAACTTTTTAAAAATCAGGGGCTTTCAAATGAAAATCTGATTTCACTTTCTCATAGGAAATTAATCAATCTGGCCTACTTTCCTGCATGACAAGTGTTGAGCTGCCCCATTTATGGGTGGGGCATGTTCCAGGTCAGTGCAGTCCCCATCAATTTCCTATTGTCTGCCTGTGTTAGTGGCCATTGATCTCTCTGTTTGCATAGTGTTTTATTATGTCTGGCCCACTTCACTGTGTGTGTTACCTGCCAGGTCTCTGTAGGCTTTTGAAGTCATGTTGCTTTATGCCTTGGTTCATGCATCATAGCGAGATGGAAACCAGCCCTATGTTACTCACTCAACTCTAGATTTAGATAAAAAAGAATTAATTATAGATGCTCTAATATACATAATATACAATGAAGACAAAGAGGAAATGTTGACATAAGGTATTTTTGTCACCATATATAATTTTTAAAAGACATTAAGAATATCTCCAAGTTTGTATTCATAGTCGTGTACCCACATCAGAATTTATTTATGAAAACATAATGGTTTGAAACCAAGCCTTCATTTTGAACTGCAATTTTTTCAATACTATTGCATCTCTCTCTCAACCTTTCATTAGCTGTGTTTAGATCTTAATACAATTATGTAAAAACAGTATTTTATTCAAACAATGCCACGGAATGTTTCCATTTATAATTTTAAGAGCTCACTTGCTCTCAAATATATTTTTTGGAGAGCAAATACTTTCCTCCAATATTTTTAAAGCCATGTAAATATGTTTAGTAGCTGCATTTAAGTATGGGTGAAAAAAAATAAATTCATTCCTAAAATAATTTTAGAATTCTAGGTTGCCTTTGTACTGAATAGTACTGGGATGATTATTATCAATTAGAAGTGGTTAAGCACCCAGTGAGCTTAATATAGACTATATATCTTAACCCATAGATATATAGAGTTATATCTTAACCCATATAGACTAATATGCTGCACAGAGCACTCAAGAGACAAAAGGCTCTGTCCTCAGCTCATTTAGAACAAAATCCAAAGTTTTGTAGGGGCTCCCCTTATGGGGATAGTAGTGTTGATGGTAATGATGGTGATAGTGGTGTTAATGGTGGTGGTGGTGGTGGTAGTTATGCTGAGGTTGATAGTACAGTAGTGGTGATGGTGATGGTAGTGATGGTATGTGATGGTGATGGTGGTGGTTGTCATAGTTATATGTTAATGGTGGTGATGGTTATAGTGGTGGTGGCGGTAGTTATAGTGGTGATGGTGATGGTTATAGTGATGCAATGGTGGGGGTGATGGCTATTGTAGTGGTGCTGGTGGTAGTGGTGGTTATAGAAGTGATGGCAACGATAGTGAAAGTAGTGGTAGTAGTGGTGGTAGTGGTAGTGGTGGTGATAGTGGTAGTGGTGGTGGTAGTGGTGGTAGTGGTGATAGTGGTAATAGTGGTGGTAGTAGTGGTGGTAGTGGTGATAGTGGTAGTAGTGGTGGTAGTGGTGGTGGTAGTGGTAGTAGTGGTGGTAGTGGTGGTGGTAGTGGTGGTAGTGGTGGTGGTAGTGGTAGTAGTGGTGGTAGTGGTAGTAGTGGTGGTAGTGGTGGTGGTAGTGGTGGTAGTGGTGATAGTGGTGATGATTATAGTAGTGGTAGTAGTGGTAGTAGTGGTGGTAGTGGTGGTGGTAGTGGTGGTGGTAGTGGTGGTAGTGGTGATAGTGGTGATGATTATAGTAGTGGTAGTAGTGGTAGTAGTGGTGGTAGTGGTGGTGGTAGTGGTGGTAGTGGTGGTAGTAGTGGTGGTAGTAGTGGTGGTAGTGGTAGTAGTGGTGGTAGTGGTGGTGGTAGTGGTGGTGGTGGTGGTAGTGGTGGTAGTGGTGGTAGTAGTGGTGGTAGTGGTAGTAGTGGTGGTAGTGGTGGTGGTAGTGGTGGTAGTAGTGGTGGTAGTGGTAGTAGTGGTGGTAGTGGTAGTGGTAGTAGTGGTGGTAGTGGTGGTGGTAGTGGTGGTGGTAGTGGTGGTAGTAGTGGTGGTAGTGGTAGTAGTGGTGGTAGTGGTAGTGGTAGTAGTGGTAGTAGTGGTGGTGGTAGTGGTGGTAGTGGTGGTAGTAGTGGTGGCAGTAGTGGTGGTAGTAGTGGTGGTAGTGGTGGTAGTGGTAGTAGTAGTGGTAGTAGTGGTGGTAGTGGTGGTAGTGGTGGTAGTGGTAGTAGTAGTGGTAGTGGTGGTAGTGGTAGTGGTGGTGGTAGTGGTGGTGGTAGTGGTGGTGGTAGTGGTGGTAGTGGTAGTAGTGGTGGTAGTGGTAGTAGTAGTGTTAGTGGTGGTAGTGGTAGTGGTGGTGGTAGTGGTAGTAGTGGTGGTAGTGGTAGTGGTGGTGGTAGTGGTGGTGGTAGTGGTAGTGGTGGTGGTAGTGGTGGTAGTGGTGGTAATGGTAGTAGTGGTGGTAGAGGTGGTAGTAGTAGTGGTAGTGGTGGTGGTGGTTATAGTGGTGATGATTATAGTGGTGGTGGTTATAGCTGTGATGGTGGTGATGGTTATATTGGTGGTAGTGGTGGTGATGGTGGTTATAGTGGTGGTGGTGATGGTTATAGTAGTGGTGGGGGTGCTAGTGGTTATAGTGGTGATGGTGAAGATAGTGATAGTACTGGTGGTGGTACTGGTGGTTACAATGGTGGTGATGGTAGTGGTGGTTATAGAGATAGTGGTGGTGGTGGTTATGGTAGTGGTAGCAGTTGTTATAGTGCTGGTGGTGGTTATAGTGGTGGTGGTGGTTATGGTTAGATTAGTGGTGGTGGTGGTGGTGGTTAGAGTAGTGGTAATGATGGTGATGGTTAGATTAGTGGTGGTGGTGGTTATAGTGATAGTGGTGGTGGTAGTTATGGTAGTGGTGGCAGTTGTTATAGTGCTGGTTAGATCAGTGGTGATGGTTAGATTAGCGGTGGTGGTGGTTATAGTGGTGATGGTAGTGATGCTTAGATTAGTGGTGGTGGTGGTTATGGTTAGATTAGTGGTGATGGTGGTTATGGTTAGATTAGTGGTGGTGGTGGTGGTTAGATTAGCGGTAGTGGTGGTTATGGTTAGATTAGTGGTGATGGTGGTTATGGTTAGATTAGTGGTGGTGGTGGTGGTTAGATTAGCAGTGGTAGTGGTTATAGTGATAGTGGTGGTGGTGGTTATGGTTAGATTAGTGGTGATGGTAGTGATGCTTAGATTAGTGGTGGTGGTGGTGGTTAGATTAGCGGTAGTGGTGGTTATGGTTAGATTAGTGGTGATGGTGGTTATGGTTAGATTAGTGGTGGTGGTGGTGGTTAGATTAGCAGTGGTAGTGGTTATAGTGATAGTGGTGGTGGTGGTTATGGTTAGATTATTGGTGGTGGTAGTGGTGGTGGTGGTGATAGTGGTGGTGGTGGTGGTTATGGTTAGATTAGTGGTGGTGGTGATAGTAGTGGTGGTGGTGCTAGTGGTTATAGTGGTGATGGTGGTAGTGGTGATGTGTGATGGTGATGCTGGTGATGTTTATAATGGTGGTGGCGGTGGTTACAGCAGTGATGGTGGTGATGGTTGTAGTAGTGTGTGGTAGTAGCGGTGATGGTGGTCATAGTGGGGATGGTGATGATGCTTATAATGGTGGTGGTGGTGGTGATGCTAATAATCATTTTAGGAATGTTAGCTTTATGGGATTGTTGTTGTTTAAAAAACATCCTTTACTTAAGAAGACTCATTTGCACTGTATAAAAATACCCTTTAATCTCAAGCTATATTGCAGAGAAGTAGATTCAAAATAGAAATGTTTAAAGCAACAAACTCCACACTTTAATGTCAAGTGACCTTTATAAATGTTCCTGGAAAAAGCATACTTCCATGACTTAGGGACTATTATTTTTCACAATCTCAGGCATCAAGCCAGTGCACAAGAACATACCAGGCAAAGTGATTTATGTTTTCAGCTCTCAAATATATGCCAATACTTTTGATACTTACAATTTTCTTTCAAAACTTTTTAAAAAGGATTTTACCAAACAGTCCTTGTGAGGAATCAATGTAACATCATGTTTCAAGTCCCTCTTAGGGCCTCATGCCTCATGGGTCTTAGCACTGGTCCTGGGCTCCTTCTAAAAAACATCAAGAGGGAAACTCATAGCACCAGAATGCATTTATGTGAATGTTGAATAAGAGACAACAAAATCATAAGAGAGCAATGAGTTGCTTTAAAAACATTTTTAAGTCCTGACTCTATCTGAGAATGTTGCCTGACACAGATTTTCTGGGTTGGGTTTGGTTCTCTGGGTTTGAACCTGACTTTTGTAACTTTGTCTGCATGCCAAGAGTTCTATAAAGCACCTTACACTAGCTGATTAGTGACTCTGTTCTTTCTCTCTGAGTTTATTTTGCCCAGACCTATTCTATTAATGATGTTTTGTGGGCTTATGTACATTTAGTAGGAGAATCTCAGAGAATCATTTCTTTGCTCTTCATCTTGGCTTTTATAAATAGTAACCACCCTAACAAAGAACATACAGTAAACTCATAAAAGAATAAACATTTGAAAATCTTTTTTAACAGTATAATTATTTTCAAAGTTTTATATGGATGTTTGTAGATCAAAAGTTGAATGGACTGAATCCAGGCCAGAGGAGCATTTGTATGGGTTTACATAGTACCACAGATTTAATTTTTTAATTGGGGATGTTAAATTTACAACAATTCTTTCTATTAAAATATTTTCAGAGAAAGTAATATTGGAGCACAGTGCCTGATGCTGCTTGCTTTGGAAAGGGCATTTATGATCCAGTTTGCCTCTGATGGCTTTTTTTTTTTTTTTTGGCCCAGCCTTCACCCATCCATATTCCCTGCCTATCCCTGGTTGGTCCCGTGTTTATGACTCCTGCTGTGAACACTTCTTGGCATTGGTGATGAGAACTTGAAGTATTCCTCAAAATGACTTGAAGATAGCGTTGTGTCCAATATCACTCCCCAAGCATTATGCAGACGACCAGCCATATGTTCGGTGCCACATTTTACCCCTTAAGGATTTCCAAAAGAGTCTGTATTATGTGGCTTTGTGTTTCTCTTAATAGTTTTCTTTCTTCTTTTGCCAGTTATCATAGTAAGATGTTTCTGCCTAATTAGAAACCATGCCACAATCTCAACTACCTACTTGCATGAATCTTTTGGGAGATCCTCTCAGCAGTAGAATATAAGTTTAATCTTTTTCTATCCCGGAAGATGATGAATTCAATCAGACGATTCAGATAAGCCAATTTCCTGGGCTTGGCCACACTTAATCTTGACCACATTGTAAGGTCATTGGCTTAGGTTAGCTTCTGGGTTCAGACCAGAGATTATTTGTACCCTCTCCAAAGAAACTACTGTGTCACAGTTTTCATTTTCTTGGACTATCCTTTAATTCCTTAAGTGAAAGGCAGGCAAGTAGGTAAGCTATTCTAAAAAGGAGATACACAACAGTAAAGGATGTCTTAGTGGGAGAAGCCAAACAGAGTAATAGGACTGATGTGGTATTAACTTGGCAAAAGACCAGGATTAGAAACCTTCTGAGTAATCACTATTCTTCATACCTCTCTTTCCCAGCTATTTTAAGACTTTAGTCTTCTATTCTTAAATAATAGCCCAAAATCCCTCAGAATTTTGTTTAACACAGACACCTACCTACTATGCCTTACTAACATCAGCACTGAGAGCAGTAGCTGCTCGGCCCTGGTGTTCTCTACAAGCCAGGCATGGTACTGATAACATACAGTATCTCATTGAATCCTCACGAAACACTACAGGGTAAAAGCATTGGTAGCTCCATTTTACATATGAGGAAACTGAGGCTTGAAGATGTTAAACAGTTGTCCAGGGTCACACATCTATCAGGTGGCCGAGCCAAGATACTTAGTCAGTATTTGTTACTAGAAGGTCATTTTACACCTTGGTTTGGTCTGGACATTTGTATCCCCCAAAATGCCTACATGTTTAAATCCTAACCTCCAAGACGATGTAATAGGAGGTGGGCCTTTGGGAGGTGATTAGGTCCATTAGGTCACAAGGGCATCATCCCCATGAATAGAATCAGGGCTCTTATTAGAGGTCCCAGGGAGGTCCCTTGTCCCTTCCACCTCCTGAGGCTACAGTGAGAAAGCAGGCCCTCACCAGACGCCAAATCATCTGGTGCCTTTATCTTGAACTTCCAGCCTCCAGGCTGTGAGACATAAATACCAGCTCTTCCTGAACCACCCAGTCTATGATATTGTTGTTATAGCAGTCCGAATGGACTAACAGACACCTTTTGCAAAACAGAACAGGCTCACACCTGTAATCCCAGCACTTTGGGAGGCCATGGCAGGCAGATCGTCTGAGGTCAGGAGTTCAAGACCAGCCTGACCAACATGGAGAAACCCTGTCTCTAACAAAAATACAAAATTGGCCAGGTGTGGTGGTGCATGCCCATAGTCACAGTGAGCCAAGATCGCTGCATTGCACTTCAGCCTGGGCAAGAAGAGAGAAACTCCACCTCAAAAAGAAAGAGAATGAAATGTTAGTATTTAGAAAAACAGGGTAGATAATAAAAGATGAATCACTTAGAATAGGTTGCAGTCTGCTTAGATATGTCTGAATCCATGAAAGATGGTGAACCAAGCATCAAAGCTGCCTTTGGGTCAGAGAGTGTGTTTGACAGCAGGCTGCAATAGCTGACGTCCATGTCAACTACAGCAGCTGTGAACACATCCAAGGAAGAGACACACTTTCAATTCCATAACTGACTTTTTCTGATTCACCCAGCGAATTAAATTCCTAGCATTTCCAAGGAGAATATTTCTTTTTTTCCATTTCTTTAAAGCATCAGCCTGTTAGTTTGAGTGTTATCTCCTAGCCTGTTCTGAATTTCAACAGTATTATTCATTTTTGCAAAAGAAAAGTCTTAGAGCTTCATGTTTTAAACATGTAAAAGTACTTTGAGGATATTTATTTTCTTCTTTCTGTTAATTATTATTACTTTACTAATTCATTTTTTATTCACATATTTTCCTCTGGCCAAGAGCCAGAATTTTTAAAATCAGAACCTTCTAGCCATAAGAACTAGAGTAAAATAAATTATCACTTGCATAAATTTATCATCGAAGTGTGAAAACAGAAACGTAAGGAAGGGATGGAGAATGTGTTTTTATGACAATAACATAACACATTTCTAATATTTGGCTATAAAACTAATTGTGAACATATTTTAGAACCAGAAACATATGGAATTACATGATTATAGGACAGAAAAATTCACAGTGGTTGATTTATAATATCATGTGGCATAAAAATACTCATTGCTAAGAGTGGAGAGAAGAAGCCAAGTATGGAATGAAATTGGAAGAGGAACCTCCTCTCAGTTCAGTTTTGGCAGGATGAGGAGCCCCATATGTGCCAAGTTTTAACTGAAAGCTAATTATAATGGTCACATTATGAATTGTGCAGAAAGAGGAAGGTTGTTAACTTGGCGCCTTAGATACATAGGTAACTAGGGTTTTTTTTTTTTTTTTTAAGTATAAGCATTCCTTTTTGGTAAGAAGCATCTCATTAAAATGTTAACCCCAGAACCTTTAAGCCTACCATCTTTAACTGGTATCAAGAAGTTTAAGAAATTATAGATGAAGTATTTAAAGAAAAAGAAAGTTAGAACAGAAGGAACGTGCCATACTCAAAGATTCCAATAGATGGAATCGAATGTATTCATTTTTACTTCTGTGACGGTTTATGATCTTACTTAAAATATATTATTTAAAGGGGTGACAGCAAAATACCGTGGTGTCTCTGATACAGTGAGAAACACCTGATGAAGACGCAGTGACTTCTGCGGCTTCAAATACCTTCAGGGCTGCAGAGATATCCCCTGTTTGGTTTGAAGAGGGCGCTCTTGTAAAGAAAATATCCTTGCCAAGGCTCTGCTGAGAAACGGGCCCCACTCCCTGAAGTCAGCGTCACCATGGAGATCTTATTCCAGTAAGGGGGAATGGATTCCACGGTCCTGCTTTGGAAATGTGTAAATAGCAGATGCTTTTATTGCCTTTGTTTGAATATCTGCCCTTGCAGAGCAACTCAGGCCGGAAGCTCAGAGGAGAGGAAGTCCATATTTGTCTGTAGCGTTTGTTTCCTCCGTAAGCAGCTTAGTCTCTCGGGATGACTGTGGGTAATGACAAGTTAATGGAAACGATGTGAATTCAGATTTCACATGAAAAGAGTCAGAAAAAGGAATATGTCTTCCTTGAGCCAAAGAAGTAATTCAAACTGCCTTCTTTTTAAAAGGGGGGTTTTATTAGACACCGTTTTTATTATATACTATTAATGTACAATATATGTGGTAACTATTGATCATAATTATTTTATCAGCTGAGATTTATAACATGCAAATGTGAGGGTGCGGGATCGACACATTTTCCTACAGCTTGGGAGTTAAATTCCGATTGCGTTCAAATTCCTACTGATTTTCTGTTTAACCTGGCTACGTTTTTTTTTTACGTATAAAATGGGGATACTGACAGCAATAAACTATCGTCAAATAGAGTTTGTCTCCTTCATCGTCGAAAGGATTAAGCGTTATCATGTATAATGAAGATGAAATGTAGTAATATGTGCAGACCATTCCTGTTGGTGTATCATACCAAAAAGTGAATTTTCATATTTACTTTATCATATAATTAATCCTTTATCCCATAATTACTGTGGTAAAGCATATTAGAACCAATACAGTAACTGATAAACAAGAGAATTTAAGTCACTCATCCAAATTCATGCAAGTTATAGCAAATACGGGCTCAGAACCCAGGTATCCTGATCCTCGTTCAAAGGCTTTTTCCAGCTCATCTGGCAATTATAATCACCCGTGTTTTTTGAGCTATTGTGGGTATGGCATCATGTTAAGCACCATCACATAAACTCTCATGCAATAAATTGACTGTTTTTCTTTGGAGTTAGAAAAACATTCAACATTGGAGTTAGATTTCCACATAATAACCTAAACACTAAGAAAAAACTGAAAATTAGCCAACAGAATTAAGTGTCATGCACTATAACCAGATTATCTGGTTTGTGCATTGCATATATTACACATACAGTCTCTTTTGCAGTGGAGGATATTTCGACAGAGAACAGTTTTCTGAGGAATAAAAATCTCTGGTTCTCATGAAACTAGAAGTTGGTGACAGATCTCAAGAGGCCCTGAGTTAAGACAGTGGTTCCCAGCACATCTGTGAGATCAGGTGCATATGCTTACAAATCACTATTCCCAGCAGCATTCTGTGGAAGGCTAATGGAAATGAGAGGCATAAACCCTGTCCCACCTTTGTGTTAGCAACTTCTACCAGCTTTGCACCAATTCTTTTGTGCAAGTCAAGGTGTACTTTTCATCAAAATAATGATACCGATAGAATCCTTATTCCGAAAGCAAGAAGCGGCACCCATTTGCTACGTTTTCTTCAAGTCAACTTAGAAAAGAAGCACGTTGGTATAAAACCCAGGAGCTACATGCTGTGTGTTTGCTTTTTTCCTTTTCTTTTCTTTTTATGAGATGGGGTCTTGCTCTGTCACTGAGGCTGAAGTGCAGTGGCGCAATCTCAGCTCACCGCAACCTCTGCCTCCCAGGTTCAAGCAATTCTCCTGCCTCTGCCTCCTCAGTAACTGGGATTATAGGCATGCACCACCACACTCAGCTAATTTTTGTGTTTTTCCTAGAGACAGGGTTTCACCATATTGGCCAGGCTGGTCTCGAGCTCCTGACCTTCTGATCCACCTGCCTCGGCCTCCCAAAGTGCTGGGATTACAGGCGTGAACCACCACGCCTGGCCATGTTTGCTTTATTAAACATTTTTAGAAATTTATATTATGTATGCACTCCATGTATACTTATTTAGAAGTAAAAATACATTTGGGCTAATAAAAATAGCTAAACTTTATTGAGGACTTATTCTCTTTGGAGTCATCATCTTTTTTTTTTTTTTTTGGGACAGAGTTTCGCTCTTGATACCCAGGCTGGAGTGCAATGGTGTGATCTTGGCTCACCGCAACCTCCACCTCCTGGGTTCAGGCAATTCTCCTGCCTTATCCTCCTGAGTAGCTGGGATTACAGGCACGCAGCACCATGCCCAGCTAATTTTTTGTATCTTTAGTAGAGATGGGGTTTCACCATTTTGGCCAGGATGGTCTTGATCTCTTGACCTCGTGATCCACCCGCCTCGGCCTCCCAAAGTGCTGGGATTACAGGCGTGAGCCACCGCGCCCGGCCTGGAGTCATCATCTTAACTCATCTTAAAACAACTGATATGATAAACCGAGACACAAAGAGATTAACATCCAAGTGGAAGAGCTGGACTAACTCAGAAGCTGGGCTCTGTTGACAGTGCTGTGCTCCTGGTGAAGAGCCTAAGCAGACATCTCCATGGTGCCAGAAAATGGTACCCACTGGGAGACACTGCCTTTGTGCTGACTGAAGTTAGGAACTATAGAAACAGGACTCATTTCAAGATAGCTGACTGAGGTTTCCTGACTGCCCAAGTCAGTGATGGTGGCAGAGCAAGGGCTGGAGTGACGGCACCTGTCTCCAGCCTTTGACAAAACCACTAGAAGTGAATGTAAGTTCCTGTCTGCTGAATTGCTGATTCACAACAGGAATTATTTGGATTGTAAGTCTGTAAACATGTACTGGAAAATAAGAGGTGATGGATAAGAGCAGCCATATTCTCAAGACCTAGCCCAGTGACTGGCAAATAGTGGGCACTCAGTAAACAGGTATGGATCAATGAATAGAGGCTGGGAACAGGGATGAGTCACTTTGGATTAGAGTGGATAGAGAAGGTAGGGCTTGAATCTGCAACTGAGTTATAGGCCATAGGAGGGATTTGAACAGGCAAAGAGTAAGAAAGGATACAAAATAGAAAATAAAAAAATAGCACATAGGAAAGAACAAGCCCCCTTTTAGAGAAAAACAGGTAAAGCAGATAAATTGAAACATGTTTCATGTTAGGACATCCATCCATCCATTCATACATCCATCATCCATCCATCCAACAAATGCATATTTAAATATCAGGCACCACGTCGCAACTAAAACAACTGGAAGCTTGAAAGGTAGGCTGGGGCCAGATTTTGAGATACCTGGAATGCCAAGCTCACAAAGTTGAACTTCAACTTGAGGAAAGTAAGCTTTCTGAGCCATGAAGAGAGAGATTGAAAATTTGCTAAGGAAGAGTAGACTGACAGAATTAAATAGGATGGATTGGACAGAAAGGAGGTAGGGCTGAGAAAATCCAGGAAATCCACTAGAGTGATATACCAGGGTCCACAGGCAGGAGGATGAGCTCTGGACTGACTTGATGCTGGGAGTAAAGTAGAGGAGAGTGGGGAGAAGGCCTGGATTTGAAAGTTAATGCAGGGGCAGAATCTCTGACCATAGTGAAAGCTCAGAGGAGAACAGGCTCTAACAACACCAACTCTCCTGGGGCGTGCAGGGCAATGGAGGTGAAACAGAAAAGCTGGGAAAGGTGCTTCTCCATAGGTTGGACATCTCTCTTTTCTCAAACTTGACATTTCTCCCTTTGCATCTGCCCTGTATCTAATCGTGATGAATGCTTCCAACATCTGACACCTATTGAGCGAGAATTCACGGCAGAGAGGCCAGTTGTCACTATCCCTTTGAAACAGGAAGCATGTTTTTCATCCATAAAATGAACTTAAAAAAAAAAAGCAGTAACTACACTGAATCTTTAGAACAACAGGTTTCAAAGGGAGTAACACTGCATAGATAAATAAAATCAGATTATTGTGCAAAACATTGGTTTTCAATTCCTCCACCTTTTCATAATTCCTTGATATCGGAATGTACAGTAATGCCTCAAGGAAAATTCTCAATGTACATTTGTCTAGAGAAGGGGGATATAATCTTTCTGTTAGTTGTAATACATCACAGCTACCTCTGTATCTGTGATAGAGTATGAGAGGACGGATAACTGGAGTGCATTGAAGCGCACGGATCATCCTAAATGTATCTTTAGGATAACCTTGTTTAGGTCTCCTTCACTATCATCTCTTTAAGAAGACTTCTAACAAGGAGCAGTTTTATAAAGTTGAATTTGATCTACTGACCGTACCTACCTTTTCCAATGGGAAGTCGTGAGCGGGAGAGCGGTTACATGATGTAGAACTGAAAGCACAGAAAACATAAGAGTTTCTGCTAGTTCAACATATTCTTTCATTTCAACCACTGAAGATTCAGAAGTAAATGAATGCGTGCTGCTTGGCACTGAAGCGACTTGCCCCTGCCTTTTTGTGCTCGGTGGTGACAGTTCCTTTTCTCTAACAATCATTGCGCTCCTTTTATATTTTTGGAGTCTCGGTGTTGGAAAGAACATCGAAAGTTCATCACGTTTCATTTCCCACTTGCCAAAAAAACAAACAGACCTAAACTGCCCAAGATGGATCATCATCTGTTCTGCTCTTTAAGTCTCAGACGTGGAGAATGGTCATCAGTAAACTGAGGGAAGAGCGTTGGCTAGCAACCTGCTTAAACCCTGTTGGAGCTTTGATGATACTTACTTGTCCATGTAGAAGTGGCGTGAAACATGCACACACTGATGAGTAGGATGTGGTTAGCAATCAGATGTTCTCAAATGCAAATGGTGGGAATGTGTTTCCTTTAAAAAACAGTATTTTTCATCGATCAGAGATAAAACATCAAAATGTTTCATGCAGAGTAGGCCCATCATAAATGTTTGAGTGAGTAAATCAGTTGGCAATTAGATATTTATCAGCCACAGAAGCATGGCTGCCTAGGAGCAGAGTGGGTAACTCTTCTCTCCTGTGCTCCCAGAGATCTTTTCACCTATGGCAGTCAGCCCAATTCCAAAGAGAACTCTGAGGAGCACTGTCTGTAGGAGCCTGTGTGAGAAAAAAAGTCTGGAATCAAATAAGTTCCGGAAATACTGGATTTTTCTATCTCTTCTTGATGTCGTGGTGTACATTACAGCATTAAGGATTTTGAGAAGTTTGGAAACAAATATTTTCTAAATCTGTTTGGCTTTAGAACTCTCTTTTGCGCAAAACATATTAACCATCCACATTTTAGGAGATACTGCTCTTTTGGGTTAATTGTTCACATTTGGGCAGAGATCATGATTTCTTCATCTGTGTATGTCTGTGCCAGATGCTAATTGGCACGTGGTAGGCATCAGTAAAGACTGCCTGTAAATGAAAATGGCCATGGGGGGTTGGCTGGGATGATGTTGGAAGAAGTTATGGTGTCATGAAGGTAAAGATGAACAGGACTGGGTTGGAGTCAGAGAGACAGGACTGAAATGGAGAGTGGGTTCTGATTCAGAGGGTCTGCTTTCATACCAAGTAGAGTATCAGAGCTTCTGACATCAGTCTTGAAGCCCTTCAGTTTATCTTCTTCAGTAATTATAGCGTCCCTCTTAAATACCCTGTGTTTCTAAGCTTTCACAGGCCAACTAAACACTGACAACCGTGGCTATACCTTATTCACGCTTAATGTTGATTATCAAACTGTTAAAGAAATTTCTTCTTGTAAACTGCTGCCAAGTGATGATTTAGAAAGAGACATTATTTGGAAAGACACTCTGAAGTCCACACATCACTGCATCTGGGGACTCTAAATAATGCTGTGTTCTCTCAACTTATACTCTACGTTTTATAGCACATGTGAGATATCAGAGTAATATTCCCAGGAACTGACAAAAAAGCAGAACCCCAGAGGTGCCCACAGAGGAAACTGCAGACACATCAGAGAGGAGCTCACTGTAAACAAGGCCCAAACAATTGAGCACTCCAGAAAGGTTTGTCTCTGGCCCTCAAACATCCAGGGGAAAATGCTATTACAACGTCTATTTCATACAGCTCTGAATGGGTGCCTGCAATTGGTCATCTTATGATTTGCCCAAGTAGTCAAAGGAAATTGAAAGCAGATAGAAATCAGCAGTGTTCCTAGTGTTGGTATTACACATAATGTGAACAAAATATTACATAGTCTGTCCAAAGACGAAGAGCAAGATGTTTGAAAATTATTCATTTTGATCACAGTTACTTGCAAAACTGACATTTAGCTCTCTGAAAGTTCTCATTGGAGAGTAAGTTGAGTAAATATCAAAAGGGTTGCCTTAAAACTTGTCTTTTACATGACAAGAAGTTGGGTGGCCTGGGAGTTTTAGAGTTTGGCAGAGCTTGGGAGTGGGCATACACTTACCGTCATCTCTCTATCTAAGCCTAAGCAATAGCTTAATTTATTTATTATTACTTTTAAAAGAGTTCCATTTTTCTTTCAACTAGAGGTAGGATGGGCCTAAAGGAGATGATTATGTTCATATTAAGAGAGAAATATTTTTCTTCAGTGATTATATGTGTATATGATGGCATCAATTACTAAACATACTTGTTGTTAAAACCATATGCTGACTTGTGTATCAAGGAGTATTACATTCCAGAGAGGAAAGGGCCGCAGCACCTACTCTATTATGGAAACAAAGGGCTGTTACCTCAGAGCCTATTGATATATCAAGTAATAAATGTGACAGTTACCGGTTCGATTTTTCTTATCCCATCTTCCTGAAGAACTGAAATGGAACATGCTTCTTACTAGTAACAGATGCTCAAACCCCTCTTTTGAAATTCCTCTGGAGAAGCTGCCCTGTTGATTCCATTAGGTGGGGAGGGGCTTTATGCAGATGTCTGCTCCTGGGGTTGCATTGTTGTAAGTGCTGTTCTACCACCCTTGCTGAGTGCCATGCTTTTCTCTTGTAGGTGATGTGCCTTCAGGACTTTTTTGGTGATGATGACATTTTTATTGCATGTGGACCGGAGAAGTTCCGTTACCAGGATGATTTCTTGCTAGATGAAAGTGGTAAGGAAAAAAAAAAGTTCAAAACCAGGGGAAATTTGAGGCAGCTTTCCAAAATGAGCCGCACCAGGCCAAGATTATGTCAACTCCAAAGCTACCAAATCAGTTTCAGATCCTTACGCAGCGTGTCTTTTCCATATCTTGAATTTCTTTGATTTTTTTTTTAAATATGGAAAACAGATGAAATGAGAATTGGAAAGGTTAAATCATTTAGAAGAATAAGTTACTCATGGTTAATTTATAACCACTTAATACTTAAATTGATGTTATGTAGAAAACAATGGTGTGGATTTCTACATTTTTAAATATATATTTTTTTCGCTATTTGTAGCTGAGGAATTTGTCATCGTAAAATTATTTAGGATGTTTCTAGGCTCAGCTTTCATGTGGCTTCCTTTAATTCCTAACTGGGCAAGTGGTTTTTCTTTTCCTTTAACTACTGTAGAATTCACGTGTCATTAGCATCTGTGAGGTATTAGAAAAGAGAAGGTAGCTTCTTTCCACTAACAAACTAAAGTGATACTCTGCAATTGATAAAGAGGGGACAGTTATAAAGAGGGAAAGACATGTCTTAGGAAATGAATATGAAAGGTGGTGACTTTAAGAGTGATTTTTTGATAGTATAAATCATCTGAGAATCTTAGCACTATGACAGGTAAGATTATTGTACCAAAGATTATTATACCCCTTCCCTTGATAATAGTACTCTAATTTAATTAGGTGAGTATTGCATACTTACAATTCAAATTCTGTCTAATTGGAAATGGTTTTTGGAATGATAATGAATCTGTTGTTTAGAAGAGTGCAGAAAAAGAAATCAGTCACGAGGTCAACAGATCGAGACCATCTTGGTCAACATGGTGAAACCCCGTCTTTACTAAAATTACAAAAAATTAGCTGGGCACGGTGGTGTGTGCCTGTAATCCCAGCTGCTCGGGAGGCTGAGGAAGGAGAATTGCCTGAACCCAGGAGGCGGAGGTTGCGGTGAGCCGAGATCGCGCCATTGCACTCTAGCCTGGGTAACAAGAGCGAAACTCCGTCTCAAAAAAAAAAAAAAGAAATCAGTGAGCTTCTGAAACAGTGGCTGGGCAGCACTTGAACACTAACAACGATGGGGAACGGGATGTGGCGGAGTGGCCTCACCCTAACGCTGCAGACGTGTGTTAATGCGTAGCACCTGTGTCACATGTATACATACATATTATCAGTTATATGCATTTAGAAACTAGAGTTCTTTCATTTAAAAATGACTTAGAGACCGGGTGTGGTGGCTCACGCCTGTAATCCCAGCACTTTGGGAGGCCAAGGTGGGCAGATCACTTGAGATTAGGAGTTTGAGACCAGCCTGGGCAACATGGTGAAACCCTGTCTCTACAAAAATTAGCCGGTCCTGATGGTGCACGCCTGTAGTCCTAGCTGTTCAGGAGGCTAAGTTGGTTGGATCATCTGAGCCCAGGGAGGTCAAGGGTACAGTGAGCCCTGATTGCACCACTGTACTCTGGCTTGGGCAATAGAGCAAGACACTGTCTTCAAAAACAAATAAACAAACAAACAAACAAAAGACTTAAGGTGTGTAGGGATAAGAATTTTTAAAATTGCTCCTTTCTCATGAAAGCTTCAAATGCCCAATAAGAATACAAATAGATGTGTCATTTGAAGAGATTTATTTTGGTTCAAGGACCCTAACTAGAAGAGTGGTTTGGTATCCCTTTTTCTCTAAATAAGTTGACTCTAAATACATTCCATCTTTACTTCTGATCTACGTGCCCTTTGAGGCACAGATTTTTGTAAATAGATCACAAGTATAGTGTCCTCAGAGAATGTCTCCCCACACCACCGTTTTAAAAACAGCTTTGCCACTGTGTAGAACAGGTGAAAGTCAAGAGTCAGAGAGAAGAGCTGACAGCACGGTTTGGAGAAAAATAAACTGCCCTGACTTTCCATTTAAAGAGAATAGCTGCTTGTGATAGAATGGCTTGAGAGACCAGATGCGTTCTGAAATGAAAGTCTGTTTGTGGCTTTGATACAGAAAACAGCCTGTCAAACTCGACCTGGAATACAGCTCTTTTTCAAACCAGCAAGCAGAGTGGGCCAAGTTGGCCACAGCTTCCAAGCTCTGAGGTCTCTGTCTAGGCCTCAGGTGGACTTGGGGCCCCTTCTCTATGCTGGCCGGGCTAGGTGAGCTCACACAGCTGGGCTTCCCCTCCCCAACAACCAATGTGCAGCTACTGCCACGCACCTGCCATGACGGGCTGGTAGACTTTCTGAGAAGTACAAGAAAATGCCAGAAAATCTTTTGCTATTTCCCCTTCTAATTATTTCTCATTAAAAAGAATGAGATTTACACAGGAGGACTCACATGCCATCACACACACACACACATGCACGCGCACGCACACACATACACGCACACACACACACACACACCAGAACACCTTCTCCATCTTTTGTGGTTTGACCCGGAGAAGGAACACTTCAAACTACTTAGCTGAGAACTTCACATCCCTTCCCTGGATGAATAATACCCTAACCCTTTCTTGGTGTGAAATACATTTGCTGAGTAACCATGTCCTCCCCCATTCCAAAAGAAACACGTGGATATGGAAGGAAGGGGGCTCGAATAGAAAAACTATCTAAATTGAGATTTTACTTCCTTGGATGAACTTACCCCGAGACTAAATTCACACGTTGACAACTGCAATTTTCCTGTTGCTTGTACAGCATGTTCTAGTGCTAATGAATTAACATTGGAATCTTTTTTAAAGTGCTCCGAGCATGATTTAGTGTCCTTATGAGAAGCTTGTCTGTACTTGCCCAGCTTATCTGTACTTGCTAAATGGTATTTGCACATTGATGCTTCATTTGGCCTTTTCCACAGTAGCTTCCTAAAAGGGGTGTCAGCGGGGGTACAGATATCTTCAGAATTACTACTCTTGCCCTGAGCAGGACTGTGCTTGATTTAAGGTGCCAAGAAGTGGCCTTTTGCCACAAGGCGGCACTTTCATCTTTCCAAATTAACCTGGCTCCCAGTGAGTTCAGGATTTAGCAATAATACATCCCCCTAATTACTGCTAGGAAATCCCTTACGGATGTCTCTTAAGGTTCATTCTGGGAGGAGATTTGCCATTATAGACGAGTATTTCGTGGGGCCACACTGGAGACAGATCAACACAGGAAACTTCCAGGGAGTCTCCTTCTAAGTTTGCACATTCGGAAAATCACACCTTCCTTGTTCTGGTTCAGAATGTAACCATTTTAGCGATTTCGTCATCAATCAGTGGAATCTTAGCGCCTTGGAGATGGTGGCTAGAGCACTATAGATAGAGACAGGCAGAGAGGCCAGCAGATCCTTTCCTTGCTGTCTAATTTAGAATGATGAAACATAGGCGGGGAAAATGTCACACTGGAGACAGGAAGCTCGACATAGTTTTGCTTCTGTGTCGATGACAAATGGACCAATTTGTGATCTGTTTCCATTTAACAGTGATAGGGTTTTGTTGAGAAAGGATCACCCCACGCCTGGGAGGAACAGTGAACTACTTGGGGATGAGCCTAAGACTGGATGTCAATTCTTGTCCAATCCCCCACCTCAAAGCCAGTGCCCCCACTCTCCTTGGTCAGTTCCTTCAGTCACTCACTGCACTGCCATCGGAGCCTTGCCCCCAACAGGCCTGTCACCTGCTCGGGAGTCCAGATATCTGTCATTCTCTCTTTCAACTTTCCTCAGATCTTTCTAGTTTTTTATCAACCAGTTCCTAAGTGCTCTTGATTCTGATGTTAATAGGCATTACCTTCAGCGCCCACCGTTTTGCCTAGATGTTGGATTAATTTCCTAGGGCTGCTATAACAAAGTACCATAAACTGGGTGACTTAAAACAACAGAAATGTGTTAGCTCACAGTTCTGAAGGCAAGAAGTCCAAAATCAAGGTGTTGGCAGGGCAGTGCTCCCTCTGAAGGCTCTAGGGAAGAATCTTCCTCGCCTCTTCTGAATTTTGGGTGACTGCCAGCCGTCCTTGGCTTGTGGCCGTATCATCACTCCAGTCTTCACCTCCATCTTCATGTGACCTTCTCCATGCATTTCAGTATAATTTTCCTCTTCTCATAAGGACACTAGTTATTGGATTAGGACCCACTCACATTCAGTATGACCTCATCTTAGCTTGGTAACATCTACAAAGACTCTATTTCCAAATAAGGTTCATTCAAAGGTACCAGAATTAGTATTGGAACATATCTTTTGGGGAACAAAATTCAACCTAAAAAGGACAACTGGTGGGGGCTGTTCAGATTTTATTTGAACTTGGGTTACAAGTAAACTGATGTTTATTAATTTGTTTGGATCTGTCGTTAGATGTTTACAGTTATAGCATTATATTTGTTAGTAGAATACATCAACAACAGAGCTGTGGCTGCCCCTCATCTGACCCTTTACAGTTAGGGTTCCTCGCCTTGTGGATCATAGGAATGCTGTCAGACAGTCTGAGGATTGCAGCAGTGCATTTGACAGAGCTCTTCTTGAAATCCCTTGGACTAAGATGATATGTATAGTGAATGGCACAGGTGGTTGTATTTTTAATTGATTGATCTTCTCTGGCCAAAAGGTACTGATTTATAGGCTGATGTCAAATGTGCCGGAGGAGTTCTCTATTAGGATTGACCTATCAGGCCCCTGAAGATAAGGATTGTGTTTATTTTCTGAGAGTGAACAGGTTTCACACCACAGGGTTCTGTTTTGGACTTGATACAGTTTAGCATGGTTATCAGTGTCCTTTAGAGGCCAGGTGGCCCACACCTGTAATCCTAGCACTTTGGGTGGCCAAGGTGGGCAGATCACAAGGTCAGGAGATCGAGACCATTCTGGCTAACACAGTGAAACCCTGTCTCTACTAAAAATATACAAAATTAGCTGGGCGTGGTGTTACCTGCCTGTAGTCCCAGGTACTCGGGAGGCTGAAGCAGGATAATCACTTGAATCCACAAGGCAGAGGTTGCAGTGAGCTGAGGTTGTGCCACTGCACTCCAGCCTGGGTGACAGAGCGAGACTCCATCTCGAGGGTCCTCTAGAGAGCATTCAAGCTGTGCAGATTCGAACCATCAGGGAGGAGAGTTATTGCGGTCAAAGGTAAGATGAGGATTTGAAAAGGTTCTAACAGGGTGGATTGTATCCAACCAGAGAAAATTGAATTCATATAAACAAAAAGAGCCCTAGGGTGTGAAAAAAAGAAAGAAAAAAGCCAGCCTTGCAAGCTTACTTAGGAACAATGTTGGTTTCACAGCAGCACGTGTGAAATTTATTTACTTGACTGCAGGCTTAGTATGAGATGTTATGTGTCATGGGTCATTTGTGTGTGGGTTGTAGGTATATCACCTACTATATTGTAAAATGTTTTTGTCCCTCTGATTGAAGATGGTAAATGTGAACTGAAACAAAAATTTAAAATTAAAAAATATATTAATATTCATAAAACTAAGTAACTGTAGAATAAATGTAAATGAGCTTTCAGATTGTTTATATGTTTGTAGTGTTTATAATTCTGAAGTCATTAAAGCTCAAAACTGCAGGAAGGTTTTTGAGATGCAGTGTGTGCATGTGTGTGTGTGCGTGTGTGCGTGTGTGCCCGTGCACGTGTGTGCATGTGTAGCGTTCCATCTCCAGGAAAGACCAGTCCTGCTTCTGCCTGTTTCAGACAGACGTACCTGGGGTCCAGTGTTTTTCCTGGGTACGTGATTCTAGAATGGACATTTCCTCAGCTTCTCTTATGGATCTCCATGGTGTTGGGTACCCAAGATCTGCTTGGTAAATATTTCTAGAAATATTCCATCCTGACCACTTTCCTGGGACTCATGTCCCCTAAATAAGGTAGAAGATACACTAGGCACCATTCACCCTGGGTTCTGATTACCTTCCTTAATTCTGGGTGATAAGAAAATAGGGCTAGAACCTATTTAGGTTGGTGCGAAAGTAATCACAGCTTCTGCCTTAAAAGTAATGGCAAAAAATGTGATTACTTTTGCACCAGCCTAATAGAATAGTAGGAACAGTATTGGAATAGTGGGATTGTGTTTAGAAGATGCAGTCTCATCCAGACTCTCTGTCCTGCTTTCTGTGTGGTCTCTACCTCTCCAAACTTGCTTCCTATTCCCTGAAACACCTCTTTGTTTCCCCTGGGTTGTAATGGACCTCAAATGAGACAATAAATGTCAAAGCACATTCGAAACTGTGTTCCTTATTACCCAGTGAATGATGCCGGTGAATGACACCTCAGCTGAAACTCCTAGTGGATTGCAGCTGGACTCAGCCACTTAGCTTCATTTGCAGGCCTTAATTGGAGGCAGATGACATCAAGATCTGCGTTTGGTGCCCTTTGGAACCAGAAAGTGATTACTGCAGCTTTCTTCCACTCCTAAGTTTTGTTGCTGTGGTGGAGGTGAGAGGGGATTAAGAGTCCTTTGAAGATACCCACTCTTCTCTAAAAGTGACAGTGTTCAGGAGTCCCAGCCGTTGGGAAACGCCTCCCTCTCTCCATGCCCACGTTGATTTGGGTTAAAGAGATCTGATGACCCTACTGAGGGTCCTGAGGCTGGTGATGTTAGGAAACCAGAAGGTTAATGGGAACGCTGGAAGATGCTCACAGTCAGGACAAAGACCACACCTCCTCACAAGCCAGGTTTTGAGCTACTAAATCCATCCATTCTTTCACTCATACAGTCATTTATTCGATAAGCCAACTTACTATGTACCAGGCAGCATGCTAAGAATACGTACCCACAGACAGTAGCACTTACATCACATGTAATCTTTCATATTGACTTTATTTTTTCCTTTCTTTTTTTTGGAGATGAACTCTCACTGTGTCACCCAGGCTGGAGTGCAGTGGCTTGATCTTGGCTCAGTGCAACCTCTGCCTCCCAGGTTCAAGTGATTCTCCTGCCTCAGCCTCCCAAGTAGCTGGGATTACAGGCATGCACCACCATGCCTGGTTAGTTTTTTCATATTTTTAGTAGAGACAGGGTCTTGCCATGTTGACCAGGCTGGTCCATACTGGCTTTTAAGATTGTTTATATGTAAAGATGTCAGGGGATCTTAGGTAATGAACTTTGACCCAGAATACTAAATATTGCATATTATTTTAGTGGATTTTATCTCAGGAAAAATACTGCGGTAAAATGACTAGTGATTTACAACAAACAGACAACTCTTTGTAAATCTACATTTTACTTGCATTATAAGGCCATTTTACATTACATTTCTTTGAGATGGATGGTACTTGTTGGTGCTGGAATATTTTATTGTTTCAGTAGATGTTAACTCTAGGAACGTACAGTTTGTATTTTAAAGCAACAGTATTAGGGCTGGGCTTGGTGGCTCATGCCTATAATCCCAACAGTTTGGGAGCTGAGGCAGGTTGGATCACTTGAGCTCAGGAGTTCGAGACCAGCCTCGGCAACATGGTAAAACCTCATCTATACAAAAAATACAAAAAATTAGCTGGGCATAGTGGAGTGCACCTGTAGTCCCAACTATTCGACAGGCTGAGATGGGAAGATCACTTAAGCCGCAGAGGTTGAGGCCGCAGTGAGCTGAGATTGCACCACTGCTCTCCAGCCTGGGTGACAGAGTGAGACCCTGTCTCAAAAAAACAAAAAAAATAAACAAATGAAAAACTATATAGCTATCTTGTTGAATAATTCCAAGTTTTTGTGGCTTTTCATTGTCTTAGGAGAAAAGGATGTAAAATCTGGTATGATCATTCCCAATTTCATTGATTTGTAGAATTCAGCCTGATGTTTCAAATAGAGGGTTTGGGCGCTTTTGTCTGTTTTCTGTTCTGAATAGAGCACATTCGCTAATGTGCTTTGCTCTCTGCAAGTTTCCATTTGCCTCTAAGCAGTGGAAAGGCCGCAGGGGGTTCTGGAGACTTTCCCGACCATAGCTACCTTTTAGCTCATCCATAAATATGAAGTGTCCCAGAACATAGTGATTTTTCCAACTTCATCAACTGCCAAGCTATGGATACATATAGAGTACTGTTCTTTGGAGGCAGAATCTAACTCAAGCTCAGACTACTTCCTTTGCTACAAATAGATAATTTTCCACTTAGAAAATCAAGGCATTTTATAACACATGCAATCTTTTCTTTACATTTTCTCTTCTGGTCTTCATGGGTCTTCTTTTTCATTGCATTCAATAGTGACATACGAATTTTTGACATGGAAAACCCTATAAAACATAGCATTGTATATGAATCCTGGGCACGAAGGGTCTTGGAGGTCATCAGCTTCCCCTCCGCTTTGACGTAGAAACCCTCTCCACGGCATCCAGCAGCTCCACCGTCCCCAGCTAGATCCCTTCGTTGATGATGGTGTAAAACATAAGGAGACCAATGCCACTGTCCACTAGTGCTCATTTTTAACAAGTTATTGAGCCCAAATTAATCTCTCTCCAGCTTGCACATAGTCCTCCTAGTTCTGGTTTCCAGAGTAACAAATACCACTCACTGTCCTCGTTCTTTTTTTTTTTTTTTTGAGACAGAGTTTCGCTCTTGTTACCAGGGCTGGAGTGCAATGGCACGATCTCGGCTCACTGCAACCTCCACCTCCTGGGTTGAAGCAATTCTCCTGCCTCAGCCTCCCGAGTAGCTGGGACTACAGGCACGCACCACCATGCCCAGCTAATTTTTGTATTTTTAGTAGAGATGGGGTTTCACCTTGTTGACCAAGATGGTCTCGATCTCTTGACCTCGTGATCCACCCGCCTCGGCCTCCCAAAGTGCTGGGATTATAGGTGTGAGCCACACACCCGCCACTGCCCTCGTTCTAAGGAGCGCTTTCCTCCTACCCCTCTCCTCATCATCAGTCACTCTGTAAACTGTTACTTCTTTTCCTTCTAGACCAAAATGATCTGTATCTTCCCTCATCTTCTCTCCTGCTTTCCTCAACTTTCCAAGAAAAAGAAGAGTCTCCCTTCTTTCTGAAATCAATGATCGTTTCCTGTTTTATCTTCTCTGTCTCTTTGTGGCCTGGCCTTGTCAGTATTTCTGTTCCTACTGCTTTGTGGATCTGTCGTTTTACCCCATCTATTGGGTAGGTGGGGCACATCTCTTTTCTTTCGGCGCACAGCCAGGCCCAGTTTCCTCTTACCCTAAAAGAGCCTCCAGTCATCTCCGTCATCTCATCAAACCACAATGCCTTTCTTTTTCTGCCAAACTGCTAAAAAATAATAATAAATAATGACTGTCCTTGAAGCCTTCACTTCCTCAACCTGATCATTTGTTATACTATTGTATAACTGATACATGGAAAGCACAAGAATTATGGGGTTTTATCAGTTTTTAAAAAATCTGTCTTCCGCCATCCGTTTAGGTTTATATAAGGCTGGAATTTCCTCTCTTGGCACTGGATGGCACCTCAGCAATCCCAAGATTTTTCTGGTCCCTCCTAAGATAGCAAAAAAGTGTTGTGGACTCTTCTAGATACAATTTGCACCTTTATTCCAAAGTGGAAGTATCTAGTCCCACATGATAGTCATTCAAAATTGGAGTTCCGTTTCCACACCTAGCCAGAGCCCAATGTAGCATGCGGTGAGTCCCCTACTCTGAAGGACAAGGGAAGGGTTGGTGACTCCTCTCCTGTCCACTCCCTCCTCCCCGCTGTTTTGATCTCTCCAGGATTGGAATGGGGATGAGGTGGGTGGGACAGGGTGATGAGAAAGGAGAGGTGGAAAGTCCTTACTTGACTGTTCGGTTACAGGGTGGCTTCAGGCTCTCTCGGCCAAGATCTGTGATTTAAAGCTAACTTCCCTTCTGGGTGTTTTCATGAGTTCTTCAGGGACTCTCACTGGGAACATTCCGCTCTTCTTAATGAGGTAGTCGATTCAGTTTCCTCCAGCTTTGGCTGAGTCTCTCTCAGTCCCTGTTTTCCAAAGCCCTCCCTATCGGCCTCAGATGCTCCTCTTGGGAAGAATTTAAATTAGTTTCATGCCAACTCATGCCCTCAGATCCGTCAGAACACCCATGCATCCTTTACATCCAACAACAGGCCACCCAGCACAACCAAGCCTCCTTCAATTTTCTGCCAGAGGCTGTCAGGTGAAAGTCGAACACATAAATACCAGTGTGTTATTTCCCTCTGTCCACAGAGGACACTGATCAAGCACTTAGGATCTTCCAGTGAAACTCCTGTTGAGGTGAAGGGGAATATCACCCCTCTTTTGGAATGATGGGATTTGAAGCGAGGCTCTCTCTTAAGGAGTCCTTCTCATAGATGTGCTTTCTCTCCAATAACTTAAGCCTTTATCTTCAAAGTGGGTAAGAAGACTAAGTTCTAGAACCGTTTATATCTGCTTTGAAATTTCTGGAAGAGGATCCATCTCACAATTCACTTTGGTGTCTGATACACATCTCCTTGGAGTCTGGGTGAAATTTTCATTTTCAATCCTATTACATTTGCAACTGGAGTCTATGCCTACCATATGTAATAGTTGCACTCAGCAAGGATAATCTTCAAAGCACTAGATTCAATATTCTTTTTTTTTCTTCTTTATCCTCCTTGACTTCTTTATAGCATTTGACATTTTCGATGATTCCCTCCTTGAAATTCTCTCCCCTTGACCCTTCATAGTGTCTTGCTGTCTTGGTCTTCTGCCTGGCCCCCTTTGAATACTCTTAAGCTCCTTTCAGGTTTGCTTTTCTGTCATGTATCCCTACATAATCGTTCCCGAAGATTCATTCATTTTTTAACTTAATTACTCTCCATTCCTAGCCAAGTTAATCCACTTTAATGGCTTCGGCAACGATGGTTCTGGTAGACAGCGATGGTGACGAATGGCAACCAGATGGTAGGCAATAAGCGAAGCCTTTGAAGTATGTGTAACTTTTCCCAAATTTACAATTAAGGAAATTGAGGCTTGGGGAGGATAAATAATTTGTTCAAGGCCACACAGCTGGTATTAAAGGCAAACTCAAGCTCAAGTTTGTTTTGTTTGACTTCTGAACCTTTACCTGTACCTCCCTTAAGGTACACGTCTCTAACCGTGACTCCTCCTAAGAGCTCCAGAATCAAATTTCCAACTGCCTCTTATGAACTTTCCTGTGACTATTCCACAGCCACCTGAGATTCAGCACATTCCACAACTGAACTCATCATCTACTTGGTCAGCTTCATTTCTTCTTCTGTGTTTCCTGGATGAGCTCATGGCATCAGCATTCTCAACACAAAGGTTTCAAAACATGGAGTCACCTTTTACTCACTGCTCACTCTCACTTTCCAAAGCCCATCTGTCCCCCTCCTTCCCGACGATACTGCCATTACCTTTGGCCAGTTTCTCATCAGCTGCCACTTAGATTCTTGAAGATGCTTGAACTTTCTATCCTAGTTGCAGTTTTTCGTCTTTCCACACCACGTTTGAACACAGATCGATCCTCTTGAGTTCACTTACCCAGCCCTCCGCTGCCTGCAGACTCCTTGGCATGCCTTTCTAGGGCAGTTGTGATCTGACTCAATTGTATCTTTCTAGCTGTTCTCACCCTTTATTCCTCCTCTGCCCTCTGGCCACAGTATTATTTGTGGGTCTCCCAAAAGCTATTTATTTTAGAAATATCTGTTTTTACTTATATTGCCTCATTAATGTGGAATGCTTTTCTTCCTCTTCTCCTTCCCCACCCACGACTCCATCTTGTCCTTTGTAGTTCAAGGCAACCATCACCATCCTTGTAAAGCCTTTCTCCATCTACTTGGAGAAGTCGTTGCTTAATTTCTTAGCAGCAAAGCATTCAAGAGGTGGCTTAGGTGCTGTTAAAAGCATTTAAAAGAGAAACAGAGCTTAAAAGTTTGGAAAATTTACAGCCTGACAATGCTATAGAAAGGAAAATCCCACATTCTGAGGAAAAATTCAAGTGGCTGCAGAAATTTGCATAAGTAGCTAGGAGCCAAATTTTAATCCTCAAGACAATGGGAAAAATGTCTCCAGGGCATGTCAGAGGTCTTCATGGCAGCCCCTCTCATCACAGGCCCAGAGGTCTAGAAGGAAAAAGTGGTATTGTGGGCTGGGCCCAGGGTCCCTGAGCTGTGTGCAGCCTAGGGACTTGGTGCCCTGTGTCCCAGCCACTCCAGCCATGGCTGAAAGGGGCCAATGTAGAGCTTGGGCCATGGCTTCAGATGGTGCAAGGCCCAAGTCTTGGTAGTGTCTGCGTGGTACTGAGCCTGCGGGTGCACAGAAGTCAAGAATTGGGGTTTGAGAACCTCTGCCTCGATTTCAGAGGATGTATGGAAATGCCTGGATACCCAGGCAGAAGTTCGCTGCAGGGGAGGGACCTCATGGAGAACCTCTGCCAGGACAGTGTGGAAGGGAAATGTGGGGTGAGAGCCCTCACACAGAGTACCTACCGTGGCGCCACCTAGTGGAGCTATGAGAAGACGGCCACCGTCCTCAGACCCCAGAATGTTAGATCCACCATCAGCTTGCACCATGCAACTGGAAAAGCCAGACACTCAATGCCAGTCCATGAAAGTAGCTCAGAGGGAGGCAGTACCCTGCAATGTCACAGAGGCAGAGCAGCCCAAGACCATGGGAACCCACCTCTTGCATCAGTGTGACCTGGATGTGAGACTTGGAGTCAAAGGAGATCATTTTGGAGCTTTAAGATCTGACTACTCTGCTGGATTTTGGACTTGCATGGCCCCTATGGCCCCTTTGTTTTGGCCAATTTCTCCCATTTGAAACAGTTGTATTTACCCAATGTCTATAGTCCCATTGTATCTAAGAAAGTAATTAACTTGCTTTAGCTTAGGCAGAAGGGATTTGCCTTGTCTCAGATGAGACTCTAAACTGCGGACTTTTGAGTTAATGCTGAAATGAGTTAAGACTTTGGGGCACTGTTTTGAAGGGATGATTGGTTTTGAAATGTGAGGACATGAGATTTGGCAGGGGCCAAGGGTAGAATGATATGGTTTGGCTCTGTGTACCCACCCAAATCTCATCTTGAATTATACTCCCATAATTCCCACATGTTGTGGGAGGAACCTGGTGGGAGATAATTGAGTCATGGGGGCGGTTGCCCCCTACTGTTCCCATGGTAGTGAATAAGTCTCTTGAGATCTGATGGTTTTTATTAGGGGTTTCTGCTTTGCATTTTCCTCACTCTCTCTTTGCCTGCTGCCATCCATATAAGATGGTACTTGCTCCTCCTTGCCTTCTGCCGTGATTGTGAGGCTTTCCCAGCCATGTGGAACTGTAAGTCCAATCAAACCTCTCTCTTTTGCAAATTGCCCAGTCTCGGGTATGTCTTTATCAGCAGTGTGAAAACAGACTAATACAATATACACACACACAGATAGAGAGAGAGATAGACTTATAAGGAATTGGCTTGTGTGATTTTGGAGGCAGAGAAGTCCCACAGTCTGTGGTCCATAAGCTGGTGAACCAGGAAAGCCAGTGGTATAGTTCAGTCTGAGAATAAGGACCTGAGAACTGGAGGAACCAATGAGAAGTCCCAGTCCAAGGGCAGGAGAAGATGAAATGAGACGTCCCAGCTCAAGCAGTGAGGCAGAAGAAAAAAGGCGTGAATTCATCCTTCATCTGCCTTTTGTTCTGTTTGGGCTTTTGTGGATTAGATGAGACCCACCTACATTGGAGAAGGTAGTCTACTTCGCAGAGTTCACTGATTCCAATGCTAATTTTAGCCAGAAACACCCTCACAGACCCTGCCCCCCCAATAATGTTTAATCTGGGCACCCTGTGGCCCATTCAAGTTGACATATCAAATTAACCATCCATGTTACATACCCAGTGGGTAGGAGAGTTGAAATTAAAACTGAGGATCCTGGACACTTTGCACTTTGTCTTGCTTTATTGTAAGTGCCTTGAAAATGGTCCTGTGTATCATTAAAATATATATCCCACAGCACATATCAGGGTGCCCTGAATATCATAAGGGCTCAGGAAATATTAGCTGAATTAATGGATGCAGAAGGAATCTATTCCATCTGTCAGTATTCAGATGCTTGAGGCCCATAGCCTGGTACTTCCCAAAACCTTTTCCAGACAAAATTTCTTCAACTATTTCTTTTAAGACCACCCTACTATCCTGGTTACACTTCTCTTGATATCCAATACTAGATATTGATCAGCAATATCCTCCTTAAAATGGCACCTAAAACTGAAGTCCTCGGGGGCTTCAAAGAGCATTAAGAATATAAACTTATTTGATAGAGGCAGCAAACTTGTCCAAATGTAGCTTAAGTGCAATTAAGGTTTCTCTTAACAATTGTCAAACAATGCAGGCTCATGGTTAGCTTTTGGCCAGCTGAACTCTGGGGCTTTCTGATGTGATGTCAAGCCAGGTTCCACTTGTTTAATTGAATATTTGAACCTTATTGCAGTGCTTTCATTGTATTCATGCCAGCGAGCATCTTATTAATTTTAGTCATTAATTCCGGCCATTTAAGAACTTTAAGCATCCAAATTCTGCCTGAGCATAAACGACAGCAGAGAGTTGAAATGAGGTCTGATTTCCAGTCCCTTGTTCTTCCCAAGTGAGTTATGCTGCTAGAGGCCTGCCTAGCCAAAGCCAACAGCATAGCTGCCTAGAAGCTCTGATACAATGAAAAGAAATGAAAAGCTATGGTAATCCTCACATTTCCTTGTGGGCAACAATGGGAGGAGAGCCTCAGACTCAGCGTCCAGCTTTGTCTGGGTGATTGCCTGCAGCTGATTAATAGACTGTTAAAAGATAAATGTAGGCACATTAAAAATGTAAAGAGTTGGCCGGGCGCGGTGGCTCACGCCTGTAATCCCAGCACTTTGGAAGGCCGAGGCGGGTGGATCACGAGGTCAAGAGATCGAGACCATCCTGGTCAACATGGTGAAACCCCGTCTCTAGTATAAATACAAAAAAAAAAAAAAATTAGCTGGGCATGGTGGCGCGTGCCTGTAATGCCAGCTACTCGGGAGGCTGAGGCAGGAGAATTGCCTGAACCCAGGAGGCGGAGATAGCGGTGAGCCGAGATCGTGCCATTGCACTCCAGCCTGGGTAACAAGAGCGAAACTCCATCTCAAAAAAAAAAAATGTAAAGAGTTTATTTAAACAGACAGTAATTCATGAATTGGGCAGCACCAAACCAAAAGCTGTTTGGCCTCCAACAAAGTGACATAGGAAGAGGCTTTTATGAGGTGGACATTGACTCAAGGCAAAGACAGTGTTCGATTGGTTGAAGTGGAGCAGTAGACTTATTTAGGTCATTCCAGTGGAAAGCCCTGGTTAAAGACTGTTGGCAGGGCTGGGCACGGTGGCTCAAGCCTGTAATCCCAGCACTTTGGGAGGCCAAGGCGGGTGGATCACGAGGTCAAGAGATCGAGACCATCCTGGTCAACATGGTGAAACCCCGTCTCTACTAAAAATACAAAAAATTAGCTGGGCATGGTGGCGCATGCCTGTAATTCCAGCTACTCAGGAGGCTGAGGCAGGAGAATTGCCTGAACCCGGGAGGCGGAGGTTGCGGTGAGCCGAGATCGCGCCATTGCACTCCAGCCTGGGTAACAAGAGTGAAACTCCATCTCAAAAAAAAAAAAAAAAAAAAAGACTGTTGGCAGTTTCTGATGGGTTATGCTTAAGTTTTATTTTACCTTTCACACTGAGTTACATTTCAGCCAGCTTATATAGGAAGCCAAGGTACTGGCATCATCTCAGTCTAATGGAGTTCCGATTTTCTCTTTCTTACTTTCTTTCTTTCTTTCTCTTTCTTTCTTTATCTCTCTTTCTCTCTCTCTTTTCTTTCTTTCTCTCCTTCCTTCCTTCCTTCCTTCCTTCCTTCCTTCCTTCCTTCCTTCCTTCCTTCCTTCTCTTTCTCTCTCTCTCTCTCTCTCTCTCTCTCTTTCTTTCTCTCTTTCTTTCTCTCTTTCTTTTCTTTCTTTCTTTCTTTTTCTTTCTTTCGAGTCTTGCTCCATCACCCAGTCTGGAGTGCAGTGGCACAATCTCGGCTTACTGCAGTCTTCTCCCCTGAGTTCAAACGATTCTCCTGCCTCAGCCTTCTGAGTAGCTGGGACTATAAGTGTGCATTGCCACACCTAGTTAATCCAATTAATTTCTTTTGAACAAGTCCTGCAGAGGAAGACAACAGATTGCTCTGTCCCTTGCACTCACGCACACATACCCCTGAGTGCCGGAAGGAACCGCAGGGCTCTAGTGTGGGTCCACAGGGCATAGGAACTTAGGTTTTTGTTCCTATTTGAAATATGCCCACTTATTTTCCCACACCAAACATGCACTGGTTAAGAGCCTACTGCATGTCAAGTATTCTTGGGTTTAAACAAACCTGTTCTAGAAAGTTAAATATCTACTTCAGGGTTTAAACAAAAACATTCTAGAATGTTAAATATCTACTGCAGGAAAGCAGATGAAGTGAAAATCCCTGTGGAAAATAGTATACTTGATGTAAAGGTGGTTTTAAAATCCGGTTTCAAATTGGGTAATAATTTGATACATGTGTGTATATAGGCTGTCTTTGTAGCTTTTTATTTTGGTAAGTGTTCTGGATGACTAAAATATATTAAGATACTGATATTCTGTGGCTCTTCACCACTTGAAGCTGAGTTTTTCTATCTTAACAGCTCTGGAAAATAAACACATACATAAGCTTTTATTTAAAAAAATGTAAAAACTGATTGTGTAGGTGACATCTTCATTTTTCAATAGGCTGAATCACTACAAAATCATGAGTCTCACTTTTCTTGAAGACCTAAAAAACAGATAGGAAAAGAAGAGAGTCTCTAAGTTTGTATCACTCCTAGTCAAAAAAATCATAGAACAAAGCTGAAGAAAAGTGGCAGTGCTGTCAGGAATGCCAGGAAATGGACTAGAAGAATCCATGCAGGTTAGCTCAGAGTAGGGGAATGAGGAAAGAAGCATCATTGCCAGCAGGGCAGGGTGAAACTAGCACCATCTTGCTCACAGATAAAAATCAACCTCTATGTTAGTTATGAAAGCACTCTAGGGCCAGCGGAGCTGGTGATTGCCTTTTGTTCACTGGAGGACATCCTGACAATATGGCAGGAGGGATATCCCAGTGATCTGACCACAGAGCTCCCTGCCCAACTATTGAGAACTGAGGTTATAAAGCTTTTGAGTTTATTAGCTCTGGAGAAAAAAAAATCTGTTTTTATAGATTTGCCCCTTAACTCTAATCTTAATATAGCCAAATTTATGTTTTCATACCTTTTTTTGTTTGTTTCATACTTGACAGCCTTTCAACAGAATTTTTCTGAGAATACCATTCATTAGAAATTAGAAGATTAGTACACGCTTTTTAAAAAGTGTGTAGAAAAGCGAGTACCCCTGCTGCTTTTTGCTCAAGTGAGATATAAAATATCACCAGATGCTGTGGGGTTCCCAAATATGAAAATTAGCATAGCTCAATATACTATCCACAAGAGGTACAGACAACATGAATTCACTTTATTATGTTGCAGTAGCCTGATCTTATATGTGTACACATACATAGAGGTACAGATTCTACTAACAGTGAGTGAATACGTACAATGTGCAGGCGTTGCCCTGAGCACTAGGCGTATCACAGTGAACCAAAGAGAGAGAAATTCTTGCCCACAGAGAGCTTACATCTTATCAGAGGAACGCATTAACATACAAAATCATATGCAAATTACCTAGTATATCGGAAGGTAAGTGCTATGAAGAAGAGTGAAACAGGGAAGGAAGAAGGGGTATATGGAGAGTGGACGGTGTGGGGAGGCTGCAGAGATCAAGACTTCAGGAAGCAGTGACATCTCTGAGCAAAGAATTGAGGGGCTAACGGAGCCAGCCATGCAGGGCCCAGAGCAAGAATGCTCCCCGGGCACAGGAAGCAGTTAGTGCAGAGGGTCTGACTTGCGAGGGCGCCTGACCTGTTCTCATGCACTGCTCTGTGGTGGCAGGAAGGCTGCAGTGCTGAGTACAGTTCCAACACCAGCCCCCAGGAGTCGGCCCAGGCTTTGCAGGTTAAGGGCACCATCCCCAATAAGGCTGCCCTGCGCTTCAGGACCAGCCACAGATATAGAGGTCCCCAGGCCACCCACACTTCTGACCCACACTCTTAGCCAATTGAGAAGGGCTGGCTTGTGGCATGATTCATCTAAAAATATGTATAATGCAAAATCTCTTTCATTTGCTTATAGAGTAGATTTTATATTTCACGCTGTGTATTATTTCCTTCAGATAGATAATTTGGAAACTAGATTACTTTTGCTCCATAAATTCCTAATTGTTGGAGTTGAAAGAACATTAAGGGATTTCTAGTTCAGTTCTTTTATTTCACAGTGGGAGGAAGCCAAAGCCCAGAGGGGTCACGTGAGAGCTCAAAGTCAACTAGAAGGGTAGTGTCAGAGCTGAACCCTAAAGCTTCTTTCTTCCAGAAGCTCCTGACTTCTAGTCTGGGGCTCATTCCATTATGCGGTTGCACCATTCAGTCAGTACATCAGCATCAGGCTAAAATACACCCTTGGAAAAGCACCAGTCTGGAGATGGGGGTTATGGGTCACACCAACTCCTGCCCTTTGCACCTGGGTGACGCTGTACAAATTACTTAACCTCTCTGAGTCAAGGTCCACAGTAAGGGAGAGACAAAAGTAGTACCAATCACAAACAATTGTCATGAGGATCAAATGAGATGATGTCGGTGAAAACCACATTGCAGAGCTGTAATATAATGGGCAAATATTACTACTTGGTGGTATTATTTTTGGGTTCTAAGAAACTGTCATCTCTTGAGTAAAGTGGAGCAAATTTGAGGTCTTTATTGTGAACTATGTAACAGACATTTATCTGAACAATATGCTAGTGAATGTGGGGGATGCTCTCTTATGGAGAAACTCCCAGGAGGAGGCTGTCCACAGTCCGCAGCAATGCTTAACAAACTCAAATTGGAACGTGGTACAAGGACTGTGTGGCAACCCAAAGCCGAAAGCTTGGAAGTTCCAGCACGTGGTGCACTGTTGCGTAGAATGAGACTCCCAAGAGGTTCCCTGACAGTAAGATTACATTTGCAGCTGGGCGCGGTGGCTCACGCCTGTAATCCCGGCACTCTGGGAGGGCTAAGCAGGCAGATCACGTGAGGTCAGGAGTTCCAGACCCGCCTGGCCAACATGGCAAAACCTCATCTCTACTAAACATGCAAAAATTAGTTAGGTGTGGTGGCCCATGTCTGTAATCCTAGTTACCTCAGAGGCTGAGGCCGGAGAATCACTTGAACCTGGGAGGCAGAGGTTGCAGTGAGCTGAGATACTGGGACTGCACTCCAGCCTGGGCAACAAAATGAGACTCTGTCTCAAAAAAAAAAAAGAAAGAGAGAAAGAGAGAGAGAGAGAGAGAGGAGAGAGAGAGAGAGAGAGAGAGAGAGAGAGAGAGAGAGAGAGAGAGAAAGGAAGGAAGGAAGGAAGGAAGGAAGGAAGGAAGGAAGGAAGAAAGAAAGAAAGAAAGGAAAAAAGAAAGATTACATTTGCCTTTTGTGAATATTTCTTCCCCCTCTGGCCAAGAGGCTGTTATTATGTGTAACTCTCAGCCCTGGCTCTGGACACCTAGTTTCGTGTACAAACTGCAGGTTTAGGTAAAGCATATAGGTCTTGAGATTTCAAGCATAGAAGACACTAACAGAATTAAGCTGCATATCTTGGATGTGTAGTCATATTTTCTGTGGTGTCTGCTTGCTTTGTTCTCTATAGAGTGGATGAAGAGTATGCACATGTATAATTAGTGTTTATATACATAAACTGATCAGTCAGCAAATAGATCAGAGTGGTGAGATCTGCCCAAAATAAGAATAAAAATAAAAACAGCAAACAACAACCAAACACACAAAAGGTAGTTCTTGACTCAAAGATAATAAAATTCATATAATATGCTGTAATCAAAAAATAAATTGAAAATGGACATGAGTAACTTAAAACACATTAAAATGGAGTAAGACAGTTCGTTAACTTATTTTTTAACCCTAGAAAGGCATTCTATCAAACTGATTGATATCATTATTTTTTAAATGCTCTTGAGAGGTTTCTCTGTATTTAGACTGATCCTAGGCTAGTTAATACATGGCATCGTTTCTGCAGCTGTGCCTTCACGTGGTGAGAGCATTAGCATATTTTACATAGTCTTTCAAATGTGCTGCTGCTAATTATATAATTTCTCATGTTTGGTTTGTAGCCAGCATCAGGAATCTGAATTATTTAGAGTGATGATAATTCTCTCGTCTGACTGCCTCTTCTCTAGCAGTTTGCAAAGGAAGCTTAGCCCAAGATGCCTGTAGCAGGTAGCCTTGGAAGAATTCTAGCTAGGCTCTTCTTTGGCCACTCCTCTGCCAGATAGGTTTCCAAGGAGGACAGGATAAGGGCCAATCTATAGTAGATTGATTAGGCTATAAAGTTACAAATGTATCAGAGCCGGGAAACTTTGATTCTAAAATCATTTGCTCACCTTTGGATTTTGGTGGTGAATTATTAGCCAGCTACTGCTCAAGTGTAGTGGATGGTACTAAAAAGATCTTGTCTAAATTTAAGATCAGCAGCCTTTTTCTGAAAAAAGCAGGATAGTGAATATTTTAGCCTTCTTGGGCCATATGGTCTCTGGTGAAACCGCTCAGCTCTACTGTTCTCGTGTGAAAGCAGCCATAGATGATAGGTAAGCATGTACAGGTAGCTTTACTCTAATAAAACGTTATTCATAAGAACAGGCAATGGGCCAGGTTTGGCTTTTAGGCTATAGGTAGCTAAACCTTGGTCAGAACCACTAATTTTTAATTTTCTGGAGAATATGCCCCTTCATGAGAATTTAATGAGAGGTATGGACCCTACTCCAGAAAAACAAATATTCATGTGCAGAATGCTAAGAATACTAAGCCTTCCATTTCTTTTTTATTTTCATGTTTGAAGGCAGAGTCCTGCTCTGTCACCAGGCTGGAGTGCAGTGGCACAATCTCAGCTCACTGCAACCTCTGCTTCCTGGGTTAAAGCGATTCTCCTGCCTCAGCCTCCCAAATAGCTGAGACTGCAGCTGTGTGCCACCACGCCCAGCTATTTTTTTGAATTTTTAGTAGAGACAGGGTTTCACCATGACTAGGCTGGTCTCGAACTCCTGACATCAGGTAACCCACCCTCCTAGGCCTCCCAAAGTGCTGGGATTACAGACATGAGCCACCGTGCTCAGCCTAAGCCTTCCAATTCAAGAGGTCCTATATCCTCAAAACTCATCCAGGGCTTGGTCTTGATGGTGTTTCCCTAACAGAAAGCCTTTGTCATTATCTGCTGGATGCTCTGGGACAGCGATTTAAAAAAAAAAAAAAAAAAAAAAAAGATTTGCCACCACTTATCTCACGTCAGAAACTCCAGACTTTTATCAGACTCGGCAGTTTATAGAGACCTAGAGGTCTTGAACCAGACAAGGCAGCTACACACATCAAGGGGCTTTAAAGGGTTGGAAAGGTGAGGGAGAAGTATACTTTGGGGAGCCCTGGGGAGAGATGGGGGTCAGAGGCAGTTCAGCTGTGACACTTAAGTAAATGGTGGGTGACATGGTAATTGGAAAGACAGCTGAAATACACACATCCTTATGATCCCTCAGACTGCTCTGGTCCTCAATGCCCTCTCTTTTTGCTAGAATGGGGTCTAGTGTAGTGTGCGTCTTTGTTCTGCTTCTTATTGTCTTGTGAGTGTTAGTGTCAAAATTCCCTGAATTTATTGTCCTATTCTTGAAGGCAAGCACTAATAGACTCCTAGGGTTTCTTCTGTCCTTCAAGGGCATTCTTCACAAAATGGTCACCCTTCTGGGACAGGTGTGTGGCTTATATCTAACATATTAGTGCCTAGTAATCCAGCAGCTGCAGTATATTGAAATAGATAGCAGGGAAATATTGTTCCTACCTCTACTGCTAATCATTCATTAGCTCTTGTCTCATGTTGAACATCGACTGGTGTGTGCTAGGTAGTAAGCATTCATTTATCTGTGTTGCTCCAATTTTCTCAAGGTGAGTGTGAATGAGGAAGCTGAATTCCCCAGGATTGCACAGTGAGTATACAGCAGAACTGCAGTACAAACCCAGACCTCCCAGCCTGGTCCCATGTTGTCTTTGCCATGGGACCAGCTGTAGCTCTCAGTGATTTAAAAATTGAGCAACTAGCTGGGCATGGTGGCTCACACTTGTAATTCCAGCACTTGTGGAAGCCAAGGTGGGAGGATTGCTTGAGCTCAGGAGTTCAAGATGAGCCTGGGCAACATAGCGAGACCCCTCCTCTACAAAACATTTAAAAATTAGCTGAGTGTGGTGGCACATGACTGTGGTCCCAGCTACTTGGGAGGCTGAAATGGGAGCATCCCTTGAGCCTGGGAGGTTGAGGCTGCAGTGAGCCGTAATCGTGCCACTGCATTCCAGCCTGGGTGACAGAGCAAGACCCTGTCTCAAAAAAAAATAAAAAATAAAATTAAAATTGTACAAGAGATTCATGACTTTTTAATCAATATAAAAGTTTGGCCTCTATTTAATTGCTATTGATGGTTGTTCTTTTTGCCTCTGGTGACAAAAGAGAACACAGAGACCTTCTGAATGTTTACCCCACTGCTCTTTTCCAAAATACGACTCAGGGCCATGCTTCCTGCTCACAGACAGTGACTCACTGGTGAATCAGGGGCTGAGCCAGCGTGTCCTTTATGTTTAGTGCCAACAGATTATCATTTATCCCATAGCCTCTCTACCCCCACACTGCTCCCTCCTAAGCCTCCTGACACCCACAGAATTGCTTGTCTCCTCCTTATCAATGTTCCCCGGGTTCAGGGCAGCCCACCAAGCCCTGGTCATCTTCCCAGTGACTCAGATGCCCTTCAACAGCTCAGGGGAAAGGTGGTAAGAAAGTGAAGCTAGTGGCATCTTGGAATTTGCTCCAGAGCTGGGTTGGAAGTCAAGCTCTCCTTCAAACCAAACTGGAGTGTGACCTTGTGAAGAAGGTCCCTTAGAGTCTCAACTGAGTCCTGAGGCCCCTGTCTCTAAAGTCCTGACTGGTTGCTCTCATCTGGTCACAATTCTTCTTTTTTTTGGTGCACAATCCTGGGAGATCCTCCCAGGGGTCGTTCCCGGTGGAGTTGTTGCAGTCTTTTCCTGGTTAGACTACTGGCTGGTCAACCCATTCACTTCACAAGTTCCCAACTGATTCAGAGCAGTTACCGCAGTTCTTTCAAGTTCTGGTATAGAAGCAACGTCACTTTCAGGAACCAAGGAAAGGTAACCAGGATTAGATCTTCATTTCTAGTGTGTTGTTCCCATGAGGCTGTTCTCTGGGCCTCTGCTTCTTCAGATCTAAAGCAGATGGGCACGCTGAGACAGGCTTCCAGGGACCCTGGATGGCAGTGGACTTAGAAGTCAGACATCTGTTTTAGCACCATTTGGGCCTAAGCTGTGTGCCTTTGGGGAAGGGTCCAGCAGCTTGGAGCCCATTTCTTCATGGGGTTATTGTGAGGATTGACAACAATAACACTTGCCAGGTGCGTGGCTTAGTCTTTGACCAGAATTTATGCTCAATCCATGTCAGTGCCCTTCTCTCCCCATCGCCATCCATTCCCTTCCAGCGCTAAAATCCCAAGCTGTATTAATAATAATGGCAAGCATAAGGTTTCGTGTTCTTTGCAGTTTGCACAGTGCTTTTTTTGTGTGCTGTTGCCTGTAATCCTCACAATATCCTTGTACAGAGAAAAAGGGTTTTAGTTACATTGTACTGTCAAAGACATAGATTCAGAACCTGGGCCTGACTTTCGGCCAGTGCTCTATGCTGTATATAATGGGCAAAAGACACAGTTATTGATCACCTGCTGTATGCTAAACTCTGAGCTTGATGCTGTGCGAAGGGCATGGGTGATGTGTGAATTCCCCCAGGAATTCATGAGTAATGGGGAATGGGAAGGTGATAGGTAGAAGATAGCTGAAACAAGCTAACATCACCCCAAAAAACATTTATTGGGCACAAACTGTGTGCAAAGCTGTGAAATTGCAGTACCTATTATTTACTTTAAAAAATGTGATTTTATTTTTTCGGTCCCTTTCTCATAATGATCTTAAGAGAAATTAGAGATTGAAAATGAGCCCTGATTCAGCTCAAGTGCAAATTTTAAAAAGTCAATAAAAACCACTCTACCTGCATGTTTCAAGGTTAGGACAGGTTTCTAGCCTTGATAAGGTTTTCGTTGGATAGAACTTATCTTCATCAATGAGGCCATATGGAGCACTTAAGGTGGTAGACACTGTATTTTTCTATTTATTTTTACTTCTACTCAACATATGAAATTCCAAAACTCAGTTTCCAGCCCAGATATCTCGCCGTGTCATGAACACCATTTCTTCCCAGCTCCTGCGATGGCAACTTTATCCCTGTTTCGTCACCTGGTCTTTCCTCCTCCTTACCTGCCCGCTCCATTCCCACAGTCATCAGCCCCATAGTGTGTTTTGCCAAATGTCACCAGGTTCTTTTTTTCTTCTCTGAGTTATTGCAGGAGATTCCTTAGTGATCTTCATTCCTCTCTTCATTCAGTCAACTAATTTTCATTGAGCACCTACTTTGGCCAGACACCTTTCTGGGTGCTGCTGCCATTTACATGAGACAGACATGCTCTTTGCCTCATGGAAACTTAAGTTCTCATGTAAGATAGAGGCAGGAGATTAAATGAATAATTATAGGAATGGTGAGTACTATGAAAAAGGATAAACAAGGGTGAGACCATGCACTGTGGAGCTTCAGTTTGGGTTTTAGGAAAGTCTTCTCCCAGGAAATCAAATTTATGCTGAAACCTGAAGGAGTGGTAGATGTTAGCCAGTGCCCGAGGTGGGGCTGGATGCTCCGTGGGTCTGTGGGGGTGGGAGTGGGGTGCTGTGGCCGGGGAGGTGGAATGAGAGAAGAATGGTTTCAGGTACACAGAGCACATGCTTGAATACCAGCCAGCTGAGGAACTGAGAAATCCGCATGGCTAGAGTGGAAGGAGAGGGAGAAAAAGTGGCAGGAAACAGGGCAGGGGCAGGCTGTGGTAAACCTTCTAAAGTCATGTTGCAGATTTGGTATATCCCGGGAATAATAGGATGGGATCCCAATTGGATCTGACAGGATCCGACTTGCGTTCTCAAAAGGTCTTTCTGGAAGCAGTTGAGAATGGATTGGAGGGACCCAGGTGTAAATGCAGGGCAACCAGTTAGGTGGCTTTGAAATAGTCATTGTGGAGGTGTTGGTGGCCTGCTGTGAGCTGCTGGCAGTGGGGGCAGGGAGCAGTGGACAGAATTAGGGAAGAAACATGGAATGGCGAAAATGGGTGGCCACGGTAACTTACCGAATACAGGGTGTGAGGAGATGGATGGGCAAGGGACCATGGGCACCTTCCTTGCTGGGGCCTCATCTGGTGGTGGCAGGGAGAAGCAGTTGGGAAGAAGATAGATGCAGCTGTGTATGTATGCAGAATGCTGCTTAGAGATGGCCCCAGAGCAGGTGTCCCTCCTCCCAGCAGCTCCCACCCCGGTTCCTTCTGCGCATAGCCTGCAGATTCATGTCCCTCAATTTCCAGTTTAGAAAACTTTCAATAAACCAGTGTGTGCAGGACCAAGAACACCCTTCTTGTCCTCCATGGTCTCAACCTTGTCTCTCGTTGGCCACCTCCGTAACACTCACTGGTTTCCTCCACAACCCCCGTGCATTTTCCTTAACTTGGCTCATATTCCCTTTAATTCCTTGAAAATACACTCATCAACTTCTCTAGTGTGTTCAAGCTTTTGGTTTTGCTATTGATTTTACACTTGAAACACACGACTAAGCTTTCTCATTATCTTCCCCCTTTATAGACTCTGCTTCTCTGATTTACTTAGAAAACCCAATTCGGATATTGTCATACACTTGACTAGTCCCTTCCACGGTGCTCCGTGCATTGCTATGCTCCATACGAGTCAAGGGAAGGGCGTGTGAAGGGCAGGTCTGTGGAGTGGAAGGTGAGACCTATGAGGTTGGAAAATCCGCTGGAAGATTGAAGATGTGGACATAGTTACAGATGTGGGTAGAGAGATGTCCCTACGCATACACATCAGGACAAGGGATTGATCATTTATTGGGTATATAATAGTGGAGGAAGAAATTGTAAAGTTTGAAACATGAAGATCAGACATGGAATGCAGTAATTTAAGAAAATTAATCTGGCCGTGGCATAAGCGTAGACTCAAAGGGGAAATGGCTACTGATTAATGTGTTTATTTTATTTGCCAGGCTGTGTGCTAAGCATTTTACATGGATGAATTTACGTAATTCTCACAACCCCCTGCACCCCACATCCCCTCTCCCCGAAAGAGTGCCACTATCATTATCCTCATTGTACAGAGGAAGAAGATGAGGTAAACATTTTTTCTGTCTTTCAATTAAAAAAATAAATTTTGCCGAGCGCGGTGGCTCACACCTGTAATCCCAGCACTTTGGGAGGCCAAGGCGGGTGGATCACGAGGTCAAGAGATCGAGACCATTCTGGTCAACATGGTGAAACCCCGTCTTTACTAAAAATACAAAAAATTAGCTGGGCATGGTGGTGCGTGCCTGTAATCTCAGCTACTCAGGAGGCTGAGGCAGGAGAATTGCCTGAACCCAGGAGGCAGAGGTTGCGGTGAGCTGAGATCGCGCCATTGCACTCCAGCCTGGGTAACAAGAATGAAACTCCGTCTCAAAAAAAAAAAAAATTTTTGAGATGAGAGGTGGTGAGATGAGAGGTGGCCTCACTATGTTGCCCAGGCTGGCCTCTAACTCCTGGCATCAAACCATCCTCCTGCCTCAGCCTCCCAAAGTGCTGGGATTATAGGCATGAGCCACCACTCCTAACCAAGGTAAACTTTTAATTGTTGACACCAGGTTGCCAATCCAGCCTGCCTAATCATTATGCTGTAGTGTCTTCTGGAAAAAGAAGAAAAAGAGAGGAGTCTGGGAGAGGGCTATGGTCAAACTGTTCAGGGGTCTCGGGTTCCAAGAAGAGCCTCAGACTTCGCAGAAAAAATAAAAACCATCTCCTTCAGCCGCAGCCACCCCACTGGCATCTGTGTCTCCATTCGGGCTCTACATAAGATTTGAAGAAACGATCCCCTGCTTAAAAAGTTTGAAACCACGGAATCAAGCGTTTCTGTTGTTTGGTTTGTTGAAGATGCTACAGGATTCATGCTACACCCTGCCTTAGATGAAGAAGTCTTCCTGAGGCAAGCGAATAGGTATTTGTTCTTCCCAAAGATGTGAATCTCCTAGCTCCAGGGTGAAAAAAAAAGTGTATTTTTTAAAAACTTAATTAGTAGCAAAACTAATTTTAAAACTCTTGGGTATGGTGGCTGATGCCTGTAATCCCAGCATTTTGGGAGGCTGAGGCAGGCAGATCGCTTGAGGTCAGGAGTTCAAGACCAGCCTGGCCAACGTTGTCTCTATTAAAAGTACAAAGGTTAGTCAAGTGTGGTGGAGGCTGAGAAAGGGGAATTGCTTGAACCCTGGTGGTGGAGGTTGCAGTGAGCCAGGAGATTGCACCACTGCACTCCAGCCTGGGCAACAGACAAAGTGATTGAGACTCCATTTCAAAAAAAAAAAACACTCGGGAAGGACGATTTCTTTTTGGCCCTTTAACAATTAATTAAATAGGAGCACTTGTTATAGACATTCCCCATTTGCAGGATGCTTTCATAGATCCCTTTAGTTTAGCCGTACACCTATCTGTGAGGTAGATATGGCCAGTCATGATTAGTATCCACGTTTCTTTGCCAATAATGGGCTCAAGAAGGCGAGGTGATTTTCTGGGGGTCCACTGCTTTGTCTTCAGTGCCTTGCACACAGTAGTTGCTCAACAGATGTTTGTTGAACAAGCTGGATGATCAGACAAAGACCATAAGTGGTAGAGTTAGCATCTAAGCCCTTTAAAGTCAGGGCTGGTTTTATGATTCCACTCTGTCTTTGAAATGGTGAGAAACTCCAGTCCATGCAAGTGGGTGTTCATGTGACATGGGAATCAGTTAACTTTTAGTGATCAATGTTTGAAACACTCTCCTCGGTCACATCAGCTGAAAAACTCTCGCACATAACTCCCCACTCCTCCACATTTAGGGTTTGAATCCACGCAACCTCATAGATGATCTGTCTGCTGGGTATTAACTATTGCAGCCACCTCTCACAACTATATGTTCCTTTTATTACAAACTTTGATGCAATTTATAGAACATATTGTATCTGGATTGGGGGGGAGTGTACATTTATTCCAAATTTACTCTCTAATGCATTTAGAAAGAAAAATAAAAATTCGTGTATGCCTTATGAGTCATATGAGGATATGTAGAATGGATTCATTCTTTTTGCTGGTACCTTGAAATGATCACATCTTAGTGTGCCTGTTAACAATAAGCACTGACATTTGACTGAAACAGGTTTAGAGAGAGAGTAGCAGATTAATGATGGGGTTTGGGCATGGTCTCTATTTGTTTTCTCTTCTGTCTGGCTGTCAGGCGCATGAGTGGGTGGCTCTTTGCCCTCGCATATGGCTACCTGGCCCTCTGGAAGTCTCCCCAAATTCTGAAATGTGTGTCAGGTCAATTGTGCAGCCCGCAGCCCAGCTAGAGAATGCCTCCCCACTGGCGGCTCTGCTGAGCTCTGTTTAAAATATTCCCAGGGTAACTAACGGTTTTGAAAATGCCACGTTACCATGGTACTTGAGACATGGTGGGTGGGGGGCATGCAGCTGGGTTTCAAATTCAGTAGGTCTCCAGTTCATAAGCTTTCATTTTCTTTTTGTTTAATTTAAAACATGCTGAGAAGAAGACTGGATCGCACGAGGCTTGGCATGCTTTCTCTTTTGCTTGTCTTCCTCCTCGAGGCTTTGTCCTCTAGCTCCTAAGTTCCTGCCAGGTGTTCTGTGTTTTGAGGCAGGTCAGGATTGCTTGAAAGCTCCCACCTTTGGAGGGCTGGGTGTGTCACAACCTGGCACCCCATGAAGCATCACCAAACATAGGAAATGCTATTTTAGGGCCCGACAATAGCAAACAAAACCGAATAAAACCTGCCTCCATCCAGTGTCATTGTTTTAGTTATATGCAATTATAGGGGAGGAAGGGTATCTCTTCCTCTCCAATTCTAGATTCCTGGCTGAGACCCCTGTAACGAAAGACAGAGTAACAAGAGAAAAACATACACATTTATTTAATATGAGTTTCATGTGACATGAGAGTTTTCATAAGGAAACAAAGACCCATGGAAACAATTCAACTTGTGTGTTTTTATGCCAGATTTGATGAAGGGTGGACAGTCACGGAGAAAGATGATACGGCAAAGAGGGTGTGAGTTGAGTGCCATGAACTGGGGGAACTCGGCAAGGCCTGTTTGTTCAGATTCTTCTCTGGGGTCCTGTGTGTTCAGAGATAATGATTCTATTTTCCCCCAGGTAGAAGAAGGCCGCCTGTTGAATGAGGGTCTTATGACCAGTTTCACTGGAAGGTGAGAAAAATCCTTTCTAGGTTTTATAACCTGCTGCAGGAGAAAAGGGAGGTGGAAGTCCGAGAGGCCTTCCTGCACATGCTGCCTCCCAAATGCCTTTACCTCCCAAGGGTCCACAGTTATGACAGCATGTCCTGAACCTTGTCACAATCCCGTGACCATTTTTTAAAGATAGGGTTAGACAGATATTCACCATCACATTTGTAATATGTATGTATGCATGCATGTGTATCTCTATGCGTGTGTATTAAAGTCTCATACTTTGCCCTGCTAAGGAAAGCATATCTACTGAGACACAGAGGGAGAAAAAGAAGAAGGAGGAGAAAGAGGGAAATGTAAGTGAAAAAAGAAAGAGATAAAAAGAATAAAGGAGACGGGCAGGATCAGAAGATGAATGTTTAAAGTGTATTGAGCCTCTGCAGTATGCTCCTGTTGAAGGCAGGCCTGGACTTCTGACACGGGGAGGAAAACCAAGGCTAAGGGTAAGGAAGATGGAGAGGGCAGAGGAGGGAGAGGCAGATGGGGAAGAGAGCTGCCTAGAGAGGCAGAGGGACTGCCTGGAAGTCCCAGATGGGACTAATCCACTTACTGGGCTCTGGGTGGCAGAGTTACTGGAGTCACCAGAGCCCTTTCAAATGCTCCTTTGCTATTTCTGTCCTGGGAAATAGCTGATCAGTTTCTGTGTTCAAATGCAAATGTTATCTATGGTGTTTGTTATGGGTGTTCTGGTTTCTTTGCCCCTGGGATTCTTAGGATTTTGTTCCCTGGCATCTTGGAAATCTAGTGGGAGTCTATGCTAACTGGGACCGGAAGATCCTTTTGTGTAGAAGACAGGTGAGTCATCACACAGAGCCCGAAGGTTAGACTTAGGGTAAGGATTACATTGATCTGAGACTCACCTTTGACTCTCATCCTTAAAATCAAATTTCCTTCATTTGTTTACTTGTTTTAGAATACTTAGTCTACCTGTAATCCCAGCACTTTGGGAGGCCATGGCGGGCTGATCACAAGCTCAGGAGATTGAAACCATCTTGGCTAACACAATGAAACTTCGTCTCTACTAAAAATACAAAAAAAAAAAACCTAGCCGATCATGGTGACACACTTCTGTAGTCCCAGCTAATTGGGAGGCTGAGGCAGGAGAATTGCTTGAACCCGGGAGATGGAGGTTGCAGTGAGCCAAGATCATGCCACTGCACTTCAGTCTAGGTGACAGAGCAATACTCCGTCTCAAAAAAAAGTAAAATAAAAATCAAAAATAAAGTAAAATAGTTATTCTTCTTTGCAAATGGGTGTGTCAGGCTTGAACATTTGAATGAACTTTGAACAAAAGCTGCGTCATTCTTTATTTGGTGGCAGCCTACACAGGTTAGTGATCAATCAAAACATAAGTCAAATAGTAACTCAACATTTCTTTGAATGTTTAGGTTACTTGCTTTTGAATAGCTCTTAGCCTTTTTAAAAAAATATTATTCAGACTTAAAATTCAGGTCTGTGTTTTTTGTTGGTTGGTTTGTTTTTGAGATGGGGTCTCAGGGTCACCCAGGCTGGAGTGCAGTGGTGTGATCGCAGCTCAGTGCAGCCTTGACGTCTGAGCTCAAATTATTCTTCCACCTCAGCCTCCTCAGTAGCTGGGACTACAGGAACTCACCACCACACATAGCTAGTTTTTTGCTTTTCTTTTAGTAGAGAAGAGATCTTGCTATGTTCCTCCAGGCTGCTCTCCAACTCCTGAGCTCAAGCCATCCTCCTGCCTTGGCCTCTCAAAGTGTTAGGATCACCCAGCCTCAAACTCATCTTTGAATAGATAACTCCAGGAGTCAAAAGTAGAGAATATAGTTTGGGGATGCACAGCCTTTGTGGCTGATAACATTCAGATGATGTGGTTTAAAGGAACCCACTCCATGCTACAACACCCACTACCCAAGTTATTTTCCTCAGCATGGTTTGTAGTATTGACCTAGAACTATTGAATTTCTGTGACTCTGAAAAAAAAGTAATTCTTCATTTCTTTAATCTGCAAAATAGCGATATATTCCAAGGATTAACAAACTGCCTCAAATGCTTGCTGTGATAGCATTATACTTGAGTTTAACTTACGTTTATGTTTTTGTATTCCCTGAATAGCACTTAACTTTCTCATGGAAAATTTGGTTACATTTAGTAAAGATTTCAAAGCATAATGCAACAATAAATGTTGCTTTTAGTATTTATTTGCTTCTTATTGCCTCATAAAACAATTCCTAAAATCATTGGCTCTCCAATCTTTTTCTGATCTTCAGGTAGTCTCCTTCCTCTTTGTATTTGATTGAATTATGAGATTTTAGTATTTGTCAGGCCTTAAACTAATTGCCAGGGATAGAATGATGAATAAGCTATGATCTTTGCCTCAACTTCTGTCTTTTTGTGAGATGGCTCATAATCAGCTAGGAATTTGGCAGCCCTTGGAAAATATTAGGTTAGTTCCTTTTTTTTGGAGACAGACTCTCACATGGTCACCCAGGCTGGAGTGCAGTGGTGCGATCACAGCTCACTGTAGCCCCGACCTCCCAGGCTCAAGGGATCCTTGTGTCTCAGCCTCCTGAGTAGTTGGGAATACAGGCTGTGCCAGCACATCTGGCTAATTTTTGTATTTTTAGTAGAGACAGTGTTTTGCCATGTTACCCAGGCTTGTCTTGAACTCCTGGCCTCAAGTGACCCACCGGCCTTGGCCTTCCAAAGTGCTGAGATTCCAGGCATGAGCCACTGCATCTGGCCTTGGTTAGTTTCATCTCTCTTTTCAATTAACAATAATTTTTCCAACATGGTGAAACCCCATCTCTACTAAAAATACAAAAAATTAGCTGGGCATGGTGGCGTGTGCCTGTAATCCCAGCTGCTCAGGAGGCTGAGGCCGGAGAATTGCCTGAGCCAAGGAGGCGGAGGTTGCGGTGAGCCGAGATTGCGCCATTGCACTCCAGCCTGGGTAACAAGAGCAAAACTCCGTCTCAAAAAAAAAAAATAATAATAATTTTGCTAATATGCCTTTTTTTTTCCTGAGATACGTTCTCCGGTCTGTTGCCCAGGCTGGAGTGCAGCAGCACAATCTCAGCTCACTGCAGCCTCGACCTCTCCAGCTCAAGTGATCCTCCCACCTCAGCCTCCTGAGTGGCTGGGACTATAAGCACATGCCACCATACCCAGCTAATATTTGTATTTTTTGTGGTGACAGGGGCCTCACTATGTTGCCCAGGCTGGTCTCTAACTCCTGGGCTCAAGAGATCCTCCCTCTTCAGCCTCCCAAAGTGCTAGGATTATAGGTATGAGCCATTGTGCCCAGCCCTAATATATCTTTTTATTTTCTAAAAATTTCTACCTCTCTCCTATACTGACTGACATAACCAAATTGGAATTAAAATAATGCAGGCTAGAATTTAAGAAAAATTCATCATCTTCCCTGGTCAGTGCCCTGCTCAGGTAGACAGCACTTTGTCACCTACCCTTTGCAAGTTTAGTTTTAAACTGCTAAGTTTATTCATTGAATTTTTTCATATAGTATCCTTCTGTAACTTCTGTTTTTCTAGAAGCATGGGCCTTAGTTTCTTTGCAACATTTCTGAAATGCTTTTACACCTAGTGTTATACTTTTTGTCTAATGTGGTGCTAGGAAAAACCACTTAGGAACAATGAATAACATGGCTCACGCCTGTAATCCCAGCACTTTGGGAGGCCAAGGTGGGTGGATCACGAGGTCAAGAGATCAAGACCATCCTGGTCAATTTGGTGAAACCCCGTCTCTACTAAAAATGCAAAAAATTAGCTGGGCACGGTGGCGCGTGCCTGTAATCCCAGCTACTCAGGAGGCTGAGGCAGGAGAATTGCCTGAACCCAGGAGGCGGAGGTTGCGGTGAGCCGAGATCGCGCCATTGCACTCCAGCCTGGGTAACAAGAGCGAAACTCCGTCTCAAAAAAAAAAAAAAAAAAAATTCTGTTTATTCTGTTTCTGCCTAACATTGTGAGGAGTCTGCACAGTCAGAGTTTTAAGAAAAAAACATGATTTAGTTAGCAAGTTAAAACTTTGATAGCCAAGGGGATATGCAGATAGCCTTTTCTGTGTATTTCCATTAAAAGTAACTTATTTGAGGAAGTAGGAAGAAAGGCATGTACAACAAAATTTAAATTCTTTACCAAAGGCATAACAGAAGTGCCAAAGGGTAAAGAATTGCATTTGAGCGTTTGTGGTTGGACCTGGTTTCAGGAGAGTAGTCATTAAGAAGTGAAGTCAAGAACAAATAATGTAAGGTATGAATATTGTAAACTAATATATATTAGGTAGGTGCCAGTTAAAGAATATACCATCATCTTCTTTATGTCTTCCAAGTATCTAGGACAGTATCATGGGACCTTGCTTTAGTAGTGCTTTGGAGCTGCACTTGGGTAATATTTTCAGCTGAAACTGACCTAACACAAGGCCCTTTGGGCAGAGATGATCATCAGAGCCACATGGCTGCATTCCAGGACAATTTCACATCAAGCTGTATGATATAAGGCACTGCCTTGGAATAAGTTACATGTCTTCAAAGCTCCTTGTGATGCAGGAATTTTCTCGACTCCTTGGCAGACTTGCGACAGGGGTGCCCCATTTATTCGGCCCACCAAGCTCAACCTCTTGCAGGAGGGAGTATGTACGTGAGCAAGGACAAGATCCGGCTGGCCACTTTGGGTACCAGCACAAGCAGGCTCTCTGTAGGCCCCTCAGCCAGACCAGGTGGGGGTGCCTGCAATCTCCAAGGCCCCAGAGGGTATGTTACAATGCTCTCTTAGTTCTGCTGTCCATGGACAGTGGTGTGTTATCAGCTCAGTGGACACCTTGCCTCATAGTATGGGGCAGCTGCCTTCTGTCGGCGAGGGCAAAGGGGCAGTGTGACAGCCTTTTTTGAGTACTTGCACTCAGTGGGTCCTGAACTCTTGTCTGTTGTCCAAGAAGAATTAGTCACACCGACAATTGAAGGTTGGTAGAGGCAGAGAATTTTATTTAGTGATAGAAGTTGCTCTCAACAGAGAGGGGAGCTGGAGCAGGGATAGGAAGGGTAGGTAATCTTCCCTGAAGTCCAGTTGTCTGCAGCCAGCTCTTCTCCAAAGTTAAACCATCTGTCCTTAAAAGTCTAGCTGTCCCACTGAAGTCAAATCACCTTTCTCCAGTCAAGCTGATTCTCTCTTCTCCTAGCTGAGTCTGGGGTCTTTATAGGCACAGAATTGGGGGTGGGGTGGGCCATAGGTAGTTTTGAAAAAGGCAGCATTCAATTGGTAAAAAGACATTATTCAGAAAGAACCAATCAGGAGACAGTGGGCAAACAGGAACAGAAGTTATTTTGAGCTGTGAGTTTCTGGCTTTTTTGCTTAAAGTGGGGTTTTGCCAGGGACCTACCCTGTCTGCCTAGAATTTCTCTGCCTCTTGCCACTGTCACTTGGGGTCGGCCAAGCATTGTCTGAGAGCCCCCTGCATGCCCAATTGTATGCTGAGGACCATGAGGAGGATGCAAAGAATTCGAGAAGGGATTCAGAAAGGGAGGGCCATGATTGATTGATCCAGCTTTACTGTGGGGCAGGCACCATATGAAGCATATTGCATTTAATTCTCACAACCACTCCAAAGGAAGGTATGATGGTCCTTATTTACTCACTTGGGAAGCATGGTTGGAGAGGTGAACTGCCTCTCCAGGGCCCCACAGCTGGGATGGCAGGTGCAAGGGTCACCCTGGCTGCAGGACTCCTGGTATGTGCCCTTACTCTCACACCCTGCTCTCCAGACAACAAAACAATCAACCCACTGCTGGGGCGGGAGGCTGTTTTATCCAATCAGTGTTCTGGATTCCTGTGTAAGTTAAAAAGTGTACATGGCTTCTTTAAGATGACTGACTGCTAAAGCCCTAAACAATTTCCTGTCTGGTTTCCTCAGTGCAAGAAATTGTTCAGATCCGCATCCTAGTAGCAGCTGTATTTCAAAACACAAAGGGCAGCTTAAATTGAGAAATTGTCATATTCTGAGTGCCAGAGGTAATACTAGTCCTAGAAGCCCCCCTCTTCCTATTTAAGGCATAAATACTACAACAGCAGAGCTATCCTAGGGTCTAGATCAGAGTTATGTGACCCCACAGGTCTAGCTCCAGCAGTGAAGGAACCCTCACAAAATCCCACTGCCTTCTCTCTAAGAGGAGATCTGCCACTGTGGCCCCGTGGGCATCCTGTGGTGGTGGGTGGACAAATATCCCCAGAGAGGTGGGGCCATTGCTTGGAGCAGCAATGATACAAGAGTTTATCTCTGAAAAGGTGGTTGTTGGTGGTAAAATTTAACAGTTCTGTACACCTGTGTTCTAAGATTTGGAACCAGCGATGACTTCAAGAAGTAAAATTTTTAAAAATCTCTCTAGTGTCACATCTCTCAATGGGCCAATTATGCATCGGTGTCTTTTGCTAGTTTTAAAATGATTCATTGCACAAAGAATGGAGATAGCAGGTTTGTGTAAAGCATGTTCTTCTATTTTGCCACCTCCCTTAATTCCCTGCTTCCTGCCTCCAGCAATTTCTGGTCTGTTCCCTGGGTGGCAGCTCATTGCCACATTAGTGTGTTCATTGTATGTTCTGTTGCCAGGAAGGTGCTGCCACAGCACCCCTGGGAAGTCAGGATGGTGCTAGTTTTCTCTGTAGGTCTATCAGAGAGAAGCCTGTGGGACTAGAAAGGGATTTGGTCATCCTAGAAATGTTCTGTTTTAGGGAACTCTATGTCCTGAGATATATGTTTACATCAACATTTTTATTTCCAGCATAGGAAGGAAAAGGAGAAAAGGGAGAGAAATATTCAAATTATCTGGGAGCCATCCTCTCATATCTATTAGGCACAAAATCCATAGTTCCTTTTCAAATCATTATTGACCCAACAAAAGATTGTTTGTACTGGGGCTGAGTATTATCTCTGTTATCACATTCCTTTGTCTTCTATGCACTTTCATTCATCTCCTGTAGAGGCAGATCACAGAAAAAATGGAATGATGTCTCCTCAATCTCTGCAGAGTACATTTTGTCATTGTGTTGACCGTTCATGCATTTCAGTTTATTATCGCTGGTTTCAAAAGCATGTAATTTTTATCTGAAAGTAGGTTACAATTAAGGGATTTGCAGGTAGTGATCCTGGATCCTGTTTTGTCTCCTTGAAAAATACAGCATAGAGCAGCCGGAGAACATGAGTTTGAATTTGTAGCTCTTCTGTTCCATCCTGAGTAACCTCAAGAAATAGCACCTGGGGGTAGACAAAGGCGAAGCCAAGTGGATGGATGTGGGTGTCTTTAGCAAAATGACAGGTGAGGCAGGGCAAGGACAGAGAAGGGAGGTGCTGGCTGCTAGAAGCTTCTCGAGATGGAGTTGTAGAAACAAGCCTGGTTTTGGTGGGAGAGGCAGTCTCATGCCCAGGGGAGATTTTTGTTTTCTTTTAAGGAGTAGTAACATCTGGGGTGGTCTGTGTCATTTCACCCTTTCTGGTAAAAGGGATTAGTTCTTGTTGAAAAATGCCTCTTTGCCCCTTGAATCTGTCAATACTCCACCTTTGTCCTCACCCTTGACTTTAAAAACCCTGCCAGATGCCTTCCCAGGAAGGTATAAATTAAGCATTTTTTTTCCTTTGTAGAAAAACACACACACACATATACACACACGCACACACACACATGCACACATACGCACACACACATGCACACATACGCACACACGCACACATACGCACACAGCAATTAATAGCCAGAGTTTATTGAGGGTTTACAGTGTTCCAGGCATTTCTCATTGCATACAAAATCTCATAAATCCCACCCAAAAACCTCGAGGTGAGTATCATCCCACATAACAGATGAGGAAGTCTAAAGAGGCTAAGTGGAGAGCCAGGATTCCCAGCAAGCTCGCCTGGCACCAGGGCCCACACTTGTAATGTATGTGTGTGTGTCACATGTACAGGGTCTTCCGTTTTATATGCAAATATTCATTTCTCACACCCTCTTTGGAGAAAGACAAGGTGGAGAAGAGGAAGTTGTAGGTGTTGAAATGGGAGCACTCACACACGTGAATATCTAGAAGCCCCCCAGGAGGCCCAGCAGCCACGTGGCCCCACCTACAGCCACCTCGTTGCTTTTTCTGCAGCATAAAATAGCCTTTCCCAGGTGCTATTGAAAATGCGTGTTGTGTGGTGCTGACACAATCCAAACATACCTAGTGAGCGTGCTCAGATCTACTCAGGAGCCTGTCTCTGCTTCCTAAGATATGAAAGCGTCTGGAAATACGTTTTCTTTAATTTTTCGCTTTGTAGAGATACATTTTTTTTTTTTAATTGCAGAAAGCTTTCTGGTTTCTTTTTCAAAAACGTATAAATTGGCCGGGTGTGGTGGCTCACACCTGTAATCCCAGCACTTTAGGAGGCTGAGGTGGGTGGATCACCTGAGGTCAGGAGTTCAAGACCAGCCAGGCGAACATGGTGAAACCCCGTCTCTACTAAAAATACAAAAATTAACTGGGCATGTTGGCAGTCTCCTATAATCCCAGCTACTCAAAAGGCTGAAGCAGGAGAATTGCTTGAACCCAGGAGCTGGATGTTGCAGTGAGCCAAGATTAACGCCATTGCACTCCAGCCTAGGCGACAAGAGCAAAGTTCCATTGAGACAAAGTTGTGTGAAAAATACCTTCCCCCGCCCCCCCACCGAAATCCACAATAAGATTTGATTACCTAAATCATTCCCCAACAAAGGATAGCACATGAGAGGGCGGAGGAACCTCTATTATCACCTAGTTAGGAATTAGCATAATCCATGTCTTTTTCTTTGTCCTTAACCCAGCATTTTCTCCTACTTGATTTGAGTAACTAAATGGCCTGCCCTCCTTGAATGATGAGAAAGCTTTATCTTCTATTGAGAAATGATGGATAGTATTGGTTGAGATTTGTTTCCTAGTATCTATGCCTTATTCAAAGTGTCTTAGATCTTTTATATTAATACATTTTAGTGTACTCAAAGTTTAATTCCTTCTATAACTTATCTATTCTGTATTTTCCATCTCCAACTAATTCAGGCCTCATCTGGAGAAAGAAGAAACAAATTATACCCCAACCGTTGTTCCTTCTTGAGTTGTATTATAATGTCACCACAGTCCTATTTTAAGATCCTGAACTCTAAAGCCCATTTTTAAGGGTGTGAATATGTTTAGACTGAGATTGCAAAGCTACCCCGGAATAAGGAGGAAAAAGAATTAAGTGTTCTTAAAACTGTTATTTTTAAACTTAAAGATAATTTATATAATAATAATTACATTTATTCTGATAGCACCTACTTGTAAGTAGTTATACTCTATACTTTTGTTTTTAGGCTCTTTTTTTAAACAGAAAAAGTTTTTTCATAGACATGAAATTAAAGATGCTGGTGAGGGTCTGAGGATAGTTCACAAGACTGTTTCACCCACTCTTAGCCTGAACCTCTGAGCTGTGGTGTTTCCTAATCCCTGTCTCGGACCCTGCTGACACCAACTCTACTGCAGAGAAATGGGGTAGCTTTGGGGCCTGGGACGGCCTCGGCAGGCTGTCCTATCCCACCTTTCCCCATACACTCCTGTTGCAATCAAAAGAAAACATAGAGACAAATCTGTAAATTAAACACTTTATTTGGGAATCACAGAATAGCAATTTGTGGCATACACACAGACTGAGGTGGGCTTTGGTAGATCTGAAAAACAGAGGGAAAATTGGGAGTTTTATTATAAAGAGAGAGGTGGGCTGGGGACAGTGACTTAGGCCCGTGATCCCAGAGCTTTGAGAGGCTGAGGTGAGAGGATCACTTAAGGCCAGAAGTTCAAGGCCAGCCTGGACAACATAGCAGGTACCTGTCTCTACCAAAAAAAAAAAAAAAAAAAGAAAGAAAGAAAACCTTAAAATTAGCCAGGCATGGCAGAGCACCCCTGTTGTCCCAGCTACTTGAGGGATTGAGATGGGAGGATCACTTGATCCCAGGATTCAAGTGAGCAGTGCACCACTGCATTCCAGCCTGGACGATAGACTGAGACCCTGTCTCAAATAAATAAAGTCAAATGAATAAAAGCAATGTTACATATTGTTTTGGAAGAAGCTCACTGGCACTAGAGAAGCTTTTGGGAGTTGGCAAGGTCTGATTACTGGGTGACAGTGATGATGGTGGATAAAACCAGTCTTGGAGTCATGGCAGGTCATTTCAGCAGCTACTAAGTGACACTGGTTTCAAGGTTACCGCTGGCCATTTTGGCAGCTGGGCTTGCAGAAAATTCAATTCTTGGAGCCAGTGCTGTGTGTCCTGAGTGCTTACCCCTGACTCCCACCTCTCGACTCTGGCTTAGTTGGGTGTGATAATTTGTGTAATGAAGCTTCACATTCTGTATCCCAATTTAGGCCCCTGTGACTTCTGGACCATGCTTCAGGCCACTGCCAAACCAAGCTCTCCTACAACCTCACCCTGACCTCGTCATTGTCTTGCTGATCTCCCCGGAGCCAGTTGACTTGAGGGTTTCAGAATTCTCCAAGTCTGCTCTCAAAGTGCATTTCCAGATTTTATCCATCTATCTTCCCCCAGCCAGCACATCTCCTGTGTTCATGTCCATCCATCTGGGCCACTCCCAGTTTCCCAGGCATAATTTAAGGTTTCACTCCCTCCCTTCATCTCTGTTACCTGTTGCTCTTCACCACCCTTCAACATGTAGCACGAATGCAATTTCTGTGAAGTCTTTCTAACTCCTGTCTTTGTAAATCTCTGTTTGCAGATTGCTGCTTACTATACATTCTCTCCTCCAAAACCTCATAGCTTTTTAAATCTATTCCTTATGAATTGTTCTCATTCTATTTTGTATTCATTTAATAGACATCGTTGGGCTTTGCTGTAGTTCTGTTTTTCTTTATTTAAAAAAATATATTTGGCCAACTATAAAGTGAAAATTAGAAAACATCTACTTCCTAAACTTAGGAAACTTCTTTCAACTTTTTTCTTTTCTTAAGAGTCTCCCATATAAAGATGAGGCAGGAAGTTGGAAGCTGTGTGGTTGCAGTGCTGTTTCTATCTATGTCGCTGTCTGGATAGAGTGGCCTGGAAGATAGCAATGTGGGTGGCTGAGAGAGGAAAAGAACAATGCCATGCCACATCCATTTCAAAATCATTCTAACAATGAAACACAAATTTGGATCATCTGCTTGTTTTAATTTTTAAGTAAAAATACTCTCTGCAAAACATACACCTCATTTAGATCATGAAATTAAATAAAAGGCAGCTGAGATATATAATGGGGAAGTGGGACTTCAAGTGGGATGGGTATCAGTTAGAAAATGCTACCGGTCTGGTTTTTTTTGTTTGTTTGTTTGTTTGTTTGAGACGGAGCCTCCCAAGTAGGATTGTAATCCCAAGTGGGATTACAGGCCCACACCACCACACATGGCTACCGTTTTTTGCATCTTTAGTAGAGACAGAGTTTCACCATGTTGGCCAAGCGGGTCTCGAATTCCTGACCTCAAGTGATCCGTCACTTTGGCCTCCCAAAGCACTGGGATTACAGGCATGAGCCACTATGCCTGGCCTAGCTCTGGCAATCTTAAAAGGAAGAGAATGAATGAGCTCGTCTAAGTGGAAAAATTCAGAGATGGCCGTCTGGGTTGATCTGAGCTAGAGGATTTTGAGATCTCAGAGTTGTAGCTGGTTGTCTTTGTAAATCTCTTGACTTTGTTGCCTTCTGTGTGTGAGCTTTGACTTCATGGGCTTTGACCCTGTGCAGGTGAGGTGGCCACTGAGAGCCCCAGGGCTGTGTGCCTCCTGGCTCCTGCGGGAGGGTGGGATCTTCTCATTGAACAAAATTCTGAGCTTTTCTCTGAATGGACCAAGTTCAAAGTATATCACATGTGTACTTCTACTGTGCCAGGAGAAGACTGTGATTGGCTTAGGTCAACCAAGGCCCACCTCTGGAACTGACGATGGAAAACACAATGTTCCTCTAAGGCCAGGTTGAAGAGTAGGACTGATGGGGGTCTTTGACTAACCACAGGGCAACATAGGGCCACAGTACCCGTAAGTTAATGACAGGAGGCCGGGCAGGCCACGGTTCATTTATCTCGATACCCTCTTGTTGAGGCCAACTCTGTGCCAGGCATTAGTAGTCTAGGTATTGGTGATGAGAGTGACCAGCACAGGCCAGGCCCTCGTCCTTGTGGAAATGACAATCTATTAAGGTAGGAAACAGTAAGCAAACAGACAATTAAGCACACAGATAGTTTCAGGTTGTGACAAGTATCATGGAGGAAATAACAGAACGGCTTGCAGAGATGGGCAAGAGAGTACTTTACAAAAGGTGACGAGATTTCAGAAATAACACAAAATGCCCCTTTGCAATTTTGCAGATTGCTGCCTATTATACAGGCTGTCAGAGCCCAAGCAGAAGCATTGAGATTAATTTGGAAAACCACAAAGCTTCCCACTTTGCTTGGTCTTCACTGTCCCAGCTAACCCAGATCGGTCTTTCCAGCTCTCCCAGGGACTCCCCATTGTTGTCCAGCCTCTCTTTCCTAAAGGTAAAAGGGAAGGAGGTGAACATAGACAAGGAGCTATAGCCATATGCCATCCAGCACCCACCACTTTCCCCATTCTCTCTTTTTCTTATCAGAGGAGCAAGGGCAATGTTTGATAAAATTCCTTGTTAAAAAATGTCTTTAGAAGGTTTTGCTATTAGGCAGGGCACGATGGTTTATGTCTGTAATCCCAGCAGTTTGGGAGGTTGAGGCAAGTGGATCGCCTGAGGTCAGGAGTTCGAGACCAGCCTGGCCAACCTGGTGAAACCCCATCTCTACTAAAAATAAAAAAAATAAACCGGGCATAGTGGCACTCAGCTGAGGCACAAGAACAGCTTGAACACGAGAGGAAGAGGTTGCAGGGAGCCAAGATTGAGCCACTGCACTCTAGCCTGGGTGACAAAGAGAGACAATGTCTCAAAAAAAAAAAAGTTTTGCCATTAAAAATATTGCTGCTGAGTGAAATTTTCATACTACTAAAAATGTTGTATGCTACTTTGAGCTTCTTGAAATGCTGTTTTAATATTTGGTTTAGCATATTCATAGCTATGGGAAGCTCTTTGTGCTACCCCTTAGCACATATCACACAGATTTTAAACTTTAAGTCATTGGAATCTTTTTCATGGATTTGTACCTACCCATAAATATATAAGACCCTGTCTGATGTTTGCTTCACTGGAAACAAAACTAGTCAGATGAAGAATTCTTAAGATGAAAATATTCTTTCATGTATATAATTCGCTGAAGGGCAGAGAAAAATTGATGCTGTTAAGTCAATCAATGAACGTAAGGGCCTTTTTGCATTTGATTATGCTTTTGGCAAATGCATCACAAGTGACTTTATGCTTTTGAAGAAATTATGTCGGTCTGTGGTTTTTCGTAGTTTGTTGTAAAACTATTTTTTTTTATTTTGTTAGCCCATATATCAAAGCTGGACTTTGGAGGGGGATGGATAGTCTCCTTGTAGAACATTGTGTGCGTGTGCATGTGTATGTATAGCTTTCAACATTTTTTAGCTTGAAATTCATTTTGAGAGCATTAAATACAATATCCTTTTCCTTAGAAAATATTAAAGACTCTTCGGTTGACATTAGCCATATGGTACCAAATAGAATCTTTATGACATTATAACTTCATAATTTGACCAAGACATTTATAAAGTAGATGGCAATGAAATAGGAAGAAACAAGCTGAAGGTAAAAAGAGAGAGAGAGAGAGAGAGGAAGCATATTAAATGCTAAATAATAGAAAACATGTCTGTTTTGAGGTTGGAAATCTGTTCAGCAAGTTGTCTAGCAATGTTTCTGTAAAGTGCCTCTGCCTCCTATGATGGCCAGACGCTTCCTGTGGCATTCTGTTTAATTTGCCATGTGTGTCTGACATAATGAAGTTTAAAGAACATCATGCGGATGATAGAAGCCCTCAAATTTTTAATCTTATGCTGAAGGGCAATTGATAGAAGCAACTCACCAAAACTTCATTTCAATCAAAGCACTTCAGGTTTGGTACTTCATTTAGTGCATGAAGTTTTACAGACATTGTTTCTAATTCCCCTTGAGAAGGCTGCGGAAGAGCCATTTTCTTTTCCTGCCCCATTCTTCCCACTTAAAGGAAACTCGGTGCACGAAAATTTAAATTTTTCTTATTTGGTAACTATTTCAATTATAAAAGAATTTTCTTGCTTTGCAAAATGATTCTGAGAAGTGTCTTCAAAAGCAGGACTTTGGAGCCTCCTTAATTCATCTTTTCTAAAATGTTTGGCCAGTATCTTTTGGACGTATGCCTCTAGGATCCACAGTTTCACTGTTTTGGGGGCTGAAATTGCTAGAAGTGTTAGGAGGCCCTGACTGTGGCTTTCCATAAGCAGCCCCCTTCAGCTGTCATTGTCACAGCACCCGCCCTTAAAAACTGAACAACACCTCAAGACCACATCCACAGTGTTGCAGCTCTGCTGCTACTCCAGCTCTGTTATTCTGTTAATAGTGTCACCTTTCCCCTCATCCCCCAGGCTTATATCCTTTGTCATTCCTGATGCTTACCCTTTTCTCTTTCTCACAATCTGCACCCACGGCTGCCAAGTGATAATGCTTCTGCTGGCAAATCACCTCTACCATTTCCCTTCCTTTATCTTGGAGAGATAACGTATTATCCTGCCAGGATACAGAAAAAGTTGATTTGAAGTGGGTCTCTGGAGCCCTGTGTTTGGAAGGATTCTGAGGCTATACCCAAGCTTGAGTAGGAAATCGATTAGCAATGTCTACAGTGGCAAAGAAATAGAATCACCACACATGCCACAGATGTGTTGCAACTGGTGTCATGAATGAAGCCTTGGATTTTGAATTAAAGACACCTGGGTTTTACCCTTGGCTCCAGAACTTTCCAGCCCTTTAACTGTGGGCAAGTCAGTTAACCTTACTGGGCTTTAGTTTCCTTATGAGTTCAGTAGGGCTCATTGGTTAACTTAAATGCATTGAATCAAATTAAACCTAACTAATGTTAAATATTTCTCATTGAATCATATTAACCTAATATTAAATATTTCCTATGCATAAAGCAAATCTAGGTTTGTTGTTGACTGTGATAAGGAACAAATAATATACATTCCCCCTCAAAGTGTGATACTGTAACTGGGTGTCCCAGGTTCTTCTGGCCTCCACTGCCCCAGGAATGGGGGAAGAGGCCCTGGAGGTGCAGTGGGCTCAAAGAGTTATGGAGAAAGTGATTTATTAGGCAGAAAGAGAGAGAGAAGTAGAGAGAGAGAGAGAGAGAGAGAGAGAGAGAGAGAGAGAGAGAGAGAGAGAGCTCCCACGTTGTCATAGGAGGGGATCCAGAGATGGAGTCCATATAGGTAAGGGAGTAGGGGGGATTTTTAACTCCAGTTACTCCCGTCTCATTTCAAGTTCTCATCCAGTGAGAGGAGTTTTTCCAAACTTCCTCTGGAGTGATTGATCTTCAACTCTGATGCTGGATTGGCTGTCTTGGTCGCAATAGAGCCCCTCCTTCCAAAGGCTTTTGGCGGTCTTTTTAAACAAAGGAAGCTCACCTGGGCTGTCTACCTTCCTGCACACGGGAAAGTTAGACAAAGAACCCTAGACTCCCAGACTGGGGAGTGGTGAATAGAGGTATGGCGCTGGGAAGTTCTTGCCTTTGAAACCATGCCCCTTGTGGACTTTGGAAGAGAAGTTAACACAGTCCCTTGATACCAAACATAAATCATTCTATTATATTCAGTTTCTTCTACCATTACTCTGACTTAGGCTCTCATCTCTCTGTTTCTGAACAGTTCCCTTCCTCACTATTCTTCACACAAATTCTCCCTCAAAAAAATTTTTTGCTCCGTATAATAAAGCAAGGCTTGAATCATGCCATTCCCCAATTCCCAAGCCTGCTGTGGCAGTCCTGGTTGGCAGCGAGTGAGGCCCCTCCTTGGTGTTTAACATCTCCTGGCAGCGTCCTCAGAGCTTCCCTGAGAAGATCACTGCAGCAAACAGTAGCTGGTGGGGCCTGAGGAGAAGGATGGAGGACAGCCTGGTGGAGAAAGCTGGGCCAGGGTCTAAGAGGGGAGGCCTGTAAGAGAACATGCGAAGGCAGTGCCAGGAGAACCTCCACTTTTAACTACCAATCTCTGTCTCTGTCTTGTAAAGTTCTACCCTATCTCCTTCCCCAAAGCCACCTCATCACCACATCCTCATAGTCTGTCATTTTCTTTCTTTCTTTTTTTTTTATGAGACAGAGTCTTGCTCTGTTGCCCAGGCTGGAATGTAGCAGTACAATCTCATCTCAGCACAAACTATGCCCCCTGGGTTCAGGCAATTCTCCTCCCGAATAGCTGGGATTACAGGCACCTGCCACCACACCTGGATAATTGTTTCTTTTGAATTTTTAGTAGAGATGTGGTTTCACCATGTTGGCCAGGCTGCTCTTGAACTCCTGACCTCGAGTGACCTGCCCACCTCAGCCTCCCAAGTGCTGTGATTACAGGCAAGAGCCACTGCATCCAGCCAAGTCTGTCATTTTCTACTTATGTTTCCTCTGTTTTATCTTTCAGTTTTTACCTTCCTATTTCAATTGTAATATAGAATTGAAGCATATTTTTATAATCTCCTCTGTTTACTGAATTCATTTTATTTCCTCTGTTCTTAATTTTATAAGTGAGAGAGAACATTTCCTTATTTCTTGTTTCTTTCTGCTTCAACACCTACCTTAAGAAAAAAAAATAAAACATACTTTGTTGAGTCTTCCCTTTTGCTGGGTTTAAATTCTCCCTGTGGCATAACAGTGCTGATTAAAAAAAAGTTCCCTGTTCTTATTAAGAGTAGTGACCTCGCAAGGGCCCTTTGGTTGTGATGCCATGCACAGAATTTTTATTTCCACGTTCTATAAAGCGGTCCTTCTCAATGGGGCGGGTTGGGGGTGGGGATTTTGTCCCTAAAGGCACATTTGGCAGTCTGTGGAGACATTTTTGGTTGTCACAGCCAAGGGTGGATGGTGATGCTACTGTTATCTGGTGAATAGAGGCCAGGGATGCCAGGGAAACATCCTTCAATGCACAGTTCCCCGAAACAAAGAATTATCTAGCCCAGTAGTGCAAAAATTGAGAAACACTGCTGTAAAGTAGTGTAAGGCTGTACAGTGCTCATACAGAACACTTGGTGAATAGTTTTTATAAAATGTCTATTTAGGCCTGGTGTGGTGTCTCATTTCTGTACAAATCCCAACACTTTGAGAGGCTAAGGCTGGAGGATCACTTAAGGCCAGGAGTTCAATATCAGCCTGGCCAACACAGTGAAACTCTGTCTCTACTAAAAATACAAAAAAATAGCTGGGTGTGGTGGCACATGCCTGTAATACCAGCTATTTGGGAGGCTGAGGCACAAGAATTGCTTGAACCCAGGAGACAGAGGTTGCAGTGAGCTGAGATCATGCCACTGCATTCCAGCCTGGGCAGCAGAGTGAGACTCTGTCTCAAAAAAAAAAAGTTTATTTAGTATTGCCTATATTCAGTAATTCCTTCTTTTTTGTTTATTTTAGCTTTACTTTAATTCTTGTGACATGTTCTTCCACTGTTAGTTAATTAGTGAAGATTAAAATACTTGGTAAATATATTTAATAAGGTAAGTATGATTTTAGAGAAAGCTGTATGTAGGTTTGATTTTTTAAATTTATATTATTAAAAATACTTGTTAAATAACCTTCCTTAGGCAACTGATTATAAAATTTACTACATGTTTGCTCTTTAGGAATTTGATTATAAAATTTGCTTTGCCAGTGTGTCCATTTTTTCCAATCCATGAATACATCTAAAGTAAATTTAATTTAGAAACAGCATGTATTATAGAATAGCAAGCACGTCTTTTACCAATAGCCTTCTTGTCTTCATTTATATATACCAGTTTTTCAAAATTATTATTACTCTAAATATGCTTTTAATTCCTTTCTCACCTTGTCATTTCTTACAAAGTTGTAAGTTACGCGCCAATGACCATAGTTTATGAGTGATAAATTCTGAAGATGGATTTAACACAGTACAGTGTTGTAGTAAAAATGTGCACAAGTCAATCCAACACTCTTAAAATGATTTACATATTCATCACTGTGCTGCATTGTAATTAGACATAGAGATATGGTAAGCAGATCCGAGAAGTTACCGTGATTAGTATTCTTTCCACACGACCGAACTACATTTTAACAAGGATTTTTTTCTGCCTTGCTTAGTAAGTTCTCTAGTTCCTGTAATCAGTGTCATGGCTGATAGCCTCCCTTACACAGTGTGATGTACACTTTATGTACACTTGACTGTCTTTTCTCTCTCTATCTCTCTCTCTCTCTCTCTCTCTCACACACACACACACACACACACACTTCTATTTCTCATTTACACATACTTACAATGAAAAATATGCAAGCTGCTCTCTCTCATATTATTGTCCTGGGGCTTGGGAACATTAGGAATAAGGAGACGATTGGAATCAATGACACTAGCATCTCACATTTTGATCTTCCTTTTTGATAATATGGAATTGAAATTATTGTTCTTGTTTGGGAAAAGATAGAGCATAAACTGGAACCCAGAGGTATACCTGGGTGATAGTAATTACACTCATGTCCCCCTATAAGCAGAGCATTGTTTTCCGCCTATCACTCAGGGAATTAAAACACCACGTTCAGGCTAAGGGTGGTAGCTCATGACTGTAATTCCAGCACTTTGGGAGGCTGAGGAGTGCAGATCACTTGAGCCCAGGAGTTCAAGACCAGCCTGAGCAACATAGTGAGACACCGTCTCTACAAGAAATACAAAGTTAGCTGGGCATGGTGACACATGCCTACAGTTCCAGCTACTTAGGAGGCTGAGGCGGGAGGAACACTTGAGCCCAGGAGGCAAAGGTTGCAGTGAGCTGAGATCATGCCACTGCACTCCAGCCTGGGCAACAGAGCAAGACACTGTCTCAAAAAGAAAAAAAAAAAAGCACCATGTTCAAAAGCACATGAACTTAAAGTTGTAACCAGACTGTGATACATAAAATGGCAGCCATGGTCACACCAACCAAGAGCTGCCATATGCTTTTTACCCATTCATGCTGGGTCAATTCTTAAATGATAATTCACAATTTCCTTTAAACCAACCAGGTGGTACTGAATTTTTTTCCGTCAATGTTGTTGTAAATATGCCTAAATGGTGAGATTGTAGCCGATTTTGATTCTCACTATTTACAAATGAAATCTTTATAGTATAAGAAATGTTTACTGCTGATTTTTCCTCTCATTCATTAGTAGAAGCAAGTTTTTCAGACATTTCTATTTAACCACATACTTGCAAGAGTTAATTAAATATCTTTCCAAGAATTTGGGTTAATGAGAAATATGTTTCATTTCTTTGGTGTAGCTTTTCCTGGAAGGCTGGGCTAGGATACTTAACTGTTTAGCTGGCAATTAAAGAGAAGTCTTACCGCTTATTTTTCTAGGGTAAAACTGACATTTTTTAGTTCCAGGAAATAATCTTGTCCCTGTAATTGGAACTTTTTTAGGCTTTCTTAGGCTTTAAGTGTGTGTTTAAAGTGGACTCTTGGAAGCAGTACTGGAAAGGAATCAAAGAAAATCAAACTCGAAAGGGATTAACGTAATCAGCCACATATGCCCTCTGCTATTTTAAATCATACATTTTAAAGCCAGATAATTTAATGTTTTCACATGTGTTTGAAGACCTCTGCAATATTAATAATTCATCCTGTTGCTGATGGAAATGGTCTCTCAATTCCAAGTGAAACTTAATTATGAAAACACAGAGTTTAAGATAAAAAATTTAAATGTTTAAGATAAAGCAACCCTCTAAGTACAACCATCAATACAGTTTTATCAGTGACACTCTCCTTTATCAGGTGGGTTTGCTTCTGTTGTATTTCCTGAATCATGTTTGCTTTGTTTTCAGTCGCTTTTGTTTCTTATAAGCGGATGATTTAAAATGTTTATGCTTCACTTACACGGGAAGGTAGACTTGACCGCTACCCAACCATCACTACCAATAAAAAGTCAATTGATGTGCTACTTTCAAATGTGGCTATTTCTCATTTGTCTTCCGATGGTTTGATAAATAGCCTTTAATAGGAAAAAGTTATCCTATAATATGGCTTCTTATGACTCTGCTTGCCATAGCTCAAGCAATGTCCAAGGATTCATTCTACACATTGGTTCTTTCATCCCTTAACTATTTATGGAGCTCCTAAAAAGTCAGATCTATCTGATCCAGGCAGTCTTATCTTACATCTGGTTCCTGCCTTCCATTCTTGCTGTCCTGGTTGGGTCCAGGCGCTCCTCACTTCTCTAACAGCCCCAGGCCCCTTGCCTGCAGACCCCTTGCCTGCACTCCTCAGCTCCGTCCTCCACATTGCCTCCAGTGTTCTCTCTAAAGGCAAATCCGATCAAGTCTTACTCACTCTTTAAAATATTGTTTAGAGTAAGAAGCCTCCTCTCATCCTCTTTAAATGGTCCTAAAGACCCTACATCATCTGGTTCTTATCTGCCACTCCAGAGTCCTCTTCATTCATCTTCTGTTGGAATCCAATGGCCCGAAAATGAAGAATGGTTGGCAGTTCTTGCCATACTCTCCATGCTGCCTTAGTCTTCTCCTGCCCTGGAACATGCTGTCCTGTGGCCTGGGGCACCTTCTCTTCTCTTCACCTAGTTTCTCTCTTCTCGTTCTGTAAGGTCACCGCAAGTGTTCCCTGTGCTATGAGCCTCCACACTCACAGCCCCCAGATGGGTTAAGTGTCCCTTTTTCTGAGCATCTAGAGCCCCTGCACACACCTCTGTCTTCTACCCTGGCATACTTAGCCCCTGATGTTGGAATGATGTCAGGGTGGATTTGTCTCTCCCTCCCTTCTAAAGGTTTACCTGAAGTAAGGACCACATCCTCTTCATCTTGCCCTGCCATGGCCGACTGCAGAAGAGACACAAGGGAATGGTTTCTCTGTGGAGCTTTACTGGATGCCTCAATAAGACAAACTTTGCTGTTTTCTGTATTCTTTCAAAAAAAAAAAAAACTTTACTTGTTTTTTTTTTCTGTATCTCAAGTTCTAACAGCATATTTTAACTTTTTTTTTTTTTGAGAAGAAGTTTCATTTTTGCTGACCAGGCTGGAGTGCAATGGCCCCATCTTGGCTCACTGCAACCTCCGGCTTCTGAGTTCAAGTGATTCTCCTCCCTCAGCCTCCCAAGTAGCTGGGATTACAGGCATGAGCTGCCACGCCCGGCTAATTTTTATATTTTTAGTAGAGATGCGATTTCACCATGTTGGTCAGGCTGGTTTTGAACTCCTGACCTCAGATGATCCGCCTTCCTCGGACTCCCAAAGTGCTGGGATTACAGGTGTGAGCCACCGCACCTGGCCTAACAGTGTATTTTAGAGATCTCACTTACTTTTACTTTTCTTTGTGTTCTATATACAGTCTAAGCAAAGTCTATCTAAAAATTGTGTGTTTTAACAGCAACTCTTACCATGTTCTACCTTGTTTGAAAATAAATATTCTAAATATTACTTTCCCTTTGGGGCATATATATGTTTAACATCTGATCCCTGAAGTTTCCTAAATGATGGATGTCCAAGCGCCCTACTTGTATTATTCTAAGACTATTTGGAGGTGGAAAAGAGCAATTTTTGTTTGAGAGAGTTTTAGGTTTATGTGAACTACAAAAAAGTTATGAAAAAATCAATCTGGTATTTGTAGAATTTTTTAAAAATTTGATATTGTTGACAGTAGATGTAATTGTTTTTTCTATTAAAAATTTATTTATTTTCACTGAAAAATGTATTCATTATTCTAAAAGAGTTTACTCTCAAGTTTATACAGTATAGGCAATTGCTTTTTTTTGGCTATAGTATATGAACACTGAGTTGTAAAGATGACTGTAAAATAGTTACAGTCTCATATAAAATAGGTGCTTTACTTGTATTCCTCTCTAAAATCTTGTCATAAAAATAATTATAGCTATAGCTACCCACATGCCATAAATGCAAAGACACAATTAGCCACCTCTGATATCACTTACAGAAGAGAATTTACTCAAAGAAGCAGGAATGAGACCAGCACATGCATCGTGTCATATGCACTGTAAAATAGACACAATGTAGAAAAATATGCCTACATGTAATTTAAATGGAAACGGTCTAAAACTAAATGCTGTCCCAAAGAACATGAAGCATCCAGCCATAATCGGTCTTCAATTGTTCATATTTCTAAAGGTATCATAAGGATAATTCTGAATGACCAAAAGATGCTTTAAAATCCATCCAAGGAATTTTCATCTAAAGTTTTTTTTTCCTTTTCTGTTAGAGAAATATGTATTCAGGGACCAGTTGTGGGAACTTATGCCTGTAATCCCAGCAGTTTGGCCTCTCCCAGCGCTTTAAGAGGACAAGGTGGGAGGATTGCTTGAGACCAGAAGTTCAAGACTAGCCCAGACAACGTGGGAACACTCCACCTCTCCACTTTTAAAACTTAGTTGAGTGTGGTGCCGCACACCTGTAGTCGCAGCTACTCAGGAGGCCAGGTGTGGGCAGGAGGATCGCTTGAGTCAAAGGTTTGATGCTGGAGTGAGCCACGATCACACGACTGCATTCCAGCCTAGGCAACAGAGCTAGACCCTGTCTCAAAAGAAAAAAGAAAAAGAAAAATGTGCAATTAATTAAGTCTACTTAAATATGATTATCTTTGTAATCATGCCCCAGTTTGGAGTCAGTCTTTCTGTTCATCACCATTACAGCAGCCAAATACTTGAAAATAGAGGTCATGGTCAGTGAGAGTTTGGAGATGAAATGCTGCTGGAATCTGAGCTCTGTTCGTCTTCTCTCGGTCCTCTCTGCTCCTTGTGCCCACACATTAATGACAGGCTCAGGAGGGAAGAATAGTCTCCATAAGGAAGAGCTGCAGTGTCTGTGTACCATGGCACACTGGGCCCTTCCTTCCCACCCTTGTGCTGAGCGCCTTCTGGCGTGGTCCTTCCTGGGCACTTTGTGCCTTTGTGTCTTTCTGCATGCTGCTTCCTCTTCTTCTTGAGGACACTCTTACACGCCTGCCTCTAGTCCCTGTTCAGAGACGAGTGTGTAGCAGCGGGGGAGGTGCCCAGTGCATATTAGCTTTCCTTCCAGCTGTTCCCAGGCTGGAGTAATCTCCTTCCTCTCCACTGCGAGAGCCCTTTCTAGTGTAGGGTGCCAGTTACACCCTGGGAACACATCCTGGGCTCTGGCATCAGACTGCACCAAGTTCAAGTACCAGTTCAGATGCCGTGTAGCTGTGTGACCCTGGGTAAGTCCCTTGCTGTGCTAAGCCTTAAGTTCTTCACCTTTAAAATGGGGCTGTGCTTGTACTAGCTCTTAGCATGGAATAGTACAGTCACACATGTCAAGGAAGTACACATTGAGTATCCCTTGTCCAAAATGCTTGGGGCCAGAAGTGTTTCAGATATTAGGTTATTATTTTTTTATTTTGGAATATTTCCATGTACATGAGCTATCTAGGCAATGGGACCCAAGTCTAAATGTGAAATTCATGTATGTTTCATGTGTACTTTATACATATAGTTTGCAGGTGATTTTATACAATTTTTAAAGAACTTTTGTGCATGAAACAAAGTTCGTGTATGCTGTACCATCAGAAAGCAAAGGTATCTCCATCTCAGCCACCCCAGTGGATGATCTTTGGTGATTTGGCATCACCGTCATCACTGTCTCTGAATTTATAGGCTACCAATAAGCAAGCATTTGCCTAGATGTATTCACACATAAGTACTTAACATTAAAAAATATGACACACCATTAATACAGTAAAACAATAATGTGTGCAGCTTAACTAAGCAACACAGTGGCATCACAGAATATCTGGGTCAGCTGTTAAACAGCAGCAGCCACAGGCAGTGTAGGCTCTCAGTGTCCACCTCCAGTGCTGGGTTTTGGTTAAAAGGTAGGACACTGGGCAGTGACTATCTTGAATAACCTGTGCCGTGTACCTGCATTTTGACCGAGACCTACCACAACTTCCTGATCAGGCGCAGAATTTTCCACTTGTGGCATTATGTCAGCACTCAAAAGGTTTCAGATTCTGAAGCATTTTAGATTTTGGATTTTCAGGTCAGGGATGCTCAACCCAGTGGTACAATGACTGGCACACAGGAAGTACTCAGTAAACGGTAGCTATCGATGACTTAGTCAAAGTTGTTAATATGCTTGCCTTTCTTCTGTAAGGATGGAGACAGGGTTTTATTCTTTTTTGTAAGTCACACAGTAGATGATCAAGAAATATTTGCCAAGGGGATATGTTGATGAATAAACTTAGAATGGGGGTTGTGAGCCAAGAGCAGGAATGTTTCAAATCCTTCTGGAAAAAGCTGCTCGCTCCTTCATCTCTGCTAGAGTTCTTGCCCCCATCCCAGTAGTTCAGAACCTTAAAGGAAACTACTCAGATAGGGTAGGCGTCATTGGTTTTGTCTCGTTTCTTCATTCGGCGTTCCTTAAACAATTACTACAGGGCTCCTCCTGTGTGTCCAGGCACCACTGTCTATCTGAAAGCAAGGTGCCAACGTGTAAAAATACTGCTGAAAACAAATCAGTTTGTGCGTGTGTGCTGTCCTGTGGAGAACAGAGCCCATGTTGTGGCATATTTCAGCGATGCCTCTTTCTTCCTCTGGGATACCAAGGGCTTTCCGTGTATGCTTCCAGCCAAGAAAAATGTTCTGGAATCATCCAAATCTATTTAGCTTATGCTGAAATATACAAATGAACAGGTAAAGATGCAGAGGTGTTTAATGGGAGGGGCTACCAGACAATGTCACATGTAGGGAACAGGGAAGTGAGACCTGGTTGAAGGGGAAACTGCCCATGATAGGTGACTGTCCCTTTGCCATGGGAGAGTGCAAGAGTGGACGAAAACCTTTTGTGGACTGTGAACTTCTTGAGGGATTAAACTATATCCTGGACCATTTCAGAGATCCTCTAAAACACTTAATATGTTTTGTTTAATTATCTAATAACTGTCTACTGGAAACTAACATCTAATTCCCATTTTCCTAAGTCTAAAGTAGAGAAACACCTCACAAATGTATTAGTAAATTGGATAGAAAACATTGACAGTGTTTCCTGAGTTGTGTGTGCTAACGATGATTCCTCTAAACTAAATTACAGATTTTTGTTCGTCAGTGACTCATTTCAGATTTGTGGAAAGAGAAAGGCGATTTACCATACACCGGGGGTTAATAATTTAATGAGTAAGGTAACAGTCATCAAACGCTGCTGGGAATATGCAATAACGCCTGTAGTTTAATTCTTTGTGTTATAATTTAGTGAAAGCTCTTAAATAATTAAAATGTATGAAGCAAAAAAAAAAAAAAGTCTACCAAGGAATAATCAGTGCAGGTGTTCAAGGAGAGAGGGTGAAAACAGATTCTCTAAGACATAGTAACTGAATAACACAGTATGTCACATTTGCCTCAGCAAGGTGAAGACACACGAGAGCACAAAAGTGCCCTGTGATATGACTCAGTTGGTACCCGCCAAGATAAATGCCTTGAATCATTCAAGACTATTGACCATATGTTAAAATCCACACTGTAGCAGGTTATGTCATAGAGCATCTGCATTGCAGTAAAATTATATAATCCCAGGAATCAGAAGAATGACAAAAACCTAGGAGGGAAGGTTGGAAAATCCCCCTCCACCTGCCCTGCTCCCTACCCTGAAGAAAAGAGTATAAGAATTTGAGAAGGGAAAGAGGATAGCTGAGAATAAACGAAGAGGGAAGGGGGCCTCAGAAGATGAATCCACTGAAACTTAGTGTTTCCACAGTGCCCTAGTGAGGCGGTTTCCTAGCTGGTGCAGACGATGCTGTGACAGTGTGGTGACAGACCACAGCACTTTACTTCGCACATCACTGTACTCAAAACACACCACAATTTATTTTTTATAGCAGCACTATTGAGATATGATTCACATACCATACAATTCACCCACTTAAAGTGTACAATTCAGTGGTTTTTTAGTATATTTGTAGAATCGTGCAATCGTCACTACAATCAATTTTAGTACATTTTCATCACCCCAGAAATAAACCCCATGCCCATTAAGAGTCTTATAATTTATTTTTATCCAAACAGAAAAGGAAACATCCTATATTTATAAACCTAGACGTACAATATAGTCATTCTGATTTACAAAAGTAATGTTATAATTGGGGATAAAACATCTACAACTTGTTATAACTCTTACAAGGAAACAGTAACTTGAAAGGTTGAAAGTGTTTTAAAAATTAAAGATAATCCAGCTTGGTTCTCTGTCAACATTTTAATGGTTTTTTAAAAAGTTATAAAATTCAACATTTTATGCCATTCGTTGAGACTAGATTTACTGCACGGTCTGCCTATGTTATGGCCATTTTCAGGACCCATAATGCCACTTACCTAATGAGAACATTCACTGAAAACACTTTTTGACCTTTTGTTTAAATATCATATTGGATAGTCTCCTTGCAATAATTAATATCCAGAGCCTACAAAAGAAAAGATTGGCCAATCAGAATGTAAAACAATTAATTTTATATGACAAAACGCTATAAAAATTAAAATTAGCAGACAAAGGGAGAGCACTCTTTGTACAAAATGTGTCCTACAAAAGACTACATTTCATAATATATGAATTGGAATATTTGCTAATCAATAAAGAAAAGGAGAAAAAATAACAGAAAAATGGAGAGGAATATTAACAGGCAGATTTCAAGAGACAAAGTCCAAATGGCTTATTAAATTATATAGAAAAAAGTTTTCAATGTACTAAGTAGTAAAGAAATGCAAACTAATACAACAGGGAAATCCTATTTTTTCCTCGACAGGTAAGGAAAGTGTCACAAAAGCATGGAGAAACTCAGCTTCATACCAAGTTGATGAGACAGAACAGTGCCAAACAACAGCAATTTGTCAGAATTTTAAACACACATCGGTTTTCCATCATTGATCCAGCAACTCTGTCTCTAGAAATTTTGTGCACAAGTATACCAAAGTATATGATAAATTTGTAATCCCGAAAATTTAGAAGAGAAAAAGTAAACACCGTCAATAGAGATCTGGCTAAGTAAATTACTATATATCAATTTAATGGAATGCTATGCTGTCATTAATAAGAATTAGGCCAACCTAAATAGGCCAATATTGTAAGTTGTCAAATATGGATTGTTAAGTGGGGGAAAAAAATCAAAGTATCAATATTGTGTATTGTATCCCATTTTTATACCAGAAAACACATACATATAAGTACTGGTATGCATATTTATCTAATGCTTATATATGCTCTGACCTTTTATGATGGATCAGCCAAGAAATTGTTACCTATACTGTACTGAACTAAGAGGGAGAGGAAGTGGGGGAGAGATCGTTTTTACTTTATGTTCTTATAGATTATTTAAATTAATTCTAAAATATTTAAATATTTTAAAATGCAAGAACATTTTTACATTTAAAAAACAACACTTATAGAAAATTGGAAATGCAAAAAAATTAAAAGCAATGCCGTGATCTAAAGGAAAAAGACAGTTAAATCCTGTTCTGATATCCTTTAAAAATGTCCCTTTGCATATAATGTGCACACTGTACTCTGTTTAAAATCTACATTTTTGCCGGGCGCGGTGGCTCATGCCTGTAATCCCAGCACTTTGGGAGGCCGAGGCGGGGGGATCACGAGGTCAAGAGATCGAGACCATCCTGGTCAACATGGTGAAACCCCGTCTCTACTAAAAATACAAAAATTAGCTGGGCATGATGGTGCGCACCTGTAATCCCAGCTAATCAGGAGGCTGAGGCAGGAGAATTGCCTGAACCCAGGAGGCGGAGGTTGCCGTGAGCCGAGATCGCGCCATTGCACTCCAGCCTGGGTAACAAGAGCGAAACTCCATCTCAAAAAGAAAAAAAAAAATCTACATTTTTTTCACTCATAAACATTCCACATCACTAAATACCCTTTTACAATACATTTCAAGTAAATATATCACTGTTGATTATATGGCTATGATAGTCTGTTAGTGAATTTTCTCTTCATTTCCCTTCATAAATATATTGGAAGGAAAATATTTGGGAGAAAGCAGTAATCAAGGTAATAGGAGAGTATTGTCAAAATAAATGTCATAAATGAAGATCGGGCGGTGACTCAGAGAACCAAAAGCTAAGTTCCTTTTTTAAAAATAAGATATATCATCAAATCTTAAGGGGGAAAAAAAACAATGATGGAATGGATCAGAATTACAGAATGTCTTCTACAGTTCTAACAAAATTAACAAACAGTCGTTTAAGGAATTAAAACCAAAATAAAAAAAACAATCAAGAAATCATTAGTTGACTCCAAAGAAAGAAAGAGGATCAAGTCTGGGTCCCATACTTTAAAATATGGCCATCCAGGAAAGAAAGACACAGAAGACTGTTGTGGGACACAGCATTGCAGAGCTAACTCCTAATTACGGTGATGTCTTGCTTCCTTCTTTTAATATTCATTCACATTTTGAACTTTTATAATGGCATATAACATAGTTACAAAAATACTAAGTCCATTACAAACCCTTTCTGATAGATTTTTGAGGAAAATTATGCATGAAGGGTTAATATTTTCTGTGTATGAACATGATTTTCTCAGTGAGGCCCTGCAGACCTCAGGAGAATCCTGCTGTTGCTAAGAGACCATAGTGTTCAAAGCTTCTCTCTTAGCCTAACGATGTTTTCGGTTTCTGTAATTTTTGTAAGATACAGAATATGCCAGGGAGGATGAAGAGAACAAGATTATCTGTCTGTTTTCTAAACACAAAAGCATATATTTTTTAAATTATGTAAATACATCTCTGCTAACATTTTTGGAAAGGAAAAGAAAATTCTCTCTATGTGAAATTGAGTGTCTTTGAACAGGGCTTGACACTTCACTCTTTGTTTTGGAAATTAAAGGGCCAAATTTGTCATAAAATACAAGTTTACCTTGCAATTTACATACGATTGCAATTAACGGGGTAAATATTTAAAGAGGATAAGTCCCGCCACCAAAAGCGAGTTATCTACTGAAATAATTTTGTGAATTACTTAGCCAACAATAACTGCCTTGTGGATTGCAGTAATGACTCATTTGTTTGATGGCTGAAGGCCAAATGCAAATAGAGTATTATCTGATTTCAGGCAGCTTGGCCACAAGTCAACAGTAATGTCTCCCTTCCTTCTAACCAGATCCTTTTCATTGAAAGACCACAATCCCTCCAAAAGCCTATATGCTGTCATATTAGATGGCTGCCTTCATATGACTACAATATTTATTAGCCTTGAAATGCTATAACCCAGGGACTTACATAAGTACTGCATGGGGAATTCATTTCAAGCCACATTTGACCTTTTGTTGTAAAGGTGATCTTCAAATAGGTTTAAGGGAAATAAATCAAGTTTTCAACCCAAAGTCTGCTTTCTCCTAATAAAAAAGAAAAGAGGCTTTGGATGTTTCTAACCTTTTCTTCTTTTCTTCACTTTGGAATTGAAGATTAATCACATGTACCCAGAGATGTAATTTAATGTCTGTCGTTTGGAATAGGAAGGAAAATAGATAAATCGTTCATGAAGAGGGTGCTTTAAAATTAAACAATACAACTAAGGATTTTATTAGACAGTTGGTGGGAAGGATATTTCTCATTAAAAGGAAATTCAAATAACAAGGGAACATGAGAAACCGGATAATAAATACTAGACTTTTTGGCAAAAGTGGGGAAAAGGAAATCTGAAGTTTTCAGAGTGGGACACATAGAATTATCCTTGATAATTAACTCACTCTTAAAATGCCTGCCTTACATTGGATGAATGTGAAAGAATATAAAAAGAAAAATGGTTTAGAAATTTGTTGGACTCCGGGAGAACTTTTCATTCATAAATTTTCATTGCATATGTGTGAACATGCTTTCCTCTGAAGGATTTTTTTTTTTTTTTTTTTTTTGACAAGATCTTACTAAGCTGTCCGAGCTCAAATTCCTGGGCTCAAGTGATTCTCCCACCTCTGTCTCCTGAGTAGCTGAGACCATAGGCACGTGCCACAGTGCCTGGCTTGAAAGCTTCTATTTTTATTGGTATAACTCTGTTCTTAAAAAAAGTAATCTAGCTACATGACATAAGTGATTAAATTATGCTCACAAGATCAGTTCCTAGATAATTGTTTGCCTTTCATCTTTCACAGAATAGGAAACTGGAAACTTTGTTTTTAAAATGATATGAATGGCCATTCTCTTCAAACCAGAATTTTCCAAATTTCAGTTTCCTTATCAGTCTTTCTCACACGGTCTCTTCCTTGAAAGCAACTTCCTCTAAGCCAGGTGACAGGAGAGGGCTGAGAAGCAAGTCCAGCCTCCCTTGGGAATTGTGAGCACCCCAGATCATGCAGCCAGAAATCCAGAGAACGGGACAGCAGATCACTTAAATGCTGGTGGATACGTCAGCTGGTTGTGAATGGCTTTAAGGGTTCCCTCTTGTACTTAAAGGCCCACTAGAGCCGCTTACATATGCAAGTCCAGCCTAATACTGAGATGCTCACCAGGAATTCCCATTCCTACTTGATTCGGCTGTTTTCAGGTGTTTTAACCTCACCTCCTTGCCCACTCAAACAGGTCACCTGTGGCACTTGGATCACCTGTAATTTCCCCATGCGATTTACTAACGTGTGGCATGCTTACCAAGTGTATCCCTTCCATGACTGACAACTGCAGAGAGCTGGTTATATCTAGGGAGACAGACTCTCATTTTGCCAAAAATATAAGCAACGCAGAACTAGTCCTTCTTTCCAGTTGAATGGCAATCTAACATTTATGGCAGTTGGAATTCAACTAAAAACAGTTGCTTTCTCAGCAGAGAATGACTGAAAGAGGAGTGGCTACGGAAGCTTAGAATCTACAGAAGCTCCTAGCAAGTGTAGGTTCTAGAAATTTACCTTTTACTTACATTGAACCTGTGAGACTTTGTCTCTGGGTTTTCTAAATGTTTTATCTTATTTAATCTTTAAATGAAATAACCTAACTTGCTGTTTTCTCTGGAGCAGTGAAAATGTCAGGAAAACTACTGACAGACTCCACAAAAGCTGTCCTAACATGTGGGCGTTGTCTGGTTCATGTACTGAGTTATGATAAAAAGGAAAGAATTTATTTCATACCGGTTTCCTGAGTTCTCTCATGCTGCTTTCTTCAAAGAGTAGCCTAGAAACCCATAGGCATAATTGAGTCACCAGAAACTAATTTGTAGGCAGCACTTAATTGGATTTCTCCAGTGGATCTTCCACTTGGTACTCTTCGGAACGCTTTTAGAACAGAGGCATTGCTTGTGCGGCATCAGCGGGGAGCTTCCTCTAACATCCTTTGTTTCTTTAGGGTAAGTATTTCTGCAGTCTCCCAAGAAGTCGTTAATTCTAAAGCCTACCAATATCTAGAGCAACATCTAAACCATTGCCCAAAAACATGATTGGCTGCCATACTTTTAAGTAACGTATTGGAAAGAAATGAAGCTCTCTTAAGAGCCTATTCAGCCTCTATGTGGCAGCTTTCCCTGATGCCTATGGGAACTTCTGCTACTACAGTTTTACTTCTCTCTTCTAGGCATTACGATAATTTTAGGTACAGAACATCACCATCCCTGTAATCATTATTTATTATTGAAAAGCAATCACAAAGTGTTTCCAAAGTTTTATTTCTTCAGACCAGCAATCATTATTTTATCATTACGTTTGCCTGGTAAGGCCCTGAAAATTTTCATTTTTAGATCGCAAATCAGCAACCTGAGTTAGAGATAAAAATACGAATTTGAAGGTCTTAGGGGATGCCTAATTCGGTGCCTGATTTTTTTGTGTGTTCTGCCAGACACACATTTGTGTTACCCATCTCTTCCCTGAAAGCGGCTGCTTCCTGCCCTCTGAGATTGTGCAAAAACCTCTTGATGAAATTCTATCCCAGTGAGACTTTGCTCAGGAATATGTTTACATCACTCTTCTTCAGTATCACTTGGTCCCTTTAAAATCAGCACGGAGCTTCAGCCTGTCATTTACTATGACATTCTGATTACTTTCTTTACACAACATTCTGAATGTCTCGTTCCTGGCCTTACAGTTAGAGTTTTTGTTCTTGGTTTTCCAGTTGAATTTTTATTTGTTTATTTATTTTTGTTCTAGTGTAGTCTGAAAGGAGAGTTTTATTTGTATTTTCCCCGAGATGACAGTGCAGGCTCCAAGATGGTTTTGGCTGGAGGATAATCTTCCCAAGTCTTGTCTTCCGTCATTTATCCAAGGTGGATTCAGGTTGGAGGTCCTGTCTCAGGAAAAGGCTTGGCTGACTTCTAACGAAACACAGATACCTCATTTCTGGTGGACAGTCTCTTTTCCCAATCAAGCTTGATGCTCACTTCACAGAACATCTGGATGAGGGTGTGTGCCTTTCTGGAAGCTTCCTTTATATAGGAGCCCCTCCTTCCACCAAGAGCCTGGTCCTTCTGATTTTGCTGACTTGGTGATGACCTGAACAAGGCAGGCTCACCTTGCAAGATACTCGAGAATGTCCCTAGCCATAGTGACCCAAGGTGTTGGGCAGCACAGAGCCTGTGGCTTCGCCTTAATGGAATAAGAATGGACCCTATTGTAATCTATGATGAGTCATCATCCGAAACAATACCCTTACCCTTTGCGAATGACACACCTGGAGTTCTTGACAAGAAACTCCAAATGTTTCCCCTTTCCAGGGAGCCCCCTCCAGACCTCTTGACCCCAACCTACTTGGACATGTGCTAGAGTAGGTTGAATTTTGGGCCGCCAAACCAAAGATGCACATTTATCCTTGTTTTTCTGCATGCCTGGGATAAAGTCAGGCTTAAAGGAACCTTACCCGAGGAGAGAGTGATCCGATTCTATTTCAGTTCCCATTTTTATGCCCTTTTTATTTTTGTTAGTTTCTTTTTTTTTCTTTTCTTTTCTCTGGGAAAAATTCTTATTCATTTTTCTAGTGCTCCATTGTTGAATAATTTATCTATTTCTTATTTCTTATCTAGCTTTCAGATCCTCCCCATCTTGTAGCTAATTAAAATCAGGTGGTCATGAGCCCACACTAAATAGAAACTCTTGTTCTGCCTTCAAAGTCTGCTTTCAGCTGGGCCTCGGGATAATAGTTTGTTGTTGGAATAAAATCTGAAGGAGGACAGATTTTGCTGTTTTTTTCAACAGTTTGTCTTGCTAATTTATCTCCTCATACTTTTAGTTTAGTCCATTTTTTCCAAATGGCACATTGCACAATTACTTCAAACTCTGAACCTCTGGATTTTCCTTGGTGATTTTCTTATCCATTCACAGGAGAATGAAAAGCTGTCTGATCTGTGGAACCACACCACTGGGGTCACATGGGTTTTTAATTTTTGTAAGTGCCTCAGATTCTACCTCCAATGAGTCTAATTCCGTAGGTCCAGGGAAGGGCAGGGAATCTGCATTTTTAAAGAAGTGACAAGTCTGTCCTTTATCCTGGAGGAAGACTGTGGGCCTTTCTAGACTCTTGGTCTCTCCTACACTTTGCCTATGAAGCCACTGCACTGTGCAGGACCCTCAGCAGGACTCACTCATCGGTATATACACAAGGAGCATATAAGCTGGGATTGTCCTGTCTCCCTGCCCCTCTGCAATCCATCTTCAAGCCTTGTGAACTCTATCTCCTCGTCATATCCAAGTCATTCTCTTCTCTCCGTATCCATCACCTCCATCCTAGGTCATGCCACCATCCTTTCTTACCCAGAATAACCACTTTGCAATCTTCCCTCTACATACCTCAGCCAGAGTTCTCTTTTAGACTCAAAGCAGACCACATCACTGCTGTCTTACTCCATTTGTGTTGCTGTAAAGGAATGTTTGAGGCTGGGTAATTTATAAAGAATTTTACTTGGCTCACAGTTCCACAGGCTATGAGAGAAGCATGCCACCAGCATTTGCATCTACTGAGGGCCTCAAGCTACTTCTACCCATGGTGGAAGCGGAAGGGGAGCTGGTATGTGCAGAGATCACATGGAGAGAGAAGGCAAGAGAGAAGGGGAAGTGCCAGGCTCTTTTTAATAACTAGCTGTTGAGAGAACTCTTGCTGGAACTAGCAGAGTGAGAACACTCTCATTACCTCATGGATGGCACCAAGCCAATCCCGAGGGATCTGTTAGCATGACCCAGTCACCTCCCATTAGGCCCCACCTCCCACATTGGGGATCAGATTTCAACATGAGGTTTGGAGGGTTGTGTATCTAAACTACAACTGCTCTTGCTTAACCCCCTCCTGTAACTTCTCATCTTGCTTAGAGTAAAACCCAAACCCCTCACTTGGTGGTTTCAGTCTTGACTTAATCTGGTGGCTGCTTTCCTTTGATCTATCCACAGCTGGCTTCTTCCTGTGTTCAGAGCTCAGCTTCCACGTCCTCTACACCAAGAGACCTTCTCTAACCAGCAATATAGAGAAACCACTCACTCAGCCACTCACTGTCACATCACCCTTTTAATTCTTGACAAAGTACTTAGAAAATCAGCTCTTGTTCTTGTTTTTGTTTGTTTAAGGCTCATTCCCTCCACTGGAGTATAAATTCCACAAGAGCAGGTACCCTGTTGACTGACGCACTACAGTATCCCAGCACCTAAAGTAGCAAAGACTCAGTAAATATTTGCAAAATGTACAAATTTGAGTATGGAAGAATGAACAAAACATTAACCACGCAAGGTGGCAGTATTGGGAAATTGCTCTTTTTGCAGGGAAATAAATACTCCAATGCCCAGAGGCAGGAGGTTACTTAGTGCTTCTAAGAAACTAAAATAATGCACCCAAGGAAAGAGAGAGAGCAAGCTGAAGCAGGGAGGGGCCTTATAGGCTACTCTAGGGATATTCTCGAAGAGCAACAAAGAGTCCTAGGATTCTAAGCAGTGGAGCAACAACAGATTTCCTGACAGAAGTGCTCAAGAGAGGCTGGCATCAAGTGATGTCAGACACGCTGTAGTAGGTTAAACAGTAGCCACTGAAAGGTTTCAACTTGTAAATGTGACCTTATTTGGAAAAAGGTCTTCGCAGGTATAATTAGGTTAAGGGTCTTGAGATGAGGGGATTGTCTTGGGTTATCTTGGTGGGAACCAAAATCCTGTCACTAATTTCCACCTAAGAAAGAGTTCAAGGAGATAAGGCAGACACACAGAGAAGTCCATGTAAAGGTGGAGGCAGAGATTTGAGTAATGTGGCTACAAGCCAAGGAATGCCTGGAGTCGCCAGAAGCTGCAAGAGACGAGGAATGGATTCCATTCTAGAGCTTTTGGAGAGACTACAGACCTGCCAACACCTTGATTTCAGACTTCTGGCCTCTGTAACTGTGAGCAAATATATTTTGGTCATTTTAAGCTACGTAGTTTGTTGTAATTTGTTACAGCAACTAAAATATACACTTTGGAAAAAAGATAAAGAGAAATCGAAATTCATAGGTGCACCATTATGCACATGAGTCCATCCAATGAGTGCAGGCCCAGAATAAGCGTGAGATTGGAGATGTTCATCTGCTGTTTCCGCAGTCAAGCTTCTTTCCCTTGTGAGCTGTTGACATGGTTCTAGTAGATAAAGGGAGGCCTATTTCACATGACATGCCCCTCAACTGAAGTTAGTTGCTTTGTTTTACGGTCAGCTCAAGAAGTGGTGTCTCACCAAGTGCCAGAGGACAAACTGGCAGGGAGACAGGGTGCCATTCTCCAAGGTGTCACCACAAGTAATAAATGTGGCCACAAGAAATCGGACATATGAGTAACAGAAAGAGACATTTGCTGAGCCAGAGTGCCAAGTGCTGCAGTCAGCTAAGGGAGAGCCCTGTGTGCTGTTCAAGTCAGTGATGACCAACCAGATGAGAACAAACTAAGGCTATTTTTCAGAGCTTGCTATTCCAAGGAGTCAGCCACCATCATCTGCATTTTGGCAGGGACTCAAAGGCAGGCAGAGGAGTGGGAGTGTTTTAGAGAAGAAAAAAAGGGAAGGCTTTCCCTGCACCCTGATGGAAGCAGTTGGTGTGGGGAAGGTGTAGGCAGGCTAACCAGAAGTGGGGCACCCTATGGGACTGGTTAGAGGCGTACATTTGAGCTTTTCTCATTGGTGCTAAGTTGGAAGTGGAAACAAGTTAGGAATGGTGTCACTTATTAATTAAGTCCTGGCTAATTTAAGGCCAATTGTTACAGGGGTTATTGTTTGGCTTCCTGGAATGTTGCTAGAGATAGATCATTCTAATTTGTTATTGATTTTTCTGCAAGTCTAACTTAGAGCGTGTATCTTCTGGTAGGCTGTCATAGAAGGGGGGTTTTCCTCCGCAGGTTGCTTCAGGTTATGGGTCAGAGTTCTGTTTTGTTATATGGTCTGGTCATTGTCCATCTGTATATTCAGTCTCTCAAGGTGATCAGACTTCAGCGAAGACTAAGAGGGCATTGCACTTGGGCGGAACGATGTGGAACATATGACATGTGAGAGAAAAGGCCCTTGGCATCTTTGATTTATTAAACCTCTCACTGAAGACACATGGTTTTTTTATGAGAAGAAGCCCAGAGCCAGCCAATGTGGGGCTTCTCAATTTTAATAACTGCTTTACTTTCAAAAAGTTGAAGACTGTTGGTGAAGCTGCATTGGCCAATGAGAGGGCAGCAGACCCTGAGTGAAGACCAGCTGGGAACCCATGGCAGAGGAAAAAAGGATGCCTTGTGGAACACGTTTTAATGCTAAGGAGGTTGGGTTCCTATGGAAAAAACAAACTACCAACTACACTTGCATTTAGGATTCAGAAAGATAAGACCCTGACTGCCAATCAGCAAAAAGGCACATGTTTGTGTTTTTGAGGCAATGCAGCCAGGCTTAATGACTAAGATTGAAAATCCCCACATCTCAGTAAGTACGAACAATGTCATCTCTTGTATGTGTACTTGCTTTCAATCCAAAATAGTAAGGAACACCATTTCGGAGTTGTTTCCAAAGGGTCATTGCAGAGGTCAGGTGGTACCTGGAAGGGAAAGGACCTTACCTAAAGGGCAGGCTGATCACCAGCCATGCTTATGGCCCTTCTGCAACACTCGGGTTTGCACACAGCAGTGTGGAAGTCTCTTTCTCTAACCTCTGCCCCATGACATTCTGCATCCTCCAAACTCTCAACTAAGAAAACAGGGCCTCATGTTCCCGTGTTCTCAGGATGGTTAAGCAATGGGTATTGGTCCAATTTTAACAAACTATTGGAAGACCTTAGCATTGTCAGTTGCATCCCCTACACTGCAGTGTAAATCCCGAAATGCTTTATGCTGGCCAAACCTGCAGAAAGAATGCAGGAATGTGTTGTTTAGAGGCTCAGGCAGGTGGTTGGTGATGGTTTCATTAACACCGTGGAGGAAGAATGTAAGCGTTAATTGAAGGCCCTTCAGGGAAACATTGTCTAATCAAGACATCAGCAGGCAGTGGTTCTCTACTTGGTGATATGCCCTCGAGGGACATTTGGGAATGTGTGTGGATGCTTTGGTCACAGAACTAGGGGAGAGCTGTTGGCATCTATTTGGTGAGGCCATGACACATCTATTTGGTGAGGCCAGCAACTGACACAAAACAGTGCAAATGGTATCTGGGAAAAAGGAAAGATCAGTATCCGTTTTAGGAAATGAAGATCTAGTGAAACAAGGGACAGAGCAGGTTTTCATGCCTAGTGTCTGCAAACCTTCCTGTTCTACTGCTTTCTCCCAAGGCTGAAACTCAGACAAGGCAACATAAACTAAGGGACCCTTGTGGATGAGAACACTCAGTAGTGACAGCAATAAGCTGGTAGGAACTTGGGTTACCAAGCAATCTCCCAGAGCTAAACCCCCTACCCCTCAGAACCCCTGCAGACCTCTGCACTGTTATATAGGGAAAGATGAACTTTTCTCTTATTTGACTGTTAGGGAAAAGGAAAATATTTGGAAAGGAGAATCACTCATACTATCAGAACAGTAGATCTGAGCTGTGACTCTTGAGATGTTAATACAGAAATCCCAGTGCTATAAAGCCTTCTGCAGATGTTATATAAGGTTTCAACTCCCAGCCTTGTCTCCAGAGCCCTGTGCAGGTGCAGGAACACGTGGGTGCCATCTGGAGTGCTGAGCTGGGTGTTCTGGAAGTTGTGGTGGGCCAGTGGAAATGCTGGTTTAAACATACATGTCTGTATTTTTAGAAGGTCCTTTTCAAATCTCAGTTTCTGGGCCTTTACTCTCCAGCTAAGTTACTCTGGCTGATGCCTTTGTCTCCAATTCAGTCTCCTCCATGCCTTCTTTTTTACTTTTCTGTTTTATACATTTTTTAAATTTTTGGTTGGGTGTGGTGGCTCACGCCTGTCATCCCAGCACTTTTGAGAGACCGAGGTAGGCAGATCACCTGAGGTCAGGACTTCGAGACCAGCCTGGCCAACATGGGGAAACCCTATCTCTACTAATAATACAAAAATTAGCTAGGCGTGGTAGCACAGGCCTGTAATCCCAGCTGCTCAGGAGGCTGAGGCAGGGGAAGCACCTGAACCTGGGAGGCAAAAGTTGCCATGAGCCAAGATCGTCCCACTGCACTCCTGCCTGGGTGACAGAGCAAGACCCCATCTAAAAAAAATAATAATTTTTATGGTTACATAGTAGGTGTATGTATTTATGGAGTACATGAGACTTTGATGCAGGCATACAATGCATAACAATCACATCAGGGTAAATGGGATATCTACCACCTCAAGAGTTTATTCTTTGTGTTACGAATAATCCAATTAGACTCTTAGTTATTTTGAAGTGTACAATTTTTAAAAAATTAATGTCCTTTATTCTTAAGCCTACCATAAAACTTCAGTTATGAAACAATAGCAAACATAATAAATAATAATAAACATAACAGTGGTATCTATATATTCCTCAAATCTACCTCCATCACTACATAGTGCATCTCTAAGGCGGGAACCATGTCTTTTGTAGCTTTATATACCCAGTTCTTATCACAGTATCTACCACAGACAGACAGCAAGCTTTGAATACATGATTGAAGAAACTAAAGTATGGAAGATCACATGGTCCTCATTCTAAGCATACCAAGTGTTTGATTAAGTAAGTGTACATACTAAGTGTCCAACTAAATTGTTCTCCACTGTTGTGATATCAACTACTACATCTTACTCATTTTTTCTAATTATTTTTTGTTCCCATTAACGACCCCCACTTCCCCCCCACTGCCATGGCTTGTTTTTAAAAGCTGTGTTTTAGAGTGTGAGGATCTTGATTGCTTTTATTCCAGACATGCTGCATGTGGAGCTTGGGAAAGCAGCACTTATTTCAAACCCCAAGGCAGTAGGATGGAAGTCTTACCATGGTGTCAGGGTTCACTCAGAAAACAGGTGGAGTAGAAGAAACAGGACGGGCCTCAGTTCTTACTAGATGCAGGCCCACCCTTTCCGCAAGCAGCCTCCATGTGGATTTTCCTGTAACGCTGCTGTGAAGTATGAAAATTCTAACATTTCTATAGGAAATGAACTTTAGCTGTCCATTATACCAGGATGGGTTTGTTTAGCTCAACCAGGCAGACAAGCATCCTCCTGAGGATGCTGGAAGATTCAAAAACCATGAGGCAGGAGGTGGCGAATCTCCCGGGCATTGGCAGTGCTCAGAGGGAAGATGGACCATCACTTGGTCGGAGTGGAGACAGGAGGAGAGCATATTCCTGAGTTAAGGAGAGAATTGCCTCAGTAACCATTGACAGTCTTGATATTCTAGAAGGGTGCCTCCCAAGGGGAGGGAAGTGAACATGTAGGGGCAACTTACTGGAGGATTGGAGAATCAGAATTGCAAGTTCTTTTTGTCATTGACTTCGTGCCATTTTTATAAAAAGGCTTTGGAACAGAATGTGCCTCCTTACTCTCTTTTGCATATAGCAACAGAGAGGATTATTATTCCATTTACAGGCATTGCACCCTTGCCAAATTAAAAAGAAGCTTGCCTTTGTAATCAGGGTAAGGCAGAAAGCACAAAGCATCTACTGCTCGTGATGGATTCTTCTAGATGAACTTGTCCATTTCCTGAACAGTTCAGAAAACTGAATTTAGAGTTCACATATTAACTCTGGCTAAGAGTGCTTGTATGCCAGTTGGTTTCAAAAGAGACTGGAAAAGTAGAAACATTTCTTGTTTAAAGAGTATACCCTAGCCGGCATGCAGCATGTCACCAATGCTGTGAGACGCTCAAGGGACTTCACCTATGCCTTGTTCAAGATTCTCCAGAAGGTATAAGTGGGCCCCTTTGAATGCATGAACACTGTGTGAGCTCAGGTAAGCCACTGGTGCCTGGGGTGGAATTCTGTAACCATTTCTATTCTTTGGCACCTTCTAAAACACTTCAGCCTACCTACCAACTGTTTCAGAGTGGGGCGAGGATCTCTCTAAGTGGAGGTTCTCCTGCCACCGGGAATGTGGCCAAAGAATGTTCCACCTCCTCGTTATACATCACCATCTGGGCTGTGTCTCTATATCTGTCCATCAAAGAATGCCCGTTTCTTGAGTTCATGTCCTGGGTGAAGGTGGGAAACATTTCACTTCTATCTTAAGAAATCCCCCGAACATTCATAAAGCTAACGTTAGGATAAATCGCGTGGGGAATGACACTTTTCACCTTGAAGAACAATGAATTTAGGGACTGAACAGAACAGACTTGTAATCCAGTGTTGCTTACCTGCTTGCATGCGATGGGAGGTTCAGTCATCAGAGAGCCAGTTCATGAGTTTAGTATAATCCAGCCTGTCCTTTGTCCTGCCCTTTGGGTAGGCTGCAATCTTTAGGAGCAAGAGAAATTACCATCTGTTAGCTTCCTCAAGTGGCTTCCCTACAGTCCTTCGGTGTCATCTTTATTAAGGTGTGTCTAGGTTTCTCCACCACCAACAGAAATCCAGCCCTCTTAGGAAATTGGTCAGTGAAATATAGGGGTGCCAGGAAGCATCAGAGTAGAGAAAAGATGGCCACAAACGCAAATGCCCCCACGTGAGAGGCAGGATGGAAGGTACTGCTTTCTTCCTTGCCTGAGGCTGTGAAAATTGTCCTTGTATGAACAAAAAGGTTTTCGACATTACTGGCCGTTTAGATCATACTATGAACAATGTTTCAAAACTGGTTTTCAGCTGATGAAGATTCTGGTATTCTCTCTAAAACCATGCAGCATTTGTTCCTTACTGCATTTTCACCGTTATGTAAAATACAATTCCCATTTAAATTCATTAAAATACGGAAAATCTAAACTTTATTTGGAAAGATGGTTGGAGTTCTTGTGGGTTTTTCTTTTTAATAATTTACAACTTGGCGCTGCAACATTCTTCAACTGGATTTATTTGGACCCATTTTAGAAAATGTAGTTACTATAAATCTTTTGCTGTTGTTTCTGTTTTTGTTATTCAACCGAAGCCTTTGGAATTGTTCTAATCCCCGTTACGATGCATGAAGCATCACTCTTATCGGAAAGGCAAGTGCTCCATGAGGAGAAATATTTGTAATTACCTTTCCGACTCCATGATCCTCCAAGCTGTTACTTCATTATAACTCCATTTCTGAAAGACAGTTTAATGTTCTTTTTTTTCTGATATGATAAACATTTGATAGACAGGTAGCTTTCATATGTTGAATTTCTAATTTAATGTTGACATGAGAACACTTGCTTGCAGTTCTTTCTCTGATCCATCCTCACCCATTTGTCTGCCCCTGACCAAGGACACTGACAGACATTCCCCAGGCTTTTGTCATCATGGAACACCTTGCTTAGGCCACAACATCAGATATTGGGGGTGGTGAGAAAACCACCAACCCAAGAGAGTTGGGTTCTGATGCAAGTCATTTCATCTCTCTGAGACTCAGTTTTCTCAGCTAGAGAATGAGAGTTTGGGTGAGTTCGGTGAATACCATGAGTTCACACAAGTAGTAACAGGATCAGCAGCAATTTGGGCCAATGTTTGTTGAGCAGCTACTTCCTGCTTTTTAATATGCCAGGAACTAGTTAGTACCCAATGGAGTATAGGAGTGGGGAGACAGACTAATAAATAAATAAATCTGAATGAGTAATAGTATGGTGAGAACTCACTTCAAAAGAAGTATGTGAAGCTTTGGAAGCATGATAAGAGGCCACAAGCTTTTCCAGTACTTCAAAAATGTAACGAAATACCTACAGTTCTTCTAATGAGAAGAAATGCCTCACAAAAATACCAAATTTCTTTCTGGTAGTTGGAGAAATGCCAACTCAATGTGGTTAGATTGGTTCTATTATGGTGACCTGGATTGCTGGGTGGTAGTTACAGCCACAGCTGGCAACTCTGACATCTGTGCCAACCAGCATGCCACAAACCCTAAAACCAACTTTTTAATTCAAGTTGTGGCTCACAGATGGGTATTATTAACAGTGTGTACCATCTGGTAGCTTTCTATTTTAACTATTCATTCTTGCTAACTAGATGCCGAGCTTTTAAAATTATTGTTTTAAATTTATGTGACCTCTAAATGCTCATAACCTGGGACAAAAAGTTCTGGTCATCTGCCCTCGTGTTCATAACCTGGGACAAAAAGTTCTGGTCATCTGCCCTCGTGTTCATAACCTGGGACAAAAAGTTCTGGTCATCTGCCCTCGTGTTCATAACCTGGGACAAAAAGTTCTGGTCATCTGCCCTCGTGTTCATAACCTGGGACAAAAAGTTCTGGTCATCTGCCCTTGATTTCGATTTAAAATGAGAAAATGAAATGTTAACTTAATAGAAATGTGTTGCAGAAACCAACATTTTTCAAACATGAGGTTCATGAAATAAAAATGAGCAAAAAGAGCCCTCACTGGTGAAAAGACTCTGTGCACCACTACCTGGTGGTAAGGGTTTTGAGTTCCAAACTTGGCATTGCTCTCCATCATGCAAGCAGTTCTCGGTGCCTGGCACGTAGTGGCCACGTGATAAAAACGTGCCTGGAAGCACGCCAATGGGCCAGCAACATCATGCCATTCCAATTCGGTTGCTAGTGTACTTCCAAAAGGCTAAGCAGAGGCCAAAGCTAAGACAGACTCCAGGATGTGTTGTCAGTTGCGTGGACAGAGCCATGCGCTCATCTGAGATCCTGGCACGTTCCAAAGCTCTGTTTTGTGAATTAAAATCTCTAAGGACACCTCAGGCGTTTATCATCCCATGTGAATGGTCCTGGTTTTCCCTTCATATTTTCCAATGTTATTAATGTTGTTTCTTGGTTATTCCTATCTTAATTTTTGTAAATATTCTCGTATGTGTAGATTTTTTTTTTTTTCTTTTCTTAAAAAACAGAAATCTCTTGCAGGGTCACTGGGCAGGCCAGAACAGCAGCAGTGGCCCACATAACTGTTGGGGAAGAGGGGCAGGTGCTGTAATGCCCTGATTAATTTCTCTTTGTCTTGGGCTATGAAAACAAGTGGAGGAATCCATAAATAATACCAGCAGGCAGAATTTCCTTCCTCTTCTCATTTTAATGGCCCCTCTTCTTTTTCCCCGGTTGAATTCAGGAGACTCTCTAGGAGACACTCTTCTCCATGACTTATCTCCTGTTTCTAGTCGTATAACATCTGTATTTCATGTACACTCACATCCTTTCTTACTAAACAATTTAAACCACTTTGTTGGTTTAGATGTTAGAAAAAAATTGAAAATGATTTTATATAAAGCAATTTAGAATACATAAGAGAGAGAAACATGTTTTGAATTTAGAAAATTAGAAATTGCGTGGACAGAGAAGGAAAATTTTGAAGTTAAAGTCAGGCATCAGAATGAGATCTGGAATGATCACGAGTTCTTTGTTACTAAAGCATACAATGTGTTTTAGAACACATAATGGAAAAGGTAAAGTAGTTTAATTTAAAACTACTAAAAAGGTTCATCACATTTAAAAAGCTAACATAGTTCAACAACTACCTACAAAGATAAATGTTTATAACATGATAGCCTAAGGGTTAAATTTTCGTATAGAATGCACTCTTACAAACCAGTAAGAGAAAGTAGGACATAAATCAGTAGTTACAAAAGGAGAACTCCAAATGGCTGAGATGCATGTGGGAAAAATGTACAACTTTACTGGCAACCAAACCAATTTTAGATTTCAAGAAATAAAATCCAATATTTGCTTAGAAGTTGGCAAATGACCACTCATTGTCTGTAAAAGTACAAATTGAGGCCGGGCATGGTGCCTTACACCTTAATCCCAGAACTTTGGGAGGCTGAGGTGGGTGGACCATTTGAGCTCAGGAATTTGAGACCAACCTGACCAACATGGTAAAAACCCATTGCTACTAAAAATACAGAAATTAGCTGGGCTTGGTGGTGGGCACCTGTAATCCCAGCTACTCGGGAGGCTGAGGCAGGAGAATCTCTTGAACCTGGGAGGCAGAGGTTGCAGTGAGCAGAGGTCATGCCACTGCATTCCAGCCTGGGCAACAGAGCAAGACTCTGTCTCCAGGAAAAAAAAAAAGTACAATTTGTTTGCATTGGACTTTCTGGAGGGCACCATTGAGTGCTTTTAAAAAATTCTTCTCTTTCAACTCACCAAATCCACTTCGTTCAGCAAATTTTTTAAGTTTAAATTTTTTTATTTGTATTTATTTATTTATTTTGAGATCTTGGCTTACTGCAACCTCCACCTCCCAGGTTCAAGTGCTTCTCCTGCCTCAGCCTCCCGAGTAGCTGCAATTACAGGTGCCCACCACCATGCCCAGCTAATTTTTGTATTTTTAGTAGAGGTGGGGTTTCACCATGTTGGCCTGGTTGGTCTCCAAAATTTTATATTTAAGTTGGAAAATATAAAGAAGAAATTAGAATATAAGGAATGACCTGATTGTCCCTCAATAGGAGAATGATTGAATAAATTGTGGTATAAACATATTACAAAATATGATGCAGGGTTTAGAAGAACAGTTTTGATTGCTATGGATTGACCAAGAAAGATGATTATAAGTATGAAAAAAATGTATAAAATATGTCACTATCTTGCCGTTTTTATACAAAGCAAACAAAAACCTGCCTATGTATGTATGTGTTTATAAAAGCTTAGAAAAGCTATGGCAAGATCCATACGCTATTTAAAATGGTGGTGATATTGAAGGGGAAAGAACAAATAGCTATTGCTTTTTTTAAATTTTGAATTTATAATTTTTTTTTAAAGAAAAGTTTCGGCAAATATTTTTGAGCACTCACAGAGCGTTCTTGGTTTCTGGCTACTGGAAACTAAATTTCAAGTGCCAGGGACTAAATCTGTCCTAAGGGAATAATTGGATAACTGTATACTCATTTACATACAAAGTGTCACTGAGTAACTATTTATAATAGTGAAATATTGAAAGCAAGTTGCATATTCAACAGTAGACATTTGGTTAAGTAAATTACGGTAGATGCTCAACAGGCATTAAATAACAGAGTGAAAATGCTCACAGAGAATTGTATTGTGAAAAGGGCTGGTAATAGATCAATATGAATGAACAAATCCTAATGCTGAGATATATAAATGCATAGGAAAAAATTCTAGAAGTTTGTATACCCCCCCTCCAAAAATAAAGTATCATTTGATCGTGGGTTATTTGGGGGTGTGTTTTTTGTTTGTTTGTTTTTTGAGACAGAGTTTTACTCTTTGTTGCCCAGGCTGGAGTGCAGTGGAACGATTTTGGCTCACTGCAACCTCCACCTCCCAGGTTCAATGGATTCTCCTGTCTCACCCTTCTGAGTAGCTGGGATTACAGTCATGCGCCACCACGCTTGGCTAATTTTTGGATTTTTATTAGATGCAGGGTTTCACCTTGTTGGCCAGGCTGGTCTTGAACTCCTGACTTCAGGTGAGCCACCCACTTCGGCCTCCCAAATTGCTGGGAGTACAGGCGTGAGCCACTGTGCCCAGCAGGGGGGTATTTTAAAATATACTTTATATTTTCCATCTACAGTGAGCATTGATTATCCTTACAAGCTTATAATTTTTGTTAATTATTAAAAGCAGTTTCTTGAGAACAAAACATATAGGTTTGCACAGCATCAGAATTGGTCAAAGGAGTCACTAAGAGAGAAATAGAAAGCTCTCTGCCATTTAAGATGGTCGGCATTGAATTTAATGGGCATGAGCACTGAGAATTTAGATCTGATGCAAGTGAAGTTGTTTCTTGTCCTCAAGCCACAAACCATTTCACAGACACAATATAAGCTCTGTGGCAGCTTTGTGTGGTGGCACAGGCTGGCAGGACGCCCTCATTGCAGGGAAATACCACCTCTTCACCAGTTTTACCTCTTCCAAGCAAATGCTATCATCTCCCATATATAAAGACCCACAACTATCTCTGTGGGGACCCGTGACAATAAACGTGGCCCTGTTGCGATGGGTGGAACCTTCCACCATCCCATTTCTTGGTTTGTGAGGTTGACCTTGCTTCTAACATTTTTCTTGGAAAGCAAGAACAGTTTATCCTAAGAGATCCATGTATATAGATAACTTGAGGGGTGACTTGAGGGAAACCCAAGCTCTTTATTAGCCTATTACTCGTATTACTAGCCAAAATATTATTGTAAGGAAGGTAAACTCGGGGGTTGAAGTATTACTTACTTCCACTTCTAAGAAGCTCACCCTGTCCTTCCTCTTTATTTTCTTGGCTCCGTTACTGTAGACAAGAACCCAGTCGGTGGGAAGTAGCTGTGACTGAGGATGGTCGTATATTTCTACTTCTAGGTGTATTGTGCATTTTGCGTTGGTATGTGTGCCACTATCCCATAATGATGTGTGGTTGTTGTTCTTTCCCCAGAATGTCGAGTGGTGAAGTCCACCTCTTACACCAAAATAGCTTCGTCATCCCGTAGGAGCACCACTAAGAGCCCAGGACCGTCCAGGCGCAGCAAGTCCCCTGCCTCCACCAGCTCAGGTAAAGCAGCAGAGGAGATCTTGAAGAAACTGCCTTGTTCCTGACACAGGATGAGCACAGGGTGTGTGAAGCCCAGAGTGTGAGGTTTTTAAGCGAGTGTAGGTTCCGGTTTATAATTTTAGAACATGTTAGTTAGAGCGGTTGAACAGATTTGCTGGAGTCTAGCATACTGGCTGCAAGAAAAAGCATTGAGCTTCAAAAATGTACTTAGTGAAGACTCAGGAAACCCAAATTTGCCCACAAATAGAAGAACGTTACCATCTTGTATCATTTCTACCACCGAAGTTAATCATTCAGATTCTGAAAGTCTCTGTCAACATGTATTCTACCTGAGACTGGCCTATGATGAGCTTCTGATTTGTATTCACTGAACCTTTATTAAACACACTTTGGCTCCCACATCAGTTTCCTTTCATGGCTCTGGAGCCAAAGGTAGTGAGAGTGAGAGGGCAGGGCAGAGATTGCCCCGAGGACCTTGGCCCGAGCCTGCCTCTCAGCCAATTCTAGAACTGATGTTGGAAAGGCTGAGTATGCACAAGATGAGCACCTCAACCCTACCTTCTCCTTTGTGGTCTTAAAACTGACATGAAGTCAGTTAGAAAGTGTCTTCTTTATTTGCCTCAGGTGAAGGGTCTGTATCATTATTAAAGGGAATTATTTATTAAATGACACACATTGTTGAGTGGGAATTATTAAATGATGCAGACGTCAAAGTGATTGTTACCTGATTTCATGAAGACAGGAAGCTCTTCTAAGTAAGAATAAAGCTCTGTGGGGACTACTTAGAGGCCTTCTTTCACTCACTAGCATGGGCCCCAGGGGAGTGTAAAAAGAGCTCTAGGCTGAGGCTGCCTAAGAAGGAACTCTCAATAGCGTGGCTCATTATAGGTCATGGGCCAGCTACCACCAAGCCCACCTTGGTTTTCTAAGACTCACCTTCCCCTTGGAGTTTTACCAATTACTGCTATTCTCTAGACAGATCTCGGAAGACCACTCCCCTCTGGCTCTCAGCCTAGGGTGGCCTAGATGGGCTGCCAATGCCTCCTCCCCGCCAGCGTAGCCTGCATCCTAGCCAGTCAAGAAATACATTTCAGAGCACAACAGGCATTTGAGATGCATCTCGTTTGCCTCTGTCATTTAAGGGCGGGCTAAGAACTTCTCCCTTAGCACCACATTGCTCATCTAGATCGGATGGAGCCCTAAAATGGGGCATTGCTAAAGGATGAGGCAGTAGACTCGAAGCTTAGAGTTCATGAGAGTCACTAGGGAACTTGGCGAAGTTTGTCATCCTGACCCCCACACCGTGAGATTCTGACTCAGGACCTAAACCTGTATTTCAGCAAGTACTCCAGGTGATTAGGATCTGGGAGTCCATGGCCCACAGCCCACATTTTGAAAAACAGGAGTGAGAGTGAGAGGGTGGAGCAGGGATTGCTCCAGTGACCTTGGCCTGAGCCTCCGTCTCACTGTTCTTAGACTAGCAGCATCGCCATCACCCGAGCACTTGTTAGAACTACAAAGCCCTGAGCTCCCTCCCCTGAACCACTGAATCAGAAACTCTGGAGCTGGAGCAGGAGCACAGCAGTCTGGATTTTTCCAAGCCCCCCAGCTGATTCCAGTGCACACTTCGAGAAGTAGTGGGTTATAGAAAACAGAAAGGAAATAAATACAGATAATCGTTTGACTCTGGATAATCTGGAGGGAAAGACATGGCGTGTTCATCTTCATTTATTTGCATGACGGAGATGACGTCCTCTCCATCTCCCTGTTTGCCTCCAAGTAGCAGTGTCCTTGTAATCCAAGAGCAGACCTTTAGATACCTTGATGTGTAGACCAAGAGAGCAATGAACAAAGGAGGGTACCAGATGCTAACTTCCTTTTCTCCCTCCTGGCAGTGGCCTGGCTTTAGAAAGTCAGTCACTTGGGAGAAGAGAGAATTTCTTTCTGAAGATAATCCCTTCCCCGGGTTATAGGGAGTCTCTCCCTTCAAGAGAGATACCACCCACACGCAGAGAAGAGAACTTCCACAAAATGACAGAGTGATCCTGGGATTGCTACATGGAAAACTCCCCGGGAAGAACTGAGTTTGTCCAGCTGACAGGTTAATACTGAGCTCTGTGGAGGATGTTCCTTCTTTTTTTTTTTTTTTTTTTTTTTTTTTTGAGACGGAGTTTCGCTCTTGTTACCCAGGCTGGAGTGCAATGGCGCGATCTCGGCTCACCGCAATCTCCGCCTCCTGGGTTCAGGCAATTCTCCTGCCACAGCCTCCCGAGCAGCTGGGATTACAGGCACACGTCACCATGCCCAGCTAATTTTTTGTATCTTTAGTAGAGACGGGGTTTCACCATGTTGACCAGGATGGTCTCGATCTCCTGACCTTGTGATCCACCCGCCTCGGCCTCCCAAAGTGCTGGGATTACAGGCTTGAGCCACCAGGCCCGGCCGGATGTTCCTTCTTAACTAAAGAACATTTCTCAGGCCGGGCGCGGTGGCTCAAGCCTGTAATCCCAGCACTTTGGGAGGCCGAGGCGGGTGGATCACAAGGTCAAGAGATCGAGATCATCCTGGTCAACATGGTGAAACCCCGTCTCTACTAAAAATACAAAAAATTAGCTGGGCATGATGGTGCGTGCCTGTAGTCCCAGCTACTCGGGAGGTTGAGGCCGGAGAATTGCCTGAACCCAGGAGGCGGAGGTTGCGGTGAGCCGAGATCGCGCCATTGCACTCCAGCCTGGGTAACAAGAGCGAAACTCCGTCTCAAAAGAAAAAAAAAAAAAAAAAAAAAGGACATTTCTCATTTTCTGTGACTAAATCTAGGCTGTAGGGCTGGCCCTGGTGGCTCACACCTGTAATCCCAGCACTTTGGGAGGCTGATGGAGGTGGATCACTTGAGGTCAGGAGTTCGAGACCAGCCTGGTCAATGTGGTGAAACCCATCTCTACTAAAAATACAAAAATTAGCCAGGCATGGTGATGGGCACCTTTAATCCCAACTACTTGGGAGGCTAGGGCAGGAGAATCGCTTGAACCCTGAGGGGTAGAGTTTGCAGTGAGCAGAAATCATGTCACTGTACTCCAGCCTGGGCAACAGAGCAAGACACTGTCTCAAAACAAATATAAATAAATAAATAAATAAATCTGGGCTATAGGATGAACTCTTATGGAAGAGGAAAGGAGAACAAAGTCATAAGCCTAGCCAGCCTATTGCCCCTAAAATTTTGGCTACTTAATGCAATCATTGAAGGTTGTGAAAGAAAAAGAGAGCCTATATTAATGAATCCTTATCAGTACTATTAAAACCATCAACATGAAAAAACAAAGTTAGTTCTTGATCCAAACCAACTTTGACTTAAATTTTACTTAACCTTTCCTCTCTTCTTCCTCTCAGTATGTAAGGTGAATAAAAAGACAAATGTGGAGCAGATGCATCTAATAATGGGTGATTTGCCAAATTCTTATGTTTTTTTATATTACAGATATTCCAGGAAAATCAATATGCACTGTAGCTTCTAACTTTTTGTTGTTTTTAGTTTTCTTGTTAAGAGCTGTAGTTTGTTAGATACTCCTGGATTTAGGTTATGCTTTCTTTCTTTCTCTCTCTCCCTTTCTTTCTTTCTATTTCTCTTTCTCCTTCCTTCTTTCCTTCATTTCTTCCTTCTCTCTCACCCTTCCTTTCTTCCTTTCTGCCTTCTTGCCTTCCTGCCTCTTTCTTTTTCTTCTTCCTTCCTTCTCTTCTTCCTTCCTTTCTTTCTTTCTCTCTTTCATTTTCTTATCTCTTTCTTCCCTCCCTCCCTCCCTCCCTCCCTCCCTCCCTCCCTCCTTCCTTCCTTCCTTCCTTCCTTCCTTCCTTCCTTCCTTCCTTCCTTCCTTCCTGTCCCTATAAGTCAATAAAGATAGGGAATGGATCAGATTCTTGTGTACATGTTAAAGAATGGACTCACGAGTCTAATCTTAGAAACATAATTATGCATATAGGCAATAATCTCATTTTAGAATTAGCTGGTAATGTAATCACTATTCAGCATTATAAGGATTTATATTCATTTCTGAAAAGAAATTTTGGAAACTCAAGAAGATAGACAAATATATTAAATGTACTTGTATATCACTGCCAACATTTGTAATTATTCCTTTTAAAAGTTTAAAATGGTTAGAACGCATTGCCTCAAAATCAACAGGTTGCTCCAAACAAGCATTTCCACATTCTATTGTTTCCTTGAAGTCCTTTTCAACTCTAGTTGAAACCTGGTTGAATTGGCCAGCACTAACTTGGAATTTGTGATAGGTGAGTCATGCCAAGTAGTATCATTTTCATAAAGAAAGTAGAATCCAGATTCATTCTAGAATTAATATGTTCTTTAAAAATTAGCACTTCAAGGTGTCTTTAACTTCTAGGTCAAAGTTAATTATATAGCATTAATCATATTTGTTTAATGTGAGCTTTTTACGCATATAAAAATTTCAACTTGCTGCATTTTTACTTGGAAGAGATAATATACAACCGTTTCCTGATTATAAGAGAACTTACTATATGCACTGACTATCTCTTGATTCTGACTTGTTACCACTTTCCTATGGATGGTTCTAATTTAGAGGGTTTCACAGGGCAGTCAACTCCCAGTCACAAATGTATGGATTGTGCCAGTGACCTCAGGACCACCTCCTTTCCCTGGAATGGGGCTCAGGGGTTAGGGAGTTCAGCAGTGTTGCCAGTTCTCCCGGAGGCAAGTGCAGTTGCTGGATGTCAGGGAAGCCCCTCTCTCGGGGCCCCTCCGTTGCTCTGGCCCAGGTCTCCTGTTCCTACTCAATGATGGCTCTTGGAACCAGTGGAAAGGCATGTCCAATTATCTCTGTATGTACTGCATCGCATTTTCTTAAGATAGCCTGTTTAGTGTTTTTTATCAATCATAGGGACTCAAACATGAATCGTTTTACTTAAATATTCCATAAACATTGATATTGCCCTAAACCCAACCAACATCTGACTTTTTAATGTTAAAGGATCTTTAGACCGGGTGTGGTGGCTCATGCCTGTAATCCTAGCACTTTGGGAGGCTAAGGTGGGCTGGCAAATCCTGGTCTCTATAAAAAAAAACTACAAAAATTAGCCAGGTATGTTTCCTGTGGCTCCTGTGGTCACAGCTACTCCGGATGGCTTGACCCTGGGAGGCGGGGGTTGCAGTGAGCCGAGAGTGCACCACTGCACTCCAGCCTGAGCGACAGAGTGACCCTGCCTCAACAACAACAACAACAAAAAACCTTGTTTTTCCCCTAAAATATTAACCAAAAGTTTATAGTGATTTCTATTTCAGTGTTTAAATTTCTACTTCCAGTATTCAGTTTCCTATATTATACAGAAATTGGAGCATACTATAAAGTTAAGATCTGCACAGTTTTCAGGCCATGCTGCTATAAATATAACATGGTTAACTTATATTTACCTGAAACTTTATAGTTTACATGCAGCTTTTATTTCTTCAATTTTTTTTGATCCTCATATTAATTTCCTAACAGCAGCCAAGTAAGGCAAGTTATTATTATCTCTGTTTGTGGAAATAAGGATACAGAGGCACTGAACTCTCTGCTTTGCCCTGAGAGTTCAGAATGGCACGTCGGGGCTGGCACCAGGGGCTTTTGGTGCTCTAGACACACAAGGCCGGCAGTCCTTGATACCAGTTTCTTCATCTCTGCTTCCTAGAGTTTGATCTCCAGGAAATAGTTAATCTAGTGCCTGGTTTGAGATTGCGATTCACAGCATCACAACATGTTGCAACATAAGCCTGAGTATTACTCTGTTGGCACCAGGGTTCCTGGAGGTGAATGATTTACCCCAAATTCCTGATGTATAGCATTGCTGGACAGAAACCTCCCTTGTAAGTCAACACTAGAACAAGAATGAGAATCCTCTGTAAATCTTCCCTTTGTCCCTTACCCATTTCTCTTTGCAGGACTAAAAGACTTTCAAAATGATTTATTAATGTTAGGTGTTCATTTACTCTTTCAGAAGTATCAGTTACAGACCAACTAGTGTCAGGATTTGCTAGGCACTGATGATACAGAGATGAAAGAAAACCCTGTTATCAAGAAGTGTAGGGGTCAAGGCCTCATCGATGACATAATTCACATACCTGTTGAATTATGATTAGTCTCCATAATAGAAAAGGCTGAAAGAAGGCAAATAGAGCTAGCAAAGAGAAACCAGAAGCTTTAATAACACATGCAAAGAATAAAGAGCCCCCAGACAAATTACGTGCTGAGACACTGGAGGATGAATCACTAAGACATTGAGAAATGACTTCTAGCTGCTTCTTAAAGAAATGAGAATCTAAGAGCATCATAAGGAGTAAAGAGTTTCATATGGTTTGACTCTTCATATGTGTGTATATATTTGGAACACAGATCTAGTAAAACATATAAGTTAAAAGTCAAATTCTTTATTTTTCATTTTTGAGACAGAGTCTCACTTTGTCATCCAGGCTGGAGTATAGTAGCAAAAGGGAAATTTTTTTTTTTTTTTTTTTTTTGAGATGGAGTTTTGCTGTTGTTACCCAGGCTGGAATGCAATGGCACGATCTCAGCTCACCACAACCTCTGCCTCCTGGGTTCAAGCAGTTCTCCTGCCTGAGCCTCCTGAGTAGCTGGGACTACAGGCATGCACCACCATGCCCAGCTAGTATTTTTTTTTAGTAGAGACAGGGTTTCACCTTGTTGACCAGGATGGTCTCAATCTCTTGACCTCATGATCCACCTGCCGCAGCCTCCCAAAGTGCTGGGATTATAGGCGTGAACCATCGTGCCTGGCTGGGGAAATTCTTTTAAGCAATTTTTTTTAATCTGTATAGGGAAGTTAAAATAAAAATAAGAATGAAATATGCATTAATTTGGTTTTAACAAAGACTGATAAAATTTCAGGTGGCTTTATATTGTTTTCTTAATCTTACAAGTATAAGAAAAGTATCTTGAAGCTTCATAGCTGCAGTCCTCCTTAAAACTTACAGATTTCACATTTTTGATCTTTCCTTGGATTTGGGAAAGCTTTGAGGCAAGGCATGGTGGTTCACATCTGTAATCCCAGCACTTTGGGAGGCGTAGGCAGGAGGACTGGTTAAGCCCAGGAGTTTGGGACCACCCTAGGCAACATACTGAGACCTGTATCTACAAGAAATTTTAAAACTAGCTAGGCGTAGTGGTGCACACCTGTGGTCCCAGCTACTTGGGAGGCTGAGGTGGCACGATCTCTTGAGCCTAGGAGTTTGAGGCTGCAGTGAGCCATGCTCACACCACTGCACTCCAGCCTGGATGCCAGAGCGGGACCCCATTCCAAATAAAAAGAGAAAGAAAATGGAGTTTTTTTGTTTGTTTTAGAGTTTTTATTTCCATTTAGATAGCCAACTTTTTTCTCATAGAATGACACCCTGTATTTAGAATCTCTGTCTGTAAAGATATAACAGGCATAACTCAGCCCCAGTGAGCGCCTCCTACCTTTCAATTCCAATATGAGATAATGCACTTTCCTGCCCTTCAAAAGCTTATAGACTAGAGAAGAAACATGCATGGCAACAACCATTCATTCATTCATTCGATATGCATTGAGAATCTATAGTGAATCAGCGATCTTGGTGCTGGAGATGCAAGGGCGAACATTTGAAAGATGGAAAAGCCAAATGCCTTAGTTAATGAACACCTTCCATGACGAAGCACCATTCTGAACGCCCAGCCTTGAAACTTACTTCTGTGTGATTCCAGACATCCTGAAGGCTTTTTATTCATGCTATTTAAATTTTACTTTTTTTATAGTTCTATAAAAATATTTTATGCAACATATGTAGATAAGAATCAAAGCTGGGGAAGGGAAGAGAACTTTAATCAGCTCACTCGTCCAGTTTGTCAAATTCTTTTGATTTATATCAAACACCTTCAAAGGCAGATTGCCAGCTATTAATTTTTAGTTCCATCCTTTCCTTTAGTGTAGAGAATTCAGCCTTATACAGTCTATGGAGAATCTTTTTTGCTTTGGAGCTCCGAGGGAATTGTTCAGAACAAAATGCATCAAGAAAATCAAGAAGTTGGTGATTCATCCCTTGTGTCTTTGGAATTTCTGGCTGCACGTAAGGCTCATTCCTTCTTCCATTTCTCCTTTCTCTGCACCCACCAACTCTTCCTAGTGCTCACCCCAGCAGAACCTCCAAAGATACTCTTCAAAGCTTTGAACCATTATCTTGACTTACTGTGCACTTGTGGGCAGCAGCCTATATCAACTGCTTGTATAAATTTCCCACTGTTAATGCCCCAGGTCGATTCAGTCTTCCCTCTGTACTGTGTTCCAGGCATGCATCAGATCCCAAGAGCGCAAAGATGATTAAACCACAGTCCTTGCCTTCAAGTTGCTTACATTATAATTGGGAAAGAAACATACACAGTCATATATTGCTTTAATAATAGGGATGTGTTCTGAGAAATGTGTTATTAGGCAACTTTCCCATTGTGCAAACATCCTGGAGTGTACACACACAAGCCTGGAGGGTAAAGCCTGCTACCCAAGTGACTATGTGATATGGCCTATTGCTCTTAGGCTATAAACCTGTACAGTATGTTACTGTACTAGCAATTGTAACCAATGATAAGTATTTCTACATCTAAACAGATGTAAACATAGAAAGGGTACAGAAACAGACTATAATCTTGTGGGGTCATCATCTGATACATGATCCATTGCTGACCGAAACAGTTATGTGGTACTGGACTGTATGCCGTGTAACTATAATAGTGTAATAAGTGCCATGATGACCTAGAGGAAATGGGTTAGATCTCATTAATAGGATCAGAGAGCTCTTCCAAGGGAAAAGGATTTATAAATTCAGGTGTAAAGAAGGGCCAGGAGGGCATTCCCTCTGATGCAAGCTGAGGCACAAAGACATGATGAAACTATATGGCACAGTTAGGGAGTAGTTGCTGGTTCAATAAAAATGCAGGGTAGAATTCTAAGGAAGAGTTGGAAAGATGGTGGTAGCCCAGTTGGTTGTGGTCAAATTGCACAGGGTCGTGGAAGTATGTTTGTGCTGCTAGTTGTAGCTATCATGAAGTAAAGGGATTTTGGAATGAAAATTGTCAAGACAGAACAGAAAGAGCATCGTTGGGAATGGGGGAGACCGCAAAGGGAAATGAAACCAGAAATTTAACTGGATTTGAGGCTAGAAGAAGAGAGAGGAATCAGAGATAGGAAGCAGGTTTGTCGGGTGAGGAGGGGTAGGGAATGAGTTCCATTTTAGGCATATGGAGTGTGAGGTGATTTGGAAATTTCCATAAGCAATTGGGAATAAATAACTGTGTGTAAGTCAGGAGATTTGAGCTAACAATGTATATTTGGGAGACCCTGGTATATGGTAGTGATTTGAATAATAGAAACATAAGGTACTTCCCTGATGCTTTAACAAGGGATTTGTAAAGATGAAAATGGAACCATGGGGGAAGGCTGCATTTCTAAGAGCTATCAGCCAAAGCAGGGAAAAACAATGAGAGTACAGGGACCGAAGTCAAAGGGGCAGAAACGTTAGAGATGAAGGAAGGGACAGAAATGCCTGATGTTGAAATGTCAGGTAGCATGAGAACTGAATGGGGATCATAGCATTCCACAGTGAGGACACCACTGCGGCCTATGAAGGAACGGGCAAAACCAGATAGCAGGGGGCCTGGTCTGGGAGTGTCATTCATGGTGGTCACCACGGGTCCTCTTCCAGGCTGGCTCCCGGCTTTACTATAGCAGGGGCAGTCCTGAAGCAATTGGTTAGTAGGGATCAGCCCCAGGACCCTCATGCACCCTGACCCTTGGTGCTTGTGGTCCCCACTTCAGGGGTCATAACCATAGCCTGTTCTTGAATCCCAGCTGATAGGGATCAGATCCAAAAATTTCCTAATTTTACATCACAGGACTCTAGGTGGTCTTTTTTTGTGGTTGAATTAAATTTTTTTTCTTCTACCCCAAATTGTCACCGACTCTTTTCTCCCCACCCTGTCCACCCTTGGTACATCACCATTCTCCCTTTGGTGATGCCATCACTAGCTGGCCTTCTCCCACCTTATCTTACATGTGCTCTGGGCACCAATGTCCAACCTGCTGCCGTCACTTGTCTGACACATAAAGTCGTTCTCAAGCGAAGACGTCTTCCTTTCCAGCCATGTCTCCCATTTCTTCTTTGGACCCCTGCTCCAACCTAGAAACTAATTTAAATTGTCTCCAGCTTGGGCTCTTCCACCTCATCCCTTTATTCCTCTCACTTGGCCTAGCTAGAATGTCTTCCTCTGTCTCTTCAGCTCTCTAGCGCCCACTCACCTAATTTGGCCCTGCAGACCTCTGCCACATTCCTGGATCACCTCGCTGTCCAGGGTCTTCCCCAGCCCTGCAGTACTGCAGCAGCTGATTCACAGATGACAGGTTGTACCACCCTGGTCAGTTGTAAGGTCTCTGAGAGCAGGGGTTCTTTGTGCATTCCACAGTGACTATGAGTTCATGGTAACTACTGGGTAAATGTTGACCACATGAATGAATTGAGAAATACTAGGAGCTGCTGCCTAAATTTCCTGAGGTTCGAAGTCTTTCATAAATATTTATTTAAAAAATTAATTCTCAGAGCCATGTCCCTTTCTCCCTTTCCTCTGTTCCTGGGTCCCCTCCTTCCCATTATTCTCAGTAGATGGTTTCTTTGAATTTGACCCATTGTCTCAGTTCAAGAAGAGAAAACAGACATGGAGAAAATCAGGGCTCCATCACACCTATGAGGTGAGAACCCAGGAAGCTAAAATTAGAGAAAAAGTACTTATTTTTCCCTCTGTTAAGTAGTTGTTTCTTTTCTCAGGGTCTCAACTGATTCCCTATGCACTCCCACACCCCTTGCATTTTCTTTTTCTTCTCAATAATGTGGCAAGCAAGGAACAAGAGCTGAGAAAGAAATTTTAGGGAATCAACAGCCTACACCATGACTAGGGAGTAAAGAGAGTCTAAGGCAGGAAGCCAGATCTCCCTGGCAGCATGCCTGAATCACCATCCTCAAACCCAAGGACACACACATATATGCAAACACGTTCTCTCCCCAAATCTTGACAAGCGCAGCACCAGAAATAAATGAGCCTCCATAAGGGCTAAAAGAAGACAGGGAAACGGTAAGGTGGATTTCACGTCCAAAGAGTCGCACATCTTGTAGTTAGATAGTCTCACTTGGAGATTTCTCTGATTTCAGAACCACTTTAAGACACTTAATAACATTCAACTTTCACTTGGTGTCTGAGACTTTGAGGAACCCAACTGCAAAAAGAAGGGTTAATCTACATATGAATGGAAAGTCGTTTAAAAGGAGAGATGAATTGGTAAAAATAAGCCAATTCCATACTCTAGAATTTTTAAAGTAACTTTGATATTTAGTCATAAGCATCTTGAGGACAGACAGAAGTAAGAATCTAGCAGGTACTGAGTGTATACTATGTGTGCTGAGTAGTTGGCATCTAGGGCCCTGTGCACGTGGCCCCAATTAGTGAAAAAAGAGTGGGTTCATCTGTGTGAAATGATGAAGGAAAAAGTGGATCTGCGTACTTCCTCAGGAGTGTTATCCAGCAAGGCACTTCCTCAGGAGTGTTATCCACCAAGGCACTTCCTCAGGGGTGTTATCCAGCAAGGCACTTCCTCAGGAGTGTTATCCAGCAAGGCACTTCCTCAGGAGTGTTATCCAGCAAGGCACTTCCTCAGGAGTGTTATCCAGCAAGGCACTTCCTCAGGAGTGTTATCCAGCAAGGCACTTCCTCAGGGGTGTTATCCAGCAAGGCACTTCCTCAGGAGTGTTATCCACCAAGGCACTTCCTCAGGGGTGTTATCCACCAAGGCACTTCCTCAGGAGTGTTATCCACCAAGGCACTTCCTCAGGGGTGTTATCCAGCAAGGCACTTCCTCAGGAGTGTTATCCAGCAAGGCACTTCCTCAGGAGTGTTATCCAGCAAGGCACTTCCTCAGGGGTGTTATCCAGCAAGGCACTTCCTCAGGGGTGTTATCCAGCAAGGCACTTCCTCAGGGGTGTTATCCAGCAAGGCACTTCCTCAGGGGTGTTATCCACCAAGGCACTTCCTCAGGGGTGTTATCCACCAAGGCACTTCCTCAGGGGTGTTATCCACCAAGGCACTTCCTCAGGGGTGTTATCCAGCAAGGCACTTCCTCAGGGGTGTTATCCAGCAAGGCACTTCCTCAGGGGTGTTATCCAGCAAGGCACTTCCTCAGGGGTGTTATCCAGCAAGGCACTTCCTCAGGGGTGTTATCCAGCAAGGCACTTCCTCAGGAGTGTTATCCAGCAAGGCACTTCCTCAGGAGTGTTATCCACCAAGGCTCTTCCTCAGGAGTGTTATCCAGCAAGGCACTTCCTCAGGAGTGTTATCCACCAAGGCTCTTCCTCAGGAGTGTTATCCAGCAAGGCACTTCCTCAGGAGTGTTATCCAGCAAGGCACTTCCTCAGGAGTGTTATCCACCAAGGCACTTCCTCAGGAGTGTTATCCAGCAAGGCACTTCCTCAGGGGTGTTATCCAGCAAGGCACGTCCTCAGGAGTGTTATCCACCAATGCACTGTGACCAGTATGTGCTGCTGGATCCCTGGCAGGCTTAGGTGACAGCTGCATTGAAGCAAAGGAGTGTCATGTAACATCGGGAGGGATGGAAGTCAGCTCTGCAGTGAGGCTTCTTCCACAGCTCTTTGGTGGCCAGTGATGTTAATTGATCATCATGGTATCGGTGAATGATCCATCCTGAAGTTGAGCACTTCTCATGCAAGGGTAACAAGCACAGCAAAGGAAGATATTTCCTATTTTTTAAAATAAGAAAATGTACCCAGACAGATATAAGCAAAGGAAACCAGAATTGGGTAAAGGCAGTGGTTCTAATGAGTTCTTCACTAATTCAGAGTTTAGTGGATTCAGATTGAAATTATTAATTGTTCGACCCTGGTTGGCTGTTTAACAACCATGATAAGTTGAATTGTTCACATTCAAGAAAAAGAATTGTTTAATAAGGGCCTCTGAAAAATAATGCCATTTTAAGTTGAATTTTAATAAGTGATATTAAATAAGTAACAAAGCATTTTTTATTGGCTCTTAGAGACTTCTGGCATTACAGAGTAAAAACCAAGTGAGCTCAATACATCTGTCAAACTTACTTATGAAAGAAAATTATTTATCCCAGCAGCGATTCAACAAGAAGGCGTGTAATGCTCTCTGGATGTCAGGCACCATTGTAGAAAATTCCTAATGCTCTTCTGCATGGCGAAGAGGAAGAGTCTGAACAGAGCTCTGACCCTAAGAATACAGGCTGTTCCCAATGTTCAGACGCATTGTGTTCCAAAAACGTTTGATTATAAATGACTTGTCTGGCACTTGAGTTTCATTTTTCTAGAGATGGCAATGCAAGTAGAAGCACTGAGCCCAGTGGTTTTTTTAGGTTGGTGCAAAAGCAATTGCGGTTTTTGCTTTACTTTTAATGCAAAAACTGCCATTACTTTTGCAACAAGCTTACCTAAAGGAAGCAGATCCGAGTGTCCCAGTGGTAGAGCGAGAAGCCAATGTATCCTTAACCCTGCAGATGCAAGGAGAGTTCTGGACATGCCCTGAGGTGCCAAGACTGGCCACTTATGGGAAAATTGTGAAGTTTTTTGAGTAAGAACTAAATGAAATCCAGTTTTAGCTCTGCCTCCATCCAGCTGTTTGTCTTTGGACAAGTTATCCCACTAAACCTGTTTCTTCATCTAAAACAGAAAACATTGCACCAACGTACATGGCAGGACTGGTGTCATCTAAGGGGCTTCCATCCAAAATGTCCGAATTCTCTATGTCCTTGCAAACATGCTCCCTTTGTAGTCTTCTACAGCCAATCAATTACCAAGTTCTATAGTTTTCACCTCTTGCTTGTCTCCGGAACGTTTCCATTTACCTCCACCCGCATGACACTACCCTAGATCAGCCACATCAGCATCTCTACCAGAGGACCCTTAAACGTGCCCCACTCTCTCCTACCTGGACGTTCTCCTTGCACGCGGTATTGTTTCCCATAAATCCATTCTTGGCAGTGCAAGAGTGCTGGAGAGCCTTTTCAAAGGCAAGCCTGATCTCCTGTGGCTCCTGCTTAAAATCCCTTTTTTTTTTTTTTTTTGGCTTCTCATTGCCCTTTGGATAAAAACCAAACTCCTTCACATGAATGTTAAAGCCCTGCTCACTATGCGGCCCCTGCCTCCATCTCATTCCTGACACTCCTCCCCCTCCAACCCCACGTACTTGCTGTACTAACTTATTTAAGTCTTTTCAATGCACCACACTGGCCTCCTTTCTTGCATCCAGCCCTGAAACGGGATCCCTGCGCTGAGGACACTTTCTCTTCATTGTGCCCTCTGTGCTTCACCAGGCAAACTCCCGTATCCACTGCCCTCTCTGAAGGGCATAGGCCAACCCTGAATCTGTTGGTTATTAGGATTCCAATTGCAACACCCAATACTTCTGTTGATGGCTGTTGTGAAACCTTGATTCTTGTCTTCTTAGTTTAAAAGAATTTAAACAAGAGACACACAGCAAAGAAGATGGAGAAGAGAGTCATTCGTTGCAAAAAAAAAAAAAAAAAGAGTATTTTGAAAGTTAGATGCAGAATAGACAGTATACCCCGTGAGAGAGAGAGAGAGAGTTCGGGGTGGGCTGCTCGTAAGAGCGAGGCAGTATAGGTTATTGCTGGAGAAACCCCTTTTATGGGACTCTTACATGATAATTCATAAGGAGGTGGGAAGAGGTGTTGCTAGTAAGCATGTTCTAGGTAGTCCTCTGGGTGCACATGCGCAGTAGCTGTACGTGCATGTTCGTACATCACGTCTCATTAGCATCTTAAATCTCCACTCGGGTGGGTTTTTTACTGTAAATGAGCAAAGGGTCAGTTTGAGGACATGCTCTAGAGAAGAGACAGTCCCTACTGAAGATAGCTTTATTTAAATGAGCTCAATTACGATGAGAACGCCAAGGCTTATTGTGTTGGCTGGGAGGTCACCACCATTGCTGCATCCCGAGAACATGGTTACCTCCTTGACTCTCTATCCTGCCTCACTTCCCCCTCTCAAAACACTTTATTGTAATTACTGGCTTAGTTCACCGATTTCCCTGTAGCCTAGAAGGCTGGCACAGTAAGGCAAAGTAGTAGTAAGAGTGTAGGTTTTGAACTGCTTAGGTTAGGCATGGACATGCCCTGGAGTGCCAGGACCGACCACTCATTTTGGGCTCTGTTCCATATTTGCTCATCAAATGACTCATGATCTGTAAGCCTCAATTTCCTCACCTGAAAAATGGGCGAATATGATATTACCAATCTTATAGAGTTATTGTGTGAGTTAAATGATGTAATATACATACATCATTTAAACATATATGTACATATATAAAAGGTTTAAGTGCATTGACTGGTGCATGAAAGTGCCTTCCATAAACTGAGATACACATATAATGGGTGCTTACCAAATACCTACAAGCTTTTATTGTTTTGCTTGGCTTTTTAAAGCAAGGTATTCCTAAGACTGTTTTCTTGTGAGTCCTTTGTCTCTTTTTCTTCATTTTCCATTAGCTGGGTAAGATCAGAGTCTCAAAGTAAAAAAGTGTGAACACTGTGTTTGCTTCCCTATTTGCTCACATTTCCCCCCAGTCTATGTAGGCTTTAGGTATGGTGTAAAGTTGTGCATTAGAATGCGGATGGGCAAAGCAAAGATCATATTCACAAAATGCGTTCTCCAGCCAACCAGCAGGGCATCCCTTCCTTACTAGTTGTAGACTCTGCTTCTGCCCTTTAGTCCTTGTCTATTTCTCAGCCCCTTCCTTAGAGGCTACTGGCTGGGAAGGCTAATGTGATGAGGTCCGAGCATGAGGTTCACCCAGCAAAGGCAGAACAGTGGCATGCAAGCAGATTAAAACAATCTCAGCTTTCCAGTTCACTCTGCAAAAAAAAAAAAAAAAAAAAAGTCATAGCTTTTTCAGCTTCTATTTTTAGGAGTCTCCAAATACATTTAAAAGCAAAACTACAAATTAATGCAGCATGGGGTATGTGACATTTTTTAAGGTCTTTGGAGGAGATGACAAAACAAGGAGCTTCCCACTTTCCAGGGTTGTAAGGTTTTGGAAAAACGTTGAGTATGAAAAATCAAAAAACATCCTACCTTGCCACTGAATTGTGTGAGGGTTTCCTGATTACCTGGTAGTCACCGGGCTTTAGAAGAGTTATTGTCATTTCGATTTTCAGATGAGTCACTAGGGCTCTTGCCCCAGGGCCACTTCATTATGATTCAGTGCGAAGTACTGACTGCGCTGGGGCTTCCGGGAGGGAGTGGTATCGGGGTGGGGGTTTGCTGTTGGCATGAGGCTTAATTGACACCTTTGATGTAGCCTAAGACAAAACCTGCACCTCCCACTGCTCTTGGGAGACGTCAGCTTTACGCAGAAAAGGCATCTGCTGATGAATCCTGCATCTCATTCAGCCTGCTCTGGGAGCAGCCTTAGCCATCCTTAAACTCATCCAACCGTTTCCCGTTTCCGCGGGTGCTTGGCTTAGTGCTGAGAAGGGATTCCGCCCTTGCTATTGTCAGGTCCAACACTAAGACTGTGTCCATGTTAGAACTCATAGAAGGTAAGTGAAATGCATTGCTGCTCTCCCTTGTGGAAAGTGTTTATTTTGCACCCTCAAGAATCTATGTGTCTCCTGGTTAATTCTACTTCACTGACTGTGGGGCTGTAATGTCATTTTTACAGGTAAAATAGAGGCAACCTGCTGCATCTTTATAAAAGCATGTCTTTAACTGTTTCATCTGTTCTTAGAGATGGTGATACTTAGAGAAAAGAATTGCTTACTTGAGTTCTGTGGCTTTAATGCAGTTTAATGAAAATGTGCTTAAAACTCTTGAGAACTGGGTAGAATTTCAGTGATGTGAACTTGTCAGCAGTTTTTCTTTTCACAGGCAGCAAAGAGAAACTGTGAGCAGTTTCTGTCTGTGACTAGTGACTGTCCTGTTCAAGGCAGGTCCATCAGAATCAGGCTAGGGGTATGACAAGACACAAGTGGACGCAGGACATTTTTCTAGAAGTGAGTTATTAGTTATACAAATACGTACCAGGTCACTGGAATGGTCACTGGTGATCTGTGCTTATATTTATCCCTGCTGGGTAGTACTAGGTAGCTAAACTGAAGAGTTAAGGATGAACCTCATTGACAGTGTCTCAGGACCTTACTCACACTTCTGAACTCCCTGCTGGCACAGTTAAAGGCATCCTTAATACATTCATCAGGAAAGTTGTGAAAGGCAGATCTTTAAAAATCACTCTGTAACCTACTGCTATATGAAACACAGGATTAGCAAAACGGCAACTCTCCGAAGGCTACTTTCTCCAAAGCTCTTCCTCAACGTACACATGTGGAAGGGTGTCTAGAGTTCTAGTAGATGGCCCTCTATGTAATTGTTTGTTTCTTGGAGAAGATGATTTGTCATGAAAAGTATTTAACGTGTCATTTTTCTCTGTGTGTGACTCTTTGTGTTTCTAGTTAATGGAACCCCTGGTAGTCAGCTCTCTACTCCGCGCTCAGGCAAGTCGCCAAGCCCATCACCCACCAGCCCAGGAAGCCTGCGGAAGCAGAGGGTAAGGATATAAGCAAGCTGCTTGCTTCAGACCTGTCTCGCAGCCTCGCTGCAGAGTGGTACAGGTGCCAGCAAATCGTGCTGCTCGTCTCTAGGCGATGTCTAAGCTAGAACAGGAGGTTACCTTTGGCGGGGCGGCTTATTGCTGTGGTTTAGTTAGAACTCAGGGCTGTTAGCTTCTCTGTAACCTTACCCAATCCTACCTCTGAGAAGAATGCAGCTTTGCTACTCACTTTTACATACTCTTTTTGTTCTGCATGCGCAGGTTTGTTAGCACTAGTTTGTAAATCTTTTGAGTTGTGATGAGTTTTAGTCGATCTCATCATTGACCACCAGCCTCTTAAGGGAACAAAGAAGTGCTGTGAAGGGAGGGGAGGGCCCTGGTAGAAAATGGCTTCTGGTGCAGATGGGGCCTCAGAGCAGCAGAGGGTCCATGAGGCAGAGGATGGGAACCTATGACATGTGCTTTTGTGGATGAAACCCACATCGAGCACCTTTTCATCACTACTTGCAATTATTGGGAATTCGGCTAAGCTTGGAGACCACAGTGAAAAAGTTACTGGAAACAGTGTTAGCTTCTCCACACTAAGGAAGAGGTGAGGGTTAGCACTTGTTTCAGGATGGAGAGACTCCTGTTCTTATCCTGTCACAACGTGCACTGTTTGTCTCTTCTAATAATACCAAGGGAAAAATAAAAGTAGTGGGCAGGAGGCAAACGGGGAGCTACAATGCCAAAAACGGAAGGCCCTTTATGGTCCTGATTTCAGATGTGAGGTGGGGGAATGTGCGCTCTTAGGAGGTTTTAGTGCTCAGCGAACATTTTAGTAAGTGAGGACGCCTTGCAGTCTACCGCACTCAAATGCCGGATTCTTGAGTTTGGTTTCTTTTATTATGTGTTTTAAAATGAGACTTCTGAGTTCCAAAAACTTGGTTGTCATCCAGGATGGAAGGCCCTGTCTTCAAGATTTCTGCACAGGTTGTGTCTTTAGGCTGCCAGGCGTCCAAGAGTGTGGGGCAGGGAGATTCAGTTGGTCCCCAGCTCCTCTGAGCCTGTCGCACCAACTATCAAGTTTGGTTATCTTTCTCCACCGATCACCTGGCTGGCAGAGCTTGTCTTGAGTGTTTGATGACACCAAAGATACGACGCCCGCTTGTCCACTGAATGGCCGTGTTATCGTAGATAAGTCTATTATCTTTTCTGGGCATCCACTGGAAACACCAAACAAAACGAGGGGCCTCCTTCCAGATAGAAAGCCCAATAATTCTATTCTACTTCCATTTGAGTGTTTTTCACTATGGTTTCTTCTTGGCCACAGTCTAATTTGGAGTTTTAAGGTATCAGACTCATTTGTGAACACCTCAAAGAATTGGCCAAATTCATTTTCTCTCCTGAAGGCCTGTCCTTGAATGGAGGAAGAGCTGGTGGGTCATTCTTTCCTTGTAAACGTCACCCAGCGAGGCTTCAGTCTATAGGGACCGTCATTAGCTACAGCGCAGGAAAGGCCCTCATTCTGAGAACATTCTCTCTCTTCAAGTGTATGCTTTGGAGAGTTCTAGCATAGAAATCTGTCTTTATTCTTTGAGCTAATGAAACTCAGATGAAGGATTTATGGGTGTCATTTATGCTTAGTTGTTGAGATTAAGAACAAGAATTCCCACTGGAGATGGGAGCTTCTCTCCCTGCTTGTTTATTGTGGAAATTCCATCGTAGGGGTGTAAAGCTATGCTCAGATGTCTCTTTCTTGGCAGAATGGGGCTAGAATTTGCTTCTTTTGCTTTCTGTATTTCTGTTTCAGTATAATTTTGTCCAATTGAGGCAGAAAATTTTCATTCAGCGATGTGGCTATTGGCTTATATAATTAACACTTCCAAACACTTGGGGAATGATTATATGGTATGGCTTTCTTACACATTCTTCATTTTACCATTTAAATGATCAGTGCAAACACCATACTTCAGAGAAAAAAACAATCCCATTTGTTTTAGGAGTATAAAGGGTTTATACCATCTGAAAACATTTACTGAGCACATGTTGTGAGCAGGGCAGTGGATATATTCTAAGACGGTTCCATTTCCAAGCTTTTGAATTTAGGCCATAAATGAATGTCCCCATCCATGTACTATGTCAGTGCATGAAGGCATTCCCAGCTGCGTTAGCCGGAGGAGCTTTTATCTTGGCGTGTAGGCAGCTGCATCAAATCATCCCTCCCAGTTAAAATGGTCCTAGAAGATCCCTAAAAACTGATCCTATTTCAAATCTGATTAATGTTCTTCTCAAATGGCTGGCTATACTCCTATGCAGGAAATACTGAAATAAGCGTAAGATGGCATGTGCTAAAAGAAGACACTTCAAAGAATAAATTAACTCTTTTTACTGCAAATTAGAAAACAGTAGCTACTTCTATTTTTTCCTTCTGTGTTGCCTAGCAACATGGCCAAGAAAACGAGTTGGCTGCCCCCACCCCAACACACACACACACACACACACGTACACACACACAGGTACACACACATGCACATGCGTGTGCCTTGCCCCATTTAAAAATACAGGAACAGAGCTGTTTTTTCAAAAAGAAGGTTGAGACATTTGACTAGTTTCTTTACAAATAAGAAAATCTATGTTTTTACTTATATTAATCACAAAATTTAATCAACTTTTTTCTTCTGTTAAAATCACATTTTTATGTTACCTCTTTTGACATTTTGGAATAGTCTTATATAATAAAGAACCTGCATGCCAGACATTCCTCTCCGTAAGCATATTCATGGCAACGTACCAAGTAACCTATTTTTCCAAAGTAGAGTTATTTAAGTTGCTGTCTACAGGCGTTTGACTGGTCACAGAAGCAGAGCCTGGAGACTCTTTTCCCACTCATGAACTTTTTTTGGTCTCATTTCTTAATCCATCAGGAAGAAATGTGTTGTGTTATGTAGGCTGAATGAAGCTCCTCATTATACTCCCACATCACTGACTTTTGTAGATTATCTGATCAGTCAGATGATGTGAGGAGTGGGTGGCACAAAACAGGAGAAAAGCCAGCTCTAGACACTGCAGATCTGCGCTGGTTGCCTGGCTACCAACCGAGATCTAGTAGCAGGAAGGGGAGGGAGGAAAGGAGAACAAGGTGATGAGTCAGTGGTCAGTTGGAGAACAGGGAAAGAGCCTTGGGAAGCAAGTTGGGGTGAGGTGGGTTAATTTTGCGCTTTCTGCCATCCAAACGTATTTTGAGAAAGCAATGCTTTCTTGGGTTTCATGCTATATGCAACTGCAACATTTGAGTTGCTGCTCTGGGATCAGAATTTGCTGAATGCCATCTGGGCCTCCTGTTACATTATTTTATTGTGAGGTAAGCACATTCCTTTTCTACCCAGAATGGGAAGGAAATGGTCAAGGAAGAATTGCCTAGTCAGGTAGTAGTGGAGTTGACCTTTACAGACCTCAGGGGCTATACAGCTCGACGGGCACCAAGGAAGGCAAAAGATTAGAAATAGATCAAAAGGCATTTTCTTGTCAATAAGCAAAACCAGCACCATTTTGTCTATTTAGATGGTTTCTCCATTATTATCTTTCCTCCTATTCCAAGTTGATGACTTGAAAAGGCCTAATAATATTTGAAACCAGGGATGCCCATTCAGTGTTGCTCCCACGAGAGCCCCAGGGCACCCAAGAAAGCCGAGTAAACAAATCTATACCGCCCTTCATCTTGCAGGACCTGTACCGCCCCCTCTCTTCGGATGACTTGGATTCAGTAGGAGACTCAGTGTAAAAGAAACAATGGAGCAATGTATATGGTTTGTGATTGGGTGAAGGTTTCACATTTCCTAAGCAAAAGCCTAACGGCAAAATACACAAAAGAGTTTTGCATACCGTGAAATGATAAAAGACCAAATCATACAAAAGTAAATATGTAGGCGTTTTGTATTCATGCTGTTCAACCTTGAAATTGAGAGATTTAAAAAAAAATATCTCCCACATTGATTTGATTGGGGAGGGTCTGAACACAAAATGCTGAGATTTTTGTGCAGGACCTGGCAGTAGGTGAATTTCCTATACGGACCCAATACAAGAACACACTGATGGTGTGGCACTAAAGAGCCAGAATTTCTGTAGCTGGAGTTTCCTTCTTAATTAAAAGTAGACCTAGAGATAGAATTTTTCTGTACTTTCTGTAAAGTGTATTAAAATGGCACTAGCAGGTATATTTTTCTTAAGGTTAGATAGTTTTTAAAATTTGGATTGCTGGGTTTTTAGAGGTAGTCTTATTGCAAAATAATAAAAATGCTTCGTTAGATTTTTTTTCTTCTTAGACAGTAGAAAAAGCTACTTATTGTTTTGTGGCTTAGTATCTCTGAGAGAAATAGAAAAATTATGAAAAGGACACATCTCATAAAGACTCTAAAATTATGCATTAGGAACTTTCCTTGTTTTCGTCATCAAGTAAATTTGATTTTTTAAAGTTATTTTATTAGAAGCAGCATCACTAAAGCTTAAGCTGTATGCCAACAGGAAGAACTTGGCCAATGGCATTGCTATAGGTTGTAGAATTTTTTCTTACAATCATATACATGATTTTTCAAATGTGTAAAAACTAAAGTTGGGAATTTTTGTTTTTACATACAGACCTGAAAAAATTTGTGTCTGGACTTTTTCTAAGTACTCCATTTGAAAAGCAAAATTCACTTAGATGGTGCTGTATAAATCAGGCCCAAAATATCCAAATCTCCACCCTGAATAATTCTCAATCTTGCTGGTGTTTTAGAAATTTTCATATGCAAAACTCCGTTTGTGTTAAACCAAGTAAGTGTATGATTATAACCCATTGTTAAATATTAACCTACTAATTCTGCTCTTCTAGTCCTCTGTTTTAAAAATTATAGCTAGCTTTGCTTAAACATAAAATAATTATTTTAAAGTCTGAATGTTAAAAAATAATTTAATGTGTATGGTCTATTGTATTTAGCCATATCTTAGTGGTCATTTACTTTTACTAGTTCAAACACTAACAATTTAAGACTTGCGAAGCATGGTTTTGATATTCTCCAGGCTTGACATATCTCAGTAGGTGATAAATTAAAAATGTTTGATGCCATTTGGAGGCTTTTACATGATTTTTTTTCAAATTTTACTTGAAAACCATTTTTAAATGTTTGATTCAAGATGGAGAGAAATTCAGTTGTCACACGCTGTTTTAAATGTTATTGATTTATCTTCCTGATAAATTGTTGAACTAGCAGATTTTACCATCTGGTTTATAGTTACATATGTTACCATCTCACTTTACAAATGAATAAAATATTCCAACCAAAAGAAGAAGAAGAAAAAAAAAAAAATCCAGGCAATCTAACAGCATTTGAAAACTTAGCCCTATAATAATTGGTGCCTCATTATCCTGTCTGTTGGAGAGAAAGACACTTCTCTGGCAGGTTGTTCAAGAGCTGCAAACTGAACCCTTCCATCTTGAAAGAACAGCTCATAACAATACCTGTTCCAGACTTCAGGTTTTAAAACTGTTTCCAATAGAAATGACCAGAGACTCCTGCTGAGATCAAAAGGCTGCTTTGTTTTAGCTGAAACAGTAAACATCTGTGAGGTTGCCTATGCTGGTGCCTGTTTTAGTTATGTCTTTGTAAAATGCATTACTTAATACAGTTGGATCCATACAAGATTAGTGTGTATTTGACTAAATTGCCAAAGATGCAAAGAAAGCAGTGGAACAGTTACTTTAAATCTGAAGGGGTCAGATGGTCCAGAACAAAAATAAATTCAATAATTTTAACTTCCCTGCACTGTCAATCTTATGGACAAGTACTGCTAGAAAGGTCCAATAAATGCTATTTGTTCTAAGTGGTAGATATCGCCAATTGATGTAGAGACCATGGCTTTGTTTAGACAGGGCAAAAAGAAACTGGAGTGGTACTAATTGCCAATAGATATCATGGCCAACTTTCCATTCAAGCAGTTCCAAGGGAAGTGCTTTCCACAGTATTTAATCTCTTGAACATATGACTTCCATTAAAGGACTGTACAGGGGCTATATATATATCATTTACTTTTTGAAAGTAAAGTCCCTCAGAGATTGAAACAGCACACCATTTATAGACTTTGAGATCTCTTTCTATGCAAAACATAATTCTATTAAACTAAAACAGAAATTTTAAAAATCCTTAGCAACAAACCAGAAGTTTTCAGTTCATTGGTGGAACAGAACTGGTGATTTATAGGCACTTATGATTGACTTACTTAAAGAATTCTTTATAAAAAAACTTGGCAATGAATTTTTAAATTGTTCTATTGAGCAGGGAGCACTTCAACCAAAGCCATACAGTTTTGTTCTAATGGGAATCCTTAAATGTGCTCTGAAGACATTGTGCTGTAGATGAAAGTTCTATACTTTTTCACTGGCACTCACTTTTTTCTTAGACATATATGTTGTAGAAAAAGATACCAGAAATATTTCCCTGCTTTCGGCATTTTAGAAGTGCAAAACTTAAAAATATATAAAGTGTGAAATTCAGTGTGAACTCAGAAGACTATAGAAAGCCACATGGGGCGTTCTTGTCTTGTTTAATCAACTAAGCAGGGGGGAGAATCTACACTGTTTCTGCACTCCCACAGAATTTTAAGAAGTGTCAGGTTCGCTCATCTCTATACATCCCTGTACACATATTGGCTCATCTAAATGTTAAGAACCCAAAAAGCATTTTCTAAAAACATTTGAACCAGCGCTAATATACTATATATGTCCCCTACTTTAACCAGTAGGGGGATTTCGATCGCATGCACTGAAGGTCTATCCATGATTGGGCTCTGTTTCTTTCCTTCTTTTTTTACTTAAAAACAATGAAGTGTGCAAGTCAGATTTCTGAATGCAAGTGAATGAAGATATAGAATAATATTCCTGAAAATTCCATATATTTTAATTCTTGGACTGCTAAATTTTTCCTATGTGGCCATATATCTATACAGGTGTGTGGGTGTGTATGTAAATTTGCCAGGCTTGGTGCGTATGTGGGTATGCTTCTGTAAGTATCTGTGTATGTGTATAAACTGTCAATAGTGAAGGATAGTATTTGTGATACAGCCTTATAAGTTACTGGCTCTTGTGGAATTCTACGTAAAATCTACATAAAGTGATACTCTGTGACATATTAATTGGGGCATATTTAAGTTCAAAAGCAGTTTGCTAAACTAATATGGCAATGGTTCCAAATATTCAGATGTACTGATTTATTTAAAAAATTTGAAATTCAGCCAAATCCAATATTGTGTTAACTACTAAATATAAGTAACATTAATGTTTAGATTGGTATATCTGTGTTAAATTATTAACAAGATTGAATATTATGACTGATTTTTTCTATCGTGTGTGTATCGTTGATTTGTAGTGATTGTCAATCAACATACACTAAAAAAATGAAACATTGATACAGTTGCATATTGTCAAGTTCAATGTTGGAACATAAATAGAAGAGAATCCAGAGTATATTTGATATGAAATAAGTTTAATGACAAAGCCAGATAACCTGTAAGGCAATTCTGTATGTCCTTTCAAAACACTAAACTGTTGACAAATTTTGAATATACTTGCTGTATGTGTGTCTATATCCACATAAATATATACACACTTGAAAATGTTAATTGAATGAATTTACTATATATGCATACATTTGCTCACTCATGCATATTTGCATTAACCTTGCTAGCTTCTCTATTGGTGCATGTTAGTGACAACTGTCTTTGAAATATCCCACAGAGGCGTAGTGTGAAAATTAGAGATATTGAATTCAATATACCAATTGCCTGATATAGTGTGCTGTACTGTCAGTTGGAAAATATTTGTAATTTTGTGCCTGTTATGCATGTGGAAAAAAGGAAATCAGAGGCCCTCACTGTAATTTTTAAGGGTGCATGACATATGATGTCTTTAAAATATGGTTTGTTTTAGTAAAGATGAGGGATAAATTCCAAGGTAGTATAAACGATGCATGTAATACATGAGTGTTTGTATTATATGTGGCCACAAAATGTTTTTGAAGCCAGGATAGTAGATATCTGAAGGTTATAGGCAAGGAAGTATGAACATTAATTTTCTTGTGATGTGTTTTTGAGGAGTTGATACTCATCAATAAGCAAGGAATTGAGTTTATTTTTTCTAAGGACTCTTTACTTTGAAATATACTATGACTGTTGTAAATTTGGATAACATTTTTATAAAGAGGTTGCATACTTTCTGCTCACAGTTTGAGCTGATTGGATGTGTATTCTTTTAAAAAAAATATTTGGTGTTAAAACATTTGACACAACAATATATTTTTTAAATCCATCAACCGAGGCCATTGGCAGAGCTTTATAGAGCTAAGCGTTGACAAAATGTTTCATTGAACTACCCCATTTTGAAAGTTCAATTACTTTGTGCTGTGGTTTAATTGTAAAATGTTGTATCTTGTGTTTCACACTAGACCATGTTATTCCTCTTGAAGTTAACTTTGTGACACTTACCACCTTAGAATAACTATATAATAAACAGGAAAAACGGCCTATGTTGTTCAGTGAGTTTCTTTCAGAAATCTTGCTAAGTAGACACTGAAATTGAAATGACTACGTGTGGGATAAGAATGACCTCCACAATCACATGTATCGCATTCTTCCGTTGTAATTAGCATCAACAAGTGATAATTGAGAGACTGCAGAATGGTACCATGTAACATCTAAAGCATAAACTACTGGCAGTAATTACAAAAAAAGAAGATTATCTGATGAAAAATTCTGTTTCAGGTAGTTGCATTACAATCAGGACTATACCTTTCTTTCAGTGTTGCCTTAAAGGGTGAATTTGTCAGACATATTGTTAACCCATTGAAAAGAAGAAAGTAATGTCCATTTTTAAAAGCACTAGTGGTCTTCTAGGCTTGAAGGTATTTTTCTCAAGGTGATCTAATTTGCAGGTGAAAAATGTGCATATGTCTGTGGGCATGTCTGTGTGTATATGTATATAAGCTATTTCTTCTCAAATCACTGGATAAATACATCATTTTAAAAATAAAATTAATTAAAATAACAAAATATATAACTCGTAACTTTAAGTAGAAGAAAAATCATAGTATATTTAATTTATAAAGGGAGGATAGAAAAGGATGTTAAAAAGGATAGGAAATTCTGCTGACCAAGCTAGAAAAACATATATATATATATATATATATATATATATATATTTTTTTTTTTTTTTTTTCTTTTTGTGAGACAGACTCTTGCTCTGTCACCAAGGCTGGAGTGCAGTGGTGCAATCTTGGCTCACTTCAACCTCCGCCTTCTGGAGGTTCAAGCGATTCTTGTGCCTCAGCCTCCTAAGTAGCTAGAATTACAGGTATGCACCACTACGCCCACCTAATTTTTGTATTTTTAGTAGAGACAGGGTTTCACCATGTTGGCCAGGTTGCTCTTGAACTCCTGACCTCGAGTGATCCACCCACCTCAGCCTCCCAAAGTGCTGAAATTACAAGTGTGAGCCACTGTGCCCAGATGAAAAAAATTTCTTATTGCAATGACTACATAAGTTCCAAATTCTGGTTTTAAATCTAACATTTTCACTAGTTTCACTTTCAATCTTCAAATTACATTTGCTTTAATTGGTCCTCTTTATTATTTCCATGATAACTTAAATGTCTGGAGCAATGATCACAGCAAAATGTAATCAGTGTCCATAGCAGTAATCACTGGAAGGAAATGTTCCCAGATTTATAAAACTTTCAAATTGTACTTACAGTTTCTTAATATAACTAGAGTTTAACATAAAATGTAGCAGGTACCTAGAAGAAGAGTGAGCTTCCTTCATTACAGGTTGGGAATCCCATTTGAGGAGTAAATCATGGAGGGAATGATTCTATCCAGAGGAAATACAGTACATGACTTCCTGGGCTGCTTCCAAACTGTGATTTCATGAATAGTAAAACTCATGAGAAGAGGCATGTGGCTACCCAATGGTACAGTCTCCTTGGGACAAATGGTTCAGATGATCAATTTATGGATCTTGGCTTACATGAGTATAGTGACTGGACAGTCAAGGCCAGGAAAACTGCCCAATACAACAAACAGTGTAGATCTAGTTGTAACTAAATGCATTTGCCTTTTTCACTAATGTAGCCATAACACCGCTGTTTCCATTTGCATTTTCTCCTCCTTTCAGTAAACGAACTTCATGTGTAACAGTTCTTAGTCTTTAAAAAAATTTATCCAAATCTTTATGATAACATTTTACATTTTTCAGTAGTCATTCTTATGCTCATGCTTATCTGTGCCATAAACTTTATTTAGGCTAAACACACTACTATGAGGATTTCAGACAAAGGAATTTGGAAAAAGGTGTTCCCTTTTTGCCTTGTTTCAAATAGTGGAGCCTTATTAGTAATTGCAGATTGATGCCTTCAACTTATTGTTCTATACCCACTTGGGAAATAAATAAACGTATGGCTTTTCTATATCACATAGAATCCTGTGGGTTTGAAGCACTCTACTCCAAGACTATTATTTAATTTTCTTAAATGAGGTCATCTTTAGAGCTTCTGTAGATCTGAAGTCAAGATCGCCAAGACAACTGTTTGAGTTTGTTAAAAATTTATTGCTTGTGTTTTTTTTATAAGATTGATTCAGAAATTGTATGATGGTGATTACTTGATTTCTAAATTATTTTAACCATTTTTCAAATTAGCATCAACTTAATAAGGTAATAATTGTATGCCAAGATAAAATGTGAAATGGAAATAGTGCCGTTACCCAGCCAAAGCTAAAGTTGTCTGGTGAGATTTTTCTACCTTGATTAGATCAATTCTCTCAATTGGATATTTTCAAAATCTTTATGCAGTGTGGACCCCAGCTGAGTGACAACATTAATACAAATGGCAACAGTAACTCACACCATTTAAAGTGAACTGTTTTCGCTGCATAGTCATCAGATACATCTTGATAAAATGTGGTTAGAGTTGTTATGTCAGCTTTCTCACTTACTTCAAAAAGTGTGATGTGTTCTCCATCTGTTATATGATCCCAAGCTCAATAGCCACACTTATGGTGTGTTCTTACTTAGGGCAGTGCTTTTATGAAGGTGTGCCATAAAAGCATCCAGGTGCCAGCAACCTGCCCAAATGGTTCCCATTAAACCTTGGGGGTGACGACATTTCAGATGTCACAACATCTCTCAGAGCAGCTAATTACCCTAAATTCTAAAATAACTGTATGCTTTGTACTGTACGCCCAGATGCCTTGGAATTAGTGAATTGAAGCAAACATAATATCTTATTGGCATGTGGACTATAAAATGGTTTATCTGCTCAGAAAAACCAAAAAGGTAAATTGATTTCATTTACAAGCAATGAAAAAATGTAGGTGGGCTTTTCAGCTTCTGTTGGTGGTAAACAAAGTCTGGTTAAGCTCATTAAGTTAATTCTAAAGAGCAAGCACTTACACATTTCACCTTTACTATGTTAGAAATCCTTCCGTTGGACTTACGGATAATAATAGAAATGTTCCAGCAGAGTCTAAATTAGTATATTTGGGTGGATTAGTCAAGAATTGGTGGATTACCCAAAGAGCCATGCTGATTACTAAAATGGCTTCAAATGGGAGACAGAGCAAAAACATTAAGTGGCCAGAGCAGGATCTAAAAGATAACAGGCTGGAAAGATATGAATGTAATAAAGATGACATTTAATGTGGGGAAATGTAAAGTCCTGGACTCGGCCCAAGACAGCCTTCCAAACACAGATCAGGGAGACGCAACACAGCTGTGGGCTCATTGTAAAGGTGAAACGCTAGGGCTTCATCCACATAAGCCAATAAGATCTTGAAATGAATTGATACTCTATTCAGGAGAAAGAAAACTCATCCTTCTCTGCTTTGTGCTAGTCAGAGAACACCCAGAAGTTGCATTCACTTTTGAGCACTAGGGTTTTTTTGTTTGTTTGTTTGTTTTTAAATAGAGACATGGTCTCACTGTGTTGCCCAGGGAGGTCTTGAACTTGTGGGCTCAAGGGAGCCTTCTGCCTCAGCCTCCCAAAGTGTTGGGAAGATACAGATGGAGACCAGTAGCTATATACAAACCCATGAAAGCACTGTCATGTGAAAAGTGGATTAGATCTGTACTGGGCAACTCTAGAAATCAGAGATAGAACCAATAAATGGAAAATGTAGAGGGATGTAATTTCAACATAGCTTATAGGCGAACTTCCTTTATTTTGCCTTCTATTAACACTGAAGGGCAGCCTCAGGAAGTAGTATGTTCAGTACTAGAGGTATTTGGACAGAGGCCATCTGACCACCCACTGGGATTTCTGTAGGGGGCATTTGGTCTCTGGATGGAAGTGGGACAGAACAGGTAATATACAAGGTCCATCCCAATCCCAAAACTCTTTGAATCAATGAATGGTCACTATCTTGGAAAAGTATTTGGTATTAACTATCTTACTTCTTTGGGAAAAAAGAAGAGAGAACACTGTTAGAAGTTTAAAACATTTATTTTACTCTATTTGAGCATAATAAATAAAATGAAAGCTTTCCATTTTTGGAGAACTCTGTGTGTCCGTAAGTACGTTTTTCTCTGAGCTGCCCATCGTCTGTTACTCTCAAACAGCAAAAAATTTGAAATGACTTGGGATACATTTTCAGAAACACAAAAACACAATCGTCAAGTTGAAAATAAGCAGTTATAAACATAAGCAGACTTGTGTTAGCCCTACGTTTTTTTTCCTTAACCAGAGCCTAAAAACCTTGAGAGGTTTTTGTTCAGAAAGCAGAGAAAACCCAGCTGGCACTGTGACAAGCATTCAGGGATCAGCCATTTGGTGGCACTGTTAAATGCAATTCATTAGTTGATAAGGCAATTGAGTGAATAATAGCCCACAAGTATATGGAATGTTACAGTTTAAAAGATGTTTTCATGTACTATGGGTCAGAGCTCTGTATCGAGTACCTGATGTTCTTACTAAAAGAACAAGCTTTTGGAGTTGAGTGTCGAAATTTTGAACATCTTTGCTAGGAAACATGCTACTGGTCTATTAATTTGGTGAAAGAATGTATCTTTGTATTCTAAAATTTAAATACCACATGACAGGGCACCTGCCAGCCTAAACCACACCATGTGTCTCCATTATGAAATGCCATTTGTGATGCTGCTGGAAGAAATTCAAGGACCAGAAAGCCCAGAAGAGAGAGGTCTACACTGTAGACATTTACTGAGTGCTTTTCTGTTTGGAACACCATTATGTCTGCAGCAAAAACAATAACCCAGGGGGTGAAGGATCTCACTGTTTTGGAAAACACACACCTCCATCTCAAATGTGGTTATGTTTATTTTCTTCTGTTATTGACATAATACATCTGCCTTGTCTCAGCCTCATACTGCAATATTATAAATACAAGGTTTTCGCAAAGGGATATTCATCCATAAAAGTCCGCAGAGCATGGCTTAGAAGCTCCTACACTTAATAGTCCCTTCTGTAGAGTGGGTTATGAGTACATAGTGTCACACTGAGAAAAACTCTGTGTCAAGATGACAATCTGAATCTCTTTTTCTAGCCTGACATATGACAAACGTGTATTGCTGGTTACAAAAGATGGAAAAACAGCTCAAGTCACCAGGTTACTGAGGGGCAGTTTTTATGATATTGTGAAATAATGGGCACATTACACAAACTGTGTGGTATTCAGGGGTATACAAGAGTCATCACCAAACTTCTAGACCATTCTGTAGGAAAGCAGATGTACTGTTGCTATTACTTTAACTGTCATCCCAGTGGTGTCAACTGTGAGCTTTGATGAACTTGGCCGATGGGATATGCTCATCGTGGTTACACCCAGGAAAATGTTCTGTGATGCTTGACTCAGATGGCTTTGCAGTGACTTAGGCAGCATTTCCCCAACTATATTAATCTTTTTAATAAAAGCTAAAATCTTTGACTCTCTTAGGTAGGATACTATAGACCATAATGAAATTGTGTCAAACCTCTTTTTCCTCCCACTTTCTACATACTTTAAGGCTGAATGGGATGGGAAGGAGGTGGAAGGGAAACAGGTAAGCAGAGGAAAAATAGGTCAGCTTTGCTTCTCGCCACCTCTTCATTATTAATTCAACTACAGATGCTCTTTCCCTTCTCTCTGCTCCACAGACAGCCGGCACCATGAGCCAATGCCGCCCGCCCCCTCACCGCCTCCTGCTCCCATCAGGCCAACCAAGTGGATAAACCCAGGGAAACAGAAGGAAGATCTTTTAGGACAAGCTGTGTTCACTATTTAGAAATAGCATTGAAATGTGCAAATTGTTTTCTCAGGAAATAGATGCAGAGATGGAAACATTCGTTGTTAAAGTGCTGCCCCATAGCCAGTCATAATATTAAATATTTGGTACTGTTTTGTCCTCTGAGCTCTCTCATACAGTTGTTACCCTGTTTGCTTTTATGGGTCTTGGGTCGAAATCAAACAAAACTACGGGGCCTAGGCTTTTATTCTTGTCTTCACTTCAGACTTATTATGCAACATTTAACAAACAGTAACCTACTCAGTCCTTATGTTTTGATCTCAAAGTGGAAATAACAACCTACCCTTTAATCTTTCTCCTTAAGTTGTGGTAAGGTAGAACATTTAATTTTTTAATGATATTTTATTAAAACCAACTGAAGAGAAATCTTTACTATTGGAAAAATAGAAAAAAAATAGTAGATGGGATCAGAATAGTGCTACATTTGAGAGCCATTTGCCAATAGACTGGAAGAGTGAGGTGAGGTGTCTGAAATCTGCCAAATCCAAACAGTGAGCTAAAGGACCCTGATTTTGAGCAAAAGGAATAAGAAGTCATGGAACATGGAAGTTCACAGGAATGAGCTTGATCCTGTTGTCATAGTCTATAATAATTATTGGTCAAAAGGGACAGAGGGAGGTGTGGCCCCAACTGAATATGCTCAGGACCTCTTTTTCCAAGTGTCAAGATCAAATCCTCCCTAGTATTGGCAAAGCTTTGTCCTGAGATTCTGGGCTGGGCATGGCCCCTGGAGACTCGGGCTCTCTCACCCAGTTTTTGAACTATCTGTTTCTGTTCCCCTACAGAGCTCTCAGCATGGCGGCTCCTCTACTTCCCTTGCGTCCACCAAAGTCTGCAGCTCGATGGATGAGAACGATGGCCCTGGAGAAGGTGATGAGCTTGGGATTTGGTATCTGAGGAGGCAGAGGATAGGTTGGCTAAATTTACTCCAAGAAGCTGTAGCTTCTCAAGTGGAATGAAATGGACCAGGCTGAGCAGCTCCTGAGGGTCAATCACAAGGGGATAGGGTTGAATAATGGTGCCCACCAGGGATTGGTATCAACTCTATGAGAATGGGAGGGGAGGCTGGTATATTTTGGAGGCACTTCACATCCTCTGAGGGCATATATATCCTAAGAAGGCCAGCTATTTCCTGCTTTAGAAATGAGAGGGGCTAAATAAGAGGGGATCGCTGGGATCATGGCTGCCTTTGTTTTCCCAAACTCTGTTTTTAGTGTTACTTTTAGTGAACAAAGACCATTCAAATTTAGACAGTTTATTCTTTTGACTGTTGTAGTCTCCCAGATGTACTCAAAATTAAGTGAGCTCAATATATTAAAATATGGTTTTACAAAAAGAACTAATTGGTGGAAATTGCAAAAAATATCCTTGAGCTAATTCACTGCAGAATGTCTCTGTAGTGTGGTCAAATGATTGGGATTCCAGAACTGACTTTTTCACTAGCTCACCAGCTTGTTTTGGACAAGTATCTTCAACTCTGTACATCTTAGTTCCTCTCCTGTGAAATGGAGACTGTGAATCACACCTATTTCCTCCCTGAAGGCTATTACCAGGTTAAAATCAACCGTGGAGAAGTATTTGGAAAAGATAAAAGTGATACCATCAAGCCACTGCTAAAGAATCAGCTTCTCTTATTTGTTTTAAATGATATGATTTAATTTTTTCCCAGAAAAGTGGCCTTTGGGAAGTGCTTTTATTATATTAAGTGAAATATGCGATTTACAGTATAATTATTTTCTGACGACAATGCAACATCAGAACATCAGAATTTTTTGTATTTCCAGAAGTATGAAATTCAGCCACCTAGAAGTCTCTTTTGTTCCAATGTATTTTTATTCTTCTAATGAAATGAAATGATTCTTGATTTAAGCCTTTGGCTAAGTCTTTTTTTTTTTTCTTTATTTTGAGATGGAATCTCACTCTGTCTCTCAGGCTGGAGTGCAATGGTGCCACTGCAACCTCCACCTCCCAGGTTCAAGCGATTCTTCTATGTCAGCTTCCTAAGTAACTGGGATTATAGGCATCTGCCACCATGCCTTGCTAATTTTTTGGTATTTTTAGTAGAAATGGCATTTTGCCATGTTGTCCAGGCTGGTTTCAAACTCCTGGTCTCAAGTGATCCACCTGCCTTGGCCTCCCAAAGTGCTGGGATTACAGGCCTGAGCCACTGAACCCGGCCTGCCTGAGCCTTCTTAGCCAAAAGTGAGAAAAGGTACCTTTTACCAATAGTCAGGGGAAAAAAATCCCAAGCCATGTGCTTTGAATGGGTGTCTCAGTAAATGCTCCCACCGGCAGACAGGATGAAAGTACCTTCTTCCATTTTCCACTGGGAGGGTCACACTTGTACCCAACAGCCAAAGATGGTCCCTTTCTTAGCCACATAGTAAAGAGCCTTAAGATTGTGTCATCTGGAGCTGTTTTGTAAGTTTGGGTGCTTACAGTTGACAAAAAGTCCCCTGGCTGAGTCCTTTAAATAGAGGCAAAACTATATGTCCTGAGATTCCGGGCTGGGCATGGATTTAGAAGCACAGGTTCATGCCATGTTACACCTGGCAGTCTCTCTGTAGGACCCCACATCTCATGAGGGTTCTTCATGTGGCTTCTTTAGAGGGGTGAGACGGGGTTAGGGGATTGGCTTTATGCTAGATACCATCTGGATGACTTCTAGTGGGGTAAGAGGGAAATGGCACTTATAAAGGGGTGAAAAGCCTGCACCAATGCCAAGGACAAAAGTCACAGCAACTGATGTCCTACATTTGTTCAACACTTTTCGGAAATTTCATCCACTCTAGAATTCAGATTGTTGCCAACTGACTATCATCATAAATCAAGAAGGCCCTCATGCAGATATCTGATGATTATGAGTCTCCCTTTGATTATGAGTCTCCAGCAATACAGAGCAAGTGTGAATACAAAGACTACCAAGAAAGCCCATTCACCACCTAAAGTTTTATTTTGAAGAGAAATGTTTAGTCTCAGTTTATGATGAAAGGTCAGAAGAGGAATACATTTAGAAAACACAGGAGGCTTCCATCACATTTTGTGTTCAGGTTGCCTCAGGGAGAGCTGGGATTTACCACTTTAAAGCATGTATATTTTAGAGCCCAGCTATAAAAGGCTTTTTACACCCTCGAGATGTTAAAGGTTATCCAGTATATTTTCATGACCTAACTGTGGCTTATTTAGTTTTATGGCCTTAGATATTTAAAGAATTATTAGGCATTTGTAAAATATTTCAAAATGCATTTTCAGGGGGAAAATGTGTTGTGTTAGTGGCACTCACATAATTGAAACTACAAAACTGTTCCATTCACAGACTTAATAGATATTGTAATTTTAACTCAACATCTGCTGCGCAGGTTGCTGGTAAGAACATTTGTCTAAAGTCTGCCCGTTGATACTGAGGACGGGCGGCCATCAGCGCTTAGTTCATGCAGAATTTTACGGAGATTTCCATTTCAGGATGTAGTAAAGCTAAGTGTCCAAACAGCAGGCAATTTTCATGCTTGAACAATGTCGGCAGCCCCGAGTCCCTTGCAAACTGCAGTTTCCTCCTGCACCATACATGGGAATGACATTTCTCTGTACACAATGGGTATTCGGTAAATACTATTGATCAAATTGGCATGAAGGAAAAAGAGCAAAACTTCCTCCTGAGAATCCCCATGGCATCAGAAAACCAAGTTTCTCTTATATAGGTGGGGGTGGACCCCTGATGTTTCTTTTTGTTTTATCATTTGTCTTAGTAAAAGCTGTTGAGTATATACAATGTCAGCAAGGGAGGGAGGCCGTTGCCTCACTGCAAAGAGAATGACATATTGATTCTGAATCCATCCCAGTCTATTAGATGATACTTTTAACTGTTTCCTTGTGCAACATCTGTGTTCCCTTTTCTAGCAATAAAAAAGTATTAATGATTCTTTCAGAAGTGTCAGAGGAAGGCTTCCAGATTCCAGCTACGATCACAGAACGATATAAAGTCGGAAGAACAATAGGGGATGGAAATTTTGCTGTTGTCAAGGAGTGTGTAGAAAGGTGAGAAAGATGTCATTTGCACTGAACTTTAAAGGTAACATTTGGCGTTATGTTTTCCAAGACTGTGTCTCTATTTCCAGTCTGTGGCACATATGGAGTAAGTTAATGTCTCAACCCCAGATGCAAAAGAATTTTTGGAAAAAGAAAGACCCATCTCACAACAGATTTGAAAAATGTAGTGATACCTGGGGACAATCTATAAATTAAAGACTTTGAGGTTTTTTTTTAAATGTACTCAGAGAAACGTTGCCAGCTCTTTCAGGTAAGCCTTTTAATGTTGTTAAAAACCATATTGAATAGTTTTTCTCACACATTTTTTATGACATATTTTGTAGAGGTCAGAAAATTCTTGTGAGGGTTTATGTGTGTAATACATACTAGCATAAGATGAAATACACAAACAATCATCTTGAAAAGCCTTAAAATGCATATGTACTGACCCCAACAGAAGTGGTATTTAATACATTAAGATGGATTAAAATGAATGAGCCTGGTACTCTGTGGGCTAAAGGGAAGGGTTTATCCTGAGGTTCTCAATACCTAATTGGGGACGTGAGCTGGTGGCTACTAGACAGAGGAGTGACAACTGGTACAGTTACAACCCAGCTACAGTGGCCTTAAGCCCTCCACTCGGTATCTAGTTTGGATTTCTTTTTTTTTTTTTTTTTTTGAGGCAGAGTTTTGCTCTTGTTACCCAGGCTGGAGTGCAATGGTGCGATCTCCGCTCACCGCAACCTCCGCCTCCTGGGTTCAGGCAATTCTCCTGCCTCAGCCTCCTGAGTAGCTGGGATTACAGGCACGCGCTACCGTGCCCAGCTAATTTTTTGTATTTTTAGCAGAGACGGGGTTTCACCATGTTGACCAGGATGGTCTCGATCTCTTGACCTCGTGATCCACCCACCTCGGCCTCCCAAAGTGCTGGGATTACAGTTTGGATTTCTTTTCCTGGGCAGCTGCTTGCTTTAGAGGACCTGGTCAGCCAGCAGCTTATCCTCAGAGCTGGGTGGGAGGAATATTGAAACGTCAGGGAAACTTGCTTCATTCTTTGAGGGATTGTGTCCTCTGGTTTTCTGGGGGCTGGCCTGGGGTGTACGCACTTTCTTGTCACCTTTCTGCCCCCCCCCCTTTTTTTTTTTTTTTTGAGACAGAGTCTCCTCGCTCTGTCACCAGGCTGGAGTGCAGTGGTGCGATCTTGGCTCACTGCAATTTCCACCTCCCAGGTTCAAGCAATTCTCCTGCTTTAGCCTCCTAAGTAACTGTGACTATAGGCATGAGCCACCACACCCAGCTAATTTTTGTATTTTTAGTAGAGACGGGGTTTCACCATGTTGGCCAGGATGGTCTCGATCTCTTGACCTTGTGATCCGCCCACCTCGGCCTCCCAAAGTGCTGGGATTACAGGCGTAAGCCACTGCACCCAGCCACTCATTCTCAATCCTCTGAGAATCATGCTCCTAAGCCTCACTCAGAGAGGACAACTGAAATGAGAAGACAGACGAGAAGGCTTTGGCCTGGAAGAGCTGGACCTTGCCTCCTCTGAGGACTTTGATTTAGAAGCACAGGTTCATGACATATTAGAGCTGGCAGTCTCTCTGTAGGGCCCCACATCTCATGAGGGTTCCTCATTTGGCCAGTAGGCACTTATGTGCTCCCGGCACCCCTTGCAGCTCTTTGGAAGGTGCTTCCCCAGCTCAGCCAGCAGAGCCCTCGTTAAGTGACCTTTGTGCAGTGGATCTCAAACCTTGTTCTTCCCCAGCATGTCAGTCAGCAAGGCTAGGATATTCCCAACAGTGACATAGACCCAGCTGAGCAGCCACTGTGCATCACGGAGGGACATGAGTCATAGGGAACCTGAAAAATCCCTGAGACCATGCAGCCAGGCCACCGTTCTGTCTCCCTCTCATCCCCCCACCTCTCCACGAAGCTTGGCCATTTGGAGCATGTGTGCCAAACATGGAAAATGTCCATTGCATTTCTGGGCCTCACACCTCCCAAAGCAGGAGCAGCCTCACTTAACTGAGCATAAACTATCTACAAAGCCCTTAACTTAGGACATTTCATTTAATTAACACAATACTTACATAGTATCAGCATTGTTGTGTCCATGTTATAGATAGAAAGCGTGGACACAAGTGTCCAAGGTCAATCAACTAAGAAGTGTTTAGCAAGACATAGGTCCAAGCCCAGCTCCAAAAACCACACTTTTAAACACTCTACTCCACTGCCTCTAATAAGGAGTCTCCCATAAGAGTCTGGCTTAGCTAAGCCCAAATCACACACGTTCCTTTGGCCCCGTACAAATCAGATGAATTATTTTGGGAAAACTATCCTTATAGTAATAGACAGAGGCAGGCATGCAAATGCATGTGTGCTTATATAATTTTATATTTCATTGATGCCTTCACTGATAGTAAATCTAGCTCTTTTTAGCTTTATTTCCACTAAAGCAGAAAACCCCATTTCTAGCAGATTGCCATGCCCCAGAGCTGTGGGGTGTCTGGTGATTTGCCAGCATTTGTCATCTGTTAAGTCTGACATGGTGGCATGTGCTGTTTCTCCTAGCTAGTCCTTGGATCGGGCTGGTGTCTTAGTCCAACAGGACAGGTCTTCTCACATAGGAATTTCCCATTTCTCCACCCAGAATCAATTGGTTTCCTTCTAACTTGGATTGCATTCATTTAGCATGAGTTCACATCTTGGGTCTCACCATATGAAACTTCAGAACCTAGACATCAGATTCCTCCATGAAGTGTTAGTATTCAGCTCCCGCTGAACGAGCACATATGGCATGTGCCCTCTCTCCCCAGCATATCACAAAACATTCTTCTGATATTTTTCAGAGATCCAAGAAAATAAAAAGCGAGCTAAGGATGTTGTGAATGGCACACGTTGCTTGCGGGTGCATTCTGCCGTGTTTGGAATGATGAATATGTATGACCAAGGGTGAATATGCCCCTCCTCTGCTAATCATATCCTGTCACAGGCAAGATTTGTCTGCAACAGTAGACACAATAATGATGTCTTTCTGTGGTCCTGTTTCGGCACAGCCTTTGGCAGCTAGGTCCGTTTAGCTTTCTGCCCATGCTCCAGAGTAACTTCTTGAGTGGCCTCTGGGGCACCCAGGATGTGCTAAAGGAAGTTAGTGGACTGTGACTCCAGCTGGAAGAGACATGCTCTACTTTAAAGCTGTTTTGGGAGCATATTGAGGCCCCATAGCAAATTCAAAGAGCAGAAAAGCACTAATGAGAGGTCACAGCACAAGCAGAGGGCGCGATGCGAGGTGCCCTTCATCCCTCACTTTCCTGGCTCTGTGTGGACTCATGGCCACATGAGCCAAGGGTAGGGGTGAGACAGTCATGAGCAGGGATGGAGCTCCCGGTGACTCTAGGTCCTCTTCCCTACCTGCGCTGCTGGCATTGCTTAGTGATACAGGCACCAGAGCGGAATTAAAATCCTTGCTGCGGATACTTCTCTCTCCCCCTCCATCACCTATAAGCCTGAAGACGTGTACAGCAAAGCTGCTGACTCTAGCAGTAGACATAAGCAGGCTCAAACCCACCAGAACAAGCTGAGACCTGAGGGTCACCAAAATGGGTTGCTTCCACCTAGAAAATCTCCAAAATTCTCAATAACTTCAACAAAGCAACTACGTGTCTATAGTTTGAAGGCATTTTTGTCAGAACTGGGGTTTGGAGGATGCCCTGTGCTGAAGCTTAGATCACTGCTCTTGGCTAGTGAATTACTGTTCTTCCCTCTTTCCTTCCTGAGGAGCCTCTGGCTCCTGAGATCTATGGGGCCCTTGTCAAATTCAAAATAAAATTCCACCTGGGGGCCTGTCTGACAAGACACTGCGGGACTCCTCGGTTCTCCGCTCTCTGCTCTTGGCGGTTCTCTTTTTATGGGAGGCTGAGATTGAGCTTTGTTAGGATTACTTGGTAAACAAAGGTGTGTTACTAACTCCTCTTTGCTGGGGTGGGGGTGGTATTCCTGTCACTGTGCTAACTGCTGCCATCCTCTGGAGTTTCCACAGCCAACATGTGCAGAGCATCTCCTAGTTCAGGCCCATGCTGGACACTTCTGGGGGTTACAGAGAGAGACAACACACAGCCCCCATACAGAGAACTTTACCCACAAACAAGGATTGCCATGAAATTCAATGAATGCTATGGGAGAGGAGTGCTTGGGAACTGCTTTTCTTTCTCCAAATCTCTCTTTTTTAAATCCTTCAAAACAAAGCAAACAACATCAACAAGAGAAACCACGTTAGCTCAGAACATCCCAATCTTTGCTGACCATTTCCGCACCACCACCTTTTTTTGAGACAGTCTTAATGTGTCACCCAGGCTGGAGTGTAGTGGCAAGATCATAGTTCATTGCAGTCTCAGAGTCCTGGGCTCGAGTGATCCATTCTCCTCCTGCCTTGGCCTCCCAAATAGGTAGCGGTATAGCTAATTTTTTTTTTTTTTTGTAGATAGGTCTCACTATGTGGCCCAGGCTGGTCTCAAACCCCTGACCTCAAGTGATCCTTCTCCCTTGGCCTCTCAAAGTGCTGGGATGACAGGTGTGAACCACCATGCCTGGCCCATTTCTTTTTCTGGCAAATATTCTGCTACACTCCCTGGGTGAGGGGTGCAGTGGGCAGAAGACCGGCCTGAGTTGGGAATCACAAGTTAAATAAGACAACTGTCTCCAAACCATTTTTTGCACAAACACAAGAAGTTAGATTTAATTAAAGTTTGTAAAATTTGGAAATTTCCCTCTAGTAGTTTCGGCTCTAACCTTGGGTCACACTTAATAAGGCAACCGTACAAATCGATTTCCCATAGTCAAGGAAGAAGCACAGTGTTCTGTTGCTGCTGTTTTTGTTGTGGCAAAGAGGGTTCTATAGAAGGTCAGGAATGTAATTTCCAAAACAGGCAAACGGCCTGTATTCTCCTCACCAGTAATCAATCAGATCATCTAGTATTCTCAGTATACTCAAATGTAGACTCCTTGAAGACAAGGATCAGGTCTTGCTCCCCTCTGAATCCCCCTAAGGGCCCTGCTTCCCACTGCTTGCTGAATAATTACCCAGGCACAGCAGTCCTCAGAGTTCGAGGGATACAGGAAGGCAATGTCGTTATATAAGATTTGATTTCCTGCCAAGTGTTTTCACTTAAAGCAGACATATTCTTATTCTTATGACACCCATTTAGTCCTAGCACACGTTTTCAAGCTCGCTTTCTAGACTAGCTGCTTTGCTATCAAACTGTGCTTCTAGGAATTAATTTTATCATGTGGCTTTGATTATGCATTTTATTATGCGGCTTTATAGTTTGGCCCTCAAAGACTCAAGAAAGAAAAGGTGCAACATTCATTTGGTGGTCTTCTATGGAACTCGTTGTCCACTATAAAACATGAGTAGATGTAACGGAATGTTTAATCCTATTATGGAATTTTCTTTAGTGGAAATCCACAAGGTCTTTGCTCCTAGTAAGCCCCGAGTTTGCTGCCCTCTTGCCCTCAGCTGTAGGCTCAGGGCAGAACCTGCTTCCTTGGCTTGCTGGGAGCCAACGCACCCTCCAGCTCACTGGGAATTCTGCTTCTTGTCTGTCTGGCTATAGGGGGGTTCAGCCGTCCTGTGCTATACACTAGCCCTAGGCGTTGAGGGCTTTAAAATGACTCATTCAAGGGAAAAGAGCATCAGTTGGCAAACATGGGGAGTCACCAAGCTAAGAAGCCGCTTTCTCTTTTGACCAGCGCAGCCCTGTCCATCACCCCCTTTGTGGAAGTAGTGAAGGGCATGCCAGCTTTTATTGTTGACCCTCACAAACCTCTCTTCTCACTCTCTGGCCCTGCCTGGGTTGCTGATGATCATCCAGGCAGGCAGTGCAGTGGTCTAGGTTCCCTGCCGTCCAGTGGGACATGTAAGCCAGTTAGGAACTGGCTCCATATTCCAACCTGAGTTCTGCTTTATCATAATCTTTTAGTGATTTGCAAAAAGCAGAATCCCAAAACACTTGAGCTTTTTAGTTTTCCTCTTAAATACTTTCAAGTTTGCAGACAAACTCTACAGGAGCCTCTTAAGAAGAGGCTACTTAAAGAGATCCTGTGGTCTTATGGAATATAGAGCTTCTGCAATGTGAAGAATCCTTCACATGTGAAATCATTTCACTTTCTCATTTATATTTGCCCTCACATCTTAAATTTCTTTGTTCCCCAGGCTGGAGTACAGTGGCATTATCTCGGCTCACTGTAGCCTCGAACTCCCAGGTTCAAGCAGTCCTCCTGCCTCAGCCTCCCAAGTAGCTGGGATTACAAGCACACAATAGCATGCCTGGCTAATTTTTGTACTTTTTTAGTAGAGTCAGGGTTTCACCATGTTGACCAAGCTAGTCTCGAACTCCTGACTTCAAGTGATCCTCCCACCTCAGCCTCCCAAAGTGCTGGGATTACAGGCATGAGCCACCGCGCCCAGCCCACATTGTACATTTCTAATGTTAAATATTTTACATACCTCTTACTCAAGTGCCTTCTCCTTCTCTACCCCCAGTCTTGCTGGTGGTCTGGTGTTTATGTGGGAACATCTAGCACGCCAAGCCATGTGTCTAGTCACAACCCGACTCCCACTCCATCATGGCCTCTCTGCCTGGCCACGGCAGAGTCTTTGTGGAAGGATCAACCTCTGTTGAGTGGCCAGAGTGGCAGAGGCATCCCTGGGCTTCTAAGTGCATTTCCTTCCTGAGTGAAAGCCACGGGAATTCTTCTGGACAGGTGCATATCTGCAGGAAGGCAGCCCCAAAGCAAAGGGTTTACCTTCTCCCACCTGAACCCTAAAGCCCTGTAGTGGGGAAAAGAGGCTTGAAAGTCATTATCTTGTGATTTTATTCAGCAGGTAGAATCATAATTCAGTGTTCACTGTTTTTTGAGGCTGGCACCATGAAAAGGCCTGTAAGTGTCATGGAAGAAGCATTTTCAGAAGTAAATGACCAGAACAGTTTCTAAAATGCCCTCGAAACGCATTAATGACTGGCCTCTGGATTCACTTTAAGGCAAATCATTTTCTTGCTATAACCATGTAACCGGGAAATCCCATTTAATTCACCATACTGAAGGTTTTAAAGCCCTACTTTAAAATCGTGTTCTTAATTAATCTTATCACTATTGTGTCCATTGGATCCGTAAAATTGGCTTTGATCTGTAGGTAAAAAGGTAGGCCCTCTTGATTTCGCACCAGAAGCAAACCAGCAATGCTTGTGAAGTTGTGGTTTGCTGTGATTACGAAGTATGCATCGTGCCCTTTCATAGTAGACCTGTTCTTGTGTTTTTACTACGGTATGTTAGAAATGTTAGCACAAGGTAAGTTAGGACGCTGTTTAAAGGTGGGATATGACTAAATCCTTCTTCGTACACCTGTCACAGAGGACGGATGGTGTTGCCTGTGCTGTGCAGGGAGCAGGGGCCTCGAGAACTGAGAGTCCGATTCTAATGCTGCCATGTGGCTTTGGGAAGTGAGTGGATTTTCACGGTCTCCTTCAATTTCTTTCAATGAAATGAGACCGCCCATGAAAGGACCCAGGGGTCCCAGGAAGCTCTGAAATCGATTTTTACTTCTTTCTCTACATCTTGACCACGCCATCCATGAGTTCTCTGCGGAACTCACACAGGCTGTCACACTGAACTGAGGTGGAAAGTGCGTGGCCTGCTTTCTCTAGAGTCTTCAGTGTGATTGTGTGAACATTCCGAAAACTGTCACCGGTGCCCTGGGTGGATAGAGAACCTAAGAGAGACTTGAGGCAAGGGGAAGGGCGGAAACTCATCTCTGCCTTAGCCCACTGCTGCATCGCTTCAGAGGGGAGGGGAGGGAAGAACAGCCTGGCAGCGGGAGGGGCTAAGACGCGGTAGGAATGCTATCGTTTTGTTTTCAGAGCAGGAGTGGAAGTTTATTAAAAAGCTTTCCACGGTGAGAAAAGGAAGGAAAGTACGCTTGGGAGATGGCCAAGTGGGCAACTCAAGAAACCATGTGCCAGCGCTAGTGTTTTTATTGCACGTATGGCAACATAAACAGCCCAAGCTTTCTCTATGCCACAGACTTACTGTCCTTACACTCGGTCAGTCCATAAACATTTACATATTTGTTTGATAAAAAAAAAAAAAAGGAAAGGAAAGCTTTTCACAAAATACAATATGAGGCAAGATCTACGGGGTAGGAAATTGATTTCCTGACAACATAATTCAATGGATTGGAAGTTAAGTCTTATTTTAAAAACACAAACTTTCTCTTTGCAGATCGACCGCTAGAGAGTATGCTCTGAAAATTATAAAGAAGAGCAAATGTCGAGGCAAAGTATGTATAAAATTTGTTCTTATGAGATAGTATTCACGAGGTCAAAAGAAACACACAGATCAGCTCCCAAATAAACATAAGTTCACCCTAAGCGTTGAATTTTGGTGGAATAGAATGTTATACACTTACTAGAATATAACTTTATATGTATCCCTGGGATACAAGGTATTTGGAATGATTATGTTTGATTTCTCTTCCTTATCTTTTTCTTTGTTTAGTCTCTTCCCTTCCTCATGTGATCTAAGTTTCATCCCATTCTTTGCTATGAAACTGTAGTTTCCATGATAGGTTTTGAATTTATAAGCATGATGTGAGGACCTCCACATCTGTTGGCAATTGTAGGCTATGTCTGAATATCAGAATATAAGATATGCTCATTACATTTTACCGAAATGCTTTCGTGTACTGTATAAGGGTATACACACCGATAGTTGTCCTCATTTGAGTGAGCCCTTCATAGGTTTTATGGAAGTTGATGAAGATAACTTTTCCTTCGGGCAGGAGCACATGATCCAGAATGAAGTGTCTATTTTAAGAAGAGTGAAGCATCCCAATATTGTTCTTCTGATTGAGGAGATGGATGTGCCAACTGAACTGTACCTCGTCATGGAATTAGTAAAGGTGTGTATTTTGGGGAAAAAAGTAAGCCTTATTGATGGCACTATGCTTGTCTAAATCTAAAGTTCTTGCCCTTAGTTTCCCCCATCAGTATTCAGGTTCTCATTTCTGCACATTGGCCAGTGATTAGGAATGTTCACAAGAGAACCGTACACAGCGATCAAGTCCCAGCTCTGGCGCAGAGGCCCATGACCTTGGGTCTACCTCTTTATGCCTCAGTTTCAGCATATGTAAAGTGAGAATACTAATAAGACCTTCTTAACGATGTTATCGTGGGGATGAAGAGATGGCTTCCACCCGTTTGTGTGACACACAAAGCATTAGGTACAATTGCTATTATTGTCGTAATGGAAGATCGTTCACTTTTCCATGAACTATATTCAAAGGTACCAGCTATCTTGTAAAAACAAGCTTTTTGATGGCTGCATAATTCTCAGCAAACTGACACAAGAACAGAAAATGAAATACCTCATGTTCTCACTCATAGGCGGGTGTTGAACAATGAGAACACATGGACACAGGGAGGGGAGCACTACACACTGGGGTCTGTTGCGGGGAATAGGGGAGGGACAGCAGGCGGTGGGGAGTTGGAGAGAGAGAGCATGGGGAGAAATGGCAGATACAGGTGAAGGGGAGGAAGGCAGCAAATCACACTGCCACGTGTGTACCTATGCAACAGTCTTGCATGTTCTTCACATGTACCCCAAAACCTAAAATGCAATAAAAAAAAAAAAAAAACAAGCTTTAAACTTTTAGTCACCAACACAATGGGAAAACAGCACGGTCCTAATAATGACGTGCATGGCGTACTGCCTTTCAGTGAATGTCGTAATCTCATCCTGTCAGATACAACTGCCTTCTTATTCTCTGAAAACGTAGACTATGGGGAGAGCCAAGTGTTGAGGATGGTTGAATGGAGGTGACAGGTCTCTTACCTGCTCGCTCCTTCCATACGTTTGATATTTTCAGGAATTAGAAGTTTTAAAAACTGGAATGCTTCGTTTTCATGAAGCTGTCTTGGTCTCAGGTCTTTTCTAGTATGTTCATCAAACTGAAGTTTAAGTAAGCCTGCCTTAGTTGGAGAGTGTTGTCATTGGTTACAGCGCCTTCTGCATCAGCCGTGAGCACCGTCGGGGGAGCCTCAGGTTCATGTTTGAAATCCCCACACTGCTGACTTTTGAATGTGAGGTTTTCTCTTAAAAATTCAAGACAAGGAAAGTACTTAATAAGCTAATCTGCGAGAACATGAAAAATGTTCATTCTAGGCTCTTGACGCTTTTGTTGTTCAGAGTTGCTTCACCTCAGACGTGGGGCCCCCTTTGTTTTTTTAACTTAGTGGTTATTTGTATTTATAGGCGAAATCTGTTTTTAGTCTGCTTCAAATTAGAACTTGTTTCTTTCAAAGAATGGAGACTTGTCTGTAGTAACAAGGTTTTTGTCATGTTTGAGGTTGAAGAGTAAACATGTGAAGCTGTTATTCCTATAAAGAAAAGTTGATTTCATTTGAATAAAGAAAAAGTATGAAGATTTCCCTATTGGTGCTTTATTATCAAATTAAATTATACTTTCCCTAGTATGGAGGAGTCTTTTTACAGCCATGGTAATTTTTAGGCTGGCAACTTCAGGCCGCTCTGTTGTGCTTCTGCATGCTGTTAGCCTTTGATGACCCCTGTTACTATTGATTGACCCTCGTTGTTGGCTGATTTTGGAGTACTGAGACTACATGAAATCCGAAGATGGCAAAGGCTCATGAAGACGTGTTGTGGGAAATCTTAGTCTGACTCGTGTGCTTGGTTAGGTGACTATGGTAAGGTCCTCATTGCATTTAACTGCCTTTGTGAATTCTCTCTGCATCACCAGCATACCCTAAAAAGGCGGTAGAAGATCTACATAGCCCAGCACTGGGACCCTCAATTTTGCTGCAAGATCATACCCTTCGATTTAATCTCACCCAGAATGCCCTGAGGCCAGCTCTAGAAGCTTCCCAGGGAAGTGAAGGCCAGCCCCAGGCTTGACTTGAAAGACTCCCATGACTATCCCCTGAGACCTGTGGTTGGGGTGTGCGTCTGAAACCCTCAGGGCCCAGTAGTGTGCCAAAGGGCGCCTGAAGTCCTCAGACAAGCAGGGCCTATGTTCCAGAAGGCAGTGAGTGGACCAGCAGTTAATGAGAATGAAATTCCACACTGATCAGGTGCAGGGCTTTAGACTTCTGCCTGCCAGAGGCAGTGCCTGTGCAGGCTGCCTCTGTGTTCAGAGGAAGGCAGGCCTCATGGAGGAGTTGGGCCTGCAGCTGGGACCCGAGAAAGCAACAGGAGTTAGAAAACTGAAGGGGAGGGGAGGGGGCACTTCAGGAAGAGGGCTGTCGTGAGGACAGGCTCGAGGACAGAGCTCTTGGCCTGTTTGGATGGCTAGGCAAGAAATATCCTGGAGCATGAGGGTCACTATTTTAAGCAGCAACAAGAGAGGAAATTAATCAGGGTGGAATGAAGGTTGGGGCGGAACATAGAAAGCCTCCTCCTTTCGGCTGTGGGAAAAGAATGGTGATTTCTTGAAGACAGAAAGAAAAACAGCGACGTGATGTGTGGGAAGGTAACAGTCGGTGTGCAGGATGCTCTGGATAAAGGGCTCACAGAAGGAAGCACAGCGGGCTGCGAGACCACATGACAACAACCCAGGATGAGGCAACAGGAGGGTTCGGTGGAGTAGGAAGGCCCAGATGGCTGCGAAGGAGAAACGTGTCCAAGAAAGGACGGAGAGGACCTGTTGACTGCATTGTTGAGGACAAAGAAGAGAGGAGCCAGACGCAGTGGCTCACTCCTGTAATCCCAGCACTTTGGGAGGCCAAGACAGGAGGATCCCTTGAGGCCAGGAGTTGGAGACCAGCCTGGGCAACAAAGCGAGGTCCCATCTCTACAAAAAAAATAATAATAATAATTAGTCAGGCATGGCTGTGTGCTCCTGTGGTTCCAGCTACTCGGGAAGCTGAGGCAGGAGGATCCCTTGAGCCCAGGAGTCTGAGGCTGCAGTGAGCCATGAGTGTGCCACTGCACTCCAGCCTGGGTGACAAAGCAAGACCTTGCCTCTTATGAAAAAGGAGATTACACGATGCCAGGAGCCCAGGTAACTGGGACTGGTGGAATCTTCGTAGGGTCTCCATATGCAGTCACATAAGCCCTACGGTGGAACTCCAGGGGTGCTGTTCACATAGACCACGGTGACTGTCCCGCCTCATCAAGCAGTGCAGGGACAACCTGAAAACCTATGTGTGGCAGCCTTACCTTTGCAAGAAGCAGAAAGTTGAAAGAAGTATTCGTTTTGAAAAAAAAAACTGTGTGCTTAGTGTGAGAACTACTGTAGCTTTGGGGACCGTGAGAGAAGCCTCCACCGTGGAAAGTGACGGGGCGCAGAGGACCCAGGCCTGAAAGGCAGATTTGAAACTCATCAGCCTGTAGCGGCCACCTTTTGCTTTAGTTGTTTTATGAAGAAACAGTGAGTTCCTGAGCACACTGGGTTACAGACCAACACAGTTGGCTACTGTGTGTGGCGGTTTGGTGCACTATAGGCAAGAACGGTGCACATGTCGTCAGTAAATCAGACCCAGTTCTACGAAAGGGTTTTGAATAAATGGAACTTAGGCTGGAACTTAAAGATCATTTTATTTTACCAAAAAGCAATATATTTAACAAGGTACCGGGGAAAGAAAAGTTCAAATGAATAACAGTTCTAGAAAACTTTCTTTGAAATGTCCCCGTCTTCCTCCCTCCTTTTCTCTCTCATCTTTGAAATGACAGTTTCTGGTCCTTTTCTCTCTTCCTTACAAAGAAGCACAGTATTGAAAAAGAAAACACTACACCCACTCCCAGAGAGCTAAATCTAGCATTTGAAGGGGATTGTGTGTGTGTGTGTGTGTGTGTGTGCGCGCGCGCGCACGTGTGTGCATCTTAATCATTTCACTAGGCAGTAGGACATTTTCACTGTGCAGTTTGCGGTATTACCCGTTTCTCATTGGAGGAGGTTAAGGATTATGAATCTGAACTCTGGCTGGCAGTCAATGTGAGGCAGGTAGCACGTGTGCCTGGATCTGCACGTGTCACAGGCCTCTGCCCTGGAGATCCAGGTGCATCTCCTCATCCTCTAGCTGGGAGCTATGGCAATGGTCATGTGTCTGGTGGTGGAGAATCCTCACCTTACCCCTTTCTTTGAGCTCTGGGGAAAATGCCACTGGCTTTTGTCGTGGAGGATAAATCGCTATTAAGCCCTCAGGCCTTTGAGAGGGAAGTGGCCAGAAAAGCCCTTAGGAACCCAAAGATTCCACGCCCATTCTTCCTGTCCTTTGTGGCCTCTGCAGGTGGCCCCACTGGCCCATCTGTTAATGCGGCTGCTTTTCCTTCTGTTCTCTTCTCAGGGGGGAGACCTTTTTGATGCCATTACTTCCACTAACAAATACACCGAGAGAGACGCCAGTGGGATGCTGTACAACCTAGCCAGCGCCATCAAATACCTGCATAGCCTGAATATTGTCCACCGGGATATCAAACCAGAGAACCTGCTGGTAAGAGGAATCCCACCCGTAGGGCATCCTGAGTTCCCAGCGCTCATGAATGAATATGAATACTTTTTTCTTTTCTTTCTTTTTTTAAAAAAAATTAGCTGAAAGGTTAATTTCCAGTTAGCCTTCAGGATCTAGTTGGAAACTTGCCTTTTAGGTTGATCTAGATGAGTTAATGGGCTCTTAAGAATACTTTATTCATTAGCAAATAAAAACCAGGCACAAGAATGGGAATGGAGCTCGCAAAGGGTAGGGCTGTATCGAATACCTTGAGCCTAGGGCAAGATAGTGACAGGGAGCACAGGCGCGGATGCCATTTATCTTAGGCGCTTTATGTTAGAAAGTTTTTACTTCCCAGTTGGGGCAACATAGTTAGACCCTCATCTCTACAAAATTAGGGTTAGGGTTAGGTTTAGGGTTTAAAATTAGCAAGACATAGTAGTGTGCACCTATAGTCCCAGCTACTTAAGAGGCTGAGGTGGGAGGATTGCTTGAGCCCAGGAGGTCAAGGGAGCAGTGAGCTGTGATCATACCACTGCACTCCATTCTGGGTGACAGAGTGAGATCCTGCCTTGAAAGAAAGGGCGGGGCGGGGGGGGGGAAGAGAGAGAGAGAGAGAGAAAGAGAAAGAAAGAAAAGAAAGAAAGAGAAAAGAGGGAGGGATGGGAGGGAAGGAGAGAGGAAAGGAAGTTTTACTTGGGGAAAACAAAGGAAGCTTTTTTAGACTTTTTGAGTCTCCCAACTCTGCAACTCAATAATGTGATCTAAAACCTAAAAGAAAAAAAATTATAATGAGCTTTTAAGACCCTAACTCCTTCGCATAAAAGCAACTATGAGAAAGACTCATTTTTAGAAACAGAGACGTCCTTTCCCCACTTTCCACTATTTGGTTTGCTTTTCATGTACTCCACATCTCTAGGGAAACCTTGAGAGATCTCCACAAAAGCAAATGGGGTCCTTCCTCACCCAGTTATTAAGGAGAATGCTTAGGGAAAAAGGAGGTAGAGACTAGGCATGGGACGCTTCATTGGGAAATATGGGAGTAACGTAAGTGTTGCTGGCCCTTCAGGCTGGAATTTTAATGAAATCTATTTCATTTCTATGTACCGTGCATATGTATATGTGTGTATATATATATCTTTCCCCAAAGATGCTAGTTCTTCCTTTTCTTTCATTATCCACCCCTGAGCGTCATGTATAATATATGACTTCTGTTGCTTTGCCCATCTCTTCAGAAATCTGGGAATAGAGTATTCTCTTTCTAAAGTGGTATTTCTCCAGGGTGGTCTAAAGACTCCCTGAATCAGAATTATTCCCAGATGCCTGTTAAAAATGCAAATTTCTGGGCCTGGAGGCAGCCCTACCAAATCAGAATCCGGTGACTGATGACAGCTTGCAGAAATCCACATGGCAGCCAGCTCCCCCAGGTGACCTGCATACACACTCAAGTCTAAAAGCACATGAGCCACCCAACTCCCATGGCATGAGTAAAAGCTAGTCAGATCTGCTCTGATGGAGAACCATCGCCGTGCTTGCCCTGCACTAAGGTCTTTACGGTCATTATCTCCTTTCATCCTCACAGCAGCCACACGGGGTAAGTTCTGTTACTGTCTCATTTCATAGGTAAGGAACCTGGATACCTACAAGTTAAATAACCTGCCCGAGGTTGTAACAGCTCTTAAGAAGAGCCAAGGTCTCAACCTAACTCTGACTTCCGGAGCCTTGGCTCTTACCACTACACTACAGTAAGCTCTGTGTTAAGAGATTACTGAGTACTTGCTGTGTGTCAGGCACTGTGCCAGGGAACCAGAGAGACACATTCTTCATGAAGTTGACACTGAAGCAGGAAAGATAGGCATTCAAGAAATAAATATGCACACAATTAGTTCATTGCAATTATGCTGGTAATCTTGTAGCTACTGGCTAAGAAAAGGCAGCCGAGGTCAAGTGACTGAGCCCTGACTTAATTTCACCTCAAATTCCACATCTCCACAGTAGCCTAAACATTCTCTTCTGCATAGCTGCCTCCATCAAGTGCAGCAATTTTCTCTCATCTGCACTCATTATTCCTGTGTCTTGAATTATGTAGGAGTGTCTCATGGGAATGGACTTACAACTGGGCCTTTGTTTCAAAACCTCTCTAAGCTCCCAAACTTCAGCGATTAAAAATTAAAGTTTTATTTCCTTTCCTTTTTGCTTTTGCTGCTCAGTTTTGTGACCCATTGTTCACTTACTCCTCACTGAAGTGTTATCTGTAAATGCAGGGGTTACACAGAAGTGCACTTTCACTAAAATCACAGTTTACCTGATATTTCTGACGTATTATGCTCATTCAAAGATACTGTACTTTAAATTATCACAAAACGTTCTCTCTTTTCTTTTTCCCTTATCTTCTAATTTAAGAAGCTGAACTCTATAGAGAAACAATTGCAGCCATTTGTAATATAGATATAGTATGTCTATATGAAAAACTAAAGAGATGTTATTCTCCATCACAGTGATTTCTTACTGTAGGGATTAGGGGTTGGTGAATTTTGCAGGGATAAGTTTAGCTAAACTTAACACAACTGATTCTGTTCTGGTTTCACAACACCAGGAATGAGGTCACTAATTGCACACGAGACCACTGTTGGTCTCACATTCTGTTGAGAGTTGTGGAAATCAGAGAATGATCCCAGAAGGTAGACCCCCACACACCCAGGATTCTAGACAAAAGTTCAGAATCAAGTGGTTCACTCTTCCACTGACTGGTCTTCCGACCTTGAGCAAGGTAACTCCTTCAAGCCTCCTTTAAGGGGTGTTGATGAAGATAAAGCGATAACATGTAGCTATTAATTTCCTTTTTAAATTTTTCCCTTTCTTTGTAACTAAAAATTATTCCTAAAAATAAAACTGCCTAATGATAATGTTATATCTAGTGGAAAAAATCACGTTTTAATCCTTTTTTTTTTTTATATTGCTTTAGAAATTTTACTATTCGCTCATGCATGGATTTGCTACCTCACGGCAAAATGTAAAGCTATAGACTATTTTTTGAAAATGTTATAACAAAGTTAATGTAAAGGTTGGGAATTCATTTACTTATTATGGGGAAACTTACCAAATATATAAAGAGACCTCACAGTATTCTTTGTTTTACTATTTTATTAAAAGACATAAAAATATCCTTCTAAATTGTGAGATTGCCAACAAGATTTTTGTTAGCTATTAGATTAATATTTGCTATAACTAGCAAAAATACTAGCAAAGTATTTTTAATACATATCTTATTCAGCTGTAGATTTCATTTTAGGCAGTATAATTGTGTATATATAACTTTCAGTGTTTTTTATTTTTAATTTTTACAGAATAGTATAAAAATGTAGCTTGGCCTTAAGGATCTAGATTGTGTGAATGATTTATTTAACTCTAGTGTTTGGTCAGTTTAAAGTATTTTGATGAGAAAATATGATTTGACTTACAGTAATTTTCCAGCCACATTTTAGGTGAAAACTGGGCACTGATCCAATAAAAAATACCCCTTATAGATTTGTTATTGTATTGAAAGTTTTTCCCCCAAAATGGATCATGCCCATGATTTTATATGGTTCTTGTTGCTTTACTTGTTGTCATGCCTGGTCCTTAATAACTGTATGGACAGGTGGATGAGAGGAGTGAGTGAGTGAATGAATGATACTTCTTTAAACAGAGGACAGTGCCACCTGGCCTGTTAGATGGAGTTCTCACACTGGCCTCAGTATTCACTGAGCAGTGGGAGTTAAGTATGATGCTTCCCAAGATGGGCTTATGCATGGGACCACTGTGTATGTATAATGTACGTGCCTAGGTATGTATGTATGTGTATAGTTCTGTGTGTATGTATGCCATGATGGTTCACGACTAAAGAACTTTTTGCTTAAGAAGAAAACAAAAATTTTAATACTTTCAGTTTACACAAGTCACCACTAGATGGCAAGCTTGTACCCTTGGCAACAAAAACCATCAGTAGCAGCTTGTATTTCTTCCAGGGACCTGGGCAGGTAGGTCTTTTAAAAATGTGTACACAGATGCTACCTCCTTATGAAAATTAAATCTCTACTGAGAAAACTGTAACTCACATCACTGTTTTTTATTAGATTCCAAAAACAAACATAGAAATTGTCTTCAAATATAAACGTTCAAAAATTGTTTCCCTCCCAACGTCCCTAAGACTCTCTAGGAGAAAAACTGCCTCTCCTGGCAAGAAACTCTGTGTTCAGGTGTTTGTGCCTGCTCCCAGTTGCCCATCAAAATGACACGTGCAACTCATGATCCTCATTTTCACTCAGTGGTTTATGTCTGGCAATAAGCTTGTCCTGTTCCACCCAAGTGACAATGATAGGTTGTGCTCTGGCTCTTTCTAGTTCTCAATTCCATGCTCACAAGAGAACATATTTCCTTCACCTTAATCCCCTGACTCTTAATTCCCCAAACAAACCCACTCGGTGTTAGGATAGCTAACTGCACTGGTGGGCAAGACAAGTGCCGCAGACAGACTGGGTCTAGAGGTCATGGAGAAAAACACAGAACCTGAGCCCTCAGAGTGTATTGACGAATGGATTGGGGGTTACCCCAAGGAAGGGAGCCAATGATGTCCTGTGAGTCTGTCACCAATCATACCATATTCATCATGACCAGTGACTCCAAATGAAGGTGGATTACACCAATGACAGAAGTGAAATCCAAAATTATCTTTGGCTCTGTCAAAGTCCAAAATGGGTAAGAAGAAATTAAACAAGAGATAAGCATGAATCCCTAGAGGCTAAGTCGTTTTGGTGTAGTAGTGTTATTGGCGATTACGGAAACAATAATGGAAAACTTGGCCTGACTGCAGGTCAAAAGGCCAGTAGTTGATCTGGAAAAGACTATTAGTTCAGTGCGAGTCTCGTGACAAGGCTGTTAAAAGTATTAATATGGGCCGGGCGCAGTGGCTCACGCCTGTAATCCCAGCACTTTGGGAGGCCAAGGCCGGCAGATCACAAGGTCAAGAGATCAAGACCATCCTGGCCAACATGGTGAAAACCCGTCTCTACTAAAAAATACAAAAATGAGCTGGATGTGGTGGCGCACGCCTGTAGTCCCAGCTACTTGGGAGGCTGAGGCAGGAGAATTGCTTGAACCTGGGAGGCAGAGGTTGCAGTGAGCTGAGATTGTGCCACTGCACTCCAGCCTGGCTCCTGGCGACAGAGCAAGACTCTGTCTCAAAAAAAAAAAAAAAAAAATATATATATATATATATTCATATGCCCTTAGACCCCTTCCCCTGAAAGAATCAAGAGAGTCTTTGGCCTAACTTACCATGTTACCCCTTATGGTAACAATCTGAACACATTCTGTCTGGGCCTGGGGTTGACCCAGAGGAGGGATATCCAGTTGGGGCATGGTGGTTCTCATCACATATAGGAAAGGCTGCCGCATGGAAGATGGGAGAACTTTCTTGTACTGTATTAGACAGCATGGAAATAAATTAAAGAGAAGATATTAGTGGGCAAGAGATTTAGGGTTAACTTTAGAAAAACTTTCTAGTAATCTCATTTCTTTGAAGTTTAAATGTCCTTTATTGTCAGTAGCTTGGAGTCATTGTAAGTGGCCAGGCAGAAACGGAACGATCCTTTTTTTGTGGGTGTTTAGAAAACAAATTCTACCCTTTGAATTTGGATGGAAGTTGAGTGAAAATAGAAAACACAACATTTTCCCAAAACGTTATTCGGTACCATAAGGTGCCAGTTACTGTACTATTTACTGACAGTTCTTTGAAGACCAGTGATGTCATCGGGGAGATGAGGACAGGAAGGAGAAGTGTAGTGTGTCACCTTGGTAGGTCTGTGTTTGTCTACTTCACTACTCCTCTCTGCTGTCATTAAGAGATGACATTCATTTCTCTCTAAAATGACGTAGCCTTATCAGACTAGCAAAACTTAAAAATAGCATACAGTGATGGCAAAGATAAGAGGATAACAGTTACCTCATATGTGTTGGTGGAGGGTCACGAGACAGAACCTGTCAGAGGGGCAATTTGGTATAACCAAAATCTTCAATAACATGCGTGCCCTGTGACCAAATAATTCTGCTTCTAGAAATGTAACCTAAGAGGGAGAAACTGGATATGTAGCTATCCAGAGGGATGTTCATCTAAGGGTTTTGTAGCATGAAAAAAAAACCCCAAATAGTATATATTGAAATAACTTATCTCAGGGCACTGATGAATTAAATAGTGGCACAGTGGTGTGGCAGCACATGCTGTTAGACTCTTGGACTCAGACATATCTGAATTTAAGTTCTGGCCCTGCCACTTAATAGCTGTGTAGCATTGGATAAGTTGCTTTACATCTCCAAATCTCAATTTCCTCATCTGCAAAATATGAGTAAGAGTACTAGGTGAATAGGGTTGTTGTGAAGATCAGGTGGGCCAAGATGCACATGAAGTCTTCATCACGCTGCCTGGCATGTCCTGTGTGTGCAGTAAGGGGCAGTGGTAATGGTAGTTGTTGGGATTACTAATATGGTGCATCCGTATAATGGAAAATCCAGCAGCCACTGGGAGTAATTATGTAGATGTATTCTGATTCACTTCGGAAAAACATTCAGGATGTATTGTTCAATGGAAAAAGAACAGGAAAGAGAGAAAGAAAGCTCTGGAAGTCCACATCCCGAAATAGGAATGGTGGATATTTCTGAGTGTTATGGGTGAGTTGGTTCCTTTTCCTCTCTAGTGATCATTTTCCTACAATGACATATTGGATGATAATTGTGTGACAGAAATGTAATACAATTTTTAAAAATTGCAATGGCCTTGAGTTCCCACAGTTTTGGCAAAATCCTGGGATGTCTAATTCCTAACAGAATCTGGAATGTGCATGTTTTGTGTATCTCGCTGCAGCTGCATAGAACTCCTTTTCGGATAGTTTCATGACTATTTTAAATTGAGGGTGAGAATCAGGTTTCCTGGAGTTTCCGTTCACTTCTCCGTCTTCCCAGATATCTCCAGTGTAATATTGAAGAGCAATTTCAGTTTTCCCTTTAATTACCTCTCATCTGACTCACTCCTTTCTGACATCCGCACAACATTCATTGTTTTTGTTATTTTATTTAACTTTTGATTTCGTAAATATTTTACATGTAAGTACAAAATTTTTAAAAATTTTGTTTATCCAGGAGATTTAATTTAAAAGTACGTGGGCGATAAAGTGCATTCCACAAAATAACTCTCTGCTTAAATGTTGTTATAGTTTATTTCTTAAAGATTAAAGATTTATGTTTAATCCACTTCCCTCAGAAAGCATCATAAAGGCCATATACCATAGCAGGAGGAAAATCAATGTCTTCTTAAAGGGATACCATATATGTTAAAAAGTAAATTGACCTTTTTTCATGGCTTTGTCAATTTCATGCCACTTTTGTTCAATTCTATTTGGTGAAATAATTTTTATTACCTACTGAGCTCCTCTGTGAAATAGTTTTCAGTGGTTACTGATGATTCATTAGCCAGTGTTTCATCAGGGTTATCCTTGGATTCATAGAAACATTGAGAATTATGTTTGTTCCAACACATCTGTTGTATTAGTCAGCTTTTAGTGCCATATTATGGGAATCTCAGAAGCCTTTTGACTGGGTTCAGATTATCTGTGAATTTTCATATTATTTTATGGCCACCGGCTGCATTTTATGACTGTATATTAAATGTTTTATTTTTTCAAATAACTTTTCCAAATGGTCTCCGTTTTCCATCCAAGGGAAATCAAGCATATGCCCAAAGATCTGCCGTTCATAAGCTGCAGATAACGCAAAACCCCAAATAAACAAAAAAGGCACAAAAATCAAACCCTTATTTCAAAAACAACCTGTATAAAATACCAGTGTGCCCCGAAATCTACATACATTGACCTTTCGTTATATCTGTTCTTGGTTGGATAGGCTTTCAGCTTTTAATTGGAACCTTTTTCATAATTGTTGCCATTTAACACATTTAGTCTGTCAAATCATAGGATGTCTTTATAGCCATATAATAAACCCTAGAGAACAACTTCTCTGACTGTAGCCATCTGCAATGATCACAAGAGTAGCTTACAAAATACTGACAGTCTTTATGGTAATAGGATACATATGGCAGCCCACAATTATGTGTAGCTGCATTCAATTAGTGTTGTACAATTACACAGTTTTATTGCTTAGTTAAAACAGTGAAAGCACTACATACTGGGTAATTTGCACTAATCCCTGTCCCTTTAATAGCCCCTTGGTGTTTAAAACGCGGGAGAACATCTATAGTACTTAAAGGACCTGTTATGAACATTAAATCATATCTCATGTGGTGAATACTCCTTGACTGACAATTAATATACTCCTACTTCATGTGTGGGTCACGTTTTATAGAGGCTTCAATAGACAGTTATGGCAAAAAGTTCTTACACCAGAGCTCCACTAGCTGGACCAGCCTGTCCAAACCTGCGCTTGCAGACTGCTCATGTCCCTTTCTGAAAGATGGTCAGAATAAGGAGAAACGCCAAGGAACAGAGTCAATCTAGAGAGCAGTGTAAGCCAAGGATTCAGCATTTCAACGTGAACTTGTTAGAAGCCTTTCTGGTTTCTAACTTTTAATTAAAAATTTAGTTCGAAGTGAATTTATAGCTGCCATTTAGAATAATACTTTGTGGAGATGGTTTTGTGAGGATGTGTGTGCGTGTGCGTGCATGTGCAGGCTTTAAATGGATGTATTTAACAATCTGTGAATTTTTAAACAAAGGTTTAATTACATTTTCAAATGGCCTCAGTCATGCCCCTGTGTCACTGGCTGAGATAAGGGTGCACATAGTTCAGGCTGCAGCAGGTGCTAATGGAGAGCCCCAGTTGTGAGAGGGTTCCTTAAACCATTGCGGGAAGGGCTTTCCCATTGGAGGAGAAGAAACACTGAAGTATCTTCTTCCTCCTTTTCCCAAAGTGTTGACAGAGAAAAAACCAGAGTGACCTTGTTTCCTGCCCTGCCTGACAGTGAGTTAAACAGAATTCCAGACTCGGGCCTGGACATCAATTCTCCTGCAAAAACATTGTGTTGCAGCATTTCAAATGTACTTGTGTCTAGATATGGTTTCAATTACATGGATTTGGCCTTTGTCTTTAAGCTCTTATTTTCCCTCCTAAGAATCCTCTTTATGTTCATGAAAATCCTACTCTATGGCTTTCAAAGCAAAAAAAAAAAAAAAAAAAAGGGACATTGTCAAGTACTTGATTAAAAGTTCACTGTACAGGGAATAACAGGAACATCACAGTGATGGTTCTATGTATTTTAATGGCTTTGGTTTCCGTAGACCTATGATTACTTTTAATAGTTCTTTTTTATGATTACTCATTTTCTTTAAGTAGAATTTTTAGTGATTTTTTTCTTAGCTATTGAAACTTTGGACTATATTGTTCATTAATATTAAATATAATTGGTGTATGGCTGTATGTTAGATGGAATTTCTATTAAAATGTAGATGTTCAAAAGAAAACTTTCACTACGTTTAGGAGAATTACAAGGTCATATTTAGAACCAAAATGGGACTTGTGACTGAATCCACCACCATCTGCTTTGTCAAACTTTTGAACAGAGTTAGGTGATATAGATACTGTGTTTAGGGGAAAAAAACTACCAAATTCCTGCATCAAGGGGGTTGAATAAATCCCAATCTGCAGCACCTCACAAAGCACACGGAACGAAAGTTTGGACATCAAAGCAAGAGGTTATTTTGCATTTTAGAAAGGTTTTTGTTAACAAAATGGAATTAAGGAAGTAAACAATTCTGCTCTGCCTCGGAAATCAACTAGACCATCTACTAGAAGTTTCCATCTCAGATTTCTTTTCATGAAAAACATTTGCTTGTCATCTGGATGACCAGAACGGCTGACATGGTAAGACTACAACTTAGGATTTTCTTTTGCCTGAGAACGGTTAGGCCGGGGCGGATGTTGTGTTTTGCAGCTGTAAAGCCTCAAAGGTTTTAACTTAACTTTAACTGACCAAGGCTGGACAGCTGCTTCATGAAGTTAGGAACAAAATGTCCATCCCAGATGACAGCTGGGCAAAGCCACATCTGTGAGGGACATATGGCTGTTTTTGCCCTAACAACCCAACCACAGGTGACCCCACAAGTCTTCAGATACCTGCCAGAGGGCAGCCCAAACTCAATTCCTGATCAACAGCTCTTGGGAATAAGACTCCATGCTATGAGTGTGGATAAAGTGTAAAAGAGTGTTTTCTGCTCAGAAACGATGCAGTCTCTCTAGACAAGAGGACCTGCCTGTCTGCTTCTGCCGAAACTGTTGGATCCAAACAATTACTGCTGATACTGCAGCTTAGCTGGCCAAACATCTGCACTTTACATGGCAGTGAAATGCAAAGTTAATCTACTTTTTCCAAAGGAAGGCAGTCATGGCATGCGAACAGTAGCGGTGCCCCTGATGTGCGGAGGTGTGCCTTGCTGTGCAAGAGTTTCAAACGGCTGCAGCAAGTTACAGATGATCACAGAGTGAGAACAGAAGAATGTGCGAGCCTCGCTTGCTGGATGAAGTATTTTGACCTATATGGAAAAGGTGGCTGCTTCCTTGAGGCATCTCCTGAAGATTGCCCTTGCTGGAATGACTAGCCTTTTACCGTGCTTTTCTTTTCTTTATCTTGCTGATTCCAACACAGAACACTGAATTAGGATTCTTAATGCCCTAGCCTCTTTTCTTTGAAATAAAAGTAGTTATTTGTGATATTTTTTAGAGCAGCTCCATTTGTTTTGATGGTGGCTGGAATTAAAGGGGTATAAGAACTTGCCTCCAGCCACATGCATCCTTTCCTGGATTTGTTGGGTGAAAGACAGAAGACTTTTACTGCCTTAATAAGGGAAACCTGGACAGGATGCTGACTCTGCACCTGATAAATCTTTCCAAATTGCCACAGGTGAAATGAAATGTTAATATCTCTTTCAATTATTAATTTAAGAAATGTAAATAGATCTTGTTGAAAATACGGTGCACTGAAAATAAGGTATTTTACTATGGGTATTTTTTTTTTGGTATTCGGTTACTAGAGAATTGTATTTTTTAAATTTCTTTCTTTTTTTTTTTTTTTGAGACGGGGTTTCTCTCTTGTTGCCCAGACTGGAGAGCAATGGCATAATCTCAGCTCACTGCAACCTCTGCCTCCCATGTTCAAGCAATTCTCTTGCCTCAGCCTCCCGAGTAGCTGGGATTACAGGCACCTGCCACCATGCCCAGCTAGTTTTTGTATTTTTAGTAGAGATGGGGTTTCACCATGTTGGCCAGGCTGGTCTCAAACTCCTGACCTCAGGTGTTCCACCCACCGTGGCCTCCCAAAGTGCTGGGATTACAGGCGTGAGCCACCGCACCTGGCAAACTTTCTTAATATATTGAAATGAAGAGATAATTTTCATAAATCGGAGACACTGCACTAAAGACTTTCTATACTTCATTTTATTATGCAAATCCAATTTTATCATAGACAATATCAAGTACAGACAAAAGGATTTTAAAAACCTATAATCCTACCCGCAAGACACAGACACACCAATACTGTAGTCCTTCAGACTTCTTTTCTTGTATGTACTTTTTTTTCTTTAACGGACATTTTATAGAAACCAATCTGAAAAACACTCTGCTCATTTCCCAAACATAATTCAGTAACTTTAAACCCACATCGCCATTTTAAGGTCATGTAATCTCTTGTTGTATGAACGTACCATAATTTATTTAACCAATTTCCATTTCTAGGTGTTCACCATGTTTCCGGTTTTGCAGTAATCTAAAGGAAGAAAGATATTTTTGTGTGTATATCCATTCTGGTATAATTGCCTGTTATTTTTTACCTTCTATACATTACATTTAAACACAATGTGTTTCTTATTTCTTCGAGAAACTGCTTTTGAGCTCTTGGTTTTCACGTAGTTGTGTTTTTAACCTTTGTTTTAGGTGTATGAGCACCAAGATGGCAGCAAATCACTGAAGCTGGGTGACTTTGGACTGGCCACCATTGTAGACGGCCCCCTGTACACAGTCTGTGGCACCCCAACCTACGTGGCTCCAGAAATCATTGCAGAGACCGGGTAAATGCTTCTCTTATGCTTAAGCGCTGTGCTTGCAAAAGAACTTGCTGGCTTCAAGAATAGGAAAAATGGTACTGCTGTGTCCCATCCAGAGAGAAATAGCCATCAGGTTTCTTTCACTCTTTTTAAAATTCTATTTTATTCTTTAACGTTTACAGTGGGAGCCATTTTCTCTGTTTTCCCAGTCTGTTTTGTCAATTACTGCAATCTTAAGGCTTCCATTTGGTCTTTGTTAAAGGTAGAACAGAAGTTATTAACCCCAGAGTAAAAAATGTTCGGACGAACAGAAACACACAGTGAGGGTAATTAACTCTCATTTGGAGATAAAAGAAACACACACTGCTGTGTGCGGGGATTACAGTCTCCTGTGGTTATTGCTCTCAGCTGCCCTTATCCTCCAGTCCAGGTCCCATTTGGGACCTCTTGGGGATCCACTGATTTTCTGTGGAGTACAAACACCTTTAGGCATCGGGGGCCACTGGGAATTTCCCGGGTTTCTGTGTGCAGAATCAGATGAATGTGGGGAGAAGGGTAGGGTAGCCTATTCCTTACTAAGGACTCACAGTATTCCAGGCCTGAAACTCCTTTACTTCTTACTTTCAGTAGGTAGTGCAATTCCCATTTTGCACTTGAATAAATTGATACTCTAATGGGTTAGAGACCATGTAAGCTCATGACTAGTTTTAGTGGCTGAGTCAGAATTTGAACTCAGCTCAGCCTAAGTCAAAGACCCCTTTGGTAAGAAGCCCTATTTCTTACCAAGGTCCATAGGCAGGCTCGGGGGTGCCATCATTAAGCAGAAGGAATGGGGAAGGAGGGGATGCTGAGAGCAAGCAGCTCTACATTTCTTCTCATTAGCAGTTTCAGTTCACACCTGGGGATCTAGGTGGCACCTCCCCTGTGACCAGTTGGACATAGTTTTTTTGTTTGCTTTTGTTTTTTATTTTTTTGCTTGTACCATAGACCACATAGATGAGAAAAACCAGATAGATGAGAAGGGAATCCCAATAGGGAAATTCCTGGAGTGAGGTGTGAAGGAGTGAGGACTGTGCTATTTGGCAAATTTGAATGAGGTGGGAGCCCACATTCATAGCCTTGGCTGACTTCCCTCAGGTAGAGCTGCCTGGGGCACAGCCACACTTTCTATTGGAACGTATTCTGCCTGCTGCTGGGAGGAAGTGGTGAATCTTGAAGACCTTGTTGGCGACCAGCTCTGACACTAACTGTGTGATCTGAAGCGAAATTACTCACTCTTCTGAATCTGTTTTCTCTTCTGTACAATAGGCAATGCTTGTCTTGTCCAACCTACAGAGCTGCTAGGAAAACAAAGTCTGATCATGTATGTCAGTGCTCTATAAATTGGAAAATATTCTAGAAATAATTATTATTCCCAAAGTAAGGGAGTTTATCTCAAGGGTCCATCCCTATCTCAAAACTGTAAGGAGTATAATAAACCTTTTGGCTGAAACCCTTCATTTATTGATATTTATACATAAGCTCAGGTGTCAAATCCTTTGATTTTTATTTCTGCACCTTGGTCCTTTTAATTATTTTCTTTGAACTCTAGCTGGCGGGTTTTAATTCAGTGTTTGCTTTTGGGATTTTTATTTTATTTGGTTTTGTTTTTGTCTTGGAGGAGAAAATATATTGATTTTACCAAGCTGCATAATTTGTCCGAGTCTGACTCTCCTAATGCCAACATCCCTTATTTTTCCAGATACGGCCTCAAGGTGGACATCTGGGCAGCTGGTGTCATCACTTACATCCTGCTGTGTGGTTTCCCTCCATTCCGTGGGTAGGGGCAACAGTCTTTTATTCAGCTCTGACAAAGCATTTCTCTATTCTCCGAGTGATCCATTCACCCTTCTTGCACAAAGGAGCCTGTGGCAGGAAAAGAGCACAAGAACTTTACTTGCAATCCCTGTTATTTTTTCCATTATACTAATTTATTTGCCTTCCACATTTCTTCATATCATTACAAACTCATTCTTTCTTTCTTTCTTTTTTCTTTTCTTTTCTTTTTTTTGAGACAGAGTCTCTCTCTGTTGCCCAGGCTGGAGTGCAGTGGCGCAGTCCCAGCTCACTGCAACCTCTGCCTCAGGGTTCTAACAGTTCTCCTGCCTCAGCCTCATGAATAGCTGGGATCACAGGTTCTCGCCACCATGCCCAGTTACTTTTTGTATTTTCAGTAGAGACAGGGTTTCACCATGTTGGCCAGGCTGGTCTTGAACTGCTGACCTCGAGTGATACACCTGCCTTGGCCTCCTGAATGAAATGCTGGGAATACAAGTGTGAGCTGCCGCACCCAGCCCAAAAACTCTTTCTTAGTTTACCAAAACAGTTCCACGTTGACATGTTTAAATTGCTTAAAAACATACATCTTACACCTGAAAAGGAAGGGCTCCAGTGCCTAAGACTGAAAAGACATACACTGAGTTGATATCTTAGTGCTGTTTTTTCCTTGTTGTCGTTCACCTAAACAGAAGTGGTGATGACCAGGAGGTGCTTTTTGATCAGATTTTGATGGGGCAAGTGGACTTTCCTTCTCCATATTGGGATAATGTTTCCGATTCTGCAAAGGTAAGTTTCCAGTGCCTTCCTCTTCCCTATATCCTGTGTGTCTTAACGGAATTATTTCTTCCAAATCACTGTGTGCAAAGAGACTAATGATGTCATAAGTGTGATTTCCGTACACGTGTTAGTTGTAATTGCTAGGTTTTCCAGGACTGCACAGTCATCAAGTCATCTGTTCGCAGACACCCCAACAAGTACTTATCAAGTCTCTCCATCTGCTGCCTTCATCTCTCCCAGGTGTCATTCCAGTGACATTGCTATAGCCTCTGGCTGTGCCCCACCCTTGCCAGGCTTGAGCCCATGTCAGGTTTCTATATGGCCTGGCCTGTGGTTTCACCTCTCTCAGGTCTTGATTTGATGCCATTTTCTTAGTGAAGCCTTCCAGACCTTCCTGTTTCCAGTTGCATCTCTTAAACCTTACCTGGCTTGCTGTATCCTATTTGTCTGCTTTATTTTTCTCCAGAACACTTACACCTGTGTGTCCATCTGGTATGCCATCTAACTACCTATCTCTCTACCCAAAAAGATAGGTATAAATAGGTGGGCATATCTTCTTTATATGATCAGTTTCCAGACTCTCCATCCACTAGAATGCAAATTCTGCGAAGGCCAGGATTTCTATCTATTTTGTCTGTTGCTGTAGCATCACTGCCTAAAGTATGGCCAGTATATAACTGGTGATCAGTATCTATTGAATAAATGAACAAGTATATGAATGAATCCACCAATTAATCAATCAAAGGGAAGAAAACTCAACCTCCACGTAGGTTGAAATCATCAAGAAAGACGTTATAGGGAAGCTATGATTTAAGTTGAACCTTGAATAATAGCCAGGATTTAGAGGGAGAGGAGAAAAAAAACCCCACAAGATTCGTGGTTTTTATACCATGAAAATAAAAGATCAATCCTTAACATGGATGGTTGCACAACAATGAAAATGTACTGAATGCCAGTGATAATTATTTTGGAAAATAATTATCTTTTGGTTGCTCAATGAGTATGCCTTTGCTTTTGCCATGTCCTGAGTGTGAGTTCCCTTTAAAAGCCAATTCCTCAGACCTGAGCACTTGGTGTAGAAAATGATGCGTATTATGTGCAAGTCTCTCATTTTCTTCAACTGTGTAGGAACCTGGCAGAAAAGGAATGTCAGAGAGAGGCGCAGATTAAAGGAGATGGGATGATACAGCTGCCGAGCTGGGGGCGCCTCAGGAACCTGCCCAGCTCCCCATGCCATCACTGCATGACCTGAGGGCTGACAGTTTCTGACACATAGGACCATCTCCTACACCTCCATAGCACCTGCAAAGGACATCACATACAGCAGATGCTTTTATGAGTTCTGGTCCAAGTTAGAAAGTGAATCAAGAAGACTAAGTGAACTCTCTCCCTCAATGAAAATAAACCATCCCTATCCCAAGTGGTACTATAAAGCCTGTATACAGTGGTACTATAAAGCCTGTACATGTTATACGGATAACACATATCTAACCATTTCATGACATGGGAGCTTCTAACCCAAAGTGCACAATTGTATACCATACTCATTTTTAAGACCCAAGTAGAGCATTCCTGGTTCAAATCCATTTGAGCTCATGAGAAATTTTCATTAATTTCAGGATGATGAAATTGTTTACCTCTCCATAGTTCTGTTTTCCTTTGTATTGATTTGTCTAGAAGTTTTTGAAGTAATTTTAATGTATTTCTTTAGAATTCTTTAGCTACTGAAGGATGAATTCTATCTTACCACCTAGCTGTTGGCAATTCTGCCTTTCCTCATTTCTTTCTTTTGAACCTAAGTATGCTGTCTTGAAATTCAGGGAAACAATTCATTTTTCCTTTCAGCTGCTAAAGTGAAATTTAAAGTGTTTTTTAAAATGTGACTTCTATATTAAACTAATTAATAAATCTGTCTTTAATGTGCAAAATGCTAGACAAAGAAAACATATTAATTTCTTAACTTGTATACTTTCTTTTCTACTACAAACGTTTTTTGAAATTGATTTTATTATTAATTTAATTTTTATTCAACCACAAGCTATGTATTTATAATTCCAAGTGCTTACCATTTTTAACTTTTAAAAGTGATAAGTAGCCACAGGTAAGTGGAGTTGGTATGTTTAAGATTTAGAGCTTTTACAAATGCTTTTCGAAACTAAAAGAGAACTCGTGCATTTGCACACATCCAGCTTTCCTCTTTAAACTCAGATAATTGGACTCTAATGTTCCCCTTCACAGGAGCTCATTACCATGATGTTGTTGGTCGATGTTGATCAGCGATTTTCTGCTGTTCAAGTCCTTGAGCATCCCTGGGTGAATGTAAGTGACTCGCACCCTTTTCTATGTTCACACCTAACATTCCTTTTAAAAATCATTTGCAGATTTCTTAATGTTATTTTCCCCTTTTGAAAGTGTTGTGGGCCAGGAGCAGTGGCTCACGCCTTGAATCCCAGCCCTTTGAGAGACCAAGGTGGGTGGATCGCCTAAGCTCAGGAGTTTGAGGACAGCCTGGGCAACATGGCAAAACCCTGTCTCTACCAAAAAAATACAAAAAATTAGCTGGACATGGTGACACATCCCTGTGGTCCCAGATACTCAGGAGGCTGAAGTGGGAGGATTGCTTGAGTCTGGGAGGCAGAGGTTGTAGTAAGCCAAGATCATGCCACTGCACTTCAACCTGAGTGACACAGCAAGACTCCATCTTAAAATAATAGTGTTGTTTCATTTTGCTCCCCGCCATCTCATATGTGCCATGACAGTTACAAGATCTTAGACTTGTTCCATGAGGGCATCTGATGTATACATTATATTTTATTCTGATGAGATTGCCTTCTAACTGGTGAGACGCCATGGCCTCAATCTTCTACCCCACAAACTGCTTTCTGTGGTCCAGATTAGAGCTGAATAATCATCGATAAGACATAATAGACTTTCTGAGTCAGTCCTGCTTTTTTCATGATTCCTACCAAGAGTGAAAGTGACTTAAGGGTTTCTGCATACACCTTGGGCTACTCCAGGGCAGCACTACTCAAATGTGAATGTGCTCACAAATCACCTAGAGATTCTGTTAAAATGCAGATTCTAACAGAGTAGATTGGAGGCTCTGCATTTCTAAAAGCTTCCTGATGCTGCCTCTGTGGCTGTTCTTTGAGTACAAGGGTCTAATGGTATTACATTAACTATGAAGGAATTCCCCAGAGCAGAGCCATTATTTTTTAACTCTATATTTCTCTATAACTGGTGGGTAAAATTTTTTTTGATTAATAATACTCATAGTTGGCTGGGTGCAGTGGCTCATGCCTATAATCCCAGCAGTTGGGGAGGCTGGGGCAGGCAGATCACTTGAAACCAGGAGTTTGAGACCAGCCTAGTCAACAGGGTGAAACCCGATCTCTACTAAAAAATATAAAAATTAGCTGGGTGTGGTGGTACACACCTGTAATCACAGCTACTCAAAAGGATTAGGCACAAGAATCACTTGAATATAGGAGGCAGAGGCTGCAGTAAGCTGAGATCATGCTACTACACTCCATCCTGGGCAACAGAGTGAGACTCCATCTCAACAAAATAATAATAACAGTAGTCTGGGCGTGGTGACTCATGCCTGTAACCTCAGTACTTTGGGAGGTCAAGGTGGGCAGATCACTTGAGGTTAGGAGTTAGAGACCAGGCTGGCCAATATGGTGAATTCCTGTCTCTGTTAAAAACAAAAACAAAAATAATTAACTGGGCATGGTGGCATGCACCTGTAATCCCAGCTACTCAGGAGGCTGAGGCACTTGAATCTAGGAGGTGGAGGCTGCAGTGAGCTGAGATTATGCCACTTCACTCCAGCCTGGGTGACAGAGCAAGACACCGTGTCAAATAATAATAATAATACTCATAATTAATACTGACAGAATGCTTAACTTCTAGAGTCTGCCAGAAGTATTGTAAGCATCTTATACACCTTAACTGTATTGCGTTTGTGCTGATTGTCTTCTTCCTAACAACTTTATAATTTTATAATCTAGTTACTATGGTAATCCCCACTGACAAATGGGGAAGCTCCATCACTAGGTTTAATGGTTCCTACTGCCAGAATAGAAGACAGATATAGGTTTGAATATATACACGGACATGGTCATAGAAGTGGACAGTTATAAAATTGTCAGCTCACGGATATAAATTTTACCAGCCTCCCTACTGCACTGAATCATCTGGCTGTACATTAAAGGCAACAAAATGTTCCATTTCTCTGAATTGTCACCTTGGTGAGTAGTTGAGTGATTTGTTCTGTTTTGTTTTCTAAAACAACAAAAGCTTGAGGTCAAGGCATGATTGAAAGCACAGTCAACATGTCAGGTGACTACATATGGGGTGACAAGAACTTGGAACCTCATTCATGTTCTGCCACTTGATGGCCATAGGTCTAGTTTCCAGCATTCTACATGTCTGAATGTGATGCTTCACACTCCGCTGGGTGGTTATATACAATAACAGAAGAATAGGCATGAAAATGAGCATGTAGAGCTATGCACTGAGGTTTATTTTAAGATTTCTCATATAGCAGTTTTCTAACTGGTGTACAAACATACAAAGATAGTAATCCCCACAGCCCTGGGGACAGTGAGGCTATGCAGCCAGTATCCAGGAGTGGTCACTTCCAGCCTCAATGACATCGGCATTCACCCCAGGGTGCTAAGCAAAAGTTATCCTTTTCTATAAAGCTGAAAAGATTTGGAAGCATCTTATCTGAGCCTCATAACAAGCCTACAAGATAGGCAGGTTGGGTATTATTGTACCCATTTTACAGATGAGGAGATGAAGGCTGTGCAGGGTGGATTTTCTCAAAGTAGCCAAGCTTGCAATGGAGCCAGAATTTGCAGCCAGATATCGTCACTCTCAGCCCAGATGTTTTAACGTCCCATGCACCACATCACATCTAACCCACCCTTTGTTACACATAAAAACACGGTAATGTTGCAAACAGATAGGTACAATAGGGACACAGTCGTCATTGTAATGATTGCTAATACAATTAGCAACCTTTCCAAACTCACTTACCCAGGTCATGGTAACTTTTCCTTAGCTGTGCAGGGAGGAAGAGGCGCAAGCCAGCTGTAGGCTCTCTGAATGGCGGTGGTTGATTCTGACTCATCCACATGGGCTCATTAAAAGCCCACCATCCATAAACTGACAAATTGCATGTTAGCTCTGGAAAAACTGGGCAGGGTGACCACACAGAAGAAACTAGACAACCTGAATTTGTGGCCTTAAAAGTCCCCTGAAGCTTTTTTTTTTTTTTTTTGGAGACAGAGTCTGTCTCTGTCACCCAGGCTGGAATGCAGTGGTGCAGTCGTGGCTCACTGCAGCCTCCACCTCCTGGGCTCAGGCGATCCTCCTGCCTCACCTTCCCAAGTAGCTGGGACTCCAGGTGTGCACCACCACACCTGAGTAATTTTTAAAAAATTATCTATAGAGCTTTCTAAATACATTTTCATCAGAGGGACACTCCATGCCAGCCTGGCCCTCTAGGAACAATGTCGAATACAACCACACAGTTCCAGGGCAGTGAGAGTGGCTTCCCCAGTCTGCTCTGTGGGGAGACTTTCCAGAGAAGGAGGTGCCATAGCTCGATCCTGGAGAAGACCAGGAAGGAGATATCTGGCAGTCAGTTCCAGCAGAATGTGCATGTTTGCTAGGAGATAACTTTGTAAATGTGAGCAAATTTGTTTATATACATGAGGGGTCTGGAGTGCTGTCAGGAACAGCATAAATCTTCCCCTGATTCCAGACCAAATGGCCCTAGATCAATAATATCCCAACTCAACTGTGGTAAAGAAACAAAATAAAGAAGACTTCTGGCTGTTACCAAAAATTAGGTTGCTCATTTTCCTATGGCAATATGTACATGTCTCAGCAAAAACCTGCTGCCTCCTCAACCTGCTCTTGTGCACATTTTACACATGGTCCCACTTTGCCCATAATTACTTTCCATGGCTCCCTCTGGATCTTAGACTTCTGCTATCATTTCAGTTTCTCCTCTCAGATTTCCCAAAGACATTTTCTAAAAGCAAGGAGAGAATTTAAGTAATCATCTAGGAGATCAAAAGCTAAAAAAAGAAAAAAAAAACCCTTTCTATAATACTACAAACAGACTTAACCTCCTCAAAAAAATATCAGTTTTAATAAAAGCTTTAAAAGACTTGATTAGGAAGTGACTGCTTAACTTTTGAAAGTAACCGAATCAGAACACGGATTTTTTGTATCTGAAAATAATAAATTGTTAAAAGTAAGCTTTCACAATCAGCCTTTTTAGTATTTGTTGAAGTCTCTAAGTACAGTAAATGAATGACCAAGCAAGTGAAATAAATAAATTAGGGATTTCAAAGGATATCCATTTAGTAAGACATTTTGCATTTGGCAATCAGATTATATCTGATTACCACAAAGTAGAGACAGGGAGAGAAAAGCACTAATAATTACGTAAGCCCTAAGGACACTGTCAAAAAGCTCTTCCTCCGCTCTCATTAGTTCTAATTTTCTCTATTGCTTATGCCATGACCTTTTTACCTGACATACTTGGAATTGAAAAGGCAGTTAGGCCGGGTGCAGTGGCTCACGCCTGTTTACCCCAGTACTCTGGGAGGTTGTGGCGGGTGGATCACTTGAGGCCAGGAGTTCAAGACCAGCTTGGCCAACATGGTGAAACCGCATCTCTACTAAAAAACAAAAACAAAAATTAGCCCGGCGTGGTGGTGGGTGCCTGTAATCTCAGCTACTGGGGAGGCTGAGGCATGAGGATTGCTCGAGCCTGGAGGGCAGAGGTTGCAGAGAGCCAAGATGGAGCCACTGCCCTCCAGCCTAGGTGATGGAGGGATACTCTGTCTCAAAAAACAAACAAAAACAAGAAATAAAAGAGAGAAAAGAAAAAAGAAAAGGCAGCCTCATGTAAAACAGAGAATAGAGCATAGGGCTGCAGAACTGGAAACCCTAGTCAGCAAAAGTCGCTTGTTTTAGCCTCATTCCAGGAGCTTCCTCTAAGTTCACCTTTATTTTTTACACACCCTGGGTCTGAATCCTACCATGCACCACCATATTCTTGCCTTTTGCTCTGTTGTTGGAAGAGTCATGAATGAGGTGCCTCTGTGGATGGTTCCAATGAGCTACATGAACAAAGCCATCCTCAGTAAGCAGCCACGTGTCTGGAAGAGGAACGTAGACCCTCGGAAGAAGCACCAGCTTATCCACTTGTGTGACCTTGTTGGGCAAGTCTTTTCTCTCCTTTGAAACTTTTTTCCTATCTGTGAAATGGAGAAAATAGGATTCTCCTCTCCACTTGCTATGAGGATGGGAAAAGATCATATATTTGAAGAGTCTGAGAGGAGAGGGCAATCTTAAGTCCCAGCACCTTACAGGTACTTAGCAAATATTTGATGAATTTGAGTCTGAGCGAGATGACAACTGTATCATCCATCACCATGTGCTGATGAGATTCAAATTGTGATTCATATTGGTGAATGAGAAGCTTTGTTTAGGAGGAAAGACTGTTATCCCCAAACATGATCTTGTTTGTGTGCCGCAGATTTGGATAGATAATATGTGCATCACCAGCTCTGTTACTTTCTCCAGCATCTCAGCTATTTTCCAACAGAAATTGTCCCAGTTACATTTCTTTATCCTATTACCCATCTAGTGAAGAACAACGTGATTTAGGCATATTTATTGTAAGAATAGAATAGGCAATAATAATACATCTTGACTTTTTCAGGAATTGGAACGAGGGTTGAGTCACTTTCCCCACAAACGATGCTTTATTGATAGAAAATGTAGGTTCATGATAAATTCATAAACAGAATTGACATTTCCAGAAAAAAATCTTATTTGTAATTATGCTCAAATGATCATCGTTGTAATATTTTAAATTTATTACTATCATTCCATTTTTATTTTCAAAATGTTCACCTACCTTATCCCAGAGTTATTCTTCTGATACTCTAGGATGCTGTAATTTTATGAATCTATGTTTTATGTCAAACTATTTTGCCAATTTTACTGATAAAAACTGAAGCTCAAAGGAGTCCTAGTGGAGCCTCGAGCACGGGGCTGATGCCTGGGTTTTGCCCACAGACATTCTCATTTAATTGGTTTTTGCACTGGCTTCCTGGCTTCAGGACTTCTAAAAGCTCACGGGTGATTATAACATGAGACCAAGTTCAAGAACTTTTGTATTAGCAGAATGGACTGGTTTAAATAAACCAAATATAGTTATTTAGCCAATTCAAGACTTTCTATTACCTTCCTGGCCTTTACCTTTTAATGTACCTCCTATATCCCACCTGTGTACTCTTTTGAAAAGATACTCCTAAGTCAAGATATTCAAAAAGAAGAAAAGAGCAAGAGAAAGAAGGAAAAATAGGAGCCTGGATAATCTCTCAAGATATTCCAGGTTGACTAATAAAAATCAGCCCTACTCACACACAAAAAATATACACATTCATCTTATTATACTGGTAGAATTTGTTAGAAATTAAGTAAAGCCCAACGACACTGTAATAATACATAAAACCACTTATTTATATTCATGAATTTTAAATGATGACATGGAGTTTCAGTTTCCATGTGGACATTTTTTCCTGTTCTTTCTCTAAAATAAATCTTAACTTGCCTCACATTTTCTCCCAAAGGGCAGTGTGAATTGTAGACAGAGAATCATAGGGCCATGCTGAAGAGAGTCAAGGGGACTTGGGGTGCCAAGCAGGTGGAGATGGTTAGCACCACACTGGGAGGTGAAGTGGAACTGCTATTGAAGAGTCCTTTAATGGCCTTGGAATTGTTTAAAACGAAATGGGGATATTCTAGCAGTAAACTGTTCAAGACTGCCATGCTTCTCATGAGTTTACAGATATTATTAATAATAGAATCTGGCAATGAATAGACTGCAAACCAGATCCTTGATTCAAAACCAAAAATCCACAAGGGGATGAGAATTTTCTAAAGCATTATGCCTGAAATGATTTCCCAGAGGAAAGCAAGGAATTCATACTAGGAGTGACTTCACATCCATTCCCCAACAGGCCCCCCCACAGCTCTTCCCCAGGAACCCCTAGAGAAATGGAGACCAGGAGGCCAGGTCTCCTATGGACGATCATGAGAGTTCATTTTCCATTTTGCAAACGAATTTTGTTCTTGTCAGTTGCAATGCTCTGCCAAGTGGTGGATGGGAATTTCTCATTCAAAAACTGCTAACCTCAAACCACAACCAGCCTGTGTCAAACTTCGGAAACTACCCCCAAACCAGAATGTATGGTAATAATACTATAACTATTTGTAAAATGCTGCCAGATTTGTCACGTTTAGAAAATTCATAGCACATTTTTGGCACATAATCTATTCTGAATAATGGTGATAAAGATGTGTATATAAAAGTATGTTTTTAATGTCCCTATTTATTTTATTGAAGCATGATAGTAAGTTAGCGAAATCTCCATCATCAATTTTTATGGCGCAGATACAGATTAGATCCCTGCAAAGCCAGTTTTTTAAGTCTTTTAATCCAATTATGCTGAAAGCCTTCAAAATGTATGTAAAAACATTGCAGACTGTTTCAGTGTCATGGAGTGTGTGTGTGTGTGTGTGTGTGTGTGTGTGTGTGTGATCTGTGTGTCGTCTGTGTACATGATGTGTTTTACCTCCTCCAGACACCTTATTTCTTTCATTGGAAAAAAATCCTGAAACATTTTAAGATTTATGAGTCAAAAGCATTTCTGACAACTTATGAGAGTTGTTTCGCTACTTGCATTGCTTAAACATGAACTAATAACCCAAGGGAAGCTCAAACCTTCACTGGAATTTAAAGCTGGAGGCCTTCACCTCCAGGCTCCAGCATCTGAAAGAGTTGCTAGGAACCTTGACAGGAGATTAGGACCAGGACAGGCCTGGGAAATAAGGAAATCCACTGTGAGGTGGTGAGAGAGCAAACTCCTAGTTCAAGAACTAGCAGTGGGGGGAAAACCAGGTGAAGGCAAGTTTCTGAAAAGATGCCGGTGATGGGGAGTGAAAAGAAGGTGGACTTATTCAGCAAGAGCTGGATGTTTCTCAGTAGGTTAAGTAGGGGCTGCTCTTATGAAAACCCAGCTTTCTCTCCCCATATTTGCACCAGGATGGTAAAAACAGCCTGTGCCCATCATAGGACCACCCGGTTGGCTCCATGCCACTTTATTCTGTCCAGTGTCAGCCGGGCCTTGCTGCACTGCTTGCTGCCCTTAGGACCCTAGAGTCCTAGCCCTAATAGGTCATGTTGACACATCCCAGATTGGTGGACACCCCGTCTCCACTTGGCAGAGGAGTTTCTGTGTTCCGCTGGGTCCCTAAAATGCTTAGCGTCTCTTTTAGTGACCTCCAGATAATTCCTAGGCTCCATTAAGTCGTGTCCGAATATTCTCTGGTTTGTTCAGCCCTAATTCAATTCTCATTCCCTCTTACCACTGTGCCACTTTCATCATGGAAAAGATGATTCACTGGGTATTTTCATTTAGCACTTAAGCAGTCCTTTTGTAGCTGATGCCATTCTAGTGAGCATCCTCCACTGATGCAACCTGGTGTGGGAAAAAGAAACCAAAAAAGCAGAGTTTCAGGCCTGGTGTGAGGCTGACTCGACCACTTTCTAGCTGTGTGACATTGAGCAAATGTTTAAAACTAAACGGGAATGTTCTAGCAGTAAACTGCTCAAGACGGACATGCGTCTCATGAGTTTCTCATGATTTCACCTTGCTGAGCCTCATTTTACCCGTCTTCAAAATGGGAATGATAATGACTAACATGGACGGAAGTTTGAAGAGGAAAGAGATCACACATGTAAATAGCAGTTAACACTTGTGTCATCATCCTCTCCCTGCCATGCTCTTCTAACTTGCCTTCCCTGTTTCATCTTTGCCCCAGAGAAAGAGGTAAACCTATTCCTCCCCAAGGCAAACCACTTGGCCTGTCCTCGGTCCCCACCCTGCCCTTTCTCTATCGTTCAACTCTCCCTTTTCACTAGCTTCTTATCGTAAGACCACAAATATGCTCACGTTTCTTTCATCCTAAAGAGACACACCTTTCCTCAACCTTCTCCACCATCGTGTGTTTCAAACTATCTCATCATCGAAAGCTCATTTGATCACTTTGCCCAAGGTAGCCTGGAACTGCAAAAAGATGGTAAGAAGCGCGTATGTAATCTTGGGGTGAGGCCAGTAGGGCATCCGGGGTGGCCGCTTTCATTCAGGCAAAGCCTGACAGTCTACCAAGGCATGATACTAATATTCAGAAGACTTGCAGCATCATTCTATCCATTGTCAAATGTTAAAAAACTTGCAAAAATTCTCACTTAGATCCCAAAAGCTGTTGTTCAGCTTGAATTCCAGGGGCCTTGTGTGTCATTCACCATTTTAATAAAAACATTTTTTATATACACCATTGAATTCACTCTTGTGTTTAGAACTCTGGATGCATAATCCTAATTCTTTGTAATCATCATCTGACTTCTCTTTGACTTGTAGAGTGAACCAAGAACTGGATACTGTACTCTAAAAATGCCTCAGTAAAGGGAAAGCAGTCCTTTACATTTCTTAAACGTATACTCCTCTTATTAAAAAGCTTTATTCCTAATGGAGATGAAGGCTTCAATTCTGGGGTCTTTTGGGCATTCATTTATGGCCAATCTTCTCCTGTTTTTTTTTTCAGCTTTCTCTGCCATGACCCTCGCACATAAACTCTTAACTAGAGACAAAACAAACTGATTTCTTGTTTTGCAGACATGACTTTGTGGCTTCCACCACACACACTGCACACCAAATCTCACCTTCCTTCTCTCTGCCTGCCAACACACTCTCCGTCATTAAGGGCCAGGTCAAGCCCCATATTCCTCATGAAGTCTGCTGTGACTGTTCACAACAGAAAGTATGTCCTTTCTCCTCTGAACGTCTTTGGTGCATCTAGCTGAGCCATCCAGCCACGCTGCCTTGTCACTGCTCTTTTTTTGTCTTGTTGACCTGTTTCACGATTTTACATAATGTGTGCATATTTTGTCTCCCAATTAACCTGCAAGGTTCTGCTGGACAGGGATCACATGTTCCTCCCACACTGTGCTATTCCTAACGTAGCCTAATATGCTCGGCACTTCATGTGGCCCTGCTTCTGTTCCTTCCCCAAGTAGCATCCCACTCTACTGGAATTTCACTCTATTACTAACACCAAAAAATAGAAAGAGTGCAAGCTGATAGAATGAAAAAGCATTAGGGGTTTCCAGAAAAGCCATTAGGATGGATTGTCCTTAATTGGTGATACATGGCTTGGAACAGGCCGGGTACACCCAAGTTGTGAAGAGGTCTTGGAAAAGCCGAGGGTCTGGAAGAGCAAGGCCCATGCCTGCCTTTGCCCGCTGTCATTTCTCCCCTCCTACTGTACTGCCTGGTCCATGTAGGCATGCAGTTAATGTCCACTGAGTAAGTGAATGACCAAATGCTGAAAGGAAGAGCAAATGCCGTGCGGGGGGACCAGCTCATGCAAAAACAGCCAGCACATTATGCTTGATAAGCAGCAGATTTAGTTTCCTGGGTGGAACCAAGAAATTACCTGCAAAATGATGGAGATGAAGAAGAAAAGCAAACTAACAAATGGCATCGGAGCGATTGCCAGGAGTTTCTTTATAGCAGTGAGTTACAAACACTCTATTATCCATTCGTTCATTTATTCCACAACTGAGCATCCACTATGCGCCAACGCCCTATCCTAAAATCTGGGGATTCTATAGTGAGCAAAACACAGTCTGTGCCTGGAAAGATCCTGCAGCCTTTTCATCATGAACTCTAGGACCTGGTGGCACATACTTATGACCCTGGTTATTGTTATTCTAACACCATTTAGTACAAGAGAACCATGTGTCCAGGCTCAGTCATCGAAGGCTCCAGCAGAGAATAGGGACCTGAGTTAAAATGAGCTCCATATATACCATATCATAAGAACAGATGATTTGAAGGCAGCAAGAAGGATTTAAAATTTAAGGAAGATCTTTCTGCCTGGAAGGCTGCCTGGGATTTTAGAATGGCCAAATGAGTAGCTGTGGAACAAGCCTGAGTTTATTTATGGGCCACGCAGAAGCCCAAGCTTGCCAGCCAAGACCCTTGGCTTTAGGTCTAAATGATGGGTTAAGAGGGAAAAAAATTAAAAAGATGTTCATGTTGATTTTTTTTTTGGTCGTCTAGATTAACTTGCTCTTTGACACGTTCCTAGAGCCGTGGTTGGAATAGATTTTATTAGAAACCAAAAACAGAAATTTTTTTTTAAATTTAGAGACAAACCTCTGAGGGTCAGATGACACAAAGCAAATAAATTTTAGAGCAGATGTGGAAATGAATGAGACCTTGGAGCAGTGCTTCCAACAACAGTGTTTCATGAGTAGACATTGGTTGGTTTCTTTCTGACATCTCATGAATTCTAAGACCACGGCCTATGACTAGAAGATTTGGCCTTCATTTTTCATTTATCTCATTTTCTTTCTTTTTCTCTTCTTTTATTTTTTTTTTTTTCTCCAGGATGATGGCCTCCCAGAAAATGAACATCAGCTGTCAGTAGCTGGAAAGATAAAGAAGCATTTCAACACAGGCCCCAAGCCGAATAGCACAGCAGCTGGAGTTTCTGTCATAGCAGTAAGCATCTGAAATATCCACCTATAACTTTTTTAAAGCAACCCACCTAAGAGACAGGCATTACTCAGGAGACTCTCCAGCCAGAGACAGCAGAATGGGTCATTTCTTTAGACAGCTCAGCCACTTACTGCACTAGAGGAGGTGTGGGACTTATATATATTAGGTGTTTCTGCAGGTCATCTCCCTGGGCATCACATAATTATCCACCACCTCCAGGGTATCTTGCAGTATTTATTAATTTCATGATTTATTTCTTCAAAACAGAAAACCTCCCGCATGCTGGACTCTGTGCCAATGCAAACTTTTTGGCTCTAAGAAAAAGAGTTCATAGTGTCCTTTTGCCAGGACCTAGAAAGGAAAGGGAAGCCGAGAGAGATGACAGTGCAGGGAGAGCCTGGAACACTGCAGATCTCAATGCTAGACCTAAATTAAAGTCAAAGCATAGCAGAAAGCTACACAGTGAGATTTTCAGTGAACTGAATTACTGTGAACACCCAACGAAGTCATGATGTCTTGCTCCTTAGAAATTTCTGTTCTTAAAGTTGAAAGCCGTTTAACATTTACTATTTTATTGATATGGCTGCACAAGGACTTTTTTTTTCTGTTCTGTACATGCAGACACACACTACATGCAATTTGATCGCAGCTGTAGGCAAAGATTAAATTGGGCCGAGGAATAATGAAATCTCATACTTCCTGGTGTCATATTCTAGAGTAAATATATTCAAGTTCCAATTACTTGAGTTTTTAATAATTTCCTCTTTTTTCCAGAGTATGTACAGTTTAATAGCATATTCAATCTGAAAATCAGTCGCGTTGTTTTTCTTCTCCAAGCAAAGAATTTAGGACATTATGATGTGGACTTTTTCGGAAATATTTATGCTATTAAACAGTACCTCTCACTCATGAGCAGTACTGAATATTGGACTTACTCTAGGTGTTTCCAGTTTCTTTCTTTTTTTTCTTTTTGGGTTGTGCGAGAGCTCTAAACAAAACTGAAGATAAACAAGTGACCTGTTGGATATCACCAATCCCAGATCTGGGTTACTAAATATTTGATATGAGATTCCAGAATTTGCAAATGGTATGAAGGTGTGCATACATGCTCTCGTACAGTTTGCATTTGAGTAGTGATTTACATGTGTGTGAGCAACTGGCACATGAGGAAAGTGAAGGGGAATGCCTAGTCTTCCAGATGCTCCTCAGTGCCGCTGAAGTTTTACAATTTCAAGTTGTTCTTGCCCTCTGTCTTTAATTCTTTCTAAGAAAATTCGGTGTAGAAGTAAATTAGCCTCTACATCTTCCATAGATGGTCAGTGTTCTTTGTTCTGAACTGATATTCAGTCAGTAATTTTTGAAAGTAACACTCTCATGGTGATTCTCTGCTAAACCAAATATTCTATACTCTGTTTCCATTGTTCATTCAAGATATAAGTCTATTCCAAACATTTGATTCCACAATTTTCTTTTGGAATGGACTGCCAGCACGCTTGTCCATGAAAGGGACTGTTTTTCTCCTGCTAAGGGCTTACAGCTGTTAAAGAGGGTGCCTTTTCCACTTCTGTCATTTTGCTTTTATTTTCTTTTTTTCCCCTGGTCGTTTATTTTAATCAGTCTTTGGTTAAGTTTGCCTTGGTTGCTCAATATTGGTTTGTTCACAGTATTCTAGGAGTCTTATAATGACTAAGGGCAGGAGCGTCAGGCAATTTTCCAATTGACAGACGACACATATTTGAGGGGAAATCCTATTTTAATCAAACTTGGATAAATTCTGAAGCCTTATTCATATGAATTCATTAAAACCTCATCTAGGTGGATCTTAAAACACTCATTAGTATTTGGAGATCAAAGATCCACTATTTTCTTTCCCTAAATGTCATGATTGGACCACTTTGAATGCAATTTTGAATGCAAGTTTCTCAATTCATCACTAACATGGTTTCCATGGGAACCGCACAAACTGGTAATATACTTACAAATTGTAAAGTGGGCTGTGCAATGCGTTGGTTGCATGCTTGTTTAATCTTTACCACTGCAGAGTTTTTTGTTTTTTTTTTTAAATAATTATCAACTTAATTCAGATTCAAAATAATTGGCTGGTTTCAGAAAACTGTATCTTAAAAATTGCCTGTCAGATCTACAGCACAATTCACATGTTAACTATCAGCACTAATATTTCAAGCATGAAAGGGACTATCAACGTAAATTTCAGAGGTTGTTTTAAGAAAATCTAGTCTACCATACTATGTATATGTAGGCACCTTCTCCAGAACACTGTTCCCTCATAAATATCTCTAGCTTCCAGAAGAACGCAGCTGAGGTCCCTAGCCACAGGGTGGGGCTGGGAATTAGAAACAGGCCATTCTGGCCACCTTCATTGTATAACTTTCAGAATAGCACTGAATACATCCAATTATATTGTATAACCATTTTTTCATTCTTAAAGTACAAAGACTATCAGGGGACTATCACAAGAAAAGGAAGCCTGGCATTAGGTAATATTCCAAAGTATGACTGCCAAGAACGTCTATTCTGCCATGGAGCAAAATAAGTGGGAAGTAGAAGAAAAATTTTTTATAAATGGTGTATTCCATAAAGACCATTTGATAATTTCATAATTTAATATAGCAATTAATTCACCCACATCATTAAAAGTTCAGGAATTGATATAATACAGTGATGACTTCTATTTGATAGATTTACAAAAACTAATTTCAGCATAAATTTCATTCACACAGAATTTTCCTGGGTGTATATGCTCTCCCCAGAGACTATAAAATAATGCATTTTAAACTGCCTTTACCATAGGACTAATTTTTTTTAGAATTACATGTACCCTTTAGAATTTTTTTATTATTATTATTGTTTAGGATGTAGTGTTAGTTTGTGGTTTGGTGGTGGTGGAGGGGGATCAGCAATTAAATCATCAATTTTTAACTAGTACTTCTCATTCCTTAGTTAGAAACCTAACTACCTGCTGGAGATCACCAATGCTCAAAAAGGAATCTGTGACACGTTTTGCTTTCTTAGAGTGACAAAAGAATAAAGCATACTGTCATAACCGGCAGGCTCTCTCACAGGTGTAATTTATGATATGAGCCTAGTTTAACATGGACTCATGGTTCTGAACTGTAGTCTTTTTGTTCATGTTGTCATTTTTTTTTCTTCTGCTTCACACTCCCTACTTTATTAAGACCAAAGAAAGGACAATGACAACTCTATGTTAAGGTTGCAAGAGGGCCTTGAGTTGGCTAGGGGAGTGATTACCAGCTGGAGATTCACAGGGATCACATACCCTCCTGAAGGAGGAAAAGTGCTCTGACATTAGGTCAAGCCATGGGATTAGGTGGAAGCCATTGCATTCCTTAGAACTGCAGCAGTCTGCGCCTCTCAGAGAGCCTCCATTGTCCCTCTGCTACCTTCCTCAGTAGTTGGGGCATTAAAAAAAGAGAGAGAAAGAAAGGGAAACAAAAGGTTATTAAAATGCAATTTATAGACATAAAACGAATTAGAGATGACATTTTAACGGTGAACTTTTTGAGAGCTGAGGGAAGAGAGAGAGGCATTATTAGATTTGCTCAGCTTGATGAAGAACCAATGACTAAGATGTCAGTTTCAATTTATTTTTCCTCATTGAACAATGTTTATTATTTTAACCAATAATTTTCCTAATGCTTTAAAGTTCTTCTTTTGCATTGTGCTCATGCAAATAGAGCATTTCAGTCTAATTGAACAAATCCATACTAATCAGCGTGCATGTAATTGTGACACTGGGAAGCTTAGTTGTAAGATGAGACCTGTTATATGACACTTTGCCTGTAGATGGCACTAGAAAGCTAATTACTAAGTACCTGTCTTTGTGGACAAGCATACACCTTCATCTTCCTGAGAGCAAGTATACTTCGATTTTTTTCTCAATAAAATAAAACACACATTTTTAAAAAGATTAAAACCCCACACTGCATTTTATGAACACTGGGATAACCTAGTTTATAATCAGAACACCAAATCCTCCAAGCAGTTTTTAGTTTAAATGCCTGGTGCCCTGGCATGTTTTTGAAATGCCTTTGTGAATTTCGAAGCAGAAACTGTCATCAGCATCATACCAGTAATGCACTTGAAAGAACACATGAGCCTTTCTCTGAAGAAAGATGTGCAAGCTGCATCCTCTGTGGGCAGAGTGGGGAAGCAGGCACACAGTATGATTATAATTCTTCAGGTTTTGGGCATTGAATCTTTTATTCCCAGGAAGCCAAAAGCTAACATCTCATTCCAGGACGAACAACTCTGAGAACTTCTCCTGTCTTCTATTAATATTATACTTTGTGTTACTCATAAGCACTTAACTGTACATATGCATTTTTAATATATAGTGAAAACTTTTTTGTTTTATGTCATTCTCCATATTTTCAGAGAAAATTTATTGACTGTTTTATACTATATCTTTTTAGTTTAGAAATGTAATTAAGATTCACCTTTAATCAGTTCATATACCTTTTATAAAAAGGAAAAGAAAAGATTAGACTTTAAGAGTAGCTCTGCTTTTGAAGATTAACTCAGAAATTTAAAGTGCTATAATTGATGAGGTTTCAAAACCTGATTCTTTTCCTCTTTCATTTCATAGTTATGAAGCCCTCACATTTAAGCCTTATGTGGTGATACTCTTTGGGGTCCAATCTGCTTTCTCTTAAGTGACTAATGCTAATTTCAGTACTTCATTGAACTGTGAAGCATTTTCTGTTCTATGGCTTGTGAAGAGGTGTTTATATCTTTTGAAATTGAGAGGACTTGATTAAATGGTCATGACCAGATCTATATGAGCAAATTGGCCTCCAAGATATTCATGAGGGATCAGTGTCTTTTCTTGCCTTTTTGTTTGCACTGTGCAGACTTAGGATATTAGCTAGTTACCCTGCAGAAGAGGCATTGTAACTCTATATACATATAGAATCAGTGAAGAACAGCTTGGTCTGGAGTCTTAATTCTTTAGCACAATGTTGATCCACTGAGTTGCCCCATTTCTCTCTGCTCAGCTGGACCACGGGTTTACCATCAAGAGATCAGGGTCTTTGGACTACTACCAGCAACCAGGAATGTATTGGATAAGGTATGAGATGGTGCAGCTCAACAGTCAGTGTTTCCATGGCAACGTGCTGGCAGTCTCCATTAACCAGTTCCTTCGGTGGATAAACATGCTTTTGATTTGTTATCCAGTCCATATGCTGCTTTATCAGTTTCATTTTAATCTTGATTGAGATGCCACACCCCCTCATTCCTTTTTTTCACCCATTATTCACACTGACATTTGCCAGCTTTCTTTCCATTGCACATGCTCAGTATCAATTTTCCTTATGGTTAAAAGGACAGTATATTTAGTGCTAATGCCAAAGCATTTTCCTGATGTTGTTAATTAAAACAACGATTTCCAGTGCTCTTCTGTCCCTTAACAAATGGAAGAACAATAGCACGCTAGTGTCTGTTCTATAGAAGCATATACTGTCATTTTAAAGTCATCACGCCCAACCTTGACCTGATTAGATGGATAACAATGCATTTACACTTAGTAGTAGAAGCGCCTCAAAGTACAATGGGCTATAGAATGCATTGTGTGTGTTGGTAAGCTTGTGTTTTCAAATTCTCCACCTTTTTGTTTTGTTTTTGTTTTACTGTTTCCTCCTCCCCCTGGAAATCCTTCTATGTATTAGCTATTGCATGAATTTCTTTCTCAATATTTTGTAACTGTCAGATTATTTAGCTGGCTTATCTGCTCAAGCAAAAGGGATTATGGGAGGTATCGATTTTTTTAAAAGTGGGTTAAGAATTCTATCCAATCGCTTTCTATTCTGGTCAACAGCCCTGCCATTTCCTTTAAGGGGGCATTGTTTGTGTCTCTTTAAGTTATCCACAAGCAGGATGCTTTTTGATGGTTTGAGAAATGAACTCTGAGAAGTCCTAGGGAGCTTGTTTTCTCCATCTTAATGTTTCTGAAATGATCTCCAGGTAACACTCTATGTCTTAGTGTTTGACAAAAAATTCCCACTGGTTTTGGCATTTGTTTTCTCCAAACTGTGGAGCCTATCTGTAGTAAGATAGTGGCTGCCTGATACTGTTTCATGATTAGACTGCAAAGTTTTACCCAAAAAGTAAAATATATATATATGTTTGTAGATACACATATATAACGTATACGTATTATATATATAATGTGTATGTGTGTATATATATAATATATATATGATTTTAGTCCCATTTGTTACTCCTGGTTAGTTTTCTATAATCAGACACTCCAAACATAGTACATAAAAAAGCAGAAAGGGGCATACCTTGACAAATGATTCAGATATACTAAAATCATGATCATTTCCAAATCTGCTCAAAGCAAGAAAACACCCAAACCGCAATACAACTTTCTAAGGTCATTTTGACATAGAAGACTATTTGTGTCTTCTCCATGTATAATGCATGTAGGAATTGCACATTCATTTATTTAATTTACCTTCATAATTCGCCTTATAGATGTAAAAAGAACTTGATTTTTGACCTTATTTTGGAGGGGGGAGGGTGAGTTAATCATAATTTGCCTTTGTGCAGACCCTTCTTTTTTGACCTTGTAACACAGAGGAGGCTTCATCTGTCTCTTACTTTTACCTGAAAGAATATATAGTTTCAGAATACTGCACATATCAGGAATGTACATCTCAATAAATTTGCATGAACTGATCGTGCCCCTGTAGGCAGCACCCAGGTCGGGCACAGAACATTCCTAGCATCCCAGGGGCTCCCTTCCAGGAGTCCCTTCCAGCGTTTACCCACAAGGGTAAACCCTGACCCTAAAGTCTAGCCACATTAATTAGCTTTGCCTGGTTTTGTACGTTATATAAATCGAATCACACCATGCTCCATCTTTTTGAAATTATATGTCTCCTAACCTCAGGAATATTAACCAAATATATATGTGTAAAATTGATATACAATTAAAAATAGGCATCAAGTATGTCTAATTACAGTTGTGCCTATTTGTGTTATAAAAATTACACATATAAAGTCATAAATTAAATTACTAAATTTGTAGGATTAAGGGTAGGAACAAAACCCCAAGTAAATACAGTAATTAATAAAGGTAGCCAAGTATAAAAAGGCCATTTAAGTAAAATCCTAGTGATGGTTCCCATCAGCAGACAAAATGACACATCTCTGAATAATGGGCAGGAGCAGATGGGAGATAATCTCTTTTTTCTTGTACACATAAACTGCTCTGTTTTCCAGCTGGGGCAGTAACAACAATGTTTATAGTTAATGCTGTACTGAACAGTGCACCCAGTATGTAAAGCTAAATTGGAGAAACGATGCTAAAATCTCATCGGCGTATATGCTTAATTGGGAAGTTTTATAATGCCATTTAGCCCCAGAACATACACGCTCTCCTTACTGATTACAAGTGCTTGCCTTTTATCTCCGCAGAAGTGGGAGCATTTGTCTAACCACGGTGGCAGCCAACTTTCTAACATAAACAATCATTACAGGCGAGCATCCCCCCTCCCAATTGTTGTGTTTAAAGCACTCATGGCTGTTTTTACTGCTCTATGCAGAACGCTTGAGAGTCAGGCTTGCTTTTTGTAAAGCAGATCACATAAGGGCACAGGCTGGGAAAACCATCTCCTCAGGGTGCCCAGAATTGATCCGTCCCTTGTAACTAGTTTTCTGGTGACCGTAGAGAAATGGTGGGGGTTTGTTTTTCCCTTTCTCTTTATTCTCCAGCCTCTTGCCAGAAAGCTGCTTCTAAGGGAGCAGCATCCTCCACTTGACCCATGCATCCAAGGAGACTTTGCTCCTATCCCCCAGAGTCTGGGGGGACGCTGCCCAGGAATGAGCTTACTGGGCTATTCCATACTCTCCTTCCCTAACAAGCCACCATATTCCCCTGCTGCAAGCCACTGGAAAACATTTACATCCTGTTACAGTTTCCCCCTCCTGGAAATGCATCCTGATTCAAAGGGAACGCAGTCACACACATTTCTACCTTTTCCAAGTGAAGCTGTCACCATGGCAGGTCCTATGCCCTGTAACACATGAAGAAGAACCCTGCACCTTCAGCTCGCAGGACAGGGCGACAGCCAGAACCGGGTAACCCAATTAAATACATATCAAAACAAGACATAAGCTAAACATGAGAAATAAGATAAAATGGGGAGTTGAGCTAGGACAAAAGGGTGGTTGAGTTCCCAGGCATGACGTGACTAAAATGTGCATGTTGGATTCGAGCACCGTCCTGAAACAGTGAGTAATGAGGCAGAGCAGTGGCGGCCGCGCGCCGTCTTTGCAAGGCTATTAAAAGGTGTCATGCTCAGTTGTTAAAAGGAATGGGGTCAGTTAAATGCATCTTGCTCAGCGCAGGTTTGAGAGAACTTTTCCTCTGGAAGCCAGGGAGGAACCTCGCTGTGGTGTGAGAAGGGCTCTCGGGCCAGCCTCGGCCAGACGCAGCCAGATGTACCCAGCAAGTTGCAATGCATTGCAGGTTGCTCAGTGGCAAGTTGTCCTGGCCTTGCTCTACCAAGTGAGAACACAGTCCCCACGGAGAGCCAGAGCCTGATTAGCAGGCAGGAGCGGATGCTGCACCCACTCCAGAGGCTCCCTTTGTAACAGAGAGTTGGGGGGTTCATTTTAACACATCAAAAAGTCATAGATTTAAACTTCAAAACCACTCAGACTGTGGCTAGAGAGAAGTCTCAGGAAAGCAGTGAGGATTGGGCTTGCAGTTGTACCTTGATACCCAAGCCTGAGTTATTAGGCCAAGAGGCTCAAAAGATGAGTGATACCTATGCCTGTTCTGGCATGAAGGTCACCAAGGGTCATTGGAAAGAACATGGGAATCGTGAAACATCTGTTACATTTCCCAACTCAAACACGTTGCTCACTGAGGTTTGATTTTCCTTTGTTTTCAGAGGCCCCTTAAGAGAGGATTCCAATGACATATATGTCTTTTTAAACTTTAGCTTACTTATTATTAAAAAAGAGAAACTGCCATGGCATCCCAAGTCGTAATCATTGAATGTAAATTGAAGTGAGATTTTTAACATTTTCCTAAGATTCCTGATGATTCTAGATTGACTGGAAGTGATGTAGTATCACATTCATTCTCGCCTTGCCTCAGAACTTTCCCTCGTTTTAACTTAAGAGTAAACATCGATGTACGTTTCTACATATTCATTCCTGCCATACTTTGTGAATGCTCCTTAGTGAGGGTCATTGAGACGATAGAGGTTTTTTCCCTTTTTTGGGGGATGGAGTTTCACTCTTATTGCCCAGGCTGGAGTACAATGGCATGATCTTGGCTCGCCGCAACCTCCACCTCCTGGGTTCAAGCGAATGAGCCACCATACCTGGCTAATTTTGTATTTTTAGTAGAGACGGAGTTTCACCATGTTGGTCAGGCTGGTCTCAAACTCCTGACCTCAAGTGATCTGCCTGCCTTGGCCTCCCAAACTGCTGGGATTATAGATGTGAGCCACTGCGCCCGGCTGAGGATAGAGGCTCTATGAGGTGTAAATGTGCAGAAAATCATACATCAAGAACTTAATTCTAAGTATTGACACACCTTTTATTAAGAAAGGGTGTTAATGTTCATAGGCTGAAATAAACAATTCTCAAATACATGTCAGACACAAGGCACTTTTAGAAATTAAAAAGTCATGAAGGCTGGGCACAGTGGCTCACGCCTGTAATCCCAGCACTTTGGGAGACTGAGGTCAGGAGTTCAAGACCAGCCTGGCCAACATGGTGAAACCCTGTCTCTACTAAAAATATAAAAAATTAGCCAGGCTTGGTGGCGGGCCCCTGTAATCCCAGCAACTTGGGAGGCTGAGCAGAAGAATTGCTTGGACCCAGGAGGTGGAGGTTGCAGTGAGCCAAGATTGTGCCATTGCACTCCAGCTTGCGCACTAAGAGAAAATTTCCATCTCAAAAAAAAAAAAAAAAAGTCATGGAGATTGAGATGAAATAACCTCGATTAAAAATTGGCAGCCCAGTATACAGAAAGAGTGTGGCTTTGGAGTCAAGAAGCCCTGGGTTTGGATCTAGCCCACCCCACTTTCTGCAGAATGACCTTGGACAAGTTACATTCTCTGTATGGTTTTCAATTTCCACACCTACAAAACAGAGAAGAGTGTTATCCACCTTCCATGCCTGTGGTGAGGATTAAATTAGCTGCCTGTGCAAAAGTGCTTTCACACAACCCAGCCCAAAGAAGAAAGTAAAAAAAAATTGCTTTCTGTTTCCCTCCCTTCCAAGAGCAAATCACCCACGCCACAGATTTTCCTGAGAAAACTGATATCTCTCCGGAGAGAGGCATTTGTTATTAACGTAGAATCATGAACTTTTTTTATGCTCTGATTAGGGTCAACTGCTCAGTAATGCATATGTCATACTTCTTGTGAGCCTTTGTGGCGTTATGTTTTACCCAAAGTAGCTATAGCCAAAGTTCTGATGGAGTAGAAGTTTAAAATGTGAGACTCTAGGACAGAGATTGGCAAACTATGGGCAATAGGCCAAACCTAGCCCACTTCCTTTTTTGGAAAGTTTGACTGGAACATAGTCACACATATTTGTTCACTGTCTGTGGCTGCTTTTGCCCTACAGCAGCAGAGTTGAGTAGTTGAGTCAGAGAACCATGAGGCCTGTACAACTTAAAATATTAACTATCTCACCTTCTCCAGAAAAGTTTTCCAACACCCTTCCTAGGGGGAAAGTATGTTTAAATTAAAAGGCACCATTGTACACATGTAAGTTTCACAATACCAGGATTAGGGCTTGTTAATACCTCCACTTTAGTAGAAGAGGCCTTCAGTAAATATTTGTTAAGTTAACAGTTAAACAAACTCTCCAAAGAAGGGACCATTCTTTCCCTGATTTTCAGGATAGACATGTTTTTGAAGAGTTTGGGATACGTCAAAGTTTGGGCAATCAAATCACCTATGAGATGCTCCAGAATAACATCCCACTTTTAGCAATCCAGGACTAAGGCTTTTGGCAAGGCAGAAAAGGTTTCTGCAATGAAAGGAGCCGCCCCTGACTTACCTGCTTTGTAAGCACTAAATTTTCATAGAGTTTCTTCAAGCAAATGTGCTTTTGGTGGCTGTTTAATTGACTGATATGACGGAGAACAAACATGGCAGTTCCACTGAGGTTGAGCTTCTATGGGAAAGTCAGGGGCTACTGGGCAGAGGAAACACATGTATTTCATCCTGACCTCAACTCCCACCAACTGGCTGTAATTTTAACTCTCTGATGCGAGGCCATCAGAAACCCACTGCAGAGCTAGGCCAGTTTAAGACTATTAAGTACCAGGTCCACAGCAGAAACCTGTGTTTAAGCTCAGTAGCGCAGAAGCATAAGGTCAGCTCTCCCAGGAAAATGGGGAATCATATTTAAGATAGTCATGCCTAGAAAGTAAGCAGCTTGGAAGGCTACTCAGCTGCATCCCAGGAAGATCTCTTTTTCCCATTTTAATGGTCATCTTCAAGGAAAGCCATGCCATGTCTTCAGATACGGTGCCATTTCTGGCAAGGCCTCAAAAGGGTATGAAAGCAAAGCAAAACAGAACCTCAATAAGCCCAATAAAATGAGGAGGGTGGATATTTCAATCGATTTGTCAGTTTAATTTTACTAGCAAGCAAAACATTTCCAAAATGACGAGCAAATCATAATGTAGTCCCTACAGAGTGCGGGGAAGCAAAAGAAAGGGTTCCTGAGATTAATGTCCCAGCAGCTGCATCCCCAGTTCAGTCTCCTAGGTAGTATGAATAATGGATGGGCTAAAAGGCAAAATGCACAGTAATGTTCTTTTATTAATGAAATGAAGACTATTTGTGATGGCTAGCGATAAATTAAGAAAAGTAAAAAAGGAAAAGCAGTCAGTGTTTGCCTCTGAAAAATGCAGTTATTTAAATCCAGTGATTACTGCCACGACAGAGAACATCACCTCACAATGAAAATGAGGCACATCTCTTGCTAATCCTCCAAGTACTGCAGAACAGAAATACGTTTGGTCCATAGACTGGAAGGCCTATTGTTTGCTAAGAGAAAAACATAACCCATTAAGTAGATTGATGGTGATATTAAGCATATTCATAGAATTTCATAGGTGAAGGTTTCCCTAGGGATCAGGCACAATAACCCCCCCTTCAGTCTATGGATCTGGAAATTGGGGCTTGATGTGGTTAGAAAACATGTCCAAGGTCACATAATTAGCTGAGCTAGGACAAAAAGCTAACTCTCCTGACTTCACCTACTGCTGCTTCCAAGGGGATTACGCTAAAGCTACCAGACAAAACACGCATTAGAGACGTGGGGTGACTCAGACTGGCAAAATCTAAGCTAATGCTTCGGTTCATGTTCTTGATTCTTCCTGACCTTCCTCCTCTATGCTACGTTTTTCCTGTAACATTGCAGATATACCAGATAGGGAGTTCGTATGTCTGTATACTGATTTCCAAATTTAATGTCAGAACGAAGGATTTAAGTTATCTGAGCACATGTGGAGGACAGTGTCATTTCATTTGAACGGAAGAGGCCACTGGCCAAATTCAGTAGATGTAGGCTTTGTGGGAATGAATCTGACATTAGGCAAGCACTGTCTTGTTTTGATGTATGCCTGGTGTTACGCAGGCACCAACATGATGGGGATGGAGTTCCCTAAGATTTTCAGCTACCGTGTGTGCGGCCACCTGAGTTGCTGAGGTAGCTGGCATTATTTTACCGTTCCTGTGTTTTCACACCTGACCTAGCATCTGCCAAGGGCTTTGTGATAAGCCAGGGCTTACAGTTTGCAGCAGGAATATGCAGTGTTTCTCTGGGTAGGACGGGTTTATATTAGTTCATTTCTCTATACCATCTATTTAATCAACCATGTGTTCTCTCTTTACCAGCTTCCCCCAGGTCATCATTACTCAGCTCTCACCCAGTCCACAGCATAGCAGTCACTGTCATGCACAGATTTGAAGTAACTAGGTTAGAGCTGCATCCTTGGTTACCACTGGTCAACTCCAGAATCTCAAGATATTTCTTGCTCATCTCTAACCTGTGGTAATTAGCACCAAAATGTGATAATAATACACTCTTCAGGGTCTCTTAGGAGCCCTTAATGAAGTGATAACTTACTAAGGAAACACCTGGGATTTCTACTGCAAGCCTATTCATGTAGGTTCCAACAAAGCTACAAACTGTGAACAAAATAACTAACGAAATAATAAATCTGTTAGGAACTCTTAAGTTTTCGTGGAGCCTTGAGCCTATACCTGAGGACGACCTTAATTTACAAAAATAGGCATTAAGAAGAAGAGACACTATTTGCTTGATGTCTGGGGATTTTTTTGTGATTGATAAAGAATAAAGCTATCCACACACACACACACACAAACAAAATCAAGTTAACCCTTTAGGAACCAAAATGATATAATAATAATAATAATAAAGCTGCCTTTTAGAAATGGTTGAAAGGGCTGAGAATCTGAAGTTGCGATGTGGGATTTCAGAGGAATACATTATAGCTCATATGCTTTTTTTTTTCTGCAGTGGCAGGAAAGAAATTTTCAACTGGATTACATGTTTTATGACAATGCCTTGTAAAAATTATAAAATAGCCTATTGTGCTATTTCCTTGGTAACTTCATCTGTCCCAAACTGCATATATGGGCTACAAAATTCAATTGGAAAAGATGAACTGCACATATTTCAGAGTCAAGTTAATTTTGTAGCCACAAACTTCTAAACATCACACATGACAGTGTTTAGTGTGGTAAGAAGTTAGACCACATTATAAAAGTGTGCTGGCTGAGTGAATTCATGAGAGAATTTTCACTTTATCTGACATAAGAATTTGGTCATATTCGAAACATAAATTATAGTCTTAAATATTACCTCTTATTACCTTTAACTTCTCTTTTGCGTTAGAGTTGCTTCGAATTCTATTTTTTGTTATTGTTATTATTCAGAAAGTATATAATCCCCTAACATAGTACTGTATTAATTAAGAAGTATTTAATACATACCTAATATGTGTGCCACAGTATACTAAGCATCTGGAAAATGCAAAGAAATTTCAAATTCTACCATAGAGTAGTTGGCAAGGTATTTGGGGAATATGCAAAGATAAAAATAATAGAAGGTCGCTGTGCAATTAATTTCCAAAAGTTTGGTCGAAACAATTCTTGCCTAAGGAGTTTAGGAAGAAAAAATATGATACAGGAGATAAAATTTGATCAAGTGTTCAAGAATAAATAATTGGCCAGGCGCAGTGAATCATGCCTGCAATCTCAGAACTTTGGGGGGACCGAGGCAGGTGAATCACCTGAGGACATGAGTTTGAGACCAGCCAGGCCAACATGGTGAAACCCCGTCTCTACTAAAAATACAAAAATTAGCCAGGTATGGTGGTGGGTGCCTGTAATCCCAGCTATTTGGGAGACTGAAGCAGGAGAATCACTTGAACCCAGGAGGCAGAGATTGCAGTGAGCCAAGATTGTGCCACTGCACTCCAGCCTGGGCAACAAGAGCAAGACCCCATCTCAAATAAAATAATATAAAATTAAATAAATTAGTACATTTGAGTGGGAAGAGAGAGGAAGAGAAGTAATTATATGTTGGTGAGTACCTTGAACCAAGATGTAGATGTGAGAATAATTAAAGTACATTCAGAGATGTATCAGTTTGGACTGTTTTTATGGCAAGTGAAGAAAACCAAAACCAAACTGGCTTAAGCAAAACAGGAAATGAATTCTTTGACATAGCCTGAAAGGTTCGCAGGTTGCATCTGACTTCAGTGATGGATGGATCCAGCACTCAGTCAATGCTTGGTTTCTTGACATTCTTCAATCCTGCCTTGCTGTACTGGCTTCAGTGCTGGACTTCACATGGTACTAGGATGGGAGAAGCAGCTCCAGGCCTGCCATCCTCTCAAAATTGTAAATGTGAAGTTTCAGCAAAAGTCTTACCATGTCCTGTTGATGGGGTTGGGTGCCCATCTTGGGCCATTCATGGGTATTGGGGAAAGCAGTAAACTCAGGCTTGCTCCTGGGTCACGAGCCCACCCCAACCCTACTCCCAGAGACAGAGGTAGGGTAAACTTCATTGGAATCACGGAATGTGGAAGTGAGGAGCTGTTCAAAGGGAAATTAAGATATCGTTGACCACAGGCAGAGTAAACAGATGCTGTGCTTGAAAATCAAGTGTCCACTAAAGGAAGACAATGAGTCCACGGATGCCTAGGATCATTTTGAGTAACAATAGTTATTACACACTGGAAGTTGTTACTGGAAGCACATTGCAAAGGCTAGGACAAGGAACTGAGCTTTATGAGGAGCTGGAAATAAATTGGACCCTGTAGAAATTGATCTGACAGCTGTATGCAGGATGGCCCAGAAGATGGGTGCTCCATAGAGAAGCAGATCACCTCTATTTTATTTTCTTATATTTCAAAAGCCACAAGTTATTGAAGAGAGAGAAACAGATCACTTCCACTGTACTTTCCCATCTTTCAAATGCCACAAAGTTCATAGAGTATCTGCTGTGTGCTATGAACTGTCAAAAACAGAGACCAGGTCCAAGACTTGACCTTGGTCCTCCAAAGGGTCTACAGTGTGGTAGGGAAAACAGTTCATTAGGGTCAATTATGGGTGCAGGCAGGATGAACAACGATAGCGGTACTAGATTGTCATGGAAACAGAGAAGGAAGAAGTTCCTAAAATACTTTCTGTAAGCAGAGTGAGCTGGGGCCCAGAAGGAGAGACTTGTTGGCAGGGATGCCCTGGAAAGTCTCTGAGTCTCTGAGAGCAAGTCAGTTGGGAGCCCTCCATGCTGGTTTGAGAATACTGAGGACCCAAGGGTAGGAAACTGCACCTCTGTCATCAGATTCAGGTCTCCTTAGGAGTTTACAAGCCTCAAAATTGAGAATGTGTACACAGGATTGTGTACATGGTAGATCCCACCTGCTTCTCCTAAGAGAAGTTTCTCTGATCATCACTGTGGAGGAACCACTGTATTTGGCCTTTGATGCTGCCTGTGGCCAGTGTCTTCTCCCTAGCTCATGCTGGCTGGGAACAGAGAAGGGAGGAGCTGCCCGGAGTGCGGTGACTTTAATTTACTGTTTCAATAAACTTCAGAGTAAATGGGCAGAAACTGCTTGGGCTTTGCATAAGAGAAGATTGAGTTTGACTCCTAGTTAGCAATGCATATGGGCAAGTCTCTTCGCATGCGTGGGCCTCAGTTTCCCTGCCTAAAGACAGATTATTGGACAAAAATGTCTTATAAATCCTCATTCAACTCTTAAGAGTCTGCAAATCCAATAGCAACCACCTTGAACCACTTATTCCATGACACATGCCCATGACCATGATACGTTTCCAAGAATGAGTGTCGTGAGGATCCTGGGGATCCATGCAGCTGGAAGCTCAGGAGCATTTGTGCACGAGGCCTGATCCACAAAGGTGAACATTTAGAAAGCTGCTGACTAGGGAAGTCTGTAGGAGTGGCCAGAACTGACTGCTTCAGCAGGGACAGGGCAAGGGCTTTTGAGGCAGGACAAGTAAGGAAGAGAATAGGATTGTGCTTATAAGGATTTGCAGAAATGAGAATGAGGGTGAGGGGACCATCCAAGCATGGGCTCAACATTAAGTGCCACCAGCCTCTGCATAAACTGAATCACAGTATTTTTGAGGGAATGGTGTATTTCAGTGGCTGCAGCCGAAAATGTGAAGTATTGAGTGGATAATGGGAAAACGAGGTAAATATGAAGAAGGTGCCAGTGAAGAAAGTGAAGGAAGGAGGGAAAGTACCGAGTTAAATTCTAATGTGGGCTTTGTGCACGCTGCTTTTCTGTGACCTGCAGTTACTTAATTTTAAAACGATGACTTACATAGAATTGTAAAGAAAAGAACACGTTACATTTCTGGTAGTCTTGGCTGTTTAGAAAGCATTGGCACATCCATTTCTACCTACAACTCTGTGAGAATGGAAAGGTCCTCCTTATTTAAAAGATGAGACAGCTGGGTGAATGGTCAGCAATGGACAGAGTGGGATGCAAAATCCCTGACCACAGACGTGATGTGCTTTTCTTCCCCACATCTGACTGCCTCTGCTCACGAGTCAGAGTTCATTCCAATGCTAATGACTTTTCTCTTTCTCAAGGAGGTAGAAATAGAAAGATTTTTTATGACCAGGAGGAGTTTATGTTACTCTTGGATTAACTACAAAATGCTTTTTATGTAAGGCAGACTAAATAGATGTCTGTTTTTTTACAAACGTTCAACTCTACACAAACAGAACATTTCAGTTTGCTTTGAAAGCAAAATACCATGTGTTGTAACTTTATAATGTTTTAAATAAAGTTAGGAATTTTGGTTTATGATACTGAAAATATCATAAAATCAGTTGGTATAAGACTAAGAACTATATGAGGATGCTTAAAAATTCAACACGTAGAAGAATCAAAGGTAGACATTTCAACAGACCAGTTACTGAATCATTGTGTTAACAATCTAGTGAGACACGAAGTGAATTATTGAGGTTTATCTTCCTCATTGGTTTATAACACCGTTCATTCAGTGTGTGGATAGTTTTTAACGTAGAGCAGTTCAGTCTAAAGAAGCCATTTACTGTACTGGTTCTACACACTGCCTCTCTTTCTCTCTTTATTACTTCATTTTGGAACTTTGATTGGCCTGTTTTAGATCTAAGATTGTCCTAATGCTATACTGCAGTTGTATGAGGGGCTTAGTTTTCACTTTGTTCTCAGAACCGGGCTGTAAATTTATCTCTGTTCTTTGAAGGAGCTAACAGTAAATTTTCAAGAGGAAAAATGGTGGCATATATCCCTGTAGAGGAAAAGTAATCTCTTAAAAGCAGAATAACCTCCAGGCTATATCCTTTTAAAGAGGGATTTCAAACAAGAATGCCTTCGACTTTTGTATGTTCTATATTTTTCTTCAGACCTCATACCTACTCTTCTGCTTTCTGTGTAGGGTTTCTCTTTGTTGATCCAATTTTCCCCCACACCCATTAAATATGTGATGAAGTCATGCTGTCCCCCATTCTGATGTCATAATAACTTTCAGAGCTACAGGCAGATAGCACATCCGGGAATCATCGAAGGTCTCCTCAGGAAATTGAGGCATAGAGACTGGGAGTTGGAATACCTACGAAACTGAATCTCAGTTTCATAAATTACCACATACTACGATGAAAATGAACTTTGTAAAAGTGACATGGGAAGGTTTCCACTTGGTTTAATTGCATTCAAAGCAGTGTTCAATTTCAGGCATTGGCTTCATTAAAATTAAACCAATCCTTCCCAGAGATTCAGCCACACTCCCTCATCAACAGATAATAAGATCATTTAGAGTGAGGAGGGGCTAAAAGAAGAGGATGAGCAGTGGCTCCATTTCTATGTCTGACTGTCAATTTCATTACCCTTTATCTGTATTATGCAGCTACCCTGAGCTGCATGTTGATTCAAGTTGCCCAGGGAGTGTTTTTACACACAGGATTCAGGCACCCCTTTATAGAGAAGGTGGGGGTGTCCTCTGGCTAGCCTAGGAGCCACCAAGGGTAAATAAATGTGGGGCTAGCAAAAGTCTGGGGAGGGCCTGGGATGGGTCAAACCCAGTACACCATCCATCCTGCCTGTGCCTGCAGATGTCATGACCAGGTCGCTAAAAGACCTGAATTTGTAGGAAACAGAGGACTCCCTGAGAGTGGTGACTGTCAACAAAAAGTGAGCCATGATGGACAGGTGAACTTGGCCAGTGTATTTTTTCTGACCTAAGAAAGTTCTAGAAAGAGTTTGTTTGGCCATTTCCCTCGCCCTAATTGTCCTCTTTCTCATTTTATGCCCCTGCTAGACCACCGCTCTTGATAAGGAGAGGCAGGTTTTCCGACGAAGACGCAACCAGGATGTGAGGAGCCGGTACAAGGCGCAGCCAGCTCCCCCCGAACTCAACTCGGAATCGGAAGACTACTCCCCAAGCTCCTCCGAGACTGTTCGCTCCCCCAACTCGCCCTTTTAATAAGACCCTTTTACTCAAAGTCCTAGCTTAACCCTTTGAGACTCTGAGATTTTTTTCCCCAAAATTTGTGTAAAACAGTTTCATCTGATCTATCTAGCGCTCAATGCTTGAATGGCAGAACTGAAAGTGTTTTCAGGTATCTTTGTAGCGGTTTCCCTTTACTGAATGAGATGACACGTGGTGTTTGTGAAGATGGTTATTTGCTGCTAATAGAGTCCTCAAAGGGTTAAGGCCAATTTGCAATTTTTTTTTTTAAACTTAGAAGCAATGAATGTTTTCATCAGTCAAGCTAGGATCTGCAGTATGTAATATAGCACTTGTTAACCCTCTGAGTGCATTGAATTTTATTGGGAACTCTCGTTGGGGAATTTTTCAGGCCTTTGGATGTACACACACGTGTTTCTTGCTTTTACCGCAGATCAAGGGGTGTTGTTAGATGCTGAAATGTCCAGGAAAGAAGGACATTTAGAATGATATCTTGTTTGTCCTTTTCTGTGGGTTTAGAACGTGGCAGGTTTATAACTTCGACACATACACGACTCTTTCTTCTTCACAATCCTATTAAGAAACTGATTTTTTTTCATTAGAGATGTGACTGTCAGTTGCAGTGAGTTCTGCATCGGAAGTGGAGGGAATTGGGTTTGTGGCAAAGAACTTGACCCAGGAAATAGATGGTGCCCCCCAAATTATCTCCACATGAAGATGTACTGATGATGCCCCAGAAATGCTGCTTCCATAACAGCTGCTGCTAGCACCAGCGCAGACTCTCAGGGAGTCACCATAGCTTGTCTTGTGCTTGGTGAGTGAGGGTCTCTCTACACAGTTTCAGACATCTACAGGAAAGAAACAACTGGTGGAAAAGAGCAATAAATTGCCTGGTGCTCTACAGGGCTGGAATTTCAAACAGAAAGAGGGAATAAGATCCCGTGCTTTTTCTCACCTGCTTTTCCATGCACTGTGGTCATCAGCTGTGCAATCTACATCTAGCATGAAATCCACACATAGGAGAGCTGGGGCACAAGGGAACTGGAGGCAAGTGCTTTGCAAGATGGCTGAGGAGAAAGCGCACTGGGAACACAATCCAGAATGTTCAAAAAATAAGTTTTCAGTGAATAAACCACTGGTAAGACAATTCCAGGTACACCTTTAGGTTACCTATGTAGTCTCCCAGGAAGAGCAGGATGTAGGACGTGGATGATACCCGTGAGGATAAAACCTCCATCCCCTAAAATGACTTTTTTTAATACCACTATCTTTATCTGTCCAGGATGTCATAGTGTTTTTCTGTCTGTGGGCCAAGTCCTGTGTGAGACCTGTATTTTCACTCCTGGTACCAAATCTATCTCCCTAGCATGGTGTCACCAGGCCTGAGTTTCTTCTGGAACAGATTCCATTTTAGGATGGGGGCTCACAGCTTCTGTGCATCACCACAGGGCTCAGAGAGGATTCTCCTGGGGTGGCTTAGAGGCAGGTGGCCAACTCACGTGTGCTCCCAAGGTTTGCTCAGCTCTGGGATCCACGAGACAACCAGGGAGTGATAGATAGCTCATGAAATGTGCATCTGGGTGGCTGAACAGTATACCTATGTTCTCTGTTTTGAATATACTTTAATATCTTAGACTCTTAAAATTTGTGAACGACGTTTCTATAGTCCTTTATTTTCAAATGCACATTCACCTTGCTGCATTTTTCTCTTCAGCCCTGAAACTATGGTCTACATGAATATGGATTTTTAAGTCACATGTCCTTACTTTTGCAACACCATCTCCACAATGTTTTGTTCTTTTACATTTAGGTTCATCTCTGTCGTCTGTGTTGTCCTGACATGTAAACAGCATATTATTTATTGAGGTTTCTTTTTCTCCCTTTTAGAGCATCCAGAAGTGATTACACACAAAATCACAACGTAGCATAAATCAGTAAATTAGTTGAGTTGTTTTTTGCAGGGAGGTGGGGGTGGGGGGCACAGAACACCAGAAAGAGTGTTGGTATGTAGGTAGAATCCACATTAGTGAGGAACACTGAACTAGTTGGAAATTACTGCTTTCTGTAGAAATATAAAGCAAAGCACTATTCCAAGGCTAAGGGGTAGCTCTACATCCTGGCCTCAACTCTAAAAGTAAGAAGAATGCAATGGGCAGAGACCTACCTGCAGTGGACTGTCATTTTCCTTTCTTTTCTCTGAATTACTGCATTTTCTGTGGGCATTACCGTATTGCTACAATGTCTAGTGTACTGAACCTGCAGCTCATGGCTCAGGCCTTTTCCCATCCACACCTAGAGGGACTCTGGACTGTGTGAAGCTGGGGAGCGTTTCTCAGTGCACTGTGGAAGAGCAGCTCGGAAGAATGCAGGGCCCGTTCAGCATGGGGATCCCAGCACATCACTGTAGAATTTGAGTGATCTATGCTGAATAAACAGTGAAATGTGACCAGTCAAGTGGAAATCTTGAGTAATCAGATGGAATGCAATCTTTCCAACATTAAGCTACCAAGATCCTGAATGTCAGAGATGTACTCAGAGGGTTAACAGACAAGCACAAGGCATGCTGACTACATTGGTGTATCCAGATTGCTTTGCTTTTAGCCAGTGCTTTCTAATTTTTTTCTCGACATTCTTGGGATAGTTCAAGTTTGAAATAATTAAGTGGTGGTGTTCTTTAAGGAATTTCTATAACCAAATTGATCTTATTTTTTATTTCACTTATCATAGAACAAATATGTACCATTATGGCAGTGTATCTATGTAATTATCAATTTAATTCATCACCACAAGTATTTCCATATTTTTCTCCCAAGTATTTAATATAGCTCTCTCATGGTGGTGGCCTGGTGATGGGGACTGTCTTTCTTTTACTGACACATGACCAACCATATGGCATTTTCAAGGGAATTTTAAGATTCATCTTTTCAGTTTGATAGTAGACTAGTTAAGGAAGAACTCTTTCATTACTTGCATCGTGTAAATCATCTCTGTAGACATGTGTTCATATTAATGAACACATTTTTTCTCCACATTGTAGCAGAAATCATTTTATTCATCATAATCAATGAATATGTGATTTGCTCCAGATCGTTAGAAGGAAAAGTAAGATTTCAGTCATCAAAAATGTTTTTACCGTAGCCCTCACCTAACTTACACGTGGTGCATATTAAAAATAAGCAGAAAAAAAAAATGTGAATAAACTACTGAAAACACTTGGTGTTTTGTGTTCAATGAGACCTTCCTGCAACCTGCTCCCCGTGGGTGGCGGTTAACAGGCCTGTCAGATATTGTTGAAAGAAGGCAATATATCCATGAATGAAGGCTAAAATTGCAATCCTTTACCCTTTGAGGCATATTTCAGTTGAAAACAAAAGGAAAAGAAAATTTGGCTTAGAGGGTCACAGAGCTCCCATATGACCAAGTCTCAAGCACATTAAATCACAGTTGTTTACTGGCCAAGGGCGTCCATTAGACAACTCTATCCCTCGTGCTGAAGCTCAGTAGTGCTGAGGGAGAGCTTTCTTAATATTACTGTGTTGCTCCTAGCCCTCCTCTGGGTAAAAATCCGTCAGCATTTCTATGATAAACTCCTATTCTCAAAGGTTTTTAATTTGACCATAAAAATGTGCCCCAGGCTGAAGTTTGCTGTGCAGGGCCTGTACCTAAGAGTGGAGGTTTACTTCCTTCTCTTTCCAACTTCTTCCCCATTCTCCGGAGAAAAGAACAACAAAAAAATCTGGTATGGCCCCTCCTTAATAGTGATTTCAGAATTTTGGAAAGCACCAAGATCCAAGATGGTAGTTTTAACATAGTTACTTATTCGGATGCATTTTTTAAATTTAATGGGTCACTTGGCATATATTATAGATAACGTGTCTTTTCTGTAATTTATAAGTCAATAATTTTTTAAACTGCTACATGTTATTTATTTTTTGCCCAAAGATTTTAAAGGACTTGAAGTTGGTCAGTTCAAAACTCAGTTTTCTCTGCATATTGTTTGCCGTTTCCATTAGGAGTTTGGGAAAAATACTCTGACACAGACCCTTACTTTGCATGCAGTTTAGAGGGTCAGATACGTGCTTCTTTGGGGGATAGAGATTTCCTTACTTAATTGTCAAATTTCATGGAGTCATTTTAGTCTGTTGGGAGAAACAGTGATTAAAAGCACTTCCAAAATTAACATTTTTGACAATTCAGATATGATAAGAAGCAAGAGAAAAATAACACACTTTACTCTTTTCTTTCTTAAAGGCAAACAAATCAATGAAACTTGAGGACACACTGAACATTTGATAACTGGAAATGTGCTTTAAAAATTGGTTCAATGGTGCTTATATATGAAACAGTAACAAATGGGGTTCAGAAGGAATCTTTAGTTTGTATGTAATTACATACCAGAGGAGGTCTTTTATTTTTAATCATCTCAAATATGCAACCATTCATCCAGTAACATTAAGGGTCGTAAACTGGTGGGAAACAGGAAATTCAATGTACAGGCTTAAAATGCCTCTGGTTAGAGTGGGGTTTTTTGTTGGGTTTCAACACCGAGCATCATTTCTGTGATCAAGCTTCTTTTTTTTTTTTTTTTTTGAGACGAAGCTTTGCTCTTGTTACCCAGGCTGGAGTACAATGGCACAATCTTGGCTCACCGCAACTTCTGCCTCCTGGGTTCAGGCAATTCTCCTGCCTCAGCCTCCTGAGTAGCTGGGATTACAGGCACGCGCCACCATGCCCGGCTAATTTTTTGTATTTATAGTAGAGACGGGGTTTCACCATGTTGGCCAGGATGGTCTCGATCTCGTGATCCACCCGCCTCGGCTTCCCAAACTGCTGGGATTACAGGCGTGAGCCACCGCACCCGGCCCGTGATCAAGCTTCTACCTGGCATGTGTTGTGATCAGGAGGTTTACCGTATCTTGCCCATAAAATGAGCAAGGGATCTAGTTTCTTTTTTTCCCTGAAGGAAGCGCACCCTCTAAAATTAACCTGTCAATTTCTTCAGTATTTGTTTTTGTTCAAAAAAATTGAGACCCTTAATGTTGCTTCGATGTAAAACTGTATATTTTTGTCTGTGATATACCTTATTAATTTAAAGTAAGTAATAGGTCTAAAGTCTTCACTGTTGCTATAAGAGAAAATAGAATTTTAAGGTGATGATAAAGATGCTGTAATGTCTGTTCATTCCAGTCCAATCAAATGTAGTAAGAAAAAGTCCCTGAATAGTTCTCTAGGGACAATTTCTCACTTGCCATTGACATTAACCTTTGGTGTATTCTCAGAAAAAAATAAAAAGAAATTGAAACCGGTCCAAGGTTATAGTAATATCCTGGATAACTTTTTAAAAATTTTTTATTAGAAAATTAATACTAGCCTTTTTCAATCTGGCTGAAAGAAAACTATTAAAGGATTAGTTGAGTGTGAAATTAAATAGTATTTTGCTCATACATACTAAAAAGGTGGGTAGGAGCTTGATGCATTTAAACAACTTTCTGAAAGGTTTCAATTTGACACAAGAAGAAAATTCAAGGTTTCCTTTGAAAACACTGAATTTATCACTTGCTGCATGGATCACATGCAGCAATCTTTGGTTAATCTTTGGTTTTCAGAATCCTAGTGAAATAACTTTCAAACGATTTGTGTCCTTAACTAAAGGTGGAACGAGATCCAACTTTCCCCCCTAATCCTTCAGTTTAAGCGAATACATGTAGGTTAATGTGGAATGAAATCATCTGTGATATATTATGTTCATTTATCAACTGACCTTTTTTGATGTTGCCTGTTTATATGTAAGACATGTTCTTAAAGTTAATAAAATAATAGTACTTGGTGTATGAACTACCACATAATACCCTAGCTGCAGGGTGCCCTCCTCAGCTCGTTTTGCCATATTGGAGTAAAATTTCGTTTGCGTTCAATTCATAATTGACACATTCAGTCCACGAAGGAATAGCCCAGCTGTGTTCTTGGGGGGAATTCTCTCTGTGCAAGGCTTTAAAAATTAGTCATGCGGTCAGAGTGTAGCTTTCCCACATGTCCTCCATAGCACAGTGTGTATTTCATGAGCATAATTCAAGAACAGCTATTCCAAAAATGTCCCTTTTCATATATTACCTTCCTTCCTGGGCCACTGACTTGGATAAACATGAATAAATCAAATACCATTCAACTTTATTTTACCCTTCAACCTATGTGCACAAGCTCTCCAGAGAAGAGTGTTGTTTTATCCACTAACTTGTAATTAGCTGCCATCTTTATAGCAATTTTCCATTAGGCATTCCATGCGTAATATTGACCTTACAGAAAACTGCAAAACTGTACAATGGATTTAAGTTCTGTCCTATTGAGCTTTTCAATGCTAGGAGATTGAAAAATCAGCCAACAAAAGTGACTGCAGGTCCCCTGGTGTCCTTTGAAGGTGCCAGAATATCTCTGAGTGCTTGTAAAATTAGCAGTCACCTTCCCTCCCATCCACAGGCTGCTGTTGCAGCTGCTGTTTTCCCTTTGGCTGTACTGTTGTGAAGTCACTGGGTCCTTTCTAGATTCTCCGCCAACTGCTGAGAAACAATAGCTAAAGTGATTGCTTCCTAAAGACCATTACCTTGTTTTACGAGGTTGGCGGCTCTGCCAAAAACCTGCCATCAAAAACCTGGGCCTTGGTGTGAAAGCCTCAAGCACAAGTCCGGAATTGGAGACGATAAAACTGCCCATGGGAATGGAGAAGGAAGGGCCCTCTACAACCCCTGGCCATTTGGATGGGTAGTGGGCAAGGCGGCACTCATTAGGTACAGGGAAGGCAGTCCTGGAAATGGAAGTAACTGGGTAACAAACACAAAACAGGTCTAGGAGCATCTTGGAAACATTCTTATAACATCTCCTAAAGGGAAGAAAAGCTGTGCTCTTCCTTAGAAGGTAGCCTGCTCCCCACAAGCTCTAGGAGGAGCACCAGGGGAAGACGAGGAGCCACACCCAGCCAGCTGGACCGACCAAATCCATGCTGGCCATCAGCACGGTGACAGATGTCCCGGCCAGCTTGCCTGCACTTCCAAATCATTCATTTAAGTGTTTCTTGAGTGAGTGCCAACAACATGGAAAGCACTTCATTTGAGCTTAGAAAAGAGAAACTTAGCTCTCCATGTTTCTTTTCACTAGGGATCAGAAGACTTTAAAGACAAGAAAATATATCTCAAGCTGGAAGGTTTGCCATTTATTCTGAGACGCTTAGTCCAGGGTTCAGCTGATGAACTCACATGTAGCAAGATCTTGCATGTATGGCAACTTCCAGCCTCTAACTCGAGGATGTGTCTACCATCTGCCTGCTCAATGGTACATGCACCCCATGGTACTCTTGGCTTGACTCCTGGGCTCTGAGCTGGAAGGCTTTTCTGAGTCCTCTTTGCTGTCTCTAATTACTGCGAGATGTTACCTCTTGTCGTGTACTAATATTGCACTATGACTGTTAACTCAGCAAGCGTTAGCAAGGACCTACCTGGGTGATGCATTGTGGAGGCTGAGACAAGCCACAATTCCTGTTCTTAAGAATTTCCATCTAGTGAGAAGTATTTTACCCTGAATGTTCACGGGGCGGGGCGACTGATTTATCACTCACAGATGGCGGAACACCAGTTTGTCAGGGGCACAGCATCACTACCAGCCCGAGACTGGTTCTCAGCATGTGGAGACCGTGCAGGTTGCTTGCAAGCCAGCCATCAGTCACATGCAAATATACTTGCGGCCCACTCTATTATAACAATTCAAATGTCACCCTTAGTAAACCCCCAGAAAGAAAAGGAGAGAGCGGGAAGAAAAAGAAAGAAGGGAAGGAAGGAAGAAATGAAAGAAAGAAAGAGAAAGAAAGAAAGAGAAGGAAGGAAGAAAGGGAAGGAAGAAAAGAAAAAGGAAAAAGGAGGGAGGGAGAGAGAGACAGAAAAAAAGGAAGACAGAAGGGAGGGAGGGGGGAAAAAGGAAAGAAAGAAAAGAAAAAAGGAAGAAAGAGGGAGGGAGGGAAAAAGAGAAGGCAAGGAGGGAGGGACGAGGGGAGCAAAGGAGGAAAAGAAGAAACAAAGGCTGAAGCGATAGCATTTCCATGGTATTTTTTTTTTTTTTTTTTAGAGACAGCGTCTCACTACGTTGCCCAGGCTGGAGTGCAGTGGCTATTCACAGGCACGATTCCACTACTGCTCAGTTCGGGAGTTTTGACCTGCTCCGTTTCCAACCTGGGCCGGTTCACCCCTTCTTAGGCAACCTGGTGGTCCCCCGCTCCCGAGAGGTCACCATATTGATGCTGAACTTAGTGTGAACACCCGATCGCATAGCGCACTACAGCCCAGAACTGCTGGGCTCAAGCGATTCTCCCACCTCAGCCTTCCTAGTAGCTGGGACTATAGGCACGCACCACTGCGCCTGGCTACACAGTCTTAAAACTGGAGTATCATCTGGAAAGTTTAAAAAAAAGGGAAATATCAATGTCTCCCAGAGTGTGTTCCTCAAAACCAATCCTGGGGAGATGCGGTGTTGGAATCGTGGTGTGAGTCTGACATAGGTCTTGGTCTCCTCCACATTTTCCAACCAGGCACACCCTCCCCCTGTGACAGGATGAGTGATAATAAGATGTCATCAATGGTTCCATCCATGCATTCTTGTTGGAAGCAGGAGGTGGAGGCTTTCCCAAGAATCTTCTAATCCTCACACGTCATTGTCCACTCTTTCTGGGACTTTCAAAATCTTCTTGGAGAACCTGTTCTCCACCACCTGGAAGTACATGCCCTGAGCCTGTACTACTAAAAGGAATTTTAGCCTGGTGAAGCCCTCCTCCACGCCCTCCCCACCACCTGTCAGATAGGTCATCTGCTCCCACCTCCAGCAAGTCCCTGTCATATGCCCCTGTCCCTTTGCTGGATCTGAGGCCACACAATGAAAGCCCCAACCATTGCCTCTCCCACACTCCACAGGCCTGTGTGGGAAAGAAGTAGACAGTTGCCATCCTGCATGATCAGGAGTGTGACGGAGGAAGGCACAAGACAGACATGGTAGGATGGCTTTGGAAGGTCATCTAACTGCCGTGGACAATCAGAAGAAAGTGTCCCTGAGAAAGGGCCTAAGAGATGAGTAGGAATTAGCCAGGAAACCAGGAGGAAGATGCCCCAAGTCATGGGAACAATTGGCGCAAACACGTGCTTAAAGAACACACAGGCACTCTGAATTGGCGAGATGGAGGCTTCAAGTCAGCCCCAGTGAGGCCAGAGTAGAGCCCAGGGAACTAACTGGCTCATCTCCTGGCTGTGTAAATGTGCTCAGGACGGGGTAGGCAGCTGTAAAAATGAAACGGTGCAGATGCCAGGTCCCAGGGCTGGCTAAGGAGGAAAGGGTCAGGGAGGATGGCTCTGGAGGGAGCATGAGAGACCCCAGGCGTTTCTGAAATATTGCGGATTCCAATTGCTCCTTCTCAGCAATAGCAGACAGCCACCTCCTTGTGCAAACAAAGGAGTTAGCCATGGGTTAATTCTTTCCTAATGCATAGAACCTCCCGCTCACAAAGCTTATCAGCTCACCACTCACGGGGAAAACCTCTCTTATGTTGTCCTGGGAAAAGAGAGAGACAGAGAGGAGAGAGAAATCCACTGACCCTGAAAATATTTCTCTCCCTCCTTCTTCCTGGACAAATCCAAATTGTCACCTTTCCCTTACAGCAGGGCGATAATTTATGGTCCACCTGAGAGAGGTTTTGCTATTCCATCAGAATTACCTATTAATTTGCTGGATTCCTCTGATTAAGCAGTGAACTTGTCAGAGCAGCTGGCTCGTTATTCAGAATGTGAAATATCCTTTCATTTTCAACAAGTAAATCAGGGCCCAAACCAACTCAGACGTTTGCAATTTCTCCTCTTGACATGGTCTCTGTTCTGAATGTCTCAGATGTTCCATTTTTAATAACATTTTCTAAGTTCTCTGCTATCTTGCTGAGCAAGCCTTTTTTTCTTTTTCTTTCTTTTTTCCCCCCCTTCATGAAGAGCTTTTATTGTTTCTACTTACCTTATAGAGGAAGGTAACGGTTCATACTGGCTTCTTAAATTGGAAAACTGAAAATATTCTGCTCAGGATGGAAGGGAAGCCTCATCCTAACATATTTGCCTGCTGATTTGCTCAAAGGACTTCTGCTTTGTGGTTTTATGGATTTTTCTGAAATGCCCACACTCGAGCATGCTTTTCTGCGAAAATCTTGCTGGGAGGTATGTGTGGCTTAACCCTACCGCCGCCTCTCAGGGTGTTCTTACAACAGAGCGTTCCTCTCTCAATATGTTGGTGAATCTGATGAATAGCCAGCAAGGGGAGAGACATAAGGAGCACCTACGTAACCCGAGTCTCCCCAGAGCTCACAGATGCATTCAGAAGGGTAGGGACAGCCAAGAACCCTGGGCCTGGATGATCCAGCTGCCAGAGTGATGTCTGTTCACTGCTGGGCCCTAGCAACCTTCAGGATCAGCGGATCAGAGCTTCGATGGCCCCTCCTAAAACCAGAGTCCAGGTGGCAGTGGGTGCCCTTGTGCCTAAGTGATCATTCCCATGGGTCACACTTTGACTTCCAACTCAGCTCTGTCCCCAACCTGTCAGCAGGGCTTGCTCTGATGGACAGGAACTTTCCAGGCAAAAGAGAGGCCAGGGTCTCACTGGGCCAAGCCAGGCCCCAACTGCTGGCACCTGCCTCCTCCCAGCACCTAGTTCCACTCAGCTGTGTTTTAGCAAAAACAGCAGGTAAACCACTGGCAGTCCAAGTTCAGTCCCTGGCCTTAACCCGCTCTCCTCCCCAGAGGCACATCCGCTGCCTGAAATCCATGTGGCTTCTCCACTCGTGGTCTCACCTCTCCTTGATGTAGCCCTAAATGTAAACTGGCCTCTGGGCAAACTCTGGCCTTGGCCGCCTTTGTGCCTCTTCAAGTCTGCAGATTTGGAAATCATTCCCTAAGTGAATTTTCGCAGGAGAGACCACAGGCCCCTGTGAGAGGACCAGACACCATCTGGAGGAAGTCAGAGCACAGCTGGGGGGCAGGCTGTTTGCTGTTCACTGTCCTGTAGGTCCCAAGTATGCCTCAGAGAAGCTCTAGAGCTCAGGCCTCGCACCTCGGCTGCTCCTGTGCTTCCAAGTTTCTCAGCGCACAGCAGCAGCCCTCGGTGCCATTGCAGTTTTCAGTCGAGATACTACCTGTTTATCCTGAAAGTACATGTGTATGTGTAGGTGTGTGTATGTGGTGTGCATAGTTGTGTGTGAGGTGTGTGTGTATGTATGTAGGTGTATGTAAGTGTGTATGTGTGCAAGTTTGTATGTGTGTAGGTATGTGCATAGGTCTGTATAGGTATATATGTGTGTGTGGGTATGTAGGTATGTATAGGTGTGTATGTGTAGGCGTGTATAGGTGTGTATGTGTAGGTGTGAATAGGTGTGTGTGGGTGTAGGTGTGTATGCATATGTATATATGTGTAGGTGTCTATGTGTACTGTGTATAGGTGTGTGTGTATGTGTGTACATGCATAGGGGTGTGTGTATAGGTGTGTATGAGTATAGGTGTTTGTGTAGATGTGTATGTGAGTAGGTATGTAGGTGTGCATGTGTGTATAGTGTAGGTGTGTATGTATATGTGGGTAGATGTGTATGAGTGTAGGTGTGTATGTGGGTGTAGGTGTGTATGTAGGTGTATGGGGTATATGTGTGTACAGGTGTGTATGTATGTGTGTAGATGTGTAGGGGTGTAGGTGTGTAGGAGTGTGTGTATAGGTGTGTATGAGTGTAGATATGTATGTGTGTAGACATGTGTTAGGGGTGTAGGGGCATATGTGTATATAGGTGTGTATAAGTGTAGGTGTGTATGTATGTGTGTTTAGGTGTGTATGTGTGTAGGAATGTGTAGGTAGGTGTGTAGGAGTGTATGTATGTATAGGTGTGAATGAGTGTAGGTGTCTATGTGTGTGTGTAGGTGTGTGTGGTGTGGATTGGTGTGTGATGTGTATGTGTATAGATATGTTTGTAGGTGTGTATGTGTGTAGGCATGTGTGTATAGTTGTATATGCGTGTATGTGTGCAGGTTTGTGTGTGTATAGGTGTGTGTATGTGTGTATAGGTGTGTATATGTGTAGGTGTGTTTGTGGATGTGTGTAGGTATGTGTGTATGTGTGTTGGTATGTAGGTGTGTATAAGTGTGTATGTGTGTAGGTGTGTATGGGTGTAGGTGTGTGTGTAGCATGTGTGTGTAGGGGTGTGTAGGTGTGTATGAGTGTTGGTGTGAGTCAGCATCATCACACCCTGCAGCCAGCCGGCCACTGTGGGCAGCCTCCCCGGTCCTCAGCATCTGCCATCTTCTGTCCTTGTAACCATCACCCTCTCCCACAGTGTCAGTCTTAATGGTTGGCTGTAACTTGGGACCTCGTTCCCGGCCAGCACTGGAGCTCTATTTACTCTCCTCTACTGCCTTCCACTTCATCATTCCACACAAGCAGGGAGGCAGCTGCAGTAACTTTAGATTTGAGTAGTCAGCCTCCAAAGTCCTGCTGTAAATCAGGAAGGCACGATCTGGCACTTGGAAAATGAGGCGTTCCTTTCTTCAACAAAAGTTTACGATATTTTCTAGTTGAGGGGGGCGGTTTCTTGTCTCCCAGACTTCCCCCAAATGCTGATGCCCTTCACAGATATCTGATGTGAAAGGCTGCCTGCTGGCTATCGGCATCTTAAAAATGTTTACGTGTGAAATCACCAGACCATTATCTTTCTCCCACACGAGTCCCAGCTTTAACAATCAGCCAGTTGCCCTCTGATATTGACTTTCTTTCTTCCTGCTGGTTAGGCTGACAGTAAATGCCTGCTGGGAAGGCTCTTGCCCGCCTCTGGAGAGCAGAGAGGCCTGCTGCGCCCCTTATCTGTTGATGTGGATACATCAATGGGGTCACGGGAGGGAAAGGACCACATTTGTAAGTATAAGCAGGGACTCCATTTGTGCAGAAGATGAAAAGTTTTCCAGGCAAGAGTTTGAAATTCCCCTTCTCTTGGGAAGCCCTAGATAGTCCTTCATTTGGTTTCAGCCACACCTGCAAGCCAAGTATAAACTAGGGCTTCCAACAAAGAGAATTTGGAAGCTCACAAATCATAGCTAATTCAGTCCAACGTGGTCCTCCTGGCAGCTAGCCATCTGAACAGAGATCTCTTCACAGGGATCAAGCAGCTGGCCATAAATATTCTCTAGGGACTCTAAGCTAAGCCCATAGGTCACCAATGAAGATGCAAGTGAGAATATCATTGGTGTTCTGATGCCACCCAGGGACACGCTCACAATTTGCACAGCCTCAGGAGTCTAAACAGCGTGATGTATCTGTGTAGAGCATCGAGTTCAAAGTCTTGTATGACAGGAAACATGGCTGATAAGGATGTTGTGGGAACTTGTATGTTATATTAAATAATGAGGTGGGCTGTAGGCAAGGCATGACATGCTCAGATGGATATTTTGAAAAGATGACTCTGAAGAGAATGGAAGGTTGTTTGAAAGGAGACAAGCCTGGCGAGTTGAAAACCAGTTAGGAGACTTTTGTAATATTTTGGGAAGAGATAGTCATATCCTAAAGTGGACAGTGGAAATAGTGATGAAGAAGAGGAAATGCACCGAGGAAATTTTTTTTTTTTTTTTTTTGGAGACAGAGTTTCGCTCTTGTTACCCAGGCTGGAGTGCAATGGCGCGATCTCGGCTCACCGCAACCTCCGCCTCCTGAGTTCAGGCAATTCTCCTGCCTCAGCCTCCTGAGTAGCTGGGACTACAGGCACGCGCCACCATGCCCAGCTAATTTTTTGTATTTTTAGTAGAGACGGGGTTTCACCACGTTGACCGGGATGGTCTCGATCTCTTGACCTTGTGATCCACCCGCCTCGGCCTCCCAAAGTGCTGGGATTACAGGCTTGAGGCACCGCGCCCGGCCTGGAAATATTTAAGAAGCCAAATCAATCAGTACGAGTTAATTATTTTACTCGAGTGATTTGCTGGGTACGGTATGACCAGCAGAGGTGGGAAGGGAAAGGTGCACCATGTTTATGTGTGTGTGTGTTGGGGTAGGGAAAATTGGCTTTGGATATGTTGAGTTTAGGTGCTTGTGGAGCCACGGGAAGGAGAGAGTTGGTAGGAACAAGCCTGGGCTGGACACAGTGATTTAGGGAAAGGGCACAACGGTGATGGCTGAGAAAGAGTGGCTGCTGCTACCCAAGGAGGCATGAACTTGAGTAGAGAACAGGGCTGAGGAAGGAACCCTGGACACCCCTGGCAGGGAAGGAGACCCTGAAGGACGCAAACACATCATACATGCAAATGACAGTGGATCAGAACTGGGGGCTCAGGAGCTGAGGGGAGAGACAGTTTCAAGGAGGGCATGATTAGTAGTGTTTAGTGCCGCTGAGTGATTTGATTAAAAGTAAAGGATTGTGGGAATAAATGAAGACCAACCAAGCATTCTCTCTTCTCTGTCTCTCAATCTCTTTTTTTATATTTGGATCTTTCTGTCTTTCCAGCTGCATTCTGGGTACATAATTAAGATCTGTATTCCAGTGTATGAATTCTCTTCACCTGTAACCCCTTCGTTTTCTTTCTTCGATATTAGCTTTCATTTTTAGAACTTCTCTCCATCTTCCTTGTCATTCTTGATATATGACCAAAAAAGCGAGAAAAGCAAAGCCTATTTCTTCTGAGTTTGCTGCAGAAAGGGAGTCGGCCACCATCACTTGCATTTTGGCAGAGGCTCAGAGTCAGGTGGCGGAAGAGGAACGCCTTCGAGTACGAAAAGGGAAGGCTCAGGTGTGCCCTGATTGGAGACTTTCGGCCTGAGGAAGCTGGGGCATCCTGTATGACTGGCTGGGGCATATTTGGCTTTCTCTGGTTGGTTCTAAGTTGAGCAGGGGAAAAAAAATTGGGAGGCTGCCAACTGCCAATCATTTAAGTCATTAATTAAGTCCTGGCTGTTTGTGGCCAGTTGGTATCAAAGTTATTTCACTGGACTGTCTAAAGATAGCTATCTGGATTTCTGCAAGTCTGACTTATACAGCAAGCTGGCTTCCTAGACGGTTTTTTGTAAATAAGGGGTTGGTTTCCTGTGCAGTTTGCTACAGATTGTGGATCAAAGTTCTATTTTTATATGTGGTCTGGACATCGTCCTTTTGTATATTCAATCTCTCGGGTGCACTAGATTTGGCTTCTGGGCTCCTTATAGAAGGCAGTTTCAGCCATGCTAAGAGAATGGGGAATAGAGGAGTGAATAGGAGTTAAACAGATGCAGACAGAGCCTGTGCTGTCTGCCCTCTCAAAGACAGTTTGTCAAGAAGAGGAGTAAAGGAACAAAGTTCCAAGAAACGTTTTGTTTTTAGCCCTTTTCTGGTTTGACCTGAAAATACTCACCAGCATCGCGTGGGGCTGCAGCATTTACAGCGAGATAACTTTGCCACGAAATCTCACTTTATTATTATTTTTGCGTCTCTCTAGTATATCAACTTTGGAAACAAAAGACATCATCCTTTTTATAGCACTCTGTTTCTAGTAGTGGTATTTCTATTTACAAAACAGAGTAATTCTTGGTCACTGAAAATGTCAAATCCTAGAACACACAGCATTTCTACACAGGCTGTTAACATCCTTCTCCAACAGTTGTTGGCCAAAGACTCATTTGATGAATCTGACTTTTCCAAAATACATGATTTTGATGACTCAGACAGTTCCGATGTCAGTTCTGTGTAGAAAAAACTCCAAGAACAATTTTTATGTTTTTTTTTCATGTTGAAAATCAGTTCAATTTGCTTCAGCCTCAAAGGGCATGTTTATTATAAAATTAAATGAGTGCTGGCAGGAAGCCACAAATTTTTTTTTTTTAATGGGAAGAGGTTTAAAAGAAGAATAAGCCTAGCCCTTGTTACTAGGCAGAGAAGAAACCTGTGAAAAGGGCTGAAAATACAAGACTGCCCACTAGACATCTTCCCCAGGGTGCCTCCTGGGAGCCTCCAATTCATCAAGTCTCAAACTGAGCACATTCTCTCTTGCCACAAACCTGTTCTGTCTCTACATACTCTGGATTCTTTGGTGTACTTCCCTCCATCCCAGCAGCCACTGTAAACCTCCCAGCAGGTTCTCCTTGCCTGCTGCGTAGATGGAACTGATTTATTAAGACAAGGCAGTTGCAATAGAGAGTTTAATTCATGCAGCGCCAGCTGTACTGGAAACTGGAGTTTTATTATTACTCAAACCAGTCTCCTGGAAAATTCTGGGATTTGGGTTTTTAAGGATAATTTGGTGCGTAGGGGTTTGGGAAGTGGGGAGTGCTGATTGGTTGGGTTGGAGATGAACCCACAGGGAGTCAAAGCTGTCTTCCCGAGCTGAGTCATTCCTGGGCGGGGGCCGCAAGATCAGATGAGTCAGTTTATTAATCTGGGTGACACTAGCTGATCCATTGAGTGCAAGGCCTGAAAAATAACTCAAGCATGAGTCTTAGGTCTTACAATAGTGATGTTATCCCTAGGAGCAATTGGGGAGGTTTAGAATTTTGTGGCCTCTAGCTGCGTGACTCCTAAACCATCATTTCTAATCTTGTGGCAAATTTGTTAGTCCTGCAAAAACAGTCTCGTTCCCGGCCAGGAAGGGGGCCTGTTTTGGGAAAGGGGGTTATTGTATTTGTTTCAATATGAAACCACAAACTAGGTTCCTCCCAAAGTTAGTTCAGGCTGTGCCCAGGAACGCACGAGGACGGCTTGGAGGTTAGAAGCAAGACGGAGTCAGTTAGATCAGCTTAGTTATAAACTTTGCAAAGGCAGTTTCACCACTGTGTTCTGTGCGTCCTGACTTCTAAACATAGTCACTTCCACTCTGCTCTGCAGTCTCACTGGGACTGCTTTGGCTGGGTCCTCATTCTTTCTCAACTGCGCTATTGTGACAGGTGTCAAACTGGTCCTTTGCAACACCTGCCCATCCTGTCTCAAAACAGTTGACTGAGCTTTCTTGTTTACGTTTAAATAATCTATTTTCTGCTTACAGTCTTTCAGTGATGCCCAAGGGATAAGTGGCATAGTCTTAGTATGGCATTTGTTCGTTCATTCATTCAACAAATATGAAGCACCCACAATACACCAAGCATTTGGCTGTGGACTAAGTATGCAATAGAGAATCCAATAAACCATCCTACCTTCTGAAGTTCACAACCCAGAGGCAGATAAACATTCAAATAAAGACACAAATAAAAGTTCAGCTATGAGGAGTGTGAAAAAGGAGAGATGGGGTACTATGAGAGGGCGCGATGGGGAATCTAATGGAGATAGAGAGCTCAGGAAAGGCTTCTGAGAGGAGGCGAGCCTTCAGCCGAGATTAGAAGGTGAGTGGGAGTTAATGAGGCAGAGAAGAAAGAAAATAATATGCGGGGGGCAACTTGTACAAAGCTTTGGTGGTGAAAGGGAGTGGGGCCAGCCCAAGCGACTGACACCCGGCCAGTGTGGAGAAAGAATGGTGTGAGATACCCCAGAGGAAGGCAGCCTAGGTCGACCTCACAAGCTGAGCAGTGGTTTCCCTTTATCCTGTAAGTTATCAGAAGTTACTGAAGGAAATCAAATATACCCCAAAATATAAGTTTTGGACATATTTTGAGATGGCTGCCACAGCGAGAGTAGTCTAAAGTGACACTGCAAAAACCATCTATTGTGGGAGAAGTTTGCATCTGTAGAGAATCTCCGTTAATGCAGCCAGGCCTTGTCCAGATCTAGGGCAGATTAACTGAGTCTGACACCTCTAAAGATCCAAAAGAAACATTTGCTATATGTACTCTCTGACAGCTGCTACCTGTGAGGTTTCATCTACATAACAAGGCCACCTTTGAGAGCCAAGCCTCCTCTTCTCCCCCTAACCGGTCTTGCCACTACGTGATTTACCACTATGACCTGTTTTCGGCTATGCTCTGAGTTCACATTCTTTCTGTAATCTCAGGATGGTACATAAGCTTCCGCCCCCCACTGGGGGTCAGGTCTTCATTCTGAAGACCCCTGTGTACGCACATTGAATAAATCTGTATGCTTTTTCTCCTATTTATCAACCTGTCTCATGTCAGTGAATTTCATCAAAACTTCAGGGGGGCAAGTGTCCTGGTCCCTACATCACTGTTAGGTTTTAAGCAGGAGGTGGAGGTGGTGATGTGATCAGATTTTCGTTTCAAAAAGATCACACTGGCTGCAGTCTGGAGAGCTAAGGGTATAGACCAAAAATAAAACTAGAAGCCCCCCGACAATCTGAATGGACCTCTCCTCTCAGCCAAGGGTGTTCCAAACTAAACCTAAAAATCTAGCTCAGGCCATGATGGGAAGGAGGAGTCAGACATGCTTCATTACCATTAACGTCAACACAGACCTGAGGACTGATAGAGCAAACTCTGGTCAGAAACACTTACAATGTATTCTCTCTGAAGCCTACTACCTGGAGGCTTCACCTGCATGAAAAACTTTGGTCTCTACAGTCCCTTATCATAACCCAAAGTTTCCTTCCTATTGATTTCAGGTCTTTAGATCATAACCAGTTTCCAATCAGAAAATATTTGACTCCACCTTTGAAGCGGAAGCTCCTGCTTTCATTTGTCCTGACTTCCCAGACCAAACCAGTGCAAATCTTACATGTATTGATTGATGTCTTATGTCTTTCTACAACGTATAAAGGCCAGTTGTAGCCCAATCACTTGGGCACATGTCAGGACCTCCTGAAGCTGTGTCACAAGCATGTCCCTAACCTTGGCAAAATAAACCTCTAAATTGATTGAGACTAGTCTCACATATGTTTTGGTTTACAAGGGCATGTAGCCAAGAAGACAGACATAGAAAGCAGTACAGGTAGGAGATGAGAGTAGATAAACTCAGTAGTGGTAATGGAAATGGAGAAAATGAATATTTATGAGCTATTCTTAACAGGACTTGGACATAAGAGGTTTGAGCACAAGAGGTCACAGCTGATTTTCGCTTTCCTGCCCATGAACGTAGATAATGCTCCCACTTCCTGAGACAGGGACATCTGGAATAAGGTCAGTTGGAGGAGTGGAGGTAGATGCTAAATTAATTTTTGACATGTTCCTTTTAAGGTGATTTTGAAACCCAAGAAACCTCAAGGATGCTGTAGGGATACATTAGTTTGGAGCCCAGAGGAGATATAAGTCTAAGCCATCTACAAAAAATAACTGATAGATGTAGAATAAGAGGAACTTGTAGTGATCAGGTAGAGGGAAAAGAAGCGAAGAGTTCATAGCAGAGAACTTTCCAAACCAGAGAGAGGTATCAACATTTAAGTACAAGAAGTTTAAGGAACACTAGTCAGATTTAACCCAAATGAAACTACCTCAAGACATTTAATGATTAAACTCCCGAAAGTCAAGGATAAAGAAAAGACCCTAAAAGCAGCAAGAGAAAATAAACAGCATATAAAGGAGCCCAAATACATCTGGCAGCAGGCCGCTCAGTGGAAACCTTACGGGCCGTCAGAGAGTGGCATGACATATTTAGCGTGCTGAAGACAAAAATTATATTATCCTGTAATATTATGTCAGTGCACATATCCTTGAAACATGAAGGATAAAACTTTCCTAGACAAACGAAAGTTAGGATTTCATCAATACCACACCTGTTCTACAAGAAATGCTAAAGGGAATTCTTCAATCTGAAAGAAAAGGGTGTTAATGAACAAAAAGAAATGATCTGAAGATATAAAACTCGCTGGTAACAGTAAGTACACACACAAATACAGAATGTTGTAACTGTATTTGTGGTGTATAAACGACTCATATAATAAGTAGAAAGACTAAGAGACTAACCAATCAAAAACAGCAAGTACAACAACTTTTTAAGAGGTGGACAGTATAATAAGATATAAATAGACACAGCAAAAAGTTAAAAAGCAGGTGGGACGAGGTTCAAGTTTAGAGTTCTCAGTTTTCTGCTTGCTTGTTTGTTTTTGCAATCAGAGTTAAAGTATCATTAGGTTAAAATAGTGGATGTTACTTGCAAGCCTCGTCGTAATATCAAATGAAGCAGACACTGAAAAAATTAAAAGCAAGAAATTAAAACATGCCATAAGAGGAAACCACTTTCAAAGGGAGAGAGGGAGGGAGGGAGGGAGGAAAGAAGGAAGGAAGGAAGGAAGGAGGGAAGGAAGGAAGGAGGGAAGGAAGGAAGGAGGGAAGGAAGGAAGGAAGGAAGGAAGGAAGGAAGGAAGGAAGGAAGGAAGGAAGGAAGGAAGGAAGGAAATAAGGAAGGAAGAAATCTTTAAAAACTAGGAAAGCAAGAACAAACCAAACCCCAAATTAGTACAAGGAAAGAAAAAGATCAGAACAGAAATAATTGAAGTTGAAACAAAAAGATACAAAAGATCAACAAAACAAAAAGTCAGAATTTTAAAAAATTAAGCATAATTGACAAACCCCCAATCAGACTAAGAAAAAATAGAGAGAAGACACAAAAAAATTAAAGGAGACATTACAACTTATACAGCAGAAATGCAAAGAATTATTAGAGACTGTCATATATGTCCTTTATTGTGTTCAGGTATGTTCTTTTTGTATCCAGTTTTCTGAGAGTTTTTATCATGAAGGGATATTGAATTTATTTTATTTATTTATTAACAGTTTTTTATTTCCATAGGTTTTGGGGGAACAGCTGTTTGATTGTGTGAGTAAGTTCTTTTTTTAGTTATTTACCTTTTTGGAGACAGAGTCTCATTCTGTCACCCAGGCTGGAGTGCAGTGGTGCGATCTCTCCTCGCTGTGACCTCCGCCTCCCGGTTTTAAGTGATTCTTCTGCCTCAGTCTCCTGAGTGCAGGCAACTGCCACCATGCCCCGCTAGTTTTTTCGTATTTTTAGTAGAGATGGTGTTTCACCATGTTGGCCAGGCTGGTTTTGAACTCTTGACCTCAAATGATCCACCCACATTGGTCTCCCAAAATGCTGGGATTACAGGCATGAGCCACTGTGTCCAGCTCAGTAAGTTCTTTAGTGGTGATTAGTGATGATTTATGAGATTTTGGTGCACCCACCACCCAAGCAGTATACATTGAACCCAATTTGTAGTCATTTATCCCTCACCCGCTTCCCACCCTTTCCCCCAGAGTCGCCAAAGTCCACGGTGTCATTCTAATGACTTTACATTCTCATAGCTTACCTCCCACTTGTAAGTGAGAACATATGATGTTTGGTTTTTCATTCCTGAATTACTTCACTTAAAATAATGGTCTCCAATCCCATCCAGGTTGCTTCAAATGCCATTAATTTATTCCTTTTTATGGCTTAGTAGTATTCCATTATATATACATACCGCAGTTTATTTGTCCACTCATTGATTGATGGGCATATGGGTTAAATCCACGTTTTTGAATTGTGAATTGTGCTGCTATAAACATGCGTGTGCAAGTATCTTTTTCATGTAATGACTTATTTTCCTCTGAGTAGATACCCAGTAGTGGGACTGCTGGATCAAATGTTAGCTCTACTTTTAGTTCTTTAAGGAACCTGCACACTGGTTTCAGTTTTCTGCATATGGCTAGCCAGCACTCCCAGCACCATTTTTGAAATAGGAAGGCCTTTCCCCATTGCTTGTTTTTGTCAAGTTTTTTGAAGATCCAGTGGTTGGGGCAGTGTGGTCTTATACAAACAAATGAAGAAACATTCCATGCTCATGGATAGGAAGAATCAATATCATAAAAATGGCCATACTGCCCAAAGTAATTTATAGATTCAATTTTATTCCTGTAAAAGTACCATTGACATGCTTCACAGAATTAGGAAAAAAAACTATTTTAAAGCTCAAATGGAACCAAGAAAGAGCCTGAATAGCCAAGACAAACCTAAGCAAAAAAACAAAGCTGTAGGCATCACACTACTGGACTTCAAGCTATACTGCAAGGCTACAGTAACCAAAACAGCATGGTACTGGTTCAAGAACTGACATATAGACCAATGGAACAGAATAGAGACCACATCTAGTTTCATGCTGAGTCAGGAAAAAATTGAAAGCATATTCTCTGAGATCTGGAACAAGACAAGGATGCCACCTTTCACCACTATTATTCAACAAAGTGCTAGAAGTCCTAGCTAGAGCAATTAGACAAGAGAAAGAAATGAAAGGCATCTAATTTGGAAATAAAAGAGGCAAATTATCCTTGTTTGCAGATTATATAATCTTACATTTGGAAAAACCTAAAGACTCTACCATAAAACTATTAGAACTGATAAATTCAGAGAAGTTGGATGATGCAGTATCAAAATACAAAAATTAGTAGCATTTCTAAGCCAACAGTGAAAAATCTAAAAAAGAATCAAGAAAGTAACCTCATTTACAATAGCTACAAATAAAATTAAAATGACTAAATTTAACCAAAGAAGGGAAAGATATCTACAATAAAAACTGTAAAACATTGATATAAGAAACTGAAGAGGACACAAAAAAATGGAAAGATATTTCAGTTCATGGATTGGAGAACCAATATTATTTAAATGTTTGTAATACCCAAAGCAGTCTACAGATTCAGTGAAATCTCTGTTGAAATACCAATGATATTCTTCACAGAAAAGAAAAAATTCCTAAAATTAATATGGAACCACAAAAGACCCAAACAGCCTAAGTCATCCTGAGCAAAAAGGCTAAAACAGGAAGAATCACATTACCTAATGTCAAATTATATTACAGAGCTCTAGTAACCAAAACAGCATGGCACTGTCATAAAAGCAGGCACATAGACAAATGGAACCGAACAGAGAACACAGAAATAAATCCATACAACTACAGTGAACTCATTTTTGACAAAGTTACCAAGAACATACATTGGTATGTTCCTCAATAAATGGTGCTGGGAAAACTGGATGTCCATAACCAGAAGAATGAAACCAGACCCCTATCTTTCACCATATACAAGAATCATATCAAAAAGGATTAAAGACTTAAATCTAAGAACTTCAACTAAGAAACTTCTAAAAGAAAACATTGAGGAAACTCTCCAGGATATTAGTCTAGGCAAAGATTTCTTGTGTAATACCCACAAGCACAGGCAACCAAAGCAACAAATAGACAAATGGGATCATATCAAGTTAAAAAGCTTCTGCACAGCCAAGGAAACAATAAAAAAAAAGAGAGAGAGAAGAGACAACCCACAGGATGGGAGAAAATGTTTGCAAACTATCCATTTGACAAGGGATTAAAAACCAGAGTATATAAGGAGCTCAAACAACTCATTAGTAAAAATCCAACAATCTGATTTTAAAATGGGCACAAAAGATTTTAATAGGCATTTCTCTAAAGAAGACATACAAATGGCAAACAGGCAAACAGGCATATGAAAAGGTACATAACATTATTGACCATCAGAGAAAAGCAAATCAGAACTATAATGAAATGTCATCTCACTAGTTAAAATGACTTTCATCCAAAAGACAGGCCATAACAAATGCTGATGAGGATGTAGAGAAAAGAGAACTCTTGTACACAGTTGGTGGTAATGTAAACTAGTACAACCACTATGGAGAACAGTTTTGAGGTTCCTCAAAAATCTGAAAGTAGAGCTACCATACAATCCAGCAACCCCACTACTATGTATAATATACCCGAAAGAAAGGAAATCAGTATACTGAAGTGATATCTTCAGTATACTGTACTCCCATGTTTACTGCAGCAATCTTCACAATAGCCAAGATTTGTAATCAACCTAAGTGTCCATCAACAGATGAATGGATAAAGAAAATATGGTATTTATACACAATGAAGTACTATTCAGCCATAATAAAGAATAAGGTCCTGTCGTTTGCAACAAAATGTATGGAACTGGAAGGCATCACATTAAGTGAAATAAACCGGGCACAGAAAGACAAACTTCACGTGTTCTTGCTTATTGGTGGAAGCTAAAACTCAAAACAATTGAACTCGTGGAGATAGGGAGTGGAAGGATGGATACCAGAGGCTGGGAAATGGGTTGGGGGTGAGAGAGGAATTGGAGATGGTTACTGAGTACAAAATATAGTTAGATTGAATGAATAAGATCTAGTGTATGATTGCACAATGGGGTCACTACGGTTAACACTAATTTATAGTACATTTAAAAATAACTCAGAGAATATAATTGGAATGTTTGTAACAGAGAAATTATACATTCTTGAGGTGATGGATACCCCATTTACCCTGGTGTGATTATTTCACATTGCATGCCTGTATCAAAATGTCTCATATACTCCATAATTATGTACACCTACTGTGTGCCCATAAACATTAAAACTTAAATTTTTTTTTTTGAGATGGAGTTTCACTCTTGTTGCCCAGGCTGGAGTGCAATAGCCCAATCTCAGCTCAACAGAAACCTTTGCCTCCCAGGTTCAAGCGGTTTATCCTGCCTCAGCCTCCCTAGTAGCTGGGATTACAGGTATGTGCCACCATGTCTGGCTAATTTTGGATTTTCAGTAGAGATTGTGTTTTGCCATGTTGGTCAGACTGGTCTCAAACTCCCGACCTCAGGTGATCCAACTGCCTCGACCTCCCAAAGTGCTCAGACTACAGGTGTGAGCCACCACACCTGGCCTAAAAAACAACTTCCAAGATAGAGACAAAGAGGTGAGATCAAGAGGTGAATTTAATCAGGTCTGCCTGCCCTGCTTGACTGTGTTTACTTACCTTTGGTGAGATTTGTTTCCCCTTTTTCCATGAAGCTCATGGCTACAGGACCTAAAGGTTGCCCTGCTGAATGCTGAGACTTGACTTTAACCTTCCCTGGCTACTTTATAGATAACATTCACAGGTCACATGCTAATGGTCACATCTGGTGTTTTTCAGGAACTTGGTCCAGCTCCTGTCCAGTTCAAACCAGCTGAGACCACCAACCCTTCCACTGGGCCTGCAAAAGTGCCCGAGAGGTGGCCATTTGATGTCAGAGGGGCAAAATTTCCACCCTCAGATCAGGCTAACACTGCCATTTTCTGTGTCTATGTTTATGAAACGCCACGAACCTTGACTGCACTTGCGCAGAATGAACCTGTTACTTCATTTTTCCCCACTCCTAAGGCCATCCCACTTCCTTAACCCATAAATATCCCTAAGCCTTGTCTTTGAGTAGGTGGATTTGAGAGTTGTTCTCCTGCTTGCTTGCTTGGCAGACTTGAGAATAAATCTTTTCTCTTTCACAAAAACCATGTCACAGTGCTTGATTTACTTTGAGCAGGCCTAGACCTGGCCAATAACAGAAGCAGCTGGAGAAATAGAAAGGGCCTAGGAGAGGGCATTGAAGACTGAGAAAAAAAAAATCTGTTGGATTTGGCAATGTGGAGGCAATTCATTGTCTTAGCACAGCTTTTCAGACCTTGACCAGGGCAGAATAGAAAATGATACCTGTATAGTACCAAAGGGTACCAGGCAAGGCTGCCTGAGGCCAGATGCAACCATCTGAGATGCTCTAGCTTCCTGGGACCCACCTGGCTGCCCTGAAGGCTATGGGATCCTTAGCTTGACACACATCTGCCTAATCTCAGCACCCCAGAGTGCAATTGGGAAGCTCTGCCTTCCAGGGAAGGCACTGTTTCCAAGAGTGATAGCAAAAGTCCTGGAAGCCAGAAACACTGGATGCAGGGGAGGTTGCTGAGGGAAGCTCTGCCTCAGCTATCATTACACAGTTCTGGGGGCACCAAACCCATTGTATTCTAAGTGAATGGTGTCACCTGGAGCAGTGGGACATGATGGCCCGTGGAGGGATAAATATACAATGAGGAAATAAAGTCAGACAAATAGAGCTTGCCTTTTAGAAAACTTTGGCAGAGAATGGAAGGCTAGAGGTAAGACATGAATGGAAAGGAATGAGTTAATTGTGTTATCTCTTTTACAATCCAGATGAAGATTAATGTGTTAGAAAGCAGGGCTAGGGATGGTGGCTCATGCTTGGAGCCTCAACATTTTGACAGGCCAAGGCAGGAGGATCACTTGAGGCCAGGAGTTTGAGACCAGCCTGGACAGTATAGCAAGACTCCATCACCACCAAAAATGTGAAAATTAGCTATGCTCTTGTAGGCCCAGCTACTCAAGAAGCTGAGATGGGAGGGTTGCTTGAGCCTGGGAGTCAAGGCTGCAGTGAGCTATTATAGCATTCCCATAAGGTTAGACATTCTAAGTCATAGGAGAATGCAGGAGGTCGATACAAGATACAGGCCATAAAGACCTTGCTGATGAAGCAGGTTGCAGTTAAGAAGCTGGCTAAAACCCACCAAAACCAAGATGGTGAAGCAAGTGACATGTGGTTGACCTCACTACTACACTCCCACCAGTGCCATTGATACAAGAGTTAAGAAGAAATTACTTAGGCAGATAATGAGGGTATGGAAGTCCTCAGTAAAATTTCCTTTTTAATAAAAAGCAGCCCCAAATTATTTTCCTTTCTAAGGAAGAGCAGCCTGTAAAATCGAGCTGCAGACAGATGCCCGCAGTTGTGCCAATCATGTTGAAGATGGCGGCTCCATCTTCCCTTCTCTTTGTCAGCCACGTGTACAGTAAGGAGCAGACAAGATGGTGGTGGTCAACTGGAAAGCTCATTTGCATAAGATTAGGGTGGGGTGGCCAGCCTTCCCCGTGTGCTATATAAACATCATACCTAATTGAACCAATCTGTGAGCCCTATGTAAATCAGACACCACCTTCTCCAGCCTGACTATAAAATCCTCTGCCTCCATCACCAGCCAGTCTTACCTCTCAGAAGACCTAAGAGAGAGCTGTTTTCCTTTCTCTTTCTTTTTCTTTTGCCTATTAAAGCTCCTTTCCTAAACTCCTCATGTGTGTCCTTGTCCTAAATTTTCCTGGCACAGGATGATGAATCCTGGGTATTTACAGACAATAAATACAAGGAGCTGCTTCACCATGACATTTTACAAATGCCATGGCAGTGTCAGGAAGTTACCCTATATGGTTTAAAAAGGACAGGCATGAATAATCCACCCCTCGTTTACTATATCATCAAGAAATAATCGTAAAAATGGCCAACCAGCAGCCCTCGGGGCTGCTCTGTCTATGGAGTAGCCATTCTTTCTTTCTTTACTTTCTTAATAAAATTGCTTTATGGATTCACCTCAAATTCTTCCCTGTGCAAGATCCAAGAACCCTTTCTTGGGGTCTGAATTGAGACCCTTTTCTGGTAACATTTTGGGGTGGCATATCCCGGTTTCCTACAGTCATATTACAGAGTGACACATTTCTGGTCTCCTATGTGTCAACTGAAAAGTCATGAGGTTCATAAATTTAGAAAGGAAAGATTTATTTATTTATTTATTTATTTTTTGAGACGGAGTTTCGCCGTTGTTACCCAGACTGGAGTTCAATGACACGATCTCGGCTCACCGCAACCTCCGCCTCCTGGGTTCAGGCAATTCTCCTGCCTCAGCCTCCCGAGTAGTCTCTCCCAAGCTGGGACTACAGGTGTGCACCACCATGCCCAGCTAATTTTTGTATTTTTAGTAGAGACGGGGTTTCACCTTATTGACCAGGATGGTCTCAATCTGTTGACCTCGTGATCCACCTGCCTCGGCCTCCCAAAGTGCTGGGATTATAGGCATGAGCCACCGCGCCCAGCTTATTTATTTATTTTTTGAGGAAGAGTCTTGTTCTGTTGCCCAGGCTGGAGTGCAGTGGTGTGATCTCTGCCCACCTCAACCTCTGCCTTTTGGGTTCAAGTGGTTCTCAAGCCCCAGCCTCCTGAGTAGCTGGGGTTACAAGTGTGTGCCACCATGCCTGGATAATTTTTGTATTTTTAGTAGTGACTGGGTTTCCCCATGTCGGTCAGGCTGGTCTCGAACTCCAGATTTCAGGTGACCCACCCGCCTAGGCCTTCCAAAGTGCTGGGATTACAGGCTTGAGCCACTGCACCTGACCAGGAGAGCTTTATTTCTTATCAAGGATTACAGCCTGCTGGCTGAACATCCCACAAACTCAGAAGTGTAGCTTCTGGTAGAAACCACAAGCAGGCATTTCAAGGGAGGGAAGGGTGAGACCACAATTTATGCTGAATGGGTCAGATAAGTGCATGTATTCAACAGGTTATAGGGGAAGCTATGAATATTCATGAAGGTGGACACACACGGGTAGTAAGCAGACATGTGTGTTCCATGTTCAGTTTTGCGTGGAGAATTTATACTTAAATACATTATAATTAGGGAAAAGTGAAACAGAAGACACAGAGGCATCCTATGCACAGCCTCAGTAAACTGGCTGGAGCCAGTCCATGGTCAGTGGTCTCTTCTCAGGAAGGAATACTGGGCAGTCGTGCAGAAACTGCAGAAAGGGAGGGTGTATTCGTCTATTTTCACACTGCCGATAAAGACATACCTGAGACTGGGAAATTTACTAAAGAAAGAGGTTTAATGGACTCACAATTCCCTGTGGCTGGGGAGGCCTCACAATCATGGTGGAAGGTGAAAGGCACATCTCACATGGCGGCAGACAAGAGAAGAGAACTTGTGCAGGGAAACTCCCTTTTTTAAAACCATCGTATCTCGTGAGACTTCTTCATTATCATGAGAACAGCATGGGAAAGACCTGACCCCATGATTCCATTACCTCCCACCAGGTTCCTTCCACCACTTGTGGAAATTGTGGGAGCTACAGTTCAAGATGAGATTTGAGTGGAGACACAGCCAAACCATGTCAGAAGGGATACAGAAAGGTCAAGTGGTTAGTTGAAGTCAGTGGTGGAGCAAATATTTCCAAAAGGCTCGTTCCTGTTTAACCCTTAGGAAGGGAAGTCTAATGGTGGTTAGTGAGGAGGAGGTATAACAAGCCGTGTCTGACCTCCCAGTCTGCAATGGCCAGGAGCTCAGTTTTTAATTTTCTCTGTGTTCCTCTTGGCCAAGAGGTAGTTCATTCAGTCAAGTAGGGGGCTTAGAATTTCATTTCTATTTCTCATATAATACTGTAGCCTTTAGGTCAAAGTGCTGGACAAATAACCGTTATGGTACCTGCACATTAGCTAAAGTTCACCAACAATAAACATTCATCAATGATGAACAGATCAGTTGTTGAAGGAGGGAATGTGTAAGCCCCACCACCCTCTTCAATCTAAGGGTTTATTTACCTAGTTACTATAAATATGGCTTTTTATACTTATACATAAAAGATGTTCAATAAATAAATATTAAACTATTTGTCAGGGTTCCCTACAGGGACAGAACTAATAGGATATATATATATATATATATTTACATATATAAAATATATACTTACATATGATATATATGTATAAGTGTTATGTATATGTATATATATAAAGGGAAGTTTATTAAGTGTTAACTTACACATCACAAGATCCCACAATAAGCTGTCTGCAAGCTAAGGAGTGAGAGGAGCCAGTTCGAGTTCCAAAACTGAAGAACTTGAAGTCTGATGTTCAAGGGCAGGAAGCATCCACATGGGAGAAAGATATGGCCTGGGAGACTAGGCCAGTCTTTCCTTTTCACGTTTTTCTGGCTGCTTTATATTTGCTGGCAGCTGATTAGATTGTGCCCAGCAGATTGAAGGTGGGTCTGCCTCCCCCAGCCCACTGGCTCAAATGTTAATCTTTGTCAGCACCCTCACAGATACATCCAGGATCAATACTTTGCATCCTTCAGTCCAATCAAGTTGACACTCAGTATTAACTGTCACAGAAACTCTGAGTAGACAAAAGCAAACAGACAGTTTCTTGATTCTCAAAATAACAGACACCATTTTAATGTGCTAATGGCTGCCAATAAGAACTGTAGTGATCAGTTAACACCAAGGAGCGGTGTTAACTCTATCTCAGCATATGTGAAACCGAAATAGCAAATCAGGACAACCTTTAGCAACAATTTTAATAGACTCGAGACCTAAACTAGGGATTTGTCGAAAACTGGTACGTTTCTTGACAACTTAAATATTTGTATCTTTAACCCTAGAAATCCCAGATGCCCAAACCATGAAAATAACATAAGACCAGAAAATGCAGGTGAGAAGGGATTTTCCCCCAAAAGGAAGTGGCTAGTGGAGTTACACTTTCATTATTGCATGGTTTAAAAATATCAAAATGCAAAAATTCAACACAATATGGCACTAAATAGACCATGTGTAAATACTTGTTTACAGTGTGAGAGCTGAAACCAGAAGGCAGAATGATGGCTTGTTCAACGTCAGCTGAAGAAGTGCACAGAGGCTCACTCAAATGTTTTACCATCTCCACATGTTCAAGAAGAAACATGACAGTGCTGTAGTTACTGATTTAGGGATTATCAATATCTCTATTAAGTAGGCAAATTAGAAAATACAGCATCAGCTGGGCATGGTGGCTCACACCTGTAATCCCAGCACTTTGGGAGGCTGAGGCAGGCAGATCACCTAAGGTCAGGAATTCAAGACCAGCCTAGCCAACATGGTGAAACTCCTTCTCTACTAAAAATACAAAAATTAGCCGGGCATGGTGGTGGATGCCTGTAATCCCAGCTAATCAGGAGCCTGAGGCTGGAGAATCACTTGAACCCAGGAGGCAGAGGTTGTAGTGAGCTGAGATCACACCACTGCACTCCAGCCTGGGCAACAGAGCAAGACTCCATCTTAAAAAGAAAAAGAAAAAAAATACAGTATCGACAAATATGAAGATCAACTATATTTTCAGCCTTTAACAAAGATAGGTTCATCCCATACTAATGCATTCAAGACATTCAACTAATATTCCTTGATTGATCTAGGTGGAGAAGACGCCCACATCAATAAAACAAAAGAGGAAAACCTCTCTCCCTCATGAAGTTGTATTCTATGTCAAGGCTTAGAACGGGATGCCTCAAAATATGGCACCTTCACATACTGAGCTGTTTGGTTTTTTTTGTTTGGCTGTTTGGTTGTTTGGTTTCTTTGAGATGGGATCTTGCTCTGTTGTCCAGGCTGTAATGCAGTAGTGTGATTGTGGATCTCTGCAGCCTTGCCCTCTTAGGCTCAAATGATCCTCCTTCCTCAGCCTCCCAAGTGGTTGGAAACACAGATCAGTGCCACTATATCCAGCTAATTTTTAAGGTTTTATGTAGAGATAGGGTCTCCCTATGTTGCCCAGGCTGGTTCTGAACTCCCAGGCTCCAAAGATCCTCCCATCTTGGCCTTCGAAGTGTGACTGCAGGCATGAGCCACCATGCCTGGCTCATATTGAGCATTTTTACCTGAAGGAAATTGAGAAAATTGCAGATAAAGGAGGATCACTCTTTGACATTCTCTCACCTTTCTCCCCTGAAGCAGGATATACAAGAATTTTCTGACCTTTCTGAAAGTAGGTCATCAGACCCTCATTCCACGGGGTTCCTGCCATGTACCCAAAGACGGCAAAGTGACCGAACAAACAGGCTGAATAAACTACATTCCGCTCGTTTATTACTGGTCATTTTATGTGTCTTTGACTCTGTGTGAGACGGGAAACTGTTGAGCAGAAGAGCTCCATGAAGAGATTTAATGCCTTAACAAGGTCACTCTGCTGCTGTGTTGAGAATAACTTGTGAGGCATAACAGTGAAAAGACCAGCAGGTGACTATTGCAGTAATCCAACTGAGAGATGGTGGTGGCTTGCCCTAGGGCAATGGTGGTGAGTCAGGTGAGGCTGAGATTCTGGGTATGCTTAGAAGGTAGAGTGAAAGGATTTCCTGATTAGTTGAATACAGGCTATGACAATCAAAGATGGCTCTGAAGTTTTGTCCTGAGCAATTGGACAGGTAGTGGCTATAGGAAGAGCATGTTTGGTGGGAGCATGAAAATCAGGACTATTTTTTTTTTTTGAGACAGAGTCTCGCTCTGTCACCCAGACTGGAATGCGGTGGCGCCAACTCAGCTCACTGCAACCTCCACCTCTCTGGTTCAAGTGATTCTCGTGCCTCAGCCTCCCAAGTAGCTGGGACTACAGGCACGTGCCACCACATACAGCTAATTTTTCGTATTTTTAGTAGAGACAGGATTTCACCATATTAGCCAGAATGGTCTCGATCTCCTGACCTTGTGTCCACCTGCCTCAACCTCCCAAAGTGCTGGGATTACAGGTGTGAACCACCACACCTGGCCAGGACCTATGTTTTTTAAATAAACAAGTTTGATTTTTGTCTATTAAATATCCAAGTTTTTTTAATCTTCTTTTCTCAATCAAAATGTTATGAATATCATACTTATTCAGTATTCGTCTATAACACCTATTTTGATGATTGTATTCCATTCTTTAGAGAATCTAGCATTATCTTCTTAATCATCCTCTACTGATGAACATTTAAATTGTTTCCAATGTTTTATGAATATAAATAAGGCTTCAGAGAATATCTTCTGATATCATGAGACAATAAGAAATATGTGTTTGGTCTCTGCCCCAGTTCCTGGCACAGAGCTCCTAAAATCCTTATAATTTCCTGAGCATTAGGTGTTCTAAGTGCATCTTTTGTTCAAATATTTGGTCTTTGGCCCTAGTTTTTGACACAGAACCCCCAACCTTTTGGAATTTCCCTAATGGAAGGAGCAACTTTTTTTCTAAGGAGACAACTCTTTGTGGGCTCTTGGATGAGGCTGGTCACCAGAAAAACCAAACCATTATTAGAAACTAAGAATTTTCAGTTCTACCTCCCATTCTTTGGGAAGGGGAGAGGCTCTGAGATTGAGTTAATAATGAATCAGGCCTATGGGATGAAGACTCCATACAAATACTGGGATTAGGGCACACAGAGAGCTTCCAGATTGGCAAATACATCCTTGTGCCAGGAGGGTGGTTCACCTGAACACCATGGGGACAGAAGCTCCTGCACTCAGGACCCTTCCAGACCTCATCCTACGTACCTTTTCATCTGACTGCTTATTCGTATCCTTTGCAATATCCTTTATAATAAATGGATGGGCCAGACGCGGTGGCTCACGCCTGTAATCCCAGCACTTTGGGAGGCCAAGGCAGGTGGATCACGAGGTCAAGAAATCGAGACCATCCTGGTCAACATGGTGAAACGCCGTCTCTACTAAAAATGCAAAAAATTACCTGGCATGGTGGTGCGTGCCTGTAGTCCCAGCTGCTCAGGAGGCTGAGGCAGGAGAATTGTCTGAACCCAGGAGGCAGAGGTTGCGGTGCGCCGAGATCTCGCCATTGCACTCCAGCCTGGGTAACAAGAGCAAAACTCCGTCTCAAAAATAAATAAATAAATAAATAAATAAATGGGTAAGTGTAAGTACAGTGTTTTCTCTGTAAGTAAAGTGTTGTGTGAACCATTCTAGCAAATAATCAAATTCCAGGAGGGTGCTGTGGGAACCTCAATTTATAGCCAACTAATGAGAAGCATAGGTCACAACCTGGGACTTGCAATTGGCATATGAAGTGGGGAGTCTTGTGGGACTGAGCTCTCAACCTGTGGAATGTGACTCTTCACTACCGTCAGAATTGAGTTGAATTATAGGATACCCAGCTGGTGTCCACTGGAGAATCCACGTACATTTCACAGACGTGCTCTGTGTTTGGCCAAGTGTGAAAGCAGCAAAAAAAGTTGGGTTTTTCCTATCTTTTACGACCTCATGGCAAAATCTTTGTGCAGATCAAGTATCTCCTCAGTATCAATTTCTAAAATTGGAGTTGTTGGGAGAGAGACTGCTACGGTTTGCATGTGTCCCCCAGAGTTTATGTGTTGGAAATTTAATCCTCAATGCAATACTACTGAGAGGTGAGACATTCAAAAGGTGATAAGGTCACGAAGGTTCTGACTTCATAAATGACATAATATTGCTATCTCAGGACTGGGTTCATCATTGAAGGGATCGGTTCCTGATAAAGAGATGAGTTCTGCCCCTTCCCTGCTCTCTCTGTCACATACGTGGTCATATGCCCTTTTGCCTTCCACTGTGGGATGACACGAGAAGGGCCTCACCAGATGCAGGTCATTTGTCTTCAACTTCCCAGCCTCCAGAACTGTGAGAAATACATTTCTCTTCTTTATAAATTACCCAGTCGGTGGTCCTCTGTTATATCAACACAAAATGGACGAAGACAGTGAATTTGTATATATGTGATAAGATTGTCCTGCCGAAAGGTTCTACTAATGTATATTCCCACCAGTGAGTGCCCATATTCTTGCACACTTACTGAAGTGCACTGATGTGGGCAGAGATTTCAATCGGAGAAAATATTTCATGAGATGAAACTAAGTTTACGCTCAATCCAACACACATTTATGCAATACCTACTACCCACTAGATGCTATGCTGCCTGCCTTCACAGGCACAACCTTATTGAATTATCACAACTGTGCCAAATAGGCAGCAAGAAACAGCCCCCGAATGTCACTAGTGAGCGACAACATCAGGGTCTGAATTGTGGATCCCACCGTTTGTGTACTGAGGAGCAGCCACAAACCTAAATGCCTGTGGATCCACCGAAGGTCACAGAACACGGCTGGAGGGCAGGCACTGGCAAGAACCATGATTAAAGAAACAAAGAGTGACGTTTCAGCTCTGAACTCCATTTAGTGTGTAGACTTATGACGTTTCAAAAATAAAAGGAAAAAAAGGGGTGTTAATTCCATTAAAATTTTATTTATTTATGTTGGGAAAACAAAAAGAAAAGAAACAAACATGCAAAAACCCAACAACAGCCCATCGGCCCTGAGGGGAGGAAAACCCCACAGGGCAAAACATCAGAGGCTGAAGAGTGAGGAGTGGACAGGGTGGAAAGGTTCATTTCGTCAGCACTGACAATATGTTTTGTAGAACCAGAAAGAAATTAGCAGTTCAGGGAGCTAAGAAGAAAGTGTGAAAGCTGGAACACAGCCTCAAAGAAAAGAAACAAGAGCTTAAAGTCACATTGGCTGTGTTGTCTTCCACAGTACAGGAGAGAAGAAACAAGATAGTTGGCCAGAAAACACTCTGCAGTGAAAGGAAATTCTGATGTAAACGGGGAAATAGAAACTAGGCCAATGAGGCGAAGTGATTAAATTACCAGGGCTTAATCCCCCAACTGGGGGGATCCAACAGGAAACAGGAGGTGTGTCCAAAAGTGTGAACATAAAGCATTACACTTCAAAGTAAAGGCATTTTCCAAAGGCCTTAAAAGGCCACATGGTAACCCAGTAATGATAAGAGTAGTATCGCACTGCACATTGTCAGGCATTTCAGGACTAGACAACATTACAGATTAAGGAAAGGCAGTGATGAGGCCAGAGTTCAGTGTGCTATCATATGGAAAAAGTTAAACAGATGGCAACCCTGAGAGCAGTAGTTACCCTCTGAGAGCAAGAGTGGCAGTGAAGAAAGTTAGGAAAGCGGCCGGGCGCGGTGGCTCACGCCTGTAATCCCAGCACTTTGGGAGGCCGGGCGCGGTGGCTCACGCCTGTAATCCCAGCACTTTGGGAGGCCGAGGCGCGGTGGCTCACGCCTGTAATCCCAGCACTTTGGGAGGCCGGGCGCGGTGGCTCACGCCTGTAATCCCAGCACTTTGGGAGGCCGGGCGCGGTGGCTCACGCCTGTAATCCCAGCACTTTGGGAGGCCGGGCGCGGTGGCTCACGCCTGTAATCCCAGCACTTTGGGAGGCCGGGCGCGGTGGCTCACGCCTGTAATCCCAGCACTTTGGGAGGCCGAGGCGCGGTGGCTCACGCTTGTAATCCCAGCACTTTGGGAGGCCGGGCGCGGTGGCTCACGCCTGTAATCCCAGCACTTTGGGAGGCCGGGCGCGGTGGCTCACGAGGTCAAGAGGTTGACACCATCTCGGTCAACATGGTGAAACCCCGTCTCTACTAAAAATACAAAAATTAGTCGGGTATGGTGGCACATGCCTGTAATCCCAGCTACTCGGGAGGCTGAGGCAGGAGAATTGCTTGAACCCAAGAGGTGGAAGTTGCAGTGAGCCGAGATCTGCACTCCAGCCTGGGTGACAAAGTGCATGATTCAGTGGCGTTTAGTACATTCACAACATTATGCAACCATCATCCCTCTCTAGCTCCAAAATGACAATTAGCTGGTGCTGATGTTCAGTATCACTAATAACTGCTGTGTTGAACCCTCACCGTGTGCCATAAATGAGTTTATATATTCACCACGGTGACGTAACAGAAGCGCACAATGCACTTAGAATGCCAGCCAGGCTCGGGGCTGACTTCCGCTAAACACACTTGGCATTTGTGGCTGTTATTGCTCAGATGTTCCTAACATAAAGCACGCTCCATAAGTGAGGTAGGAAAGGTCGAGGAACGACTGCTGCTATGTTTCTTTCTCCTTGTTTGAAAAGCTTAAAATAAAAAGGAGAACTAATTATTGGATGTTGTTCAGTGTATTTCAAGCCCCTGGAAATGGGGACCATCTTATCTGTCTTTGTGCTCCCAATACCCAGTGCAGTATGTCATCCCATTATGTAAATTCCCACTCTTACACCCACAGGTACCGTATTTACTTCATATTTGAGGAAAACTCAACTCTCATGTATGTTGATTTTTCCCCCAAAAATGATATCTCTTAAAGAGATGAAGGCCGGGCACGGTGGCTCACTCCTGTAATCCCAGCATTTTGGGAATCAGATGTGGGTGGAACACTTGAGGTCAGGAGTTCGAGACCAGCCTGGCCAACATGGTGAAACCCTGTCTCTACTCAAAATACAAAAATCAGCCAGGTATGGTGACACATGCATGTAATGCCAGCTATTCGGAAGGCTGAGGTGGGAGAATCGCTTGAGCCTGGGAGGCGGAGGTTGCAGCGGGCCACGATTATGTCACTACACTCCAGTCTGGGAGACAGAGTGAGACCCTGCCTCAAACAAACAAACAAAAAAGATTAATAAAAAGAAGAAATGCTGTTAGGGTAAAAGTGGCTTTAGATCTGGAAAGGACGTGAGAGAACATTTTACACCATTAATTTACACAGTAGTCCAGAGGGTCATAAAACCAAGCATCCTAGAGAAGATTGCCTTGTGAATGGCCCAGGTTTGCAGAGCTCACCTGCCAAAGTTAAATCCTTTGTCTGTTTCTCCACTGAGGACACACTCAGAGCAACCCACGGATGAGGAATGGCAGTAGGATGGCAAGAAATTCTCATCCAAAGTTTCCTACCTGGGAGACAGTCTCATCTGCCTGGGGGGTTTATACTCAGCAATCCTAAAGACAGGGTGATTGAGTTGCTGTTTCTAGCCAGAGACAGGTAAAGGATGCAGGACCAGGGGAGAGCCTGAGCGCCACTAAAAGTGCAAGTTTCTCAGACTGCATTCGTCTGCTTGGATTCCTATAACAAAATACCACAGGCCTGATGGCTTCAACAGCAGAAATATATTTTGTTACTCTTCTAGAGCTTGGGAAGTCCAAGATCAAGGTGCAAGCAGGGTTGGTTTCCCGTGAGGGCTCTCCCTGTGGCTTGCAAAAGGCCATCTGCCATGTGCTCATTTGGCCTTTCCTCAGTGCTCATGTGCTAGGGATGGGGGAGAAATGCTAATCCTACGGGACCCCAGCCTCACTCTTATGACCTCATTTAAATTTAGCCTTATTATTTCCTTGGAAACCTGTGGTGTTATATATTGGTTTTTGTCCACGGTTCCTGGCTCCTAATTCCCATATCCCATTGTTACAGTCTTTGGTTATAAGGCTGGGGCTGTGAGGCCTCGGGGACAGGCTTCAGGAAACAGAATCTCTCTTGCCTTCCTTTCACCTGCCCCCAAGGAGGGACTCTCATCTTTCCCCACTTTTCTGATTGTAGGTCTTAAGACGCTCCTTTGCCTGGGTCCTGCCGCATACCCTGGGGGAAGGAATGCTTCCATAAAAACCCAAGAGGACTGGGTTAGGAGAGCTTCCCAATAGCTGTACACAGGGAGGACTGGCACACCCAAAGAGGGCGTGGAAGCTGCTTGCCCCTTCCCCCAAACCTCTCCCTACACACCTCTTCATCTGCATCCTTTGCAATATCCTTTATAATAAACTGGTAAATGTAAGTGTTTCCCTGAGCTCTGTGAGCTGCTCCAGCAAAGTAATTGAACCCCAAAGGGAGTCATGGGACCCCAACTTGAAGCCAGTTAGTCAGAAGTTCTGGAGCCTCAAAATTGCAGCTGGTGTCTGAGGGTGCAGAGGGCATTCTGGAGACTGATCCCCTATTCTGTGGGATCTGATGCCATCTCTCGATACACACTGTCGGAACCGAATTGGAGAACGCCCAGCTGGTATGTCCACTGCTTGATGCATGGGGAAGACCCCACACACATTTGGTCACGGAAGTCTTCAGTGCTGATGATGATTGTTGCTTGTGGTGCAAGAGCAAAGGAAAAACCCTAGTTTGAGAGACTTTTTCCCTGTATAAGGCCCCATCTCCAAATATGTCCACACTGAGGGTTAGGGCTTCAACATATGACTGAACATATGTGGACACACACATTGAGTTCACAGCACAGGGCATTGAAGAGCCCATGTGGCCCAGAGCAGAGGCTCATTTAAAAAGCAGACGGGAATCCACATTTTACACCACAAAATGATATTTTCTCAGTGCAGCCACAGGTTTGCTTCAGTTTACCCAGGCAGGGGCTCAACAAGCCATGCTTTGTTTACATTTGGGTTTGGGTTTGGGTTTTTGCTTTTCCTTTTGTTTCTTAGCAGTAGCAAGTTAGCACACTTAAGTGGACCCGGACCTTCTGTCTTGAGGTGGAGAACAGAACCAATATCTTTTCAAGCCCCCTCCCACCAAACTTGAAGCTAAATGCCAACCCTTTAGATGCCAAGCCCAAGCGTGCAAACGTCACAATATGACAGATCTTCCTGGCTCTGCCAGGTGCTGCTGATTTGAGCGAGGGGGCTTCTGCACAGCTGAAAACTATTCTTCCAGGTCTTTGACACATGGGCCCCACTGGCCAGCACTGGGAGGGACCATTGCTGGGACCACTTCGCAAAGGGCTGGTGGCAGGCTTCCTGTTTGACAACAGACAGTCCTGAGCTGGCATGGGTTTGTGTATCTTGTCCTCAACACTGCAGTGAGGACTCCCAGTGCCATTATGGGAAGCTTGGGTAGTTGTACTTTAATAAAAAATTAGTAAGAAATAACAGGAAAAAAATGAAGAGGGCTATGTTCACTGGCACATATATGCGAAAAAGTGACAAAGTATTCCCACCCCTAGACGAGTATTTTTTGCCAGTTCACTGTCCCACAAGCAGAATCACCTGGAATCTCTTTCCCAGTTGTCCTATGAGTTTCTATTAAATATTAAATACACAATTTGGATACAAGGATGGATCTTCCATGTCAACAAACACTCCTTTTGGTGGAATAATCCTGGGTTCCTTCCTCAGAACATCTGATCAATTTCACAAACATTTCTTTGCAAGGCTTTTCCCAGGAGCTGTCTCCACTGCTCGGCACACCTTGGATTTTGCTCCCAGATTTGATGATGATTTTCAAGGAGTGGGATGCCAAATGCATTTCTGAGCCTCTCCTCTCATATTCTCCTCTCATTGTCTCCTCAGCTTTAAAATGAAAACCAAAACAAAAACAAATCCCTTTCTTACCTTATATAACAACGGTAAAATCCGTACACAATAAATGGTAACAATGTTTCTGAAACAGATCGTTCAGATCATATGTGAAAAATGCACAATGGTGTCAAGCCACTGACTCATCAACTAGAAATAATGAACAGGAAACATTCTTCAAGAAACTTTTATGTGGGGCATCTGATAAGACGCCACAGACCCTGAAGATGAGATAGGACTGAATATGGGTTTTAAGAGTATGCACTTTTGGAGTCACACAGATCCCCATTGGAGTCTGAGCTCTGATATTTACTTGCTGCAACAACTTGAGAAAATTACTTAAATTCCCAACTTACAATTCCTCATCAGTGAACGTGAGATAATGATGCCACCTTGCAAGGCTGTTGAGAATTTGTTAAGGTAATGTGATGGTTTCCTTAGCCCACACTGCATGGAAACCCGCCTGGGAGCTATTTAAAAATATAAGTGTCCAGTTTCCTATACTGGATTGAATAATGTGCCCCCAAATTTATGCCCACCTGGAAACTCAGAATTTGACTTTATTTGGAACAAGAATATTTACATATGTGTTTAAGGTAAGGATCAAAATAAGATCATGCTGGATTGGGAGGGACGCTAAAGCCAATGAAAGTGTCCTTACAAAAACCAGAAAAGAAGACAGATGTACAGAGGGAGAAAGTCCATGTGAAGACAGAGGCAGCCATCGGAGCAATGCGCCAACAAAAGAAGGGGGGCCAGGGATTACCTGGGGCAACCAGAAGCTGGAGAAAGGCCTGGGACTGACCCCGCTCCGGCACTTCCAAAGGATCGATTCTACTGTCTTAGTCCAATTTCTGTTGCTTATAAGAGAATGCCTGAAACTGTGTAATTTATAAAAAAATGAAATTTATTTTGTAAAGTTCTAGAGGCTGGGAAGTCCAAGGTGAGCGGGTGCGTGTGGTGATGCCTTCTTGCTGGTGGGGATTCTGTAGAGTTCAGAAGCAGTGCAGAGCATCACATGGTAAGGCAACTGAGTGTGTTCACATGCGATGCCCAGGTCTGTCTTACTCCTCCTGTAAAACCATCAGCCCCACTTTCAGGATAACACATTAATCCATTCTCCCATGAATGGATGAATCCTTTCATGAGGGCAGAGGTCTCATGACCCAAGCCCCACCATTCAATACTACCACACTGGGGATTCAGTTTCAATCTGAAGTTTGGAAGGGAAAACTATTCAAACCATAGTACCTGACAAGACCTTGATTTTGGACTTCAAGCCTTCAGAAGTGTGAAAGAATACATTTCTAATGTTTTAAACTGCAAATTTCTGGTAATTTGTTAAGCGGCCTTAGGAAATTTAGAGACATTCATTTAACTGTCCAGTAGTAAGTAGGACAGGGTGTAAGGTGTCTGCCATGTGTTGGCAGTTGTTCCAGGTCTGTGATAGCTGCAGTATCGTGGCCACTCCCCATGGGTGGCTACTGAGCTCTTGAAATGTGGCCATTCTGAATTGAGATGTGCTGTAAAAGTAAAGTACACACTGGATTTTAAAAACTTAGTATAAAAAGAGAAATGAAATAGCTCATAAATAATTGTTATATTGATAACATGTTGAAATAATCTTTTGGATATAGTTGGTTAAACAATAATGGTTTGGGTGGATTTGTGTATGTAAATTCAAATTAACCTCACTAGATTCTTTTCACTTTTTTAATGTAGCTACTAGAAAAATTTAAATTAAATGTGTGGCCAGGTGCAGTGACTCATGTCTACAATCCCAGCTACTGGAAAGGCTAAGGTGAGAGGCATAATCATAGCTCATTGCTGCTTGAGGCCAGGAATTCAAGTGGCAGTGAGCTATGATTGTGCCACTGCACTCCAGTCTGGGCAACAGAGCAAGACCCCATCCCTAAAACAACAATAACAACAAATTATATGTGGCTCAAAATCTACTTCTACTGAGCAGGACTGTTCTATGCATTGGGAATATAGCCATGAGGCAACATGAAGTCCCTGCCCTCAAGGACATCACCTCCCAGTACATTTCCTGGGGCAAGGTGGTGAGAGGTGGCCAGGGAAGGCTTTTCAGTGGGGTGTGTGGTGCACCTGAGCTCCACCTGTGGGACACTTTCTGAACACCTGCTCCCTCAACCTCAGGAAGGCCCAGGGGTCAGCCCTCAGAAGGGTTCTCACCTCATTAAAGAGCTCTTTCCCAATGAAGAACCCTGGGACCAAACCCTGCAAGATGTCAGTCGCTGATCCAGACTCCCTTTCTGTTTCCTGCTGGTGGGATGGGTGCCCAGGGTCACCTCATAAAGTCTGCCTAATGCACTTCCATTTCAGTCAGTGGAAATTGAGAGCCGGGTGCAGTGGCTCACTCCTGTAATCCCAGCATTTTGGGAGGCCGAGTGGATCACCTGAAGTCAGGAGTTCAAGACCAGCCTGACCAACACAGTGAAATCCTGTCTCCAGGAAAAATACAAAAATTAGCTGGGCGTGGTGGTGCATGCCTGTAATCCCAGCTACTTGGGAGTCTGAGGCCGTGGAATTGCTTGAATCTGGGAGGTGGAGGTTGCAGTGAGCCAAGATCACGCCATTGTACTTCAGCCTGGGCAACAAGAGCAAAACTCCATCTAAAAAATAAAGGACAGAAAATTGAGGACAAAATCTTGAATTGCTACACAAAAATTTTTTAAAGGAGGAGAGGACAGATCATTCATATTTGAACACACTTCTGCCAACTGTAGCCTAGAATTTATCCCCAAAAAATTATTGTTTCAAAGGTGAGGTTAATCAGTATAAATCATGGGAATGCTCTAAGGCAATCAAATGTTCTGCTTTGCAAATATAGTTTTAATTCTTCCTTTCCACTGTAGGTGCCACTGTCTTGACTAGTTTTCCTGGCTAGAATTTCCAGTACTTATTGAATATTTATGTATGCCAGGCACTGTGCTGGTGTTTTATGTGCATTACTTCATTAAATTCTCCACACAACCCTGTGAAGAAAATGGCACCATTGGTCACATGGTGTGGATAAGTGAACTTGGACTTAGAGGGATGAAATGACCTGCTAAGGTTTCCCAACTAGTCACAGAACTTGGATTTGAACCTTCATCTTTCTGATTCCACAACCCGTGGTCTTCAGTTATATTTGCCAGGTTTCCTCTCGGCTTCTAAGGAGTTCCTCTGCCTCTCCAAATGGGGACAGGGTGAAGAGGCTCCTAATGCCTTCCAGATAAACTGGAGACCCAGATAAGTTCGTCAATAGCGACTATGCGTGTGTGTAGTCTATGTAGAGTAACCTAAACTGTGGTTGAGTTGCCATGAAGACAGGTCTTCAAGTTTGACAGCACAGTGCTTTGATACGCTCACATCCTTCACCCTCTGCAACCATTTGGTGGGGGTTTTACTCGTAAGAACTAAATAGGAAGGAGAAAGAGAAGAAGGCAAGTCCCAGAGCCAAAGGGCTGAGGGCTGGACTGGCTGCCCTACCATGTCTAACGTAGCAAGAGTGAGGGACGAAGACATACAAAGTAACTATTTTCTCTCCTGGTGGATTGACTCTGAATAATAATGGCAGGCGGCTATTCCCAGGTGCTTTTCCCCTAAGACTTGAGGGAATAGAATAAATGTCCATGTGGCTAACTTCAAATAATCTGAATATTTCCTTTTCTTTTTTTTTGAGACGGAGTCTCACTCTGTCACCCAGCTGGAGTGCAATGTCGCGATCTTGGCTCACTGCCACCTCTGCCTCCCAAGTTCAAGCGATTCTCCTGCCTCAGCCTCCCAAGTAGCTGGGACTAAAGGCGTGCATCAACACACCCTGCTGATTTTTGTATTTTTAGTGGAGACAGGGTTTCACCATGTTGGCCAGGCTGGACTCAAACTCCTGACCTCAAATGATCCACCCCCCTCAGCCTCCTAAAGTGCTGGCATTACAGGCATGAGCCACTGTGCCTGGCCACAATCCAAATATTTCTATAGTAGGAAAGGAAACGAATATGCTCTGAGCAGCCACGTTCAACATCCACGCTTGCATATTACCCAACGCATGTTAGCCATTTAAGCCTTCTAGAGTCCTGTGGTGGAACCATTTTGAAAAAGAGGCAGCTGAGTGTCAGCAGAGTTTACTACTTGTTGAAGTCACACGGTTAGCAAGTGGCAGAGCTCAAGTGTGCACAGGCTTGTCTGACATTGCCGCTGTCGCCTTGTGCTGTAAGATTCTGGCTGGCTTCTCTGACTCCCCGACAAAGAGTAAATAACAATCCACAGTGCAGTTGAAGGCAGTCCCCTTCGAGCTGCAGTACAGATCCCTATCCAACCCTACACTGAGACTTTCCATCTGGTACGAGCATTTGGATAATTTTAAGAAAATCCATTTTCGACTCTTCAACTTCTATGACTTCTCACTCCTAAAAATTGATTGGTCTAAGAACAAACCTTTGTTTTTCTCCTTTTCTATCTCTCCTGCCAAAATTTTTATTCTCCTATGTATTAAAAACCAAAAGCAAACAACAGCAAAGGCTTATTATACAGCATCGTTCCAGGTGTGAAATTCTCCAGGGCATCAAACAGGAAAAATTTAAGAAATTATAAACCCTCTTCCATTTCATTAAGTAAAAATTTAGCTTTGTGCTTATGATTATTTTTTAAATTTGTAAAATATTTATACTGTTATGTCAAATCATTTGTTAATCATTAGAATGGTGTTTTCAATCCAGAAGAAAAATTTTAAACTACAAATTTAAAAACATACATATACATACACATCCATATATATATATATATTTATCACAGAAACATAGGACAGAGTGATTTTACAAGACAAACACAAAAACATAATACATTGAGAGGACTCTTAAAGAGAACAAGAAAACAGACACAATATCAAAGAGAAAAGAGAATGGTGTGAAATTCCCTTCTATTAATCAAGAGTTTATACTTGTATTTTTAAAAAGGATGATGGGCTGAGTGTGGTGGCTTACACCTGTAATCCCAGCACTTTGGGAGGTCGAGGCAGGGGGATCACAAGGTCAGGAGATCAAGATCATCCTAGCCAACATGGTGAAATGCTGTCTCTACTAAAATACAAAAAAATTCGCTGGGCATGGTGACACATGCCTGTAGTCCCAGCTACCAGGGAGGCTGAGGCAGGGGAATCGCTTGAACCTGGGAGGTTAAGACTGCAGTGAGCCGAGTTCACACCACTGCACTCCAACTTGGAGACAGAGCAAGACTCCATCTCAAAATAAAATAAAATAAAAATAAAAATGGATGATGGTGGGTATTAAATCATTGAGTTGGATACACTTAGGAAAGTTAATAACAGTATAATTCATGTTGTAGAATTTTACAGTTACATCCTTTGCAATTACACAAACTTATGACGAACAAAGTTAAATATCAACTGAAACATATGGGTAGAGAGAGGTACAAAGTTTTTCGGAATATTTTAGAGGGTATGTAAAACAAATGGTTATAGGTAATTGCTTCGGTATGTTCTCATTCTCTGCAAACTAGCCATCTATTAAAAAATCTACAACTCTTCATTAGCCATACTCAAATAACTCACTTTGTTCACCCTAACCATGTGGCTGGTTAACAGAGAGTTATTTGCAGAACTTTTTAGCTGTTCTGGAAAGAGTGAGTGAGGGAGAGAGGAAGGAAATGGATGACCTCATCGTTCACGAGACCACACGGAAAATTCCCGACCCACTGGCAAAATGAGCACTCAGGCCGTGGAGCCCCAGCTATTGCTGTGTTGTTCTCTTCCCAGGTGGCTTTGGGTCTTAATCCTGTCAAAGCTAGAATACAATCATGGGGTTGGTACTTTCTTACCATTGTCAACAGCCAGATTCACGATAGAGAGTAGCGTGCAAATAATAATGCCCCACAGGTGTAAGGCAATGGAGTCCCCTGTGCTTAGTAAAGGCCTTTGAAGGACCCAATCTCCCTGAATGCAGAGTGTTCCCTTTATTATTCTACTCCATTAGGCCTGTTTTTCTTTTGTTCTCTACAAGCATGGGGCTTTAACTACTGGAATATTGAATTTCCTCGGCTTCTCTTCTCCTCCTTCCCCAAGCTACTGAAAATTGGTTGCTATCCTCAGCTGCTCGCCCCACCCCCATTCTTCTCCTGGTCACGGTGAATTTGGGCCTTGTTTCACTTTCAATTATTTTTTAAATATAAGATAATATTGGTCTTGGCACCAGGGCTTGTCGGAAGCGCTCCTCTTTACTCTCCCAAAGTGAACCCCTTTGCTCCCAATTACAGACCTTGCTCCTCTGGGTTTCTCAGCCCAAGTTCAGTCCGGTGTAAACATCTCTTCCTCGCCTTTTCTGGGACATGTTCTGGGCATTATTCGGAGTGACCACACACCTTGTCACTTCTTCTCATCAAATTCTGACAACATCCTTACAATACTGGTTTTGGTAAATTTATGGAGCCCTGCTCTTCATTAATCTATTTAGAACAGGGCTCCCAAGTGGCTGCTTATCTTAGATTTCTTTCTTTCCTTCTTTCTTTATTTTTCCTTCTTTCTTTCTCTCTTTTTCTCTTTCCTTCCTTGCTTCCTTTCTTCCTTCTTTCTCTTTCTTTTTTCTTTCTCCTTTTCTTTTCTTTCTCTCCTCTCTTTCTCTCTCCTTTTTTTTTTTTGTAGAGAGAGGGTCTTGCCATGTTGCCCTGGCTGGTCTAGAGCTCCTGGCTTCGACTGATTGTCCTGCCCAGCCTCAGCCCCTCAAAGTCCTGGGATTATAAGCATAAGCCACCACACCCAGTCCTCTTAGATTGAAGAGGGCCCAAACTTTCCCCTGGGTCAGAGTTAAGCTCTGGTTCCACAGTTAGCTTCCTTTTTTGGTGGAGGAGTTGCCTTGAACTACCAGAGTGATGCATTCTGGGATGCACGGCAGCCTACGGATGGCTCCCGAGCCTGGGTTTGAATCCTGGCTACTCCACAGACCAGCTGCATGATCTTGGGGACAATTAATTCTCTCTTTGAACCTCAATTTTCCTATTTGGAAAACAGGAATACTAACTCCTGCCTCACAGGATTGTCAAGAGGATTAATCAAGATAATGTTCTGTTTGGCCGAGCGCGGTGGCTCATGCCTGTAATCCCAGCACTCTTGGAGGCCAAGGTGGGCGGATCCTGAGATCAGGATCAGCCTAACCAACGTGGTGAAACCCCGTCTCTACTAAAAATACAAAAATTAGCCAGGCGTGGTGGTGTATGTCTGTAATCCCAGCTATTTAGGAGGCTGAGGCAGGAGAATTACTTGAACCCAGGAGGTGGAGGTTGCAGTGAGCCGAGATTATGCCACTGCACTCTAGCCTGAGCAACAAAGCAAGACTCCATCTCAAAAAAAAAAAAAAAAAAAAAAATATATATATATATGTATAATGCTCATCAAGTACATACTTAATTTAGTGTCTGACCTCTAGCAAGTGCCCCCACATGTAGCTATTGTTCTAAGCAAGCACCCCAACAGAGTAGTCAAGACTTAAAGGCAAAAAACGCTCATGTAACTCTCTCCTCCACCTGATACTTTGTACTCATATTTTACAAATTCTATTTTTGTTATACTTAAAATGCTTGACTAGAAATCTTTTCTATCCTTTTTCTTTCTGTCAACATGAATTTTTGTGAAACTAACAAACTAAAGTAATGTTTGCTTTCCTCTATACTAAACGCAATCATTTGCTTTACTCCTGAAATCCGAGTCTCTGTTTCAAAGGCTCAGCTTTGTCGATTCCTTCTGGGATTGCTTTTCATCAGCGCATTCCCGGGGTCCCCAGCCTTTAGAAATCGCAGGATGCACCAGCCATCATGTGCACACTCAATTTTCAGAAAGCATCTGAAACAGCTCAGCTTCGGAGATTGATGGTTCTCAGCTTTCAGCTTCAGTTTCTCTCAGCCAGAGCACCATTTGGACCTGGGCCTAAAAACATAGTCACACAATGTCAGAATATTAGTATTAAGTAGGCGATGCCCCTCTTCCTGCTTCTTGGCCTCATTTAGAAAAACACGAGAAAATAAATCTAATCTCCTCATGGTTCCCTTGCACTGCACCGCAGCAGGAATGTTATATGATTTCAGATTACTTATTAGAAATATTCCTATGGGTATTGTGTTGAGGATTACTTTTCCAAGGTTATTATAGTGCCTGTATCGTTAGGAAAATGAGGTGAAATTCTACCTGCTATCTTGTTCCAAAGACTTCTACCTTTGGACAAAAACCAACTTCCAAGTCATGGCGGAGGACATTTATCTTCTGTTTCGCTCTCACTTTCCATCACATTTTGGAGGATGAGCTGCTGATGGGGGAGAAACACTTTCTCAAACCCTTTGTTTCTAATAACACAGTAGAGGCCTATCTCTGCTTTCAAAGGAGATGATGTCAGCACCCACAGGGTGCTTAGAGTCAGCAAAGTCCGGTGCTAAGAATGGAGTTGGTCGTGTCACACTCTCACTGATGAGCAGAAAACAAAGCCAAACTCTTGTGCAACAACACAAGACAATGGAACGTAAGTACTACAGTCGCAGGATACAAACTGCGGAACTTAACTCCCAAGTGACCTTGAACTAGTCATTTTCCTTGTCTATGTCAAAATATCCTCCTCACCGTCTAGCCCTGTGTATCTGCTGTGTTATCGTAGGCATCAATTATCTGCATTTTGGTTTACCTCTGGCAAATCTTTCAAATTCTTTGACAGCACTTGCCATTTAATTATTTTCCAAGTTGACAGCTCCCTCTTTCTGCAGGAAACACTAACATTTCAATTCCCTGCTTTGCTGACATACAGATCTTCTGGTATTCACTTGCTTTTTCCGCAGTGTTCGTCCTCGCTGGGGAGCCCCTTGCAAAATGAATCGTACTGCCGTTTTTGCTGCAGAGATACTTACAAGGCAAGTGGAGCTTTACCGAAAATCTCTGAAGCCAGCAAGGAAGTCTTCTTCTCTCCTTCCTCTTGTTCACTGATAAACAAGAAAAGAGGAGAGAAGAAAAGAGCTTCCAAGCTCCAAGTCAGTCCTTTAAAGCAAGCTTCCTTACTTTGTCGAAAGCGAATGTCCACAAAATTAAAAAGTATTGGATTTGATTAAAAGCGCAAACCCATTTCCAAACCAAATGCCAGTGATTTTTTTAAAAATCATCTTCTCTTTTCCCAATGCAGAAAAAATTGGGGGATGACCTCATTGGCATTCACTCCTATTTGTCCTTTAAGTTCGAAAGACATGACTGCTCTCTGGCTATGCAAACATGGCTGATCTCAACCGACCCAAAAATAATAAATCAAGTCCTTGAAAAGCTTTTGGAAAACATGAAGAGCTCCACAACATTTGCTTGACTCTCATGACTAAGTTATCTTAGCTAAAACAAAGTGAGAACATGATGCAATTATTTAGAGGAAATTGAGGACCTCTGGGACAGCCAATCATATAATTCAGGCAAAAGTAAATTTGGGGGCCTGACATTTGCAGAGACTTGCGCAACTCTCAGCTGTGTGAGCCGGTCCTGAGAGAGCTCCCACCTTCCATTCGCCCTTTTTCCCATCCTCCTTCACTTTGTGCCTCTTGATTAGTAATAAAATGAATAAATCAAACAGACTCTAGCTTGGCTCTTGTGAGATGTGCTAAGAGAAACGAATATAAAAACTAAAATGTCAAACTAAAGGTATCCTTTCGACTTCACTTCTCATTTAAACATGTGCACACACACACACACACACGCACACACACACACAGACACACACACACACACATAGACTCGTTGAGTAAATGCAAACTTAGAAACTAAAGCTCAGGCCCAGATGTTATTAAGTATAAATATTTATAAGACCCATAAAGATCCTGGCTAAGCTCAATTTTGCCTTAATGCAGCAAATGTTTCAAATTCGGCTCTTTTGCTGTTTGAAGCCTTTGGAAGGCAGGATACGGTAGAAGACGCATTGCTGTTGGTGAGAGGAGGGCAGCTCCTCTTTTATGTTTTATGACCAGTTTTTCATGGGAGGGTATTGCTTTTCTCAGAAATCACTTCTCATGGCCTGTCTTTTCCAAGAAGCCAGAGGAAAGTATGGTTGCTGTGGTCATGAATTGGAGAGGCACCAGGGAAGCACACAGGTGGTGCTACATGCATTCTCCCTGTGAAAGGATGTAGGGATGCTAGATTCGCTTTGTTCTTCCTCATTTCAGTTATCATGAAACACACAGCAATATCCTAAGAGCCTCAGCTTAGTCATCCGTTGAATGGGTGTGTGATTGTTGAAGTGGGGTGCGTGATTGCTTAACTCATGCTTTTAAGACTTCCATTTGCCTTTGCAAAAAGAAGCCACAATATTTAAGCATCCGTTTTAGTCACTTGTAGAGGCACAAGCAAAAGAACCCGTAGGTGCATAAGCTGTAATTTTGTGATGAAACAGTTCAAACTCTATGATCATTTGGGCTCTTGGGCTCTGGATTAAGTGTTTGGTTCTCCAGATTCTTGAAGAGGACCCAATGTATAAAAACTTTTTTTTTTTCCTTTCCAGGATAGGGTCTCTCTATGTTGCTCAACTGGTTTTGAACTTCTGGGTTGAAGTGATCCTCCCACCTCAGCCTCCCAAGTAGCTGGGACTACAGGCCACCACTCTTGGCTATCACTGTTATCCTGAATCCAGGTGAGTTTTGGTGAGAGGCATCATCACCTACATGTCTTGTCCACCTGTGAACCATGCAATTCCTTGCTTTCTAACAACCTTTGTTAAATATATCATGTTAACAGATAACCAAGTGCATACATGTTTAAAAGGCTTATTACTTCATGGGATGATTCATCTGCATGTGGGGATGAAATGGGCCTTGGTTTTCTCCCTAACGATAAGTTCTAACCTGTGAAACAGGTTCTCTGGGAGAATCATAAAGATCCTTCAGTGTCAACCGGCAGTGGCCTGGGTGTGGCCCTATCTCACCACTCTCAAGAGAGGGGGCTTCCCGCTGCTGAAAGCTCAGAGATGGAGGCTGTGGCCCCTCCACAGAGCCTGGCTTTGCTGGGTTCTCAGCAAGGTCTCCAAATGTCCATGTCAGCCCCACCCCAATCTCCTTCCCTCACTCTTGCTGCTCAGCCCCTTTTGGGTACTGGACCTGACAATTCATGCCGACCCTGAGAACACTGATCTCCTTCGTGGAGGCCTTCATCTGTCGGCCACATCTGGGAAGTACTCCGAGGGCCCTACCTGGTTTTCCTGATTAATGTAGATGTAAAGATTTTATCAAGGCTCCTGGCGGCCGGACTTCAAGATGTAATCACAAAATCAATCCACGTAGACTAACCGGGCATAGACTTACTAAGAAGACATCCCACAATGTCAGGCACTTAATTAAGGCGCTCTGGCTCCTCTGCCCCTGATTGATTCTTTTCTTTCCCTAACAGGTGATGCTACTCCTCTGGGTGGACAGGCCACTCCCCAGCCCGAGACCACCCTGCCTTTAGAGCCTGCAGTTTGGTGGGAACACCACCAGGGGGCACCCGTGTATTATTCCAGTCCCCAGGGACTGGACAGGAAGACCAACAGGATCCCTCTTCCAGTCCCCCATAGAACTTGAAGACGCAGCCAACTCAGCCTGCAGTATCTGCTAGGCTGCATTTTGTTTGCTGAGCTCCAGGATTCTTCTCCAAGCGTCAGGCATCTCTTGAGGATAATCAGAGACTCCTCCCATCTCAGTATCCCACTTTTTGCACCTTAGTGTATGGAGCAGAGGCTTGCACCCCCCGTGGGGGGAACCAGCCTGAGCTCTGGCCTGAGCACCTTCGGGAGTCCTAGCCACGCTGGCTTGCTCGACATAGAGTTTCCTACTGGAAATCCAAAGACTTCAGAAATGAAAGTTTTTAAAAATGCCAGCACCCTTGGAAAAGTAGCCCAGATCAGAGATTGCCAACCTACTGCCCCTTGATGCTGTGGAGTTTTCTCTGAATTCACTCATTCATTCATTCATTCATTCAGCCATTGGGTTCATCTGGCATGACTTTAGCACATGACCATTTAATTCATCAAACATTTGTTTAGCACCTATCATGTGCCAGTCATTTTGCTGGGGATATACTTATGCTCTAGTCATTTATAAAATGAGGCACTGTCTGACTCAGCCCAGAAAAATGTCATCCAGCCAGTCCTCCGAAACATCTGAATACACCTGTGCCATAATCATCACAGCAGCTTGGGTGCCTGAGGCCCTGGCAGTCAAGAAGCAATTCTACTGCCCTGGAGCAGCAAAGGACTCCAGAGAAGCTCAGATTTCACTGACCCAGGGCAACCAAGGGGGCTTCATTTATTAATTAATTAATTCATTCATTCATTCATTCATTTATTAGGTATTTATTGAGCACCTAGTATGTGCCCAGCAACAAAATGAATCAGAAATAAGCCAGGCTGGATCAGCTCACTCGGTTGTGTATACACTGGGTACCAAAATGTTGACTCTAGTAGCCAGGTAGCATTCACTCAGTCCCGACTGTTATAGATAAAGCAATCTTGGAGGGCTTCTTTAACTCAAATCTTTATCAAGCTGCCAGGAGAACTTGTTTGAAATGACTGACACTTTGGAAAGAGAAGTACATCTCTCTCATAAACTATAGGAGTTTTTTTTGCAAGTTCTCATCTCTTCTTCATGAAAGAGATTCGGGCAGTGTAATCAAAAGGACTCTTCTGTCATCCATGGAGATACCATGTCCTCTTCCAGTCCCAGGCCATTGGCCATCCCGAGGGATTGCCTCTGCTGGGCCTCATGTCTTTGGCATGGGTCTCTATTATTGTGGCTAAATGAGTCTCATCCACAAATTCAATAGTGTAAGAAATAGGATCTTACCCATTTGTTTTTCCGTAATTTAATTTCTGTTTCAAGGTGCTCTTCTACCTACCTGAAAGACACACATTTTCCATTTATCCAGGGATTCACTCCTATTTTTCCCAGGGTGATGATGATGCTGCATGAACTTGGCTAGTGTTCGGCAAGGAGGCTGGAGGCAGTGTGGTCCCTGAGTCATGTGTCCGTGGAGGCCCGCCGTGAGACGTCTGCTGAGCCTGTCCACAGGCGTGAGGTTCTCTTTGCCCCTACACCTAGATGCAGGGCTGATGTTCCTTTTGCTGTTCCCATGAGGCTCAGCCCCACCTGCAAACTCCCACTGGGGTTTTGACTTCTCAGGACTCTATCCAGGAGAATGTTCAGGATTCCCCCGCAGGCAGCTGCCCTGGGATTTAATTCCCAGTCTTGAGGAGCTTGTTTTTATTTCTAGACACCAAGGGAGAAAATCCTTTTCCATTCTTGAGGTTTTTCCCTGAGAGAAACTTCCTGTGCTTTCCAGTTTGCCTTGGAGGCACCTGACAGTAGCCTAGTGGATGGGGTCTTTGGGAAGCCGAGATGGAGGCAGCTCCCCTCTGCCTTCTAGATTTTCACAGCTGTGCTGTTTCACCCCAAGGCAATGCAGAGGAAGGGAGAGAAGAGGAAGATTTACCAGGAGAGATTTTCAAAACCAGTTAGTACTACCTCTGCTAAAATCTCAAAAATGTTATTCTACCATATCGACAGGTCCATAGTTTTTTATTTCTGCATAAGTTCCAAGTTTGCTCTTAGGATGGTTTGTGTGTGGCTCCAGTAGGTGCTGCAGAAAGTTTGCTTCCAGATTTACATCTGCTCCCCCAGCCCCACACCTGACTATCTTTAGGGCAAGTCTCAGCCCAGCCCAGCCCTGAGGCAGCACTTGCTAGAGCTTGGTGGGAAAGCCTCTATCCACAGAAATTTGAAGTAAACCCTTCTCCTACAAGCCCAAACGCCACTGCACTTCTGTGGTTAAATCAACCACTTCACATCTGCCAGGATACAGTCCCTCGGGAGCCTCATGGTGTATCTGTGCCATACCTGCCCCCATAAATGGAATTTCCTAGGCTCTGGGAGAACAAAACTAAAAGGCACAGGCTCTGTCCTCAAACAGCCTCCAGCGTGGGCGAAAAGGACACGCCTCAGGTGTTTCAGTGTAAGGAAAGGAGTTCGATTTTGAACACACACTAAGTTAGTTGATTGCAGAAATTTCTGGAGGTAGAGATAGAGCCATTAAGATGTGGGTGATAATTCAGCAGGGATATAGGACGAGACTATACCACTGAGAATGGCAAATGAACACCATGAATATTCCCCGTGTCCCAGGTGGTGTCCTAATATCTTCACGTGCATCCTTTTTTTTTTTTTGGCGGAGTTTTCACTCTTGTTACCCAGGCTGGAGTGCAATGGCGCGATCTCGGCTCACCGCAACCTCCGCCTCCTGGGTTCAGGCAATTCTCCTGCCTCAGCCTCCTGAGTAGCTGGGATTACAGGCACGCGCCACCACGCCCGGCTAATTTTTTGTATTTTTAGTAGAGACGGGGTTTCACCATGTTGACCAGGATGGTCTCGATCTCTTGACCTTGTGATCCACCCGCCTCGGCCTCCCAAAGTGCTGGGATTACAGGCTTGAGCCGCCGCGCCCGGGTTGTTGTTATTATCACCTTCATTCACAAGCATAAAAAAGAAACAAAGATTAAGGAACTTGTCCAAGGCCTCAGAGTTGGGGGTCAAGGGAAGGCTGATGGCTGTGGGTCCCTGGCTTAAGCAGAAGATGGCTTTTCCCCAATGTGTCTCCACCACATGGATGTGAAGGAACCCGCACTGTCATTGTCTTCCGGACGATCTCACAGCACTGTGCACGTGTTACCCCTAGTTAGTGTTACTAGCTACTTCCAACACCTTTCTGGGATGTGGCTGTGAAATTTTACCTTAGAACTTCAATTTAATTCCACAAACTTTTGTTAAATATCTGCAGAAGGTATAGAAGTGAGAATGATTCAAAGATACATCAGACGTGAAACCCAGCCACGGGACATGTCTAACTGGAACAGAAAAACAGCTGCAACCAGCTGGGTGCTGCTGTGCAGGTACGGAGAACCTCTGGCCTCCTGGTGAGGCTGCAAACTGGAATCCAGCTCGACAGGCAGCCTCCAGGAGGCACTGATTCATCCGCAGACGCACTGGGCAAGACGCCCAGGACTCACGGCAATTTTAGGGCCCTCAAAAGTGTTTTTATTTTTCACACAAAAATTAGCTGGGTGTGTGGTGCACACATGTAGTCTCAGCTACTTGGGATGCCGAGGCAGGAGAATCACTTCAACCCAAAAGACGGAGGTTGCAGTGAGCCAAGATTGCACCACTGCACTCCAGCCTGTGAGACAGAGCAAGACTCCGTCTCAAAAACAAAAACAAAAAAAAAACAAAACAAACAAAAGTTTTTTATTTTTAAACTAAAATCAGCAGAAAATGATGATGATGATTTGAATAATGATAATAAGCCCAGTTTGAATTATATTTGTCTTATATCAGCACAGTCATAAAAACAGTTTCTATTTAATGGGTACCACGTACTGCTGGGATAGATGTACCGAGTCCAGGCTTCACTGCTGTGTCAATATATCCATGTAAAAATTGCACTTGTACTCCTTAGAAATAAAAGCATGTATTTATTCAGTGTGTTTATTTATTGAACAGAGGAAGAAGCCCATAAAAGCAAAATTGCCTCGGGCCCAGGAAAGTCATCATGTGTCCCTGTAGTGACAGCTAAATATTAGCCATTCAACACGCATGGGATTTTATAAAGCACAGGAAACTTTCCTCAGCTCCGACGTAAATACTCCAAAACTGGAGGGAATGTTTTCTCCAGAATCATAAACGGGGATCGAATATCTCAAGGTCCAACCTTGAGAGGAAAATGATCTTAGAAGCATGCTATGCTGCCCTTAAAAGCCCAGGGAAAGAAGAGAGGTCCAAATACCAGTATCCCCTTCATGAGACCCAAATAGCATCACTGTGGGTCCAAACCCTGGATTTTCTGAGAATCCAGGAATTGCTGGGAAAGGGGCCTGCTCGCTCTCCCTCACTGAACGCAGATGTGAGGCAGTGAGAAGCAAAGCCACACTCTGGAAAAAAACAAGCGAACGTCTGTCGCACTGCTGGGGGCTCCAGGAGGAGGCTCAGCTGGGGCTCACTCACTGACACGTCACTGCTCTTCAGTGGGCACAGGAGGCCTCAGTGGCTGGGAGGCAGGCTGGTGGCGTGCTCAGGGCCTCTCACCTTGGAGAGCCTGAGCTGGCCAGTCACTTAAGAAGAGGTGCCAGGGCTGGAGCCAGAACGTTGGGTGGCCTCAGAGGGACTCGATTGTGCAGAGTGGGATGCCAGGCCCTGCTAGCACAGAGGTGGTGGGAGGACATGCTCTGCAACCCAGAGATTCAGGGAGCCCGTCCAGATGGCACCTGCTCCTCAAATCACCTTCCAGAAGTGATCCTGGATTTGAAGCTTCTTTCAAAGCCGTTAGGAGGACTCGCTGGAATGGGGGTGAGGGCAGCGTAGCCAACACCCACCAAGGCTAAGATTAGGCAATGACTCATGCCTACAAAAGCTGACCGCCTCCACCTCATACCTGAAGTGCAAAGTGACATTTCTCGCCCTTTCCCCAAATAAATCTTTCCTGTGCAGCGTTCTCTGAGGACCTCAAGGCCTGTCAAGGACTTGGCCCCGAGCTCATTGAAACCACAGTGGATTGCCAAGTTTTGCAGATGTTCGCGCTGACTGCTTTATGTTTTGTAATATCCCAGAGCTGTTCCCAAGTGATGCTCATCCATTCACCAAGTTAATGCTTAATAAGAATGATCTACAAAGGGTGACAGCTCCAACAGATGAGGAGAGGGGACAGCCTCCAACGAGAACGGATGAGCAAAATAAATAAATAAATACGAGCCCCGCCTCCACAGTCCGAGGTGCAGAAAAGGGAACTCGTGAGTAGCAATTCCCAGGGAGAAAACAAGAAGGACAGCAGTGTTTCTTTATGAACACGGCATGTCTGTCTCTCTCGGGAGGACCGTGAGGCTCCGGCAAGGCTCAGCAGTGCTGGTGCTGAACTCAGGTGGAGATAAAACGTATAGACGGAGCGAGGTGGGCTCTTACAGGAACGTGGATCAATTTGCTAGCTAAGAAGGGTCAGTACCCAGAGCAAGAAAAGTTTGTGGAGGAAACTCACGGACCCCAGAGCTATAGAAACGGAATAACAATTCCTGCTTTTCAACCTGCGGTTACCTGGATAATCTCATGTAATGTTAGAGAAAAATACGGAAGGCACCAGAGTCAGTGTCCCTGCAACAAGACAGAAAGATTGGGGGTGTTCTGAAGGTTGAACAACAGTTTGGTGGCATGTCTGGGGTTCACGGACAGGTCTTTATTCCTTCCCAGTGGTTTTTGTCATGTAAAGGGCTAAATGTCTTCACAGCTACAATGTAGTGCATGTTTTACATATATGGGTCTATCCTCACTTCAGTCATACGGGAGTGGTATTATTCTCTTTATTTAAAGATGGCAGCATTAAAGCTCACAGAGAGATTAAGTGACAGACCCGAGGTCACACTTGGGTCTGTTTATTCAGCAAATATTCGGCCACCATTTTGTGCTAGGCCTGGGGGTTCTCAGATACCAAGCAGAGTGGCACAATTCAGATGAAGACATTCCTGAAAGGTCTCAGCCAAAACAACCTGTATTTTAAAGAATTTTTTTTAAAAGGCTAAAACAAGCATTTGGCGCACCACGGTTTTTTGTGCTAACGGGCTGAATTCCATGTAGAAACGAGAAATGCCGAAATGGTTTGGAAGCATTGCAGATGTGCCCAAGTTCATTTTATTAATTAAGTAAGCCTGGATGCTAGTTCAGTTGCTATGCACCAGAGCTCCCGGGAAATGCATGCTGAGGCAGAAAGAAATACACATAAATCTTTAAGGAGATTTATATGTAATGCAGGTGGGGATTTTGGAGGTTGGGAGGTATCATGGGGCTGCAGATCCATGTTATTCAGCACAGAATCCAGTTACTTAAAAGTTGTGCCTGGCTGGGCGCAGTGGTTCATGCCTGTAGTCCCAGCACTTTAGGAGACCAAGGCGGGCAGATCATGAGGTCAGGAGATTGAGACCATCCTGGCTAACATGGTGAAACTCCATCTCTACTAAAAATACAACAAAACATTAGCCAGGTATGGTTGTGGGCTCTTGTAGTCCCAACTACTCTCGAGGCTGAGGCAGGAGAATCGCTTGAACCTGGGAGGTGGGGGTTGCAGTGAGCTGAGATCGCACCACTATACTCCAGCCTGAATGACAGACCAAGACTCAGTCTTTAAAAAAAAAAAAAAAGTTGTACCCATGGTCTGTGCTATCCCCAGCCACATACCAGCTGGGGAGGGATACATATCACAGTAAAAAAGTAATTTTTTGTGTGGCTTTGGACCTACTCACTTTGCAGGAATCCCAGACTGCTTCACTTTCCCCCAGCTCATCATATGGCCCAGGGGTTTGAATGAGCTTGCTCCTTCCACTATGCACCAGGCTCCTGCCTGCCCCAGCTGCAGCTGCCTCTTCTCCTTGGGAAGCTGCTGGTGCCGCTGAGGCCTGACATCCCCCTCCAGCTGGAAGCTGGCCTGGCTGACCTTCGGCTGCCCTGTCCCTGTCTGGCTGCAGAGACTGGCCTCAGGGGTAATCCTGTCTTTAACACGCGGCCTCCTCTCGCCCAGAGGTCACAGAAGACTGCATCCAGAGCTTGCCTTGTCTGGAGGAGGCTTTAATGAAACAGCTCTTCTATTTATTTGTGTTGCTGCCTCTGTTGCCCGGGGCCATAGTCCCCAAGAGGGGAGGCTGCGGTATGGGGGAGGAGACTCAGAGGGAACAGCCCACTTTCTCCCCAGTCACCTAGCCCCTGACACTGACCTGCTGTCTGTCCTTGCACCAATCCTGTATCCTTTCTCCTGTCTTTGTCCGACTGGAATCCTACGGTGAATACAGTTTCATTTGCACCCTGCAACACTCACTAAAGGAAACCAGTTTCCCTAAACGTGAGCGTTCCACCAGAGGGAAAACAAAGGTCATTCAGTCACATGGAATCTGATTAACACAAAGTCCCAGACAAGCACCCCTGGATTAAATGCTTTCTTAAGCCACTCCTGCCCGGGGGGCAGCAGGAGCTATTTTAACTGTGGTGGAAGACCCAGCAGTGCCTGAAGTTGTCCAGTGTGATGTGTTTAGTTCCCATATTTCAAGGCAGCTTTCCTAATGCTATTTTTACATTATGCATTTTTTTAAACAATGAAACTATTGCTTATATTTATAAGAAAAGGAATAGAAAAACCAGTTTTATACATTGGAATCAAAGATTTTTAAAAATTACTTTTAATGAGAATCAGGTTTACTGTGGTCTAATTTACATACAACAAGATTCACACTTTTCAGTGTACGATTTGGCAACAGGTGTAGACAATTGTGTAACAACTGCAATCAAGTGTTCAGCCCCTTCTCTCCACCCCCCAGAAAAGTTTCCCTTGGCCAGGAGCCATGGCTCACGCCTGTAATCCCACCATTTTGGGAGGCCGAGGGGAGAGGATCGTTTGAGGCCAAGAGTTCAAGACCAGTCTGGGAAACATAACAAGACCCTGTCTCAAGGAAGAAAAGAAGTTTCCTGTAACCCTTTGCAATGAACTTTCCACCCTCCAACCTCCAGCCCCTGGCAACCATCAATCTGCTTTCTGGTCCTATAGTTTACCTTTCTTTCCCAGAATATCACATAAATGGAAGCACACACTTTATCTAGTCTCTTGTGTCTGGCTTGTTTCGCACAGAGGATGCTTTGAGGCTAATCCAGGATGCTGCGTGTATCAGCTCCTGATTCCTTTTTATTGTTGATTCATAGTTCCTTATGTAGATGCACTGCAGTTTGTATATTCTTTCACCAGAAGATGGACATTTAGTTTCCAGTTTTTAGCTATTAAAAATAAAGCTGCTATGAACTTTGTGAGGACATATGTTTTCATTTATTTGGGGTAAACACCCATTAGTGGGATTGCTGGGCCATTTGGCAAGTATATGTAGAACTTTTTTTTTTTTTGCAAAAAGGGGGAGGTTAGGAATGTTTCTGGGTGGTTTGTACAGGAAGTGAAATTTCAGAGTGATGAGTTTGAAGACTCAGCTCAGCTGTGGGCTCTGTGGCCTTTCAGGGCCTGTACCTGTGGCTGTGCTGTGAGTCGGTAGACTCGCTTTGTTGCATTGTTGCTCTAGACACAAAGGAGGGGCAGACCTGTTTCATTCTTAGGTGTCTCCGCCTCTTACCGACAGCATGACCTTGGACGAGTACTTGAACTCATTGGGTTTTATTTCCTCAGCTGTAACGTGAGCATTCCAGCAGGGGCGCTGCAAGGATGTTTGTTCTTTATTGTGTAATCCAAGCACAGCCGCAAGGATTTTTTTTAAGTATACAGGTGAGAAGTGTAGAACGATGCCCGGCATGTAGCAAGTGCTCAGTAAACACTCCCTGCTTAAAGTGAGAAGGAGAATCAGAACTAGAATCTCAAATGAAAATGATTGCGGCAGAGCTCATTTGTCTTCCTAGAAAGCACTGATATTTTGATATAAATATGCTCATAATTGACATAAAGAATTTGTTCAGGCCGGGCCCGCTGGCTCATGCCTGTAATCCCAGCACTTTGGGAGGCCGAGGTGGGTGGATCACGAGGTCGAGAGATCGAGACCATCCTGGTCAACGTGGTGAAACCCCGTCTCTACTAAAAATACAAAAAAATTAGCTGGGCACGGTGGCGCGTGCCTGTAATCCCAGCTACTCAGGAGGCTGAGGCTGGAGAATTGCCTGAACCCAGGAGGCGGAGGTTGTGGTGAGCCGAGATCGCGCCATTGCACTCCAGCCTGGGTAACAAGAGTGAAACTCCGTCTCAAAAAAAAAAAAAAGAATTTGTTTATTCATTCAGCACTTCTTTACTGAGTGCTTTCTGTGGGTCAGGTGAGGAGGCCCTGTCTTGATTCCTGCAGAATTTATAGACCAGGAGGAAAGAGAGGCAGAACGAAAGGCATGTGTTATAAGTAACTACAAACTCCTCCAATAAGTGCGTCAAAAGAAAAGGACAAAGGGCTTGCAAAGAACGTCCAATGTGAGAAATCATGCCGCCAGCACCATCAACCCACTTTGCATCAGTACCGTGCATCGGAGTCTGTAACTTTAGCTCAGTTATTGACTCTGATGAAAGGGAAGTGAAGTCCAGCCCCTCCTGACCTCTTCCAGTGATGGCTGGAAAATCATCTCCTCCTATGTTTATCAGTCATCAGCAAACATTTGGCTGGTGCCCTTTAAAATCAAACTACCCTCCTAGGCACAGAGGAAACGTACAGGCAGGATGCAACATTGCTTCCCCTGCCGGGGAGTTGACAACATTGTGGAGGATGAGACCAGTCTAAGTATACAGTGACAGCGCCTCTCCCTTCTGGAACTGCACAGATGCAATGGCTGATGAAACCTTGATGGGTTAAGAGGTAAGCACCATTTCTCCAACCCAGATTTACCAAGGGGATGATGTCGCACCTGGGCTTGGGACACACACTGGCCACCTTTGCCAAATGGGGCCCACAGACCTGGAGGGTCTTCTCCTTGGGGGCCATGAGGAGGGGAGAAATTGCCTGAGGAGGAGGCCGTGATGCAACAAAACACCAGGGCTCGTCCTCCCCCCAGCCCCCGAAGCCAGATGGTGTTTGCCAGAGACCTCCGGAGGAAGCTGAGTGTGAACAAGCAGGAGTCCCGCGGTGGAGATATGCAACATGTCTTGGCAAATAACAAGTTTCTGAAAATTGGAAAGGCGCTCGTGGCTGAAAGCCACTCCTGATGTGCCAGAGCCTCTGGGATGGACAGGCTTGCTCTTCTCTTGGGTCTCAGCCAGGTCCAGCCAATGGCAGTGAGTGGACAAATGGTCTAGCTAATATCATCCACGGGTCTCACTTGAGTTCTTACCTCAGTTGCCAGCTGTGCTTTCTGAAGGCCTTCTAAGTGCTAAGCATGGTGCTCAGTCCTATGGGGAATCCAGGATGGATGATGATATGGGTTGTGTTAGGTTTCCAGTACCCCCAATTCTTTTAGGGGGTCTCCTCCTTCGCCATCCCAATCAGGTGCTGTTATGGGAGCACCCATCATGGTGTCCTCCCCTTCCTAGTCACGAGACGGTCACACGGTTCAGCCCAACCCTTCCACCCCTTCCCCTGGCAGCAGTGGTTGGATTGGGCTGGTCATATGACTTGAGTTGGGCCAACTACAGACTTTTACTGGGACTTCTCAGTTTGGGACCACAGGCGTGCGGCTTTGTGATACACTGCTGCACTGAATTGCCCTTCTTAAAATTCCCTTTCCAGTGTGTTTTCAGACAGGGTGGGCCACAAAAGACGTGCTTTTAGAAGACTCAGGACAGAAAAGCAGCAGCAGCAGCCCTGTGCAGCACACACACCTTCTTCCTGGTTACTCAAACACTCACGGACACCTGGCCATGAAGGAACAGACATGCGTGAAGTCCCTGATCAGCTGGCATTAGGTTAGGGAGACTACCCTGGAAGGCATAACTTGCAATGCCTTTAAACACAGCTTCAGCCTTCTCTAGACGTGAGCTTCTGCCTGTGGCTGTGGAGCCCTGCCTGGTTCCGACCTTGCCTTCTGGAAGCCTGCCCTAAAGATTTCTGGCATTATTAACCAGACAGTTCCTCACGATCAATTTCTAGGGATGGGTTTGATTGTGTTTACCTGACTGGACCCTGACTGGTAGAACAAGAGACAGAGTTTTGCCTTTGAGTTATGCTGGTACAGTTGGCTAGTTGTCCCATGCATCTGTTCTCTTCTCTCATTAGACTGAAATTTTTAACTAGGCTCCTGGAATTTAACTAGGCTCATATCCACCCACAGGTTCAAAATTCAAGACACTGGGTACTGTGGCTCAGGCCTGTAATCCCAGCACTTTGGGAGGCCAAGGCAGACAGATCACGTGAGGCCAGAAGTCTGAGACCAGCTTGGGTCACATGGTAAAACCCTGTCTCTGCTAAAAATACGAAAACTAGCAGGCGTGGTGGGGCATACCTGTGGTCCCAGCTACTCAAGAGGCTGAGGCAGGAGAATGGCTTGAACCTGGGAGAGGTGGAGGTTGCAGTGAGCTGAGATCTCACCACTGCACTCCAGACTGGGTGACAGAGCAAGACCTTGTCTCCAAAAAAAAAAAAACCTCAAAAGAGAAATATAGTATGGTAGTCCCCTTTCATCCAGAGGGGACACATTGCAAGACACTCACTGAAGCCTGGAACCATGGATAGTACCTAATCCTGTATTACAATGTTTTTTCTATACATACATACATACCTATGATAAAGTTGGATTTATAAATTAGGTACAGTATTCTTCAACTTTGGGACACGGTTAAGTAAAATAAGTGTTACTTGAACACAGCGCTGTGATACCCCCTGAGCACTGAGGGCAGAATTTATCTTCACACACATTAGACACAATTTTGGCCAATGTCAGCCAAGGTCCTGGAGGCGGGGCTGCTCCCTCAAGTGTCCTGGGATGCCCCCTTCACTTCCTACACCCGCCCTGGCTCCAGCAAACCCAGCCACTCGCACCCACAGCCACATTAGTTGCACAGCCGTGGGACTTCATTAAAAGCCGCTGAATTGACCACTTTAAAGGAATACATTTTACGGTAGGTAAGTTATATTGAAATAAAGCTGATATTCAGAAAGTTTATTTAAAAATAAGCTATCACACAGAAAAACACAAATAATGAAAGGAAACTGAGAATGGCATTCTGGGGAATGAGTCCCTTACCCAAGGTGGAAAGCAGAGGTAGGTAATCAGCAGAGAAAGCGGGTGTGGGGTGAGGCAGGAGGTCCTGTCTGCCCAGGAGGAGGAGCCTCAGGAGAAATGGGCAGACAGCTGCTTCGGGCACTGCCAAGTGGTCAAGGAGGATCCAGACCAGTACAAAGGGCATGAACCAATCAGGTCACCAATGTCCCCAAGAGAGCCATGCCAGCAGTGACTTGCAGAGCTGGGTGTGGGTGAGAGGAATTTGGAAAAGTGGTAGGATGAGGCAAGCTCTTTAGGAAGACCTGAGTACATTTTTGGCCCAAAAGCCACTCCCCTCCCTGACTCCCAGAGTGACGGCAGTGGGAAGAGGCTGAGAGAGCAGGAAGAGGGATGGCCTGGCCAAGGAGTCGGGACCGAGGTCTTTTCCAAATTGTGATCTTTTCTCCTTCATCTCTGGTCAACTTTCATAGCAGGCATATTCGCTTAGGATATTCGAAAACTTAGTTTCTCAGGCCTAAAAGCCCTTTGACATGATAATAATCGTAACTGACTTTAAGAGTATAACTCATTGGACATAAGCATAAAGTGGTTTTATTCCTTCCAGTAACTGCCCCTGGATAATGTCACATTGAACCCTTTTTTTCTTACTAAGGTCCCTTCATCACACCATCTTGACCTGATTCTAAAATTATTCATTATTCTTCGTTACTAAAACAGTCTTATTTTGCCACTGAGAGCTCAGTCCTTACCATTGAAAAGGGCTGTCACTGCTTTCAGCAAAGGAGTGGGTGTGATTTGGCTTTGAGTCCCCTCTTCAGTAAGAGCAGGCTCCCCCATTCCAGGGCAGGAAGTGGGCAGTCTCCCCTCATGACTGTCACCGGGGGGCTGTCTTCCCGGCCTCTCAGTGCTCACGCTCTGCTCTGCTGGCAGCCTCACCAGAGGTGGTTACCTTCAGATGGGCAGTGCGGGAACTTTCTCTTGGAAGAGCTGTTCAGTTTCACCTCCACCACTGGGAATTATTCAGCCCCACCAGCAATACGGGTCCTCAACACATTCTCTAGACCCATTCCTTTGATCTTGAAGTGCCCCTGGGCCTTGTGCCTCCTATAACCTTATAACTTTGTGCTCCTTCATTTCCATAGAAACTGCGGGGCTCCTCTTCCACAGCCTATGAGGACCATGAACAATCACTCCATGACCCAGCCGGGACTCCCTAAGAAGAAGAGTTGCCAGATAAAATGTGAGATACCCAGTTAAATTTAATCTTCTGAAAACAGAGTGTAATTTTTTGCTAAACCATCTTGCATAGTATTTGGAGCATCCTCATACCACATAGTTATTCATTCTTTATCTGAAATTCAAATTTAAGTGGGCACCTTGCATTTTTCTTTTTTTTTGAGACGGAGTTTCGCTCTTGTTACCCAGGCTGGAGTGCAATGGTGCGATCTCTGTTCACAGCAACCTCCACCTCCTGGGTTCAGGCAATTCTCCTGCCTCAGCCTCCCAAGCAGCTGGGATTACAGGCACGCGCCACCATGCCCAGCTAATTTTTTTTGTATTTTAAGTAGAGACGGGGTTTCACCACGTTGACCAGGATGGTCTCGATATCTTGACCTCGTGATCCACCCACCTTGGCCTCCCAAAGTGCTGGGATTACAGGCGTGAGCCACCGCGCCCGGCTGCACCTTGCATTTTTATGCACTGAGTTTGGCAACTGTACAAAGAGTCAGACTCCGACACAGGCTTTCATACAGGAAGTTTACTGGGGAATACTCTAATGGTCAACAGCCCGGGAGGGAAGGCAGCTGAGCCCTGCAGAGGGAAGGTGAACTGTGATGCAGTTGCAATGAAGGCCTCAGCCAACCCCACGCAGGGGCCCCTGAGCGGGCACTACCCTTCAGAGTCATCCCACATTGAGGGAGATGGTTGGGGCTTTATATCTGTATTAGTCCATTCTCACACTGCTAGAAAAGACATACCTGAGACTGGGTAATTTATAAAGGAAGGAGGTTTAATTGACTCACAGTTCAGCATGGCTGGGGAGGCCTCAGGAGACTTACAATCATGGTGGAAGGGGAAGCAAACATGCCTCTCTTCACATGGCAGCATGGAGAAGTACGGAGCAAAAGCAGGGGAAGAGCCCCATATAAAACTGTCAGATCTCATGAGAACTCACTCACAATCACAAGAACAGGAGCATGGGGTAACTGCCCCCATGAGTCAATTACCTCCCAGTGGGTCCCTCCCATGAGACATGGGGATTATGGGAATTACAGTTCAAGATGAGATTTGGGTAGAGACACAGTCAAACTGTATCAATACTCAGCACCGAACATTGCTGGGGGTGGGTGGACCCTGGAAGGAGGTATGACCTTGGGCAAGGTGGTGCTCTTCAGGGAGGGTGAATCCACAGTGAGAGGTTTGGCTAAGAGCTGTCAGTCCCCGGCACCTCCAGACCACACCAGCTATACCCCATCAGATAGAGACCAGGTGCCACTGATGCACCCCACGTCATCAAAGATTTCAAAGCGGCTCAGACAGAGAATCCAGTAGCAGGAGAATCTGAATCGTCCTAAGGACAAAGGGCAAGAGAGCAAAGTAGGAAGAAACTGGACTCCAGCACGCTGGATGAGAGCCGTGATGGAAACAACGATTTTGTTTCTGCAAAATTCCATTATCAGCCTCTTGCTGGGTATAAAATTTGGACACCGGTGCTTGGGTTTTATAGGAGTTGAAGAGCCTGAAGCACTCGTGCAGCATTTAACCCTCTTCCCTTTCTAACACTGGGGGCCGGGCATGGTGGCTCACCTGAGGCCTGTAATCCCAGTTTTTTGTGAGGCCACAGCAGGCAGATCTCCTAAGGTCAGGAGTTTGAGACCAGCCTGGCCAACCTGGTGAAACTCCATCTCTACTAAAACTACAGGCCGGGCTTGGTGGCTCATGCCTATAATCCCAGCACTTTGGAAGGCCAAGGCGGGTGGATCACAAGGTCAGAAGTTTGAGACCAGCCTGGCCAATATGGTGAAACCCCATCTCTACTAAAAATACAAAAATTAGCAGGGCGCGATGGCTGGCACCTGTAGTCCCAGCTACTTGGGAGGCTGAGGCAGGAGAATCACTTGAACCCAGGAGTTGGAGGTTGCAGTCAGCCAGGATTGCGCCACTGCACTCCAGCCTGAGTGACAGAGCCAGATTCCATCTCAAAAAAAATAAAAATACAAATATTAGGCAGGTGTGCTGGTGGGTGCCTGTAGTCCCAGCTACTCCGGAAGCTGAGACACGAGAATTGCTTGAACCCAGGAGGCAGAGTTACAGTGAGTCGAGATGGCACCACTGCACTTCTGCCTGGGTGAGGAAGCAAGACTCTGTCTCAGAAAAAGAAAGAAAGAAAGAAAGAAAAAGTAAAACACTGGGGCTCTTGGAGAATTCTTTTCCTTTAGAAGAGGTGCTTACGGAGCTTACATCTGGGAGGCGAGGCTCCAAGTCACCACAGCACAGGCAGTAGTGTTGCTTCTCCGAGGCAGCTTCCCCACTGAGACAACACAGGTCTGTCCTCACCCCTTGCACCTGTCCCCAGGTCCTTCCTCTCTTTCTCCTCTCTTCCTCTGTGGCCCCACCCCACCCACCCATCACTCTCATCCTCTTCCTTTGCTCCCATGCCCCAGGGTGGGGGCAGGATCTATCTTTGGACACATTGGATAATGTTTTTGGCGGCCTTAGCTGAGGCCTCCAAGGTGGGGCCTCCCCTTCGGGTGTCCTGGAATGCCCCCTTCACTTCCTACGTCTCCGCTGGCTCTGGCAAACCCAGCCACTCACACCCACAGCCACACCCAGATCTTGTCATCACCGGCTGCTCCCCTGACACACCCCTGACTCCATCCTCCCACTTGCTGGCCACAGCCCTGTGTTATTCCAGCTCCCTCCCTCCCTGGCTCCCCTGGGTTTGCTTCCTGGGTCCCTCCCTAGACCACAAGTCGGTCCTTCAGCTGCTCTCCTACTCTAACTTCCTTCCCTCCAGCTTTTCCTCGAACACCACCTGCCTCCTCTCCTCTCTCCTGCAGCCTGCTGGGAGCTGTGGGGTTGAGCATTGGTGATGTCTCCAGAAGCCAGTCAGCAATGAAGGGATCCAAGGCCTCCAGCCCACCAGGCCCGGTCCTTGCAGGTGACCTCCCCTCCTCCTCACAAGGAAACACGGAGGCCCTCAAAGGAGGTCGTCCCAGCTTCCTGCCCCTGCCCCTCCCCACTCAAGACCCCTGCACCTCCCTCAGCTTGCTCTTCCCTCCTGTCTCCTAGGAAGGCAAGGTCCTCCCTGTCCAATGTCTCTGCCATCCAGGCCCTGAACCCTTTCTCTTCCTGCATTTTCAGCCTCCCGAGCTGGAATTACAGGTGCACACCACCACACTTGGCTAATTTTTGTATTTTTAGTAGAGACGGGGTTTCTCCATGTTGGCCAGGCTGGTCTTGAACTCCTGACCTCAGGTGAACCTCCTGCCTTGGCCTCCCAAAGTGCAGGAATTACAGGCGTGAGCCACCGTGCCCAGCCCGGCTCAGTCTTTCCTGATGTGTGAACATACTCGAGACTCTCCACGACCTTTAAAGAAGTAATCAGTTGATCCTCTGCTTCCACCGAGATATCCCCAGATCTCTATTCTGTTGGCATTCAAGTTATTCGAGGGAATACATTTCCCTTCCACCTACCCCACCTCCCTATCATCCCATTGCAGACTCTGAAATAGAGTCTGCAAAGGGAAATAGGCCTCCTGCCCCCTAACTTCCCCGCCCCCTAACTTCCCCGCCCCCTAACTTCCCCGCCCCCAATGTCCCCGCCCTCTAACTTCCCCGCCCCCTAACTTCCCCACCCCCTAACTTCCCCGTCCCTAACTTCCCCGCCCCCTAACTTCCCCGTCCCAACTTCCCCGCCCCCTAACATCCCCGCCCCCTAACTTCCCCGTCCCTAACTTCCCCGCCCCCAATGTCCCCGCCCCCTAACTTCCCCGCCCCCTAACTTCCCCGTCCCTAACTTCCCCGTCCCTAACTTCCCCAACCCCTAACATCCCCGCCCCCTAACTTCCCCGCCCCCTAACTTCCCCGCCCCCTAACTTCTCCGCCCCCAATGTCCCCGCCCCCTAACTTCCCCGCCCCCAATGTCCCCGCCCCCTAACTTCCCCGCCCCCTAACTTCCGCACACCCTGACTTCTCCACCCCTAACTTTCCCACCCCACCTAGATCCTGGCCCGTGTCAGCCTCTATCATGGGGTCTCTTGCCGCACGTCTTGGCTCTGTCGACCGTTCCCTCCTTGAAAGTCTTCTCAGCCTCTTCTTCAGCCTTCAGGGTGTCACCCTTGGTATTGTCATGGGTTCTTTCATTCCCTGTCCTCTTCCTTCCTCCCTCTGCTCATGCGCGTGCTCCCCATGGCTTTCTCCTCCTCCAAGAGGCCCATGACTCCCAAAGCGTCACCATCCCCCACACCCCACCCGGTGCTCTCTGGGGATCGCTAGCCCAGGTCTGCAGCTGCCTCCTAGACCTCCCTCCTAGTGTCCTGGGGGCTCCTCTTCAGCTCAGCACTGCCAAACCCACAGATCTTCCCCATCCGGATGGCCAAGTGTGTGCACCTCCTTCCACCAATGGCTCATAGCCAGAAATCATGGGGGCACATTGAATTCTTTCCATTTTCTCCTTTTATATCCAGTCTGGATAGAAAACCAATATACTAGACAGCTGGCAGCCTCTGAAGGACAAACCAAAGTTAAACTTGCAGTTTCTTAGTGCTCTAATCTTATGACTTGCATTGAGCACTGGCGTGTGTTCATTCCTTCACCTCCTTCCCTCACTAACTCACCCAGCCTGAAGCAAGAGCTGAGTGTCTTCGAGAATCAGTGGTGTGTCTTCGAGATCTTCAATGTGGGCAGCTGCCCTCAGGGTCCTCTGGGCCAGGCCAGAGAGATAGAAAACAGATGACTGAGGGCATGGACCTGTGCCAGCATGTGCACAGGACACCCACAAAGGAGACACCGGTGCCAGCTCAGGGGGGAGGGGACGCTTCTCCAAAGAGAGTAGAAGCTGTCTTGGCCAAGACATGCTCAGCAGTGAAATCCAAGAGTCCAGAAGAGTGTTTGACGTGCTAGAATCACCCTAAATATTTGATGAGTCGGTGAGTAAATGCATGTGTTTGTTATAACCCATAGAATAAAATCAGAACCCATGGGTCTATGGTAATATAAACAAACAATTGGATAAATAAATAAATGGTTGTGGGGAAAAGGACAGGCCTTCCTTTCGGTAGAATTCCAGCTACAAGATGTGGAAGCAATGATGGAAACAGGGAATCGCCAGTCGGCAAACCTAACAGTAATCATTGTTTCAGGCAAGAGTCAGCCATGGATGCTAAGATTAATGCATGAGATGGGCTGAGAGACGATATTTATGTGTTTTCAGTGGATTTCCCTACCAAGGAAAAAAGAATAAGGTGACCGTGACGAAACCTGGCAGATGTCACCTTATCCAAGTGATCAAAGTCAGCAAATAAAGGGACATGGGGACCTCCTGAGGATGTGATGCCTTCAAAGGACACATCACTTCTGTGGCATTCTTTTTCATTTTTTAATTATTTAACACCTTTACTGAGGTATCATTCACCTATCATATAATTCAAGCACTTAAAGATGCAATTCAATGATTTTTGTAAATTTACAGATTTATGTATCACTAGAATCTAATTTTAGAATATTTTCATCATCTGCAAAAGAAACTCTGTGCTGATTAGCAGTCACCCCCTCAATTTCCACCCTCACCTCAGCCCTAGGCAACCTGTAATCTATTTTCTGCCTCTATAGATTTGCCAATTCTGGATATTTCATATTTATGGCATCATGCATGGTCTTTTGTGGCTTGCTATTTTCACTCAGCATAATGTCTCAAGGTTTATTCATGGTGTAGCATGTATCTGTATTTTATTTCTCTTCATTGCTCTGTAATATTCCATTATATGAATAGATCACATTTTGCTTATCCATTTATGAGTTGATAGGCCTTGAAGCTGTTCTGATTTTCTATTATGAACAGTGCTGCCATGGACCATTCACACACCAGTTTCGTGTGGATGTATGTTTTTATTTATTTATCTTGGATATATACACACATATATATCTTTTTATCCATCTTTCTATATACATACATACATAGGTACATATGTGTTTATAAACAACACACACACACAGATACACACACATACACCCTTAGGAGTGGAATTGCTGGGTCACATAATAATTGTAAGTTTAACGTTTTCCGGAGCAACTATGTTATTTTACATTCCCACCAGTAATGAATAAAGGTTGCAATTTCTCCATATCCTTGACAACACTTGCTACTGTCTATCTTTTTTATTTAAGCCATTTCTGGTGGGTGTAAAGTGATATCACTGTGGTTTTGATTTGCATTTCCCTAATGACCGACGATGTTGCAAATTCTTTCATAATCGATTGGCCATTTGTATATTTTCTTCTTTGGAGAAAGTTGTATTCAGATTCTTTGTCCATTTTTAAATTGGGTTACTGGTCTTTTTATTTTTGAGTTGTAAGAATTATTTACATATTCCAAATGCAAGTTTCTTATCATATCTATGATATGCAAATATATTCTTTCACTCTGTGGATTGCCTTTTTATTTTCTATACTATCATTTGTAGCACAAAAACTTTTAATTTTGATGTGGTCTTATTTATCTGTTTTCTGTTGTGACTTGCACTTTTGGTGTCAGATATAAAGAACCATTACCTAATTCGAGTTCATGAAGATTTACTTGTAAGTTTTCTTTCAAGTAGTTTATAGTTTTGGCTCTTACACTTAAGTCTGTGACCCAATCGGGGGCTAATTTTGAATTCGAATCCTCTTTTCTCTCCCTCGTAGACACTTGTGATAACATGTCACACCCACCCGGACAATTCAGGACAATCTCCCCATTCCAATATCCTCAACTTAATTACATCTCTAAAGTCCCCTTTGCCATATAAGGTGACATTCCCAGGCTCTGGGGGTTAGGAAATAGAGATATTGTGAGGCCACTATTCAGCCAACGGCAGTGACGTTGGTGAAAATAATTTCCCCACAGCTAGGTTGCAGTGACAGAACTCAGAGGGCTGAGGTGTACCTAGGACCTGGGATGGATGACCCATTTGAGACTTGAGAATGGGCTTGTATTAGTCAGGGTTCTCCAGAGAAACAGAACAACTAGGTTCCCTCTCTCTCTCTTTCTCTCTCCCTCTCCTACCCTCTTGGAGGGACTGGAAGAATCCCAAGATCTATAGTTCAAGGTCCAAAGAAGCAGGAGAGCCAATGGCATAGGTCTCAGTCCAAGTCTGAAGGCATAAGAAGACCAGTGTCCCAGCCTGAAGACCACCAGGCAGAGAGGAACGTCTCCTTCCTCAGCCCTTGGTTCTATTGAGACCTTCAACAGATTGGATGAGGCCCACCCACACTGGGGAGGGCATGTGCTCTACTCAGTCCGCCAATTCAAATGTTCATTCCATCCAGAAACACCCCCACAAATACGGCTGGAATAGGGTCTGACCAGATATCAGGGCAAGTTGACCCATAAAATTAACCATCACGGAGCTGAAACGAAACCGAACTGAACAAAACAGGCATCTGCGAGGAAGAGAAGGAATGGCCAGTCAGAAAAGGCAGAGGGCAACAGGAGAGGATGGTGTCGGGATGCTCTAAGAGGGGCAGATTAAAAAGGGGGTGTTCAGCATCGACAGGCTCACCACGAAGACAGTAAGTGGACTCAGAAACTCCCTCTGCCTTGGTCATGGGGCTTAGACTTCGTCAGGGTGTGGGGAACCGCGGGCTGTGGGAGAGGGACTGACTGACGGATGTCTGATATGGAAACAGGAGCTGCAGATGCAGAAACAGGGATATACATGATTATTATTACATTATTTATTTATTTATTTATTTTTTGAGACAGTGTCTCCTTCTGTCATCCAGGCTGGAGTACAGTGACATGATCTTGGCTCACTGCAACCTCCGCCTCCCGGGTTCAAGCGATTCCCCTGTCTCAACCTCCCGAGTAACTGGGAGTACAGGCAGGCACCACCATACCGGCTAAGTTTTGCATTTTTTAAGTAGAGATAGGGTTTTGCCATGTTGGCCGGGTAGTCTCAAACTCCTGACCTCAAGTGATCTGCCCACCTCAGCCTCCCAAAGTGCGGGGATTACAGGCGCCAGCGACTGCGCCCAGCCTTTTTGTTGTATTTTTTTTTTTTTGTAGAGATGGGGTCTCCTTGTGATGTCCAGGCTAGTTCAAACTCCTGGCCTCAGGCGATTCTCCTGCCTTGGCCTCCCAAAGGGCTGGGATTACAGGAATGATCCACGGATCCCAGACGGATGTACATTACTTTTTAGGAGCTTAGCTGAAACGGAAAATAGAAGCAAAAAGCACAGTCTGGGGGTGAGGACGAAGGGCCCCAGACTTTTAGGGGCCAAAACCAGAAAAGTCTCTGAGAGAGCAGAGTAGCCTCAGCCCTCCAACTTAATAAAGAAAGACATGATGGAAACGTTGTGGCCCTCAGTTTTTCAACTCTAACTGTGACGGGGAGCCTCTATCTTCCCTGCTTAGACCTTCAAAGCTATGTTTCCAGAGCATAACGTGACCAAGAACATTCATATCACCCCAAATATTATAAAATTAGAAGCACTTGCAAGCCCAGCCCTCAAAGATGGGATGAGATGACTTCCTTTGCTCTGGTGCTCGTGTGGGTTTGTGAGTCAGGAAAGTGCTATGTTGAGAATGAAATCCCATAGCTTGCCCCTGTATGGGCAAAACACCTTTCCTTTTCCTTCTGAACATCTTTCTCTTCTTTTTTCTTGGCAAGGGCATGATATTTGTTTGGAGAAAAGTGGGTTAATCTGGAGAAATCACGATAACTGGACCTTGCCTTTTCTGGGGTTCGTTTTCATTCTGCCTTGTGGAAAATGAAGCCACTCTCCCAGTTTGTAGTTTTATCCTCCCTTCTGTCCTCCTCACTAGGTTTGCTTCTCTCTCCTCTTCTCTAGGCGCTCTTCTCTGGCCTGCAATGGTTTGTGCTATACTTTCACATTCTCCTGCCTTTGTTCTCCACTTGTTTCACTCCAGCCCCTCCTACCCACCCACCCTGCGTTCCTCTGTTCTCCCCCATTTTGATCAGGAGAAGCTGCTCCCCGAAGAATCTGAGACCCTGTTCTGAGCAAGAGCTCAAGACACCACGGCAAGGCCCCCAGAGTCCTCATCTCCCTCTGGAGAGGGAGGCAGGGGACTGAGAGGAGCAGCAGCCCCAGTCCAGCCCAGCTTGCACCCAACACAGAAAGGGTGACAACCTTCATCAGCCCAGAGGCTGCAGAATCCCAGAAACACATTTGGGTCTGCCTTTGTGAAAGAAGATGATACTCGTGCAGGCAGGTGGTACTATTTTGGAGAACATTTTTATGTGCAATTTAGAGTGCACATTCTACACACAGCTCAGACAGAAATAATCAGTTTAATGTGTGTTTGCACTGTCATGCGGTCAAGCTTTAGGTGAGAGCAGATTTACACACCGAAATCAAAAGGAAATAGCAGGAGCCGTCTTCTGCTACATTCCATGACAATAAATGGTCACCCGATGGAAGGCTGCCAACCCAACTCTCCTCTCCTTTTATTCCTTCCCAGAAAGTGCTTGCGTTTGAAAGAAAATTAGTTTCCAAGGTGCGTGAGTGCCTCTGTTAAATATTGATTGTTATTAACAGGGGCACATGTAAACAAAGGCAGTGAGGGTGAAGTATGTTTCTTGTCAGGCAGTTTTCCTTAAAACAAAGTGTAAGGAAGTTTATAGGAATTCTTGAGCGGATATTTCAGTTCAAGAGGATGCCCTGTTTCTCTGATGTCAGCTACAGGAGACAGCAAACCAAGGAGCTTCACGTTAATGGCACTGGGCATTTGTCACTGTGGGTTGTCATTCAGGAAAAAGGGGTTTGCTTGCAAAGGGGCTGGGAGAGTAGAAAAATAACAGTGAAATAACAAGGTTCCCAGCATCCTTTTCAGAAAGTTCACCCTCCAAATGAAAGAATTGAAGATGATTTTTAAAATGCACACATCCTCGAAAGCAGGCGAGTGCCAATACATCAGGTGGTTAGAAGCCCCTGAGTCAAGCCATGAGGCAGATCTACATACAGGGTAATATTCAAAATATGCATGTGTCACCCTTTGGCTCCCTGAAGGAATGAATCAGTGCAGACTTTGCAAAAGCAGCCGGGCCAAGGGTGCTGGATCGCCAAGGTCAAAGACTACAGAGTTGGAGAGAAGAAAGTTTCAGATTAAAAGGGAGCATTTTCCCTCTGAATTAATTGTGATACAGGATTTGATTTTTCTTTTTTTTAAGAAAAACAGTGTTCTTCCTGCTGTGATGAATTTATTCTGGAGGTTTGAAAGGAAATGTGTCCCGGGGGGAGCATGAGGACCCTGAGTCTGGAGGGTGAAGTCGGCGATTTCAGCACATATGTTCTCATTTATCAAGGGGCGGTGCTCGGGTGTGAAGGGGGAAAATACAAAGGGTGAAAAGATTCAACGGGATCAAATTATTTTTCCATTTGTCTCAGAAGGAAAGAAAGAAAGGAAATACAAGAGGGAAGGAAAATCATTTCATCATGTGGCAACCAGGGTAGCAAGCAAGTAGCAACTTGATTTTTCAGAGCAGCTCACTCTAGGGTGTCCTGAGTTTTCCAGGGTGCAGTCTGTAACTGCGGAATTGAAAACGGCAGGAGCGCAAGAACAGAAGTTGCATGGATGTCTACAGTTGTCATCTCTGAGATGCCCTCTCTTGCGAAGATCACTCCCAGTGCCACCCGGAAGAATCGCTTCCAGGGGAAACTGGAAAAAGAAAGCGACGAAGTTGAACACTGACTTCCATGCTGGGCATGTTACAGTATTTCTTTCCCTCTGAATAAGTCTGCAAAATAAGTATGATTATCCCCATTCCAGAGATAAGCTAAAAGTTTCAATTATCTTACAGGCCTTGTTGAAAGAGGCGCAGCTAGGATCTCAGTGGAGCTGAGATGGAGCGGGGCCAGTCAGCGCCAAGCCGTTTGGTTATTCCACTCTGCCTTCCCCTGGGCTGTCCCTGACATGTTAGCTGGAGTTCTGAAGGTCCATTTAGCAACACAGAAAAGGCCACAAGCATTGCCCTCCCTCCATGGCTCACATGCTATTTTTATGTATTTTTTGAGCCAGGTTCTCACTCTGTCACCCAGACTGGAGTACAGTGGAATGATTGTAGCTCACGGCAGCCTTGATTTCCTGGACTAAAGACATCCTCTAGCCTCAGCCTCCTGAGTAGCTGGGAGTACAGGCCTGTACCACCGTGCCTGGCTAATGTTTTATTTTATTTTATTTTTGGAGATGGGGATGCTCTTGCTATGTTTCCCAGGCTGGTCTTGAACTCCTGGCCTCAAGCAATCCTCCCGTCTCAAAATCCCAAAGCTCTGAGATTATAGGTGTGAGCCACTCCACTCGGCCTTAAATGCTATCAAACAAGGGAAATCAGTAGGTTGGGTGGATGCACGCAAAGGGCAGGAATGAGAGCAACACACTGAGTCTCATTTAGGGAATAGGAACTGTGCCTTCCAGTCACTGTGGAGTAAGGCAGAATGGAGCGAGTCCTAGGGGCCCCTCACTCACCCAATCTGTGATGGGAAGAACAGTTACTCATCACCATGGGGGATTAACAGGGTCTCATTTGCTGGTCTGGTCTCTTGGCTGTACTGTAACATAAGACACTGGCTGATGATCAGAGGCTTTGCCAGCTTTAGAACACACCTAGGTGTGAACACCTTTGGGCTCTGAACCTGTTCCACTACCCACGGGCCCTTCAGAGGGTTAATGTTGACCTTCCCCATCCTGACCCTTCCCAGGGACCCACAGCCTTATCCAAGGAACTTGGTCCCACGCCCTCTGCCCTCCCGGCTCTGCAAGCCTTTCTCTCAGGCTCCTCTAGAGAGGGACACGTGGAATTCCTGTTGGTCATCACCACGTTCCAGAATTCCTCCGTGGTCACCGATTGGGCCTCACCTTGACCCTGAGTGCTGGGCTGCAGAGACATGAAATTTGTTCCCAGGTTCCCCATAGTTCAGGGGCGAGGAGGAGGGAGCTGTCCCAAAGCCCAGGCCTCTGCAGTTTTTGAAACCCAAGCCCTGCTTTTCTTTGAAGTCTAAATGTGGACCTATTGTTTTTTCCTGAGAGGAAGGTGGATGAGGAAAAAGGAGAAAAGCAGGCAGCGGTCCTGTCAAGTAAAATGACCCTAACTCTGCCTTTGAAGGGGCACAGACTCGGTCTGTGGTCAGCGTGAGAGTGAGGGGCAGGCCAGGCAGGGTGGGATTTGCAAAGAAATCAAGGGTCCTGAAATACGGTCACCGAGGGAAAGGGGCTACGCAGTCGTTCAGTTAGGAGGATGGGCCCTGGTCCTGCTGGATGTGCAAGGGCAAATGTGAGCTTGCAGTCCCCTCTCACTGCCTGTGCACTAACCCCAGGAGGTGTCTTCTGCCTCCAGCGAACGGCCCCAAACCATGAGCTTCTTCCGTCTGGAACCCTCCCCTCCCCTTAAAGTGGCAGAAACAAATGTTTGGAAACGAAGGTGAATTGAGAGTGACAGCTGGTGACCTGGTGCATGTTGAGTCAGTCAGTCCAAGCGGCCATTGGACACTGTGCTGTCAGGCCAGGGTTGATTCCGCAGACTGTGAGTCTGAGAAGCAGCCCAAACCGCTGGTCCCTATTCACGGGAGACAGGCTGTCCCCACAGGATGCATGTTTGTGTTGCCTGAGGATCCACAGGCCCCGTGGCACTGCTCCTAGCATAGGAAAAGCAGACAGAACAGGTGCAGGGTAAGGACCTGCAGCAAGGTGGAAGCCCTTTCCTCAGCCCGAGGCTTCAGCAGAAGGCTCAGCCGTCCAGCAGTCTCAGTTTCGCACATTAAAAACATGTAAGTGGGCCGGGCTTGGTGGTTTACACCTGTAATCCCAGCACTTTGGGAGGCTGAGGTGGGCGGATCACTTGAGGTCAGGAGTTCGAAACCAGCCTGGCTAAGATGGTGAAACCCGTCTCTGTTAAATACAAAAATTAGCTGGGTGTGGTGGCGGGTGCCTGTAATCCCAGCTACTCGGGAGGCTGAGGCAGGAGAATCACTTGAACACAGGAGGCAGAGGTTGCATGAGCTGAGATCATGCCACTGCACTCCAGCCTGGGTGACAGAGCAAGACTCCATCTCAAAAACAACAACAAAAACCTTGGGAGGGAGTGAGAGGCAGACCCTGGTTCAAGGCTGCAGCCCCCGTCCCTTACCATGCAAGTGACCGGCAGCATTCTCCTTTGAAGCGGATGCGGGTGGTACTAGCCGGCTCTGGGGGCTGATGCAAGGATTCAATGAGGCAACATATGAATGTTGCAACCACTTGAATAGTCCATCCCCTTCCAATTATTAGCCATCATGATTCAGCTAAAAATCAGCCAAGGAGATCTGTAGAGGGGCCAGTGTTGCCCCGAGCCAGTTGATGGAAAGTGTGGGATTTGAACCCTTGTCCGTCTGGACAGGCAGCTTTCAGGATGGCTCTGTTCACCCCACCTCCTGGAATTCACATCCTGGGCAATCCCTCCCCCATCCCATATTGTATCCATAGATCCAGCACAAGTGACTATATGTCCTGTCCACAATTAGGTGGCAAGAGTCTGTGGCTTTCATCTCCGGCTCTCCAGGTTGGTCATCACCCTCGCTCGGGAGGCCAGCCACCATGTCCGAGGACACTCAGGTCACCCATGGGGAGGCCCAGGCGGTGAGGAGCCAAGGTCTCTGAATTGCCAGCAAGGAACTTCGGCCAGGCAGCAGATGTGGGCGAGCTGGAAGCGGAGCCCGGTGTGGCAGCCAGGCTCAGCCAACAGCCCGCCTGGAACTCAGCTCAGCCTCCGGTTCCCATCCCAAAGAAACCACGAGAATAAACTGCGAGGTTTGGGGAAATTTGCTGCATAGTTGTAGACAGATACCTCTGTCTTTACATCACACCCTTCAACACTGGTTTTCATTTTGTTTACTCTTTTCAGCAAATGTTTACGGAGTACCTGCAATCTGCGCCAGGCCTCAAGCTCAGGGATCTGCGGAAGGCAACAGGGGCGGGGTGGGGGGTGGGGAGGTAGGTGTCAGCCTGGAAGGGGCCAGCAAGGGAGCAGGAAACCTTCGGGAACTAAAGCCTAAAACCCCTAAAACCAGCGTGAGCACTAAGGGCAAGGAGAGAGAGGAGGCAGAGGGGAATGGGAGAGGTTCAGAGCCATTAGGAGGGGTGGGTGGGGCACTGGTGGGTGAGTGTGAGCCGACCAAGGGCTGCTGCAGCTCTCACCAAATGTGTGCAGCCATCGGGCTCCACAGCTTCTCGGAGCCCCACGTGGGGACTGGACCCCCAGAGCTGATTCTTATCAGGTTCCCAGGAGACGGATCCTGGGAAGTGGGACTATTTCTTTCCTGGCACTGCCAGAAGAACGTTCCACAGACTGGGCGGCAGAACCACAGAAATAGATTGTCTCATGATTCTGGAGGCCGCAGAAGTTCAAGGTCAATGTGGGGGCAGGGTTGGTCTCTTCCAAGCCTTCACCCAGCCCCTGGGGGTTCCCCCACAAGCTTTGCGCTCCTTGGCCTCTGCCTCACCCGCTCTTTGCTTCATCTGCCTGTGGTCTTCATCTCTACCGCCTCTCTCTGTGTCTACATTTCCTCTCTATAAAGACACCAGTCACAGTGGATTAGGCCCGTTCTGATGACCTCACCTACACTCGATCACCTTTCTAAAGACCTTATCTGCAAATAAGGTCCTATTCTCAGGTCCTGGGGGTTAGGACTCCACATAGCTTTTGGGGTGGGAGGGGGTACTCAGTTCCACCCACAGCTGGGGCAGGGCAGGGGTAAGCTGAGGGAAGTATTTTAGAATCACCCAGGAGTTCATAAATCATGAGTCTCCAGATGGCTTTTACAATGTGCCCCGAGCAGTTAAGGAAGCAGAAACTAAGTGATTCCACTGATGTCAGAGGAAGAAGCCACCCTGTTCTCCCCATCTCAGTGCCAGCAAAAACGCAGCCCATCTTTACCTGGAGCCACAGGCGGGGTTGTCTTCAGAGGTGTATCAGGGGACTCAGGCTGCCATAACCTATAGGCCAAATGCCACAGACTGGGTGGCAGGGATGACAGAAATGTATCTCTTCCCGGTTCTGGAGGCCAAGTCCAAGGCGAAGGTGTCTGCAGGCCAGTGTCTCCTGAGGCCCCTCTCCGTGGCCCGCAGACACCTGCTTTCACGCTGGGTCCTCACATGGCCTTTCTTCATTTACGGCCCCTGGTGGCTCTTCCTTTCTGACAAGGACAGCCACCATCCATCATTCTGGAAAAAGATCTTACCCTAATGACCTCATTTAACTCAATGTCTTCCTTAACGCCCTTCTTTCCAAATGGTTACATCCCGAGGTACTAGAGCTTGGGACTTCAAAATATTAATTTTGGGAGGAGGGGGATACAGTTTAGCCAATACCAAGTGGCTACAGAGAAAGTCAGAGTTCTTACTTACTGAGGATCAGTTAAACTGGTCTTCAAGAATGGATTTCCCCCGGGAGGCTGTGGGGAGACTCCCAGCTGGAGGTGCCTCTCCAGGCTGGCAGCACCTCAGCCTTCCTTGCCTGCAGCCTCTCCCCCTCGTCCCCAGGTCTGTGGGGACAGCTCTGGGCAGGCTGTTCTGTCTCCCCTGTCATGGTGGAGTGGCTGCTGACCCTTTGAGGCCAAGCAGAGTGGACTTCTGTTTTGACTATTTGTTTTCTCACATTTTTCCTTTAAAGGTAGACTGCCTTCTCTCTCCCTTTCTTATTTTTGTCTCTAACCCCCTCCATTCCTCTTCGATGTAACTTTAAAGTGAAAACACATGGCTGCAAAGCCAGGTCTCTCCATTTACTCAGCTGCACCTACTTATTCAATTTAAACTGGAAGGCTGGTTTACAAACTTTCAAAAATAAGTCCTGCGCCAATGAGGAGAACTGTATAAACACAGGTCTGATTTCATTTCTACTTGTTGCATTTTTTTTTCCTTTCTCTCTTGCAAATGACCTTCCTAGTTTAAAAGCCAGAACATATGTGCGTACACACATAGGCACACACACATTTTCTTTCTGGAAGTTTCTTGATTTCTAATTCTGTGACAAAATAAACAGGCCTTGAACGGAAAAGGAGAATTTTTAAGAGATGGTTTCCAGCGAACTGTCAATTAACATCAGTGACATCATTCAACACAATATCAGCTTAAAGGGCTTTAGGACAGAGTGTTTGGTTCTTAGAAAAATGTCTAACTGAGTGAGTTCTGCTTTTCTCCATGAAAGACACACATGCACTAGTTTGTCTAACTGACGATCCTAATTCTCTTTCACTTTAGAAAGGAAAAGGAAGCCAGCTTCAGAAAATAGGGTGAAGGACATATTTCTGGCAGTCCAGCTGTTCATATTTTGGTACAAATGAACAAATATGAGAATGTTAGCTAACCCTGAAAATCCCTGGAAATGATTTCAAGTTGCTTTATTTTATTCTACAATAAAATCCTATGGCCATATATGTTTTTTATTTGACCCAACTGAGACACAGTATTTTGACTTCACATTTCTGAAACACACAGAGTCATCCAGAAGAGTCATTAAACTATCAGGTGTTAATTTCTTGCTGTGTGTATGGCCCAGGGCAACATGTTTTCATGTAGTATCCTGTATGACCCTCCCAAAATGCTTGTTCAGGAACCTGCCCAACATCACATTAGCAAGTAAGGGGTAAAAGATTCAAATTCACATCTTGGGTGGCGCAGTAGCTCACACCTGTAATCCCAGCACTTTGGGAGGCCAAGGTGGGTGGATCATAAGGTCAGGAGTTCGAGACCAGCCTGGTCAATATGGTGAAGCCCCATCTCAACTAAAAATACAATTAGCTAGGCATGGTGGCGCATGCCTGTGGTCCCAGCAGCCTGGGAGGCTGAGGCGGGAGAATCACTTGAACTCGGGAAGCGGAGGTTGCAGTGAGCCAAGATCCTGCCACTGCATTCTAACCTGGGCAACAGAGCAAGACTCTGTCTCAAAAAAATAAAAACAAACAAAAAAAACCCAAAACACCACGTCTTATGGAGACAAAGGCAATGCTCTTTCTCTCAACTGGGAAGTTTGAACCAGTCTGAGGTCTTGTCATATTTTCAGATGTCACAGATGAACTTCCATAAAGCAATACTTTTGTTATGAACTGAATTGTGTGCCCCTGGAATTTACATGTGGAAGCCCTACCCCCCACCGCCCTCCAAATTGCAGCTGTATTTGGAGGGAGGGCCTTTAGGGAGGTAATCAAGATTAAATGAGGTCAAAAGAATCCTATCTAATAAGATAGGACTGTGGCCTTAGGAGCAGAGGAAGAGAGACCAAGGGACCTCCCTCCCTACTCCCATCCCCTCCTTTCTCCTCCCCTCCCGCCTCAGCTTACCCAGGAAGAGGCCATATGAGGACACAATGAGAAGGTGTCTTGGCCAGGAAGGGACAGTGGCTCCCATCTGTAATCCCAGCACTTTGGTGGGGGCCAAGACAGGTGGCTCACTTGAGGTCAGGAGTTTGAGACCAGCTTGGCCAACATGATAAAACCTCATCTCTACTAAAAATACAAAAATTAGCTGAGTGTGGTGGTACATGCCTGTAGTTGCAGCTACTCAGGAAACTGAGGCAGGAGAGTCTCTTGAATCCAAGGGTTCAAGAGGTTGCAGTGAGCCAACATCACACCACTGCACTCCAGGCTGGTCAACAGAGAGAGACTCTGTCTCAAGAAAATAAATAAAATGAAAAAAAAAAAAAAGGTTCCTTCTGCAACCCAAGGAGTCCTCACTGGAAACCGATCCTGACAGCACCTTGGCCTTGGACTTCCGGGCTCTAGAACTGTGAGAAAATATTCTGCTGTTGAAGCCACCCATCTGTCATGTTTCGTTATGGCGGCCCGAGCAGACTAATACAATCATGTTGGGGGATCTTGGCTGGGGCTGCTCTCCTGGTTTTACATCCCACTGAAAGAATCAGACTCTTGCCCTTAACAGCATCCCACATTTCACCCTGTGCAGGAGCCAGTATGACAGAACCCGGAGAAGATCTTGAACTTAGGACTTTATGGAAGAAATGAAACATTAGATGACTGGACCCATACTGGAGATAAAAAACATAATGGCCTGAAAAAAAAACACTGCTAATGAAGCACAGGGAAATTCTAAAACTAGCTTCGATTTTCTACTTGGTTTAAAAACTAGTGAAAACCTTCCAGGAGGTAGGACGTAGGGTGTTACTCTGATGAAACCTAAGTTCTGCCCATCCTCAGCCTCTTACAGGCCGCCCCTGCCCCTGCACCCTGTCCCATTTTGCATATTGCAACAGCAGTTTGTGTATCAGAATTTTGTTTTAGGGAAATTAGTCCGTAGATGTGCAATTGTTGGGATTCTTCTTCAGGACATCCTGTTATCAACGTTTCTAAAGAGACGTTCTCCTTGCTCTATTTTTAAATAAATATTTGGGGTTGGTTGTTGATCTCCTCCGTCAGCTGGGCAGTTCTTCGTTCACCCCAGTTGGTTCTCTGCTTCACCTCCCCAGTTCTGCAGCAGAAGAGTGATCGCTAATGGAATTCACAAGGAAACGAATCCCGTTTGCGCCAAAGCCCTCTCTGTATAACATTATTTCACATTCCTCCAGCTGCGGGCATCCAGGGGTGTTATTAAAAAAAAAAATCATGTCTGTTCTTACATGAGCCACCCCACAATGAAGTTCAGAAAGATAGCTGTTCATTATTAATCCTGACTGCTTTCCAAACAGCTGCAGAAAATGTGAGCCGGCTCTGCCAACACTTAGTCATCGAGCGCTTTCCCTCTTCCTACGAGGACTTCCTTTGGGGCACAGGGGCCTCAGGCTTCTAGATCTTGGTTTGGTAACAAACAGAAGTGAAAACAAGCCTGAGCAGGTTAGGAGGTAACACCTCAGTGGTAACATGGAAGAAGCTTCTCATGAGTTTACTAACTATACTTTTTTTTGCCTAAGCAAAACATATGTATAATAAATGGCAAAAGTAGCTGGGCACAGTGGCTCATGCCTGTAATCCCAACACTTTGGGAGCTGAAGTAGGAGGATTGAGGCCAGGAGTTGGAGACCAGTCTGTGCCACATAGTGAGACCCCATCTCTACCAAAAAAAGAAATATATATTAGCTGAGTGTGGTGGTGTGCACTTGTAAGCCCAACTGCTCTGGAGGCTGAGGTGAGAGGATCTCTTGAGCCCAAGATTTCGAGGCTGTAAGTGAGCTGTGATTGTGCTACCACACTCCAGCCTTAGTGATAGAGCAAGACCCTACCTCTGAAAAAGAAAGAAAGAGAGAGAGAGAAAGAGAAAGAAAGAGAGAAAGAGGGAAAGAGAAAGAGAGAAGAAAAAAAGAAAGAGGAAAAAGAAATCCTGAAGCGATTCATTTTTTACTAATAAACAAGGTGGAATTGGGGATCTAGGGGGTGTGGATGGTTTTAGGAATGGATGTTGTGGAAGTAGATTTCTCACTGAGAATCTGAAGTCTCATTGATCCCAGGACAACTGTGCAGCCTGAGACTTGTAGGAGATGGGGTTCTCCAGAGGGACAGAACGAACTGGATATATATATATATATAATTTTTTTCTTTTGAGATAGAGTCTCACTCTGTCACCCAGGCTGGAGTAGAGTGGTGCCATCTTGGCTTACTGCAACCTCCACCTCCTGGGTTCAAGAGTTTGTCCTGCCTTAGCCCCCCAAGTAGCTGGGATTACAGGTGCACACCACCATGCCCAGGTTACTTTTGTATTTTTTGTAGACACAGGGTTTGTTTCACCAGGCTAGGCTAGTCTCAATCCTGACTTCAGGTGATCTGTCCACCTTGGCCTCCCGAAGTACTGTGATTACAGGCATGAGCCACTGCACCTGGCTGAGAATAGACATCTACATGATAGGGAGCTTATTAAGGAAAACTGGCTCACACTATCACAAGGTAAAGTCCCACAACAGGCCGTCAGCAAGCTGAGGAGCAAGGAAGCCAATGGTAGATCAGTCCTCCAAAACCTCAAAAGTAGGAAAGCTGACAGTGCAGCCTTCAGTCTGTGGCCAAAGGCCCGAGAGCCCCTGGCAAACCACTGGTTAAGTCCAAGAGTCCAAAAGCTGAAGAACTTGGAGTCTGATGTTCAAGGGTAGAAAGCATTCAGCAAGGGAGGAAGATGGAGCCCTGAAAACTCAGCAAGTCTGTTGTTCATCGTCCCCTGCCTGCTTTATCTTAGCCACGCTGGCAGCTGATTGGATGGTGTCCACCCAGATTGAGGGTGGGTCTGACTCTCCCAGTCCACTGACTCTAATGTTAATCTCCCTTGGCAACACCCTCCCACACACACCCAGGATACATACTTTGCATCCTTCAGTCCAATCAGGTTGACACAATATTAACCATCACAGACCTGATCCTTTTCCTCATCGGATCAACCACCTTAAACTTAACAAAGTCCCAAGAACAGAGTCCCAGCCCCTGGCCCAAGAACAGAGATTTTGTATTTGAACTCTTGAGAGTCTTCAATTTCTTAAAATGAGTAAAATAAAAACAAAATCTAATGCCATTCTTGTTATCAGCCTGGGGGAGAATAAGGGTGTAGGGCGCTAAACCCTTCTGACCTATCGTTCTGGCCACCTGTAGGTCATCAGGAAACTGAGTCTCCTTTATCAGCGTCCCAGCAGACAACATGGGGCCCTAAAATGCTTTATCACCAATCACAAGATACCATTCAGCGTCCAGGACTTGGTTGCCACCTTTTGTTAACGAGACATTGTCATTATTGTTCAGTTTATCGTTTAGATGTGCTTATGCACCCACTGGGTTCTCGCACAGGATTTCTTTTTGCAGCTCAGATCTTCCTCTCTGTGATCCTTTTCCTTCTGCTTGAAGAATATTAGGTCCCTTTGTAAAGGTCTGTTTTAGTTAAGCTCTCTCTTTCTCTCTCTCTTTTTTTTTTTTTGAGATGAAGTTTTGCTGTTTCTCCCAAGCTAGAGTGAAATGGCGAGATCTCTGCTCACTGCAACCTCTGCTCTCACCCAGGTTCAAGAGATTCTCCTCCCTCAGCCTCCCAAGTAGCTGGGATTATAGGTGCCTGCCACCACACCTGGCTAATTTTTGTATTTTTAGTAGAGACATCATCATGTTGGCCAGGTTAGTCTCAAACTCCTGATCTCAGTTGATCCACCTGCCTCAGCCTCCCAAAGTGCTGGTATTACAGGCGTGAGCTACCATGTCTGACCAGCTCATTTTTATTTACCTGAAAACCTCCTTATTTCACTTTTATTCTTAAAAGGTAATTTTGCTGTGAATATAATATGATTAAAATACAACACACTACCTGTTCTTTTCTTCTCAAGTGCTTTAAAAATATTATTCTTTTGTCTTCTGGTTCAATTGTGTTTCTTGTTGAGAAGTCAGTTTTCTGTCTGATTGTGTGGTGTTATAGGGTGATCTGTTTTTGCTCTGTTAGAATCTTCTCTTTGCTTTAGAGGGTCTGTATCACCAGTGCAATGAATCTAGGTGTACATATGTTTTGTTTATCCTGCTTGGGGGTCATTATGTTTCCAGCATTTGAAGATTCAAGTCTTTTATCAGTTTTGGAAAATTCTCAGCCATTATCTCATTGAATATTGCTTTCTTTCTATTCTTTAGAACTCCAATCAGATGCATATAGAGCTTTTCATTCTATCCTCCGTGTCTTCGTAGTTTTCATCTCTTTGCTTTCTGTCTTGCATTCTAGGCAATTTCTTCAAATTCAGATCTAAATTTCAGTTCGCTAATCCTTTCTTCAGCTGAGTCTAATCTGCTGTGTAATCAATTACGCTCATGTCTTACTAATTGCATTTTTTATTTTTTGAAGTTTGCTTTGGTTATTTTTGAAATGAGCCTGGTCTTTTGAGATAGCATGTTCTTCTTTTATCTAATATTTATTCTTTCGTATTAATTTTACATGTTTTTCTGCTATATTCATTTTAAATTTATTTTTACACTAATTCTCTTTCCTTCTTTCCTTTCCTTAAAAATAACTGATATAGGAGTTAAGAAAGAATTACTTAGGCAGATTGCGAGGGCATGAGAGTCCTCTGTAAGGCTTTCCTTTTTAATAAAAAGCAGCCCCAAATCGTTTTTTAACAAAGAGCAGCCTGCAAGCTAGGAGCTTGCACGGGTGAATGCCAGCAGGAACTAAGGACTAGACATGTTCAAGACGGCAGCTCCATCTTCTCTTCTCTGCCAGGCGCCGGTACTATAAAGGAGCAGACAAGATGGCATTGATCAACTGCAATGCCCATTTGCATAAGAAGATTAGGGTGGGGTGACCAGCCTTCCCCATACACTTTGTAACATCATACCTGATCAAACCAATCTGTGAGCCCTATGTAAATCAGGTGCCACCTTCTCCAGCCCTCCGCCCTTCCAGACCTCTCTCTCTCTTTCTCTCTTTCACAAGGAGCTGCTCTCCTCTCTCCTTTCTTCTGTCTATTAAACTTTCCGCTCCTTAACCCACCCACCTGTGTCTGTGTCCTAAATTCTTTCTCGGCGTGCAGAAATGAACCCTATGGTATATACTCCAGACAGCATAGCCACTCATAACTAGTAGAATTTCAGAATATAAAAATTCATATTAAAAATATGCAGCATATTAAACATAATTCTAATACATTTTGATATTGACAGTTCTCATATTTGTAGTAGTTAGGAGTCTAAATCAGCTGTTGATTATTTCTACTGATTCTTATTCTTAGTAGAATGTTTTCTATCTCTCTCTTTCTCCCTTTTTCACTATCTCCCAAGAGCTCATTTTCCATGCAAATTTAACCATGGAAAATCACTGAAGACTAAGATCCATTTCTCCAAGGACAATTTGCATTTATTTTTTCCAGGTGCCCAGGGAAGTAACAAACTAGATCCCCTTTAAATGGAAGCCTCGGCTTGAGGCTTTCAACATCACCCAGATAATGGTATGGGCTGTGATTATGAGTTTTCAGTAGAGGCTGTTCCCCTTTTCCACCAAAGCCAAAGAGAAACACATTTGTTTGCTTTTTTTTTTTTCCCTGGTTTACTCTTAACACCTTAAGAATAGGCTTTAAGGAATTCTGGCTTTATTGTGTGTTGAGGGAGTGGGTGGGTGCCGGCGAGGCAGGTGGGCTTTAGTTTGTTGGGTCCAAGCCTGATCTTTATTTCTCCACAGGACTGTGGAAATGAGACTGGTGTTATATGTAAATTTTTGGTGCTACAAAGAAAAATCAGTACTGGGACAAAGGATCTCTCAGCAAAGCAATTCTTTTTACTTCCTGCAGTAAGGGTACCCCTGTTAGCAATCTTGACACGAAGGCACAAGGAACAAAGGAAAGCAGACATATATATCCCTTAGGCATTTGGGGTCATCCTTATTGCTGTATTTGATCTCTGTTGGCTGGAGCCAAACCTCACAGTCTAAACTAAAACAGGATTGGCTAACAACTTAGAGCTTTCCTAAACAAGTAAAAGCAATGGAGAACAAAAAGGAAGTCCAAATAAGGAAGAGGCATAGGCTGTGAGCGGGGACGTGCCTGTGAGCATGTCCAGCACAGATATCTTGGTTAAGGTACAAGGACATAGAATGTACTACGTGCTTGTAAGCAAGTCTAACAGCTGCATGGGAGAGGGCTTCACAAAGAGCTACCAGCAAAAAAGCAAGAAGGCTTTGAAGGAAGTGTTTAAAACCAACTATTGTTTCTAACACTTAGGAATTTTTCTTAAACAAGAAAGGAAACTTTAAAGAGGAACTTTTCTACTTCCCACAGTTGGCAAATAGCCTTAGGGTAGTTTTGAGAATTTAGCTTTCAGGACTCCGGGCTCAGCTTTGACACTGGCCTCTTGTGAGCTCCCTTACATTCTCATGGACTCCAGCATATTTAGATGTTTTGTAATGGGATGGTTTGAGAATAGCGAAGCCTCCATATTGCCAAAGTAGAATCTAAATGTCTATGTCTCTTTACTTCTTATATTATATGCCCTTCTTTATAAACTTAAAATGCAGTCTACCCTGTTTTCTCAGAGGGATATCCCAGTATCCCCGTGTCAGGATCCCACGTGCCCATTCATTCACTTTGATAGTTTTCCCTTCTAAACTGGTGCCAGTTTTCTCCTTCGAATTTTGGGTCTGGTTTTCTCATTACCATATTTTCTAGAAGGAACAACTGGATTTCATTCCCAAACACTGACCACTTTCATATTTTCCTTCACCTTATGTAGAAGTCAGCCAGGGATAACGTGACAATTATTTATCTTTTCCTTTGGTCTCTCTATGAACCAAATATGAATGCCCTTAAAAAATCTGCATTACACCTAACAAAAATCAGTGTAGACAGTCACAATCTTTGATTTTCTACATTGATGTTTGAAGTTCTATGAAACAAGGATTTTTAAAAAATCTTCCTCATTTACAATTTATAACTAAGTGCTCTGGGCTTGCTTCTAGAATAACTTATTATAGCCCCTTTGACAGATCAAGTTGGAAGATGGGTATTCTCTTGTTAAGTAGTGAATTGTGAGGCTTTTGTTGTTGGGGTCCCTCTCATGAGCAACCAATGCTTTCCACAGATAATTGGGGCTCCTGATGCCAGGGGGATTGTTCACGTTTTCCAGCACCAGTTTGTTTTGCGTCCAGAAGCAGAACTAAGGGTATATTTGGAAATGTCAATGTGGTAGATTTTTCTTCTATATAAGAAAAGCAAGGCCAGGCAGAGTGGCTCATGCCTGTAATCCCAGCACTTTGGGAAGCCCAGGCTGAGGGGAGCAGATCACTCGAGCCCAGGAGTTTGAGATGAGCCTGAGCAACATGGTGAAACCCTGTCTGTACAAAAAATACAAAAATTAGCCAGGTATAGTGGTATGTGCCTGTGGTCCCAGCTATTCAGGAGGCTGAGGTGGGAGGTTCCCTTGAGCCCAGGAGGTTGAGGCTGCAGTGAGCAGAGATTGCACCACTGCACTCCAGCCTGGGTGACAGAGTGAGACCCTGTCTCTGAAAAAAAATTTTTAAATAAAACAATAACAAAAAAAAAAAATAAGCAAAACATTTGAATCTGTTCAACAAAGGGGCAAAGTCTGTCTGTGTTCTCTCTCTCCTGAAGTCCCAGAAAGGAGGTTTCTGCTGGGAAGCCTGTAAGTCCATGTTAGTGATGGAGGAAGAGAACCCTCTATAACCAGAAAGACATAGTTTGTTTCCATCTTTGTTGCAATATATTAGTGAAATTTAAGAGTTAGGAAACAAACAACCGCCTGCTTCAACATAGGTAGCTACATTCACTGACATTCATTTTCCAGTTCCTTAAGTGCTAATCACACATTTAGGTTCAGGGGACACAGCAGAAACCCTGCCACTGGGAGTCAGTCATGCCTAGGGTGCTGCTAATATTCTGAGGCGTTGAAGTGGATACTAAGGATTGTCTGTTTTTAGAATTGTTCAAACTGGAATCATCTCTTCCAGGCTGTATGTTGCAGCCCATTAAGAGTTAGGTGGGGGGGCTGGGCATGGTGGCTGATGCCTGTAATCTCAACACTTTGGGAGGCCGAGGTAGGTCCGCGGATCAACTGAGGTCAGGAATTTGAAACCCGCCTGGCCAACCTAAAACCCCGTCTCTACTAAAAATACAAAAAATTAGCTGGGCATGGTGGCAGGTGCCTGTAAACTCAGCTACTTAGGAGGCTGAAGCAGGAGAATTGATTGAACCCAGGAGGTGGAGTTTGCAGTGAGACAAAATTGAGCCACTACACTCCAGCCTGAGCGGCAAAGTGAGACTCTGTCTCAAAAAAAAAAAAAAGAGTTCGGTGGGCTGGACATAGCGGCTCATGCCTATAATCCCAGCACTTTGGGAGATCCAGGATAGAGAGTTACTTGAGGCCAAGAGTTCAAGACCAGTCTCGGCAACATAAGGAGACTTTGTCTGTACAAGAAACAAAAAAACATTAGCCAGGCTTGGGGGTGCATTCTTGTAGTCCCAGCTATTCTGGAGGCTGAGGTGGGAGGATTGCTTGAACCCAGGAGGTCAAGGCTGACGTGAGCCAAATTGGGCCTCCTGCCTGGGTGACAAAGAAAGACCCTATCTCAAAACAAACAAACAAAACCCAGTGAGGTGGGTCCTGAACTGACTCCTGAGGAGCCCAGCACTGCTTGCAGCATTCCCTGCGTGGCCACAGCACCACCCACAAAGCCACAGCACCCGAGGGCATGAGATCACCTCTTTTCCACATTCACGTCCTTTTCTTCACTACCTTCCCTTCCTTCAGGTCTCAGCTTCTGGTCATCATCCCTTCCAGGAAGCCTGCCCCAGCCTGGGCAGAGGCTCTCCACTTTGTGACCCTGCACTCTGCCCACAGCCCTACCAGAGTGGCAATCACAGTATCCACTGGTGTCCAGGATTCTGGCTTAACATGTGACATTTAAGAACAAGGTTATGGGTACTTTTGTTGGTGTAATACTGATTTTTCAGAATTTCAATCTGAAGTCGCGTTCATTTATATCTTGATATACAATTACATCATAAACACATACGGTTGTTACGTTCAAGCTGAGCAAAGGTGCACATGTTTAAAAAGTGCTCTGATCACATCCCTCCTCAGTTTAAAACCCCTCCCAAAAGATCTCCCTTGAATTCTCATTGTTTCTTCTGCTTATTCCTCTTTTTCATGTCTCCTCAAAGCAGGTTGGGGGTCCAGTGAACTTCCATCGGCTGGAAAATCATTTAGAATGAAGGTGGAGTGGAAAGAGATGGTAAGGCAAACAGGAGGGGGTCTGGTGAGGGGATTAGAGGAGGGGATGGTGGAGAGGGGAAGGATGGGAGAAGACAGCAGCGGGAGTTTCCCAGCCTAATTCCCATCTCTTCACCTGGAGCCAGACACGTCCCTTCTCCCAGAGGTGGTTCTTTTCTCCTCTCATCCTCCATCCCCTTCTGTTTTCCTTCTCAGCTAACACCAGTCCCTGGAGCCTCTTTTCTCCTGGCCTGAGAACATTTATTTCAGCCTGGACCGTCTTTCCCGATCATCCTACCTGGAGAAACACAGCTGCATTCTTAGCAAGAACAGAGACCAGGGACTAGTTTGGAATAGTTATTTAACCAGAGGTACACTGTTCGGAGATCGCTTATTCTAAGATAAAATACAGTGTATCAGTGTTAATGTGGTGATTTGGGGATCCCGCGATTGGTCCACGAAGCGAGAGACCTGCGCTGTCATTTTGCCTCTGCTTTGCTGTCACTCACGGCAGCTGTGACACCTGGCTGGGAAACGATGCGTGCATTGTTGGGCTCCCCTACTGAACCCGAGGGTTTTGCTTACCGCTGGAATGCGGGGTCTCCCACAGAACTTGGCAAACCATGAAGACTTAGATATAATTGCTGAATGAGTGAACGTATTAATGATGGGGGTGGCCTTCACGCTCAGTGAGGACACCAGCCAGGCTTCTCAACATTCATGAGAGATGGTGGCTCCCATTTCTTGTATTTATGATTTCTAAAACTTTCAGGTTTGGCCGGGCATGGTGGCTCATACTTGTAATCCCAGGCCAAGAAGGGCGGATCCCTTGAGGTCAGGAGTTCAAGACCAGCCTGGCCAACATGGTGAAACCTAGTCTCTACTAAAAATAAAAAAAATTAGCTGGGTGTGGTGGTGCACATCTATAAATGTGCCTCCTAGCCTCCCTGCTAGGAGGCTGAGGAAGGAGAATTGGAGAATAGCTTGAGCCCAGGAGGCAGAGGTTACAGGGAGCTGAGACTGCGTCACTCCACTCCAGCCTGGGCAACAGAGCAAGACTCCATCTCAAAACAAAACAAAACAAAACAAAAATGAACAAAAAACAACCTTCTAGATTTGCCTCCACCACCATGGCAGACCGGCCTCTTCAGGCCCCTTCCCAAAGTGCTGGGATTACAGGCGTGAGCCACAGTGATGGCCTCAATAGAGTTATGTGCCAACCTAGAGACAGTTTTTCAAGTTGGGTTTCCAGAAGGCTGTGGAGCTGGTCCTGCTCATTTAGCTCTTCCAAGAGCTTGATGCACTAGCTGCTTTCACATCCTCCATTTTGTCAAATGCTCTTTTGGAAAAGGTCACATAAAGACTGTTTGCACGTGCTGTGAAAGCATCGCTCATTGATTTCTCAGTGTCTCATATATAATGATGAATTAATTTCAGAATTGTGTATATATCCTTGGACAAGATATTTAACCTCTCTGGGCCTCAGTTCCTGTATGTGAAAAACTGGAATGATAATGGTTACTGCACATGGCTGTTATGAGGAAAATAAATCATGTATTTAAGTCACACAATTGTGCCAAGTACTCGATACCCAATAGGGTTATTCAATAGAGATTTTTTCTTCTTCATTTTTTGAGATGGAGTGCAGTGGCATGCCCTCAGCTCACTGCAACCTTTGCCTCCCAGGTTCAAGCTATTCTCCTGCCTTAGCCTCCCAAGTAGCTGGTATTACAGGTGTGTGCCACCACGCCCAGCTAATTTATTATATATATATATATATATATATATTTTTTTTTTTTTTGAGATAGAGTTTTGCTCCTGTTGCCCAGACTGGCTGGCATGCAATGGTGCGATCTCTGCTCACTTTAACCTCTGCCTCCCGAGTTCTCATGATTCTCCTGCATCAGCCTCCTAAGTAGCTGCAGTTACAGGCACGCACCACCATGCCCAGCTAATTTTTTGTATTTTTAGTAGAGACAGGATTTCACCATGTTGTTCAGGCTGGTCTTGAACTCCTGACCTTGTGATTCACCTGCCTTGGCCTCCCAAAGTGCTGGAATTACAGGCATGTGCCACCGCGCCCGGCTGTTTTTGTATTAGTAGAGACTGGGTTTCGCCATGTTGGCCAGGCTGGTCTTGAACTCCTGATCTCAAATGGCCCACCTGCTTCGGCTTCCCAAAGTGCTGGGATTACAGGCCTGAGCCACAGTGATGGCCTCAATAGAGTTATGAATAAAAACTATGATGATGATGATGATGATGCTTCTTTTGTTTTGGGCTGTTCTTGCCAAAGAGCAAAGTAGGAAGAACAGCCACCATGCTAACCAAGAGATGGCCGCTGCTGCGACTGAGTATGGGCAGTGTTGAGATTTGCGCTTTGTAAATCCCCGTTGCATGGGCCTGTGCTTTGCGAGTGTCTTTATCCTCACCCGCGGGCCTCACAGTTTGAGTACTCCATCTGCAATAGACTCCCTTAGTAGAGGCCAAGGTGGGTGCGGTCAGGAGTTCGAGACCAGCCTTGCTAATGTGGCGAAACCCCATCTCTACTAAACATACAACAATTAGCTGGGCATAGCAGCACATGCCTGTAGTCCCAGCTACTTGGGAGGCTGAGGCAGGAGAATTGGTTGAACCCAGGAGGCGGAGGTTGCAGTGAGCCAAGATGGCGCCACTGCACTCCAGCTGGCTTGACAGAGTGAGACTCCATCTCAAAAAAAAGAAAAAAAGAACAATCACTCAGAGAAAGGCCCGGCTGAGGAGAGAGCTGGCTTCCCCAGTGATATTCAGTAGCTACCTGTTTTTGTTTCTGTGTTGACTGGGAAGGCACATTGCAAAAAACGGAACTCAATTAAACAAAATCTTTCTTTCCTACTCAGTGGTAAACTGGGTAAACTGAACTAACATGCAAATTTATGGTGCTGGCCCAGCCTCCCCCACGAACATAGATTTTAAAGAAAAGGAGCCCCAGATCCTCCTGGGAGGTTTGGCTGTGTTATAAAAACTCCAATTGTGGTCTGGGAACTTCATTGTTGAGTAGTGAAATCTTAGTTATGTGGTACCTTATGATTTGAAAATAATGTGAAATCCACATTCTATTGTGTCTATTGTACACCTGAAGCAATTGAGCCTCAGAAAGGTTAGAGGACTATCCCAATGCCACAGAGCCGGCAAGCAGGGGAGCTGGGACACAGACCTAGGACTCTTAAGTTCCAAGTTGGCTATTTTTTAAGAGGTGGGATCTTTTAGGAGGTGATTAGCATGTGAGTGTAGAGCCTGAATGAAGGGGATTAGTGCCTTTGTAAAGGAGACTCAAAGGAGTTTGTCTTTTCCACCATGTGAGAACATAAAAGGTGTCATCTATGAATAATGAGCCCTCATTGAACACCAGATCTGCTAACCATGATCTTGGGCTTCCCAGCCTCCAGAATCATGAGCAATACATTTCTGTTGTTGATAGATTACTCAGTTTCAGGTATTTTTTTAATAGTTGCACTAAGACAGGTGCTAAAGGAGGGGCATGTACAAGCTATTCACAGAGAGCAGGGTGTCTACTGGACAGTGGAGGGGAGGCTGACTGGAAGAGGAAGCGCTGGGGTCAGGCTGTCATCAGAAGAATGCCCACTGGGACAAGGCAGCCAGAGATGTCTTCTCATCATCTGAATTCGGGACCACCATCAGCACTCATCCCTTTCTCCAGTGGTTTACCATCATCTGCATTCGAGATGGTGGTCCTGAATTCAGATGATGAGCAGACAAATTCAGAGTGGTGACAAAAGCCAGTGCTTCTTTTTTTTTTAATTTTTAAAAGTGAACTTTTTTATTGAAGTGTAATATACACACAGAAAAGTGCAAACTCATCACTACACAGCTCAACGATTGTTCACAGAGTGAACCCACCTTTGGAATACCACCTGCTCCAACATACAGTCCAGCATCCCAGAATAGAATTCCAGTACCCACAAACCCCCTCATGGTCCTTACCAGTCACTACTTTTGGCCAGAAGTATTCACCATTTTGATTCCTAACGGCACATATCAGGGCCTGGATTTTTAAAAAACTCAACAGGTATATTTGGTTATTGGGAACACAGTTACCAAGAGCATTCTTTCTCATGTGTGTTGATGGATGGAACAAGCATTTCTTTTGGATCTAAATGTGGATCTAAATGTGGAATTATGGAGTCATGCATAAGCTAGGAATATGCTTAGTTTCCTACCAAATTTGGATTATGTTACATTTTCTAAGCAATGGTGGAGAGCTGGGGGAAGGGGGCTGTGTGACTTAAGGATTATTTGATTTGATTTCAAGTACTAAAAATAGATAGATAGATAGATAGCTAAATAAACAAATAAAAAATTGTAGCTTTGACCAAAGTAAGGGGGAGAGAAAAGTGTTCATTGGTCATTGACTAAAGCAAACATCCAGGATTGGGACACCTGTAAACATGAGAGCAATTTAGGTCCCCAGAAAGTTGTGGCTGGCACACAGTGCACATGCTCTTTCATTTCTCAAGGGTTTATTCTTACCTTTTGCAAACAGGTGTTCTCTACAATGGAGGACAGGGTTGCCAGTAGACCCCGATTTCTTACTGACAGGTTAGTGACTCTGGAAGAAAAAGACTTTTCTCACTTCAAAATATAAAAATGCTGCAAAGGGTTCTCATTGGCCCTGCTCAGGTCATGTCCAACCCTTTCCAATCATTGAGGTCCCAAGAATGAAAGCCAGGCCCGAGTCGGGAAGTTCCAGGAATTGGGTGGGTAACTGGCAGTCCTGCTAAATGACATAATGAAAAGAGGAGACATTTCCCTAGCAAGATCCGTGGCAGGTAAATAGGGAACGGGGTGGTGAGCGGGTGAGGATAATCCATGCTCACCAGGTGGTGGGAGGCAATGACCATCTGCTTAACTCTGCTGGGAACCAGGTGCTTCACTAGGTGCTTGGCATATGCTATGTATTTTGAAACACAAACAATACTTAATGTAGCTGTTGTGCCTATTTTAACTGATGAGGGAGCCCACAAGTGATTCTCAGAGTGAAAAGCCCAGTTATTGGATTCTGCTCTTAGGCAACTTGAATGGGCGGCAATGCCAGCTCTTACCCCAAATCGTCTGTCAGTTCCTTTTTCTTCCTACTGGATGAATGTGGGTTAAGCGCAGTAATTAAAATTTAAAAATATTTCCTCTTTGGGTGCTTATTGGAAATTGATTCTCTGAACCTTGATGGAATAGGCCCACGACTGAGGTGGTACTTGGAGTGGGAGGTTCCCTGGCAGGCATGCAGGTCAGGAGAGGGTGACATGAGGCTGTGGGGCCCTGGGGCAATGAGAAGAGGGAAGTCTGGGGGCTCCAGACCATCTCAGTCAACTTTGCCACTTTGCCTAGGGATCTGATATCTGTCTGCTTATCTATACATTCTGCAGATCACATTTCTTGAGAATCTACTCTGAATCCAGCACTGCCTTAAGGATTTAAACTTCCTGTTGCCTGTGAAGCTCACAGCCACATGGAGGAAAGATAGGCGAGTTATAATAACACACTGCTCAGTGCTGTGCCAGGCACACCAGGGGTGAGGAGGCCGAGCCAGTGGTCAGGAAAGAATTCCCAGAGTGGGGAGCACTTGAGCTGAAACTGTAAGAGTAAGTAAGAATGTCATGATGTTGTAATTTACTTTAAAATATCCAAAATAGACAGGTGAGGTGTTAACTTATATTCTAGGGCTCATCCATTGCCCTGATCAGAAATTGACATTCCAGAAAGGTGTCGTTCCAATACTCCAGCTTCCCAATCCTGAAGAAACCGGGAGTTTTATGAGTTAGGATAGTAAATACTAGAAACGGCTTTTTAGTAGGGGAAATTATTGGCTTCTAAATTAGTTTAATGGATGATAGAAATGTTCTTTTGTTGATGGAATTAGTGATGCTAAATATACATATGAGTTCAGTATATGTACTGGCTAAAGTGTTTGAACTTTCCATAACCATAACCAGAGTTTAACAATCTACTGAGGCCTTTAGCACATACTCTTAGGGTGGCGCCCAGGGCTTGATAGATCGGTGACTGGGTTGGAGGATTTAGGTTGCTGATGGCATTACAAGGCTCATGGGATGCTACTTTGTGCATCCGCTTTAAGGGTTCCTTTGAAAATGTAAAGTGGTTAGCCAAGCCCTGGACTTCACCAAACTCACAAGAGTTGCAGACACTCTTTTGCTTGCTTGCTAAAATGTGCTTCATTTAAAAGTATCCTGGTCCAGCATGGTGGCTCACACCTGTAATCACAACATTTTGGGAGGATGAGGCAGGCAGATCACTTGCGGTCAGAAGTTCAAGACCAGCTTGGCCAACATGGGGAAACCCCATCTCTACTGAAAATAAAAAAATTAGCTGGGCATGGTGGTGCGCGCCTGTAATCCCAGCTACTTTGGAAGCTGAGCTGGGAGAGTTGCTTGAACCCAGGAGGTGGAGGTTGCATTGAGCCAAATTGTGCCACTGCACTACAGCCTGGGCAACAGAGCGATACTGTTTCAATTCAAAAAAAAGTATCCCCACACATAGCAGAAACTGGTTCTAAAAATTGTTTGTATCATAAAATGGTGAAGATGTGGTGTTTTGGGGGCTGCCTTTACCTGCCAAAAAGGTTGTGCATGACCAGACTGGTTTACGTCAATCTGCAACAAGGAAGTAGGTGAGTGTCACAGGTAGAGAGAGGCCCCGGCAGGAGGAACCTGAGGGACTCAGGTGCAAGAGAGGTCTCAGGGACTTGCAAATAGGTGGGTTTACCAGGGGTGTTGGCTGCTGGGGGTGGTTCCTGAAGGACTTCTGCACTTTACTGAGATTGGATTTTATCCCTTAAGTCAGTGTTATTGAAAATGTGTCCAAGAACTGCCTGGGATGGGAGGGGGGGTAGCACTCTAGATTCTGCTTTTAAAATAAGCTCCCCAGGTGATTTTTCAACTCACCAGAGTTTAAGAATACCATTTTAAGCCATTGGTATTAGTTTTTCAAAGTGCTGAGGAGTGCTGGGGGGTGCTAGGGGCTCGGTGTGGCAGGGAGGGAGATGACTGGATAGGTGCCTCCACAGCAGGGCGGAGCATGGATGGGAGGGAACAGGTCAGAGGTCAGGTTTTTGGACAGTCCAGACGACAGTGCTAGAAAGGGCGGGCAGTTTCAAAAGACACTTTAGGTAGTGATCAGTCGGCTGGAGTGCCTGGTAGGCTGCAAGGAGAGCTGAGTGAGGCAGCCAGCCAGGCTAATAATGGACAGATTTCTGGCTTGGGGATAGAATGGAGAGTAAGAGCAGCAAGCCTTCCTCAGGCTACTGTTGGGTCTGTCTCTTTCATCCTGGGAATGCAGATGTCATTCTCAGGCCTGTCTGGGCCGCTGCCCCAACCACCCATGCCCATCTGTATGACCAAAGTCCCCTCAGCCCACTTGAGGCTGCCCTTGCTAACAGCTGCTCAGCCTCTTCAGGTCCTCAGTCCCCCCTGCCTGTGCCATGCCTGGTTGCTGATGAGTTCTAGAAGGTGTGGTTTCAAATGAAAAAGGCATTATGTGATAACACTCATAAAAGGAGCTATTATAACCTTCACTAGTAAGTTCCTTTTAAATAAAATAAAGACAATCCCCAAAGTGGATTATGTGGAATAGACAATGAGGGCTGTTTCCTGATGGTCACTGTTGCCCCAAATCCCTGCCAGATGGCCTGGTAGAGCGGCTCAGGTTTCAGCAAATGGCAGCACCTCATTAGGACTCGACTTCATGTTTTTAGATGCCTCTACCTCAGATGATGATGACTTCTCAAACCTGTATGACAACACAATGGAAACATGCTAGTGGCATGCCCAACGAAATGTGAAACAATCCGTGAATTCTTTGCATATTTTATTTTTCTTTTTTTGATTTCCAACTCACACACATCTGGCATATTTTACATCTTTGCAATAAAACGTGGTTACAATAGCTTAAGGAATTTATATATCCAAAATATTTCACCATGATCTCAAGATGAAATGAACTTGTCTTCCAGATGTTCAGTATCCTCCCAATTCTAAGCTACAAACTCAAGATATTGCTTACAGCCTGGTGATGGATAACTTAATCGTTACGCTGATTCCCCATAATTTCAGAATTTCATAAATACAAACAACAATGAAGAAGGAATTCGGTGCTAAAACTTACTAGTACAAGGTGGATAACAAATAAGTAATCACGTCAATAAATAATGATATGTTTCTGGTGCAAAGTGCCAATACAAAGAACCCATTATCTTGTTTTATCTTTTTAAATAAATGACTGCAAGTGAGTGTAAATTCTGAGAAAATTACATTCCTGTAACATGCCTCATAGCCCTACCGACACAATATGTACATCTATGACGATACAGTCACCAAATATACAAAGAAGAAACATGAAGAAAGTGTATATACCCCTGGGTGTATAACTTGATCAGTACAATGTATGGAAAATCATCTGATAGCCATCATTTTATATCATAAAAGATGAAGTGCCTTAGGCTAAGAATGTGGCTTTAGGTGAGAATTTCACGAGAACCTAAAAGAATAACTTCAGTTATTGTTGTAATAAAGTCTGACTTGTTATTAAAGAAACTAAGCTATTCAAGAACCAATGAGAGAAAAAAAAGTTAGCATCAGATTATCCTCCCCTAATGTTTACACACCGAGCCAGTGGGATGACTCTGGAAGTGCTGGGAAGTTATTACTACGAACTAACGCTCATGACTCCTATTTAACAAGAAAAACCAGGACCTCATCCCTAAGCCCCCTTTCTGCTGTGTCTTCAAATTATGCAGGGTAGGGCTGAATTTTCTTTGTATAAAGTACCCCAAATGGCAAATAATGGCTTAGTATCCAAATGCTTTATGAGCAAATTTCACTCAGAAGGGATGAATTTAGATTAAAAAGTGCAAACTATATTTGAGTGAAAATGTCAAAAATTACTGATGGAGCCCAAATTCAACCCTTTCATACAAGCTGTGTCCTTGGACAGATCTTTCTGTTTCATAGTGTGAATGCACCTGTTCCATCAAGCCATCGGGAGAAAAGGACATGCAAGTTGTAACTCCACAATAAAATTAAGAAACATTTTGTTCTTTATACAAGGTTTTACTTTTACAAAAGTATCCCTTTTAAATAAGATGCATCTGATGTACAAAGTATCAAACGTGGTTTTTTTTTTTTTTTTTTTTCTCAGCTTGAAAAGAGGCTGGAAATGGGATGCAGGTTAGGTTCAAAGCTTAAACTTTGTAACAGCTGAACACAAGGTTCCTCAGAATTGTCAAAAGTCTCTTGTGACACATCCTACAACCTTTTCTCAAGAAACAACAATATATGAAATAATTACCAAAACATCTCCTAATTCATATAATTTACATGATATAAGCTTGCTTGATAGCAGCTGGTGTTCAGTCATGAAAAAACACACATAGTAAAATGGTTGCTGACTACAATGTACAGCTATTGCTGGGTGTGATGGAATGTACAAACGGAGGTCGATGTAGACGAGTTTTTTCCACCAGAGATATTGCCTTTCCACGCAGCACTTGTGCTCTCAGCTTTAACTCGGCTTTTGGTTCTTCCTTTATCTTCAGTATCTGTTCTGATGCTCATAATGCCACCGATTAAAATCTATGTTAAAAGCTACAATGCTACCAGAAGCCATGCCAGTGATCAGAGTCCTGGAAAAGCAGAAACAGCAGGTAAGAGTGATACCGAATCATTCCCGTGGTTGCTATTTTACACTAGACAGCATCGCAATCTCAAAGTTTGGCATTTGACAGTAGACAATATCATGATCTCAAAGTTTGCCAAGTCTTAATTTTGTGTTCATGGAAGTAGCACTGAAATTTCTTCTTGGTTCTGCTGGGAGAAGCACAGTTGGCCTGCACATGCCTGCACAGGCAGCCCTGCTGCAGAGCATGAGAGCCCACAGAATCAAATTTCCAGCCTCTGCTGGGTGCCCCATTTCTCTCAGCAATCACACATGTGCCTGTCCGCTGCCTTGCTTTGGACATCTACTGGATTCTCTGAGGACATCTGGTGTTTCTTCCTATCTCTCTGACCTTTCTTTTCTTTGCCCCCTTGAATCACTCCACCTCTTGCCCTCTCGGTCCACACTCTCCCTGGATGTAAATGCAATGATGTCTCTTTCTAAAGCCCCAGACACTGATTTCCCATTACCCATTGCAGGTCACTGCCAGGCTGTGTCACAAAACCCTCAGATTCAACATGTCCACCATGATGAATCACTGGTACCTTCTGACCTCGCTGGTCTTTTGCTGGTTAAGTTGCCCTTGTCTCCTCTCCCTTTCCCTCCTAACTGATCAGCCCTTGAGCTCTGAGGTTTCTTTCTCAGAGATGTTCCTTCCCCAGTCCCGCTGCCACTGACCGAATGTAGGCAAGTTTCAGAATTTCTGTCTATGTGAAGTGTGGCTTCACTTTTGATTAGACACCTCATCCAATAAATACCTTTTCAGTAATATCCCCAACACATGTTTATCAATTTATAATTTATATGCATGCATTCTTCATTATAAAACAACAAAATAATCAAAACCAAGGATGAGATTAAAACAGAAATGTAGTGTCTCCCCCCTCCATCTGGAGAACCCCTAACACTATTGCGACTTTGAATGTGCTCATTCATCCACCCTCTCTGTGCCTGGTGAATGGATGAGCATCTTCCGGAGTCTTTCCTGCCCTCCCTGGCCTCTGAGAAGAGTTTGTCCCTTCCTTCTTCTGTTATTCTGTTCCTGGTGCCCTCATATGCAATGATTATGAGGACCTGAGCCCTCTGGGGTTAGTTTCTTGTTGTGGATCCTTAGTGCTTTGCATTGTACGCAACCTCTGATGATGGCAGCAAAATGAATACACAAATAGGTAAGAATATCAGAGAAACACCGGAACGACGCGCAAACACCAACCGCTTCAAACACTCTGGAAACACACATATGTACAAACAGTAACACAATGAACCATTCCCATTTATTTGTAAGTATGGACTGCAACACTTTGGGATACTCCAATACTAACCCTAAACCTTCTTTAAAAACAGTCTAGGCCGGGCGCAGTGGCTCAAGCCTGTAATCCCAGCACTTTGGGAGGCCGAGGTGGGTGGATCACGAGGTCAAGAGATCGAGACCATCCTGGTCAACATGGTGAAACCCCGTCTCTACTAAAGATTCCAAAAATTAGCTGGGCATGGTGGCACGTGCCTGTAATCCCAGCTACTCAGGAGGCTGAGGCAGGAGAATTGCCCGAACCCAGGAGGCAGAGGTTGCGGTGAGCCGAGATCATGCCATTGCACTCCAGCCTGGGTAACAAGAGCGAAACTCCGTCTCAAAAAAAATAAAAATAAAAAAAAATAAAAACAGTCTGGGCTGCAGACCAAACATCCTTTTCTAGATTAGATTTGCTTACAGTGTTTTTCCCAATGACTTCAGTACCATTTTATTGTACTGTGAAGACGCTTCATTAACTTTATTATACGTCTTAATATTTAAAATATTTTAAAACCAATATTGTTATGAGGAATATTACATGTAGTTGGGAAAAACATCGGTTAACAAGCTTTTCTTATTTCTGCTAAATAGCAAAAATGAGAAATTACATGCCAAATTCAGATTATAGGGTTGTAGTTTACTTTAAAGGCTGAGGGACTTTATATTTCTAATATTATTTTCATTTCATAAGAAACCCAAAGGTAGATTTTAGGAAACAATAAAATCCTTTTGCAAATTGAAGAACAATGGAAAATCATTATTAATGGATTAATATTCATAGCAACTCTTTCCAGGAGAGAGGTGGATTAAAGGATTAAAGTGTTTTAGGGAAATACATACAGTAAACCAAAATAACATAAATGAGAAACAGGTAAATAACGTGGGGGTAAAAGATTGTTCTGGGCAATGCGTGAGTACCACATTGCTATTGAAAGAGAGGCCAGCTGCAGCCCCCACTATGAGCTTTGCTGGAAACTGGTTAGCTGGAAGTAGGTCTCACACTGAATCCCACCTCTGCTGAAAAATATGTGTTTCCCTCACATCATACAAGCCAGGGTGGCCTGTCTGAGACCAGGCAAGGGCCTGAGAAAAGGGAACTTGGTGGGAGTAAGTTCTGTGTCTTGGGCCCTTAGAACTTGTCTGGAGGCCCCCGTTCTTCATCAGATCCATTTCTTTTTTTCCTTCTTATTCTCTTCCTGTGTTCCCCTCTCACTAGAATCCTTATTCTTCCCCTCATTTTCCCCTTTTCTTTGCCAGTCTTCGTTCATCTGCATGCTGGAATTGCACTCACAGTACAATTCACCCTTGATAGAACGAAGAGAGCCTTCAATGACAGTTCTCAGTGATAACACTTGTCCTTCTCACCTCTGGTCATGGGACAAGTCCATTGCTCTAATGCCGGCATCACATCCAGGGTAAATGTACAGTTGCTTGAAGTCACAGGCCTGCCAGACCTCCACCACCCCATTGTCCCCTCCGGTGACCAGGTTCTGGCCATCACTGCTCAGGAGAATGGCCTTCGGAAAAGGTAAAACAAAACAAAACAAAAAACACAACCGTTTCTCTCAATTTTTCCTAAATAGCCAACTGTCACTACTGAAAAGCACTCAGTCCAGTTCCCTTATCATTATTGTCTACTGTTAGTCATTTATCCAACTTTTCTCAAGTTCAATCCACAGAATTTCTAATGTGGAAATTCATCAAAGTTCTTACATATACAAAAGATCTTATTAAAACCAAGATTAAATTCCCAAGGGAATATTATTAACTTAATCGAGGAAGAACTTGAGCATTAACATGTTTAGTTAAATGATGAATATTAACATTGTAGAGCATTTTAGAACAAATGGAAGAAGTATATTTCAAAACAGAGTTTAATAATGACAAACCAGCAATTATAATTTATTTGTGAATGAAGGGTAAATGGGTATATGTAATTTTTGCTGAGGGTTCTAAAGATAGAAATCTTTGAAAATAAACTCACTTTTAATGTTGTGAGGGTGCAGCGCTGAAACAATTATAAAAGGAGCTTTAAAAAATCTCCCAAGGGTTTAAGCTTTAATCAAACAACAGCTATCATTTCTGAAGTCTAATTCACTGGGTTAATTACTTGCAATTAAATGAACTTTGGGTTTGTTTAAAGTATCAGTCCATGTGAAATTATATACTTTTAAACGAGAACACATTTATCTGGATAGCACAGAAATTCTATTATGAATTATTTAATGTAAAACAATCCGTCTTTAATCTCTTGGCTTCAGTCCTGCTTAGCACGAAGTACACAGATTTACCCGTGTTGAATCATTGATCTCCATTTGAGCCAAAAGTTTCCCATTAATGCTGAAATTGCTGAATCGCCCTCGTTCATAGTATATGATACAGTGGCCTTCGCTGGAGACGGAAATCAAGCGTGGAAATAAGCAGTTTTCTGGTCCTTCAAGGGCTCTCAGCAAATCTCCAGTGATGGTGTGGACAAGGCAAGGGCCCTCTGCAAAGTGAGGACATCAATGCCCAGGGTCAGTTGGGGTGACAAAGGACACACTAGCTCCCACCAACCTGAAAACCTCCCTGGGCGTGCACTCAGATTTGATGAAAGAAGACAGAAAGGAAAGAGGTGGGCTGGCCAGGCCAAGCGCTGATCCTACATGTGAACAGAGCAAAGCCGGAGAACTAGTTGTATACCACACTCTTATGCTGCAAAACTTTTTCGCCAGGTAAATATTTGATCTTTTCCTTTATCAGGTAATGTTCATAATAAAATGATACAGTTCACAGATTATACGAGAAGAAAAGACTTCATGTGCCAGGCGTTTTCTCATAATATGCTTTTAGAACCGTTTCTTGAAAGTTTAATAGAATTATCAAAAGAGCTGCTCATTTTCTCAAATCGAATGAAAATTGTATGCATTGTACCACACAAATGCATTACCTCAAGTACATTTTACCTTTTTCTGTATTTTATATGTAAAATGTAAAAGCAAAATTGAGAAAACTGATTAAGTAATTCAGCCTACAGAAACATATTTTGTCTTTCAAATAAATGAACAGTGAGGCAAGCGTGTGAAAGGAGGGTAAAGGGTGACATTTGGCTCCAATTGTTTCTGGGTTTCTTTGCCCTTATAAAGTCGTCTTGATACGGTAAAAAATTCACTGATCAATTCACAAAAATTGGTTAATATAGTCTGGTATTCCACTGTCCCAAAAAGATCTCCACAAAACAGTATATGAATTACATGTTTATTTTTCAATTGATCTGAATAGACACATGTTCTACAAAGCAGGTGACATTATTAAATTTTTTCCCGATTACTAAAGTAATAGACTTGCCCTATAGAAAATTAGGAAAAAACCGGCAACCATCTCTAACATCACCACCACCTGTTGTGCCTACTATGTGTCACTTATTTTCCTTTTTTTTTTTTTTTTAAACTTCACAGGGTAAAATGGTATTACACATATTATTACTTTTTAAAATTAAAAGACTGAGAATTTCCCATATGTCCATTTCTGGGTTAATTATTCTTAGATACCAAAATTTTAAAAACATGGTGTGACCCTTCAGACTCCATGGATTCTCTGTAGAACAGCTGAAATGAACTCTAACAACCAAACCTGACTATCTCATCACCTTGATTAAAAAACTTCAATGGTTTCCTACTATAGTCATAAAAAAAAAACTACAAATGCTGTGGCCCAGGGGCCCCTCCCATCCCTCCAGTCTTCTCACTCCTCCCGTTGCTATTATGGTGACACTCCAGCCCCCGGCCCTCCTTTCACTTTTCCAAGCCTCAGGCTCCTTTCTGCCTGGGAGTCTTCCCATGGAGAAGCAAGTTCCCTGACTTCCTGAAACAAACTGTCTTCTACAAAAACTCCGAAGAGGCTGGGCACAGTGGCTCACGCTTGTTAATTCCAGTACTTTGGAAGGCTGAGGTGGGCGGATCACCTGAAGTCAGGAGTTGGAGACCAGCCTGGACAACATGGTAAAACCCATCTTCTACTAAAATTACAAAAATTAGCCAGGTGTGGCGGAGGGTGCCAATAATCCCAGCTACTTGGGAGGCTGAGGCAGGAGAAGCACTTGAACCCAGGAGGTGGAAGTTGTAATGAGCTGAGATCATGCCATTGCACTCCAGACTCAAGGAGTGAATCAAAGGCAACAAGAGTGAAACTGTAACTCAAAACAAAACAAAACAAAAAAACAAAACAAAAAAAAACAAAGCAAAACCTCCAAAGAACCAAGTAATCTTTGTTTCCTTTCCATCAACCTCTACACAGCCCCTGGCCTTATAAAGAAAGGGACTTGCAGAGGGAGGGGGTCCAAAGCTGTGTCTCATGAGTGACCTGACCCCCCACCTCCCCCACTCCATCAGGGATACGTTCCCCTTGTCTTTCAAATGTCCTTTATAATGGCTGCATCATATAAATATACTGTTATTTAATTTATCAGTGTTCTGGTTGGATTGCTGTTGACCACAAAATACTACACAAAAATTTACACGTATTTTGTATTAGTGCTAGGAAATATCAGCCACAAAACTAAACGTCTGCAAATAAGTTCCGATACCATTTGTCTACAGTCGTGGTATGAGAAAATGGTCATTTTCTAAACATTTGAAATGAAAGAAATGACTTCTGACCTTTAGCACCACTGATAACAAGCCCGAGCTCTGCACAGACAGAAACACAGACAACTTCATGGTCATGGCCTGTGAGAACGGCTCTCGGTGCAGGATAGTCACCTGAAAGAAAACGGCAGCAATGAGGCACCGCGGACCAACGGCACCGGGAGAGGGCTGCAGCAGCGCAGCCTTCACAAACGTACCATGTTTATTAAGGCATTATTATTGAGCTGTGTGACCATGAGCCAGTTTCTTAACCTATCTGCTCTCCTCTTCCGTGAAATGCACATAACTAGTGAACTTATTAAACAAGCTGTTTATATACACTCTCATCATGTTCTACGCATATCACGTACGTTAACTTGTCCTGTCGACAAGATGACAGGACAAGTTAACGTACGTGATATGCGTAGAACATGGTAAGAATGGTAATGAGTATTCTTTTTCTTCCATTATTGTTAAGAAATGGCGCAATGTCTGCTAAGGCATTTATCTGTGTTACTTACCTATGAGGTAGGTACTCTTACAATCCCTAGTCTATAGCCTAGAAATCCAAGGCTTTCCATGGTGGTTCAACTTGCCCAAGTTCATACAGCTATGTGCTGGAACCAACCCACTTCACTTTATCAGTGCAAACCTAGCTAAAAAGTCCTGCTGAATTATATCCCCGAAGCATGTTCACTGCTAACTGCTTTCGTAAACTGAACGACTTACAGAATATTATGCCTTTTGTATGAAGTTCTACATTTTTCTCTTCTTTTACCAAAAGGAAATGAGCTTACTCTGCATCACCCATACAGGCTGTTTAGTTTGTGATCTTTCTTTTCTGGCACTTGTGTTCTTTGCATGCTTGCCTGTTTTTCTCTGTGAATTCCTATTTTTGGTGGGATAACCACCCCAGCCCCCCATCCTGTCTCTCAGAGAAACACCCCATACTCTGGTCTTGGTGCCCCTCTTTCCCAGAGCTGCCTCCTAGGTTGAACTCCTGGCCCTCACTGGAGACCAGCCTGGCCAACATGGTAAAACCCCTCTTCTACTAAAATTACAAAAATTAGCCAGGTGTGGTGGAGGGTGCCTGTAATCCCTGCTACTTGGGAGGCTGAGGAAAAGAAGCACTTGAACCCAGGAGGTGGAAGTTGTAGTGAGCTGAGATCATGCCATTGCACTCCAGACTGGGCAACAAGAGTGAAAGTGTAACTTAGTTGAAGCTGAAGGAAGCTGAAGGTTCCAGGGCTGGCAGAGGCACCTCCCCCTGGATAGCCCCTTCTTTGGCACTGATGGGACCCCTGGGTGCTGGCCAGCTGGACTGCTGCTCTAGTTCTCTGCCCACAGTGGCAAGAGGGAAGCCACAGAAAGTTCACAAGGAAAGTGCATAACTACAAAGCCTTACCTAGTAAGGTGCCCCCCATCTTCCACTGTGCTCTGCCAAGAGCCCCTTCCTTAAGACCTGCCTATCTTCTGTCTTCCCAGGGATTTCTCAGTTTTATTTAATTTTTTTCAGACCCATCAGCTCCAGTTTTGCTTTTGAGGGATCTCTTAGACGGAGTGTGGGAGAAGGGGAACAGCAGCTCACGCTAGTTTGCCATCTTTTTCTAAATACATGGATATTGCTTAAATGCGTTTTGACTATTGGTAGAGTGTCCATTTATAACGTCAGCCGTCCTGGATTTGTCTGAAACACATTTATACCATTTATAAAATTATGTTTTACACTGTCAGAAAAAGGTGAAAAAGAAAAAAAAAATTGTTTCAAAGATGCTCATAACATAAGCTTTAAGCATTGAGAAGAGTTCTCAAAAGAAAGGAAATCAGCATATCAAAGGGATCTCTGCAGCCCATGTTTACTGCAGCAATATTTACAATAGCTCAGGTGTGGAATCACCTGAGTGTCCAACAAATAATGAAAGGATAAAGAAAACGAGGTATATTTACCTAATGGAATATTATTCTGCTATTAAGAAAAGAAATCCTGTCATTTGCAACAACACAGATGGAACCGAAGGACATCAGGTTAAGTGAAATAAGCCAGGCACGGCAAGACAACTGTCCCGTGTTCTTACTTATATGTAGGAGCTGAAGAAATTGATTTCACAGAGGGAATAAACAGAATGGTGGTTACCGGAGGTGGGCAAGGGTGGTGGGGAGGGGTTGGTTAATGGGTAAAACAACACAGTTAGGTAGATACAGTTAGAAGGAATAAGATAGCATGATAGGATGCCTACAGCTAACAATTTATTGTACATTTCAAAATAACGAGAATAGAAGATTTGGAATGTTCCTGATGCAAAGAAATAATAAACGTTTGAGGTGTTGGATATCTCAGTTACCCAGATTTGATCATTACACATTGTATCCTTGTATCAACATATCTCATCAATATGTACAACCATTATGTATCCATAAAAATTAAATCTTAAAAAAAGTACTGGTAAGATTTTGTGTGTAATATCAGCTTTAACTTTTCTAAATGATAATTTTATCTTGGAGAGACTAACATATTGGAAAACCCTGAAATTATACACTTAATTCATTTATATAGAATAAATAGTTTTGAGCACTTTCCCTAATGTGCTATAGAAAAAATAAGCAACCTGATCCTATTGCAGAGAATGAGAAAAAAATGTATAAAATGTTCCTTATGCATGTTATACATTTTCTGCTAGGAAATGAGTTTTTCAAAGGCTCATGTCTGATTCAGAGAGTTTAACGTGTTTTGTTTGTTTCATTACAATTTCCCCAGGTCATCTGAATAAACTGTGGCACTTAACTACTAGGGGATATTGTCTAGGGCCCCTGAAAGCACGTTTCCTTCTTTAAGCGAAAGGCAAATAAAATGCCATTTCAGGCTTTCAGAGTTGGGAAACCTGCAGTGGGGGGAAAGCTTATTTCCTGTATTTCATTTTGTTGCTAGGGACAGATGTCACACACCCAACAATCATTCGAAATCTTGGGAATATTCAGTCACTGTCACATCACGGTTGATGGATGTAGCCCAGGGTTAAAGGGCCCAGTGCAGAGGGAGGTGCAGGTGGAAAGCCCCTCTGAGGGCCACTGCCATTGCCCTCAGCCCCACCGCTGCCTCCACAGAAGCATCGCTGTGTGGTGGAATGACTAGAACTGATGAAGAACAAACACATCCAATTTTTACATTCCTTATAGATATGCATTTGGAAACTCTGAATATTTAAAAGGCTTAAAATAAACAAATTCCGTCCTCCTTTTATCAAAAGTCATTTCAATATTATGAAAACGGATGATGAAAACAATACACTAGTATTAGATGCTGCGGTTCACATAGACCTGGTAAGGAGAGGTTTTTCAGTGAGACGGTCCCTGGCTTTTAGGAGAATGGTCAGAGTAAAGAACTCACGGTTCTACTTTTAAACCTCATTTGTGGGACACTGATATGCAGGGGAAGCCGTGGTCCTTCTGATTTAGAATGAAACAAAGCCAGTGGAGTTTCTAAGACCTCTGCCCCGCAGTGAGTTGATGAAGCTCCTGATGTATGACATTAGATTTTCCTTCTCACCTTGGGGAAGTCACTGGAGAACCACGGCAAAAGTATAAACCATGTTTATACTGAGATAAAATACGATGCCTTTTAAAAGTTAAAATCCCAGGATAAGGGATGGTCGTTTCATTACTACTACGATTTCAAGGTTTATTTCAACACATTATATTAGAAATTTGCTGGGATAGTTGAGAAGAGCGGTATTGGTCAGGAGTCCCTTATCAAGACCCCAACTTGTCAGCCACAGGTGGGTGCTGTAGAGATCTGTTCCAAATACCAAACATGCTTGCTCCCGCATTTCCCAAGGTCCCAAGATAAATGCAAATAAAAACATTCTGTGGGTTGGCAAGTGTCAAATTCACCCATGATGTGTTTTCATTTCCTTATGTACTCACAGACATAAGGAACAGAAGTGAGGAATAGAAGACATATACGGTGGAAGCATTTATTCATTCACTCTAACTTCTTTTTCCTCTTCTGAGATAACAATGACTACATTTTTCTGGGAGCACTGCCACTGCAGGGCAAATGCTACTCTTGAAGTCCTGAGCCCAGATCTAGGTCACGGTACAGGACTGTCTCACCCTTACCTCTAAAAACAACTAATGGTATCGTCCACCTCCCCTTCCTCAGGAAGCTGGGCTTTGCGTAAAGTCCAGACACCCCCGGTCTGGAAATCGAAGCCCTCTAATCAGAACACATTAGTCACTGTATACATTGCTTCCGACCTAGGCCCAGGACCTTTCTTGATGCCTTAGTCCTGTACAGGGAAAGGAAAAGCAGAGGCTGAGTGGCAAGCAGCTCCCTTCTCAGTCTGGAACCCGGAAAGTCTCCTGGTGTTAGGCTGGGGGACAGAGTGGATGAGTGGTCTACCACAGAATGGGCTCTGTGATATGGATGTTTCAATACATCCGTTCCCTTTTGGTCTTTGACAAGCCCTGCAAGGTGGAACTACTGCATATGGAGCTCTGCTTCCTCTGATCTTAAAAAGATGGTTTAACACACTCTAAATCCTAGCTAAGATTCCTTGCTCTGAGAAGTGAGACGAACTTGTCTAATGCATCTAAATCTAAATATATTCTACAACTCTCTCTGCGCTATTCATTGTCCATGCTTTCATTTCTTACACTAGCATCAGTTAGTGACAGTTGCGGAGCTGGGCACCAGGATAGTCTTTGAAAAACAAGGCTGGATGCAAACAAAGAGAGGGCTGTGATTTGGCAGATGTTTGGTGACAGGTTGTGGCTGGCAGGAGGGTCAGCGTCCAGAGCTGAGGCATACACAATGGGAGCCTGGAGAACGTGTGTGCGCAGCTGGAGTCTCCTCTGCAACTGGCCTCTCCTTTCACAGTCTGCATAATGCCTGTACATGAGCTACAGGACTTATTTTTAAAAGGTAGAATGGAAAAGCATGTGTTATCTACAGTACCCAATGCATATTTGTAGATTTGAGTTGAAAAGATGAACAGTAAATCCTCTTCAAAGTTTCACATGGCTATGATTTAAAACTTTTTGTACGTATGTATATCAAATTCTCTATAAAGCACCTTATATCTAGTATACACATTAAAACGACATAGTTTAAAAGCAGATTGGCTTTTGAGCTTAGGTCCCAATGTATTCTGAGTGTCTGCTGAAGAGACAACAATGTTAACTTGCCTCTCTTGTGACTATCTTGTTGGAAGCTATAGCACGTAATGAGAAATGTCAAGTCCCAAGATCAATGAAATTTTGGACTCTAGGGATTCCACAGGAATAGAATTGATCCTTTTAAAGAACACCAGTCAGAGATGGGTTGTAATATATTGTAAAGATAGGCTCAAGAGGATAAGCGGCCAAGTCCAAGATACCTACCTGACAAAAAATTCAATCAGCTTTTAGCACAAATTGCCAGCTCGGCTCCACTCTCTTTCATGCAGTAGCCTGCTTCCAATTAAAGTGCGCAAATTAATTTTTATCACTTTCAAATTAGTTTCTGAATTTGTATAAAAGTCTGTTTCATATGAAAGCATCTGTCCCTCACAGCTTTGCAATTCTGTTATCTAGTTAGGGACCTATTTAAAGTCTCCAAGATAATTTCTATGATCAAAGCCACAAGTTTGAAAGAATAACAATAAATATTATTGTAAAATACATTAATAAAACAACGATAATTTGACTCTAACCTACACTAGGCAGCCGTTGCTTATATCTTTTATGGTCTGAGACTCTGTATCTAATAGTCTGCTTACAGATACTCATTCTCTTTGCGACCAATTCATCACAATGGTCAAAAGGATTAGAAAAAGACTAATAATTCTGAGATGTCTGCATTTGTCACACTACACATTTGACACAATAAAACCACACATACTTCCTATATCTGCCTAAGACATTTCACAAAGATAACATTTTTTTCTTTGTGGAATTAACAGAGCTATCCATTACAATGGAATAATGACAGTGCAAGAGAAACAAATACATTAAGTCGGTTGAGTTTATACTGAGCGAACCCGGTGACGTGCATGTAAGGCTAAATGATAAACCCTGTCATCTCAGGATGCTGTGATGAACAGGTATGATTTGGCCTCGCTGACACACAAAGCAGTTTCATGTTCACACCAAGGCCCATCCCTGCATTCTGACGGCTACTAGGATATTATGTTCCATGCTAGGACTTCCCCCTTCAAGAACAGGTTAATACATACAACCTCCAAAACCTAAGAGCATTGTGTCACACACTTTGATAAAAATTTAGAGACAACTAGCTTTCTGGTCTTGAGTATCAACGTATTATGAGACAGAAAATACATGTGGCCTGTTTCTCTGACCTGTGAATTGGAAGCTAGAGTAGATTAAACTGGAACAGAAAAAAAATCTCTTTTCATATTGTGAGTTTTCTGATGGAAACGACCATGGCTATGTCAAACCACGGGTGGAGCACTGATGTGACAGTCACTTCAGTGTGTGCGGTGACTGCCTGAAAAAAAGAGGGAAGAGACCAACATAGATGGTCGCCCTAGTCAGGCATACATATGCTACTAGGTTGGCTTTTTAAATAGATAAATGAGCCATAAATCAGTCATTCAATCAATACGAAACCTGAGATTTTTTTTTTTTTTTTTTACTATTATGATCATCCTTATGGAAAAAAACTAAAACCAGTTTTTTTCATAATCATCGATTTGATGTAAAGTTAAGCATTTTGTGGATGTTCAAAGTATTTATGCCACAAAATATTCCCATAACAATTCACGATTCACGTAACAAATACTCGACATCTTCAGTACATCCAAGCAAGAGAAGCACTTTGTGATCAGTATAAAAGCAGATTCTTGTCAACCCCAGAAAGTCAGAGACTGTGACGTTCTAGCATTCCCAGCTGCCGAGATAGTGCCAGGCACGCAGTAGGCACTCAGCACATATTGTTGCTTGACTAACACTTTAGGTGCTTATCTTGTTTATTCTAGAAGAGCACTTTTCCCTCTTATGAATGTACCATTCGACATATGTTCACATTAGACATCTAATAAAGTCTTGACAGAATGGAGTCTATGGAAGTGGTTTAGGTCCATAATGATGACAACAGTTTTTGACTAAAAATAAATTCCTGTAGATGAAGGTAATACTTAAAAATACATGTTGATAATCTTCTTTAATATCTTTAAGATAATCCTGGTCCTTACTTAAAACTTAAATATGCTGCTGCTTTTTTAACAAATATAATATTTACATTTTTGTTCTTAAGTATTATAAGAGCGTTTTGCATTTACATAGCTTTAAATATTATTGTATTTAACTTTTCTTGCTAATTCATGCACCAAAGCTACAATTGATAGTTAGCCATTTTTTGGTTTAAAAGATCACTAGAAAACAAGAGTAGTGAACACAGATAGTTACTACAATTTAGGAGTCTTCTTTAATATTCTTTACCTCCTAGCAGTACATCAACATCTTATCTCTGCTACCAGATGGCAGCTTTTAAGAAACAAATCCCCTTTTTGGAAATAACACTTGCATCATTTCTGGGTTTCATTTTGAAGACACTAATTAATTAGATTTAAAGCTCTATTCTGTTCTTTTAAATTTTTTCTAATAATGTCTAATTTTTTGTCACTGTATATGAAAGATACTGCACAGACCTGCTGCTTAGTTAAACTTTTAAAAGAAATGCTACACTATTATGGAAATAAAAGCAATTTGGAAATACGTGAACATATATTTAGATAAAATATACCTGATAGTGTACCACTCTTGAGAATAATAAAGCCATCACTGGTAGGTCATATGTCTTATACACATGTATATATACGCATACATAGACATACTAGAATTCTGTTAAAAAATAAATTTTTTAAGGACATGGCTTTTAAAAAGAGCAAATAAGGAGATTATCTTACTGATATTTAGGTATGCTTATTAATAACAAAGAATTGGTAACTAACTATCTCAACTGGTTGGAAATCAAGCAACACTGAATATCTTTTCCTTCAAATCAAGAGCCCATCTTGGTCAAATTTAGAACAGAGACTCATGTGTATACACACTCTCTTGTTCAGTAGCTATGCCAAGGGGCACATTCTATTCCACAACACATTTAGTTTCTTCATCCACTGTTCAACTCTAGCTATGGGCAACAGGAAGAAAATTTCACATAACATTTGGACATCTAATCCAATCTTCCACTATCTTCTCATACAAATATATTTCTCCATTCTCTCCTATATTGACCTTTGTTCCTATCCATCCAAAGCCACTTCCTACTTTTGCAGTATACCTGTCAAAATGCATAAGAGTTGAGGGGACGAAGTGGGACATGAAGGGTGGATGTGCAATTCAGTTTCCACCCCCAGCCGTCTCACAGGTTGGAACTGACCAGAGAGGCAGCAGCCAGCCAAGCAACGTAACATGGCATCTTGTAGATTTGTTTACTCTTCTAACATTTTAGTTGTAGATGCACAGGTTTCCTGAAAACTGTTATATCTGTTGGGTTATAAGTATTCCTCAAATTCATGTTTCAGTTGATATTTGACAATCTGGATAATCCTGGTTTGGGTACTTGCCCTTACCACTTCACAGAAACCTTTCTGTATCTGACAGGGAAGTCATGCATTTGAATGAACTATTGAAAGCTTAGTAATTAAAAGCAGTAATCATTTCTAGGCAATCTCTTATCCAGCTCTTTAGTCATCTGATATATTGGAAACCTATTATGTATACCACTATGACAGGAGCTTAAAATGGAAAGACAGACACTCATTATCTACTTTAGAGTAGGTAATAACTAACTGCTCCTATAAAAATAAAATTTCCTTGGAAAAAGAAGTTTGAGAGGCTGTGGATTAAACAAGCATCAACAATTTATTTGTGTAAGACGTCCAGCGCTTATATAGAAAGTTTGAGTGCAAACTATCTTCCAAAATGATTTCATGAAGGAGTCCAGCCTCCCCTGACGCTTTCTTCCTATAGGATATCTTAGGGTGCGCTGTGGAATAAAAGTCATTTGAGGAATCCTCCCGAGCAAGGAAACTGTCTTAATCAATTTTTGCTTCCCTCACAATGCCTCATGTGAAAGGGGTACTCACACACTGTTTTTTAAATGAATACATGAAGAAATTTACTACAGGATGTGACAGATAGCGGTTAGTGCCCTGACTGAGACACAGTTAAAATCTTCTGAAAATTCAGAGAAGGAGAGATTATTTTCAGCTGAAAGAAATCACATGAAGTTTAATGGACTAGGTGATGTTGAAGAAAATTCCTGAAGGATAGGAACATTTGGAGACTGGGCTGCTGAGCAGAGATCTGGGGAGGGGATCGGTGAGGGGAATCTGAAAGTCTCTCCATGTTAGAGGTGATAGTACTGCTCATATTAATACTTTGAACATAGCTACGTTCCAATACAGATTTTGGCCACTTCGGCTTTCATATTTTATAATCCTTACACCTTAGGAAAAAACTCTTCGGAAAACCGAACAGGCAAAATATATTTAAGATAAACTATAGTTTGACAGAATGATTTTATACAAACACTTACTGCTATTAGGGTTGTCTCCTATGATATGGTGCCGCCCACTCCAGTACCAGAGCAGCAGGGTGGCGTCTCGAGATCCGGACACGATGTAGCAGTCCCCACCAATGTATGACTCGGACCTGGCCAAGCATGTGACCACATCCCAATGGCCAAACACAATCTGAGTCAATTTCCCTGTAACACAGAAATGATAGGTTTGCTAAGTTTTGCTTCATTTAATCTTTTTCTTCAAAAAGTAATAAGCATAACTTTATTTTATCAGATTTTTAAAAATCTTACTGTATTTTTATTTTATTTTACCAGTTTTATGAAGAGCTCATCTATAGGCCAGTTAAGTTACAATGTTATCCAAATCTGCCTACAGGTTGCTTTCTTGCATTGCTTTTGAAAATTGATAAGAGAATGCCACCTGAGATTTTTTTTTTTTAGACGGAGTTTTGTTTTTGTTGCCCAGGCTAGAGTGCAATGGCAAGATCTCGGCTCACCACAACCTCTGCCTCCCAGGTTCAAGCGATTCTCCTGCCTCAGCCTCCTGAGTAGCTGGGATTACAGGCGTGCACCACCATGCCTGGCTAATTTTGTATTTTTTTAGTAAAGATGAGGTTTCTCTATGTTCGTCAGGCTGGTCTCGAACTCCCAACCTCAGGTGATCCCTGATTTCTGCCTCCCAAAGTTCTGGGTTTACAGGCATAATCCACTGTGCCCAACCATCACTTGAGATTTGTAAGGAAAAGACTTTATAAAATAACACAATCCTGATTTTTCTCTTCAGGGTTTGGGTCAGATCAAGGGGAGTTTTAGGATATTTTACTGTATACGAATTTGTGGGAAGGGAACAATAGCCCCCTTTGTCCCGTGAACTCAGGGATCATGCTAACGTTTAGAAGAGATGAAGTTAGATACTTCTCTCAGAACAGATGAAGTTATTCTGCTTACAATGTGAACATTTAATTTGAATCTTGACTACTCATACTGACAGATGATAAAAATGCCTTCATTATTAAGTATGAGTTCACATTCAGCTTTGGTTTTAACAATAGTCATTTCGAAGAGAATATGATGTTTCATAGTTAGGATTACCTGTTTCTGTAGAATACACTCTGAAGCTCTTATCCCAGAATCCACAGATAAGGATGTAGCGATTATCTGCTGTCACCACAAAACAATGTGCATTGATTTGTATACTCTGGTCGACAAGGTCTGTGATCTGCCTTTTGTTTACACCAGAATTATTGGCTAAAAATAAATGGAAAAAAAGCATTTGAAGAAAGATTCCATTATGAGTTTTACCAAGCGCTTATAGAAGGAAAACAACATTTTCATGCTTCATTTATGCAGAGATAGTTTTTTTTAATGGTATAAGACTATTAAGATTCTCCCTTGAGGAATATAAATTTCCTTTGTAGCAATGATTATTTATGAACCATATTACATATTTTAATATTATGCCAGAAATTTCAGTTTTCCCTCCACCAATAAATAATAACAATATGAGGAATTCAAAATAATTAATTTAAACATAATAAAATATGTTAATGCATTTAATTCTTTAGATGCTCACTATGCACAAGTTCATTAGTTTATAAGAATCACATGGGAAGTAAATGTTGTATGAAGTATGTTATTAAGAAAGAGGTATCTTAATATTTGCCCCAGCCTGTCATTTTCTGATGGTATTCACAATTCCTGTGACAAAGGAAGGTAGAGATTTGAGCAAGGGATGTTGTTATGTGGGCAGCCCCACAGGGAGCTTCGGGTCAGCAGCTTTACAGGCCTGCATTGTCAACAGACAGAAGGCCTTTGGAGAATGGGCTAGCTGGGGAGGAGAGGAACATAAAAGATGAGAGAGGGATTGGGGAGGAAAGAGACAGGCAAAGAATCATGTAGAGCCCTGGGATTGAATCTGAATAAAGTCAGGAACTCAGAGACACCATCTGATTTCCCCAGTGCCTGTCTGCATGCCAGCTTGTCCCTTACTGCACGCCATCCTTGCAGGGTAAATCCCTCGGCTGAATTCTTAAACAGAAATGCAGATGTAGAAGGAGGTCACCACCACCACTCTCTAGCACCAATTAAATATAAGTACTACTATTTGTAGCTATCTGCTAATACTATACAAATAATTACTGGAAAATGTAAGCAATAAAAAAAAAATATACGAAAAAGTCAGTAAGGAAAAGAAAACCAAAAGTCTCTGGAAAACTATACAATTGGTCCTTGACTAATTAGAATAGACCAATTAATTTTTTCATGGTAGCTGTATATTTCATTGTCAATGTCTGTTGGACAGAGGAATAGCTAGACTAGACTAATAATATTCTTAATCCTAAACCTTAGAAGCTCTCAAAGACATGTAAATGGTATTTTGTGTAGGGGGTTTAGGTAACTAATTGAAACGTCTGTATCTTATCTTATTTCTGGGTTCAAAGATGAAGGATAAATTAGAATCTAAGAATAAGAGCAGTGGTGGCTCCCGCCTGTAATCCCAGCACTTTGGGAGGCTGAGGCAGGCAGATCGCTTTGAGGTCAGGAGTTCCAAACCAGCCTGGCCAACATGGTGAAACTGTCTCTACTAAAAATAGAAAAATTAGCCAGGCGTGGCAGTGCATGCATGTAATTCCAACTACTTGGGGGGCTGAGCTGGAAGAATTGCTTGAACCTGGCAGGTGAAGGTTGCAGTGTGCCGAGATTGTGCCACTACACTCCAGCCTGGGTGACACAGTAAAACTCCATCTCAAAAAAAGAAAAAAAAAAAGAATCTAAGAATAAAACCCCATGACTTTTAATATGTAGCTTAATAATTTTTTGTAGCATTTTCAATTTTTTTCTAATTTATCTTACTAATCATCCAATGAATTAGATAGAACAAACATTAAAAATCGTCTTACAGATATGCAACTGGAAAGGCTTAGAAAGACTAAGAAGCTAGCTTTGGATCAAATGGCTAGTAAATATGAACACAATTATTTAAAAACATTTTGAATATCTGCTGCAAAGAGTTTTAGCTCATCGGTTTGTAATTTGTATGAAACATTTGCTTTAAAACATGTTTGCTTAAAAAAATTCAATGATAGAGACTTCCAGAAAAGATGTTCTTCCATATTAGTTTCTTTTAATAATCTTTTTGAATCCTTATATTTTAAATAATACTGAGCTGTTAGAGAACATTTTAGGCTGAAAGAAAAAACAGTTTGGAATTATTTGCCTTATTTATAAGCAACTTAAATGACCTCCAAAAATATCAGGAAACAATTCATTTAATGCCAAAGCTCTTATATGGCATATTATAATTTACACAGCTCCTTGATAATTTGATATTGTTAGCAAATTAATCTTGTGGAAGAAAAATATTATTCAACTACTTTTTATGAAAACTACATATGAATATGTGGATAGTATCCATGAAAATTTATTCTTTATTAACATACCAATTAAGGGATCCATTTCAATGGGAAGATGGTGGGCTTGATCCAAGGAGTATCCTGGAGCTCCTCTAAGGCCTAAATATCAAAAAAAGAGAGAAAAACTACCATAAAATTTTCAGAAAGGAGGAATTCCCTAATGGGCAGTGTTTTATGATGATTTTACAAAATGCATATTTGCTTAAAAATTAATTGTTCTAAGAATGGTTCAGTTATACTATGTGTCTCTGTAGACAGCCTTACAAAATAATCACAACAGGGACTTCAGGTTTCCACTTAAGATGTAGAAGGTTGGAAAAAGTTTTGTCTCTATTCTAATGATGAGAAAAAGCTGGATAAATAGAAGATCATAACATTTATTGGACCCATCAAAAAGCTAAGGTCACTGAGCAATCAATGAGCCTGAAATCAGTGAAAGGGCTATGCTTCCAAACAGGGATGGGTATATGCCTGAGCTCACCTGGTGAGGACAGAGGGAGCTGGGGCTCCCATCCAAGGGGGACTTTGTTTCAACATATGACAAGTAAACTGAAGGTATAAAATTGGGCCACACCTAAAATCTTAATCTCACTAAAAGCTACTTTCAGAGGATTAATGTTTAGGGCCTGATGAAGTTCATTAGTCATAGTTTTCCACACGTGATTATATAATATATATAACACTTTTGAACAAGTTTAAAGAAAAATTTAGTCCTTTATAGTCTTTTTTCTCAATGCAAAACATTTCTAGAGGCTCTCTCCTGAGAATAATACCATCATAAATTTTGCTGTCTATCTCTGATTGAATGGACGTAGCGTTACCTTATGTTGATAATATTACCAATAATCTTAAAATAGGTGCACTAAGAAACTCTTAGGAGATAAAGCTACGGTACAAATCACTGCATTTTTTAGAGCAATGTAGAGATCAGTGGAATAGAAAGATTCAGGTTACTTCAGCATGGCTCACCAGTTCAACTCCAGAGACGGGGAGTCTTCGGCTTTCTTGGAGATCTTTAGTGGTGAACTGGGCCAATTAAATCACTTGGTCACATCCATTTCTGCCATGGTTAAGCATTAACATGTCTAGATGTTTGCTACAACATTATGTCACTTCAAGATGTACTGGCTGGTACTTTCAGGAATATGTGAAATATGAAATCACTGGACAATTTAGATTTGGTCTTTTTGCAAAGATTCTAAGCTCTGCAAGGATACAGCTGGTGCTGGTCCTGTTTATTGCTGTATATACAGTGCTTAGAACTACTTGACACATAATAATCATCCAAATATTTGCTAAATAAATTACTGATGTAGAGGAAACAGGATTTGAAGCCAGCATCCAGAAACCCGGATTCAAAGTCACTTCTGCGTGATATAGGAGAAAAGTGAGGTGCATTTTTTAATTTTTATATTTATTTTTTGCAGGAAGGAAATGGCAGAAAAAGGTAGGATAACCTTTATTAGTAGCAGAACTGCTTCAATCTGCCAAATATTTAACTACGATCCAAGCATCCTATGAGGCACTAACATAAAGCAGAAATGAGGGAGACAGGTAGGAGTCACTGAGCTGGGTTCGACAATTTATTTAGTCTGTTGTTTTTTGTAGATAATGTGGCATTTGAGCTAATCCCAGCACACTTTTTTTTACCTTAATTTAATTGTAGCTTTTAAGAAATCTTTGGTAAGCAATTTGCTCAGGCTCACATACCTACTGTGTTGTGCCATCTATTCACTGCAAACAGTCGGCTGCAAGTCACTGTCACCACTGCAGGGATGGTCAAGTGGGGCAGGGTGTTGGCTGCGACATGGGTTACTGGAGAATTTGAAGGAAACTTCAGCACCATTATCACGTCCTGTTGCATCTGATCTTTAAACATGAGTGGACTCTGTGGAAGGAAACACTGTTGAATAGAAAGGGAAGAGAACAGAGGAAGACAAAAGGAATAACACAGTTAGTGAGAGGTCTCGGGAGAGTGAGGTTAAGCAGACAAGGCTAACACGAGCACACACCAGGAGGAAAAGCCACCTGCACTTCCATACTGGAAGTAGGAATGTCTTCCATACTGGGCAGTGAATGTCTGCCCCAGATTGAGCATCTTTGACTTGGGGGTGGCACAGAGAATAGAGAACAAGAATTCTGTGAAGTCACTGATACAGGGACACAGAATCATTAAAGACCAGCCTCAATTCAAATATCGCCACAATGCAAAGTAAAAAGTTAGCTCACAGACACACCCACATGACATAACACAGTTACTCAATGCAGTTTAAAAATCAGTTTTGTGGGAAAGTTAGTCGAATCAGTGACTCCCATTGATTACATGAAATATAAAGTGAATTAACTAATATTTTCACTTCTATCTGGTTGATCTGGGCTCATGACTACAGTCTAAATAATTAAAATATAGTAGCCTCAATAAAGCAGCCCCAGCGCTTCCCTGGCAGTGCTCCCCAGGTTCTGCTCTGGCACTGACTGTTTAAGGTTGAAGCCTTGTTTCTCCCTTCTAGGCTGTGAGCTTACTGAGGGCCAATGCATTTTCTTCTTCTTGTCTTCAATTATTTTATTTTATTTTAAGTTCCTGGGTACATGTGCGGGGCATGCAGATGGTTACATAAGCAAATGTGTGCCATGGTGGTTTGCTGCACAGATCAACCCATCATCTAGTTTTCAGCCCCACATACATTAGCCATTTTTCCTGATGCTCCCCTCTCACCACCCCCACCCCCACCCCCACAACAGGCCCCAGTGCTGTTCCCCATTATGTGTCCATGTGTTTTCTTCTTTCTGTTTTTAGCCTTTGTTTTATAAACATCTAGCATATGACTTGACAGAAAGTAGATACTCTAAGTCCTACAAAACACTACAAATACTACATATTAAGACATAAAATAGGGAAGCTGGAAATAACCATTATTTAGCTTTCATACATGTTTTGTAATGGTTTGCAGTAGATATGAATTCTCTGCTACATGAGCTTAGAAAGCTTCGATTTTCTTTATAAACAGTTTCATGCCAATTCAGTCTCTAACAATTTCCCCTAGGAAAGTAATGAATTCTGACTGGGCATACCTCCAGGATAAATATTTTTATTATTATTATGAAACACAGAAAACTAACACAAGAGTAAAACTCTTCTGCCAAAGCACTTCATAAAATAAAGTGTTAGAGATATTCTCCTGGACAGTTTATTAAAAATGCTTCGTCATAGGGCTTGAGGCTCCAAGGCCACATCTCTATGCCTACAGTGTGGCCGAGGGTTTATACAGCAACAGTTTGAGCTTGGTGCAAACCTTACTGTTTAGTCACACAGAAGGACCAACTGCAGTCAAAAGAGTTCATTAATGACTAACCAAGGGGGATGAAACTGTTTGGCTGAGCTATTACAGGAAGGAAAAAAAACAAGCATTTAAACACAGACATGGTGTTTAACACATGCATGGTGGCTTATGCCTGTATTCCCAGTGATTTGGAAGACTGAGGGGCCAGGAGTTCAAGACCAGCCTGGAAAACATAGTGAAGTCCAGTCTCTACAAAAAATTTAAAACACTTAGCCAGGCATGGTGGCACATAGCTGTAGTCCCAGCTACTAGGAAGGCTGAGGCAGAAAGATCATTTGAGCTCAGGAGTTTGAGGCAGCAGTGAGTACTGATCACGCCACAATATTCTAACCTGGGCAACAGAGTGGGACCCTATCTTTAAAAAAAGTTTAAAAACAAACGCATTTATTTATTTGTTTCCCAAAAGTTCAACTACTGATTTCTTGAGAGTGTAGATGGTATATTTGTCACTGTATCTCCAGTGCTTAGCATGAGATCTGGCTCACAGAAGGGGTTCAATAAAAATTTGTTAAATGACAGAGTAAGTGAAAGGTGTGATTAATACTTCCATCACAAAATAACAGCTGATACATTTGTTTACACATATATTAAAGACCAGAATCCAGAGCTCTTTACTCTAGAGTACCTGTCTTGAAGTTCATTTTGTGAACATATTTTTACCTTCAAGTATTTTTCAATAAAAAATAGTGAAAAATCACAGTGTAAGAAATAAATTCTAAAGAAATTGCTCATGAAAATTTTACCTGCTTCAAATTACCTAAAGAAGAAAATGTTTACTATTTGCTAATAAACTGTAAAGGAATTTTGTTATGGAAATGGACTTTTAAATTCAGATTAGAATGAAAAGAATAAGACTCCCTTGCAAAGTGGGAATAAGAAGTTTAACACAGTAGCTAATTATGATTGATGTCTGCTAACATTTACTAACAACTTACTGTATGACAGGTGCTGGTCCAAGGGCTACACAGTATTAAATCATTAAATTCTCAATAGTAAGTTCTATTTTTACCTCTATTTTACAGATGTTGAAATGCAAACACAGAGAGGTGAAATACCTTGCCTAAGTCATTTACTAGCTAGTGCAGAGATGGTGTTTGGCTTGTCTAGCTCCGGGGCCCTGACTCTAACCACTCTGCTCAACAGTCTCTCTGCAATAACCATAAATTACCATTATATTTCTTTCCTTTCCTTAAAATGAACTACTTCCCCTACTGTATATTGCCCTGAAATTTGGCAATATCCTATTGTGTCTGCAATAGATTTTTCATTGTAACTTACAAATAGAGTCTAATTCTGGTGTCATTGTGTCTCTCTATGCCTGTGTGCGCATGAATGAGTTTACCCAGAGGCATACATAGAGAAGACGGCTATTTTTGTGAATCCAGAAGTGGGCTAGCTTAAGTAGGACTTAAAGGTAGATTTACACTCCCTTCTCTGTCTCTCCCTGGGGTATTAGTTTGTACTTAGACTCAAGAGTTAACCAACAGATTGAGAAGCCTTTTAAAATATGCTGTTAAAACCACTATTTCATTTGCTGTATTTCCAGGTACAAAGGAAAGAAAAAAAGTCCCAACATGCTGATATGTCTTACCAGGTGCATGGCAGAGCTCCGAGGCGGATGTGGCTCAATAAGCAACTGAGATGGCGTCTGTCCAAAGTTCTGTATCTGTGCCTCCATGGCCTGCAGGGGAAGGAGGGTGACTGTCATAATCAATATGCATCAAAGAGAGAGGCCAACATACTCTTTGACAATGCAAGTGTATTCCAAGTCAGCCATGAAAAAAAGTCCAGAAAATTCACGGGTGCTCTTTTCTCAGGGTGCAGAATCATCCAAGTGTTAGTATTTTGTAGACAAGCTTTGCTCCTCCTTCCAAACATGCTTCAGTTAACCCAGTCACTATTCTTATTTCCAGAAGCTGAGGTTAAATGTGGAAAAGCTAACCTGTGAATACATGCATGCAGCTAAAGACCAAAGAACACTTTCCACACTAAATACAGCACATATACCTTAATAAAGTCCTTGGTAAGAAGGAATGTATGGGGATCTCTAATGAAATAAGCTTCTGGAATCTTAATGGAGGAAAAAAAAGAATGAGACATAAAGTCTACCAATTATACAAAATAAAATTCGGAAAATTATAGGTTCCAATTAATTCAGAGGAAAATCAGTAGACAGAATACTAAGATTTTAAAGGATAATTAAATTGGACAAAACTTTTGTTACAAACATATATTTTAGCTTTCGATGCTATTTTAAAAAGAATTCTGGAATATTGTTTTTAAGGTATAAATTCATTTTCTCAAATCTTTTTCCTGAAATTTTAGAGAATTGCCCCCCCCACAAAAAAAATCTTTGTGTGTCCTGAACTATGCAATATTTCATTAAAGCCTATGTAGATAGAAATGATATTTTATAGCTTCCAATGAATAAAAGTAGTTTTAACCCTCAAAATGTCTGGACTGTACAATATACCTTTCTTGTGTGTGTCAAAGAGATAATTTTAAAAGAAACAAGTATTCTAAACGTAAACTCTATAGGCAAAATATTTCAACATATGAAGCTAGACTAACAAAAATATTTTTCTGAAATACTGTATGTAATTTATGTCAACAAGGAGAAGCACGATATTTACGATGATCATTACCCTGCCATCATGCTAATTTTTTCCCTAAATTGTAGCAATATGGTTGCACATAAATGTGAAATATGAAAATCATAGTTTGTAGGAACACAGGTAAGTTGGTAGACAGCTCTTGACATAGCACCACCACTAATCTCATTGCTATCTACAATTTGAATGTATAAAGTACTTAAATTTAAAAATCTGTCCTCCTAGACTGCATTTCAAGAAAATGTTTATCAATAAAAATGTGAACTTGCAAATTTATTAGCAATATTAAACATGAATGCATCATTATCTGCCATATTTTAGCAAAGTGTGCATAAATGGGACTTTGGCTCTTTTATTCACAGAGGGAATGGGATGAATTATTAAATCTCTTTAAGTGCTGTCCAATTTTTATGTATACATTTATTTGCATGGTGTCCACTCATAAGCAAAGTGTGACTATTTAACTAAGTTTTATTCACATAGGATGCATTTACATCCTACTTTTGTTCCCCCAATGCAAGATTTATGAGTATAAAAGGGGGAAGAGACCATTTCTGGTTAGGTTCACATTTTTAACAACAAACTCTTGAGAATTACTTGGGAAACAAAAGTGGTAATTTTATTGTTAACACTGCCCTGGTTAGTAAAAGGTGAATACCTAGCTTCGTGTATCATGAACAGCTAAAGGCCTCTCTAACAACAGATACTGCTACCCCTGTTTTTACTTCCTCAGAAAAAGGACTCCAGTGGAAGTGAGGAGCCAGGGGCGAAATGAAACACGTTTTAATATCTAGATCAGTGTCTTGCACTTAGTAGGCAGCCTTTCAATGTTTATTGAAGGAATGAGTCAACAAACATGCTTTTTTTGACTCTAGTTTTGTTTTTTAAAGGGAAGTATTAAAATTGTACTAGAAAATGTTATGAAATGGATAAAATGTCTAGAAATCTTCTGTACAGTTCTCTTCTCTTCTGCAAGTCCTAACTCCGACCTTTTTGGACTAAGGCAGAATATACATGCATATATATTTAAAAGAGCTCCCCAGTCAGGCATCAGGATAAAGATGAAGTTGTGACTAACCTTACCCTTTCATTAAGACAATCAGTTCCCAACACTAAACATTTATTTCTTTTGAGACTATACCACCCTGTGATCTACTCTACATGCCTTCATGACCCAAAGGATCTTAGTCCAATATTTTTCTTTTAGCTCTCTGGTAATTCTGCCTTCAGATAATTCCGTACCCTCTGATTTAAAAATGTACAGATCTTTCTGATCATGAAAAACATACTGTCTCCCTTTACTTCTTGTCATTACCAAAACGTTTGAGTGGGAAGTGGGCACCTACTATCTTTCTTCCCCGGCTCCCCATGTAGGACTTTCTGTTGTTTCCCACTTTCAGGGAGTCATCAGTGACTTTCTTGTCAGGTGTGCAGGTCCTGTGCATGGGAGAGTTGCCTGATGACACGCAGAACCCATTCTGCAACCCATGAATTGTTACAATAAAGTAGTTGTTCTGAGAGCTACTCCCTACGTAGGAGAAAATCCTCCCCTAATGCTAACCTTGGGCAGGGATCTAAATTCTTCACCTCCCAGACTCCCTAAATCATAATGAATGCCCTGCATATTCTCACAGCACATTTTTCTCCTTTATTATAGATTGTAACACACAATTACTTATGTATGTCTGTTTGTTCAGACTGAATCTCTGCAGGTCAGGACTGTGACTTAGTCTTAACAGAGGCTCCAAAAATACTTGCTGAATATAGAAGTAGGGCGTTTGCATAAAACTGAAAGCTGGTCTAGAAAAAGAAAAGCACTTCAGAGTTTTTTACTTTTACAATTCAATAGCACAAAAACAATCGACAGACATTTGTTGAATGCTTACTCTATGCCAAGGGACACCAAGTCAGATACCAGGCTGCCCTCAGGAAGTTAGCAGTCCCGGAAATAAAGATGATGAATGTGTCGGTGCACATTGTAGGGAGCAGGACCACAGTGGAGATGGGCCCAGGCTGCCCTGGGAGCCCAGATGAATGACAGAGGGGAAGGGGGTATAGGCTCTTAGGAAAAAGACGTTCAGAAAAAAACAGAGCTCAGGTTTGAAGATTAAGTAAGAATTAGCTTGTCAACAGCATGAAAAGGTTTTCTGAAGTATAGACATTTTTCCTTAAAAATTTTCAATGAGGCCGGGCACGATGGCTCACGCCTGTAATCCCAGCACTTTGGGAGGCCGAGGTGGGTGGATCACGAGGTTAAGAGATCGAGACCATCCTGGTCAACATGGTGAAACCCCGTCTCTACTAAAAATACAAAAAAAAAAAAAAAATTAGCTGGGCACGGTGGTGCGTGCCTGTAATCCCAGCTACTCAGGAGGCCGAGGCATGAGAATTGCCTGAACCCAGGAGGCGGAGGTTGCGGTGAGCCGAGATCGCGCCATTGCACTCCAGCCTGGGTAACAAGAGCAAAACTCCGTCTCAAAAAAAAAAAAAAAAAAAAATTCCCATGATATAAAGTTAAAAAAAAAAAAAAACAACCTGCTGGTAGTAACTGTGAGATGGATTCCTTCTATATTATCCAGAAATGTCATTTAAAAATGTCTATATGTTTCTATTTGTCTATACATTGGTCTGCCTGGATCAGAGACATTTAATGTTAACTTTAGTCACAAAACATGTATTTGAGTACCTACTACATACTAGATTGCATTCTAGATATTAATGATATTAGTCAAATGAAATGGATAAAATTCCTGTCCTCAAAGAGCTTACATTCAGCCTAAAGTCAGATTCAGCTCACTGACATGGTTTCTATTTAAGCCAAAATTTACAGGTCAGTAAATAGTACACAATCAATTGGATTTTTTTTTTTTTTGGCTTCTTTTTAAAAATTAGCAGATTGGGCAATACTACATCAGCATTCCTGCACAGCTGCCCTTTTGTAACGCCCACCACCCACGTAACCTGGGCACTGCCACTGGCTTGTATCATTCCTCTATTCCCTGTCTGGTTCTTATATGCTTTGGGGTTTGTGAATCCTTTTAAAATATAATAATTAAAACTTTAATTTGTATTACAAGATAGCAATTGCTTTGTATATTTGTTGTACTTTCCAGTAAAACGGAATGAATTAACATTGCACACATGAGCTCATGAGCATGTATACTGTATATAGAAAAACACTAAAACTTTGGAAATGTCTGTCAATCTAACTTCATTAAATCTATGTTATCCATATTAGAAGCTCCATTATTTTATATAGTGTTAATAAGTAAAAATATGCTATCAAACTGTGCTATGTCATTGATTGATTGTAAGACATTATGATTTTGGAGAATTGAGATATGAAAATGGTGTGCATCTTAGAATCAATAAAGCAGAGTAACTTTTTAAACAGTGGTACCATGAGTCTTACATATTTCATACAAAGCTAGCACAGGTAATAGGCTTCAACCACTAGATTTTAAAAAACAAATATGGCTCACAAAACCTTTGATGTTTTACAAATATGAAAGACCATGCATCCATTGGTAGACACTTTGGCAGAGTAACATGAAAATATAGATTTGCTTTTAAATAATATACTTTCTTTTCTTTCTTTCTTTTTTTTTTTTTGAGACTGAGTTTCGCTCTTGTTACCCAGGCTGGAGTGCAATGGCGCTATCTCGGCTCACTGCAACCTCCGCCTCCTGGGATCAGGCAATTCTCCTGCCTCAGCCTCCCGAGTAGCTGGGATTACAGGCACGCGCCACCATGCCCAGCTAATTTTTTGTATTTTTAGTAGAGACGGGGTTTCACCATGTTGACCAGGATGGTCTTGATGTCTTGACCTCGTTATCCACCCGCCTCGGCCTCCCAAAGTGCTGGGATTATAGGCGTGAGCCACCGTGCCTGGCCCATAATATTCTTTCTTTCTTTCTTATTTTTTTGAGGCGGAGTTTCGCTCTTGTTACCCAGGCTGGAGTGCAATGGTGCGATCTCGGCTCACTGCAACCTCCGCCTCCTGGGTTCAGGCAATTCTCCTGCCTCAGCCTCCTGAGTAGCTGGGATTACAGGCACGCGCCACCGTGCCCAGCTAATTTTTTGTATCTTTAGTAGAGACAGGGTTTCACCATGTTGACCAGGATGGTCTCGATCCTTGATCTCGTGATCCACCCGCCTCGGCCTCCCAAATATTCTTTCTTAATGATATTAACATATCATTTAATTTGGTGTCTTGCAGTTAAGCTTATTATGTGCATTCACTTTTATTTATTCAAATTTCTCATTTTTTAAGGTTTAAGATAAAAGCGTATGAGGTACACTAATCTTAAGTGTATAGCTCGATGAATGTATATATGTATGTGTATACATTTTTCCAGTTCTTCTAACCACTACCCAGATTAAGATAAAGGACTTTGGAATGGAACTGGAAGGTTCCATATCTTGGTCTGGGTGGTGGTTACATAAGACAATACATAGATATTAGCAACCCTGTGCCTCCCCAGCCAATTATTCCTCTTTCTTAGCCCCAATACCCTGTCAAGTTAATAATTACTTTGATGTTTATCATCATTGATTATTTTTTACTCTTGAATTTTTGATTAAACTGAATTATACACCACATATTTTCTATCTTGCTTTTTTTGATCAATATCATGCCGGCAAGATTCAACCTCGTGGTATGTATCAGCAGTTTGTTCATTTTTTTGCTGTATAGTATTCCAGTGTATTAACCTACCACAATTTACCAGTTCTCCTGTTGATGAATATTTTGATTTGTTAACAGTTTCAGGTTACTGTGAATAAAGTTGCTTAGAAGATTCTTGTACATGTCTTTTGATGGAGGTTAGCAGCCAGTTTTTGGAGGGTCTACAGCTAGACAAGGGGTTGCTGGGTCATAGGTAGGAGTAAGTTAGTTTTACTGCCAAACTATTTCTCCAAAATGGTTTATGTGTTTATTTTCTGTATCTGTGAACCTAAAATGTAATGGTCAAAGCTGTAAATAATGATTTAAATTGTATGGTCTTTTAGGGTACTGATAAATTATTAATAAAATTTGTATATGTCCAAACTGATTTGTCTCACAAAATAGCTATAAAAATTATTTCTTTACCAGGAATTGTTAAAGTAGAAATGAAAATAAGGTTACAGAGTTTTAAATTATTATATAGATTCTTATTATAAAAATTGTTTTGCCAAATATTTATTGAACTGATGTGCACTGAGCATTTGTTTCTCTCCCCAGCTAAGACCCACCAAGAAATAGGGGGGTTGACCACCTTGAGGAAGTTCTAAAACATGAAATTCTGTAGGTACAGGCAGAGAAGTAAAGATAAATGTGAACTGAGTTAGGCACAGATGAACAAAGTAAGTAAATCTGAACAGTATACATGATTTTCAGATTGCAGACACATGTATGACACATAACAGAAGTTTTTAGTTTTACCTGCTTAGCTGTATACAGAGCTCCAATTCAGGAAGGTTTCTATTAGGGACACTTTCCCTTTTGTCCCCTCCCTACTTCCTGATTATCCCATTTCTTAGTCTGGTAAGGCTTGCCTTTATACAATTCTGCAGGACCCACCTACTAAGTTACAAAATTATGACATCTTCATCAGAGTCCCCTCTTTTCTTACTTATTCTCAACAAGTTCTCTTGAGTCTTTCTTCTTCCTCATAGGTCAGGGCCAATGTGCATGATTATGCTATTTATGCCCTGTACAAAGATGCGCAGTCGGAAGGCAAAGAGTGATAGAATTGAGAAAGGAGCACCTTTTGTGATTCAGCCATTTAGAGAAGGTGTCCTCTAAAATGTGCACAAAAGGGCATGTGTGTTAGCTTTGAGGTGACATATGCCTTATTCCTTTGACCTAGGTATTTCTTGCGTGTTTTCTTTCCTTTTTTGCTTTCCTTCCAAGAAAGTTCTACATCCCCTCTGAGTAAAGATACATACCTGGAATCAAATACGCAGAAGAGAAAATCAATAAATATACTGTGTGCTTATGTGTTGCACATTTGCCTATTAATTTTAAAAGACTTCCTGGCCAAGGTAAAATTAAATGTGGCAACCAAGTAAGCCAGAATTCAGAAGCTACACCTTCTCTGGCATGTGGTAGGTAAAAACTTTGGTTAATCTTTGTCGCTTCCATATTGCAGGTAGAATAATTACATTTACATTTTTCTCCATAGAATGATTACAACTGTTCATTTTCTGTTTTTTGTTTGTTTTTGTTTTGTAAATATAATTCAGCATTATCTTTCAGATGAAATGCCATCAGGTCCACAGTGCCATGACAAACAGCCCAAAGGAGGAAACAATATAGGCTCTCAAATGACCTATTCTTCCATTTCCCTGGTCTGTATAAACTTTTAAATTGCTTTCCAGAAAAATCAGCATTTTATAAAGTACCACAGGTTATTCTACCCACAATGCAAAATATCAAACTATGTCCAAATACCAGTAAATTCACTAACAATTTTCAGAAAATTCAAGAAAAAAGTAGTAAAATGGTTGCTTGAGAAAACAGAAAAAGATTTTCAAAGTTTCCTTAGCATTTATTTTGTTTATCACACTGTATAGCTCTTACTTACGAGGTTTTAATTTAAATGCTTAAAAGTACTCTTCATTAAACCAGAAAATACAAATTTGACACAAAATAAAATATATATATATGTGATTGATATCATTTTTCTGTTCCACCTGCAATTCTACCAATGCAAAAAAAAAAAATAAACACAAAAAATGGAATTTTAAGTCTGAAATGATAAAAGGTTACTTAATGGCAGACTATATTTTAACGGATTAGCTTATGCTTCTGGTTTATTGTTGTAATAAAACAAGATCACATAAAGCATTACTTTTTAATGCTGGAAAGCAGGAGCAAAATAAATCAAGCAAATAATATCTGTACTTCGTTATTTCTTGCTTTATAAATATTAAACTATATAAAAAATTAAAATGCTATTTTATATTCAACTGCTTCTAGTTTTTCATAGAAACCACAAAATAGATGAATAAATATTTTTCCTTTCATTTTAACAATCAACTGCATTAAGACTAAACCTATTCTGGCAAAATTATTAGAATATTTAAGCAAATATTTGGTAATCCAAGTAAAAGAGCACGTTTGCCTTAATTAGTAAATGCTGTCAGACACTATTTGAGGGAGGAGATTATGATGTGTTCAGTTACCTGCCTTAATTCTTGGTTTCTTTTTTTTTTTTTAGTGTAAACCTAAGCAGAATGAAGATGTGACTTATCCCCTTGCTGATCCCTGTTTCCTCCTTGGCATGTTGAATTATAATGGTGATATTACATAATTGACTTAACAAATGAATGTGAAAAAGCACCATTTCCTCCAGATAGAAAATGCTCCATCCAGAATATTTTCTGTCTAAATCAGACTAAATCTGTCTAGTACCATCAATGACGAGCTCACTCGATTTTTCCACTTCAAATAAGTATAAGTCAACTCAGGTAGGAAGAGTGAGTACATTTCAATGTTACTAATTGTGGCTGACCAAGCCTGGAAGACTTAAATAAGCCTGCTTGTCCTAGAGAAATGAACAACTCAAGGGGAACAGACGGGTGAGCGGGACATCTTCCTTGGCTCTGGAAGATGCGCTTCCGTTGACCTGTGCTCCTTTGCTCTCTACCTTCCCAGTGGGTTCAGCCAATGACACGATCAACGACACAGCCAATGACACAGTGGAGACAGGATTATATGGCTTCTCTCTGCCGAGTCTCATTTGACAGGGCCTGGCCTTTACTCCCCTACCTAAGGCCACAGCTCTTGTTGGGTGAGCACTTTTCTTGCCAGATTCTGGGAATGGCTCCCTTTCCTTGTCACTTTCCCTTGTTCAGTCACTTTACCATGTCTACACCTTTGTAAATAGAACCATTATTAAACTCTCTGCATTTTCTTTAAAAAATAGTTAACTGTGGTAAAACATACATAACATAAAATTTACCATCTTAAGCATTTTTAAGAGTACAGTTCAGTAGTGTTAAGTACATTCACACTACTGTATAACCGATCCCCAGAATCTTTTCATCTTCTAAAACTAAAATGCTATACTTAATAAATAAAAACTCACCACTCCTAGTCCCCGGCAGCCACTATTCCACTTTCATTCTCTACGATTTTCACTAGTTAAGATACTTCATAGAAGTGGAATCATACAGGATTTGCCTCTTTGTGACTGGCTTGTTTCCCTTAGCATTAACATCCTCAAGATTCGCCCATTGCAGCATGTGCAAAAAGAATTTCCTTCCTTTTTAAGGCTAATAATGCATTACACACACACACACACACACACATACACACACACACCACCCACATTTTTTTAATCCATCCATCCATCCATGGACACTTGGGTTGCTTTCAACTTTTGACTATTGTGAAAAATACTCCTAAGAACATGAATATACAAATGTGTCTTTGAAACCCTTTTCTCAATTCTTCTGGATATATACCCAGAAGTGGAATTTTCTGGGTCATAGGGAATTCTATTTTTAATTTTTGAAGGATTTCCATACTGTTTTTCCTTTTTCCTAGCAGTTATACCAGCTGTAGCATTTAATATTCCTACCAACAGTGCACAAAGCTTCCAGTTTCTGGACATCCTCACTAACACTTGTTATTTTGTTTTGATAGTAGCTAACCTAATGGGTGTGAGGCGGTATCTCACTGTAGCTTTGATTTGCGTTTCCCTAATGATGAATGATGCTGGCACATACTTGTTGGTCATTTGTATGTTCATTTGTATATTTTCTTTGGAGTCTTCATTGTCCTTTTGAAAGGTAATGTGCTGAGATCCTGACTGATACAAATAGGATTGCTATTCAGGCACAACAAATGCTGGTTACCTTTTGCTACATGTTGGGGTGGGACTGACCAACAAAACATTATATCCAAGCAAGGAACATTTTCACTGAGGATTTTAAATATTTCAGAGATGACTATTATAAGCTTACAGGAAAGGCTGTAGTGTCTCATTGCAATAACTATTTGTTGATACTCACGAACAGAACTGAAATACTCTTTTCTAGATGACTTAGGGAATGGTCTACCTGGAAGCAAAGGTTTTAGCTGATGATCTCTTAAGGATTCTTTCAGGTTTCTGCTTCTTTGCCCACTTTGTGAATTAATCATTAAACGGTACCTAAGTAGAGTACTCAATCCACACATGCTTAACCATAGGTGAGAAGAATCAGAATGACATCCCTGCCAAATTTTCCCTGGTTGAATGAGTTTATATAAACTAAATTCTATGCTTGCTGATACAGGAGGTAAAGGAGGAGGAAAACAAGTTGAGGGGGAGGTGGTGGTGCAGGAGCAGGAATGAGAGAGAAGTGGTAGTATTGGTGGCAGGCTTTGTAAGTTCACTGGGAGTGCCTAATCACGTGAAAAATTAAAAAAAAAAAGCTGAAATAGATTTGTTTGGTATGTAGAATGACACTGAGACACGGGTTTACCAGGTGCTGATATAAATATTCCAAATTAAAATAATACACTTTTAGTACACTAAAGTGAGAGTAAAGTATTATCGCATGTATTCAGCAGAACAAAATATTCTTCTTGATTTTGACATAAATGGACAACAACAATTTAGATATACTATACTCAGACTTCAAATGGCTTTAAATAGGCTCATTATCAATATGTTTAAAACCTTTACAGATGAGTTCTAAACATCTAACTGAAATGTCTAGGTACTTAGATTGGCTAATATCAATTTCAACAAATTGAAACATGCAATTTGTTTTGAATAATTGTTAATTTATGCTGAGGTAACAACTGTGTAATATAACTGAAATCTATGTTAACAGAAGATGAGGAAATCCCTTCCAGCTATTTCTATCATAAACAGCAGGCTGCAATTTTCACCCTTCTTCCCTTGAGTAAAATATGGCTTTAGATGCTTGTGAAAGTACTTGCTGTTAATTTCTGAAAATCAATAATTAGTACTTCTCAACATCACATAATAAAAATAAAGAGGAGAAAAAAATCACATCTCACATAAATGACACATATCCAACTTTGGCTAGCTGCGTTGTTTATGCTTTCCTAGTGCACAATTGATGACCCTAGCCTAGTGAAGAACTGCAGTAATTATGAGGAGGTAAGATAAACCTAAATTAAAGATTTATTGACTGATCAAAATTAAATGTGTGTCACTAATTTCCTTGATACTAATTTCTATATTAAAACCTTATTCATCAAATCTTTGCAATGCAAGCCTTCCGGCTCTCAGTGCAAACCTATGCAATGAGAAACACATACAAATATATTTGAACCTATATCCTTACTAGTTTAAGGAATCATGGTATTTTTCTTGCTCCCAAATGATCCTTTAGCTTTAGAAAACCAAATATTTATTTTCACTCCAGTAATTAAAATGTAGGGGTCTGCTTTCTATTTTAATTTGGCTTTTGAATTTGTTAAAAATTTCCATCCAGTAAAACATTCAGTAATTCTAGGGGGAAATTAAGATGGTTTTAAGAAATCCTTATCAACCACTTTGTGACCATTTGTTGCAATCACTTCTCAGGATAACTGCCCGGGAGAAGAACTCTGGACATCCCCCATATGAAGACAATTAGGCATCATGGTGCTTGTAAATGGATACAACTCATCCACACAGATCCAGCAGGTGGTGTTGATATTTCTTGTCATATCAAAGAGAGTCAGAAAAGGGGGAAGGAAAAGCTGAGGGATAAAGAAGTCAGAAAGAATAAAGAATAACAGAAAGAATTCAAGGAAGGCAATACTTGTAGAGGCCCTCAGTGTTGTCATTATGAATACCTTCATTTACATCATCAGGATGAAAAAAGTGTGTTTTTTTCCCTTATAAATTTTATGAGTTCATCATCTCAGAAAAGCCAGCATTGCAGCTGTTTTGGTTAAAGACACATCTATCTTCTGGTTCTTGATAGCCCTATCATGTCAGTTCTCTATAGTAGCAAAGAATATTTCAGCAAGAAAATAAAGACTGAAGTAATCTAGCCTACTTCCTATGGGCATATTTTCACCACTGGTAGATCCAAAGGGATGTGGTGTTATCCCTGTCAGCTTGAGAAAAACAGAGAGAAAGAAAATACAAGCTAAGAAAACCAAGAACTATTAACAGAAAATTAGACTAAAAATACCAGTTTTTATGACTGCGGCTGTTATTAAAAACTACTTAATATTTTAATATTTCCAGCATAAATAGATAAATGTGTATATCTATAAATAAATAATCATTGCAATGGCTCGTATGTTCTAATAGCTGCCGGCAAAACAACGCTTTATGATAGGCTCATGTGGATACGTCCTGCTGTTAAAAAGAAGCCATTTATAAATCATTTTTCAGTTCGGCAATGTCAACTATAGAAATAATGACAAGTAATGTGACAAGCTCAGAAGTTAGTGTCTTGTTAATGATTTGTCTGGTATATACTTACAGCTTCTGTTGAAATAGCGACTCCTTTTTTTTCCCTCTTGCGGAAGCAGTACAACTTTAATGCCAGTAATAGTGATGCTACTTCATTTGATGATATGAATAGAAAACTAATGACACTCAAGTAAAACTTTTAATATAAAGAATAATGAAGGAAGAAATGATAATAATAATTTAGATCAAGAAAGAATCTTACAGGCAACAAGTGAGCTGCAATTAGGATATCTTGATCAAATTTTGGAGATAATACTGAAAAGAAATTTCAAAACCACAATTGCTTCTTTTAACTAAATAATATTAAAAACAAATTATTTTCTCTGTTGCTAACATAGATTTTTTTATTAGATTGATAATTTGGGTATCACATATAAAGAATTTATTAAAATAAAAGTTCTTCTAAGATATTTCATGTAATTATGCCTTTAGGTAATAATGTCTGTGTAGTGCTTCATAGTTTAAAGTATTTTTCACATATTTTTTCTCCTATGAATTAGGTATCACCTCTATCATCATTTTTTAAGTGAGAAAATACAGGTACATGAAAGTTGAGTGACTAGTTTAATGTCACTCAAATGCCAATGGCTGGGCTGTGATACAACTTATAATCTCATTCTCATCTTTCTATCCTTTTTTATTGCCTATGCCATCCTATATAATCATACTCTGAGGCAGACAGATTTGAATAATTATGTCTATAATCATTTAAGTGTAATAATTTATTAAAAAATTTTAGAATGAAGTATTTTACACTTATTTTATAAAAGGGCAGTAAAAAAATTTTCATGGTCTTCAATTAATACTAACTACTAATCAATTACTACCTACAACATGATCCCACAGTGCCTTTGGAAGCCTCAAAGACTGATAAAATTCTATTTTTCTGAGAAGTGATGACATCAAATGATCAACAAAATGGCTGATAAAGTTTTCTTAAAATCATTGTAATTTTCCCCATATAATTACCGAAAGTTTTACTGAGTTGAAAGTTGCAACAAATTCAAAAGCATAAATCAAATAGAGAAAAACCTTTACAGTCTGAAAAAGCAAAATACCTTACCTTAAAATTTTAAGAATCTTTCTGAAGCAAGAATATTAATGAATAAAATTAAGTATATATTTTGTTATTTTTCAATTGCTGGAAAATAATGGGACTAACGAAGCCTTGCCTCAAGAAACAGGACACCTGACCGAGGTCCTGGTTCTGATGCCACATAGCTAGGTGTCTTGAAAAACTTATTAAATAAGAGTATTAGGCTAGATTAATGGTTTTTAATTGGAAATGTGTGTGAAATTCCTAGAGAATTTTTTTTTTTCAAAATAGACTTGCTTGAAGCCTTTCCCTGGATATTCTGAGATGCCCATGGGATGGGGAGGATAGAGTGAATGGGGAGTTAGATGGGTATGGGATGTTTATTTAAAAATAGTACAGGGTGGCCAGGCACATTGGCTCATGCCTGTAATCCCAGCACTTTTGTAGGCTGAGGCAGGTGGAGTTCAAGACCATCCTGGCCAACATGGTGAAACCCCTTCTCTACTATAAATACAAAAATTAGCCGGGCTTGGTGTTGGGTTCCTGTAATCCCAGCTACTTGGGAGGTAGAGGTGGGAGAACTGCTTGAACCTGGGAGGTAGAGGTTGCAGTAAGCCAAGATGGCGCCACTGCACTTCAGCCTGGTAGTCAGAGCGAGACTCTGTCTCTTAAAAAAAAAAAAAAAAAAAAAAGTGGGAGGGGGAGGTGGGGAGGGATAGCCTGGGGAGAAATGCCAAATGTGGGTGAAGGGGAGAAGAAAAGCAAAGCACACTGCCATGTGTGTACCTACGCAACTGTCTTGCATGCTCTGCTCATGTAACCCAAAACCTAAAATCCAATAAAAATTAAAAAAAAAAAAAAAAAAAAAAAAGGACAGGGGTGGGGTGAGGTTTTGATGAAATGGTTTTATATTTTGAAATTGGGTGATAGGTACATGGAGGTTCATTATACCATTCTCTTGACTTCTGTAGGAAAAAAAAAAAGCTCTCCAAATGAGTCTAATACACCTTTAGCAGAGCAGTGCTTCTTAAAAGTTAATGTCTCAAACAAGGTGCCTGGGGATCTCATTAAATGGACTTTCTGATTTAGTAGGCTGGAGAAGCCTGAGAGGCTGAAGTTCTAGCAAGTTCCCAGGTGATGCTGATTCTGCTGGGCCACGGGCCATATTTGAGCATCAAGGTGTTGGAAAACCATGGGACTAAATGATTACCAACCAGAATACTCTATTTCCTAAGCGGGTCATAGGATGAAGTTTCTTGGTCATCATTTAGTAAGTAAAAATATAAATCAAATTATATAATTTTTATTAATATATAAAAATGGATAAGAAAAAGTATTATTTCCCATGCTGGAAAAACACTGCTCAAATAGAGCTCATCTATGAAAAGAGAGCATAGAAGATTATGATATAAACCAAGACTTAAGACAATTTAAATAAATCTACTACCCAACAGATCTAATGTTTACATATTAAGAAGAGCTTTGTACCAGAAGTGTACTGTCATGTTTCTGCCTAGAGGCTGTCATGATCAAGTTTATTATCAATTACTGCTTTACAAGTATAAAATAAGTTAAGCTGTCATAATTTTCTCAGCCAGAGTTCCTAAACTGTCAAAGAATGTCAATTTTCAATCTGACATAGAGAAGAAAGTTATCTGTTATTCTGACCTCTAATTTCTTGACATTTTAATGCCATAATTGCTATGGTTAGTGCTGCTTCATGATTTCGCCTGTCAAGGAAAAATGAATCAATAACCTTAAGCCATTTTTCAAACTTTAGCACTAACTTCAAAACTCAAAGTTATGGGCAGATAGAATTATTTTTTTTTTTACAAAGGAGACATATATATTCATATATTAAATCTGTCTCTTAAAATTAGTGCTTAATTTAAGCATGAAAAAAATCCATCTTAGGCTAGTTGTTTAGCGTAACTATAATTAGCCTTCCTTGGGTCTTATTGATATGAAATGTACCATCTTTGCATTATAATAATACTAAGATAAACATTATCAAATAAAATAAATGTATTGAGCTCAAGAAAATGGTTAATATTTTAAACTCTGCTTCTTCCAAGAGCCTGTGTCCAACCACTTAGGTGGGAATCAACTCTCTCAAGTTACGACACATCAGTACAAGACCTCCAAAAACTCAACAAGAATGTTTGAAAGAAAGGTACTGTGCCTCTCAGATGGTCTAATCGTAGGGGTTGTAAATAGGCAAGGGCACATAAATGACCACTAAATAATGAATACGCTGCACTTCATTCCATCTTATCTGGGTTCTTTGTTATGACTATAGATGTAGTATTCCTTCTTTACAGAGAAAGCAACTGAGGTAAAGTGAGATTGAATAACGCAGCCTCATTTACCCAGCTCACAGGATTCAGGCGGGCTCTCATCCTTTGGAGGACACTATTTCTCACATTCTTAAATTTTAGTGCAGAACTGTCTTTGTGGGAATCTGTTAGCTTCTATGTGGCTAACCGACATTAATAGCAATGGGAATATGTTAGAGGGGCAAATAGTGGGAAATGGGAGAGGGGAAATTAACTAGCATTCCTTGAAATCATTTAATCTGTTATGTCTACACTGTACTAAATGGCCCCCTAGTGGTGACAAGGAGATAGAGCCTCTTCCTAAGCAATCTTGAGTCCACACAGGTCCACCGGGTCACGGTAAACCTCTCTGCTGGTGTGTGCTGAGGCCTCTGCAGGCTGGGGGAAGGGAGGTAAGAGTATTCCAGGTATGCGTTCCTTCACATGGAGTGTTTTAAGAACTGACACAGAATTATAGGGTTGAGGAAGTGGGCAAGAGGTTTGGGGAGAACGAACATACATTTCACAGTATGACTCCAGGTCTCTCTAATGAAACCTGAGTGTCTGGCAATTATGTGCTCTGAATGAGCATGCTGAAAGCAGACAGAGTCCCGGGCTGAGGCACTAGCAGTAGACAGTCTGCATCACTAGAAGGTAATAAAGCTGTAATACAAGATATTGTTCAGACCGTCTATAGAATAAGCCAACATATGCTTGAACCATTCCCATTCAACAGAAAACAATTTTTAATTTTTACATTTCTATGTAATGTTTCATTAAGAAGTACTACAGTTTACAAGCCTTATACACATTTTTTTCACTGTCCAAAGCACTGACGTGTTATTTTGTAGAAACAGGTATTCTGCTAAGATTCAGATAATGAACACTGTATCCATGTAGAGAAAGTTTCCATGTAAAGAAGGTTTCCACTTTAATACCATTTTCAAATTCTTTCAGTTATCTCTTTTTAAGCCCTCATTTAAACTGGGAAAAACCTGCTATTTTTCTGTCAATTTTAATGCTGCTTTATACTTTCATCATGGATAAGATGCTTAATGTAGTTTTATTTTGCCCAAAAGGATTAACTTGCAACTTTCTTTATAAGAACAGAACTTTATTATAATGGGTAAAAATATGTAACAAAATGTTCAGAAGCAAAAATGTCTATGACAATTAGAAGTCAAAAGACAATTTAAGGTTGATCTTGGAATACAAGGATGAACTATTATGCTTGTTTTCTTTTTTTCTCATTCTAAAAGGTATTAGTCTTAAAAGAATAATTTACAAAGTATTTAATAAAATAGGCATGTGATAAGCAAGAGTGTATACTTAAGAGAATAATTAAGCTCAGAATTATCTCCTACCAAATAATCTGATTACAATTTATACACAAGTGGGGGTACTCGGTATAATGACTGGTAGAGAAAATTCCTTATTTCACCAGCCAATTTCATGATATCTGCCTTCTCTCTCATTCATTCATTCTGTCTCTGTTTTTCTCTTGGCTTCAGGCAATAATTTTATCTTCTTGTGCACACAATATGGTACAATATTGCCCCTAATAATATGCTTGCAACGTGTTCTCAGAGTGTTTTGCCCTAAGGGTCCAAGATCAATGATTATGAGGCTCTTCCCTTCCATTTCCCATTCTCTGCTGGAACCATACAAATGGAGTCATTTTAATTTTATAGAGGTATATAAGAAACAAACTTATAAATGCAAATATTTTTGTAGAGCTTCAGTTCTCAAATCTACAAGTTTTCCACCTCTAAAATAAAAAATAAAAAAGCATTCCACTGGCTGGAGATGTAGAAATAATGACGTGCTTTGCATACGACAGATGGCACATATCTGGTAGAATGGAAGACTGGGATATCGCTTCCTTGAAGCAACACTTATGTAGCAGCTGTTGCATCTTCACTGTTTCCACTTATCCGAAATCATTTTGTGCAATGTAGAAGTGATTTAAATAATATTTTATATGAATATTTTCACTAAAAATACTACATATATACTACAGCACATTATTTCCAACTGTTAGCTACAAACATTTCAGATTGAGAACATATAATAAAACAGCATGACTCCATCTATTTCATTCATGCATTTTTTGAGTATTCTGTCTAGAAGGTGGAAATATTGCTTTTATTTATTTTTAATTTTTTGAAACAGGGTCTTGCTCTGTCACCCAGGCTGGAGTGCAGTGGCACAATCTTGGCTCATGGCAACCTCTGCCTCCTGGGCTCAAGCGATCCTCCCACTTCAGCCACCAGAGTAGATGGGACCTCAGCCCTCAGAGTAGTGGGCCTGTGCCACCACACCCTGCTAATTTTTATATTTTTTTGTAGAGATGGGGTTTCAGCATATTGTCCAGGCTGGGTGCATGCCCTCCTCCCACCTTGGCCTCCCAAAGAGGGATTTCAGGCGTGAGCTACTAAACCTGTAATCCTAGCTATTTTTAAGAATAGCCACACTGGCAGATTATTTTAATGAAAATAGTCATACTTAAATATTCAGCTAGGTTTCATTTATTACTAACACACATAAAGCATTAAAGATTTTAATGGAGATTTTGAACTAAGAAAAATAAAATATAGATATAGAAGTATATTAAAAATGTCTGCAATTTAAAAAGGAACCACACACTGGTCTCATTACTTGTTTTTGGACTCTTTTCAATTTTTCCATATATGTCAAGAACCTAAAATCTATGTTTTGTAAAAAGTTATGTTGAAAAAAATATTATACAGAAAGAGATGGAATGTCAAATTTGTGTTTGAGAGATGACAGAAATTTTTGTAATAATATAGGACTTAACACCTACCTCCCTGAGTACAGGATCAGTGATACTGTCCAGGTTCACAGAGCCTTCGTAAGTCAAGTAGTGAAAAACATTCAGAGCCCGAACTGCTTCTGGTCCTCGCTGCTTATAGCCAAATATAAGGTCAATCCACTGATGAAGTTGGCAAGAAACAAATTCACTTTCTAGAGCCTGAAATGAGTCAAGAAAGAAACAAGAGACCATGAGAACTTAGTAGACCTTCATGTCCTTTTTTTAAACTTTGAAATATTATGTACAAAAAAGGAGAATATGCTCTTTACATTTCTATACTTGATTTATATGTATCAGATCTTCAGTTCCTAGAAATGGAAGAATTCTACCTCAGTAGTATCTTACAGAGACCTAAATGAAAATTTTCTCTTTCTAAAATGCTAAACTTTCTCTTGGCTCCATTATGTACACAATATGAATTAAATATAAATAAATTTCTTATAAAAACACACTCATATGTAAAAGAAAAATAATTTAAAATATTATTTTTAATACCATGTTACAACAATTTCATTTCTCATTTATAAATATTAGTTTGACATTAAGCAATTTTATGAGAAACTCTGAAATACATTTCTTTTCCTTCCTGAAGTCTTCCAGCTTACCTCTGAGATGACTGAAAGGGAATGTCTTTCTTCTGCTCTGAATTAAGTCAGCTATTATAAAGTTTGGGAATCACTGGGCAATTTTGGATGTTTGCTAGCTAATGGAAAGAAATGTAAATTACTAAGAGTCAAGGGCCATACTAAGCTTCCATAAATAGAAAAAAAATAAAGGCCTTTTTATATCCTAAGAAGCCATCAGACGCTTCCCAGAGGGATCCTGCCAGGTAGGGGGGGAGTCTTGCTCAGGTCCGTGAAGTAAGCAGTGATGGTACATGGCTCACTACACCTCTCACTGCACTCATTTATCATCAAATTCCTATTAATTTAAAGAGGACACCAATTTCAACAACATTGAAAAAAGCTGTGCATCTAGCTTTGTAAATTTCAGCTATGCATAGCCATATAAGACAATTTTCTAAATCATGGCTGTCACTAAATATGTGAATAAAGTCATTCTCTGTGATTTCTATGGTGTTGAAATCAATTTGGAATTCACTTAATGAATAAATTATTTCTTAAATTAGATCACTGAAAACTGCTTTTCATTTTTTAAGTATATAAAATATTATAAATAATACTTTTCAAGTTTCCCTGTGATCACATGTAACTAGATTCCCTTCCTGATTTACTCCTTTCAATTTTTTTTTTGGCATTTCTTCTACACCAATTACTGTGGATGTTTCTCATTCAGCAATGTAAACAATGACATTTTATGAAAGAACAGAGTTTCCATACTAAAGCTAAACAGAATGTCTATACTGTCTATCTCATCGATCTTGAAATAACAGTTCCCAGTGGAACATAGGAAATGAGACAAACGTACGAAAGAAGAGATGGTTAAAATTCTGTATTATGTCTATATTAATTTGGTCAATTTGTATAAATCATTTTGTCAATTCTCTATAACTATTCAATTAAGAAAAAAGGTAAGTCTAATTAGTAACATTTTCAGTGTCTGATACAATAAATGAAAGGATTTAAAAAAATGAACAAATAGAGGTTCAGTATTGAGTAACTATTGCTCAAGTCTATTCATAGGAATTCAAATTAGTTATGGAATCATATATATAATTTAAAGGAAGATTTTAGCAACATGGTCAAACTAAGCAGTACTCATTACAAATATATCTTATACATACCATTAAAGAAAGGTCTGATGAAATTTACTATTATCTCTATTAGAGTAAAATCATTATTGAATAAAATATCTAATGTAATCATGAGTGGCAGTGGGAATGATGACTTTTCAATAATTTGAGCTTTTAAAACATGTTTTTTCTCTTTTATCTCCATCTCCTATTTTCATTTCCTTCCACCACAGTAGGTGACAACTGTAATGTATTTAATGTTTCTCCTTTTGTTTACATGTGCCCTTATAAAATATTACTCATTCTTTTGTGGATATGCTTTTGAACTGCTAAAAATATACAGGGTTAAAAATTTCATTTTGTTCCTTACTTTTCTCATTAAGTATTATTTTAAAAATCTACCTGTGTCACTGTGTGACTGGCCCGTTGCTTCTCGTGGCTGCACAAAACTCCCCTGGTAACAAACACCAGGCTGCCTCTAATCCCCATGACACAAGGCTGTGATAAAGGCCCCTTTGGATCTTTGGAAGAATTTCCTTGGGATTTATAATGTGGAGTAGAACTGGGAGTGCCCACTCTCTAGCAGTGCATGACAGTTTCTGTATATTCAGATCTCCATCAACTCTTAGTATTATCCAGGTTTCTAATTTTGGCCAGTATAAGAGATATGAAATAATAGCTCATTGTTTTACTTTTTGCTCCTCTAACTACTAATAGATTTGACATCTTTTTAACATGCTTGTTGGTTTTTTGGGTTTCTTTTTCTATAAATTTCCTGTTCATATCTTTTGCCCATTTAAATAATGGAGGCTCTTGCCTTTATATTGTTGATTTATGTATATAATTTTATTATTATTACTTTTTAGATAGGATCTCACTCTATCGCCCAGGCTGGAGTGCAGTGGTGCCACCTCAGCTCACTGCAAGTTCCACCTCCCAGGTGCAAGTGATCTTTCCACCTCAGCCTCCCAAGTAGCTGGGACTACAGGCATGCACCACTATGGCCGACTAATTTCTGTATTTTGTATTTTTGTATTGCAGGCACAGGTTTCACCATGTTGCTCAGGCTGGTCTTGAACTGCTGAGCTCAGGTGATCTGCCTGCCTCAGCCTCCCAAAGTGCTGGGATTACAGATGTGAGCCACTGTACCCAGCCTGATTTATATATTTTAGGTAAGAGTTCCTTGTTGGTTTGAAACACTGCGAATGCATTCTCCCAAATGTCATGTATCTATTAACTTTATCCATGTTCTTTGTTGCACGTATTTTCTAAATTCTGAGATCATCAAATTATGTTCTAAAAATGCTTATGCTTTGGGGTTTTGTCTTGAATTACAGAGATAACTATATTTTGATTAATTAGCTTTATATCTATGGTTTTGCTTTTTCACATTTTGGTCTTTAATCTAGTTCTACTATTAAACAAAAATTCCTTTTCTCAGAGATGTATTGTGTTATCTTTTTTTTTTTTTGAGACAGAGTCTTGTACTGTCACCAGGCGCCAGGCTGGAGTGCAGTGGTGCGATCTCCACTCACTGCAACCTCCGCCCACTGCAACCTCCGCCTCCCGGGTTCAAGCAATTCTCCTGCCTCAGCCTCCCAAGCAGCTGGGACTAGAGACGCACGCCACCACACCCAGCTAATTTTTAATATTTTAGTAGAGACGGGGTTTCACTATGTTGGCCAGGATGGTCTTGATCTCTTGACCTCATGATCCGCCTGCCTCAGCCTCCCAAAGTGCTGGGATTACAGGCATGAGCCACCGCGCCTGGCCGTATTGTCTTATCTTGAATGTGTGAATATATATTGGAAACAAAGACATAAAACTGCCATTATTTACAGATAATATGGTAATCTACATAGAAACAGCCCGGCCTCCGTCCTCACTCTTCGTTTTCTTTTGCTCTCTCTTCTATGTATCTATCAAGTGTACAAATGTGTGTATCCAGCTTTCTATATTTTTCATATCTCTTATCTTAATTCTCTTTATTTCTTATATATCTCAATATGTGGTAGAATTTATTCTTTTTTTCAGGATTAACTAGATTATTCGGGAACATTTATTCTTCTTTGTAACTTTTACAATAAGTGTATAGATATATTAAAAGAATTGAAATACCAATCGGTTTATAAATTAATTTGTGAACACTGACATTAGGTTTTACTATCCAAGATCCCCAAACAGCTCAGTATATACAGATCATTTTCTATGTCCTTCATTAATGTTAAAAATTAAAATTTTCTCCAAAAAAGTTTTATCTTTCTTGGTTAAATTTACTCCCAGATACTTCATAAATTTTGATGCAACTGTAACGTTTTAAAAAAATTTTTTTATATTTGGTTATCAATGATGTACAACAATGCTAATGATTCCTAAAAGTTGATTGTGTTTCTAGCAACTTACTAGTTATACCTACAACTTCTTCATTTTTTCTTATAGAATTGTTCTTAGCCTTAAGAACTACGTAAAACAGCAGTAGTTTATGGAAAATTCCTGTCCTTTTTCTGATCTTAATGGTTAAACTCTACTGAGTTCTGATGTAATACACACACACACACACACACACACACACACACACACAGAGGCATATACACACATTTAGTAACATTAATAATAATTCATTTAGAATTTTTATATTTATAGCCATACATGAAATGAGCCTTAATTTCTTTTCCCTTTTTTCTCCCCTTCAATATTTTTGGAATTAAGATCCCACTAGCCTCATAGAATGAGCTGGACAGCTTTCCATGTTTCCTGGGACAGTTTGTATAAGAAAAGAAATTCATTACCTGTTGAAAATTTGGTAGAATTTACCTGTAGTAAAATACAGGTCTTGAATTTTTTGGGGGGAATGGGAAGATTTTACCATTTAAATTTCCATAAGTCTTTTAAGTGTCAATTTTGGCATTTTAAATATTTTTCTCAGCATTCATCAATTTCATCTCAGTTTTAAAATTTATTAGCTCATAGGTATCCACAATCATCTTTAATTAAATTTTAAAATATTTATGTCTATAGCTATTTACTGTATTCTATATATTAGAGAAGTAGCATAGTGAATCAATCAATAATTATAATTAAGTGACAAAGAAATAATGAGGTAGGAGGTAAAACAAAATCTTGTAGATATTTTATCTTGTTATGGTGCAGAAAGAAAAGAAGATACATTTAAAAGCTAAATGTAGTTCAAAATCAAATGAGTATCTTAGAATGGAACATTAGGTACCAATAATTAAAATATAACAACTTACCTAAAGCTGAAGCCTGCCATTAAGACTCTTTACTATAAACACTATTCACCGGTCACTGGTATCTGTTTATTTTGTTCTTTTCAGAACTGTTTTTATATACAAACCCATTCTGCACTTTGAAACAGGATTTTAGTACAATGCTTACATTTGAAAAATAGAAAGAAATACTTGATTCCTAAGCTATTAGTGTCCTAATGGTCTTAATAGCTTTCTTTTCCCTCCACTGGCATATCTAAAGGCAGAAGCAATTGCGTTAAGCCTAGATAAACCAATTCCCAACCCATACCTCTACCCCAGGGATATGTAAGGAAGGAAATAAAGAGTGATATTTAAACTAGAGAGGATATCTCTTAGATGGATAATATTTCCCTCATTCTAATTTCTATTTTGCCCTATGAGTATTAGATGGTACAGAATTCTTTCTTTAGCAGGTTTGAAAGAAAAGCTTCTCTGAAATTACCATAAAAGAAAGTAGGCTACTGAATTTAACTGTGAGGTGACAGTATTTCTCCTGAATTTAAAAATTTAAGAATATTAAATATTCCTGTCTTCTAGACCAGAGCAAAAATATTTATTTCCCACCCCCTTTTCTCATTACCTCAAGTATCTGCTTTTGGGATTAAAAAATTCTCTAAGTAGAGTTGCGTATATTCGAGTGGATAGTCAGAAAACCGCACTGTCATTTCTGTGGTGTCTACGCCAGCTTCTTTTCATAATTAAACTGAAGTTGCAGCTATCACAACTTCAATGATTCAACTGCTTTAAGTAGAGACAATATAGTTGCCTTTGATGTTTATTTTGAGGGGCTTGAATCATTCTAGTACTTGACGGTTTACTGGCTGTATAATACAGAAGATTATTTCTAGCCCTCGTAGCTCTCCACATGGGTTACTACAACAGACTTCAAACTTTTTCTGTAATCCAATCTGTCTGGTGCCCTGCCTGTGGGACAGACTTGTCAAGCTATCATGTCCACATTGCCATTCTTTATTTCCAAACTGCCACTGCTCCTCCTAGCATAACCTGTCTGACTCAGGCCTCTCAAACCTCCATCCCCCTTTTCCCACTGTTCCTCAGGACTTCCTGATACCAATCCTTCACTCTCCTAGTACAGGCACTTCACAGCCCTTGGACACACAGCAGCTGGTATGACCTCAGAGCATTTGCTTTCTTTCTAACTTGAAAGCACTGTCTTTCCGCTTTGTTTTTGAAGACCTACCCAACCTTCTTACTCAAGTTCACTGTTTGCTTCTTGTGTTCTCAGCTCTCACTTGTTTTTTTTCAATGAATTTCTACTCAACACTTTTCATCAGTATCGTTCTATTAACTTAATAGAGGAAGATGACACATGCAAATTTACTTGTGAAATCATTTTACAGCAAACTGTGAGGTACTGTACAAATGAATGGGATGATTGCCAATTAGCACATCATTGTTTCAAAAGTTAACAGCATATCCTCAACTTGAAAGTAAGCCTTTTGAAGACAGGGACTTTAATTCTTATCTTGCATTTCCCGTAACTCTTAACCTATCATTGGGTAATAATTGTTTAATAAATATTTATAGGTTTATTAATTAAAGCGATGAAAAAAATGAATGTGATGGTCACAAGAGGAAAGAATAAAAGAAATGTCAGGAATGAGGGCGGGGTGGGGAAGAAGCTCATTCATTCACCCAGCAAATATTGATTGACCGTCTGCTTTGTGACAGACCCTCTTCTAGATTGTAAGATTATAGCAGTAAACAAGAAAACCCAAAGTCCCTGCAAGAGAGTTTACACTGTAGTGGGAGGAAACCAACAAAAAACTAAGATAATTAGTAAGATACAGGGTGTGTCACAGGATGGGAGTTGGGGAGCATGTGTAGTGTGGGGAGGATTGCTAAATGATGGGAGGAGGCCAGGGAAGGCTTCCCTGAGTTTGTGGCCAGTAAGGACCCCAATGAAGAAATGAACTGTAAGGACATCTGGGAGAAGAGCATTTCAAACAGAGGGAACATTCATTCATTCATTCATTCATTCAAGGTGGAGCACCTGTTATGTGCCAGGCAGTGTTCCAGGCCCTGGGATACTGTGATAAACAAGACAAAACAGCAGATCCCACTGAAATGTAAATAAACAAGGTGAATATAGTCTAATCTCTCTCCTGCCCCAAATTACTGGCCACCTACCATATGTCAGATGTTAGCCTTGGAGGGCACGTACATGAATAAGCATTTGATGGCCTGAAAAAGATTACGGTATAGTGGACTGTAATGTTGACTCTGGCTTTTCCATCTGCTTAGAATTTCTGCTAAAGAGCCAAGTTGACAACA